>NC_141696.1:663629255-664979604 GCF_964263255.1 Lissotriton vulgaris
AATTCGGATAGAAAGTGTCATCTACAACATTCACTGTTCTGGTAAGAGTATTCGATTTCATGACAAAAAATGCCAAACAAGAACAGCAAATGAAGAAATAAATCCTGATGAAAAGGTCACTCATCCCTTACCATTTCTTCCTAAAGGGGTCTTCTTTTCAACAATCCTTCCCACTGCTGAGTGCAAGGTATTAATAGATACATGTTTGCATCTCTTTCAAAGTAGAGCCTCACATAGCATAGTGGTTAGGGGTGATTCTCAGTGTGAGGGCAAAAGCTTTTCCAATAATAAAAAAAGCTTTAAAATATTAACAAGGTAAAAGAATTTAGAAATCAGCCGGACATGCTAGGTCTGTAGAGGATTTCTTCAGACGTGGATTTAATCCTGCAGGCTTCTACACTTCTTGAATTATATCTGAAACAATGGAGCAATAACAGTAATACTTGTTCTATAGTTTTTGCTAATTTCCTGAATTACTTCGGTACACATAAAATGCTTTCCGGGCCGGTGCAGAAGCTGTTTGAGCGCATATCTAAACAGACAGAGCATCATTTTACTGGCATCTAACTTGACGCACTGCTAGCAGTCTATGATAGACTAATGCTGCAATATTTATTATGATTTCATATGCAAAACCTTTGTTTAGTATAATTCAAAGAAAGCAGTTCTGATTTTCACCTGACTAGTACTAAACATGATTGCTCCATGAGGAGCCTTTCTCACTATTTTCTCTTGGGCAGTGAAATATGTCCCTCTTGTCTGATCAGAAACTGTAGCTTTTTCCATGGTGCTACGCACTTCTTACTCCCTGTCATCCCTCAACTCCTGAAGTGGCAAGTGCCCCACCATTGGGATAAATGGTCCTGCTCTTCACATCACTAACTACATCACCTGTATGTTCTGGGGCTTCTCCTTGGTCTGAAGACTGGATGGCAGCAGGTACAGCTGCAGATGCAGGATCCTTAACTTCTCTCTGACTTCATAGGGACGAAAGGCCGCTGGGAGATATCCTTGGATGGAGATCGGGCCCTTCGTTTTTTTCAAGATATATATATATATATATATATATATATATATATATATATATATATATATATATTTATTCATAAACGATGCCTCTCCCAACGCGTTTCACCTTCCCCTGAAGGCTTGATCACGGGATGTCACATGATTGAAACTGACATCTTTTATTTCTAAAGGCACCATTTCACTTCTAATTTCCAAGTGATGCATTGTTGAATGTGTAGTTTATATTTTACTATCTTATGTAAATTAGTAATGTGTTTGTGATTTCATTCATGTGAAAAAGTGCACTTATTTAAAAAACAATAGTCCAAGCTTTATTTACAATGCAGTGTCAAAAATGCTTTTCCCATGAAACATGGTCCTAACTATAACTGCCTACTGCCAGCATCTTTGGGATTCTGACATTTTCCATGAATGGGAAATCTTTTGGGTCTCAGCCATTAACCAATCAGAAATGCCTGCAGGTGTAGGCATATAGCCATGACTTATGACAATGTTTTCATTTTTCCCATTTCCAACACCCTGTAATGCGTGTCCTTATCACAGGCCAAACATTGTGCAGTTTTCATGTTTTGAATACAGATTATTGTAAACTTCAGTTATTTTTTTATTTGTTTATGCATAAAAATATTTTCCTTGCTTCATGTGAAGACTTCCTTTCTTCCTTCAACTCTGGAGGTTTCACACTCGGAAATAATACCTTGCCTTAACATTGTTGATTTAATTGAAAGTTTTAAAGTGTTCAGAAGCACGGGAAACTCATAGCAAATATTTACAAGCCTGTGCCTTTGTGGGTGATGAAACCATTTAAATGTTATTCTCCTCTGAAGTATTTATACATTTGTGTACAAACAAAATTCACAAACCCTGACTTTGTTAATGTAGATCTGGATTTTTCCTGCTGGATTAGGAAATAGTTCAGAGGATCTAAAAATAAAAACATATATTTTGGTGTATTCAATTCATCAGTGTAAGTCATATTGTTTCAATTTTTAAATGTCAAAAGTATTAAAAATCATGTATTCACATTTTAATTTGTCCTTATTATTGCAGATCCTGTCTGATATGCCCTTAATTCATTAGCAAGCCATAAGGACACAATAAAAACAACATTCTTATACCAGGCATACAGAGTCACATGAACTCTGGTAGAAACTGATTACTTAAAATCAATTATCTCCTAAAGTTTTGTTCTTAATATTGTTGTATTAATCATTGTGTATATCAGTGTCCTTTAAATCAATAAAACTGTCTTTTAATACATAGAATGACGTACAAACTCTCAAGAAATGGATGGCAGAAGTGGATATTTTCTTGAATGAAGAATGGCCTGCCCTTGGTGATTCAGATGCTCTTGAAAAACAACTTGAGCAATGCACTGTAAGTAATGAGTATTTTTTTTAATTGACTTTGAATTATTGTTAGCAATGTCCGCAGCAAGAGGTAGCATTCTGCTTCATTCATGGGGGGAAATCCTTCATAATGCTATTTCTGCTATCAAAGGTTTATAACTAAGGCATTTATCATGGTTCTTTGTCTTTGGGCATTGTGCATTCATTTCTGGATATCTTGCTCAATAAATATAATATATGAACAAATCATAGTAAGCTTTTACACTAATTAAATGCATATCAATATGGTTACCAAAGCAACCACATTGAATCCTATTCTTAACAAATCATCTAACCTGGGCGCCATGACAATATCTACTAGGGAACCAATAAGGAACTGATCCTTCTGGTGCCAAAAAGACCCTAACACACTATACAAATGAATGTGTCTGTATTAAAATTCGGAAAAATTATCGGATAAAGTAATGTGTCTGTATTAAAAGTCTGAAAGATTACTGGAAAGGTTAGCACACTTTCACCTGCACATTTTAATTAGGCATTCGGTGTCTAAATTATTAAACCTATAAAGCAGACTGTTAATAGATTACTGGATTGAAAAGCTATTTAAATACTGCAAACAGTTTTCATGATCTGCCTTCACTTTTGCATGTTTTGAGTGAAACCTATTTTTTAAATCAGTAACTTGAACTAATTCCTTTCTTATTTGACAAGCTATGATACAAGTTACTAGAACAACTCATATTGCTTTTCTCCTGGTCACATATGGCTTTAAGTATTCCTGAATTCAACTATTGCTTTAATTACAGTTTGAAGGCTACCTTTAATGTTATCTTTAAAAAAGATACGTTATGCAAACATCTGCCAGGCATATTCCTTCAAAAGCAGGTAGGCTGAATTAAACAATAAACATGCTGCTTTGTTCACTAACTTTATTGACAGATAGGAGTAGATCCTAAATGATTTCATGCCATGTAAAGAACTGGAGGTTCGCTAAAAAATATAGCTGCATTTTTTAGGTAAACACATGTAACTTGACAGAGATGTTGTTCCCACTGAAAATGTAATTCTTAGAATTGTAAGCACTGATACCAAGCATTGTGAACCACAATATTGGAAATGGCTACTGCAGTAAGTCTTCACTCATAACCCCTGAATCGATCAATAGATTTTATTTGTTTATGCTAAAATGTCTTCAGCGGTCAATGCTCTATAAAAGGTTGGCAAATAATTTTTGAAAGATCAATACATTTGAAATATCATTGAAGAAAAATTGATAATTCACACCAGATTGATTGTCTTACTAAGTTATGAAATGACCGTAGAGTTAAGGCGAAAACTTAATTTCAAATACAATTCCTATTATAATGTAGCAACATAATTTTCAATTTATAATTATTTCACAAAATGAAATCCAATTCAACTATGGACAATCTGGTAAAATTTCTGGTAGCAAAGTAATTACATTTATTAGGTTTAAAAACATACTAATTTGAAGAATCATGTATTCCTTTAAAGGATTTTGTCTTAGAAAATCTTTAAAAAGTATGTTTACAAAATTAAAAATACTCAGTCACCACACAAAAAAGAGCACTGCAGGGCACATAATTCTTTGCACTTTGGCATAGTCAAGGATATCCACATTTACACAATCAATTCTTGTGACTCAAATGCTGCAGGACGTTGAGGAATCCATTGTGATTGTCATTTCAAAGACTGTCTGTCTCCGATCTGACAAAAAATCTGTAGACTTGGAGGTTTTCTAAAAGGCCAGGTCCTAATGTGTCAACCTGAAAATCTATCCTGATGGCATTGATGAAAGAAATCCAGAATGTGAGTGATATCTAAATTATTGTTCTTGCTGCAAACACTGTAAGCCTAACCTTATTCACACATTTATTATAGTTTTGTTAGAAAGGGTACAATGGACTGATTTCACTTCTCAATAATTATTCCTAGTTTTCTAACAAGGTTTTTTGTCTTATCCTAAAAACTTAGTTGTGGTGTCTCTTACCAGCTCTATAAAAGGTAGTGCTATCCATCAGTCAATTCCTTAGGCTATAGCAAAACCATTAGCGTAGACTATTAAAAGATTTGCCTGCATCGAGGGCAACCCACAGTTCAGTCTCTTTGCAAACTATAAAATTAAATTAACAACATTGGTATCTACAGCCTATATGTGAATACCCTTCCTACGTTCAGGAATGCTTTTATCAAAATTAGGAAACATTCTTGTGTCAGCTTGCTCTTGGGTGCATTGCTCTAGTGGCTCTGTTGCAGCGCCTGTTTATGAGCATAATTCACTTGTACTACAAATTTGCCATGCTATTTTGATGGTTCTATTTGGATAACCAGTAATACAAAAGCTCTTGTTTGCTCTGATCATTTCATAAGTGTCCCAGACATTGCTTTTGCACTATTTATGTCAGCTCAGCTCATCTACAAACTCCCTTACCTCTTTTAGCTCACCCATATGAATTCAGCCCCTCTGTTTTATAGATAAAGAAGTTATCTATTCAGTGCACAGAAGGTTTACTGAACTGATTTTAATTCTAGGCAATTAATTCAATGGAATGGTTCAAAAAGGTATTGGTCTTGTCTGGTGTAATCAAATGGGAGGTGACAGGTTCATATAGGATTTTCATCTCAACATCCAAAACATGATGAACATCATCCTCTTTCCCTTCTGCAGGAACAAAGTTCTCAAGGCACTTATTTAGTTCAGACTTCCTTTTGCAGTTCTATGAACCATTGAGTTACACAGATGGTGTATACATGTTGATTTCTTTACAGGAAATGTGTCTGCCTCTCCATCATGAATCTGGCAAGCTATACACTGTTTGAATAAGATAGTGCTCACTTTTTTTCAAAGATTTTACTTTTGCTGTATGACCAGATTTTGATGTTTGAGATTTACAGTTGAAAGGAGGGAGCCTATTTCTGGTGATAGTTCATACTGTGGACTTTTCTCATTGTACTAGTCTTTCTTTGAAGACGTTTTTACCCAAATCTTTCACAAATCTTTTTATTGCCTTTATCAAATCAACATCATCCTCATCCATAATATCTGCCAGTTTTTGAATCAATATAAGTGCCCCAGTAAGCTTGGTTTTAGCTGCTGTACCTAACCACAAAAACTCATACATATCTAGGCTACCTCTGGTACACTCATCATCGGTTCTTTGTAGAATATCAAGATTTCAGTTTAGCCTATTAATCCTCGAGTGAATTTTCCTAGGGTATAATTTTGTTTAGGTGCCGCAACAAGAGAAACATTAAAAACACACACTATATGTTTTGTCAACTTTGAACATTGCAGTGGGGTGGCTCTCATTTCAGGAATTCCCATTCATAAAATAAATGTATATAATTTTGAAATTCCCCCATTAAAATCATGTTATGCCCCTGACTTGTATATAGTTCCATGGAGTTTGGAACTACTAAAAAATCATAATATTCTTATAGCTGGTAGTTTTATTCTGGTGGAGTAGTGTCAGGATCCAGGTAAGAAGGCAGGCCCACTTCAGCTGGAGCCACTAGAAAACCTAATAGTGGAAGCTTAGGATGAATACTAGAATACCAACATCTAATTTCAATCGCCCACACTTACTTCCTGTGTTGGAACTATTTCTAGGTTGATATTGGTTGAGCTCTTTTTAAGACTCCTTTTAGACTTTGCAATGAGTTATATGAGTGTAACGGATTTCTGACTTTTGCTTCAGTTGGGACCCGTTTTGTGTCCCCCACTGTTCTTACATTTTCTTCCATCTCGGTTCCTTCAACTCCCCTTAGCCCCTTCCCAGCATTGTCCATTTAATGTTGTTTTGTCCACTTTGTAAAATCTTGCCAATGAGCTGTTAGAAAGCTGCTTAAACTGAATTAATGATCCCCTCAATCTTATTACAATTCTTTTCTGAAAGACTAGCTGTAGGAATCTGGCTCTCTGTATAGTGTACTAAAAGAGTACAGTGGGCCTCAGATTTTACACAAAGGCATAAGTAGATAATAAAAACTCCCTATTTGTGGTAGTGTGTATGAGCAGTTAGATTTATTAGAGGGTTCTCACAGTGGAAATAAATGAATAAAAGAATAAATCTGATACTATTTCACAAAAATAACACAGATTTTTTATATACTTTTTAAGACCAAGAATCACAGGAAATAACCTTTTAAGTTATGAATGTTCAAAGTTCTCAAAATAACTCACAGTTGTGCGCATTTATGCCAGTAGAAGCCTATGGAGAGAAATAGAAAATCCTGCAGTTGTTTCACAGGGTTCACCTTCTGGACTTAAGTAGCAAGGCCAGGTCCAATGTTCCACTAGTGTATCATCATGAGCGTCCTGGATTCAGCAGGGAAGCTGGGTGTTAATGTTGTTGGTAGCTGGTGCGCAGCAAAGACTGGGGTCACCTAAAATAAGGCTGCACAGGAGGTCTACAAGGAAGTTCAAGGGGCCCTAAATGAGGGAATGTGTTGCAAGGGCCTCAGGACCATGGGGGCACAGCTGGTTCATTAGTACCCAGGCTGGGTGGGCCAGGTGCAGGACAGATTGGCAGCCTGTCTCTTTGTGTCAAGACTGTCTTTGCTGTCAGGGGCAGGCGAGTTGCAGGGATGATTTCCAGACAGCTGGGTCACTCATGAAGTGGGTCTCAGGTTTCTCAATGTTTATTGATGGGTGTTTGCTTCCGGGGCAGTTGGAGTCTGGATTGGATTAATCTTGGTGTCGGTTGCATGTGGTCCAGTACCTCTGGTATTACTATGGCATGGTTCCAGTTGGTCCTGGCTCCTCACTCAGTGGGGAGACAGATCTGACCCTGCGGAGCTGGTGTACCTCTTCTTGCTTGGATTCTGAGTCACCAGGGATCAGCAAGTCATTAAACAGGACTCTTCCGGATCAGTAACTGCGGACTGCAGTGGAGTAGTGCCTCTACTCCAAGGTTGAAGGGCTGGAGGTACTCCTGGGTTCTTAGAGGTGTCCCAGCAGCAGGACAAGACAGCAACCATGATTTTGGAGTCCTTGAGACAGGAGGCTGGATTTTGTACCAGAATTCTTGCAGCAGGTACTCCGTTCTCGGGTCAGCAGCTCTTCTTTGTCTGTTGTCTTCTTAGGCCCATCAAATCTAAAATTCAGGGACCAGGGGTGCCAACTAGATACTAAATGTAGGGGTGTTACTAGCAAAGACAGGTAGTGAGCTACCTACTTGTCTACGCCCTCTATGTCATCGCTTCCTTTAGGGAGTGGGCACAACCCTGACCCTAATTGGCTAATTCATTCTCAAACAAGATGGAGGAAACTGAAAAGTGGGGTCCACATCACCTGCCCCACCTTAGGGGTGGTGCTGGCTAAATGTGGGCCCACCTCCTAATATAACTAATTTTCCTGCTTGTTCTCTGACCATATGTGGAGCAGGACCGGGAGGTTGGCATCCTCCACTATCTGGAAATGCCCGGGTTGCATTTAAAAGGTGGCATCACATTTGAAGCTTCCAACCTTGAAATGCTATTCCACCCAGGAAGAGGTGTGAAGCACCTCCGTCCAGAGTAGGCATTGTTCCTGGCCTCTGAGCGCAAACTCTCTCGCAATGTGGTCAGAATTATGTCTGGTGGTGGCAGACTGGCAAAGACTAGTCAGAGACTCCACCAGAGGTTGGAAGGTTTAATGGGGACACTCTAAGGTGACCCTTATGATTAAATCCAACACTGCCATCAGTGCAAATTTATAAGGATGAGATGTTTGGTACCAAACATTCCTGGGTACAGTGAAGACACCATGGGGCTGTCCAACCCATGCACTATCTATGTCTTCCCTGTGCATTTACAATATCCAAGAATCGTCTTGGTACTTGTAGGGTCATACCTGTTCACACAGATATGTCCACACATGGGATATAGTGCACCCTGCCCTAGGGCTGCAAGACCTGCAGTTGGGGTGACTTACCTATACCTCATGCAGTGTCTGTGGGCATGGCACACAGGCATTGTTTGCCTTGTTGACACTTCTGTTTTCTCTGCACCAAGACATGTAACCTGCAATGGCAGTTTGCATGGTTTTGATGAGGGGTCCCTAGGGTGGCACACATTGTGCTGCAACCCTACTGGTCACTCTTCAGGCCCAATGCTCTGGGTACCAGGGGTTCCCTTTGCAAGGGTCTTACAGGGGTTGCAGAAGTTGTGCTAATCATGGTACAGTTTTAGGAAAGAGATCTGGCACTGGGAAACTAGTTAGCAGGGACCCAGTGCACTTTCATTCAAAATCACATCATGTTCTAGGCAAAACGTGGAGGCTAACCATGGCAAAAAAGACAATTTTCCACAATAGTAACTTCCAGGTAGGTGATCATCATTGACCCTTTCATATATTTTGTCTCATTTCAAAGGTAGCGGTTAATGTAGCTTTTTTATTGATGTAGGAAAATGTCTCTTTATGCATGCTCACATTGATTTCGTGTGGCCTGATGTCTTTTTTGTGTGCAGTGGGGCACTGTTAACTAGGCCCTGGTGCATGTGCTTTCCCTTCTAAAACATGTTGATTAGTTATCGCCTGACTGGCAAATTTAACTTACCTATGAATCCCTAGTATATGGTACAAAGTGTACCCACGACCTAAAGTCAAATGTCACTAGTAGACTGCAGCACCTATTATACCATCCACTACAGTAATAGTGTAAGCATTGCTTCAGGCCTACCATTGGAGCTTTACTGTGTAAGATCAAAAAACAGCAATTGAACCTGTCAAAATAAACGGTGTTGACAGACATAAACCTTCAGTTTAAATATCATTAAGATACCCCCTAAATTATGCTTTATAGCCCATTGGGCAGTGTGCATGGCATTTAAAAGTAAGATGTGGAAAATCATCATTTAGCATGTCTTCAAAGTGACTAGTACCTAAAAGCTATTTTCACTGTAGCAAGACTGGCTGTTCCATACAGAGACACTATTAAATATAAAAATGCTGTCTTCGGCTAGGACACTTCTAGAAATTCTATTCTTATACTCTTAGTAATATTTATTACCATCCCAATTCACTGGTAAAGTCAGATGCATATTAAATATTATGGAAACAGTACTTTAGAAAGTTACCTTGTTTGTGCCTAAAACCTATAGGGGCTAAATTGCTTTAGCCTCCAGCTGCAGTAGTACTCAAAGGGCTCAAGCCCTGAATGAGTTGTGAAAACTGCTCCCAGAGAAATGTCTAACATTTACAGGATAAACTTAGCTGGCACTGTTAATGGACCTGAATCAAGAGGCACTGGAAGCCTTCCTTTGCCTCCTCCAATTTGTTTAATGTACTGGATGTTGCTGCCTACGTACAGGGGAAGGAACTGTTCATCAGTGATTGACTATATATTTATATCTCAAAATGTGGCTGATTTTTAGGTATATGGTACAATATTGGTACAGATTTTGGGGATCAGAATCCTAAAGAATTTGTTCTTGAGGTTCCATTTAGGGAGATATTTCAACCCTCTGCAGGGCTTTGTAATCTTGTTCCATCAACAAACTGCAGTTTATACTGGAATCCAACAGATCCCCTTAAATTCGTGGGGGTAGTAATTGATTTGGTCATGGGTTATCTGGAGGAGACAACTAGACAAGAGGCGATTGTTAACTCTTTCATCGCCTTATGATCTAGGATCTACCAGTCTCTTTCCAAACTCCACAGACCATCATATTTAACACAACGCTAGTTTGATCACAAGTGCTCTCTGACCAAAAGTCTCCTGCGCAAGGCTTTAAACAAAACACAACGAGATTATGTCGCTATATGATACTAAATGGAATTCTTACTCAGCAGTGGGACACAGTGACACAGATGGCCCAGCCAAAGGATAGTAAATCTTTTTGGAGATCTGTATCAAATATCCAGTCCCTAATCCAGACTACCAATTCCATTAGTTGCCACATAAATAGTGTAACTTGAAAATAAATTATTTCTATGATCTGATCAGCCTCAGAACATTGCCATACGCTGCCAGGAAGTCCGGATCGCTCCTCAAAAGTACAGATCACATTACAGGAAGTGATCATTGCCATACAGTAGAGCAGGTGAGGGAAGAACCTGTGCCAGATGGGGTACCCATTGCTTAGATCAGAAGTAGCTATCGTCTTTTGGGCACCCCTGCTGGCAAATATTTTTAATAACTTAAGCTACCAATCTTTACCAAGTTCTTGAACCGGTTCTGCGATTGTCCTGATTTTTCTAAAAAGGGACCATTATAAACCACATTGTTATCCCCTGAGGTTCCGTGACAATTGTAAGTGGTGTTTTCGACTCGCACGAATATGGTCGAGTCTGGTATCTATGAACCGCAAATGACGAGTTTAGTAGGTGTGCGCAGTTTCGCTGTGCTAACTTAAACCGTTCGTTTGTTATGTGGGTTTTTCATCTGTACCCACGGGTTCCATCTTAGATACGGCATCCATTTTGTCTCTTGCCCTCAAGTAGCCAGCGAACGGACGCTGTCCGCTTCGCGACCCTGGGACTCCCAAGATATTTTGCGGAAGACACATGTTCTTTGTAAGTGTCTTTATGACGAGGGGGATGCTACTGTAAGGCAGATGGCGCCGCTCGAGGCTCATCTTGCCGCACGGGCTTATTGTCTCAGCCGTGCATCTCATTAGGCGCGTCCCTTTGATGCCTGTATCTCGTGTCTCTCGATACCTCCCCTTTTACACCCTTTCCGATCTCCCCACTGTCTCCGTCTTCCTCTGCACCTGTCTTTGTTCCTATTTCGATCTACTTTACTGCTGATTGGAATTTGCTAATGGTGGGAAGATGGGTTTTTACAGTTGGGGACCGCCAAATGTTTCCGCACTTATGTTCCGGACCTTGTGTGTTTCAAAGTGACCAAAGCGACCCCTCTGGGGGCTAATTGTGGGAACCGGGTTGTAAACTTTTGTGTTCAATGTTATCCTATGGGTAAAAACTGTATAAAAGGAGCGATCCACAGAACCAATTTGAAGCAGTCTCCCCGAACTACACTCGATGTACTTCCTGTGACTTCTGTGTTCCCTGCAGCAAATAAACCTTGAATCTTTGACGCCGAAGGAAGTGTCCCGTGTCTCTGTGACTTGTACGCCGGAGCAGGTTACCCACGAAGGTTTCAGGTGTTGTGCCCTGGCACCGCTGGGTCCAAAAGAACCCAGTCCTTCAGTTGGCGCCCAACGTGGGGCTGCATCAGTGGTACCGGTCCAAGCCCGACGATCGTGAGGAACTTCGTGTGAAATCTCCGAGGGAAGGTGCACCCCGCTTCATCGATCTTGTTGTCGAAATAAGTGGCCCGAAGACTTTTCCCGCGAAGATTCCCGCCTCCTGACGGCTGCGACGGACTGCTGCCCTGACTGTAGACCTGTTTTGGCGCCTGGCGTAGACCTTGGTATAGCGAGACGATTGACGGGCCTTCCTGGTGACGCCATCGATCTTTGAGTTAAGTATTTTGTGGGTCGCTCCCAGAGTTCTTAGTTGTTGACACTTTAGCGGGTGTCTTTGTTGTTCACGCTGTGTGAGTGTTTTTGTCGGTGACACTTTGCTAGCGTACTTTGTTGTTGTATTATTTGACGACTGCAGCCGCCAAAAACCGAGGGTTTTGTTCTTTGCTGGGACTTGGTAAATCCCGTAACCCTTGAAGTTTGTGAAACTCGGCTAGTGTGCAAGATGCCTGGTCGCAGTACTTTGTTTAGTTGTTTTAGACCTTGTGGTGCGGATTCCCTGCTGGAGGACTCGTGTCCGATACCTCCGGTTGGAACTCCTACTTATGACTTATATAGCAAACATGGGCTAGGCCCGATTGCTTTTAACGATTATTGGGTTAAATATACAAAGAAAGACGGCGACCTTCGTTGGCCACCTCACGGTAGCTTCGAGGCGTCGATCTTAGATAATTTAGAAATAAAGTTGTTCGAACGTAAATCTAGGCCGGCCATGTTTGATGCCTTTCGGTTGTGGCGCAAAGAAGCCCGACAGAAAGAAATCAGACAGACTAAACGTAGTCAGCGAGATAATGTTGCTACTATAGTGAAGAAAGCTGAGCAGTTTCAGCGTGATAAGGAGGATAAGGATAAGGAAGTGTTTGAGAGACTACAGCGTATGTCCATAGATAAATGCTATCCTGCTTTGCCTACGGAGTCGGATAAGAAGGAAGAGGCAGTTGAGGATCCTTTAATGTCCTATCTTATGAAGTCGCCACCTCCGTACGTACAGGGTACCGTGGCTCCTGTGGTCCCTGCCGTACCTGTTCTTCCACCTATTGTTCCTCCACCTGTTCCTCAACCTGCACCCGCTCTTCCGACTGTTCCTGCTCCTTTATCTGTTTCTATTCCTACTGCTCCTCCGCTTCCACATACTCCTGCTCCCGCTACTGCTCCTGTGTTGTTAACCCCTGTTGCTGCTACTGTTTCTACTCCTTCTCTTGTTAGTCCTGTGTCTTACTCTTCTCCCTCTACTCGTAATCGTAATTCTCCCCTTGCGACAAACTTCTTTCAGTCGCTCGGACCTGTTTTTGGGTCTGCTGGATCTGATGGTCCTCAGAGACGTAGTCAGCTTCCTGGTAACAGAGAACGTGTTGCACTATATAATATGGCGATGGGTTGGATGGTAAACCCTCTTAGAAATCCACCCCGTGTTGTCCTTGAAACATTTAGTCAATTCAACATACCAACTCAGAGATATGTGTTTGATGAAATGTGCAAGTTCCTGCATGATCAGATAGCGGCCAATGCGCCTGACGAGGTGCTGACCGCCCTGTCTGAGCTTCGGCTTCAGTTCGCAACTGGACTGATAGTAGATACTAATGTCCGACGGGCTATTGAGCGGTTGCTATCTCTTCGTCCCGCTCCTATTCCTCATGCATTGTTCGTTGAGGATATTGAACAACAAGATGAGTCTGGCCAATATCCTATGCGTGAAGTTCCACCAGTGTGGATGCCCGGCGATGCTGCTGCCATTCCTATTGTTCCGCCGCATTTCCAGCGGGTATGGATACACCTCCCATGGAAACGATCGGAAGTGCTTCAGGTGAAACAATCCTTGCCCGATCCTCGTAAAAATCCTACTGGGTATTATAAGGAATTATCGCAGCTCGTAGATGCTACGGTAATGAATCTTGCCGATATCGACATGTTGTTTGGCAACGTCGTACCGCAACCGGTATGGGCTAAGATTCGTCACCAAGATCACGCAAATGAATTAGGTGGTGATTGGGCTGCCATTACAGCGGCAGACGCTGGACAAGTGGCTGCTACTAAACCCGATCAATTGATTACTGCTCTTCCTCAGCGAATCATTGCATTAATGAAAACGCTTATGCCAGCTATGAGGGTGAATTGGGACAAGTTGTCCGCCTGTAAGCAGAAGAAAGATGAGAGTGTTTCCGATTTCTTTACGAGGTTTGAGGAAGCATTCATTGATCATAGTGGACAGGATATGGGTACTGAGGGTGGACAGAGGTTGTTTGTGGATAAATTCGTGTCGAACTTGTTGCCCGATCTGAGCAATAAATTAAAGAATTCAGAGAGTGCATGGGCCGTTTCTACCTCAGCTCAGATATTGGCTACGGCACAATATTACGAGAATAGAGAGAAAGAGGAAAATGACCGTGCTGATAAAAAGACGAAAGAGCTAAAAACTAAAGTGTTGTTACAACAAGCGTATCCGCCGCGTTCTAATCAGAATGCGCCTCAGCAGAATAGATCACAGTCGCAATCGAATCGATCGCAGTCGCGTAATGATTCCTCTTTCCAAAGATCTTCTTTAGGGTACAATCAATGTGCTTATTGTAGACAGGAAGGACATATTAAATTCAATTGTCCTGCTCTAAATGAACGTGGTAGTGGTAATTCGTCTAAAGGAGGCCGTGGTAGTTCACAGCATGCATCACGTGGTAGAGGTCGTGGTGCTCAAAATGATCGCTCTGATAATTCATCAAATTCTAATAACTGTTTCGATCAACGTGGATCATCGCAAGGACGATCTGCGCAGTACAATGTAGACGATTATTACGTCGATCAGGGGACTGACGATAGTAATTACTAGGACAGCCAAAGACAAGGGGAGGGAGTGGTATCAGTTCCGGTTGATCAGAGAGGGCCTTACGTCGCAGTTGCTACATCCGGCGTCGTTGAGCCTTTTCTGTTGGACACTGGTGCAGCGAAAAGTTCTATCATGCATTCGAAACTCCCTGGCGCACCTTTGTCTGGCTTAACAAATGTTTCCGTTGGATTCTCTGGCGCCCCCGTTAGCAATCCAGTTTCACGCCCTTTGCCCCTTCAAATTGGGCCACGTGAGCTCGAAGCTCCGTTGATTTTGACTACTGGTTGTGGCGAAAATCTTTTGGGTCTGGATTTGCTTAAACGTTTGTATGCAACCTTGTATTGTTCTCCTGCGGGTGTAAAGCTTACGTTAGGAGAGAGGGTAGTCTCTCCCATGTATTTGTCCCTCGATAAGCTTCCACCGGAATTGAGTTCTCTTCCTGCATCTTTGTGGGCGACGGGTCCAAATGACGTGGGCCTACTTGATATCTCCCCTTATGTTGTTCAGTTGAAATCGAATGTGCGATTGCCGCGTATTCCCCAATATCGTATCTCCCTTGATGGTGAACGAGCTTTGTTAGCGATCATCTATGACCTGATCGAGAAAGATGTTATTGAGGAGACTCGGGGAAACGTGTGCAATAGCCCTGTACTGCCAATTCTTAAACGTACGGATCCTACCAAACCGCCTGTTTATCGTTTTGTTATCGATTTACGGGAGGTAAATAAAATTGTGGTTCCTCAATTCCCTGTTGTGCCTGACATCACGGCGCTACTGACTCTGATTCCAGCTACTGCTTCATGGTTTTCGGTGATTGATTTGAAAAATGCGTTTTTCAGCATCCCGATTGCCGAAGAGAGCAGGGACCTTTTCGGTTTCTCTCTTGGTGGACGTAGCTTCCGGTTCAAACGCGCTCCTCAGGGCTACTGTGAAAGTCCATCGATTTACAGTCAAGCTTTGAAGGGTCAACTGGATGCGTTTAGGTTGCCGGTTGGTGCGGCTTTAATCCAATACGTCGACGACTTATTGGTGGCTGCTGATACTCAGGACATTTGCAAAATTGCTACAGTGTCGTTGCTGCAACATCTCTGTGAGTTAAATCACAAGGTGTCACCTTCTAAACTCCAATATTGTTGTCAAGAAGTAACCTATCTAGGTCACTTATTGTCAAAGGAGGGAAGGAGATTGACCCCAGAGAGAATTGCAGCGATTGCGCGCATGGCTGTGCCAACAACCCAAAGAGATGTGCGTGCCTTTTTAGGTATCACGTCGTACTGCAGGCAGTGGATTCCTAATTTTTCATTGCTAGCGAAACCATTGGTGGCTCTTACGTGCAAGGATGTTTCAACTCCTTTACCATGGACGGAAGAATGTCAGAAAAGTTTTTCTGAATTACGTGATTCATTGTGTTCGGCTCCTGTGTTAGGTACCCCTGATTACAGCAAGCCGTTCACGTTATATGTTCACGAGAGGGAAGGTTGTGCTTTGAGTGTTCTAACGCAACCTTTTGGTGGTAAGCAACGTCCATGTGCATATTTTTCCTCGACTTTAGACCCAGTAGCTAGAGCGTTGCCGAGTTGTTTGAGAGCAACTGCGGCAGCTGCGGTCTCCATCCGACAATCAGCAGGATTGGTCATGGATAATATGCTTACAGTGATGGTTCCGCATGCAGTCGATACTCTTTTGAATCGAACGAAAACTCAGCACTTGACGAGTGCGAGGTTGTCTGGGTACGAATTGACGCTCTTGGCAAGCCACATTCAGATAAAACGTTGTAATGTCCTAAATCCGGCAACTTTGTTACCAATTAGTGCAGAGTCAGATGAAGTAGCAGAACATGACTGTTACTTGCGGACAGAAGAGGAAACGAAAGGTCGTGTGGACCTTAAAAACACCCCATTGGAAGATCCGGATGGCATTCTGTATGTGGATGGGTCATGTTTTAAGTTGCCGAATGGCGATGTGACTACTGCCTATGCTGTTGTAACATTGAATACTGTTGTTGAGACTGCAAGATTGAATCAGAATTCTGCCCAAGCTGCAGAGCTGATCGCTCTTACTAGAGCATGTGTGTTAGCAAAAGGTAAACGTGTGAATGTGTACACCGATAGCCAGTACGCCTTCGGTGTAGCGCATAGTTTTGGACGATTGTGGCGAGAACGTGGTTTCTTGACGTCGCATGGCACGAAAATCCAGCATGGCCAGCTTGTGAACGATCTTTTGGATGCATTGACTTTGCCTGCGCAAGTTGCAATTGTTAAGTGTAGTGCGCATCGTAAAGTGACGGATGATGTTGGTCGTGGTGATGCGTTTGCAGACGAGATTGCTAAGGAGACTGCCCGGAACCTTAGCACTCGAATGTATGTGACGAGTTCGGTTAGGTGGCCTGCAGAATCAAGTATGTGTGAAAATACCATAGAGAGCGTGAAAGCAATTCAGAATGAGGCCACCGACACTGAAAAGACGAAGTGGAAAGAAAGTACGGGAAAGTTGGATGTGAATGGTTGTTGGATTGATTTGTCAGATCAGAAAAGATGGATGTTGCCTGATGCGTATGTGCTGGCCGTTGTGCAAATGGCACATGGGTTAGCACATATTAGCGCAAAAGGCATTTGCAAGTTGCTGGCTGATGTGTGGAAGAATGATGGGATTACAAAGTGTGCTGAACGTCTGGTGAAGAATTGTATGGTGTGTATAATGTACAATCCTGGCAAAGGAACCCCAACTCCCCCTGGCAGTTTTGCTCCTCCTTCGTATCCCTTTGAGGTGATCCAATTGGACTTCATCCATATGGAGCGATGCAATAACCTGAAATACGTTTTGGTTGTGGTTTGCGCATTCTCCCGATGGATCGAGGCCTATCCCCTCAAAGACAATACTGCTTTGTCTACTGCGAAAATCCTACTGAAGGAATACTTTCCTCGGTATGGAATGCCTAGAGTCGTGTGGTCAGATAACGGAAGTGAGTTTGTTGGAAGTGTGATGAAGAGTGTGTGTAAGGGCCTTGGAATTAATCAAAAATTCCATAGTGCCAATCATCCCCAGTCAGCTGGATTGGTTGAGGGGTACAATGGCACCCTTAAACTAAAATTAGCGAAGATTCAGGCTACGACTGGACTTTCGTGGCCTGATGCTTTGCCTCTAGCATTACTGTCAACTAGGGCGACTGTACACTCCCGAATAGGGCTTAGTCCCTATGAGATAGTGTTCGGCCGTCCTGCGAATGTGTGGGGGGTTCCTAGGCCAGGAATATTCTCTGATCTTGAGTATCCGATGTTGATTGACTACTTACATGACTTGACTGCTAAACTGAGGTTAATTCACCAACAGGTTTACGACGCCTTGCCGACGCAGACGGAGGGTCCAGGCCACCAGCTCCAGCCCGGGGACTGGGTGGTTACTCGTAACTTCTCACGCAAGAATAATCTGGACCCCCGATTCACCGGACCTTACCAGGTACTCCTGGCCACGAGGACTGCCGTTCGTCTTGAGGGGCGGAAAAATTGGGTACATGCTACCCATTGTAAGCGAGTCCCTATTCCTTTGCCGGCAGACCCGTGGGTAAGGAAAGGCATTGCGTCAACAGAAACAGAAACATTGCCGGCGTTTGTACCTTTTAGCGACGCACAGCTTGTTGGAGAACCCTCAGCGCAGCAGAAAGCCACTGTTGAACACTTGTCAGCAAAAGACTCAAGACCAGATCAACCAACTGATCAGCAGGACGCTGTCTCTTCAACGGATCCTTTGTTCGACGAGCAGACACGTCCCGGGAAACATCGATATTCTTTGCGATCTCACACTAAGGACAAATAAAATTTTCTTGCTTTGCTGAAATTGACAACTGCAATATCTTCGTTTCCCATGATCAACTTTGAACATTCGTATCATTGAAAAGTTTTTGTACATATATCAAGCTTCTTCCTTGTATCTTTTTACTTCCACAGCTGAGAGATATTGTGCTTGTATATACATATTGTGTATTGAAGGCCGTAGGGCCGCGCGCGTACTTCCTTCTGGACAGTAGGTCTTGACGCTAGGTTAAAGGCCGTCGGTTCCTAGGAACTCCTGGGGATTGACTATTGCTGCACAGAACGAAGTGCGTCAAGAAACGTTGCGGACGGTCGTAGGGAATGGCATTCTCGAAGCTGAATGATTTGGAAAGAGCTCAGGCGTACAGGTTCAAGCTGCAGCAACTCAGTCGTACCAAATGTTTTGTATTCCAACTATTTGTATTGTTTTTAACTGCTTCTGCATTTTTGGCGGGTGGGGTGTATTACACTATGTCTTACTTCTTACTTGCTACCCCTACTCCTACTCCTTACCCTAATCTTACTTCGACTGTTTCTCCTCATTCCTTTCATATGTTACCGGAACACGAGCAGGCTAGACGCGTAGAATTCCGCAACAATTCCTTTATTCAGCTCCTCCATCAGCATCAGTTAGTGGTCAACACTACTAATTGTTGGGTGTGTGGGTTGATGCCACATACTACGGGTAAGGGAATTCCATATCTGGTATTACCGTATAGTTCCCAAGGGTCAGCTCGAGCATTCCAAACAATGTTTCGAAGCGCACTGGGTTTCCACCCCACTCAAGAACAACGTTCCCCCTACTCTGGTCCTACCTCGTATCAGAGGCTGCTATCAATGGCAATAGAGGATATGGAAGATGAGATCCATGATCCTTTTCTTATCCCTGAAGAAGAGGTACAAGCCTATAGGGTCCTAAGTAGAGGGGAATATAGTATGTTCACTAGTGAAAAGCAGCTTAAAAGCTCGCCTCCAATATGGGTCGTACCCCACACTGGTAATCTTTGTCTTATGGGTCGTGGTTCGCAAGCCTCACTTGGAGCAAGTGCTTGCACTGAAAGTTACGTTCTGCCAATGTTCTCGTCCCCTGTGTTTCTGGCTGCCAAGGGTACCTACTTTATCTGTTATGATCGTGCATACACATGGTTGCCCGCAGACTTCATGGGCTCATGTTTTATTGCAAATCTGTTGCCTCCGACGTTCACTGTAGATGCCGATTATCATAAGACTAGAGTTGTACGAGGCGTAATTAGCGAAGAGGATACTGCCGGTCAAGAGGCAGGAGACTTTTTCAAGGGTTTCCTCCCGTTTTGGGGACCTATGGTTAATAGTAGGAACCTGAGACAGTTGACTCGAGTGGTAGAATCGACAGCTAATATTACTGCCAGTGCCCTTGGTAATATCACCACAGAACTTCAGGCGGAGAGACTTATGACGTTACAAAACCGTATGGTTTTAGATGTCGTCTTAGCAGATCGCGGTGGGGTATGCAAAGTGATCCATTCGAGCTGCTGCATTTTCGTTCCAGATAATGCTCCTACTGTCTATCAAGCCATCTCGAAGTTGCATAAGATCTCCGAATCCATACACGTGGATGTAGGGGATTGGACGCTACTTGGATGGTTTTGGGGCCTGATGTCGACTTGGGGTTGGAAGATTCTGATGATCATCGGGGTTGTGGTAGTGTTCCTGTTCACGTGTTGCCTTTGCGTGCAGTGTGGTCCTGCCTTATGTGGCCTCTGTGCTACAACGTGTATGAGACAACCATCTGCTACCAAGGGGACTCGATTGGACAGAGCTATGCTACAACAACATCTTGATGGTCTGATGAATATCGAGTATGATTCCGACTAGTGCTTGCCTACATGAGGGCAAAAGGAGCGTCTGAGGTTCCGTGAAAATTGTAAGTGGTGTTTTCGACTCGCACGAATATGGTCGAGTCTGGTATCTATGAACCGCAAATGACGAGTTTAGTAGGTGTGCGCAGTTTCGCTGTGCTAACTTAAACCGTTCGTTTGTTATGTGGGTTTTTCATCTGTACCCACGGGTTCCATCTTAGATACGGCATCCATTTTGTCTCTTGCCCTCAAGTAGCCAGCGAACGGACGCTGTCCGCTTCGCGACCCTGGGACTCCCAAGATATTTTGCGGAAGACACATGTTCTTTGTAAGTGTCTTTATGACGAGGGGGATGCTACTGTAAGGCAGATGGCGCCGCTCGAGGCTCATCTTGCCGCACGGGCTTATTGTCTCAGCCGTGCATCTCATTAGGCGCGTCCCTTTGATGCCTGTATCTCGTGTCTCTCGATACCTCCCCTTTTACACCCTTTCCGATCTCCCCACTGTCTCCGTCTTCCTCTGCACCTGTCTTTGTTCCTATTTCGATCTACTTTACTGCTGATTGGAATTTGCTAATGGTGGGAAGATGGGTTTTTACAGTTGGGAACCGCCAAATGTTTCCGCACTTATGTTCCGGACCTTGTGTGTTTCAAAGTGACCAAAGCGACCCCTCTGGGGGCTAATTGTGGGAACCGGGTTGTAAACTTTTGTGTTCAATGTTATCCTATGGGTAAAAACTGTATAAAAGGAGCGATCCACAGAACCAATTTGAAGCAGTCTCCCCGAACTACACTCGATGTACTTCCTGTGACTTCTGTGTTCCCTGCAGCAAATAAACCTTGAATCTTTGACGCCGAAGGAAGTGTCCCGTGTCTCTGTGACTTGTACGCCGGAGCAGGTTACCCACGAAGGTTTCAGGTGTTGTGCCCTGGCACCGCTGGGTCCAAAAGAACCCAGTCCTTCACCCCCCATCGCAATGATCGACATTCCAGCTAAAATGCTCCGTCGAGTCCTTTACAGTAGGATACTAGATTGGGTAACAGATAAATATATTTTAAATGTTTATCAATTTGTTTTTTTTCTGGCATTGGCACAGTGGAGCAATGCCTAAACTAGAATCAAATTATTGGTAAATACACTGTGGAAAAGAAGTCTGCTTTATACCTCGCATTTATGGACCTGTCAATGGCCTTTGACTGTGTCAATAGAAAAAACTTATGGCATCTCCTCTTCAAGATAGGATGAGATGCTAAATTAGTGCATTTAATAGCATCGTTACAGACAAACACCAAGGCTATGGTCAGGTTTGGGAAAAATGGCGAGGTAATGGTCAAAATAAACATCGGGTGGGTAGTTCAACAAGGTGGCGGGCTCTCACCATTGTTGTTTATTCTTTATATCAATACATTTAGCTCCCAGCTCATTTCTTTTATTCCCAATGTTCCTTGGATAACTGCGGACAATGCCGTACTAACTGCATGCACCCCTAATGCCTTCCTCTTGTTAGTGGATTATTTTGTATGTTTTATGGGCTACCATGAGTAAACAACTAACTTTGCAAAATCATTTATAATGTCATGCAGTCCCAAGCATATCAAACGTAGTATCATTAGAGCTGGCCCTCACTGATTAACAAACACAAGCAATTTTCTTATCTAGGTGTTATGTTTAGTTCATTAGGCTCCTGGACCCCACAATTATCCTTGTCTAGAGCAAAACTGTCTATTTATTATTATTTATTTTTAGCATTTGTAAGGCGCACAGATACCCACAAAGGGTTTCCCGGCGCCAGGCCTATGGAACCAGAGCTGTACAAAAGCAGAAACGACTAGAGACCAGATTATTTATTGAAAAGCCAGGTCTTAATGCTTTTCCGGAAGTTGGCAAAATTTTCCTCCTTTCGTATAACAAGAGGAAGGGAGTTCTAGAGGGTCGGTCCCGAAAAGGAAAAGGACCTCCCTCCGACTCTAGCCAGTCTGAATCTGGACACTGCAAAATTCGCTGCATTTAAGGAGCGGAGATTGCGTGGGGGAGATAAGGCCTAACCAGTTTAGTCTAGAGCAGTAGGATCCCATCTTAGCCTCCCTTACCACACTGGAGGAATGGTTTTAGCTCTTCTATTGCAGATATACGCTGTGAAATGTGTCTGGATAGCATCATATGGGGCAGAAATTTGGGGCATGAACGACTATGCAATTATACAGTGGGAAGGAAATAACTTCCTTAGGAAAATCCTGGCTGTCCCATAGTCATACCTTTCATTACTTGTGCCACAAGTCAATGCTGCATTTTTTCTTTTTGGTGACTTTTATACATTTTGTACCAAAACATTTTTTTGGCCCCTTTTTAAAACTCAGGAATCTCCAACACTGTAATAAGGTTTATCATTATCTCAAGCAACTTGTGAATGAAAAGACTTGTGCCACTGTATTCCTATTTCTCTGCGCAGTTGTAAGGTCACGAGGCGCTATGTATCCTGATTAATTGTATTTATTTTTATTTTTTATTATATTTTTAGGAAGTATTCTTAGCACAGAGCCCTAGCCAGTCATGTACATTTGTATAGGTTTCATGGGTTATTTTATGAGCTGTTAAAGTTTAATTGAATTGAGACACTATTAAATTTAAGAATGCTAACTTCTGCAAGGACACTTCTAGAAATTCCATTCTTAGACTCTTTGCGAGATTCATTACAGCCCCAATTTACTGTTCAGGTCAGATGCTTAGTGAATATTGGGGAAAATATACTTCTATAAAGTTACCTTTGGCTGGGCCAAAGATTGCTCATCCTAACATCCTGAAAAACGTGGGACTTAAATGCTTTTTTGGCTCCAAAGACTGGAACAAAACCTGCTATGTCATAGTGACCAAGGTGTGCCGCAGATGGGGAGAAGATGCAGGTTATCACACTCACAGACTTTCCGCAGCAACAAATCTGTTTCAGCGGCACCTCACAGAGAAATTATGAAGCCTTGTGAAGCCCTCTTTCATAGAAAACTTGAATAGACAATGACACAAAGGTATCCGGCTGGGGAAAAGACTTCACTGTGCATGAATTTTGAATGTTCCTGCTTGAAGCCTTTCCCTCTAAACCAAGGATTTCACAAGGATCTCGTCCACTGCATATCCAACATCAAAGAGCCCTTTTGGATACAGTCAGCTGTGTTGTCTTTTTGAAGGACCTTGACCTTAATTTTCAAGACTTTTTCTGAAGATAAAATCTCCAATCGGGTCAAATCTTGGTGGTATATCTGACCTACACTCCATCGCAGCCAGCCTGGGTCCCAGTCTTCAGCTACCAGTTGACCTGTATTGGGCCCGATGCTTTATAGTGCCATTTATATTTAAAAACATTAGGAATTCCTATCTCCGTATTGAATTTTTGTTGCTTTAGTGTCATTTTGTGCAATAAATTGTTCTCTATGTTTCTAACTTGGGGTGGGATTTATATTGTGCTGTCTTTTCAACTTTTTAACGTTTTGGTACTTCTAAATGTACTACATACTTTCTTAAGTTTTAAGCCTATCTGCTCTGTGCTATAATTTCCAGGGGTTGAGCTCAGGTTTAAGTTACTGAAACCTTTACCAGACTTAACTAGGTAGCGGCATTATAACTTGTGGTGGACTCCCATCCACCCCAAATATTAATTCAATTTCTCACAGGAGAGAATTGACTGATGAAAATGGAAATGAGAAGGAAGAGAAATCGGTTCATCTGTTCAGGAGTTATGATTGAAATTTGTACTTTGTCAGTAATTTACCAATATGATGGCTTGTGACAGTTAGGTGGCCATTGTCTACCATGTTTAAAAAGACAAAGTTGTCAATATTTATGCTTTAATTTAAAAATGAGCAGTCTTAGACATATCATATACACTAGTATTGATAAACAAGACAGAGTGGTTCAGACAAATTCAAGTCCTAAATAATTTAGGATTGTGATCAGCTGTAAGAATTTAACTGCCATAGTGCACCTGGAAAATCAATCCTAGTATATATGCCTAGTTATGAGGGAAATGGGGATTCCCATTATGCTGAATAGGTTTTCACAGTATGTCATCATGTGGTATGTACGTCTTCAAACTATCCAGTAACGTAGTTGTGTGTAATGGGCCCTAATCCAAGGAAGGAAATATATGCCATGGCTGCTGTCTGAATTATAAAATACAACAATAATTAGGTGTTGATTGGGCCCCACAGGCCACGGTGCTGTATATTTCCTAAAAATACAACGGATCTGCGCCTTTGTTGGGCAACATAAATGAGGGATTGGTGTTTAGAATGATTCCGGACACCCCAACAGGATATGTCAGCCTACACACCAGCTAGCTTAAATTGCTACCATAAGCCCCCAAACCTTACCAAGGCCTAACTGTTTCTGGCAACGATTGAACATGACAACCCTTGACCCTTTAGGACCTGAAGCATCACGTGGAGGCTCTAATAATGCCATTATCATCATGGGAATACGCTGAGGACATTGATGCATGTGGACCTTTAAGGGTTCCAGTAGTATGTCTATGTCTGGTTGCCCAGCCGATGGAAAGGTCAGACACAAGTCAAACATGCATTTGTATTCGCAAAACAGACAGCGGCGCACAGGCAGGATGCAGTCAAACCCGACTGGTCTGAACGATAGGAACCAAAGGTCACATAGATCCTGAAGCGGAGGTATGCCCAGAAGAAGCACCATACACTCATGACAAGGTCGCACCAGCAGGCTGTCCATTGCGAAGCAGAACAATTAAAACCAGGATACCCACTACAAGTAGTAGGACCGGTGAAAGCCCTCCAAAAACGCATCCCAATATGGAGTGTATGAATGCTGGATTAAAGCTCAATATTTTCTGAAAGGTGCTCAACAGTCCAGAACCTACACGTTTAAATAGGTGCACGATTACGTATCAGACATGTTAAAGATACAATGAACCATTTCCCCGAAATGGAGCGAGAAGTTCGTATAGACTAGTGCCTGTATCCCAGATGCAGACATTACAAACTGGAGATCAAACGTCTCTCGGGCTGAGGTTAAGGCCACATCTTTCTGAAAAAGCATGGCTTTGTCTGCTCAGAGAATCAAACCATATAAAGGAAACATTCAATGAAGGCCATAGCATTGTTTCTGTAAGTTTGTGGGTCACTGAAAACAATACTTGCATACAACAAGTAATAATAATAATTACGCACTTATATAGCGCATGACTACCCGGAGGTATCTCGGCGCTTGTACGAATACCGCCGAGGAACCCTTCCTGGCCTTTCCCTGTGAGGAGCTCACTCCTGGGCACCCCCAAGGTGAAGTCAGGCATCCTCAGCGTTGTTGGGGCCATTGTAGAGATTAAGCAAGCTATTGCCCAGAGGTGCCGAGTGGGGCTCATGATCAGAATAGGCACTGAGGCGAGAATTATCAGGTCCGAGGAAATTGAGCCCGAGACCCGCCGAGTCGGGAATTGAACCCTGGTCCCGGCCAGACTACTGCATCAGGGTCTGCCGCTCTAACCATTGAGCCACACTTCTCTACAAGTAACCCTGGAACTCACTGTGACCAGATATGCACTACCATCCCACATCAGCCTTGATCATTGAGCATTAATTAGCTCCCATTCAAGAGCAGCTCAAACACCAGATGAATCACGGCAGCTGGGAAACCCATCAAGTGACAAGACAAGTTAGCAACTGAAGTATTTCAGGTCTCGTGAAGCAAAATGCCCTTGCAAACTACAGACCCACTTAAAGCACTTTCATATTTTGAACCACTGAGAAAAACTTCAGTGTCCCCATTCCTGGACCTAAATCTGTACTGTCATTTCCAGTACTTGGGTATGTATCCTTCTCCTAGCGCTTCATAACTGCCTACCTGATGGTATTTGAGACAGTATTGGAATTGGAATGTTGTGACTGGCAGTGTAATATAGACATGAATTAACAATTCTGTGGAAGGTGACTCAGCCACGGTAAAAGGAAATTGGTCCAATTTTTCAATGTGCAACATGGTATATTTTGCATCTCTGCATCCTATAACCATCTGTCTTTCCATGAGATTGTATACAGAGAACAGAGTTGTGCTGTTGATGTAATTCCAGGGCACGTGGCCAGAACTTAATCAATGTAACATCCAACTTAATAATATAATGGACCGCAATTGAGATTGTCCTTGTTATAGAATAGACAAATCCTGTTTGATTATATCTATTACAGAAGACACGTTGTTTCACAGTGAATACATTCTGGATGATAGTGTGGCCATACCATAGTTGACCACGGCCAAAGCCTTTTTTACAAGGTTAGCCCTATCAATTTCACGAAGCAGCCTCCTGTTGAGAGATTTTCAATAGCTTGTTGTAAATAATAAACAAGAAGTGCTACTGACGTGGCTTCTGGGGACCTAACAAAAAATCCATTCGATCCATGTCATCTGAGAGTTGCATAAGTGTTTTTTCACTTGGGACAGTGTTGAGGTCTTTAACCACTCTAGGCATAACTTCCCAACAATGTAAGATATCACCACCTGAGTGTTCTGAATGTACATAGTGCTGATCAGGCCTATGGATACTCAACCCTACGGTGGTACCCCAGAATATTGACTGACACCTACTTGTGTTGATAGGTCAAACCAAACATCCCTTCCAATTGGGTTCTGATGAATAGTAAGAACCATTGTGAAGTATGGCATCTAATGTATCCTCACTCTGTAGTGAATAGTTTTGACAACCCTCAAAGTGTGTGCAAGGCAATCCGAGGTGTGTTCAAGTCCCTGATCTTAGCTAGTCCAAGACAGGAAGTCTATTACACTGTCTCGTTCAGTAAAATCATTTGATGTGGTATGAGACATGTTCTAAATAAGGCCTCAGTTCCCTGAATTTGCCATTCTTTAGTCCCCCAGGCAGATTTAGTGTCTATAATGTCTTTCCAAAAGTCAAAACCATGTATAGACAGCTGGGCAATAAAGAAATCTGAGTATATCAGCTTAGTGTTAGTGGGCATAATTTTTCTGTTCAGGTGTAGTGCAAACTTATAGTAATAAGAGGTCGGGTCTGACATGTTAAAGCTAAAAAAATAAGCAAACGTCTGTCCAAATGTTGTTGAACTACCTTTTGGCAGTGTTGGGCAATGCTCCCATTGATGGTAAGTGAATCCATTATGTGGGATACTTGCTTTGTGCAAATAATAGTGACCATAGTGTTGGTAACAGAAAATGTTACCAAAATTAGATGTACCATCATACAATTCATTATTTGAAAAAGCAGCAGACTGTTCTAAATCAGACAGCATATTATGCACAGTTTCAATGTTCCAATTATCTGAGAGGGTAAACAAAGTTTACCACAAAACTTTTTGTCCGCAGGGAATCACAACACGGTTGTTACAACGACCGCGTTGTGAATCCGCATACCATTACTCCGCAAGTCGGAACAACAACTTGCGGGGGGAAGGTGTTGGATTTAAAATCCAACACCTTCCCTACTGTCCGCACAGACTGGAGTTGGAATAGTAAATTATACTATTCCAACATCCAGCGCCCCCCCTCCGCAAGCCGTTGTTACGTCTTGTGGAGTATTGGGTGCGGAATCACAACGCGGTTGTTGTTTTTTTTTTTTTGATATTCAAAAACCTTTATTGTGTATAAGAACAGTACATTGGTGCAATAAAGTCAAGCCATGTCCATAAAAGTATTCTTACAGAATATATGCACCTCTCGTGCAATGCGTCTTACAATTTGAACATATGAACTTATGAAAGAAACAATCCCTTCCCCTTCGCCCCTTGAACAATGTACATATTGCACCGAAATAGGCATTTAAACCTTAGTGGATAAAGAAAAACAACAGTAGCAGCTTGGCGCAGTCTACACAAAATGCATGTCTTGTTCGATCATTCGTGGACATTGTGTTAACAGTATTCAATACAGTTCAACTGCTCAGACTCCCGGATCCACACCGTCAGCAGGGCTCCCATGCTACCAAACTCCTTAAATATTACACCACTCAGTAGGTTAGGGGTTGTCATTATTATTATCCTCCATCTATTCTGTCATATCTGCCTCACTTGTCTGTTGTCTAAGGTGATAGGACGTTAGTGGCCCCCAAATGTCTTTCAGTCGTGATCTCACTGGTAGTAACTCCGCATAAGTGTGTAACTGGTCTTGCCACGTGGTCATGGTCATTATCCATTCTTTAAACTTGGGGGCCTCTTCCCCACCGGCATGATACCAGTCTCTTGGCCAGTAATAAACTCATTGCTAAGAACTTTTTATAGATAGTTGCAGTGTTTTGCGTCAAGCTTAGCAGCGCTATCAGCGGGCACGGAGCTACATCCATGCCTAACATGTCAGAAATCCTTGCAAAGACAAGTGTCCAGTATTCAGCAACCTTAGGGCATTCCCAAGACAAGTGAATGAAGTCTGCTCCAGCCACCCCACACCGCGTGCAACAGTCCGTCTCACGTAGGTGAAACTTATGTAATTATACAGGGGTGTGATATATTCGGTGCAGAAATTTGTAGTGTATGAGACGTAGCCTATTGTTGCCCGTGATGGCGTTTGTTTGCGTGCAGCTTGTCTCCCATTGCTCATCCGTCAGTGGTGTAGATAGGTCTTTGTCACAGTCCAGTCGGGCCTTTTGGGAGACTGTCTGTGATGTGTTTTGTACCTGTTTATAAAGTAACAAAATAACATGCCGTGGGACTTCTGCCTGTAACACTGCATGTAGTGGGGCAAGGATTTCAGGCTCGTCTGGGAAAGAGGGAGCAGTGGCTCGAACGCCCTGCCAGAGGCGAGTGTACAAAAAGGTGTCCATTATTGAGGGCCTGCGATCTCCGAAGACTTGTTCTGCGGTGCGGAATTTGCCCTGTATATAGAGGTCTCCCCATAGAGTGTACTTAAGATCTAGCAGCATTTTATGGCAGATTACTTCGCAGGTCACCTGCAATCGGGGATCATTTAACAATGGCAGTCTGGGTGAGTATAGGAGCGAGCTACCTCTGTCCCGAGCTATGCGTCTCCAAGCTTCTGCAGTGCAGTCCACAGTGGACGGGTCCGGCATCCTGGCTCCCACCTGCATGTGTATGTAGCCAGATTTTACGGCCGGGGACATATAACCGTCTTCAACCGCCAGATGCGCCATATACGGTGGTGTACGGAAAAAAAAGACAGCGAAGTGGGCCTGTGTACAATCGTAGTAACGCTCAAAGTTGGGAACGTCACACCCACCTTGGTGATACGGCAGCATAAGCGTGTCAAGGCTAATACGTGCCTGTTTCCCTTCCCAGATGAGTCTTGCCAATTGGGTCTGCAGTGTGCGGGAGAAGAATCTCCCAGGGTTGTACGGGATATTTATGAAGAGGTACAATAGCTTCAGTAGCAGCACCATCTTGGTGAGGGCAGTTCGGCCCGCCATTAAGAGTGGGAGACGTAGCCATTTAGTGATGCTATCAGGGATCTTGTCTAAGGCCGTGCCATAATTAACACGCATCAGGGTATCTCTCTGCCTGGTGATTTGTATGCCAAGGTATTTCATCTCCTCGAGCTCCCATACGAGAGGGTAGTCGAGCTGGTGCGGCTGCGTCTTATCCGTCAGTGGGAAGATAGCGGACTTAGTCCGGTTAATCCGCACGCCAGCAATGCCACTGAATTTCGTGATTTCTCGCAGCACTGGATTGAGGTTATCCTGGGGTTTCCTAATGTACAGCGTCATGTCATCTGCATAGAGTGAGATGAACATGCTCAGTATGGAACGAGAGGAGCAGGAGCTTAAGAAAGTCTCTGTGAGGGCAAACTTTTCATTATTAACATCCCCCCTAACTGAACCGTATCTGATCATTGTCAATCGACCCTTCCACAGACAGATTTTAACGAGGTTTCGCTTCAATATGATGCATTTAACTTTGGGTGATTTCCCAACCTGGGGCAAGCCGGAAAACTGTAACCCTTGTAAATGTGACAATTTTTCAAACCAGGACACATTGCATTTCGTCATGTTTTGTGACTTTTATCAAGATCAAGAAATGAGAGGTAAATAACTGCTACCGTTGTTGAAAGAGGCCGGCTTCATACAAGTTAGACCAGCTCTCTTATATTTACAAATGTTAAGTTGTCCTCGGGTCATGTTTTGTGTTGCGAGCTTTCTGGTGGCTGCTGTCCGGAAAAAGAATACATTAGATAGACTGGTAAATGCTATGTAGGGGATACATTTCTTTTATTGATGTGTCTTCCCTTGTTTACCTGGCACCTTGCACTTTGTTTACCCGGTACTTTGCACTTTGGATACACATGACGATCAGGTCTCCCAGATGTATTAAATGATGAAATGTGTATTATGTCCTTATGAACTATCTTTAGTGTAATTTATATTTTTAGTCTGAATTTTAATGAAATACTGTTTTATGTAATTAGACATCTGAATGTATTGTGATTTTGTACATTTTCACGCACATTGTATTTAAAAATCTTGTCTGTTTCTTGTAATTAACTATGTGTATATATATGTATATATGTATATATGTTCATGATTGTCTTTTTATGATTTTTAAAAATCGAAATAAAATGCTTTGACTGACTGACTGACTGACTGACTGAGATGAGCAACTGGCGGGCAGGGTAGATGAGAGCGCGATGGTTATGGTGCTGCCTGAGTTTCGCAGCCAGGGGTTCAATAGCTATCGCAAAAAGGATGGGGGATAATGGGCACCCTGTCGAGTGCCCCTATGAATGTTAAACGGTGCAGATCTAGACCCATTCAGTAGCACTCTGGCTGTAGGTTGACAATACAGCAGCCGCACCCAGTCAATGAAGCTGAAAGGCATCCCCATGTGTTCCAGCGTGCCCAGTAAGTAGTCCCACTCCAGGGAATCAAAGGCCTTGGTGGCGTCCAAGAACACCGCCACAGCCTCACAATTTGGATCGAGATCTTGCAACACCGCATGCAAGGTGCGCAGGTTGTGCGAGGTCGCCCGGTTTGGAACAAATCCGGCTTGGTCCGGTAGGACCAAGCGTTCCATCAGAAGATTATGGCGTGTTGCCAAGACTTTGGCCAGTATTTTGGTGTCGCAGTTAAGCAACGAGAGAGGCCTATAGGAGTCACACAGCATGGGGGATTTACCGGGCTTGAGCAGGGAGGTTATCAGTGCCTCCCGCATAGTGTTGGGGAGGCGGCCCTCCTCCAGTGCTGCATAGTACACTTTTTTAAAAATAGGAGCCAATGGTGGAGCAAAGGTTTTATAAAATTCTATCGGGAGCCCATCGGATCCCGGGGCTTTACCAGATTTCATCGACATTATGGCCTCAGTGATCTCGTCTAGTTCCAGTTCTAAGTGAAGGAACTTTTGTTGGGTGTCCCCCAGCCAGGCTAACGAGACATCCTCGAAATAGGTGGGCAGGTCTAGTAGTTCCCTTATATGTGAGGAGTATAGTGTGCTGTAGTGTTCTTGGAAAACGCGAAGTTGGTCCGGGAGGTTCCTGTATACGGCTCCCTGGTTATCTTGTATTTCAGTGACGTAGTTAGAAAATTTAGGGGGCTTGATCGCGTTTGCCAAAACCATCCCTGGGCGGTCCTATTCCCCATAAATGAGCGCTGTGTGTGGCTTCCCCCGGAATGCGCATTCCCTATGTGCTACTGTCTCGTATTCCGTTAATTTGTCGCGCATGCAGGCCTTGACTGTGCTGTCTTCTGGACTACGGTGTAAGGAGTCCTCTAGAACGTGTAGCTCGAGTTCTAGTTTGTGGAGGTCACTGCGCAGGGCCTTAAGGATTCCACCTCCCTTGGCAATGCACCTTCCCTTCATCGTGACCTTGAAGGCCTCCCACACTGTCGTGAGGCTAGATACAGACGCCAGATTACGTTCGAAAAAATCCTTAATACCTTGCTCAAATTCTGACTTAAATACGACATCATGAAGGTGGGCGGGGTTTAGACGCCAGCCTAAATATGGGAAGCATTCTAAAGGAATCTTAAGTTCTACAACAACTGGGGAGTGGTCAGAAAACGTGCGGGCCTGATGTGCCGCCTGGATTAGCCAATGTGTCATCCCCGTTGATATAAAAATGTAGTCAAGTCGAGCCCAGGTAGCGTGTATTGTCGAGTAATGCGTGCCTTCCCTGAGTGTGGGGTGTGCATATCTCCAAGTGTCTATCATCCCTCCATCGTCTATTATACCGCACAGTGTCCTCTGCGTGGTTGTGTAGTGGGCTGAAAGAGCGCATGACCTGTCCTGCTGTGGGCGCAGGGCAGTATTGAAGTTCCCTTCGAGGAGGACATACGCAAAGCCTATCGTCTGAATCTATCCCCACATTAAAAGTAGGGCATTATTAGGGTTATCAACATCAGGGCCATAGTAGTTTGCAATCAGCACTTCATGAGAATGTAAGCGTCCCCACAGCATGCAAAACCTGCCGTCGGCGTCTGAGTCCATTCCTTTAGGCACAAAAGCCACCCCCGTTTAATCAAGATGGTAACTAGAATAAGAGGAGAAAGATCGACATGTGGCCCATCTGGATGCGAAGTGTGTGGTGTTACTGGGAGCCAGATGTGTCTCTTGCAGGAGGGCAATTGCTACCCCATGCCTGTGTAGGTATCCTAATATCTGTCTGCGCTTCCTAGGGTCATTGAGTCCACGAACATTCCATGAGACAATCTTGATGTATTGGAGCTCTTGCGACTCACCCTTGGAACCCATAACAATGTATGTTGTGTATCTCCAGTGGAATAGTTGTTAGCCACATTTCGGTATGGAGCGATATGCGTGTTGCATTAGATATCAAGCATAGTACATGTGTTGTCACCTCTTCGGCACATAGTAATATAACTTGCACTGTGCATGGTCCCCCCTACCACACCGGCGACCCCAACTTGCCGGGTATTAAGCTCCCACACCCCGAAACAAACTGCATCTTTAGGAGAAAGGTTCCCCTACCAGTGGAGGGGGTCAGGGGTTCGCCCTGTAGGGGGAGAGGCCCGCTAGGGACGATCGACCCGCCCAGTCACCTCCATATTACACCCACCGGTAACACAGCCATACGGCCAGGTGTCCGATCGTGGGACAGAGGTGGGAAGCCAAGCAGAGTAGTGAATGCATAAATAAACATCATCAGTCATTAGTATATGTCACCAATGTAGGTCAGTCAATTGCTTCGTATAGAGTTGGCGAAGTTCCCCGCCGGACATTCCAGTGTTGGCATGCATCAGTCCTGTTGTGACAGCGGGGACTGCGACCTGGAGCGATCACGGGGAGCGTCGTCTCTAGAGGTAGCCTTCTTCTGGTGTTTTATGTAGTCTTCGACCTTCTGGGGAGATTTGAAGAAGTGTTTCCCTTGGTGCGTTATTTTCAGTTTTGCAGGATAGAGCATGGCATAGGAAATTTCTTGGGCTTGAAGTTTCTTCTTCACACCAGCGACTTGCGTCTCGCTTCCTGCACTGCAGGTGTGAAGTCTGGATAAAACGCCAGAGTCGTATTTTCGTAGGGGACCTGCTGTTTTTCCTGGGCCAGGCGCAGGACCGTGTCCCAGTCGCAGTAGTTTAAGAACTGTGCTATGATGGGCCTGGGCGGTGCCCCAGGTGGAGGACGGGCAGCCAGAGATCGGTGCGCTCTTTCCACCGTGAGGTGTGCCGAAAAGGAGTTTCTGCCGAAGAGATCCACTACTAGACTCTCTATAAAGTCTCCATGCGGCCCGTATTGGTGGACTCTGCCAGGCCCAAGATTCGTAATTTGTTTCTCCGGGACCGTGCTTCTATGTCCTCGTTTTTGTCAGCTATGATCTTGAGTAGCTTATCCATCTGCGCGGCATGTCGTCCGCTAGCTGGTGCACCGTCCTCTAGGTCCGAAATTCGACTTTCCCCCTCCTTTAAGCGAGTGTCATGTTGACTTAGTTTGCCGACGACGGTGTCCATCCTTATGTTTAGTGCATCTATTTTCGAATCTATTGATGTGAGACTTTGATTCATCCCCAGCAGTAGCGTTTTCCAGTCGTCCTCAGGCGGGGCAGCAGTCGTTGGCTCCGCGTGGTCAGCCGATTGAGATCCAGGGTTTTTACGGGACTCAAAGGGGAGCTTGGACTGCCTGGCATCGTTGCACCCCATCTTGCAGCAGGATATGTAGCAGGGTGTGGGTTCCCTCTGCGCGCCTGGGTGGTGGTGGGGCTAAGGAGTCCTGGGGGTCTGCTTTGTGGAGTGCTTGCTCACAATGTCCAGGGGGGGTGTACTGGTCTGTGTCCCCTACCCCTTATAGTGCGTGGGAGGTGTACCTCAGCAGGGAGCGGCACAGATGTTATTCCGCATTCCCGGGGCACGTGTGCGCAAAGCTCCCAAGTGGTGCGTCCTGGTCAGTTATTCCGGCGTGGACGAGAGAGATGCCTCCTCCAAGTGTCAGCAACTCGTGGGCTCCAGTATCAGTGAGGGTCGTGTGAACAGTTAATTCACAGGCATGGGCCGGGGGGGCCAGTACAAAATGGCAGAGGAGTCAAGATGGCGGTGGCAGGTTAATCTGTGCCGTCACACAGCGTCACCCCGAATTCCCATTATGCCACCAGTGTCCTAATGAAAAGATCCACGCAGAGGCATCGTAGTTATTCTGCGGGGCTATCAGTATTGTAGTGTCTGCATGCAACTTGCCGGCTCTTGCAATGCAAGGTTCGTGCCTGTAATTGTCCTTGGGGCCTGTTCACGCTGCGCAGGTGTTCGTTATGTTTTATTTCCCCCCTTTTTCTTTCTTATTTTTTCCTCCATTGTTTTTTTTTTTTTTTGCTCACACACTCAGACCACTAGGCAACGGTTGAGGAGGGGGGGGGGGAGCCCACGGACCCCTGCGCCCTGTCGGTGAATTGCTCTGTGGGCAGTGCAGTTGACTCTTGCGGTTAGCTCCGAGTGTGGCAGTGCGGGCCTCAGAGTCTAGTGTATGGGCCTGGTAGCGCCTTGAGTTCCGGCCGTCCCGACTCCGCAGGCCTTTAATCCCCGGTCTCTAGTAGCTGCACTGTCCGAGCTGCGGGACCTCCGTGTCGCGCCGCCAGGTCGCAATCAGCCGTACCTTCAGTCGCACGGGGATCAGCTGCAGTCTCAGGCTGGCACCTCTCCTCCGCCGTGGCCAGTATTCTCAGGTCTCTTCTTGAAGGTAGCACGGATCGGCAGCCTGGGTCTCCCAGGAGCTGCGCTGCGGACCTCGGTCGCCACGTAGTCACAGGCCTCAATCCCCAGCCTGCAGTGATTCCAGCAACCTGGCAGTGAGTACAGTGAAGTCGGGCCTCTGCACGCAGCTAGCTGTCGCAGCTATTTAACCGTACCTATAGCGGGAATGTAGGCATGCGATATATCGTTGGAATCCTCTTAACAGCACGCTTCCATCGATAATGCATGCAGCAATGAAGTATGTATTAGGATGGCCTGAAAGGATGGTTGACTGCTTGGCAGGGCTGGAGCCTCACAGAAGCGCGGCCATCTTGGTCCAGCGCCACCTAGCGCCCACCACAACGTGGTTGTTGTAACAACCACATTTTGATTCCCTGTGGACAAAAAGAATGTGGGATAAGGAGTCATATTCATCTGAGAGAGTACTAGAGGTGATGATATCACTAAGAGAAATTTTGAATAAATGAGGTATTCTTAAAAATTCAGTAGGGCCATACACATCATATGAGATCTGTGTTTAATTTTTTGTTTGATGTTGTTCAGTTTCAACAGGTACAAGTTGCATTCCATTGTTGGTAACTTCTTCACTTGGCTGAGAGGGGTCTTCAGAAGTTACTAATCTTTCCATCTGTACTTCCTGTGTGGTAGTGAGAGGAGGTTGGTGGCTACCCAGGAGCCCAAATGGTCTAATGTTCAGTATCAGCCACATAGTGTGGTTTGATCAGATCAATTGATACAAATCTCTTGTTGTTGCAGCTGGCAAGGGGCAGAAGAAGTACTGATCTTGTTCCTTCAACAGACAGGACAGGTACAGGCACTCTGCAAGATGGCACAAAATATTTTTTGTCCACACCTCTTTTCTCTGACCAGATCTTCAATCTTCGGGTCCCAGGCAGGTCTTCCAGGCACAGCTTTCACTTCTCCAGTGGCAGTGCGTTTTACTTCGACGTTGCTTTGTAATGCCCAGAATTTATTGAGTTCCTGTAAACCAGCCACACAATCATTTATGTCAAATAGTTTTCCATCTGCTACTGTGTGGCCACTGTTGATGTTTGGTACCCACATTCTTATCCCGATCAGGACTTCATTTGGAGTATGGCCCCCCAGGGATTTACTTGGCATGTTGTTAAGTGCCCTCTGGATCCCATATAGGCAAATGACCCAACTGCCACCTAGCCTAATACCCTAGCTGTTAAGGATTGCTTTAAGTCCTGATTCTTCCTCTCCACAATCGAACTTCCCTTGGAATGATATGGGGAGGAGTAGCGCTGTGCTACACCCAAACTTCTAATGGCTTCGTTGTAAGCCCGTGAGTCAAACACAGGGCCGCAGTCAGAATGTATGTTCCTATGAAGACTCGGAAATCCTTTATAACAGTTTGGGTGTCAGCTGAGCGCTGAGGCCAAATGCACAGGAATCTAGAGCATGAATCCACTGCCACCAAGATGTACTTGTAAGCCCTGTCAGATTGTAAGGGGTCGCAATGCTCCAAAGAGACACATGTAAGAGGTCTGTCTGATACCAGGAGTGGTGTTTGAGGTAGACTTGCTAAGGTGGAACCTTTCATCTGCTGACAGATGTCACACTTGAGAACAATACCCTTGGTCTGTTTAGTAAGACCTGGCCACCAATAACGCTACTTCAGTGGAGAAACAGTTGCAGCGATACCTGCATGTTCTGACCCCAGACTCTTGTGTGCAGCTAGAAATAATCCTAATCTTTGGTCTATGTTTGGTATTACTCTAACCCCTATTTCTGGAATTTGAGCATACGGAATGTTTTGCGCATCTAACTTGTAGGAACACTTGAGTGGAAAACATTTTGGCAAATCTGAGTTGTTGCACATAGCATTTACAGCTATCATTATTTGACCCTCTATCCTTGTGCTGAATGAGTGATTGCAGCAACGCCAGCAGTTCGCACTGTCACCGTGGCAGCTTCATCAGCCAATTAATTCCCTTCAACATGCATGCCAACACGCTGATGACTCAATGTGTGAATTACATGAGCCCACGGCAAGCATTTTTTCAGCTTTGCCACCTGTTCCCAAAGAAGCTTGGGCTTTATTGTACAAACTCAAACTTTGGAATCTCTAAACCCATTTTGGCCCCAATAGTGAAGATATTCATTGTATGCCTATAAAATTAATCACACACAGTGGGTGTGGGGAATACCAGATCTGTATTTTTTAGGGTCAGTATCAGGGCTTTCAGTTCTGCTAGCTGTGCCATGCAATCTTCTAGAGACTGCGTCTGTGTATTGCTAGGGGGGAACTTGCAGGCTAGGCAGATCCATCAGTATAAATGATGTGTCCATACTGGTCTAGATGCATTATTTAATTTGGGAGAGGATATTCTTTTTCGTACGGCAGGAATGCTAGTATTTTTATAGCAGAATCAAAAGTGTAGCTACATCTGTTGCAATGAGAGAATTAGCCCACTGTATCCATTGTGGATGCAGTGGTTTTGCATTTGGAACGCTTGCTTTGCTAAAAGCCTCTAAGGTTGGTACTGTAGTCAAAACAATTATGCATTTCCCCTGTGCTGGTTAAGTATGGGCGAATTTTGCGAATTTGCGGTCCGTGAAATCTCGCGAAATGGCAAAAAACATCAGCAAGTTTGCGGTTCGCGAGATTTCGCGGACCGCAAATCCGCAAAATTCGCCCATACTTAACCAGCACAGGGGAAATGCATAATAGTTTTGACTACAGTGTGTCTGTAACTTTGCCACCGCGCCGAAAGGCGCCGAGGTCCCTCGAGTGAGCTGTCCATCATAGTGAGGAAAGGGCGTGAAGACGTTGCATACCCTAGTCTGTGTGGGGTGGGGCCGAAAGGGCGGGGCTTCCATGCGAGTTCACATGCAGAGCAGCAGATGAGAAGAAAGCAGTCTCCTGGTCACTGCAAGTACACAGGGATGGCGCTCGAGAAACTTGTGAATGCAAAGACCTTCATCAAGAATAACATCTAATTGTAGGCATTTTATATGGGGAGGATGCACACCTGCCTAGTCTCGACCATGCTCACAAGTTGTTTGGGCTGCTCACAGGAAGTACACGGGGATTGCGCTCGAGAAACTCGTGGATGCAAAGACCTCCATCAAGAATTACATCTAAGTGTAGGCGGTAGATATAGGGAGGAAGCACACCTGCCTAGCTTAGACCGCACTTACTAGTTGCTTGGGCTGATTATAATGCGTGACTGAATTTGAGCTTCAACTCGGGCACCTGCTTTATTTATATCTGTAAGTGCTTCCTGTTGAGGTTTAATTTTTGTGACAGGAGCATCGTGCCAAAATAAATCCTGCCTGCATATTTATCCACAAAGATACCACAGTGTTGTGCCATACCTCTACTCTACTGGCTAATCAGTAAGTGCTACCTCGTTGGGTAAATGTATGCTGCTTTTCCTACACTACAGCTGGGTAAAGGGCCAGAAGAGTTGTGTCCAGTGACCACGTGTGTCTGTAACTTTGCCACCACGCCAATAGGTGCCGAGGTCCCTCGAATGAGCTGTCCATCACCCCGTGTGGGGCGAGGCGAAACGGGTGGGGCTTCCATGCGAGTTCACATGCCTCTTGTTTATAAAGGGTCAGAGACCGATCAGAGCATCAGATGAGAAGGAAGCAGCCTCCTGGTCACAGGAAGTACAAGGGGATTGCGCTTGAGAAACTTGTGTATGCAAAGACCTCCATCAAGGATTACATCTAATTGTAGGCGGTACATATAGGGAGGAAGCACACCTGCCTAGCCTTGACCGTGCTCACTAATTATTTGGCCTGAACATTACTGAATTTGAGCTTCAACTCGGGCATGTGCAAAAAAAAAAAAATCAGCCCCTGAGCGGATTTTTGGGCAATTTCGCGAGATTCGCGGATCGCGAAATTGCCGAAAATCCGCAAATTCCGCGAGCGGAACGGATTTTGCGGCAATACTTAGTGCTGGTGCTCTTTCTATCACTATATAAATGTGTACTGCTGTCAGTATCTTTTCCATGGATCCATGGATGCTAAACTCATTTCAGCATTCTTGTACAAATGTGATTCTTATACTCTGGGTACCCTTTCGTCTTCATTGAAAGTAATGTAAGTGTATACTGATTGATGCGCGACTACACGGATCACCTAATTAGTGGTATTTAAACATGTGTGTAAGTGTTTGGAAGCTATGATGTCAGCTTGAATGGAACAGATGATTTCTATCTGTTCCTGTGCCCAACGTTGAACTGAAAAATCAGGTCTGATTAGGTCATAGAAAGCAGCAGAGGCCGGCACAGGTAAACGCGGTGAGGTGGGGCTGATGGCAGAATAGGTCAAATTAAATAAATAAATAACACCTATTCCATCATCTGTCAGCTTCTCCCTTGCCGCTACATACCCCACCCCAACCACCGCCTCACTGGGCTTACCTGTGCCGGCTGCCACTGGTAGAAAGGGTTGACCTTTACTCCTAATCCAAAATGTATGTTCTGACAAAACTCAGGAATCCTAAAATGGATTATAACCCTCACAGGGTCTTTGGAGGTTGGAGCAGCGCTAATTTTTCAAACAAAATTAGATGCCAGGCTTTTCCCTTCACTTGATAGCTCGTATCCCAAAAATAGGACATTGAGGTGGGTAATTTTTGAGTTTTTAAAGTTACATTTTTAGCCCACAAGTGGTGAACCCCAGAAATATGTTGTTCACCCTGTTCCAGTGTTCCAATAACTCATTTTCCACCAGATAAATATCATCTACATAGGACAATGCCTCTTCGTCACAATTTTGAAGTAACTCTGTTACTCTTGCTATGAACAACCCGGGGCTATTCCTGTACCCTGGGGCAGTCTACATTATTTGTGTTAAGAGCTGAAGGTCAAGAATGCTGTCAAATATCTGCTTCTAGGCACTATAGTTTGGTAGAAGAAACCATTTGAGATATCTAGTTTTGTTTTGCATTTCTTACGCACAATGTTATTCATTAATGCAGCACTGTGTGCATTTTGTACTGCAAATGTTCTTGTGCATGTGTTAAAATGCCTGTAGACTAAAACTAGACAGTATGAATTTCGGGTTTCATTACGACAAAGCATTATTCACTGAGAGGTGCAATTTTCAATCACACCTTGGTACTCAAGTTGATCTAAGATCTCCCTGACTTGTTTCTTTGTGTCATGTTTTATTGGGTACTGCCTCTGTGGAGTTGGAGCAGATTTTAAAGGGATTTCATGGTGAGGTGACTCAGCATCCCACCCTACATGATTGCGGTAAAGTGCAGGAGCTAGCGTTAACACCCTCTCCCACACGTATGAATGTTTGAGTGACTCTGGAACAAAGTCGGAGCAAGCTGGAAGAATTACAACTACCCCAAAGGGCACGCCATAAAAAATTGTTCAGCAGCAGAGTCCTCTGTAGCCGGGGCATTTCTTATTTTAAGGACAGCTACCTTTTAAATTGTGGTTTAATTTTGATTTTTTCTTGCTTGATAATGTTCTATGAAGTGCGATGTGTCTCCCCTTTCAGCTTGACTCACTCTTCTGATCTGTGTTCTGACCGTCCTCCCCTCTCCAAGTTTTTTGATGAACTTTGAAAAGAACGAGAGGAATGTGTAGCAGTATCCTGATACCTGTCAGGTTTTTATTATTATCACGGTTTCTAAGATTATATCTTTTTTAAGAGGGCTCCTGTTGAGGAGACCCACCCCGTGACTGTGATATATTCTGATTAATATTTTATGATTGTTTGTTATCCCAATTCTTTTTAGAAAAATCGGGTGCTTGTTTCGAGTTAACCTTTTCAGAATTACCCCCAATGTGTGGTTTCCCAGGTCTAGCTCCCAAGTTATCTTTACCCTGTGAAGCATAGGTTTCTTCAGTAATCTTTGGTAATTCTAGCTCTTGTTGTACAGAACTGACTTTAACTTCACTCAGGCGTACGTGTGCAGCCACCGCTGCTGCCTCCCCTTTTATGTAACCTAACATAATTGCCCATCAGTTTCATCCACATGTCCAGGGCAGGTTCTGCCGTACCAATTCTGTATTTGGTTCAACACATCTGGTATAACTGCTATTGAGGGGGTACCATGAATTCTGGTATAAACAGCAGTAAAAACTGTACCCAAAGTGGTGCAATCCTCTATTGTGGGAGCTATGCCCATTGGCATTCAAATTGTTAGTATTATGTGTCTTTCCTGCGGGACCATACGGGAAATACTGCTTCAAGCTGTGTTATTTTACTGGTCTATCCAGAACAGCAGTTTCTCACATTTAGCAGGCATTCATGCCATAATCCCATTCAGCGTTTGTGGGCTGATATTTGTCGTAATCATTTGAGGTTGAGCAGCTTGAGTAATCCGTGCAGGTTGAATTGTAAGTGTTCGCATTACGAACTAAGTAAGGTTTCTGTATAGTTTTACTACGTCTCAGTAAAGTGTACGTAATTCTGCTGTTGACAATGTATCAATCTCTAGCTGTGGATTGTAAGCAGCTAAGAACCGCCTGATTGCTCCATCTCTGCTGAGCGGTACGAATCTCACATTTGTTGTGGTGTGCGGTAGGACACCTGTAAACTAATAATATGCTATTGGTGTTTAAATGGAACTTCTACATCCACATATATAAGGTATTCTTCAGGTATGTCGTCTGCAGCATCTGTGTGAAACAACTGTGTGCGTGAATCTGTAGGCAGTAATTTCCAGAATACCTCTGTCCTGAATGCTATGTGTGCCTCTATCCCAAAGGTAACACCACTACCCATTGCCGGGAGGCCGTATGATAATAATTTCATAATAACTGCATGTCTGCAGATTTCTGTAATGTTAAGAGCAACTTCCTGCTCTTCTTTCCCTGTACCCGCAGCACTGTCTCCACTGCACCGGGTGGAGGACTATGATCCTTCAAGCTTGAAAAACCTACAGCCAATACATAGGATATACCTAGTTGGCTGCAGCGGATTTTCCTTCCCAATCCAGACATCTCTGGATAAATGTGAGTAGGGGTCTCTGATAAAGCACTACTCAGATTTGACCGTTAAATAGGAACCAAAGCAGCATTGCTTGCACCATGTCATGTAGTTCCTAAAGATATATAGGATCTGTGCATTTGTTGGACAAGATAAACTGAAGGATTGGTAGCTAGACTAATTCCGGATACCCCCTCAGGATATGTAAACCTAGCTCACAGTGCCACCATAAGCCCCTGAACCTTACCAAGGACTGAATAGTTTCTGGCAACCATTGATCATGACAATTCTTAACCCTTCAGGGATCATGGAAACAGTGCAGTACTTTTCGCTCAGTCAATTGTGCTCACTCAGTCTCAGAGAGATACACAGAATAAACGTTGGGGGCATTTCCAATAAGCATTTATTGAACTAGCTTCATTATAGTATAAAACATGTAAGCTGCGACCACCAATAGACAGAAGCTAACATAAGACATTACAAGCACCAACAGAGTAAATGGAAGATAGATTTCTACTATGGTGCTAAAACAGCGAATATATGCAGGCATATAAACATGGCAGTAATCAAGTGTACCCCATACGATGCGGGCCCTACATAAGTTTACCTGATGGGAGAGAATAAAGGACCCTGTCTTGGTCATGAGTTGGTCACCCCGCAAGGGTGTCAGACCACTGCGTGTTGAAGCTTCAGCATGCAGGGACCTCCGTGTCTTGTGTTAGTGTGGAAGCGTCTCCTCTAATTACCTAGTAAAGGTGCGCTTTCTTATATCAAAAAGCTAGCCTCAGGTACTACCACAATCAATATGTTGTTAGTATGATCATGTACATAAGCCTAAATCAATAATTGTAACTATGCAAAGAAGGCCTCTCACCCTAGTATGAAGATAGCAATGACTTTTGTACAGAATATGTAATCCTGTTATGTGCGTTATGTGCTGGGTATTTTAGTAAGAATCCTCATGCATAATGAATTAGGCTAGTTTCAAGTATACCAATCAACTGGGTAAAAGGTCAGTACTAGAACCGTTTTGCGGGAGCAAGGTAGGACAAATGTAGTTAAAAGGTCACTTTGCTACTTAGGCCTAGATAAGGAAAGATATGGCTTGTGGCTCCTAGGTGGACATGGTATACAATGCTTAAAAAGACACTTTGGGTATGAATAACGCTTTTTTCAAGTTTCAAGCTTTAATTTAGAAATGCACAATCTTAGACACATCATCTTCCCTAGTAGCATTAAACAAGGCAGAGTGGTTCAGACAAATTCTAGTCTTGAAGAATTTAGGATTGCGATCAGTTGTAGGAATTCAACTGACCAAAGTGTACCTCGGAAATCAATCCAGTATATTCACACTGTCCAAAGATTCAAGGAAACAACTGTTTGATGCTCACAGTTCTTCATGGTAATATGCCCAGTTATGAACAAAACGGGACTTTCCATTATGCTGAATGGGTTTTCACAGTATGTCATTGTGTGGTATGTAGGTCTCCAAATTATCCAGTAACATAGTCGGCGCGTCTTGGGCCCTTATGCGAGGAAGGAAATAGACGTCATGACTTCTGTCTGAATTATAAAATACAACAATAATCAGGTGCTGACTGAGCCCTACAGGCCTCGGGCCCCGGTGCTACTGCACCTGCTGTGCCAATGGAAGCTACACCTCTGGAACTATCATACAAAAAGAGTGTCAAAAGAGAGGCATATAAATGCCCTAACCAATGTTGGTATCGAGGTTCTCACTGATTTTAAGCTGTGAATCTATCATGAGAAGTTTACTTTATAATCTCAAAAACGTATCACCGATTATGCCAATTTGTATGCTTATTACTGTTGCATCTCATTGCTGCGTTTTCTAATTGTCTCCTTTTAATTGCATTCTGTTTTCTCCGTAAACGTATGATAATTATATTTCACATAAACATGTTAGCCATTCTCACCCTATTATAGAATATAATAAATTAATGATAGCAATTGTTTTCACCTGCACCATATCACGTTTTCTTTCCAATGAAAAGATTGACGTTAACGATTTGCTACAAGTGCGAACTTATGATTTAATAATTGCTGTGCTGTATCTTTTAGAATGAGCACCAGCTTAATTATTCACGTTATCGTTTCAAACATTCTTTACACGTGTTTGAAATTATTAAAGATGTCGCGTCTTACATACATTCACAAATGAGTTAAATGTTTTTCTCACATGGCTTGAATTCAATTGTAATCCAATGCCTTGTATAGAGCATGTAATTACTATTTACAATTGATATTTTAATTTCTTTAACCGTAAAAGTTATTATAAAATAACGATGTCAGCTTCGTAACCCTAACACATAGTATTACCGAATAAGAAATGTATAGAATTAAATCATACCCGATCAGTGAAATTATTTATTAATACATTATGCAATTTTATTACTAAACTATCGTTGAAATATTACATGATTTTTGCATCTCCCCAGAGTTACAAATGAATTCACCACCTTCTTTTTCTTAGTTTAGTGCTCCTCCCTTACTATCTGCATTTGGGTCCCAGTCAATGGGCTGAACCCACATGGAGCCACTGCAGGTTCACACATGGTTAATGAATCTAATGCTGCCACGAGTTAGCAATGCTCTCAGAACTGTGTCAAAGTTGCCAGGGCATATCCGCTGGGTAAATATTTGTGGACATATTTTACCTAGAACACCTTTTTTTTGTAGACTGTGGTAAACGATATCCAGACTCTTCAGCCCAGTATGACCAAGATCAATGATGTCGGGCATGCACTGAAAATGGACGCAGAACCAGAGTATGCATCTAAGCTGCAGAAAGAACTCCGAGAACTCAATGCACAGTGGGACCATATCTGTAAGCAGGTAAGACATATACAAGGTACAAGGAAGGGATGTGTAAGAAAGCTTATATTACAGTTCTGCTTACTCCACAATGTAGTGACTAGTCAACATTAATGGTCTTATGAAATGAAATATCATGAAAGCATTGTTGGTACATGGAGGGCGGCCATTAAGGAAACTCGGCAATCGACATTGACATAGGAAAGTGACATATGGGCGGAGCAAGGGGCTTGTAAATAGGTCCCAACGGTTCAACTAGTGTACCCCATTTTATGCATTTTGGCATTAGCAAGGTGTTACTCAGCACACTCAATAAATTAAAAAAAAAGGGAAAAAAATCTCGTGAAATTTATACAGAGAATACGTTAAACCCATGAAAAACGGACGATATGAGGATACAAGTAACCAAAAAGGTTTACAACAAATTCAACAACAACATTATTAAAAGTGTACAGTATCCCAGTGAGTGGAAATTACCTCGAAGTAGACAGATCACATCAGTAATTGCCAACTTTCAAACGCGTATCTCTAAAACACACGTTTGAGTAGTTTCTGTAAAAACAACTCAATAAATTATAGGAAATCAATTGGTGTGTTATGTTGAAGCGACACTGTGCACTTTTCTAAAGAAAAAATGTTAGTTGTTGAATTGGTTTTAATCCTTTTTGTGCACTTGTATTTCCAAACCTTCACTATTTTAGGGATTTCACATATTCTCAGTATACATTTCTCATGAAATATTGGGGGAACTGTTTTTTATTTTCAACTTTTTGCATTGGTTTAGAGCTTTGAGTACAACTTCTAATTTGTAAAATGAGTGAACTAAGTTATACCAGTTGAATTGTGTTTTGTCAACGATGAAAGCATAGTTAGACACCATGACCATTGTTGTCGTTCATATATTATCTCTGAATTTCCATGTAAATTCCTTTTGACATTTTAAGAACTTTAGCGACTACTGTTAACCAAGCCACTAGCTCTTGACTGGCTATACATGTAGGACATACTGAGCTAGGAAAGGTGAACATAGACTGTCTTATATCAAGTTTTCTCATTCGAATTTTGTAGACTTTGCGGATCTTGAGCTTGCCCCAGCGCCTGCCTGTAAAGCACCATCTTTCGAGCTCAGGGCCTTATACTCGCTTGTTTATTCTTTATTAAAATTAGTACATTACAAAGCAGCCTATTGTGTTCTCAGCATTAAATTACCTTGAGATATTGCCCATAATTGCTCCTTATCTTGTTGATGAACTACAGTTTATTACGCCAGGGCCAAATGATATTACCTAAATCCAAATGGATTGATAAGACCTTGGGGATTTACAGAAATCATCGTGCTATGACACTTCTGTTTGCACTTTTAGCTCGTTTGAAAACGTTCCCATCACTTGTTTTCGAATTTAGGGGCCCGTTTGTTTTTATTTTTATCCTGTCGACTATTCTTATTAATATATTGAATCCTCCTGCCCTCACTGTACTGAGCACTGAGCTGTACAGAATGTATAGTATAGAGTGTGTGCCTCGACAAGATAAAACAGTCTTAAAACATCTTTACAACAATTTCTGTGGTTCTTGTCTCTGTTTCTATTTTAATTCCAGACCACGTTTTGCCATTTTTAGAATTTCCATAAAGTGAGTCTTTTGATAGGATGAACCATTGGTATTCCATTATTTGATAGCAATTGCTAGGTTCCCACTTTTGGGTATCCTTGATTTTATATATACTATTAATTAAGCTGGTTAGCGACACCCTTAACTTTGCCAGGATGGACAAGTGCATGATTAGCAGGTGATAAGTGAGGTTCACATTGTACGGGTTAGGATTTTTGAAGGACTGGAGGTCCTGGTTTGTTTGCATCACTGTGAGTTTTATTCTCCGTATATTAACCAGCAGATTTTGTCACTAGACAAAGCGCTCCTTTGCATTCCGGTGATGTGGTTATCTCATTTGTGAGTGTTCAAATTATTGCAAATGCTTTTTGTGGCGCAAACATACATCTGGAACTCAATGTCACTGGCTCCTTAAGAAGCTATCAAAGTTACATCATGCATTGATAATCCATCCCTTGAAAAGTATGCTATTTCCATCATTTGTATTTGCCAATGCCATAAAACTCAATTTTTACCTCTACGGATCACTTTTGCAGTATTTCTGAACCATGTAAAGTTTTTCAAAATTAAGAGGTTTTGTTACAAGTTATGTCAGTAATGTTACTGGCATGATATACAGAGTTATGAAGTTAGCATGTTTTATAACTTTTATATTAGACCTTCTTAGGAAACGTTATACAAAAACGATCTTGACAAACAGTCATCCTCGAACCAGAGCAGAGCACCGTAAAAATAGCTTTGGGGTTCATGATACACACCCATTTGTACTATTTCTTTAGCATGAAAGCTACATCGGCATGTTGGGTAATAACACATCATTTCAATTTATTTTTTGGGCATTTAATGTAATTTCTTCAGAGGAAATTAAAAATATTTCACTGAGCCCTAGTCTTAAATAAGCCGGGATCTTTCCTGCATATCTGTTTCATAGATACCAATAATAAATAAGAGGAATGTTATCTTAATTTAAGTGAAGAATTACTGGACAAACTTCTCTCAGAAAAGCCGATAGACACTGTTACAGATGAAATGCAATAGCTGGCCTGTACTTCTAGAAGAATGACTGATTATAAATATATGAAACCTTATAGTCTAAAGCTCAGAAATCATCCCCTGGTCTTGTAGATGATCATGAGAATCTGCAACACAGGATTGGCCGGGCTGGAGCAAACAAATCGAGTCAACAAAAGACCCGTAATGGTGGACTGACATGATGCACCCTTTGACAAACAGCTGTCTTCATTGCAGTGGCAACAGGTGACCTTTGTCACTGACAAAATCAAATGATAACTTATCTCACATTTAAACATGAACCTTCCTCAGGAAGTGACATTGTCTCAACTTCCAGGAAATCTTCTTACAGATTACTAAAGACTCACATTGAAGAATTTAACAGACATTTCTATGAAGACAAATCTGAATTATGACCAATCCGTTCCTCCACAAGTGACCATGGTAAATGTTGTTGAATAACTGGTACAATAGGCCCTAAGGCAAAGTTCGAAAAACACAGGGCCAGATTTATCAAAGTTGTGTATACCCCTAGAGCCATGCAAGTGAGACTTATCAAGCCAGGCAAGGCTACCTTGCGTGGCTCTGCATGGCTTGATAAATCTTGAGTAACGCAAGGCAGCACGAATTGTGCAACAAAAACACAGTGATGTATAAAATGCTTGAATTAATCTCAGCCACTAGCTATTGCTCTGGGCTGCATCCCAATCTATTGTTTTTCTCCCATGTCACCTCACTTTAGACCCAGCCATATTTAACCCAGTCTTACCCTAGTCTAATGGTAACAGTCCAGTCCGGACTGGCAATCCAGATCCTCCCTGAACAGGAATACAAGCAACCTAGGGCAGTTTTGCCCTTATTAGTTTACTTTTCAGCCGGATATAGCTTAATTTCTTTGTCACAGTGAGTACAGGCCCCAGGACCAGTTTTTACGAGTGAATGCAAGTTCAAATGCAGTTGTTTGAAATACAGGTAAGTCAGTGTATTGAAATTACTGTACAGATTACTTTTTAGTTACTGTTTCTACTCAATGTGATGTGCCTAAATATCACACTGGACATTTCCTAGAGAAAAGGTAAGTAAAAACAGTTTTGCACAATTGTATTTATTTAGGTTTCCATACATATCAACTACACACAGAACATTTTTCTGGAAAAGAACAATCAATAGGTTCCTATGGAGAGAAATGACGTTAACGGTTACCAGGTAAGTAATCAGTCTTTGGGGTTGAGCTTCTGGGGTTAGAACAAGTGTTCCTCAAGGGTCAAGAAGGCACTCTTGCTACTCCCTCAGCAGCACTAGGGTGGCCTGGTGCAGACTGCTGAGGCCCAATGTTATCCAATGGGGGATAGGGGTCCTCCGGTTGGTGGGTGCTTACGAGCAGCCCCCTGGGTTGTAGGAGCAAAGCTCCTGGTGTTAAGATCAGGGCAAAGTTGGATCCTGTTTTGCACAAAAAGTGCACCCGCAGCAGCACAGGTCTTCCCGCCGAAATGGAGGGGAGATGGGAAGAGGGCCTTCTTCTGGTAGCAGTAGAGGCTGGTGGTCGCATTACAAAGGCTGCAAGGCCTTTGAAGCTCCCCTGCCACAGATGAATCTTCCTGGCCTGGGGGAGGTGTGAATACCTCTACCCAGGATAGGATTTGATTCTGGGCTCAGGGAACAAATACTCCCACCTCAACAGTCCAGAAACATGTCTTGTGGTGGAAGGCTGGTGTGTACCAGTCAGGGAACCCACCAAAGTCTGGTTGTTTTTCAGGGGGCATCTCTAAGATGCCCTTTGAGTGCATTTCTTTATATTTAATCCCACACTGGCATCACTGGCATCAGTGGGGGTTTAATGTGCTGAGAAGTTTGATACCAAACTTCCCAGTTTTCAGTAAAGCCATTGTGGTGCAGTAAAGTTCCTAATGACTAACTTCCAGCACCATATACTTTTAATGGCATTACTGCACTTACAAATTCTGTAATTGGCTTAGACACTGTAGGCGTACAGGGCTCATGCACCTGTACCCTCACCACTGGTATAGTGCACCCAGCTAGAGAAGTGGCTGACCTATTCTAGGGCAGTGGGTTGTAGGCATAGCACACAGGGATGTGTGCCACGTCAATGCTTCACTTTGTTCTGCACCAAAACACGCAACCTGCAATGGCAGTGTGTGTGTTTAAAGGTACAGGGCCTCTAAGTGTGGCACAATAAGTGCTGCATCCCTTAGAGGCCTTCCCTAGCCACAGTGCCCTTGATAACCATGGTACCTTTTACAAGGGACTGACATGTGGCCAGAGTTGTGCCAATTGGGGGTACAAGGTACATTTTTTGGGAAAGAGCACAGGTCCTGGGAACCTGATTGGCAGGGACCCAGGGCACATAGAGTCAAAGAGCATCAGTAGGCTGGCATAAAGTGTGGGTTGAGGGGTTACTGCAGCAGAAACCCAGCTTCCTACACACAGTGCCCAAAGCATCTAAGCCAGCAAAACCAAAATTCGCCACAGCATCAAAAATACAGGAGGTAGAGGAAAAAAGTCAGGGGAAACCACACCAAAGATGTCAAGTCTAACACGTATCAACTCTTCAATTTCTGCTAAGATTGCCTCTTGGGATACACTTGTTGTAGGAAGGGGGAGTATTATGTGGTGATGTTGATTACCAGGCAATACTATCACCCCAAATATGGTCCTTGGATTCACACTAATAAATCTTAAGCTCAGTCCTGACAGTGTGGCAAAGAGCAGTCAGGCTTTTCTAGAGTATCATATATTAAGCGTTTCAGAATAACAACATAGACGATAAGTCATCAAATCCAACACCAATTTACAGTGGCAGCTTCTCCGCTAAAATTATAACACCTTTCAGTTATTATCATTTTATGTTTCCTTTGCTGCTGGACCGGACTGCTCTGCTAATGGAGCTCTGCAGCGGAGGAGTGGATTGTCAACTCCTAAGTGTGCAATGATTGTTTGGTCAGCCCTCTCGGGGCACCCAAACCAGTCATGCACATTTTTGGACTCCTCCATGCAGGATGCATTACAGCCTGCATGGAGAACATGCCCACCCCTCCAGCCCCTGGCGAACTTGTGCAGTTCAGATATAAAATAGTAAATGTTCACTGTTTACACTCACATTGTATTTCGAAAAAGGGAGAACATAATCAAACGTACAGTAACAGGGTTAATATATTTTAGCTGATAACAACCCTTCACATTGTGTTTCCGTAGCTAATAGCTAGCTTTAAAAAAGAAGTCTATCTCTATACCAGCAGTTATGATCAGCCACAACATCTCTCTGCTACAAACACACAGCAGAAAAAGATGAAACATTTGTGGTATGAAGGATGCCACCTGGGTGGGTGAGAGTTCCAATATCCTAATTTTGGGATGCCCTTGATGGAAAGAACCTGAAACTAGGAGGGTAACTAGTGGACAGATGCCTTTTTTCCTAATTGTTAGGCATGGGCTCACTTGAGGAATGTCTCATCTGTTGCAGTGTGTACCTTTAGGAAAATTCCTGTTTTTACAGGATCCCCCCATTTTTTGGACTGATGGTGTTGTTATTTTAATCTGTGTACCAAGCCCCAATATGTGTTCTTTGAACCCTAAAACATGTTAAAATCAGCTATTTTCCAGATTGGCATATTTACCTTACCTTTAAGTCCCTAAACATTGTTATAAAGTGTGCTAAGGGCCTGTAATTTCAATGCCACTAGTGGACTGCCACCCCTAGAATGACAGAGCAAAACATGACTGCAAACCCTCTACAGTAGCCACTCTGTGCAGTTGTAAATCCACAAAATTGACATGTAAAAATGACCATTTAGGCAATTCAAAACTCCCCTTTTAAATATTACAAAGTCACCCCTACGTAGGCCTTAATGCTCAATATGAGGAGGTGAATGGTATTTAAAAGTAGGACGTGTAAAAGATTTAGTGTAAAATATGTCCTTGCACTGACAAGTCTCCAAAAGCTATTTTGACAGTAGCAGGGTTAGCTGTGCCACAGGAAAAGATTGGGATATAATATTGACATTAAATACTGTTATCTCCACTTAGAAAACAGCTTGAAAGTTTATTCTTGGGCTTTTTAAAATATTTATCACAAGCCCACTTCATTGGTAAGGTGAATTTGTACTAAATATTTTACAACAGGTACTTTTTAAAAGCCATCTTTTGCTTGTCTAAGGCCTCTTGTAGACCATTTGCTTGAGCTTCCAACTATCACCCTGGAGCTGAATGGTTGCCTTGATGAGGTGAAAACTTGCTCCTAGAGCTGAGACAAAGGCCTTGGGTGTGGTGAAGTTTTCCGTTCCTCTGACAGAATGAGCATCTGCACACTGCACAGAAACCTAATTTTCTTCAGAGGCCTAACCTGCCACATCTGTGTATGCCCCCTCTATTTCCCCTAGTCCTCCAGGCATGAACCCCAGTGGGAGAGGAGCCACCTCCTGAAGCAGTTTTGAGTGACCACCAAGAAGGGCTTGCTCATTTCCCTGCGTGCACCACTAGTTTGAGGACAGGTGCCTTGTGCAGCGGAAGAAAGGTTTTGCCATAGTGGATGTGGTGGATTCTCCCCCATCGTGGAGCGAGCCGACCACTCCAACATGGCAGCCACAGAGACACCGACCGGAAGTAGGTCTGACAGCCCACCCAAACGCCCGGATCAGAACCAATAGGAAAAAGGGGCAGAGACGTGGGGCGGGCTTTTATCCCGGGAACGCCAATCGAGAAAGAGAGCAGCGAGAGAGGCGGAAAGCAACCGGCAGCCGAGGGCGAGACTTGCACCCTGCACGGAAGAGCTGGAGGCCTGCCACTACCCTGAAGCCTGCAGCAGGTGGGAAGAAGATGACCAAGCCAAGACTAGGAGCTCAAGGAGCAACACCCACGAGTCTGGCACTCCACCAGCTGAAGCAAAGGCCATGACTCCCTTTCCCGCGGCCCAGGAGGGTGTTGGGCACAGGCAAGTGCCGGGATTCTTCTCTTTTAGGGGCTGGTGGTCGGGAGCTTAGGCCACTTCATGATGATGCACCACATCCCCCCCACCTAGAAACATCAGAGGGAGCATCGTAAGGGTGATGGTGGCACTTTCCTTATCCCTTAGTACCGCCAGGACAGCGGTTCTGACCTTTTGTTTTCTTTGTTGGTTTTTTTCCCTTTTGGCTTGCTCTTTCTGGTCCGACCCCGCGGAAAATCACTGGAGCCTCCCCTAAGAGGCAACCGGATCCAGGGAAAAGAAGAAACAGAGGACCCGTCTATCCCTACCCCCACTGAAGCCCTATTGTGTGACTCTAGCCTTCTGGATCCTGTCGCAGGGAAAGAACTTGCCCCGTAGGGACTAGTGCTGTACTCACGTATCCCCACAGAGAGTGAATAAAAAATATACTACCTCATAATACGTGGTCTTGACATTCTTGCAGAAAAGGGGGGGCAGCGCACACCTACCCAGGCCCAGCAAGCACAGTGGATTTATATAGAGAAGGGCACTGCCGGATTGTTTGCAGCAGGGCATACAGGAAATGCTGTAAAAGTGGGTAGTGTTAGCCCTGGGAACATTTTCCCCATTGGTTAGGGAGGGGCTATGAGTCACCTGCATCCACAGTCTAGTACCAGGCATAAATGTGGCACCCCTGGGCACGATTTTCAGAACACTATGTGGAAGACAGAAGAAGGACTGCACCTGTTGTGGAGACTTGTGAGGAGATTCGAAAGGCTGGGCCTGCTCCCACTTTTACCAAAAGACAGAAGTGGACTCCAAGGGCCAGATTGCTGGCATCCTTTTAGACTAAAGGGACACAATTAGCTGCAAGAAACCTTTTTTCCGGGAAGGCTTAGTTGACCTGTTCTACTGGACCCGCCCAGGACCATGCTGGCTGCTTCTGCTGGAGAGAGTCTTGAACCCCAAGTGGTGTTCCTGAGGTTCTGGGAACCTTGATCTTGTTTAAATGTACTCCACCTAACATCCTTAGAAACCTGGGACTTAGAAACGTTTAATCTCCAACGACTTCCAGAGAACAGTGACAACCCTGCCGAGTCACTCCAACGAAGATGTATAGATGCTTGGCCAAAGAACCAGGTTGTTCCCGCTCTGAGCTTTACAGCCACTGCAAATTCGTTTCCGTGGGACATCATGGAGAGGCTATATAGCCTAGTGTAGCCTTTTTCGGCTATAGCTTCAGTCTCATCCGGCTGGAGGAACTGAGCTCCAAAGAAGGGGACTGATTGCAAAGGTAGAAATCTTTACTGCAAAAGGCACCAAAAGTGTCTGGCTTTCGAGGGACATTCCTTGGGCATACAATTTGAATCTCCTCCACTCAGAGCTTTCCTATAAAAAGTCAACAGCTTCACCTGGACTTTGTCTGACAGCTTTACGGCCTCATGGTGCCCATCTTCACTAAGCATGGGCGAATTTTGCGAATCTGGCGTTCGCGAATTTGCGTATTTGCCAACTCGCAATCCGCAAAATCCGCGAATTCTCGCGAATTTGCAGATTTTTTTGTTTTTATAGTGTTCGCAAGGGTTTCTGCCAGTTCGCGAGGATTTGGTACCAGTTCGCAATTGCGAACTTAGTTGTCGGCACGCAACGGTCGCGACTATGTTGTTTCTACGTCTGGTTCATCATCACAGGTTCACAGCACCCTCTGTTTCAACACTGCCACCCTCTGTTTCACCCATGCCCCCTCTGGTACATCAATGCCACCCTCTGGTTCATCATCATCACTGTAGATTATGGGGGGGAAAAGCAAGCACACCTGCCCTGCTTCAACTGACATGAATTAATTTGGGGTTGATTTATTAATGTGTCACTGTTTTAAAATTCCAGTCTGGCACCTGCTTCCTTATCTGTAATTTGCTTTCTGTTGCAGTGCAATTTTTTTTCCAGGACCTTTGTGGCCTACTTGTAGCTATTCTATGATCCGACTGTGAGGGTCAGAGCAGGGTCATAAAATTGTTCCAACTAGCAACTGAACTCTGGAGGGGCCCCAGTCAGGAAGCACTACAGGGAATGGTTACTAATGATGAATTTGAATTTTTGCACCTGCTGAGTGCTTTCAGTTTAGCAAAACTCGTTTTTCTGCAGAACAGCAAATCTAATGCCCCAAACAAACTTACTTGTGAAAGTTGATTTTTAATCCAAAAGTGATCCAAAGAAAGTCAAAAGGCCTCAAATCCAAAAAAGGGCAGGCAAATGTCAACCTGAGGAGTTATTCTGATAAAAATCATAATTTTCAGAAGGTCTATGCTGCTTGCTAGTGGATTTCTTGTGCAGAATTGCAAAATTTGTAATTTCGCGAGTGCGAGATTGTTGCTGCCCGCCGCACCTACATGCTCGCAATTGCGAACTTACGCTGCACGCCGCAAAATTGTATCACCAAGAAAAAAAATCTGCTGCGTGCGAATTTGCGGATTTTCTGTAAATTCGCGAGCGTTCGTGGATCGCAAATTTACCGAAAATCTGCAAAATCCGCGAGCGGAACGGATTTTCCGCCCATGCTTAATCTTCACCACAGTCTGTTGCCTCACAAAATCTTCAAGTCCACTGTCATTGTTGTTCCTGTCGATCTGTTTGCAGTTTGGTGCAGGGCTCGGTCAACATTGCAGAGCACTGCCAAAAATATTTAATTTTTATTTTTCCAAATGAAATCCTGAAGAAGAATATTCTTTTTCAAAAGAGAAAACAAAATGTTCCCCTTACAGTAGGGGTCCTCTCCAAAAGCAATGGTAGAATTTCACAGTTTTCACTGCCAGGGTTTTCCTGATGGTGATGCTCAGTGTAAACAAAACTCTTTTCCTGCCCATCCAAATTAGGTGGGCTTAATTAGAGGTCTGCCTCAGACAGCCCTTACACCACAGTGCCACCAGAGGGGTTTAATCATGGTGGAGATGTAGTAGTCTCCGCCGTAAATAAACCTAAAATCTGCCTTCTTACAAATTTGGCATGCAAACCTTTATCTTGGTGGTATGCATAATCTGTCCCCACTTTGATGAAGTATACATATCACCAATATATAAATTTGGCCCTCAGTGACATAACATAGCCATGGAGTGTCTCAACTACTGGCATTAAGAGTAGCAGCTGAGAAAGAATATGCATATATCTGAAAGGGGCAGAACACATAGAAAAATCATATGTGAAAGCACTAATATGGTCACATGGGGAGAGAGGAGAGTCTGACTAAAATAGTCTTATACCAGCTCAAAGAAGAGGATGTGCCAACAGCAGAAACTGCAAGTCATTTAGCTTCTCACCAGAGAAGCCTGGCTGATAGCCTTTCCAAGCACTAGAGAGATAGCAGATAATGCTGGACCTTTCATTCAAATCATTGGTATCAAGCTTGAAAAATCAATTGCTACTAACCTAGTTTAAGACATCTTGAATTTCTTCTATTACCCTCTTGAACATGTGGATTCTTAAGTCTCATTATTTCTAATATGTTATGTTAGTGTAATGTTAAGATGCTTTTATAAAGTGAAGAGCTTCCCACTTGGGGATTCCTAGTGTTTTTAGCAACAGATACCGTTTATACAGGTAACAATACTTCAAAACAGCAGTGTCTTAAGTAGTCTGCGAAAAGTTGGCAGTGATGTGCAGCATCTCAGATGGTCTGGCAGAGCCTTCCAGAGCTTAGGGCCAAGTAATGTAAAAGGGTGACCTCCCATGCAAATGAATTTAATTTTAGGAATATTTGACAGTGAGAGTTTGCTGGAATGCAGATGTGAGTGGGCTGATGGGATTTTATCAAACCTTTGATTGGGTGGGGAAAGGCAGCATCCCCACCCTGGCTTTGAAGACATAGAACAGAGCCTTGAATTGGACATGTTTTTCAACCCATAGCCAATAAAGCTCACGGTTGACAGAAGTAACCATGGCATGTTATGGCAGTTGATAGGTCATTCTTGTGGCCTCATTCTGCACCTCCTGCATACGTCTCATGGAAGCTTTATCTGCCCCCAGGTAGAGTATGTCATCATAGTCCAGGTGAGATAGGATGAGAGACTAAATTGTAGTTCTTTGAGCAGATATGGGGAAGATCCATATTAATTTCCTTAGCCATTTCTGGGTAGCAAAGCAAGTTTCAGATACCTTTGCCACATGTGGCTTCATGGAAAGCTTATTTTCTAGCTCTTAACTTTGGAAACAGGAATAGGGATATCACCCAATGCCACTGGCCAATGCTGTCATCCCCAGAGGCTCGGGTTTTTACCACAGATCAACACCTCAATTTTTCAACCATTCACTTACAGTGAGGTGTTGTTCATCCATGAGGCTACTTGAGACAAGCAGGAGTACAAAGACACAGAGCTGTGGTCTTGAGTGAGTGACAAGGAAGAGATGATTGCGTATCATCTGCATAGGAAAATAGGGTGAGGCCACAGTCTCCTCCTGCTCGGACAAGGGGCTGGGCTCAAACCTGATTCCTGAGGGACTCCACACGGCAAAGCATGACTATATAACTGAACCCGGACTTCTTCTTCTTTCCTTCTGTTCTCGCAGTTTGACAATCCCTCTTCACCCACTATTCTCTACTGCAGCATTATATTCTTCACTGCTACTCCTTATGATACTGATGAATTTAGTTTTTCTTTAAATGGGTATTTTACCCTTCAATACATGGAACTACTGCCGTAGGTGTGGGTCCTGAATATCTAGTAAAATATATTGTTGTACGTTAAAAACATAGCCATAATATCAATAACAAAAGTATTGATAGGTTCATTTGTATAGATTTCTATACTTAACTCCACACATATATACCTAGATGGTCTATATTTATTCAAGGTGCGAAGATGTGGAGTTAACAGCAGTAAATCTACAGTTTCCCATATGCCTATACCTTTCTTTTTTTTGTCTTTGACATTTTTGTCTTCGATATTTTGGCTATAACAATATCCCATACTAAATATTGAAGACTACAGCGCGACATTAAACAATCATCTCTTGGCCTCGTATGCCACACCAAATAATATATTTGCAAATATAAATGAACTTAATAATACAAATCTTTATTCAGAAGCAAATGCAACCATAAAAGATACAACTATACATAAAAATGAATAACATAATCAATAAAATATTAGATGGAACTATGGCATATCCCATTTTAAAAAGTAACTGAAAAAAGACTCTCAATGTCATAGCTGGTAAGTACTGTTAAAAAGAAGTATAACATGGGTTCAAAGGCCAGTCACAGTTCAATGGGGTCTTGAAAGTTTAGACATGCTCCCTATACCTGCGAGCTGTACACCTCTGCTTGTAATTATGATTGTATGACTCATGACGCAGAGAAGATATAATTTTCAACAAAGATGGACATTTATTTAAGAATGCAATTCAGAGGTCAAGTGAATGAAATCGACAATTACAATAAGAAATTGTCAGCATTGCACACACAAAATGAGTATGTCCTAGATTTCGACAATGAATTAAAGACTAGGGGTCATATGTATCAACACCCTCATTTGCGATTCTCAAATAGCGATTTTTTTAGAAATTGCTATTTGAGAATTGCAAAAAGGGATGTATGTAAAAAAAATCGCAATTTTGTAGCGATTTCTTAATATTCCTCAATTGCTATTAGCAAATTGCGAAATCGCAAATAAGGAATACTTTCCCATTCATTTCTATGGGCCAGGGACAGACTAATTTGCATATAGCCAGGTTCTGAGCTGGGATGGTGCAGTGAGCTAAAAAAACGGTGTTGTATTAAGCCCTGATCTCTTGACTGGGTGAGAGTATTCTGCTTAATTCAGAAACTCTGTCCATCACCACCACCTGTTGTTTAATTTTTTTGCGATTCGCAGCCTTTGCGAATCAAAATTCGGTTGATACCTATGCCCCAAAGTTGACAATAAATTTGCTTCCTGGTCTGTCAGTGGACGGCCTGTGATTTCAGTTATGCGAACATATTTGTATTTAAGACCCACAGTCTCCCAGACAAGAGAGATTTGCCTGAGGGCAATCCGTCCAGTTTCATAAGAGTGATATTTTCCAATTGAAGCATTGTGGTTTCTCGCCGCTCACAGCTGAGCTAGAAGATGTCACCTCGTGTGACTTTTAACATTTAAAGGGAGTACATTCTACTGGTTCGCTAAGCCCCTTGTTTTCGATTCATGAATAAGTCGCGCTTCTTTGGCTGGCTTCGGACAGAAACAGACTATGCCATTTAACACTTGCTTTGCCTTTCTTTGCTAGGCCCATGCTAAGAAATCTGCTCTGAAGGGCAGTCTGGATAAGACTGTCCGCTTACGGAAGGACCTCTCCGAGATGCAGGAATGGATCACACAAGCGGAGGAAGAATTCCTAGAAAGGGACTTCGAATACAAAAGTCCAGAAGAACTGCAAAAAGCAGTTGAAGAGCTCAAGGTAATGCTAAGGCACATTGTCATTGATTCATTTGTGTCTTGTTTTGGATCTGTAAGCATTTCACCCTCGGTTTTGGCATTTGTTTGACAATTTTTTTCTATCTGCAGCATTGTATGGGATCTTATTTGCTAAAACGTGTAAATTGATTTAAATATTGTGTAAACACAAATAATAAACGGATTATGTTTTTTCATTGTCTGCTCAGTTTGAATAATGAGAGACTAGAGCTTAAGCCTTGTACAGGGCTTCGACAGGCAGCGGAAATAATTGCTGAATTCAATGTTAAGGCCTTCCTTCTGCTTCCACAGTATTGAAAGATTGGTCATTCTCTCGTGCACACTGGATAAAGGGTGAGTAGTGCAGTAGCAAGGACCGTTCATTCCTCACTCCTTAAAATGATAACGACAGCATCCCAGGCCAGAGGCGTGAGTGAGCCGCCACTTAAGTTACAAGCTGGTGCCTGTGAAGAGACGACTCATAACCAGTGGCGGCTTCGCCCACTGCTCTTTAGCAGTGAAATAAAGAGAAGAAAAAATATATTAACTCATTTTATTTTTTCCTACTTCTGCAGCTTTGCGTGTGAGGGCAGGGGAGGAGTGGTAGCACCCTCCTAAGCGCGCTATGACTGCTTGGACGACCTTCTCGGGCTCCCCAAACAGTCTTGCGCACTTTGCATGTTCTCCATGCAAGCTGCCTTACAGCCTGAATGGAGAAAATTGTCCAGGCTTCCAGTCAGCGTCTGAGCGCCAAAACACGGCACTCAGACCAATCACAACACTGCTAAGACATCGTTGTGATTGGCAGACTGGTAGCCTGGGTGGGCTTCCTGTTGTTCAGGTCAGCAAGGAACGACTAAGGAGAAACACAGTGAGGAAGCAGCTAGAAGGTATGTTTTTAACTTTATTTTTTGCTGCCGCTTTCCCCGTGTCCTCGCCTCGCCCCCCTACCTCCGATCCATGCTGGCCGCCACTGATCATAACACTGGAAGAGCTGTTGCGATTTTTCACACCAAAACATTTTCTCTGCACAGCGCATTTTGTAACTAGAACATTGTGCCCCCTATTGATCAAATGGCGTAGTGCCAATAAAAGGGTGTATTCCTAATATAATGCACTATAAACTATGGGAGCCTCTCCGACACTCAGGAAATGTTATTGTTTCCCATCATTTGTCCTTCGTAGAACCAGAAACTTCAGAATCTACTGCACAACTAAACAGTCTCTTTCTCCTGATTAGATTTCTTGAGATGCTGGGCACCTCACATTTGTTCGAAGAACAGATGAACAATGGCAAAGGTCTTTGATTGTCCTACTGGGCCCAGTTCTGTTTCTTAACAATTTAAAATAGACATTGTCTGTTGCTCGGGAATATGCATTGGTTCCTAATCACATGAAGGCCAACTACCGCCGCAAAGATTTAACCGTGCATTGCATGTTTCTAAACAAAAACAGCTGTAAATATATTTGTTATATGTAACTGGTCTTGGGTTTTTTCTTCCTAGCAAAAGAGTGACTATCCAGATATAAACTTCTGAAAAATTTGCAAAGTTTTCCTGTTTTTCCTTCACACACATGTATAGGGGCATATTTAGAAGAAAATTGCAATGCACAGAGCTGCAGCATATTTTGCAGTGCCACGCTGACCATTTCCAAAACGCATGGATGCGCCATCTTACATGGATACGGCACACCCCACTTTTTCCCCTAGTGCAGGCATTAAAAATAGCTGCCTAGCACCAACACAGACACCCTTGCGCCATAGTGCAAGGGTGCTTGTGTTGCATGGAATGATTGTTTATGTGCAGGAAGGAACACCTTCCTACACATGAGCAATCATTAATGGCATTTTGCTCTTTCTATGTGTGCTGCAAAATGCAACACACAACACACATACAAAAAAGCAAAAGGGGAGAAATAAAGTATTTGATCTTGTTGCACCATTCTAACGCCTGCTATTGCATGGCGTTAGTCTTTTGTGCTGCCTCTGAGTTACTGATCCTTGTAAATCTAGGACAACATCAAAAAGCAATAGGTGTTGTGGTAGAATGCCCAGAGCAACACCCATTGCATGCCCCTTTCACACAGATTCCTGCGTGAAAGGGTTGCATATTTAACCACATCCGTGTGGTGCAGATTTACCGCCGGTGCTGGGCCCTAACGAAAACGGGCGTGGTCATGACATAACGGTTCCGTCATGAGCACAGCTCGACTGATGCTCATGATGGAACCGTTCCGTCATGAGCATCAAAGGGGTTAAAAAGCACAATTAAGCCACAAAAATGGCTTAATGCTACTTTTTAAATATGGTGTAGGGCATTGTGCCACGAGAATGTCTGTAAAAGTGACGTCCCGGCAGTGCAATTCCCTTGTAAATATGCCTCATAGTCTTTTGTTCACAAGGAGAACTAATGTTTTTACTAATAGAAATCAGCCAAGCTGAACATGACTGGTACATATGGCCGGGATGCCCGCCACCCCCTCCCAACACCAATTCCCCAAGGGGAGGAGACAGACACAGGTTTGAGCTTTTGGAAGGCGGGGGGGGAGTTACCCCCCCCCCCCGGCCGTATTTATTAAAATATGAAACAAAATTTAAAACATTAAATAAAAGGTTTCATGAATTATGTACAATTTTACTTTCATTACATTTTGATGAAGACATGTTCTTTGGCTAACCTTAACAGCTCTCTAATACAAAGGTTTCCTAGCCGAGTCTAGCATCCTGAAAATGTATACAATCTAAATTAAAATTGTACATCCTAGCATTAAGGGCCAACGGCAAGGTCTTAACCGGTGTCAGATCCCTACTACCAAACTCCCGCCCTCACGGTGTGAGTGGCGCATGCGCAGAGGACTTTACCCTCGTTGCCAACTGTAACTTCCCTTGTCGTGGGGGCCCCCTTTCACTCGACGCCATCTTAAAGGTAGTCCGAGTTCCCGTGTGAGGTATCTGTAAGAAGGACAGCGTGGACTCCCCCCCTTCCCCACACTCTCTTCCGCCGTCGCGGATATCCGGCCCCCGGGAAATTCGTAGGAGGGGCATCTAGCCGTCTCCCCCCTGGGAGGGGCCTATGGCCGTCTCCCCCTAGGTGACCCATCCGTAGTGGGTGCCGCCTACCCGTGGGAGGGGCCAATGGCCGCCTCCCCCCGGGCGCTCCTATCCATTCTGGGTGGCGCCCCCCCTAGGGACCTTGAAATTACTGCTCACCGATCATGACCTTACCGCCCGACCAAAAAATAAATACGACAGTTGTTTTACCTACTAAGGGAAGAAAATTCACCTAACCTGAAACAGCTTGATGATTCATCAACTTTTCATTTCTACAAAGGAAAAAGGTCCTAAAGCACAAGACAATTACATTACTTGATACATTCCTTTACTTTTCAACAAAGGAAAAAAGGCCTATACACATTTATTCAATGCTGAAACCACTTGACTGCATTTCTTTAATACATTCTGATATCATCATCAAATCACTTTATTCAAAAAACATTGCAATAGGGGCTGGTGGGTGGGTCAAAATTGCCGCTTGTTCCGTCGAGGGCTCACGAGCAACGAGTGGTGCAGCCTTCAGAGCACTGGAACAAGAGGACGCTTCTTTGGATTCCCGCTCTTTTATCCGTCTTCGGGAGGGCGGGGACCCTCCTCAGGTACGCCCACGGGGCGCGGTCTTCCGGGTGGGTGTCTAGGACAACCCCTTCTGGGTGAGAAGGGCGTGCTCCGGCTACGCCGCTTTGGGCATACCAGCCGTACCACGCCCCCCGCCCAAAATGGTTTCCCGGGGGGATCGGGGCACCCATCCATACGTTCGGGGGGACCGAATGGTCTTCCCTTTCCATATGGCCGGGATGCCCGCCACCCCCTCCCAACACCAATTCCCCAAGGGGAGGAGACAGACACAGGTTTGAGCTTTTGGAAGGCGGGGGGGGAGTTACCCCCCCGGCCGTATTTATTAAAATATGAAACAAAATTTAAAACATTAAATTAAAAGGTTTCATGAATTATGTACAATTTTACTTTCATTACATTTTGATGAAGACATGTTCTTTGGCTAACCTTAACAGCTCTCTAATACAAAGGTTTCCTAGCCGAGTCTAGCATCCTGAAAATGTATACAATCTAAATTAAAATTGTACATCCTAGCATTAAGGGCCAATGGCAAGGTCTTAACCGGTGTCAGATCCCTACTACCAAACTCCCGCCCTCACGGTGTGAGTGGCGCATGCGCAGAGGACTTTACCCTCGTTGCCAACTGTAACTTCCCTTGTCGTGGGGGCCCCCTTTCACTCGACGCCATCTTAAAGGTCGTCCGAGTTCCCGTGTGAGGTATCTGTAAGAAGGACAGCGTGGACTCCCCCCCTTCCCCACACTCTCTTCCGCCGTCGCGGATATCCGGCCCCCGGGAAATTCGTAGGAGGGGCATCTAGCCGTCTCCCCCCTGGGAGGGGCCTATGGCCGTCTCCCCCTAGGCGACCCATCCGTAGTGGGTGCCGCCTACCCGTGGGAGGGGCCAATGGCCGCCTCCCCCCGGGCGCTCCCATCCATTCTGGGTGGCGCCCCCCCTAGGGACCTTGAAATTACTGCTCACCGATCATGACCTTACCGCCACAGGCCGGATAGTTGACCGACTATCCGGCCCCCCCACACCTCCTAAAGGTCATGCCTGCTCAAACCCCTTAGCCATGCTATGAAGTCTCCTATTAGTAAATCATTCCCCGCCCCGGACAGGTGAACCCCATCATCCAGATAATAGTGATCACCCCGAATACACCCATGGGGAATGCTATGCAGATGCGCGGAGCGAAACAGTTTCCCAATTTTATTGTTGACCCTCTTAACAGAGTGTTTCAACGCTGACACAGAGAAAACCCCCCGCCAAACTTTCCTGGGAATCATGTGGGACCAGGCAATTGTACACCCCGGGAGCCTCTTAGCCAACCAGCTGACTGCCGACAAAATGTGTTCCACTAACACTCGTCCTCCCAGTCTTACCAAATCATTGCCCCCCAAGTGTACTATGATTATAGATGGGGGTGACGTTTTCCGCCCTAAAAGACCCTCCATAAACGATTGAAATTGGTCAAAACAGAGTCCTCCCTTCCCATGGAAGGTCACTCTGAACCCGTATTCCCCAGATGCGTGAATCGCGTCACCTGCCATGAATACTTCTCCGGCGCGCCTCACGTATGAGTGGCCCACAACCCATACCACTTGCTCTCCAGTCGGTGATCCTCGACCGCTGGTCCTCCGGTGATGGGTTGATCCCAGATTCCGCCCCGCGTCACAGGCTCGCGAAACTGTAATTCAAGCAAAAGACAACAAGCGTGAGTGCATTTCATCAGTCTTTTACAACATGTGCAGCCGCACATACCTTTTGAAACAGTTCGAGGACCAACGGCCTAGCTGTTTTACCTCCTCTGTACCCAGACCCCGAGCCGTAGCCTCAGTAGCGGCCCCTATTCTGAAGGAGTGGGTCCCAAAATCGCACGGGTCCATGCCCGCCTCGGCGATCGTAAGTGCTAACACCCTCTGAAACTGAAATCTCGTCAGAGGGGTGCCATCCTTGTGCCTAAGCAGGCTCCCTCCCCATGTCGCCGGCCTCTGTGCCAAGTATTCCTCTAAACACTTTATCGGACAAGTGGGACACCCTCGAGCGCGCTGCACAACCACACTATCTTCCACAGCATCCTGGTCTGTCTTGGACCTAGCTATTGAGATTAGCATCGAATCACCCCGTATTTGCACGTGATCCCTGCAAAGGCCTCCCCCCATATCTTTCTTGTTCCTTGCCACGAGTTTGCTTACCCGCATGGCCCCGTGAAATGCCAGGGCGAAAGCTGCCCGGAACAGAACTGTTTCAGAAGGGGAGGAGCATGTCTCATCCAGCTTTGCTAAAAGCTGAGACAATCTCTCTAAACCAATCGGGTGCCTCGTATCTTGTTTACGACCCTCCAGGCGTCGCCAGCCGCGAAGCGCCTTTCTGACTAAAAAGGAACCCGTTGGATCCCTTATACCGTGGAGCTGTGCCATGAATGATATGGCCGCCCTATGTCTGTTGGCAGATGCGACTGATCGGCCTTCTCTGTGCAGTGCTACTAGGAACCCCAGGAAGGATTCCTCCTGCCCCCAGCTATGTCTCCCTGCCGGGCCTAAAAAGGTGCAGTAAGAACGAAACGCTCCCTCATAAGCCTTCCTCGTCCTGGGCGCTAAACTGGCTGCCACGAGGTCTTGTAATCCGGGGCACCGATCAGCCACAGTGCTTCGGGGAACGGTGCCGCCACTAGGTCCGCTGTGGGTAGATAGCCCCTGAACGCCTGCATGTGTGAACGAGAGAGTGCATCAGCTGCATTATTCAGTACACCTGGCACATGGTTTGCCCTGAACTGTACATTCAATTTCATGCAACGCAAAACAATTTCTTTTAACAATCTCAGGATCCACTTGCAGCGGGCTGCCTGCTGATTAATGCACTCAACCACAGTCATATTGTCAGACCAAAACACCATCGAGCGGTCCCTAAAGTCGTCTGGCCATGCCATCAGAGCGACCCAAATGGGAAATTACTCCAAGAACCCAATGTTACCTGTCAGACCGCTGGAGTGCCACGACATCGGCCATACTTGCGCCGACCATCGATTACCAAAGATGGCGCCAAATCCCACGCTCCCAGCTGAATCGGTCCACAAACCTAGTTCATCCGATGATGCTGGTGGTTTGTTCCACACAACTCGACCGTTGAAGTCCGCCAGAAATGCAAACCAAATGCGCATATCCTGGCGAACCTCTGCCGACAGTCTCGTACGGTGGTGTCCCTCCTTGAGGCCAACCATAGCTTGTGCAATAGAGCGTGAGAAGGGGCGGGCCATTGGTATCACCCTTAAGGCAAAGTTAAGCCGACCCATGGTTTGCTGTAACTGGTGCAGGGTCACTTTCTCCTTGCCCAGGCATTGCGTCAAGGAAGCCCTAAACTTGGCCACCTTATCCATTAGTAAACGGAAACACCCTTCCACAGAATCGAGCTCAATTCCCAGAAACTCCAGTGAAGTGGATGGTCCAACCGTCTTACCTGGTGCCAATGGGACTCCGAACTCCTGCATGAGGATGCAGAAGTCCTGCAGCGCCTGCGCACATTCCGTACTGCCGGCCGCTCCCAAGAACAGGAAGTCATCTAGATAGTGCATAACGTGCCTATGCCCTGTGGTCTCGGTGAACGCCCACTCTAAAAAACAGCTGAACATTTCAAAATAGGCACAAGAAATGGAGCCACCCATAGGCATGCATTTATCCATGTAGTAACTCCCTTGAAACGCAAAACCTAGCAAGCGCTGATCCCGCGGGTGTACCGGGAGCAACCTGAATGCCGATTCGATGTCCGATTTTGCCATCAGCGCTCCGGGCCTAGATGATTTAATATGGCTACGGCATCGTCAAACCATGCGTACCGAACCGAACAAATATCCGGGTTAATGGCTTCGTTCACCGAGGAACCCCTTGGGGCAGACAAGTTGTGAATGAGTCTAAACTCCCCTGGGTCTTTCTTTGGAACCACTCCTAGCGGTGAACACACGAAATCCGCCACCGGCGGGCATTGAAAATGCCCTGCCACCCGCCCCAAGCTGACTTCTTTGGAAATTTTCTTTGCTACTACGCTTGGGTTATGTTGGACAGATAACTGATTTTTACAACAGGAGTCCCCCCGAAAATCCCCCGCCGGGATGTTGAAGCCATATAGGAATCCATTCCTCAAAACCCCGGCGGATACATGATCAGGGTAGTTGTTCAACCAAGGAATCAAAGCCATGATATCGACAGGTGTAGGCAATCGGTTCCCAAGCATCACCTCACTCTTGCTTAGACCCCCCTTTTCTTCCCGTTCCGCTGTTCTTTGATCTACAGCTACTCTCCGGGTGTGAGGAGTTCCCACAGCCCCCACACGCATGCCTGAACCTACATGTTCCCTGGGGCCTGTTACAGTTGCCTCTATTGAAGCCCCAACAAACCCCCCGCTTGCCACCATTTCCGCCGGTCTTGGGCTGAAATTCCCCACCGGCGCTTGCTCGAAAGGGCAACGCCAGCTTTTGGCGAACGGACCCCGGCCCGCTCCCGCCCAGCGAGGACGTACCCGCCGCACCAGGCAAGAGCTGCTTGTGCCATGACACCGAGTCGAGGCAGTCCCAGGTCAAAGTTGCATCAAACTCTTTCGCTTTTCGGAATTTCATGTCATAACCTTTCCACTCGTCCCCCTCATACATGGTATAAAAATCCATAATCCTATTCTGGTAACAGGACAACTCGGTCATCACTTCCGGCTTTCGTTCACCCATGACTGCCGTAAATATCGAAAAGGCCTTTACCCAGTTCGCTACGGTCTCATCGACCCTAAATTCCGCCATCTTGGCCCGCCTTACACTGGGGTGCCATAAATCTTTCTGGGATTTTGCATATTCCATCTCGCGATGGTCAGTCAACAATGAAAACATATTTACATATTTATCCCCCCATATCATTTCCTTTGTGGCCGCAGGGATGTGCTGGGCCACCCTTTCGCGCCTTGAAGGTAATGAACCTTCCCCCGCCATTGGCAATGGGTGCTTACCGGGTTCAACCGCTGTGTCTGCTGCCTTTTCCCGGCTAACCGTAGGTCCTCCTGGCGTCACCTGTGGGGGAACAAAAGGAACATTCGCCGTCCCGGCTTCTCTCGACTGCCGTAACTGCTCGATTATTAGTCTAGCCTCCTCAGCCGGGTCCCCCCCGGCCACTGCCCCCCCCGCTGTCTTCTTGAGCCAGGGTAACACTGCCGCTAACTGGATGGCCAGTTCCGGGGGCATCTGATCATTATTAACAGGGGTAGTTACAACCGGGATTGGTAGACCCATATCCGGACTCGGTACCGGGCTGTCTGCCGGTGTGATGGGGGCGGCTGGGGGCACCTCAGGAACCGGATCCTCCCCGGAAACCGCCCTCTTCTTAATACGCTTCCCCCTACCCTCAGGGACGACTCCCGGCAAGGCCGGGCCTATTACCTTCTTAGGACGGCCGGAGGGGTTATTTTGGGCCGCTAACTGCTTTTTAACCTCGGCCAAACCTCGACCGATCGAATCAACTTTACAGAGTTTTCGGTCCATGATCGCCATTCGGTTCGACAAGGTGGGCAGTACCTTCTCAAGCTCGGAGCTCTTTCCCGCTTTTTTGCCGGCCATAGCTTCGTTTACTCCGCTCTAGTCGATCAACGAAGTCCCAGATCCTTCACACTCCAGATAACTGAAAGAGAAACAACAAGATTACAAGTTCTCAAAATTGCCGCTTGTTCCGTCGAGGGCTCACGAGCAACGAGTGGTGCAGCCTTCAGAGCACTGGAACAAGAGGACGCTTCTTTGGATTCCCGCTCTTTTATCCGTCTTCGGGAGGGCGGGGACCCTCCTCAGGTACGCCCATGGGGCGCGGTCTTCCGGGTGGGTGTCTAGGACAACCCCTTCTGGGCGGGAAGGGCGTGCTCCGGCTACGCCGCTTTGGGCATACCAGCCGAACCACGCCCCCCGCCCAAAATGGTTTCCCGGGGGGATCGGGGCACCCATCCATACGTTCGGGACACAGCATAAGTGATAGGTTATTTATTTGAAGTACAGAGTAACACCAACGCAGGCAGCCACTCGTCAACACCTGCTCTCTGCCACTCCAACTGCTGCCTAATGTTCTAAATCAACTGTCAAGGTAAGAGATGGCAGAGATGTCATGAACCAGCTTCAGCACGACTTAGCTCTCCCTGCATACATATGCAGATAAAACAATGTTATTTTTTTAAGTTCAGCAAGAATTTTATTGAAAGAATAAAGGTGTCAATATACAATACACCGAATGAATCAAAGGTCATCACATTGCAAAGAAACTCTAAAAGAAATGCATGAATTGGATTAATAAATGGAAAGAATAGAAATCAAAGAGGTAAGAAGGAAATACAATTAATATGAAGTTAAAACAAAAGAACATTTAGGGGTTCATGGTGGTTTAAGCACTTTTTGTTGAGAGGGCTTCAACAAAAAAGATCTTTTGGCACTTGCATCAATATACAGTGTAACAGGTAACCATAAATTCAAACGTTTCATAGCCATATGTATAGGATAAACAAAAGAAGTATCCAACCTGTGGTTATGGCAAACAGCATACCACCAAGCCTGATAGGAGATTTTGTGAAGTCTTTGCAGTTTTTAGTGATTTGCTGAAAGGCGACTGCTAATAACAAATCAATAATTTTGACATTGGATGGATATTCATTCCCAAGAGTACATGAGTAAGTGAAAAAGAAAAATTAGTTAAAAGAATTTAATTAACTTGAGACCATACACATGTCCAGAAACTGTGAACAGATGAGCAAGAAAATAACATATGAAACAGATCAGCATTTGGGGATGAGCATGTCCAACAAGTGTCCATTACAGTGGGATACCGTTAACTTAGGGTATTTGGGCATACCAGTAGTCTATTATAAATAAAAAACAGTGCTTGCGTTGTATCGGCTGCTCTTGAGGACTTTTGTATCTTAGTCCAAAATTTTTCCCAGAAAGACAATGGCCAGGATGTCTTCAAATCGTGTTCCCATCCAATGTCTATTTTAGATTTTTGTCTAATAGTGTTAGTACATCATAAATGATTATAAATATTGGAAGCTTTGGGCATGGTGCACAGCAGAGTGTGAAGGCAATCAGATGAAACAGGAGTACGAGCATTAACAGATGTAATAGCAAATTGGGCGCAGGCGTCTAGTACGGCCCTTCTGAGAAGGTTATATTTAGAAATAAAAGAAGCAGGTAAGCCAAACAATTGGCTAAGTAGAGGGAAAGGTATAATTTCTGGTCATCAAAATAATTGACAAACCCAAATTAAACCTTTCTGCCTCCAAATCTTCCAAAAGAAAGGTTTATTGCATATTAGTAGGACTTTATTGTGCCAAATTGTTGAGTTAAGGAGGGAATCAAAGTCCTCATGAATTAATGAAGAATTTTATTCTAGGATTAGAGAAGTAAGTTTGATTATAGGAGTGGAAAGAGATTGTGGTTTGTGGGAAAAAGAAAGATACTCTTGAAAGAAAAACAGATACAAATACACATTCAACTGAGGTCCTTAAAGGACACTCTTCTGTGGAATCAATAAACAAATATGAGGATTGATGCAGAAGGAAAGATTTTTGATGAATAGGAAAATTAGGAAAATTGACTCCTCCTTCTGATTTAGGGCGAGTTAATTTTGATAAACACAAACGAGGTTTCTTGTTACTCTATAGAAAGGAGGAAAGGATAGAGTTCATTTGAAAAAATATTTTAGCAGACATAGGGACTGGAATGTTAGAGATAGTATATAATACTATAGGGGAGAGCATCTTATTTATAGTATCAAGGCGACCCCACCATGATAAGTTAAAGAGGATGCCACTTAGTAGTTAATTCTGAAATCCTTTGGATACATTTAATCATGCATTAAGCTACTGTATTAGGAATTAAAGGAGTAAAGTGTAACCCTAAATATTTAATATGATTGGGACCCCTAGTGAGGTGAGATGAGGCAAAATCCTCTTTAAAAGTATATTTGGTTAGGGGCAAGATCTCAAATGTATCTGTATTTAATTTACAGCCAGAAATAGAGGAGAAGGATTGTACCTCTGCTAAAAAAGCAGGGATAGATTCATGTGGCTGTGAAATAAAAATCAGAATATCATCAGCATAAGCTACAAGTTTAATGTGAGAAGTTTTGATTTCAAATCCATGTATACATTGATTTTGGTGTATTTTTGAAAGAAAAGGCTCCAGAACCACGTTAAAAAGGAAACGGGATAAGGAACAACCTTGGCGTACACCCCTGCTTAAATAAAAAAATGGAGAGTTTAAGCCATTAGCGAAGACAGCAGTGTGGGGTTTGAATAGAGAAGAGAAATTAGAGAAATAAACATAGGGCCAAAACAATACCATCTATGTGTGTAAAAGAAGTAAGGCCATTCAACTCTATCAAGCGCTTTTTCCGCGTCTAATGCTATTGCTGCAAGGGGTTGTTTTAAATGGAAGATTTAGATCGAATATAGAAAAAAATTGTGTTTTGGCCATTATACGTTGAACTTTAATGAAGCCAGATTGTTCTTTACCTAATAAATTTGGTAAATAGGATTGTAAGCAAAGAGCTAATGCTTTGGAAAAAAAACTTGTAATCAATGTTAACTAGGGAGATTGGTCTGTCATTTTTACAGTATTTTGAGTCCTTACCCTCTTTATGGATAAGACAAATATGTGCCTCTGAGAAAGATCCGGTAGAGCCTTTTGGGTTACAAAAAGAGAGGAACATGGCGGCCGTCGTGTGAACGGCCGCGGACACTCCCCGTCAAGGCTCCGGATCAACGGTGGGGTTTTGAAGTTTAATGGCCCACATAGTGAACCCTAATGTCTGCAGATAACACAACAGTGTGCGTTTAATCCAGTAAGGCGGACCGGGATCTTTGGTTACTTACGGTGCTTCTTTGGTCGGCACGTCCGAGCTGTTGTTTACTCCGGCGTGCGGCTGCTTCTCTACACGACGGCCGACGGAGTCTGATGGCATTGCAGCGCGCTTTGGCAGCTGGGATGCGGGAGGCGTCTGAGGCGGGTGATGAAGGCGATGCTGGTATGGTTGGCGCTCTAGTGTTTATGGCCCCCGGATGCTCCCTGAAGTCGGGACTTTGTTTGAACACACCAGGCTCGGGCTGGAGGTGGAAAATAGGCGCGATTGAGTGGAGGAGAAGTATTTTTACTGTTTGGGCACAATATAGAGCTGGTTGGAGAAATTGTGGATTACAGAGTGTGCAGAGTATACAAAGCACACGGTGCCCACCGTAGGTAAGAGCTGGGGTTAGGGGTGTGTGCAGGGGGAGTAATGAGTTTTTGTACCCAGGTCCCTATTTAAATCAGGAGGTTAACGATAAAACCGAGTTGGTTAAAGAGGTAGGGAGCAATTTTTACAAGGCATTACTGGACTGTATGGAGAAGGGAGTGGAATTGCAAGAGGGAACATCACAAGGCACTCACTGCGGGCCAGGGCGGCGCATTTAGCTTCCAATAACATGATTATATAATTCAGTTTACCACAGCGAGTATCACCACCAGTGGCTGAGGTAAAACCCACGGCAACCCAGTCCAAGCAAGCTGGGAGTAAAAGCCTAACAACACCTCCCCCTAAGCCTAGAAACCAAAGAGGTAAAGGGAAAATACGTGATAAAAAGCTAACCTTCTCTAAAACAAAAATAACCCCTTCACTGAAATCCTACTACCAGGTTATGGCCATGTCCACTACCAAAACCTCACCTTTACCACCCCTGTCTACTGGAGTGGTGGAGGGTGAGAAATCAGGCAGTAAATTTGAGTTTAATCCGGAGTCAAGCTCTCGGATTACCGAAGTCCCAGTTATTTCTTCAACAGCTGTACCTATTCCAGGGACTCCAGGAACCCCAGGAAAAAAGAGTCTAAAAGTGAAACAGGCTAAGCAGAGGCTTCCTCAAGAGGATGTCATCACTTTTCAACAAGAAGTGCGGACAGATTCAACAGACTTCACTGGGACATTAGACACTAATCTAGAAGCGAATCCAGCCATAGCCCTCTCTTACAGATATTCGGTGTTGGTCCAAGGAGAAGGACCTGATACAAAAATTTTGGAGGACTCTCCCAATCTCGTGGCAGGCTCTGGGTCCGTCCTTGGTTTAGCTACGGAGTATAGCAATGAAGTAGGAACTATTCAGGGATCTGGAACTGATAAAAACAAGAACAAGGTGGCTCAGGCGATTCAGACGGAAAAGAATGCAGTTACCGCGGGAAGTGAAATCAGTCCTAGTTCACTGCTAAAAACTCACGGGGTCTGACTTCAAGTACGGCCCCCTGTCCCGAGGCACGTACTCATTCTTTGGTGGACATTCTTCTTACTTTAAAAGACGAAATGGCGAACAGATTTACTGTGTCAGAGGTGAATGAAGCCGAGTTGGCAAACAGGTTCTTAGTTTCTGAGGCGAATCAGGCGGACATTAGGTCTTCTTGTGAGATCCTAGCGTAAAAACTGGAAGAGGTCACTGCAAGAACAGAAGCAATAGAGGCTGAGATCCCAAGGATGAAGAGTGTCATTGAGTTGTCATCTCTCCAACTTGAGAAGTTAGCTTTGCAAAATAAAGAGCTTAAAGAAGACCTGGAGAGATGTGAAAACCATTCTCGCAAATCAATTTGAAATTCCTGAACATCCCAGAAGCGATGGAGGGAGAGGACATAAAGGGTTTTGTGATTTTGCTATTGAAAGCTACAGTCGCGGGGGGTTTCCCGAGTTTTGACCTAAAAAATTAAATCCAGAGGGTGCATAGAGACCCTTTTTAAAGGAAACCTGGGAAAGCAGAAACCATGGAAATATTGGTTAATTTTCTTTCCTATTCAGTGAAGGAACAGATTTTATCAGCAGCCTTAAAAGCAGGAACTATATCTTCTCCTTTCGCAGACAGAACTCCATTTACCTTTTCTATTAGGTCCGATATTTCACATATAACAGCTATGAGGCAGTGGGAGCTGGGAAAAAGATTGGCAGAATTAAACAGTCTTGGGGCTAAGGCTCAATTAAGGTTCCCGGCTACACTAAGAGTAATGTGGAATAATCATATGCACATGATCCGGTCCACAAATGAAGCAGATATGCTCATTGTTAAGATTCAAAATGAGAAACAGGAAGGGATGTAGGGGATCCCTGCAGTGATAAGAATTTGTTTCCTCACCGTGAAAAGTTCTCTAGTTATTTTTGTATAATTATGTATGGATCCTTGTGGGGGGGGGGGATTGGGTCCGAATAGGTATCGACCTATTGGAAGGTAGGGTTCCTCAGGGTAGACGAGGGTCCCAAAAAATCCATATGATTTGTCTTACATGAGTTTATGAAACTTTGTAGTCATAGCGGATCTTCATATGTTGTTGGACGTGACTTTAAAAAGACAGGGTTGAAAGAGACCATAGCGGGCTCCCATTGATCGAAGATCAGGTCTCATACTGAGAAATGCCTTGCGTCTGTTGGCAGTGGTCTTGGCGTAATCCTGTACGAAAAATAAGGTTGAGACTGACCATGTAATTTGTTGGGAGGATTTGACCTCTGACAGAACTTTTAACAGATCAGTACATTCTAAGATGTATAGGATGACTCCTCTTGATCGTTGTGAGGGTGAAGTATTTGAGGGGGGACGACCCAGCCTATGTGCACTTTGGATGGTGAGCACAGTCTCTTCTGGCATGTGAAGTAGTGTGGGAAGAAGAGATTTAAAGAAGGTGAGGGGATCCATACCTTCAGACACTTCCATCAATCCATAAATACGCAGATAATTTCTCCTGTTGCGATTTTCAAGGTCTTCAACCTGCCTTTGGAGCTCTGAAATTTGAGATTGAAGTTGAGTAACGTTGGCACTAGAGTCCCCAAATGAGGACACGCTGTGCTCTACTGCTGTGAGTCTTGTGTCGAGTTGAGACTAACTATCAGTGAGAAGTTGTAGTTTGTTATAGATTTCCTCCATAAAGGGTGGAAGGGCCCTTATTTCTTCCAGCAGTAACTCCATTGAAACAGGAGAAAAAAATGTAGGCGGAGAGGAAGGGTCTTTTTTTAGGCGTTTTATATTGGATTTCTCTGTTAGTGCAGGGGAGGGATCCATTGTTGTAGTAGAGTCCGTAGGCGGGATGCCAAAGAGTATTCCAGTCTGGAAAATTCAGTAAAAAGTTTTTGACAAAGACTTGTTTTGGCTTGGAGAATGAAGAGAGAGTACCCCTCGATCTGCCTATGAAGCACAAAGTTGGACGTAGAAAAAGATCCTAAGAAGAATACCACAACTCCTAAAAGTAATGGGCAATAGACTGAAGAACGGCATTATCCAAGAATAAGTGTAGTCCATAAAAAAGAAATGCTGAAGTAACTGTGAACAGCAGATAGATATTGCGTCTAGAGTCACTTAGATAGCATCAACTATGTTGGAGTAGAGGCACCACATCCACAAAGACCAATGCATTAAAATGGGAGTTGAATAAATGAAAATGGCCATTTGAGATTCCCCATTCCTCAGTAAAAGAGCACCAGAATAACATCATAAGAAAGAATGAGTAAAAATAGTTAAGAAGAAAGTCATAGTTGGAGGTCTGTGAGCAAATATAGTAGCCACTCAGGTGCCATACGAAATTCATGCAGACTATGAAGAGGCAGTCATAGGCTTACCAGACAGCAGTGAGAAGCTTTCCACCAAATGGCGGCTGCATCCAATTCACCTCAACTGCTGCAATATTGTGAGGAAAACTGGGATTTCGAGCCACCCTTAGGGACTGCTGAGAAGGAGTGGCACTGTCATGAGTATCCGGGAGGGCTCAGGCGTATGTATCTGTAGACCGTTGTTGCCTCAAGTGAAAGCTTTGCGGCTCGATCGGTACATCAAAATGGCGGCTGCGATATTGCGTCGCAGAGGACAGAAATTTACCATCAAGAAAACACCTCTCTGCTATTGTAAAAGGGGATGTGAGAGGTCACATCCTAGGCAGAAGACCTTCAAACACTCCTGTCGCTGAGTAGCTTCGCATTTATCAGCCAGATAGCTCATAACCGCCGGGCCCTTCCAGGGAAGCTTACCCAGATGCCGCCATGCTAAACGGGCATCAAGCCACGCCCCTATAAAAGAATGTTATAATTAAGTGAAAAAGAGAATTTAAACATTGTTCTTAATTATAAAACACTGAAATGAAGCAGTTGTTATTTCAAACAACTTTAACTTGTTCTCTCGCCATGCACTGCTTATGACTTCACGTAATACAACACTCATGAAATGTTTTGTGACATCATCGATAACATTAATTATGATAAGTGAACTGCCATCACTGATGACAACACTGTGCATGGCTTGGTGCGATTTATATTTACCAGGAACAACCTGCCAAGCCAATCTGATGAAGGTGCATTGGTGCTGATCAAAATATTCAGGTTGCTCCTGCTAAGTTCTCCTCCTCAGCACCAAATTCAATCCAGCAGGACTTTGCAGAGAAGGTACTCAGCCTCCTGGAACCCTCTTCATCTATAGCCTTCAGCCTTGCCCCATTGGAGGAATCTGAGCTCCAAAAAAGTGACTATGCCCAAAGGCAATAATTTTTACTGGGTGAAAGCACAAAAAGGGTCCGGCTAGCAAGGGACCTTCTCTGTGTGCAAAATTCACATTATTCCCACTCTGAGCTTTCCCACCAAAAGTAAATGGCTTCCCAGTACCTTGTCCAGTGGGTATTTGACAATGTATAGCCCTCTTCAGCCACAGTCTGCTTCCTTGCTGCTCCAAGTATTTTTAGCTTCTGTCCCAGGGACTAAGTTAGAAGGAAACATTTTTCACAGGGACGAGCCTTGTCCCTGTATCTAACCATGCTCTTTCACGGTGGGCCTAAGCTCTTGATTTTTTCTTGGTCAAATACAACTGCAGTTGTGACTTAATGCTTTTTGGCGCTGTTTTGAAACTTTAACTTTAAAATTCATAACCCTGATATCACTATTGGATTTTTGTTGTTGTGGTGTAATTCTATTTATAAAAAAATCTATTTTTCACAATTGGTTTGAGATTTTTATGTGTTGTGTTTTCTATTTATTACAGTTTGAGTAGTGCATAAATACTTTAAACACTGCCTCTAAGTTAAGCCTGACTGCCTTTGTGCCAAGCTCCCAGAAGGTTAAGCACAAGTTAATTTAGTGACTTTCGTGGATCACCCTGACAAGGATTGTCATTATTATTTTAGTTTGTTTTTCACTCCCTCAAATAATACTCCATTTCTTACAGTCCTCTTCTTCAGAAAATAGTCTGTTCTCAACCTCAACACACCAGCTTTGGTTGAAAGCTATGCTTCATGCAGACTAAGTCTTCATTTCTGTTTTTATAATTGAATATTTAGCTCTTTACCAGCACAAAAGATAAGGTTTTATTATTTATTTAAAGGCTATTTTCTCCACTTCTCCATTATATATTGTTTCTAAGTAGTTTTAAGTGTTTGGGGTGTAACTAATTAATTTTGTATTTCTTAACAATTTAGTTTGGGTTTTGCATTCCTTATTGTTTAGGTGTAACACTCTTTGGGGTGCTGTATCCTGCTACCTACCTCTCTAAACTTAGCCTGGAGTAACAGGTAGACACTTTCAGAGAGTTGTTGGTTTGTCTCTGCATGGGGACCAAGACCCATAGCTTTTGAAGATTTAACCTTAGCATATAAATGTCTCCGGACACTTTCCATCCTCTACTTTCCAGGTGCATTTCTTTCTTGTGTGACTCAGTTCTATGTCATAAGCATCAGTTGGCAACCTCAGTCTTAATTAAAGGCCCAGGATATATGGAAAACTGAAATGGGGAAGGTGGTCACTTCTAAAGTGGTGATTTAAACATATTCACCTGTGTGGTTTTCTCAAAACCGTAGGAACGGCTGTTAAATGATTACTGTAATTTTTCTATTTGGAGACCGTATGAACGAGCTGGCTTTCAGGTTTGAAACAGTTTTGGGCTGATCTTGCATTTATATTGCTTTATCTTGTTTTGGATTAACAGTAGATCATTATTTCAACTGATTTTACTTTTTTAAATGTGTAAGTATGAAATTCCTAGATACTGTGTGCGAACTAATGTCAGACAGAATGAGAACATATTTTCATGTCAGATTTCAGGATAATCAGTGGGTATGCATATCACAATTTTTAACACGAGTGTTTGTTGGGGAAGTACTGTTTGCAAGAATGTATCAATCTTCAGGTGCCAATTAACTTCAAGTATTCATATATTTGAAATCCTGATTACTTTGTCAAGTTTAAGATTTATTTATTGTTTTATGATTTCTAAAATGCGCAAATACCTTGAGGTGTCATGGCGCTGAACCTGACCGTAAACCCTGAGCGAAGTGGGGAGGAGGTGGATTAATTTAAAAATATCCACGTTTTCAATTCTTTTCTGAAAGAGATGAGGGAGTTTGCCTCTCTCATGTGTGCCGGGAGTGTATTCATAGCTTGGCTGGACAATAGCTAATACTTTGGCCTCCCCAACTTGAGGTTTGAATCCTTGCATTAATCTGGCATTGGTAGACCTTAACTGTCTGCCTGGGTGGTACCAGGAGAAGAGGTTTTTCAAAGGTACAGGTCCTATATTATTCAATGCTTTGTAAGCTAGGCAAAGTGCCTTTAAACTTGATACTCTGCACCACAGGCAACCAATAAAGTTTCTGGATCTCCTCTTCAATTGATTGATACTTAGGTATGTTCAGTAAAAGCCTGGCTGCAGCATTCTGCACCATCTGGAGTTTTATCAGATGTTGTTTCTGTAACGCAAGGTAGAGGCCAATGACTATAATCTAATTTTGATAGCACTAAAGTCGTTACAACTGTTATCCTGAGATCTGTGGGAATATAAGGCATTACCTTCTTAAGTTCTTTATCAAACAGAATGAGGTTGAGATTGTGGTGTTAGTTTGTTGGGAGTAGGTGAGTTTGCTGTCAGACAGCACCCCAAGGTTTGTAGCCTTCTCTACTGGGTTCGGAAGCTGTCCAATTTCAGCCGGCCGCCATAATCCATCCCATTTAGGTTGAAGGTTACCAAAAATCACCACTTTGGTTTTATCCAAGTTCAGCTTTAGACAATGTCTTCCCATCCAGTAACTAATTTCCCTCATGCATTTTTGAAACTGCATTGCAGGGGATATTGTGTTTTTGTATGCCGCAGCCACAATCTGAATGTTGTCGGCGTATGTCAGATTGAAAAGAAACTGTATTAACGGGGCTAGTTCTGATACGTAGACATTAAATAAGGATGTGCTTAGTGTAGAGCCCTGAGGAACCCCACATGGATGTACTTAAGGAGTTGCTTGAAACTGATCTAGGGTCGCTGTCTGTTTTCTATTCTTCAGGAACGATGATATTAAGGAAAGTGCTTGGTCCTTGACCCCTATGTGTTCCAGACACTGTAGCATTGAAACATGGTGCACTGTATCAAAGGCTGCTGACATATCATGGAGCATCAGCACAGCAGTACCTCCCTTATCCATCACTGCTCTGATCTCCTCGGTGGCCTTGATAAGTGCTGTCTCCGTGCTATGCCCTGGACAGAAGCCAAACTGAGAGGGATCGAGTAATCAATTTTCTTGAATGAATTGTGTAAGTTGGTGTTCATTATTTTCTCCACCATTTTTGCAGGGAAAGCCAGCTGAGCAATTGGGCGATAATTGCTTGTTATAGATGTGTCCAGATTTGCTTTTTTAATAAAGGGAGAATGGCTGCATCTTTCCAGACTGATGAGAAGGTGCCTGATGAAAACATACTATTAAATATGTTTGTAAATATAGGTCTTACCTCCCCTAATATATTTTTTAGAACTGCAGGGGCAAGGATCCAACGGGGACCCTGATTTGATTTCCTGGATGTCATCACATAGGGATTGACTGCTCCCTGGTGTTGATCTATTGGGTGTGGCCACCAGCTTCTTTACCACCCCAAATAGCTTTTTTGCTGAGTTTTTGGAATGTTCTATCTGTTAGGTGAAGAAGATCCTTTTCTCAGTAGCTAGTAGGGATTTGTAATTGGCTAGTGCATATTTGTAACAGTTTTTTTCTTCTGCCTCATAATTCATTTTCTAGTGCCTTTCCATTCTGCGACATTTTCGTTTCTCTTGTCACAGAGCTTCCATTAACCATGAGGCTGAGGTTTGAGTATGGTTCCCAGAGTTTTTACAGATCGGCACTGTAGCCCTAAAGTTGTCATTAAGCCAATCTGTATGTTCCTCAACAGCCTGATCTACATGCGTGCTCAAGGTCGGTCGTGTCTGTTCTAGTTGGAGTTCAAGCATGTTATATCTATCTTATTCCATGTTTTGTAGGTTTTTTCCTGTACTTTAGCAGCCCAGGCTTCGGGTGTAGTTTGCGATGAATAATCAAATATAATTATGGAATGATCCGACCAGAAAAGGGGATAAATCTCCTTCACTGTCATCCCTGGTACAGAGACGAATATACCATCAAGGGTGAGCCTTGCCTCGTGCGTGGGTTTGTGTACTGTGGTAATCCCAACTTGCCTAAAGTTTCCGTAAGCATGGCTGGGTCTTTATCTGACAACACCTCAAGGTGTATATTAAAGTCACCCAAAATCGTAGACCTCTTTATGGAGAGGTAAGCTTCTAGCAGTGAGTCTAAATTAGTAATGAAACTCGCTCTAGACCCAGGGGGGGGACGGTAAACTAGGGTGCCCTTAAATGTATTTTTTGGATTTAATTCTAACGAGAAGTTCAACCCTTCGTAATGAGGATCGGGCGCTGCGGAGAAGATAGCTCTGAGATGTTCATGGTAAATAACCGTAAGCCCGCCTCCTCTCTTAATGGGCCTGTCAAGTCTAGATGAAACAAAGCCCTGTGGAACTGCGATCACAGAATTGCATTCAATCCCACCAAGATCGCAATGTTCTAAATGAATGCTGCACGCCATTTTTATAAAAAGTTCATTGCTCCCAAAACAATGGTACTACTATTTATTCATTCACCAAACGTTAAATTAAAAACACATTTGTACTTTTGAAATTCATCTTGAGGTTCATAAATGTATGTACATAAGTGACATTTCTATAGCCCATACCTAGCCAAATGATATCGGAGTATTGTACATGATCAAACACAAGCATGAAGTCAATGAGTGATAAGAGCGGTAGCTGGTTAGCAGACTGATAATATTTTGTGATGTAGTGTTGTTTAAAGTTATGAATCTTGAACTCTTTTGTAAATCGTACCAACCTTGGGCAGTCCTGAGGCAAACGAGGATGTTGTTTTTAAACCTCTTAGTATGCATTCTGATGGTGTCATGGCTGTGGTGGTGTGTTGGGAACGATCAGATCTGTTGAGGTGAGCTTGTCTGCAAGTTAAGCAAAAGGGCTGGTTGTGACAGCTTTGGAACTTATGCAGCTGGTTTTGAAGATGATGCTGACTGGGATGAGCAGCCGCAGGATTTCCATCAGGATAAGGATGTTGTGATCATATTGTTTGAGACCCTGGATGAGATGTGTTGCAGTGCGCTCAAGAGATGCCAGTGTGGAATCTGGAAGGCCATGGAGCCATGTGTTACCAAAATTCAGATCAGAGAGTACTGGGGCGTGAACAGCACTTTTGGATTCACTTCCTGAAAGAAACAGTTTCACTTCCATTAAGAGAGATTGTACCAGGTTGTCTTTGTACTTTATGGCAAGGTGTCCCTTGAGTATGAGGTGGTGTCCAGGAAATATCTAAATGAATTGGTGGTCAGTGAAAGTTGGGATTCGAAGCTGTCAAGGTTCATGTCATTGAGTTCATGTTTCTACTGTTTCACATGTGTTGTTCTTTGCAAATAATTAGAACTCGCTAGTGTTTGCCTTGGACTTTAAGCAGGCATTGGACATCCAGGACTGGGTGATATGCAGGCACTGTTTAAAGCATTGAATATCTGAAGCAGTGGAGACTTTGAGGGCGAATTGTGTATAATCTAAATATTTGTTAATCTTAATGCTGTTTTCTGTGAGCAGAGCACCAAGCGACTCCATTTAGAGACTTAAATGAAAGGTGACACTTTGGAACTCTGGGGACTCCACAGTTGAAAGGGAGGGATCTTTTGGGACCTGGAGGTGCCAATGTACATAAACTAGTTTTGAAAGGAATGGTAGGAGGAGAACCAGTGAAGGTCGTGGTTAATGGATTCCATTTGAGACTACTGTGCATATGACGTCCTTTTACTGGCGATTGTGTACGTTTCAATTAGAAGCATCCACATGGTTAAAAGATGTACTACTTTGTTCTTTTAAGATCTGGCCTTCGAGGCAGCCATTAGTTGTCGCCTCAGACGATTAGTTTTCAAAAATGAATGCATACAAATACTTTATTATAATCATATATAAAGTTTTTTTTCGCTCAGCAGTCTTCTTTCATTGATCTGTTGAATTGTCATTCACATTTTCCTTCCCTCGTTCACAGAATAGGACATGGTCTAGTGGGTCAGCCCACATCAGCCGTTGGCTCTCTTCACTAAGAGAAATGGCATGTTGTGTGTGCACATGGTACACGTCCATCGAACAAATAGTTATGTTCTCTATTTTCTTTTTCCACGGGTACCCTTCACTTTTTTAGGGTTCCACTTTTTGTAAGTTTAGTTATGCACGTTTTTTTGCATCAGACTTATGTCCCGTCAAACTCTTTGTGGATCACATCAGTAAAATCAGTTTCTCTAAAGCTACCTTCTGCTCATCTTCATTTATTAGAAATATGTGATAGTATACTAAAGAACCAGGTGAATGTTCATTGTAAAAAAAAATCTGTTTCCCTCGGGCACTCAGACACACAGACAATAGCACAGTAAGTCATTGATTTTTCCATTAAATCATTGTGGTTTAAAATCAAATGGCTATAGATGTGTCCGATACAATGGAACAATGGTTCGAGCTATTGTCTACATTAGTAGCCTTATCAGAAATCTAAGTGATGTGCCGCAGCTGGGGAGCAAAACATTTCCTGCACTGAAAATAGCGTGCAAAGCTAATTCTTGAGTATATGTTTTTTTAATAATGCAAAACACATTTTCTGCCCCATCTGGCTAGTGCTTTATCAAACAGGTCACTGAAGCTGGATAAAGCAGATTGATTCTACAGTCATTAGTCTTCCGAGTCCATTATTCATTATAGTCCATTATCTACATCAGTAGGAGCAATCAGAAATATAGAAATTTTGCTGGATGGGAGCAAAACATTTGTTGCACTTACAGGAATATTTAAAGCTTTCATTCTGTGTTCTTTGTGGAAAAACCTGCATAGATAAGTAGTGCTTTTATCATTAGGCCATTGAAGCATCACAATACTGAATGATGTTACGGTCAATTGCATTCATTTATTGTCTGCATGGATTGACTCATTAGAAGTGTAGGTGTTTTGCTGAGATGGAGCCCTTGCATACCTTTGATTTCCTACCTATTTGTCCCTTATGTTAAAAAAAGGACTTTATTGTAAAAAAAACTTTAAAAGAAAAACTTTCCTGATTTTGTCCTTTGACGAAACAATTACTTAAGTTTCAAGATCTGCTTTTTCAAAGTGTATACAACTATGTAAACTGTAGCCTTAGGAGTTACAGTAAATTCAATAATTATGCTCAAATAATCTCCAGTTCTGCTTTTTTTTTAAAATAACAGAATGAATTTACTTTCTGCCCTATAGAACGTTTTCTCTTAAGAAATTCAAAGTGTATACTTTGTAAACATCAGTAATATTTACTGTAAACTGCACACTTCTTTCAAATCAAGTTTTATTGCCATGAAAACATCCTGTTCAGGTAACTGTACATAAAATAAACTATACTATACACATACTAATTTTAAACTTACAAGACCATAAGTATACATTTTTGGCGGTATTGCACCGTTACATCGCAACTTTTACAACGGACTTCTAATACAACGCAAGTTTTACAACGCTGGATCCATTACATCGCATGCCTTTACAACACATGTCATTACATAGCAGATGCTATTACAACGCATGCCATTACAACGTAAGTATAGGTAAGTATATAATTTTTTTTTAATTTTATTTAATATTATTTAATTAATTTAATTAATAGTAATTATAAATAAATATATTTATTTGTTTTTTTATATTATAAATTAAATATATTACTTTAAGTAATTTTAAAAATAAGTATGAGTATAGGAGTATATGTTTTGGGGTAATGAGGTATATGTTTTGGGTATTTTTAGGTTTCAGGTCTGGGTTTGGGTTTTGGGGTACAGGGGTATTTTTAGGTTTAGGGGCTGGGTTTGGGTTTTGGGGTGCAGGGGTATTTTTAGGTTTCAGGGTTGGGTTTGGGTTTTGGGGTACAGGGGTATTTTTAGGTTTTAGGGCTGGGTTTGGGTTTTGGGGTACAGGGGTATTTTTAGGTTTCAGGGTTGGGTTTGGGTTTTGGGATACAGGGGTATTTTTAAGTTTTAGGGCTGGGTTTGGGTTTTGGGGTACAGGGGTATTTTTAGGTTTTAGGGCTGGGTTTGGGTTTTGGGGTACAGGGGTATTTTTAGGTCTCAGGGCTGGGTTTGGGTTTTGTGGTACAGGGGTATTTTTTTAGGTTTCAGGGCTGGGTTTGGGTTTTGGGGTACAGGGGTATTTTTAGGTTTCAGGGCTGGTTTTGGGGTACAGGGGTATTTTTAGGTTTTGGGGCTGGGTTTGGGTTTTGGGGTACAGGGGTATTTTTAGGTTTCAGGTTTGGGTTTTGGGGTACAGGGGTATTTTAGGTTTCAGGGCTGGGTTTGGGTTTTAGGGTACAGGGGTATTTTAGGGTTCAGGGGTAGGTTTGGGTTTTGGGGTACAGGGGTATTTTTAGGGTTCAGTTTTTTTTTAAAAAACGACTTTAAATAAATTATATTAATTAAATTATTAAATTAAATTAAATTAATTATATTATATTATTTACAATTTATAAATTAATTAAATTACATTAATTAAATTAAATTAATTAAATTAAATTAATTAAATTATATTCCATTTTTATTTTAATTAAATTAAAATAATTAAATTAATTTAATTAATTTAATTACGATTTTAAGATTAATTAAATTAAATTAATTACAATTTTTAAATTAATTAAATTAAATTAATAGAATTAAATTTATTAAATCAAATTAATTACATTTTTAAAAAAAGATATACTTACTTATACTTACGTTGTAATGGCATGTGTTGTAATAGCATCTGCTATGTAATGACATGCGTTGTAAAGGCATGCATTGTAATGGATCCTGCGTTGTAAAAATTGCGATGTAACGGTCTGCGTTGTAAAATAACGCGTTGTAACGTCATACATCCATTTTTGGCAGGCTCGGCAAAGAGATATGCTATGTGTTGTACCTTCAGTATTGAATCAACTGAACATCACTCATTTTGTTAAACTGTGATAGGTGTCCTTGGGTTACATTCTGCTAAACACCAGGCTTACATTCTGTTTACAGCTTTTTAAGTGTTCACTGTTTCCTCTTCCACTCTGATTCCAAGCAGAATTTTTCAAATGCTTCTTCAATTTCTGGGTCCATCTCATCATCGTCAAAATAAAGATCTCCACCAGCTGATGAATCTGTTCCATATTCTTCAAATTCCGAAAATAAATCTTCTCTATCAAGCAGCTCCTGATACTTCTCTTGATAGTCTGGGTCTGCTGCAGTAAATGGGACTCCATCAGATGTATAAAACGTTGGTTCATTCGTAAAATAGTTGGGATCATTGTCTGGTGTTGCTTCGCTGTATGTGGAGGTTGCATGAACTCTTCCCCAATTGCTGGACCGCAGCTCCACTAACTTCAAAAGCATTTGTTTTACATTCTGCTACAGTTTGCATCTAACACAACATTTTCCATTCTTTGAATTATTTCGTCCATTTTAGTTTTCCCTTTTTCTTTCCAAGTGTCTTCCAAAACTGACCCAGTCAACTTTAGTAACTTTACTGCACAGATTAAATTACTATCCACTGGATTTGAAAAAAGGGCAGTCAGTAAATCCCACAAAGCACCCTGAAGGACTTCGGCTTGTGCAATCTCTGCCCTTTTGCTCCCTTAACCTCAAGGTTCAAAAAGAGCTCCCCCAAGAACAGAATGAATTCGTGAAATCTCTTTCGAGTTGCATCTTCTCCTTTTGCAGCCTCATCTCTTTTTTCCTATTCTGTTTGGCATCTCTTTAGCTATAACTGTCTGAAGTTTCCAGTGGATGGATTGGTGGTTAGATGATGAGACAAATAGTTGCACAAACGGGCTCCCATGTAGGAGAAATTTGGAAGAGCTGTTGCCTTCTGGTAGAGAAGTTCAACAAGTTCCTATAAAGTATCTTCTGTAATGACCCAGCTATTAAGGAGTTGAGTAAAATGAGTGATTTCCATTTAAAAAATGCCTGGTTGTTCACTTAGATGATTTAGAAAGTCTTGAACATATTCTTCAAGGTTAGAATAAGGGAGTGCTGGAACATTATCATATCCATCACCATAGTCCTGGCGCGCACTCTCCGCTACTGGCGGGGTAGTCTTTGGCGGCCGGAGGGGCTCCTGCTGCTGCTGCGGATGAGGGGTCCTGGCTTCTGGTCGCTGCTCGCGGGCCGACAACCCGGGCCCCTATCGCTCTTCAGCGGAGGTGCCGCCCGGCGGCGACCACCCTCTGACAAGGTTGCCCGGCCAGGGCCGGCTTTAGGCATGTGCAAGCTGTGCACCTGCACAGGGCCACCAAACCCCAGGGGCCACCACACCAATATATATCCTTAATATAATAATCCTCTGAGGATGGATACATATTTGCGTGGCGGCCCCTGGCAGGGATTTGGCGGCCTCCGGCTCTGTTCCACCTTCCTGAGCTCCGGGATGCTCAGCCCCGCCAGGAACCCCTCTTCTGGGGCCCCCTACCTACGCTCCCTGCCCAGGGCCGCCAGGAGCCTAGAGCCGCCCCTGGCCCGGCCCCGGCCGCTGCCCAGGGGCCCTGCCCGTTCTCCTGGCGAGAGCTGGGAGCGGCCCCGCCCCAGGCTACTGCCCGCCACCGAAGCCCGGTCAAAGAAGTCCGACATCCGTTCCTAGGGGCTCTGCCGCGATCTACGCCAGTCAGCCGGCAGGCCCCAGGGACAGCGGCACAGGGAGCAGGCAGACACGACACGCGCAGTGCCTCCGCAACACATCACCGAGCGAACCATCAACACAGGCTGCACCGCAGCCACAACGGTCTGTCTGCCTCAGCTTGTCACCGGCAGGGCAGCGCCAAACACTGGCCGAGCCGCAGCGCTGCGCCCCCTGCCGGCCGGAGGACCGGTGTCCCTAATGTATCTTTTGTGGTGTGTCATGATGCACGCATCCATGGTGAAGAAATTTATTTTTGCTATTCATATGCTGTAACCCTTGACATTGCGGCCTTTGGCCTCAGAGGTCAGGAAGGCGAAGACCCGAACATACATTTCGCACACCTCTTTACATTCATCAGTTTCCACACCATGGCCTTCCATCAACCCATCAAAATCAAATAGGTGGATATCGAGGCACGGAGAGGGACTAACTGTGGGGAGAGGGTCATCACTGAAATGTCATCCCAGATTAAGGGCCCGAGATGTCACGTCACCTGCCCATGACATCTGTTAGCATGATTTATAGTGTACACACACGTGTCCTCATAGTTTACCATAAAATAGTAACAGTGAAGGTGCCTATAACTCTACTAATAGAAAACTAAAACAAAATAGAAATGAAAAGACAGATGGAGTCCAATATTACCTGTGGGTATTTGCAATTTTTATTTTATTCATGAATAAATATCTGAATATACATTTATACTACAAGACCTATGCATGTCAACTCATGACCTCCCGTTAAGAAAAAAGGAAGAAGAGGTTATGCTTTCATGTGAGAGCGCTTTCGCTGCATTGTTGTGTCTTTTCCATGGAGGGCCTGCGTGGGATGAAAGGAGATTAAGCATCCCTGAAATTGATTTTGTATAGTTTATTGGTCATGCATGTCTTCAAGGTAAATTGTTTTTGTGTGGGGCTTTATGCAATTTCGGGATGCTTCCTGTTCCGTCCACCAGGTCAAAAATATTTTGAAGGCATGGGCAGTTGCCACGTTCCGCCAAGTAGCAACAGCAAGCACGCCACTTTGCTTTACCTAGGTTGTGATTCCCTGCATACTCTGCGAACGGGGTTGCAACTGACGAGCCTCCCAGCAAGTGCTCCATGAAGGTGCTCTTCCAGTGGTTGCCATTAAACTCCTTTAGCCAAGGGGCCTGCCAACAAGAAGATCTTGGGCCTCATTTATGATGCTGTGCGTCACTTTTACGCCGCCGGTGCGTCACTTTTTGTGACGCACCAGTGGCGTAAAAAATGCGCCTTGTTGCGCCATATTTACAAAGTGACGTATCTAGGTAGATGCGTCACTTTGTAAACCCCTGCCCCACATTATACCTGCGCCAGGTATAATGTATGCAGGGGGAGCGTATTGACGCAAGGAAGGGTCGTAGAAGTGACGCAGTGAAATCTATGAGATTTCACTGCGTCACTTTTAGGATGTGGTTGCGCCAAAATCGTGCGCCTGCCTTACAGCAGGCGTAAGACTGACGCAGGCCCTTTCACATGGGGCTTGCCCCATGTGAAAGGACGCATTGCTGGAGTTGCGTCACTTTTGTGACACACTCCAGCAATGCGTCACTTTTGCGCTTACAGATACGTCAGTAATACTGACGTATCTGTAACTCCTTGCGAAACGATACGTCATACATTAAATATGACGCATCAGGAATGTCGCAAGAAGTGCGCACTGAGAAGTGACGCATCGCTGATTTCACGCAGCGATGCGTCATTTCTCATAAATGAGCCCTGTACTTAGGCATTCACTAGTTTGTAAGCATATCAAAATTGTTCCTTGATTAGCAAGAACTACGTTAACTTGATTTTGCCTCACACAAGGAGAAAGAAAAGGTTTGATTTAGATTTTAGCCAAGGCCACAAAACATTTCAAACAAAAATGACCCTTTTACATGAGATTTCCTCACCTCCCTGAGATTTGTCACTGTAAGGCGATTCTGCATTTAAAAATCGGGTTGTACCTAAATGTGATTTTTGCTCCTACAAGTACTTTCACTCTCTCTTAGATGTGGCACCAAGAGTGACTGCTCCAAAGGTAAATTTGGGCCTTTATGATATTGCACCTCAATATGTTGTACTCTTCTCAAAGATTTTCCACACATCTTCATATTCTACACCAAGCATAACTTTAGGATTACATGCACTGTCATCTAAAAGTAATTTTGTTCCAAAGGGAAAAAATACCACAATACGCTTACTGTGCACACATTCTGATGTCTCACCTACAAGTGATTTTGCACATAAACTTGGTTTGTCTTCCGTCTGCCCTCTCTGATGTTGGATGACAGGTGAGTTTGTACCTTGATCCACCTCTCTACTCATATTTGCCCACATCTGTCCCCATACGCCCATCAATCAGCCTTCCTCAGCAAAGAACATGTCTATCCATCCACAACCATTCAGCCTCACTAACATCCACTATGCAATCAGACCTAGTCCTCTACACATCCCACTGAATGCTCCCGCAGGCAGCTATCTATTCATACTTGTATTCGTTCAAACATCCTTCAGCCCACCCATGCACATACGATCGACATCCTACTGCCATATATGTGATGTGTGTCTGAACGCGATGTTCTGTTTATATTTGCATCCGGTTGTGGTATGCGTGTGAATGGGCCACTACACGTCCTTCGTTGGTGCATCTTATTCAGCAAATACTCATTACACCAAAATCATTCAAAAAAAACTTTCGACTTTGCCAACACGTGTTAAATGAAGTTGGACGTGTGTATGAATATAAACTATGTCAGTCTGCACACAGACTAGGGTACCTTTATTTAATCCTGGAGAATACCTACAAGAAAGAATGTAATCGGCGGGGCGTGGCTTGGATGGCGAGGAGGCAGCAGACCAGAGTCCGGAGCTCCCGACCCCCCGAGATAAATAACGGCGAGCAAAAGGACAAAAACGCAAAAAGAAACTAAAAGAAACATATGCAGACGTGCATGAACTGAAGGGGCACCAGCGGCGACCCTTTTCGAACCTGCAAAACACGCTGGACGGATGCACGAAGCCGAACAAGCTGCCGAGGGGACCAGAACTTTTGAGCACAAGATGGCGGCAAGCTCCTAAGAGGAACCGTGCACCACCGCAAATCCCCAAGTAAGAGCGCCCGTGTAAACCGGCAAATAAACAACGCGCGACTCCCCACCCTCATGCGAACGGCCCCCCCCCTGACCCTAACTCCCAACTAACGAGGATTATCAACACAGTAGGAGGGGGGCGCCTGGACGGTGGCGCGGAGGGCGGCCATCTTGGTGTAGTAGGGGGAGACGATCAACAACAACAGCGTTGAGCAGCCAGACAGAGGGAGCGCGAGGAAAGATATCAACCCCCCGACACCAGACGCAGCGCCAAACCCGGCGAACCCGGCGAACCAGGATCATCAACACAGTAGGAGGGGGGCGCCTGGACGGTGGCGCGGAGGGCGGCCATCTTGGTGTAGGAGGGGGAGACGATCAACAACAACAGCGTTGAGTAGCCAAACAGAGGGAGCCCGAGGAAAGATATCGACCCCCCGACACCAGACGCAGCGCCAAACCCGGCGAACCCGGCGAGCGCTAAAGGCGACCGAGCGCAGAGAGGAAGGGGACCGCACAGAACGCGGAGGATAGGCGCCATATTGGTAAGGTCGGCGGAGCCGTACCTCTGAGCTGATCAACACCACAGCGCAGCGCGACTCTAAAACCACAAGTAGCGAACCCCCGAGGCGCCGACTAACGCCAACGCCAACCGCCGATCCCAGCCCAGGTGCAAGAAGCGACTCAACACCAGCAACGAGCGCACCCGGCCGCTCGGGCGGCGGCCATCTTAGTGGAGGCTGCAAAGCGAAACGTTAATCACGCAAGACAGTCTATATCCAACATAGACGAAGGCGCACAGAAGCTAACACCCAATCCGTCAACCGAGCCTACCCCTAAGGCGATATCAGCACCGGAGCTGCAAGTCAGGGGGGAAGGCGCGGCCAACAACCTGAGGCGGACATATTGGAGGTCCAGACAAGGAGTGGCCACACACCGAGCGACGCCGAGCGACCAGGGGAGCTAGCGCAACACAATTGCGAGGCATCACGAGGCATCAGGAGACACAGAGCGGAAGGTGCAACAGGAACAGCCACTCGCTAATGGCTAAGGGTGAGAGGAAGTGAAGCCAAGCCAAGTGCCAGTGTTAAAACCAAGGAGACCAGCGGTCAGTGGGTCTAAGGAGGTGCAGCCGTATGCGGAAGATCGAGGCGCTAAGCAGCACTAACGGACCACGAGACAGCACCACCACCGCCAGAAGGTGACACACACGTTGTAACGCAGAGCAACCCTAGGAGGCCGATACAACAAGGAATAAATAGGGCAAACCCCCAGGAGGCTGGCGGAGGCCAGGACAAAGACTAGAGTGGTCAAGTGGCCACCCCGCTTCAGAGACTGCAATTTATCAACTGGGCCGATCCAAAGAAAGAAAGAGGACGAAAGACAAAAAAAGACACCTACAAAGCGACAGCCAACGGAAGTAAGACCTCAAACACACCAGGTCAGGAGAGGCTTTGACGTAATGGCAGGGAAGGAAGGCAACCTGGTCACAAATGCCCAAAAGAAGAACAAAAACGATCTGACAGCATCACCCGCGAAAGAGCGCATAGACCTGGGCAGCGAAACGACGACTCTGGACACACTACTAAGGAAAATAACAGAAGGCAACGACCTAGCGAAGGCAACAAAAAAAATAGTGGACAGTATACAAATGGAACTAATCGCAATAAGAGCTGAGCAGAGTAAAGCCAATGGCAGAATAGACGAAGCGGAAAAAAGAATTGGCAACCTAGAAGACCGCGCAAATATAACACACAAGGACCTAGGTCTGGTCATAAAAAGAACAACAGCCCTACAGAGATCGATGGCCGAGCAGGATGACAGGAGCCGCAAGGGGAACATAAGACTGCTGGGCATACCGGAGGAGGAAAATGACGCCCCGGGGGCTTGTGCCAGGCTGCTGGAGGACATGATCCCACAACTAACAGGCCTCGCTTTCGAAAGACCGCTCGAGCTCGTCAAAGCGTACCGCATCCCAGCAAAGAAACAATCGAACAGCAACACCCCAAGACCAATCATATGTAAACCACTACGTGAGAACCACACAGAGGCAATATTCGCAGTAGCCAGGAAAGGCAAACCAATGGCAATCAACGGGAAGAAAGTAACAATCACGCAGGACCTATCTAAGCTAACGGTGGAAGTGAGGAAGGGTTTCTTAGCCCAGCGGGAAGCCCTGCGGAAAAAAAATATCACCTTCTCCTTCGCAGGCCCGTCAAGACTGAGAATCACAGACAGACTCGGGAGCAGAACTTTCGACGACCCCAACGACCTACACAGGTACCTTCAAGGACCAGCCCCAGAAGAGATGGAACACCAAAGCCCAGGAGCGAAGAGGAGAGCCTCGACAGACGAGGCCGAAGAAGAGGTCATATGACAAGGGCGAAGTGCGTGATTAAACGCAAACCAACGCCAAGGGCACGCTCATAGGAAGAGACAAGGTCCGAAACCAGCTTAGCAGCTCTAAACGCACAAGACAAGAGCTCAAGCACACCCCCAACAACCATTGACCTCGAACTTTAATCAACAATCTACCTCGATAACGCACACTCCAACCAACGTTTCTACCTCATCGTTGTTAATGATAAGAGAGACAATGAAGACCAACAGCGACCATATCCTTTGCCATATCCTGCAAAGACACTGACTTACTTGGGGGGGAGGGAAGTGTGAGGAACCTTGCTGTCACACACCCTATTTTCTACAGGCGGAGGGAGGGGGGATGGAGGGGGGGGGGAGCCAGATGGGGAGGGGGGGACAGGCGGGCATGAAGGCGAGCGAGATAACGGACATTTGCGCAATGCATAACTACTTTTTGTTTCTTTTCCATACCTTTTTCTACACCCATTCCTACACTCCTTTCCTACCCATACCCCAACCCAGCTCACTCTTCCCCCAGGGGGGGGACCCAGATACCTGGTGAGAACAAAGGCAGGCTTCTCTAAATCCAGAAGAGAAGACGACAGAACGACCAGCGGCAACAACAAACCCCCATGACAGACCAAACACCGGTGAACCTATCCACGAACCTGAAGGTCATCTCCATGAACGTCAAGGGCCTAAACCATCCAATCAAACGCAGGAAAATACTAGAACACCTGGCAAAGCTCAAAGGGGACATCTACACGCTACAGGAGACCAAACTCTCAGAGGAGGAGGCTAAACTACTTAAGGCTAGATGGATAGGCGACATCCTATGCTCACCTGCCAAGGGAAAGAAGAGAGGTGTGATAACTATCCTAAGCAAGAGAGCCAACCTCACCATCCAAAAGACAAAAACAGACGAGGACGGTCGCCTGCTGATAGCAAGTGTCCAAAGAGGAACTGACCGAATACACGTGGCGAACATCTATGGACCAAACTCTGAAGACAAAGACTTCTGGCAAATGGTAGACGGCGAACTCTGCGATTTACCACAGGATGACCTGCTGATTGTAGCTGGTGACCTGAACAAGACAATGGACCAAGCAACGGACAGACACCCAAGCAGGCCAAGCCACAACTCTCCAGGCAGCAACACCCTTAAAGAACTATGCGTCAAACATCATCTAGCAGACCCGTGGAGGCTACAACACCCCACAGCGCGTGAATACACCTTTTATTCACACCCGCACAACTCCTACAGCAGGATCGACTATATATTGATGTCCAACAACCACACGCACCTAATTGAGAACACGGAGATTGCCCCAATAACCGTCTCCGATCATGCGCACATATCCCTCACCCTGAACGGCAAACACAATGAGAGCGTGACGAGAAGGTGGAGACTAAATGACGACATCCTACAGAACAAAGACAATGTTAAAGAAATAGAGGAGGCACTAAAGAACTACCTGGAAGACAATGACAACGGCGAAGTGGGGAAAGACACCATCTGGGAGGCACTCAAAGCAACACTAAGAGGCAAGCTGATAAACATCAAATCAAGGATGAACAGAAGCAGGAAGAAAAAGATCTCAGAGATAGAAGAGGAAATAGCAGCACTGGAGAGAGGCCACCGCGCAAACATAACAGACAAGAACACACTCACCACGCTCACAAAAAAAAAGTACGAACTAAACAAAATCCTAAGCGAACGAGCAGGTTCGTGGCTAACAAAATTCAAGTCGGTGAATCTATGCAGGGCAAACAAAGCAGGGAAACAGCTAGCGTCCTACCTCAAAGGGAAGCAAAGACAACACACGATAGCAGCAATAACAGACAAAAACAACAAATCGCAAACAACAAACAAAGGCATACTGGAGGTCTTCAGAGAGTTCTATCAAGATCTGTACTCTGAGGATAAAAACCCGAGCAAAGACGGAGGCCGCTCATTCCTCAAAGAAGTCAACCTACCGAAACTCAAGGAGGAAGAGAAAGCACCCTTAGAGGCGGACATAACGGAAGAAGAAATTGAAATTGCAATCAACCAGCTAAAAAGGAACAAAGCACCAGGACCAGACGGATACTCCACCGGGTTCTACAAGACCTTTGCCCCCCAAATCAAGAAAATACTATCGGAAACCTATACCGCCTGCACACAGAAAGGTGAGATGACAAACACCATGCGGGAAGCCAACATCACAATAATACCCAAGGAAGGTAGAGACCCCCAATTCCCGAAAAACTACAGACCCATATCGCTCATAAACGTGGGCTGCAAAATCTATGCAAAAGTGCTTGCGAACAGACTGAATACAATCCTACCGAACATCATACACAACTCACAAGTGGGATACATCAGACACAGGCTGTCACAAGACAACACAAGGCTGCTATGTCACCTGATCAACCACACAACACAGAGCAATGAACAGGCGGTCATGATAGCACTGGATGCGGAGAAGGCCTTTGACAGAGTCTCGTGGCCCTTCCTAAGGAACTATAACACAATAAAGGGGGCAAGGGTGGGAAAATATTTAATGACCTTGCATTGTCGCAGTCCCTATGACTATATAACAAACAATGTGCAACAATGGGTCAACGTAAAAGTGCAGCAAACTATGTGACTATGCGTGAAAGGGGGGCACTATTCCTGAATCCCAAGTATCCTTGGTGGAAAAAGTGTTCCCATCAGATACCCGTCCTGTACCGCCCTACATCACTTGGGATCCTTCACCCGAAGGAAGTGGAAAAAACCACTTGGGATTAGGTAAAGTGTGACCTAATCAGGGTTGTAAAGTGTGTGGGTTTGAACTTAGTGTGGGTATCAGGGGGTACAAAGAATTAATTAACATAAAGCAGTGCATGAAGTGCTCAATGTGGCAACTAAGAGTGAAAAAATTAATATTGGGTTGTGGGAGTGGAAAATAGAGTTTAATAGAGTCCTACTCACACCCAAGGTTAAAAAACAGTGCAAGTAGTGGTAACAAATAACTACTCAGATGGTAACTAGGTCGACATGTTTCTGCAGTAAATTGGTTCAAGGGATACCAGTCTGCTTCCTCAGGACCTTCTTATTGTTTAAGTGCAACTGCTGTTTTCAGGGGCAGACAAAAAAAAAACCCCACATAGAGTAAACCGGCTTTTGTAGTGATGGCAATAGAGACAAAGAATCCGTAAGAGTGGGGAAATAGAATTCATTTGCTCTGAATACAACATACTTAGTTCAATACAGAACTTTGGCGATAACATGGCATTCCTGGCAACACGTGATTTGCCACGTCAGGGCTCGTTGCATATATATAGAGCTAGATGTCGGTCTGAGTGATGCCTTCACAGTAGCACCACATGGGCAGTTCTAGACTTAGACTACAGTGTAAAACCGAAATGTGACCTTGTTTCTGCCTAACCTATCAAGTAGAAACTTTTGGGGAGGTGTCAATACCAACAATATCACGTCTACTTTTGTAAAGAAATACCCAATGATGAGGTGTCGGATGGAGTTCTGGTGATCTCTTCCTCCTTCATGTGTTCCTTTTCTGTTTCACATCCATTAGAGCGGTGCTCCATTTGTACCTGAGCTGTTGCCGGGTGAGGTGGAGAATGCATTCCCCAAAATTTGGGTGAGTGAAATAATTAGATTCAAGTCCAGGATGTAGGCACCTGGCTTACATATTTGATTGAAATTACAAACACTGACCATGAATTGCTTGGCATATTAATACTTTACGAGCATTTCTTGTATTTTGCAGCAATCTTTAATAACTGTGTGTGTTTTTCTCTATGTGTGTTTGTCTATTTCCTAATTGTTTGGACCATATCCACTGGCGCTTGCAGGTGATATGATTCTTTTTACACACTTATAATTTTGAAAACAGCAGTTGCACTTAAACAATAAGAAGGTCCTGAGGAAGCAGACTGGTATCCCTTGAACCAATTTACTGCAGAAACATGTCGACCTAGTTACCATCTGAGTAGTTATTTGTTACCACTACTTGCACTGTTTTTTAACCTTGGGTGTGGGTAGGACTCTATTAAACTCTATTTTCCACTCCCACAACCCAATATTAATTTTTTCACTCTTAGTTGCCACATTGAGCACTTCATGCACTGCTTTATGTTAATTAATTCTTTGTACCCCCTGATACCCACACTAAGTTCAAACCCACACACTTTACAACCCTGATTAGGTCACACTTTACCTAATCCCAAGTGGTTTTTTCCACTTCCTTCGCGTGAAGGATCCCAAGTGATGTAGGGCGGTACAGGACGGGTATCTGATGGGAACACTTTTTCCACCAAGGATACTTGGGATTCAGGAATAGTGCCCCCCTTTCACGCATAGTCACATAGTTTGCTGCACTTTTACGTTGACCCATTGTTGCACATTGTTTGTTATACCTTCCTAAGGAACTGCATGACAAAGTTCGGATTAGGAGAAAAATACATAGCAATGACAATGGCCCTATACAACAAACCAAGAGCTAAAATAGTGGTGAACAGAAGCACATCTGAATCACTCCTACTAGGGAGAGGAACTAGGCAAGGTTGCCCACTGTCACCAGGCCTCTTCCTACTGGCACTAGAACCACTACTTGCAAAAATAAGAGACAATGAGGGGATAACGGGTGTTAAGATCGGAGGTAAAACAGTGAAACTCGCAGCATACGCAGACGACATCCTCATTACTACCACCAACCCATCAACGTCAATCACAGCGCTAATGGAGACAATAGGAGAATACGCAGAGGCATCCGGATACAAACTCAACAAGGACAAATCCGAATGCAAACCAATGAATGTCCACACCACAAAATCGGTACTAGGAGACTCCGGCCTAGCCTGGCAAACAAACCCACTCAAGTACCTAGGCCTGCAGTTTGGGAGAGACCTAACGGCCACAATACAGCACAACGAGGACTCACTGCTAAAAAAAGTTAAAGACAGACTAGAGCTGTGGTCGCCCAAATACATCAGCTGGTGGGGAAGGATCGAGACGATTAAAATGATGATAACACCCGCGATAAACTACACGCTAAGCATGCTACCGCTCCCAATGACAGAAAGCTTCCACAAAAAACTGGACAGCATGATAAACATCTTCCTATGGAGAAACAAAAAACCACGAATAGGCCTACCCAAACTGAGGCTAGCGAAAGAACTAGGAGGCCTAAACCTGACAAACTTTAAAACCTACCAGACAGCCTGCTTGGCCAAACAAGGATTCGCATGGATTGACGAAACGCAACAGTACAAGCCAGTCTGGCTAGAACTGGAGGGAGAGCTCCTGGAAGGCCTACACCCAACAGCGATACTGACTGCAAACAAACACCCCCTATGGTCAAACAAGATACTGAAGCACACCAGAGAAGCACTGATGAGAGTGGACAGGCGAATGGCACAGAAGCTGAGAGGCACAACATGGGAATCCATCTGGCTCAACACAAAAATTTCATATCAAGGGGCAATAATGAACTACGACACATGGATCAAAAAGGGAATCAGCCTCCCCAGACAAATGGAAACTAAGGGGAAACAGCTGACCTTCTCAAACTTACAACAACTATACAATCTCCCTAACAAAGAGCTATACACATTTCTGAAGATAAGAACTGCCATAACCAGAGCAAACCTAACCCTAGAGGAACCAAGCATCGTCAAGTACGCGCAAATGCTAAACTTGGCGGGCCACCAGACAGCGAAAATCTACAAACTAATTGCCCCAACCACCATGTCTCTAAACAAGAAGACAACAAACTTATGGGCAACACTCCTAGGCAGACAGCTAAACGAAAAGGAACAGGCGCAAATGTGGTGTTCAGCCACAAAAAACAAAATCACCCCACAACTGGCACAAACAAAATACTGGCTACTCCACAGAGCCTACTGGACCCCATCCAGACTCCACAAAAGTGGCATAGCAGAATCAAGCGACTGCTGGAACTGCCAGAAGGAGGAGGGCACACTCGAACACCTCATCTTTGGATGCATCAAAGTCAAGAAGTTCTGGGGCCAGATAAACGCATTCATAAACGACATGCTCAAAACAGACTTAACTATCAACTATGTGACCTTGGCGACAGGGCATGTAACGACGAACCTGAACAGCAGGGAAGAAAGAGATCTACTAGACCTGCTACTCACAGCGGCCCTAAAGATAATCTTAACGAACTGAAAGAACACGGCGAAAGCAAACTTCAAGACATGGATCAACTGGGTCACCTTCCTAAGAGGAGCAGACAACATCACAGGCAACTTCTCGAAAGAACACACCCCCAAGGAGCTCATGTGGGAACCTCTCGATGATCACTTGAAGAAGCCACACTAACGACCCCCCCCCCCCCTCTTCTTTTTCTTCTCTCTTTCCTCTTTTTTCTTTTTCTCTTCTGCAACAGGCCAAGGAAAAGAGACAACAAATGCACTGTGAAACAACTGCCTATGTATATGCAACTTTTATTTTTCAATAAAAATCTTTTAAATCAAAAAAAAAAAAAAAAAAAAAAAGAAAGAATTTAATCAAATGTTGTGAATAAAAATGGCAATGTGCAGCACACTGGAAAAAAACGTGCAATTATATGTATCTTGGCATTATTTAAAGGTGCCAGGACTTTAACAGTCATTTAAATAGAACGATTTAGATTGATAAGAAAATAGTAGACAGTTATAATTGAGCTTTAACAGGAGGCATAATACACAAATAGGAGGACTAGACCACGTGGGTGCACAATCACAATCTATGTGTAAATACGCATGATGAAATATGAGTTCTCTGCAAGGGTCTGATTACGAGTTAGTAGGATAGGGGGATAAACATGACGGATATCCGGTCCGCTGTAGAAAAGTTCCCTAGGAAATAATGAAATTGTGATACTACGGATGGGATTCCCCCACGGTTGTGATGAAGTAACCCTGTCTGCCAAAAAACAGTAGATCACGCATCGAAGTCCTTTGACAGTATGTTTGGTCTGGAATTAGAGCTTATTTCTGTAAGAGAAGTCAGACATTTATACAAGCTTGCCTATCATTCTATGGTGAGACACGCCACCCTGTGTTTATTCAAGGTATAACTATTGCAAGTTATTTACTATTGCAAAGAAAAAGGAAGGACCCCTGTTCATAGATGGTTTGAAAATTATTCCTAGCATATTCTTCTCACACTTCATGGTTTTTTTTTCTGCCGAGGTAAGCATGCTGATTGCGACACGAACCTGCCTGCCTGAAGCACCAATGTTGCTCCTTGCATTGTTTGGCCTTACAGGGGAATAATATCGAATGATCACCGGAGCATTCACCCAATGTAGCCCTTAGTTTTACCAAACATAATATGGCCCTAGTATTAATAGTGCGAATAAATACGGTTTATCACAGCTTTAATAAATTATAATATTTAGATATGACGGTCATCATGCATTAAAATACAGGGTTCACAGGATACATAATAATGTGGATTGTCAATGTGGAATAAAAGTCATGGATGTTTTATTCTGTTTGCAAAAGCAAATCTTGAAAACAATTACACCATATAGAAATATAGATGGGTAACCGTGATTTGCAATGATATTTTTCACTGAAGGGATCTGAGTGACATCAAATAGATAATGAGAGCAAAGCTTGCATTATCTATGGTGTCACTCAGAACCCGAGGTGGAAAATATCCCAATATTTCACTTTTTACCCGTCTATAAATGTATGTTATGAATGGGACCTAAAATCATCGACCGCTGCCCTCAACTGCCAAGAAGTTGGATAGTATTTATTCAATGTTGGATTGTGTGGTTTTACTGGTACATTTAACGTAATTTTTTTATATATGCTATTTTAACTTTTAATTATTTATACAATTTTAATGTAATGATCATCGCCAACTAAAATGTCCTCCGGAATATTTGTTTTTTGTTTTTGCCTCGTTTGTTATTTTCTAATCAGCTAAGCCATTCATGTCTAAACATATGACATTTTAATGTATATGTTGTGCTTTTGATGCATCTATTATGGTACTGAATGTACCGAAATAAAGATTTTTGAATTAAATTGAAAGTTGGGTCGTAGGCAAAGGTGCACCTCTCTAAGGATAGATGTCTCACCAAACGGGTAGGAAAACTGTCTGGTTGGCCCTGTTTTCTGTAGTGCCTCTCAGAAGTGAATTTCTTTCTATTAAACCTTTCAGCCTGGGTGGATGAAAGTGCCCTCTGTCAACGAGAATGTCATTTTTCTATAATAAGAGTCATTATCTTTTCATTTTAATGTGTATGCCTTTCTAGTATATCAGATTATTTGTAATGCTAATGAGTGCCTATTATTTGAAGTTGTTATTCTCATTTGCACTGTTTGAAACCAGTTGTAGTCTGGCCAATCCCCTGCTGCCCACAGCTGTGGCATGTTGGATGGAGGGGCTGGTTGGAGGCCAGTGCACATTTAGGGGTTGACCACATGCAGAAGTCTGGATGCAGGGCCTGGCCAGAGGCCAATGCACAGTGGAGTCTGGCGACCAATGGAGCACTATGTAAAGGGCCAGGTTAGAGGCACAGCAAAGGTTGGCTCCCAGTGGTGGGATGGAAATGCACAGTGGAGGTTTTCTGGAGTGGAGGTTTTAAGCCGGTAGAGGGTGCAGTGCGCCAGGCCCTATGGCCAACTCCAGCTGCGCATGGCTTAAGGCAGTACCTAGTTAAGGATGGCTGCACGGAGAGGGCTGTTCACAAGGAAACATGCATGGTGAACATGATAAAGAAGAATCACTTAAAAAACAAAGGTTACATTTAAATTGTGTTGGTTTTGATATCCCATAAGCTCATGCACCAAATGCACTACACTATTTACACCACTAAATAATCACACATAAAAACAACATGTAATTAAATAACAATACATATTGAAACAAAGAAATAATACTTCACTCATAGTCCCTTTTTCAAACTGGTAAGGGTAATGTGATATGTAATCTCATCTGTTAGATGGTTTACAACATTTGATTTTGCATCTGTTACTGCATAAGTGAAATTAAAACCAGTAATGAGTGATACTGTTTGTACCGTATATGTCAGGTGAATGGGTGTGTGACTGTATCAGTGTGGGTGTCTGAGTGCTGCATGTGTGTGTCTTCGAATGTATAGGTGAATAAGAGTGTGTGTGAGTAGCTATATGGGTGTGTATGTGACTGTGTGAGTGGCTATATTGGTGATTGAGTGTGATTGGCTGCATGGGGGAGTGAGTGGCTTCCTTGGTGATTATATGGGTGGGGGAGTGTGTGAGTGACTATTTTGGTGACTTATGCCTAGATGCATCAACCTTTTTAGGAAGTGCAAACGGTGCGAATCGCAAAAATCGGCCGTTTGCACTTCCTAAATTGGTTTCTGGGATGCATCAAGCATTTTTGGAAAATCGCTATTTTTAGCGAATTCCAAAAATGCGATTGCTTTTAAGGAATCGCAAATTTACGAAACAACATTTGCGATTTTACAAATTGCAAGTGCAAATTACCACGAAGTTGAACCTCGTGGTAATTTGCAAAATTGTTTAAAAACGCACAAAAATGCATTTTTTAAACTGTTAAGTTACAGACACACATGTCCTTAGGACATGTGTGTATGTAACTTACAGGTAAAAAGCATTTCATGGGTGCAGGGGGGGTCATTTGGACCCCCCTCTCCACCCTTGAAATGCTTTGTTGAATTCCGATTTCAAATTGCGAATTCGCAATTCCCATCCATTCCTATGGGCATTTCAGCCCATAGGAATGAATGGGAATTGCAAATTCGCTATTTGAAACTCGCAATTTTATTGCGATTCGGAAAAAATTGCGATTTTTACCGAATCTCAATAAAATTGCGAAATAAATGATGCATTGCCATTTGCGATTCCTTATTTGCGATTCCTTATTTTTCGCAAATAAGGAATCGCAAATGACAACGTTGATGCATCTACCCATTAGTGGCTGTGTGAGTGGCTATATCGGTGGGCGAGTGAGTGTGTTAGTGGCTGTATGTGTATGTTAGTGGTTGTTTGAATGTATGTATGGGTAAGTGTGTGGGCATGAGTGGCTGTTTTGCACAGTAAGTTTCTGTGTAACTGGCTGTATAGGGGAGTAAGTTGGAGTGTGACTGCTTGTATGTATGTTTGAATGTGTATGTAAGTGGTTAGCTGAACTAGTCAAAGGATATGTGAGTAGCTGGGTAAGTAAGTGGCTGTGTGAGTAGCTGTATGGCTGAGTGAATGCTAGTGAGAGTGGCTGTGTTGGTAAATGAGTGACTGTATTAGTGAGTGAATGGCTCAGTGAGTGGCTCTGTGGGTGAGTGAATGCTAGTGTGAGTGGCTATATGGGTGAGTGAGTTGCTCTGAAGTATCTGTATGGGTGAGTGATTTGGCTGTGTTAGTGGCTGTATGAGTAAGTGTCTGGGTGTGTGTGAGTCGTTGAATGGGTTTGTGAATGGTTATGTGAGTGGTTTTGTGGGTGTGTGAGTGTATGAGAGGTTGTATGGGGTGTGAGTGCTTCTGTGGATGATGCCAACAGTGATGTCATTTGAAATGTCATCGGTGGTGTCACGGACCATGCCATGAGTGAGTATTATGTAATGTCATAAGCAGTGCATCATGGGCCGTAAGTTATATTCAGCTCAGCTAAGTATATCTGCTGAATGTCACTGGTTTTGTACAAGTGAAATGTGAGCCTAACTATAATGTCCCGGTAACATTCGTTTTTTTCAATGAGTTTCTAAGGTTATTTAAATTCTATTTCCTAAGTATAACATCCCTGTAACCTTTGTTTTTTTCAGTGAATATGTATATAGTTACAGTTACAATCTCATTCACATAGACAAAGCGTTTTTTGTTGTGCCAATAACTTTGGTGCTGTTTGATGAATTTTCAAAAAATCTTCAAAACGTTTAAGCTAATTCTTTCAGCTGCTGTCTTGAAAGTTTTGGGTTGAATGGAATTACACCAAATTTGGCAGAAAGGTAGATTGTGGTCCAGAAAGATCTCTTTTTGTTATTTGATGTAAATTCATTCAGTAGTTTTGGAGGCTATTTAAAGATTAAAAATATAGCTATCTAGGGACACAGATCTTCTGGGGATCCGACAGATCTCCTGCTGAGAGTTGGCAGGGTATGCTCAGACGTGAGTCCCTTGCTCACTTTGCCACTGGAGTCAAGCAAGCCCGGCTGAAGACGGCTGTAATGCCAGAAACCGGTCCTGGGAAGCTTGATTCCGGTCCAGGGAAGACATGGCTTGGCAGTTCGGGCTGGACTGTTCCCTTGAGGCACAGGGTCAGACTGATTTGCATATGGCCATGTCTGAACTGGGGTGGCGGAGTGAGCTAGAGAACGGTGATGGATTAAACCCTGATCAGTTGCCTGGGGGTGAGTGTTTGTATTGTCAACGCTCCGTCCATCACCACCTTTGGTTTTTCTTTGAGATCTGATTGGCAGCCAACACTTCAACCAGGAAGTTTTAGCAGCCATTTTGGGACTCAACTTAGTCCCAAAAAAGAAGTTAAAAAAGAGAAGGGTGCACAGTAGGAATAACCTGACGTCCTAGGTCCGGTGGTGTCGTCTCCCAGGGAAGGGGGCCTTGCAAGCCCCCTCCAGGGCCCACCGGTGAGCAGGTGGTCCACGGTCCACCACTTCACCCGAACCTGTCACATTCATGAAAAACAGGAGGGGGGCCAACAAACCCCCTCCCAGGCTGTTTTCTGCCCGAGGACCATCACCTCCCTGTGGGCAGGCTTTGTAATAACAAAGAAGGGGAGCCCCACTCCTGGTTCTATTAATGGTCCTGGGGATTGCCACGCTCCAAGGCCTGCTCTCTTTGTCCCAAGGTCCCAACCCCCAGGATATAGTTGTTTGCTGTTGCTTTGCTGGAGATTTGACAGTTCCCGCAAAGTGAGAGCAAACAATAAGCTCGCTCCCAGTAGGCGGGAGCAGGATAGCTGCTCCCTCCCACTGGTAGCAAACTTTTCAACTATTTTCCGGCCAGCTTTCAAGATCACAGACGAAAGAATTGCTCCTACACACAGCGAGGCACATTTTTTGCTGCTCCCTGTGTGCAGAAGGAATGCCAACTCCCGCTGGAGGTGGGAAGCTGGCAGGATTGTGGGGGATTTAGGCTCCCCCTGCAGTCCCCAAAATTGCACAATGGGTGCCCTTGGTAGGCCCAGGTAACCCAGCACCAAGTGACCAGGCCCTGGGGCGTAGGGTCCCCTGGGCCAAAAGCAGCCCAGAAAGGGGGTCCTATGCCCCCTCCTCTTTTATTAATTGGCCAGGCTCCGGCAGATGGGGTCCCTGGGATCGAAATCGTCTCAGGAAGGTGAGCCAAGTGGCCCCCTCCCCTTACTCAAATTGCCCAAAATTGGTGCTGGGAGGAGGGCTGTGTGCCCCCCCTACTATGTTAGTAATGGACTGGGCCCAGGGGGATGGGATCCCCGGAGCTGATAGAGAGGGATCCCCTCTCCTAGAGAATGGGTGGGCCTGAGAGGTGGGGTCCCCAGGTCCGTAATTGGCTAGGGGAGAGGCTGCATGCCCTTCTCCTGAGTTGAACACATAGGGGGGATGAGCCAAAGGGTGTAGAAGGTGTGTGGGTGGGTGTCTGTAGGGGATTGGCTGCAGGGCCCAGCTGCAGGCCAGGCTCTTTGCCCGACTCACCTCTGTGCCATTGGGTAAGCTCAACACCTCCCTCTTGACCTACATTTCTTTTACTAAGGCTAGATCAGCTCAATTGGGCCATTTACAGGAGACACACAATTCACAGCTTTTATAATGTCTTTTATTAGACTATTTTTTTCTCCATTTGATCATTCCATTTTGTTTATCAAAAAAGGTTAAAAACATGCATTATATTCAAAGTATTCATTCTGTGTTTCTATTTTCAACGTTATACATTTGATATTTTTACAAGGAGAAAACAATCACCATAGATCAATTCATTTACATGAAATGTCTTTTTTGACAACCCCAGTGTATTGAACCTCCAACATGTGCTAGACTCTAACACACACATGCATACTCATTCATCCTCCACAACATATGGAACCCTATAGTGATCACATACACTAAATGGTCATACAAGAGATAGATGCTGTTTAGTCTTCGTGACTGTTTTGCGGGCCGTGTATAGCATAGAATGGTAAACGCAGGTTTATATGGTATAAGAAAATATATGACCACCTTCTTCAGGACCACCAATAAAAACGATTGTAAGCGAGTGGTTGGGGTATCTGTAACATTTGAAAAAAAAAATCTCAAATGAGTAGGCCCGGGCGGCAAATTCCGTTCCGCGGAATTTGGGTAATTTCATGTTCCGCGGAGAACGCGAAATTGCCCAAAATTCTGCGTTCCGCAACTTCGCAAAATTCTTTGCTTGTTCACGTTGTCAAAATGCGTGTTCGCAAGATATTTTCCCCAGAGAACGCAAACAGCGATTGCGAACAGTAAAAAAGCATTGCGAACAAGCAATTCCGCGTGTTCGCAGAATTTCTGTGTGTTCGCAGAGATTTTTTACAGTTTCGCAGTGATTTGCGTAACGCGATTACGCAAATTCCGCCCACCCCTACAAATGAGCCCAAGTACAAAAAATAAGATCACACTAAATTAGTTGAACCTTAGTCTGGTTGGTTTCTTTAGGAAACCAACTGCATAAAAATAAAATTCTCCAGCATCAGAGTTTTCACCCCTCGTGCCAGAAAGATTCGATCCCTTTTGGGGAATTTTTAGGTATCGTTAGAAATTGCTCTAAAATGAGAGATTTCAACAGACATGGAGAACAGCTAAGCAACTTCTTTTAGATCGTGGATACCCTACGTTTTTAGTTAAGACCTCTTTTAAACATGCTAAGTATTACATTCACGATGCATTATTACAAGGTACGACCCGGGAAACCAGCGACCAGGTAGTATGTGTAATCAACCATTTGAAGCTGAACTTCAAAGTTAAAAACATTTTGAAAAAAAGCTGGAAAATATTAAATGTTCACGAAGAAGAGGAAAGAATACAACTTCCTAGGGTAGCCTACAATAGAAACTGTAATCTCAGAGATACATTAGTGCACACCAGAGACCCAGCACCAAGAACGCACAGAGAACAATTACAGGTCTCCCTCCTGTTAGAGGTAATCATAGATGTGGCTTGTGCCACGCATGTGACGCAGCTATTACAACAGCCCACTGGGAGTACAGAGGTAAGAAAGGTCCACTCAAGGACATTACCAACTGTAAAAGTCAAAACGGCATTTACATAATCCTTTGCCCACTTAATTTGGGATACATAGGGGAGACTGGTAGAGAGTTATGCATCAGATTCAGTGAACATAAGTCTGCTGTGCATACTGGTAAAATTACTGCACCTATGATGCAACATTGCCAAGATAAAAACCATTTGTATACAGATCAGCATTATAATATTATTGTTCTTTTTTCCTTTTTTATTTGATAATTTCATTTTTTATCAAAAAAGGTTAAAAACATGCATTATATTCAAAAGTATTCATTTCTTGTTTCCAATCACTATAGATCCATTTATTATAACAATGACATTTCTTTTTTGACCACCCCAGTATATTGAAACACCAACATATACTAGCCTCTAACACACACATGCATTCTCATTCATACTCCATAACATATCAAACCATACCGAGATCATATACACTAAATGGTCATACAAGAGACAGATGTTGCTTAGTCTTCGTGACCATGTTGCGGGCATGGGTGCAAGGGTTCCAAAAGGTTACCCTGTTGCCCCCCTGCGCGCAAAATGTGACTATGTTGCAGGGACATTATAGATAGGTTTGAATATTAAACACACACAACCATAGTTACAAGTCCAACAGTTATAGACAAACTTATATGTCTCTCGGGAAACTTTAACTCATGCTCTAAGGTAACTATAACTTGCACCTTTGTCATGCACTGCTGCTGACCCCACATATTGCATCAATAATAACATCTTGTATGACATCATTCATAGCATAACTGCGACATTTCCAATAAAATGATTGATGACAAAACTGTGCACACAAGCCCACTCCGCGCTGGCTGGAGCTTTAAAAATGATTCCGCATGCTATGAGTAGACATCAGATCAGTTTCCTTGCCTGCAGCTATGAGGTTATGGAAACAGATCAGAATATTTTTCCCGTCCACAGGAAGCAGCATTTTTAGGTTCTCCCTGCGGGCAGGAGCAACGCCGGCTCCTGCAGTATGTGGGGAGCCGGCTGGGGCTGCACTGGCTTTGAGCTTCCCCTGTGACCCCCAATGAAAAGATGGCGGCTGCCCTGGAACCAGGGCACCCACCTTTATTTGGACCGGCTCTGTGGTATGGGGCCCCTGGGGCTGTTATTGACCCGGGAAGAGGGGCTATTCAGCTCCCCTTTCATTGTTTGCCAGACCAATGGGGTATGAGGTCCCTGGGGCCGATATCAGCTCAATGAGGGGGCTACGTACCCTACTCCCCCTTAAATAAATGGCCAGGCCCTAATGGACGGGAACCCTAGGACCAAACTCAGTCAGGGGAGAGGAACCCAAAGAGAAGATGGTGGGTGCCCTGGGTGGGCACTAAATCACCCACCTTTAGTTGGCAAATGTGGTCACCAGGGCCAAATCGGCACAGGGAGGGGCCTGGTTGCCAACCCACTCGGACGCAGCCAAAACTCCACAGGCAATCAACTCCCCCAAGTGGCAGCCAACCCCCCACATGCAGCCAACATCCTCCGTAGGCAGCCATTACCATGCTGATCACAGCCTGTGTCATGTGCAGCGTAGAGTTGGTCTTCAGGCCCTGGGAACCCCATCTTCTGTGGCCAAAACAATTATTATTATGGAATATCCAGCCTCTCCCCTACCCTTAATTGACCCCAAGGACCCCTTCCCCCACGGCCAGTTCCTAAAAAAGGGCGGGCCGTGAGGCTTCCCTCCCTGGGTTTTCCTAGGCCCTGAAAGCTAAATCCCTGAGGCCAGATACAATTAAAAGGGGAGGAAGATGTGCATTCCCCATTCCTGTGCCTTATCAGATCCTGAGGACACCATTCTTGGGGACCAAAGTCAATTAAAAAGGGGGATAGTCATGCTGTCCCCTTCCCTGAACCTTATAGAGCCCAGGGACCTCATCCCCTGGTGCAGAGCAGTTGATAAAGGGAGGAGACCATGCAGACCTCCCATTCCCTAAGGCTGTACTTTTATTTAAAGAGGAGAGGAACCGCATGCACAGACCCACTCCCAAGCCTATTTTGGCACAGGCACCCTATCTCCCGGTGTTTGCATCACTTTATGATGGGTGCCCTGGAGCCCATCCAGGGAACCCACTGACCAACACATTGAGGGCATCAGATGGAGCCCCAGGGCCCCTGTTGCCCCAGCCGGCTTTTCTAATGGTATGGGAGCCATCATTGCTCCCACCCGGAGGAACAGTTATCTTTGCATACTCCCTCCAGGCGGGAGTCATTTATTGTTCTGTTTCCCTGAGTACATCAATGCGGGCAGGAAAACAGAACACAAGTCTGCTCTCAGCTGGAGGGAGCTTTAAAAATTTGTTAAAAATGAACTTGCCACTCTACTATGTGCTGTGTTCTGAGAAATTATTTAATTTCAGATATCATAAGGCTTATTATGGTGACTGCTGTTTTCACATTCTATACGATATATAATATGCAAGGGTAAAAGCAGTGCAGGAAGAAAGGGTGAGTTATAGTTAAAGTAGTGTGGCGATTGATGCGAGAAGGATGTATATGGAGGTATGTGACATATAGTAAATTGAAGGTGGTGCGTATTTTAATAATAATAATAATAATAATAATAATAATAATAATAAACATTTGTAAAGCGCAAAGACTCACCCGTAAGGGTCTCTAGGCGCTGGGGCCGTCGGGAAGATTAAGCAAGCTATTGCCCAGAGTCACATGGTGCTGGGCTAATCTGCCACCGGCGCCAGGGATCGAACCGTGATCCCCAGATTCCAGCGTCAGTCTCCCTGGCCGCCGCGCCACAGCTCTCCCCATATTTTATAAATGTAACTTTTAACTAGTGGTGCATAAATTAGAAATTTAAGTTACAACTATAGATTTATAGTTTCTCCTCTTTGTATAGTTTAAGTTGGTTTTGTGTGTAAAGAATAAATAAAGTTTTCCTAACTATACCTTAATTTTAACCTTTGGGGGGGGCGTGGCCGAGCGCGAAGTGAGATGGCCGCTTAGTTTGCGAGCTCCGCTCGCCACGGCATTAATCCTTTCACCATCCTGCTTTCCCCCGCTTACACAAGCTCGGGGTCGACCTGCTGGGGCGTCGGAAGACTTGAGGATTGGTTTGCTGCAACTCCCGAGTCTAGAGGTGCCCGGCAACCCTCCTTCCTGATCCTTTCTGCCCGGACCGAGACTGAGCCCGTCCGCAGTCCGAGGGGCCGGAGGTTGCTGCCGGCGGCTGAGTTCACTGGAGGGCGAGGCTCTACAGGCCGGGACACCCGTCGCTCGGAATCGCGGGAGGCAGCATTTGACCTGCTCAGGCAGCTGTGACTGACTAGCGCTGCTGAGGAAACGGCCGCGTTTGGAGATTTTGTACCATCGGCCAGTAAGACTTTTCCTTTGTCCTGGGGCTGCTTATTTGGATCGGCTGGACGGGCGGAGGGGCGCCATTTTGGACCGGGTGCAACGCTACACGAACTTGTGGACTTGGGGCAGACCTGTGTCTCTTTTGCGAATCCCAGTGCTATGGAGATCGGCAACCTGGTATGCTGCTGGCGGAACTACCCGTGGTGATGTGACCTCATGCAGCTCCGCGCGACCATTGCATGCGCTCCCTATCAGTCGCCCACGGACGGAGTGACATGTTTGCGGCCATTGCGGGACGGCAGATCGCTAGTGTTCGCTTTGTGTGGTGACTACCCGTTTGTTACTTCCACAATTGATTTATTGACCGGGTGCGACTGTGTGAGCTGCTGGCGCCGGATGGGGCAGACATTATACTGAGTGCAAGTGAGTCTGTGCCGGACGTGGGCTATGGAGCCCACGGTTCGGGATCTTGTTGTTGCTTTGGGCTCCCTCCGCCTTGCCTGGGTAATGGAGGTCAGGAAACTCGGGCGTAAACTGGACGCCATTTTTGCCTCACCGACTGATGAGGACTTGGACGGTCCGAGGGAGAGTGCTGCCGCTAGTGATTCCCCACTGGATGTACCTGTCGTATACCTACAGATGGGTCCGCGGGGGGCCCTGCCTAGTGTTGGGGACGAGTTACAGCTGATTGACTGTGTGCATGAGACATTAGGGCCTGACGATGGCAAGCAGTTGGATCGCCATCTTTACGCTGCTCCTTTGCCCACCCACTACAAGCAGCTTGTACTGTGTCGTGACTTGGGAGATTGGCCCGGTACCTTCCCGCAGCGCCTCCGCGTTTGGACTTGCTGTCTTCTTGGCCCCCTGCTGATGGTGTTTCCCAAGAAGTTGGCTCTGATTGGTTCGCCTGCCTATTCTGACTGTTTGGGGTTGTACTGTGCTGCTGAATATCAGGGACCGCGTATTGATGGCAGGGTCAAGGTGGGCCAGGGGTGAACTTTTCTTTCTTGGTCTGCAGGATGGATACCTGGGTTGCAATTGAGCTGAGGACGTTTTTTGATCTGTGCTATGCCACCTTTGCTGTTTGGTGATTTGTGGGTCTTTTGTGCTCGAGCCTGAGCTACAAGGTGTAGGTGGGGGGTGGGTGGGGATTTGGTATCCATGACTTTCCCCCCGTTTCTTCCCTTTCATTGGGATTTTTGGGGTGACGGGCACGTTAGTTGGGGGGTGGGCCGCAGCCTCTTCAACGTGCAGGGTGGGGGGTTGGTGAGCTGGGGAACTTGGGTTTATCTATTCTTTGTTCTATGGCCTTATCTTACCTACGTCTTTCTTGCTACATTTCGGGTTTCGTTTTGAGGGCAACAGGCACGCTGCTAGGGGGGGGTAGGCCGTAGCCTCTGCAGGGGTGCAGGGTGGGGGGTTGGGGGTTGGGGTACTTGTTTTGTTTTCCTAAGTTAATATGGGCCTTTTCTCTTCCTTTCTCTCTTTTGTGTTTTCTTTCTGTGCCTTTCTCTTTCTCTTTCCTCTGGATCGATATGCTGGGTTAGTGGGATGCCCTCGCTGTTTTCCGCTTCTTGCGGTCCTGTGGGAGGTATCAGGGTTGTCTTTTGTGCCGGGCTGGGCGATGGCTGGTGTATTGCTTGCATGGTTTCTGCCTACCTAACGATAGCCTTTGCACTGATATTTTGAAAACGTTTGCTGTTTCACTGCTCTGTTGTATGCATTGCCCACCCGGCACTTCCTGCTAGACTGCGCGGCTTTTGATCCTTCATATTCTATACATTTAAAAATTAACCTTCATTCCTCCTGGTACTCAGTGGACGCTCTGGTTATGGTGTAACTCGCTATGCTTGCTATTTATATCGGTGTGCCATTGAGTTGCCGTAAAGTTGCTAATATGCGCTACGTAGTAGCCGAGGCCGGCCAGGTGGTTGTAGGCCCGTAACTGTTTGCTGAAATTGCATAATAAAGGTTTTCAAAAAAAAAAAAATGTTAACCCTTGGTTTTTTAATTTAATTTAAATATTATTTTTAATAAAAAAATGTTTCGAATCATAGTGTCAAGTGCTATTCTTTTGAATGCTGTTAAGTGAGTGTCGTATAGTAAAGTACTACAAAAGGGGGTGGTGATGGACCGAGCATCTGAACCAACCAAACACTCACACCCAGTCAACAGATCTAGGTTTAATCCATCACCGTTCTTTAGCCCACTCTGCCACTCCAGTTTAGACATGGCCATATGCAAATCAGTCTGACCATGTGCCTCATGGGAACAGTCCAGCCCGAACTGCCAAATCATGCCTTCCCTGGGCCGGAAACAAGCTTACTAGGACCGGTTTCTGGCATTACAGTCATTTTCAGCAAGGCTTGCTTGAATCCAGTGGCAAAGTGAGCAAGGGACTCACGTCTGAGCATACCCTGCCAACTTATGGTGAACAAATCAGTACAAAAGGGGGTGGTGATGGACGGAGCATCTGAACCAATCAAACACTCACACCCAGTCAACAGATCTGGGTTTAATCCATCACCGTTCTTTAGCCCACTCCGCCACCCCAGTTCAGATATGGCCATATGCAAATCAGTCTGACCCTGTGCTTCATGGGAACAATCCAGCCCGAACTGCCAAGCCCTGCCTTCCCTGGACCGGAAACAAGCTTCCTGGGACCGGTTTCTGGTCCGTATAGTAAAGTACAGAATTGTGCAGTGTATTGCCATAAAATCTAGTGCAGTGGAGTGGAATAGAGTGCAGTGGGGTTGAATAGAGTGTAGTGGCGTTGTGTATAGTGGAGAAACATGTTATATAGTGGTGTGGAGTAACATGGTGTGTCATATAGTGGAGTATTCTAGTGTGTAGTGGTGTGTTGTACAGTAGAGTGGTGTGTCCTTCAGTACAGTTGAGTGTTGTACAGGGGAGTATCACCAACTGTAGTGTCATGGAGTAGAGTCTCAATGAGTGCCATGTGGTTGAGTAGAGTGTTATAGAATGGCATAGTGGAGAGTACAATGTTGTGTAGTGGTGTATATTGGAATGTCATACAGTGGCATTCAATGGGTTGGCTTGCTGTACAGTGTAGTCGAGTGGAGTGGCATAGTGTAGAGTGGACTGAAGTGTAAATATATCAAAGTGGTGTTTAACCCCTTCGATGCGGCCGCGATTTCCCTGGTGTGCTGTAAACAGCACGAACAGGGGCGGGCCGTGACGAACCCCAGCCGTCATCAGCACACGAGCACCGTAGTGCATGACGGCTGGGGTTCGTCATGAGCATGGAAGGGGTTAATATAGTACAGTGCTGTGTTATGTACTACACTATAGTGGCATACCATGCAGTGGAGTTAAGTATTATAGAGTGGAGTAGCATGCCCCACAGTGGAATGTATGTTATAGAATGTGTGAAACTGTCAGAGAAGAGTACATTGTTGGCACATAGAGTGGATACAGTGTTAGACAGTAGAGTTAGGTAGAGAAGACTACATTCTGCTACAGTGGAGTGGCATATAGTGTTGTAGAGTGTAGTGACAGAGTGCTGGTAAGTGAAGTGGCATACAAAGGAGTGGCATATAGTGGAATAGTTTAGAGTGGAGTGGCGTGCAATAGAATGCATACAGTGGAGTGACATATATGGAGTAAAATACACTTAAGTGGCGTATAGTGAAGTAGCATAAAGTGGTTTGGCATACAGTGGAGTGGGGTACAGGGAAATAGTATACAGTGGAGTGGGGCACAATGTACTAGCATACACTGGAATGATATAAAGTAGAATAGTGTATAGTGGGTTGCAGTGACATAGAGTACAGTGGCATATAGTAGAATAGCATACATTGGAGTGGTATGCAGTGCACTGCACTGCTATAGATTGAAATAGTGTACAGTGGAGTAGTGTACAGATGAGTGGCATACATTGCAGTGCTGTATATTGTAGTGGCATATACTAGAGTGGTGTGCTGCAGAGTAGGGTAGAGTGAAATAGCATAGAGTGGGGCAGCATAGAGTGTTGTTGCATGCTCTGGAATAGCATAGAGCACATTGGTGTGGAATGGAGTAGTGTGTAGTGGGATGGCGTAGACTGGAGTAGCGTACAGCAGATTATCATACAGTGGAGTCTCATAGAGTGGAGTAGAGTACGGAGAAATATCACAAAGTGGAATGACGTAGATTGAAGTGGAGTAGCGTAGAAGGGTGTGGCATAAACTGAAATACTGTACACAGGAGTGGCTTACAGGAGAGTGGCGTAGAGTGGAGTGCCATACTGTGGCATACCATACAGCAGATTAGCATACACTGAAATAGCGTACAGTGGAGTAGCGAAAAGGGAAGTGGAATACAGTGGAGGGGTGTGCTCTGGAATGGCATTGAGTGGATTGGCATACAGTGTGGTGGCGTAAAATGGAATAGTGAACAATGGAGTGTTGTAGAGCACAGTGGCCTAAAGTGAAGTGCTGAACAGTACAATAGCTTACAATGAAGTGGAGAAAAGTTGAATAGCATACAATAGAGTGTGGCAGAGTGTAATAGAATAGAATGGAGTAGTGTACAGTGTAGTGGCATAGAGTGTAGCAGTGTGTAGTGAAGTGAGGTACTTTGTAGTTGCCTACAGTAGAATAAAGTACAGTGGAGTGGTGTAAAGTGGCATAGCATATAGTGGAGTCATGTACAGTGAAGTAGTGTATTGTAGAGTGTCATACAATGTAGTGTTGTATACTGGAGCGGCATAGTTTGAGTGCCATAGAGTGGAGTGGGGTAGAGGAGAATAGTGTGGCATAGAGTGGAGTGGTGTACAGTGGAGTGGTGTACAAAGGAAAGGCGCATAGTAGATTGGCATACAGTGTAGTGGTGTAGAGTGGGATAGCATAGATTGGAGTGTCGTATAGTGAAGTTGCATACAGTGGAATAGTGTATAGTTATGGGAGATAACATTGGATGAAGTAGAACGTGCTATTGATAAATTGCAACCCAATAAAGCACCTGGTCTAGATAAGCTTCCTGGGGAGCTCTATTCGACGGAACTGAAAATTTGTGCCCAATATTTGTGTGCCCTCTTTAATGCCATCTTAAAGGGCATGGACCCCCCGAATACCTGACGTGGGACAGAGATAGTCCCCATTGACAAAAAAGGTTGCCCTTTCCTGCCCTCAAACTACAGGCCTATCAGCCTAATAGATACTTCCCTGAAACTCATGGGACGGGTCATCTTGGATGGATTACAGGGCTGGATAGAGGAGATGAAGATACTTAGTCCATATCAGGCAGGCTTCAGGTCGAGTACATCAACCGTCGACTAGATATTTAGACTTCAGGTGCTTTACTGGAAGACGGTGAGTATAGAGGGCGGCAGCCTCTATCTCATTTTCGTCGACCTGAAATCTGCCTTCGACTTAGTTCCCAGGGAAAAACTATGGAGAGTATTGTGCGACCTTGGGATCCCACCTTACTTTTTGGACGTGCTGGTGAGGCTACACACGGGGACTTATGCTCAAGTAAGATGTGGAAAACATGGGGAACTCGCTGCACGCTTCCCTGTCAAAAAGGGAGTTCGCCAGGGGTGTGTCCTTGCCTCTATTCTATTCTGCCTTCATATTAATGGGCTCATTGAGCACCTAACTGGTGTCAATGATAGCGATGCACCAAGGCTTGTTTTGGGGAGGGTTCCTGCGCTGATGTTCGCAGACGACACTCTGCTGCTGTCTAAAACAGCAACGAGCATACAACGCACCTTGGATGGCGTTGATGATTTTTGTAAATGGAGGGGCTTGGAGATCAATCTAACCAAGACCAAATTTATGATCTTCAATCCCCCCAAACCACTCTTCCAAATCCATCCTTAGATGGCACATCATTGGATAGAGTAAGGACCTTTGAGTATTCAGGCATTACACTAACAGAACACCTGGAGTAGGACACCCAACTGGCTAAGGCAAGCTTGAAGTTATCACAGACAGCGGGGGGGATTTTGAAATTGCATAGAATTGTTACATTCAAGCCAGCTGCCCCTGTTATTCAAATATACAAATCTCAGGCCAGGGGGTTACCCTATATGGGGCTGAATTATGGGGTCACTGTAGGCCCTCTAATCTCATGAAAATAGAACACAACTTCATGAGACGAATAGCCGGCCTCTCTAGTAGTACCCCTTTAGTCCCCCTCCGTTTGGACTTGGGCTTGTTACTCATTGATGAGGAGATCGCCCTGAGGCCTATCACATTCTGGAGTAGGCTCTGGGAAACATCAGAGCTGGCTTGCTATAGAGCCAAATTTAGAGAGGTCCTATTTTGTTTAACTAACAAGAACATCCTGTGGCTTAACCATATAAGGGACTTGATTAATAAGATAGGAAGGCAAGACTTTTGGAAAACACTTGAACTATTGTGCCCACTAATAACTAGGGCAGACCTTGTGCAGCTCTACAGACACTATAAATTGACAATCCTCCAGAAAGATCGACCAGGGGCCGGTTGACACAAGAGTTTTTTCAAATAAAGGCCGAATATAGGAAAGAAGAGTATTTGGATGTGATCCATCCTCCCCTGGCTAGGATACTCTATATTCAATTTAGAATGGGGACACTTACACTCATGTCGTTTACCTGTAAATGGGACAAAGAAAAGAAGGAAGAATGTCTGGCATGCAAATATAAGGTTGATTCTGAAATTCACGTTTTTTTCATCTGTCCTGCATATTCTCTACCTCGCAAACGATGGTTAGCCCCAATATGCAGAAACTTAGGGTTTAGGCACTGTCTCCAGGCCTATAGGATATTAAAACACGATACACATCCCCCATTGTTTTTTCTGTTTTGCGCTTCTTGAATGGAATGTGGTGTAAGCGTAGGGGCTTTCTGAAGTGATCAAGCGGAGAACTATAATCATGCCCGCTTCTGATAAATCTATGGATGTTTACATAATGAGGACATTTGCTCCATCCATTAGTTTTTTCTTTTTTAACCTGCAACTTTAAATGAATTGTATATTTGTATTTTATCAGATTTTAGGATAATCGCCAGCCAATATTTTTTATTGTGTATCAAATGTAGAAATAAGCTTGTATTGTCTGTCGTTATCTAATTTTTATTTCTCCTCCTGTGGTTTTATGTTGTAATAATGCACTTTTATGGCCCGAGTGGCCGAAATAAAGTTATCTACTGACTGAGTGAATAGTGGATTGGTAGATTGTGTAGTGGTGTACAGTGAAGTGGGGTAGACGGGAGAGTCATACAATGGAGCATCATAAAGTGGACTAGCATACAGTGGAATGTCTTACGGTGCAGTGGCATGGACACGCATCTGGTAGAATAGACTGATGCGGAGTGGAATAGCTAGGAGTGGAGTTGCATAGAGTGGAGTGCCATAGGCTTTAGTGGAGTAGAGTGGCACAGAGAGGAGAGGGGCACAGTGGAGTGGCGTAAAGTAGAGTGTTCTCGAGTAGAATACTGTTGAATGGAGTGTTGTAGAGTGAAGTTGGGTAGAGTGTACTGCGGTAGACTGTAGTGGTGTACATTGTAACGGATGTATGTCGTTACTACGCATGCTTTTACAATGCATGCCTTTACCACGCAACCTTTACAACGCAAGTTGTTACAACGACTTGCGTTGGGGGGCGCTGGATAGTGAATAGTTTAATTTACTATTCCAACTCCAGTCCCCGTGGATTGTAGGGAAGGTTTTGGATAGTAAATTAAACCATTCCCTATCCTACAGCGCCCCCCAGCGCAAGTCGTTGTAACGACTTGCGTTGTAAAAGTTGCGTGGTAAAGGTAGTGTGTGGTAAAAGTTGCATTGTAAACGCTATTCCCCCATTGTAACAGGGTGCTGTGTAGGGGTGTACAGTTGCGTGTTGTACAGTGGAGTGGTGTACAGTGAAATAGGGTGTGTAGCGGTGTGGAGAAGAGTGGCATAGAGTGGAGTAGAATATAGTGGAGTGGTGTACAGTGCACTGCTACGGATTGGAATAGTGTACAGTGGAGTGGCATAATGTGGAGTGTTGTTGAGTGGAATACCATAGAGTGGAGTGGGGTAGAGTGTACTGAATAGACTTTAGTTGCATACATTGTAACAGGGTAGTCAAGAGTGGTATACAGAGGCGTTGCATAGAGTGGAGTGGCATAGAGTGGAGTGGTGTAGAATGGAAAAACATTGAGTTGACAATGTAGTGACAGAGTGGAGAGGCATAGCCGCTTAACCGCGGCGGAAATTCTGCCGCGGTGAGGCGGTTTAACGGAGTGGGCAGGGCCGCGTCGGCCAACAGAGTGCACAGCACTACGAAGGTAGTGCACAGGACAGCCGTTGGCCGACAGAAGCATGCAAGGGGATAGAGTGGAGTATTAGAGTAGGGTGGCAAAGAGTGTGGTAAAGTGGAATAGCGTAGAGTGTAGTGATGTAGAATGGAGTGGCGTATAATAGAGTAGTGTACAGTGTACTAGAGTGCATTGGATTGTCATAGAGTGGATTGTCATAGAGTGGAGTGGCTTAAAGATTAGTGCTGTAGAGTGGAGTGACATACAGTGGAGTGGCATTCACTAGAATGGCATCTAGTGCAGTAGTATAGACTGAAGTGACGTACAATGGAGTGGCATAGAGTACAACAGTGTAGACTGTATTGTCATAGAGTGTAAGAACATAAATTGGAGTAGTTCAAGTGGAGGGTTGCACATTGATGTGGCTTAATCTGGAGTGTTAATGAATGGAGTGGCGTCAATTCTAATAACGTAGAGTGGAGTGTGTTTGAATGGAGTGGCATGGAGCGGCATGACTTACAGTAGATTAGCGTACAGAGGAGTAGTGTAGAGTGAAATTACGTGGAGTTGCGCAAAGTGTGATACCATTGAGTGCTGGGGAGTGGGATGGAGTGCAGTAATGTACAGTGGAGTGCGGTAATTAAAACATATGTTGCATGGAGGTGCCTGAATGGATATAATGCGTCAGGAATACACATTATGAGGTGTAAATTGTAATTGTTAGCAATATGTGTCAATAGTGTGAATAGTGTCAAAGTTATAACTTTTTAAAAAATGTAGTTATTTATTGTGCCGCTTTCTACTGCATTAATTTAGTGGTACCCCGATACAAGTAAATGAGAAGTCAGTATAGGATTGACTAATAACTGTGTTTATAATAGGTAAAACGATTTACAAAAAGGGGGTGGTGATGAACAGAGTGTCTGAGTTAAACAGACCACTCTTACCCAGTCCAAAGATCAGGGCTTGATCCATCACCGTTATTTATCTCACTGCCCCATCCCAGCTCAGAACCTGGCTATATGCAAATCAGTCTGTCCCTGGCCCAGTGCATCATGGGAACAGGGCAGACTAAACTACCAAGCCAATTCTTCACCAGAAAGGAGACAAGCTACCGGGGACCGGTTTCTGGCATTTCAGCCTTCTTCGGCCCGGCTTGCTTGAATCCTGATGGAGCAGTGAGAAAGGGACTCATGTCTGAGTATACCCTGCCACACCTATAGTGGCCAAAAACGATTTACAAAAAGGGGGTGGTGATGAACAGAGTGTCTGAGTTAAACAGACCACTCTTACCCAGTCCAAAGATCAGGGCTTGATCCATCACCGTTATTTATCTCACTGCCCCATCCCAGCTCAGAACCTGGCTATATGCAAATCAGTCTGTCCCTGGCCCAGTGCATCATGGGAACAGGGCAGACTAAACTACCAAGCCAATTCTTCACCAGAAAGGAGACAAGCTACCGGGGACCGGTTTCTGGCATTTCAGCCTTATTCGGCCCGGCTTGCTTGAATCCTGATGGAGCAGTGAGAAAGGGACTCATGTCTGAGTATACCCTGCCACACCTATAGTGGCCAAAAACGATTTACAAAAAGGGGGTGGTGATGAACAGAGTGTCTGAGTTAAACAGACCACTCTTACCCAGTCCAAAGATCAGGGCTTGATCCATCACCGTTATTTATCTCACTGCCCCATCCCAGCTCAGAACCTGGCTATATGCAAATCGGTCTGTCCCTGGCCCAGTGCATCATGGGAACAGGGCAGACTAAACTACCAAGCCAATTCTTCACCAGAAAGGAGACAAGCTACCGGGGACCGGTTTCTGGCATTTCAGCCTTCTTCGGCCCGGCTTGCTTGAATCCTGATGGAGCAGTGAGAAAGGGACTCATGTCTGAGTATACCCTGCCACACCTATAGTGGCCAAAAACGATTTACAAAAAGGGGGTGGTGATGAACAGAGTGTCTGAGTTAAACAGACCACTCTTACCCAGTCCAAAGATCAGGGCTTGATCCATCACCGTTATTTATCTCACTGCCCCATCCCAGCTCAGAACCTGGCTATATGCAAATCAGTCTGTCCCTGGCCCAGTGCATCATGGGAACAGGGCAGACTAAACTACCAAGCCAATTCTTCACCAGAAAGGAGACAAGCTACCGGGGGCCGGTTTCTGGCATTTCAGCCTTCTTCGGCCCGGCTTGCTTGAATCCTGATGGAGCAGTGAGAAAGGGACTCATGTCTGAGTATACCCTGCCACACCTATAGTGGCCAAAAACGATTTACAAAAAGGGGGTGGTGATGAACAGAGTGTCTGAGTTAAACAGACCACTCTTACCCAGTCCAAAGATCAGGGCTTGATCCATCACCGTTATTTATCTCACTGCCCCATCCCAGCTCAGAACCTGGCTATATGCAAATCAGTCTGTCCCTGGCCCAGTGCATCATGGGAACAGGGCAGACTAAACTACCAAGCCAATTCTTCACCAGAAAGGAGACAAGCTACCGGGGACCGGTTTCTGGCATTTCAGCCTTCTTCGGCCCGGCTTGCTTGAATCCTGATGGAGCAGTGAGAAAAGGACTCATGTCTGAGTATACCCTGCCACACCTATAGTGGCCAAAAACGATTTACAAAAAGGGGGTGGTGATGAACAGAGTGTCTGAGTTAAACAGACCACTCTTACCCAGTCCAAAGATCAGGGCTTGATCCATCACCGTTATTTATCTCACTGCCCCATCCCAGCTCAGAACCTGGCTATATGCAAATCAGTCTGTCCCTGGCCCAGTGCATCATGGGAACAGGGCAGACTAAACTACCAAGCCAATTCTTCACCAGAAAGGAGACAAGCTACCGGGGACCGGTTTCTGGCATTTCAGCCTTCTTCGGCCCGGCTTGCTTGAATCCTGATGGAGCAGTGAGAAAGGGACTCATGTCTGAGTATACCCTGCCACACCTATAGTGGCCAAAAACGATTTACAAAAAGGGGGTGGTGATGAACAGAGTGTCTGAGTTAAACAGACCACTCTTACCCAGTCCAAAGATCAGGGCTTGATCCATCACCGTTATTTATCTCACTGCCCCATCCCAGCTCAGAACCTGGCTATATGCAAATCAGTCTGTCCCTGGCCCAGTGCATCATGGGAGACTAAACTACCAAGCCAATTCTTCACCAGAAAGGAGACAAGCTACCGGGGACCGGTTTCTGGCATTTCAGCCTTCTTCGGCCTGGCTTGCTTGAATCCTGATGGAGCAGTGAGAAAGGGACTCATGTCTGAGTATACCCTGCCACACCTATAGTGGCCAAAAACGATTTACAAAAAGGGGGTGGTGATGAACAGAGTGTCTGAGTTAATGCCAGAAACCGGTCCCCGGTAGCTTGTTTCCTTCCCAGTGTAAGAATTGGCTTTTGTAGTTTGGTTTGCCCTGTTCCCATCATGCACTGGGACAGGAACAGACTAATTTGCATACAGCCAGGTTCTGAAACTGGGATGGTGCAGTGAGCTAAAAAACGGTGTTGGATCTAGCCCTGATCTCTTGACTGGGTGAGAGTATTCTGTTTAATTCAGAGACTCTGTCCCTCACCACCCCTTGTTGTAAATATTTTTGTCCACCCTAAGCGTGGAAGGGTACACTCAGATGTGAGTCCCTTGCTCATTGCACCATCAGGATTCAAGCAAGCCGGGCCGAAGAGGCTGAAATGCCAGAAACCGGTCCCCGGTAGCTTGTTTCCTTCCCAGTGTAAGAATTGGCTTTTGTAGTTTGGTTTGCCCTGTTCCCATCATGCACTGGGACAGGAACAGACTAATTTGCATACAGCCAGGTTCTGAAACTGGGATGGTGCAGTGAGCTAAAAAACGGTGTTGGATCTAGCCCTGATCTCTTGACTGGGTGAAAGTATTCTGTTTAATTCAGAGACTCTGTCCCTCACCACCCCTTGTTGTAAATATTTTTGTCCACCCTAAGCGTGGAAGGGTATACTCAGATGTGAGTCCCTTGCTCATTGCACCATCAGGATTCAAGCAAGCCGGGCCAAAGAGGCTGAAATGCCAGAAACCGGTCCCCGGTAGCTTGTTTCCTTCCCAGTGTAAGAATTGGCTTTTGTAGTTTGGTTTGCCCTGTTCCCATCATGCACTGGGACAGGAACAGACTAATTTGCATACAGCCAGGTTCTGAAACTGGGATGGTGCAGTGAGCTAAAAAACGGTGTTGGATCTAGCCCTGATCTCTTGACTGGGTGAGAGTATTCTGTTTAATTCAGAGACTCTGTCCCTCACCACCCCTTGTTGTAAATATTTTTGTCCACCCTAAGCGTGGAAGGGTATACTCAGATGTGAGTCCCTTGCTCATTGCACCATCAGGATTCAAGCAAGCCGGGCCGAAGAGGCTGAAATGCCAGAAACCGGTCCCCGGTAGCTTGTTTCCTTCCCAGTGTAAGAATTGGCTTTTGTAGTTTGGTTTGCCCTGTTCCCATCATGCACTGGGACAGGAACAGACTAATTTGCATACAGCCAGGTTCTGAAACTGGGATGGTGCAGTGAGCTAAAAAACGGTGTTGGATCTAGCCCTGATCTCTTGACTGGGTGAGAGTATTCTGTTTAATTCAGAGACTCTGTCCCTCACCACCCCTTGTTGTAAATATTTTTGTCCACCCTAAGCGTGGAAGGGTATACTCAGATGTGAGTCCCTTGCTCATTGCACCATCAGGATTCAAGCAAGCCGGGCCGAAGAGGCTGAAATGCCAGAAACCGGTCCCCGGTAGCTTGTTTCCTTCCCAGTGTAAGAATTGGCTTTTGTAGTTTGGTTTGCCCTGTTCCCATCATGCACTGGGACAGGAACAGACTAATTTGCATACAGCCAGGTTCTGAAACTGGGATGGTGCAGTGAGCTAAAAAACGGTGTTGGATCTAGCCCTGATCTCTTGACTGGGTGAGAGTATTCTGTTTAATTCAGAGACTCTGTCCCTCACCACCCCTTGTTGTAAATATTTTTGTCCACCCTAAGCGTGGAAGGGTATACTCAGATGTGAGTCCCTTGCTCATTGCACCATCAGGATTCAAGCAAGCCGGGCCGAAGAGGCTGAAATGCCAGAAACCGGTCCCCGGTAGCTTGTTTCCTTCCCAGTGTAAGAATTAGCTTTTGTAGTTTGGTTTGCCCTGTTCCCATCATGCACTGGGACAGGAACAGACTAATTTGCATACAGCCAGGTTCTGAAACTGGGATGGTGCAGTGAGCTAAAAAACGGTGTTGGATCTAGCCCTGATCTCTTGACTGGGTGAGAGTATTCTGTTTAATTCAGAGACTCTGTCCCTCACCACCCCTTGTTGTAAATATAATAGGTAAAAGGCAGCCATGTAGTTTTTTGCACAGTTCTACATTTTACTGCATTATGGGTCATGGTCTTAGATATAGGTATATAGTAGGTTTTGATGTTGTCCAATACCTATTACCACTTTATTAAAGAGTTAGTAGGTAGAGAAATGTATGTATACATTTCTATGTATTTTACAGCAGTTTAGAGAAAACTGTGAATTTGTTTTTAATTTATTTAAATGGTGCTGTAATTTGTCAGTATTGCCGTAGTGCTCAGTAGAATTTTTTTGTCCATATTTAGGATGTTAAAAATAAAAAATACACTGTAGTACACTATTTACAAAAAAATGTAAGTATTTCAGTATTTCCAAGGCAGTACTGCAGTACTCTGCAGGTGTAATTTTATTTATCGAAATGTATGAATATTTTTTGCTATCTAATAATTGGTAATAGGTAGGGAAAGGTATCAAATCTATTACTTACCTACATGTGAGGCAAAACACAGAACTCAGCCAAAGTGGACCAAAAAACAGCATGACTCCCTTTAACCTTTCTATAGGCAATCATTAGCCAATCGCATTATGACTTGTCATTGCTTTGTACTGCTGTACTTCTGTGAAATACCACTAAATACAATCAAATTTGGTAAAAATAGAGAGACTGCAGATATCACTAAGTAAAAATATCTATTAACTTACAAAACACTTACCCTGTACCCAAAAGAGACATCAGTGCACCATAATGTATAATCCAGCCACATTTAATTCACCTCCGTCCAGCTGCTTTTGCACAACGCATGTGTAAAAAGGCAATGGGAAAATGCATTGATGCCCAAATGAATTTTGGGACACCTCCTATTTCCTTTGAATCTCTGCAAAACCTTGCATCTCTGGCAATTTAAAAAGAGGAATAGGTCTCTCAAGTGTTGTGTAGATTCGTCAAATTTGGCACAAAGTTATTAATAGTAAAAATCCAAGGAATTTCTATCCCTGGTAATCCTAACTATAACTCTGAAATATACACACAGACACAACACACAGCTAATGAGAGAAGATATAAATGAGTATCTCTGTAATTTGGGCCTATTGTGCTATTGAGAATTTCTGGTGATATTATATAACATGGGGCCAAAGTCTGAGAGGTTTAGAAATTTCACCAGAACTCTGTGATGGAAATAAAGGACCATATTACACATGCTACTTGTTATGTATTTTTTATGACATGATTTAACAATTGATTGTTGTAGAATTTTGAAAGATTTGAAGTAAATGAGCATCAGCTGTTTAGTATTCAATGTTTGCTTGAGACAGCAGGTACGTATGCCAGTATTGGACCTAACCTCTTTTGCAGGGTTATCTACAAACATTTTCCCTTCTCCCCCCTATTTTTCTGACTCTCTTTTTGTTGGTTTTATGATTCTGGGCACTTTGCCACTGCTTATCAGTGCTAAAGTGCGCATGCTCTCTCCTTCAAACATGGTATGATTTGTGTACACCTATTTGCATATTTTATTTACTTATCATTCCCTTGTATAGTGGTATCCTTTATACCAGGGCATGTAAATTAGATGGTACTAGTGGCCTGCAGAACTGCTTCCGCCACCCACAGAGGTAGCCTTGCAAACCTTTCTCAGGACTGCCACTATGGAGCCTGGGTACCCAGTTTACTGCCCTATTGACCTGTCATTTAAAACTACTTGCCAAGTCCTGAAATTCCCTTATAATAGATATAGGTCACCCCTAAGGTAGGCCCTAGGAAGCCCTATGGGCAGGGTTCTGTGTAGGTAAAAGGTAGGACATGTGCCTTTATTGTGTGGCATGTCCTGGTAGTGACAATCTATTTTGTTTGCCCTACTATGAGGACTACTCCTTCCATAGGGTAACATTGGGAATTCCCTCACATGTGTGTAAGTGGTAATTCCTGCTCTAAAAGGAGGAACACTGCCATGTTTGGTATGTTTACAATAGTAGTGAAAAATCATGCTTACTGGTGTAGATGGAATTTGTAATTGCTATTTAAGAAATGGCACTTTTAGAAAGTGAACATTTCTCTGTGCGTATAACTCTTTATGCTTTGCAGCCTACCTTCAGCCCCCATCTAGGTTAGGTGACAGCTGGACTTGCACATACCTTACAGACAGCCATCACACAGGAATGGTTGGGTGTAACAAAGGTGCATCTGCATTCAACTTCAAACTGAATGGTCTTCTTGGGCTGGGAGAGAGGGAGGTGGGGTGCACTTACATTTGTAAAGGCTGGCCCCAGCCCTCACACAAAGGGTTTGTGTCCGCTCTACTTATATCCAGAGCCATACCTGGGATTGAATGGGGTGTTGTGCAGTTCTAAAATTCTATTGAAGTTACCTCCACATCTACGTCATTTTGGGTATAAGTTCGGGGACTCTGATCCCATGTTTTTAGAGTACCTTTGCAACTGGGGCTGAACCTCTGTCAGGAAGATTTTTGCGTAGTGTTACAGACTCACCTGAATTGCTCTTCTGTTGTTGCCTCCTACTTGTTGGGTGGCCTAAAGGCCTCCCTGGATTGCTTTTCTACGTGTTGCCCTGCCAAATGCTACTCCCTGACTTTGTTCCACCAAGGCACCGCCATTTAAACCCCTTGTCTGATGTTTGCTGGCCTGCCCAACTACTAGGTTACTAAAGAGACTTGCACTTTACAAAAATGACTGGTGTGCTGGCCTGCTGCCTACCCTGGGTTGTTCCATGTATTCTTCAAAGGGGCTCAAGTTTGGGGTGGGTTTTGTCCTCTGCACCTTCGTCTGCTTCAAACTAGTTTGTAGTGAGTTCCTTATTTTTTCCTATAGTTGTAACACCAGCGTGAGGTGAGGGCTGTGGGTTACTTCTGGTGTACTGAGGGACTGATCCTGGTCCTTTTCAGTAAAGGACATGTGACGCGCTTTCATTGGCCTTGATCGTAGCACAGGGCAAGTGGTTCTTCATTTGAAGGATATTGACTGGAGTTCCCCTAGGGCAGCCCCTGCAAAGGAAATTGCATCAGACTGCAGCCCTGAAGAAGGTGGTGTGGGGGCACGTGTCTCATTCTGCAAGCACCATCATCACCGCCAATGCTGGAACCAGTCCCATCCAGCCTCTTTTGATGGGTCTGTGAATGGCTTGTGCTACTGCCTGCACAATACTAGTGTAGGGGCGACGAGGCCAGCTAGCACAAAGTAGGACAGCTGGGGTCACTGACACCCCACTGTGTATACCCTAAAATGTGCTGAGCATGCCCGTTCTTTGAAAGCAGAGCAACAATTGAATCCTGCATTGAATCCTGCACCCTCAAGGTACTGTAAAACCAAGCAGCATGGCCTCCAACGATGTCCCACAACTTCAAAAGGTTGCACTTGACTACACCCTTGCAAGTTGAGGCTTACCGGCCTCATGGTCTCAGCAGTTGGTTGTCCATGACAGGCTAAGGAGCTTCTTGCTTTCAGGACGGCGCTGAGAGGAGCGGCAGCATTTCTTTTTATACTGACCATGGAGGACCTAGCAAAATTGCCCCAGGCCATGCTGTAGTTGGTGCTTAACCCCCCTTTCCTGAGATAAAACGTTCCTGGGGACACTGGCTCGATAATTCACTCATACGGGCAGCCCTGATTGCTCCAGTCAAAGTTCAAAGTTCAAAAAGTACTTTATTCGGTTAAAAAGTCAATAACCATAAAAGCGACAAATAAAGTGAAATTCATTTACAGTGATTGATAAAACAGCTTTTTGTGTAAGGAGAAGTTGTCACATTTTTTGTTTTTCGTAATATACACAATTCAAATTTCATCCATACAAATTGATTTCCGGAATTTAAGAACATGTTTAAAAAACTCTGATAATGATGCAACAATAAAAACAGTGTCCATTTTTTGCAGTTCTAAAAACGCTGGGCGACATCTATTTAAATTCAACTCTTTTATGATAGGGACAATAAATTTCCTACGAGGCAAAGTATAAAATTTACAGAAAAATAAAACGTGAATATCAGATTGCACGGATAATTCATCACAAGGGCACAAAGACAGTTCATTTGACCAAGAGTTCATTTCAGGGAAGGTCAGTAACCTAAAAACAATATTAAATCTGAAACGTGTGAGAAGAAATCTATCATAGTTAGACATAGGAAGGCTTAAGTATGGCTGTAATTTATCTCCGGTTAGAATCAACTGGTGTGAGTAAACCGTCTTTTTCTTAGTTTCTTCTGACAGTCTTTTTTCCCTCAGGTACTCCATACACAACTTTTTCAGTAGTTTTCTAGAAATATGTACCATTGTAGATGGATCATCGTAATATTGTAGGCGGTCGAATTCCGTCAGAAACGTTCTGACGTAGTTTAACTACTTGAGGCCATTTACATTTTCAAGTTTTAACACATCCTGGAGTATGGCGCGATTTAGTACACACTCATTTATAGTCCATACCCTGCTCCAGTCAGTTGTTGGATCAAGAAGCTTGACAATTTGCAGCATTTCATATGGGAGGTGCACAGGAGTTCCTGTGGCCTATGCTTTGGGAATGAACACATTCTTTACTACGAAGTCATAGTACGGAATATAACCCTGCTACTTGGAGGGCTGGTGTTCCTGATTCCATGGTCAATGACTGTACTGATGTGCTTAAGAAGGTATGGTGTGATTTATTTACCACTGATAATATTATGTGATCCATGATTTCTATGCTCCAATTAGCATTGCCTGCACTACTGTGAAGATATATCTAGTTTTGGACTTACCTTATTCAGGAAAAAGAGTACTAACTGTGCAATCACATGGTATGCATATTATTTATAATACATGCCATTTTGATCCTTGCAGTGTCAGGATAATAAGTATGAGTTCAGGTGTTGCATAATATGTACAAAGTCTAGGTTTCATGGTCTATGTGTTATGTACAATATATACAATATTGTTATATAATCCCATGTGGAGTCTCTTTTGTGGTGTATTTGTTGTGTCACTGGTGTTAGTGTGTTGTGAAAACTCTTTACACATTGCCTCCGGGGATAAGACTGCTCTGTGTCAAGCTACGAGGGATGAGCAGAGGTTATAATTGGTGTGTAGCTGACGTACCCTGACTAGAGTGGTGGGTTCTGCCAGGCTTAGATGAATACCCTAAACAACTAGAAACCTAATATCTAACAGTCAATATTTTGAGATTTCTTTTTTTTTCTAGGGAATATGTGTTAATATTTAAAATGTATTTTCAGGCAACAATTTGTATTGCTTTTTTTAGTACATTGACACTATAGAGTAGGTTTAACAAGACATATAGAAAGAAAACAAAGTACAAGGTGGTGAAGGGAATTTACCTTTTTGATGTCAGAGTCTTGTACTTACAATGTGTATTGTTCATACATTGGAGATGCTTCTTTGATAGAAGCTTACCTCAAGGATGGACCTGCAAAGGTGTGAGTGTGAAGTGTGCTGGTTCATACTATGAGACCAACTCTCTCATCGTAATTTATTTTAATCTGCAGTGAAGGGAAGTTGAAGAATGCTTTGTAGCAATTGTGGTCGCGCAAGATTTTATTTTGTACCCAACCTGTTATCATTCATAAATGTTGTAGCAAATTGGAGGAAATTTGCCTTGACAGCATGGTCACTCATAATGTTTTACTTTTTTCGAGACCATAGTTTTTCTGGTAATAGGAGTCAATACCTTGTAACACTGTTATTCAGTCCCATAGTGCATGTACTCTGGGCCGAAATGGTATTGGTAAAACTGGTACCACTCTATTGGTCTATTTAACTTTCCTGTAAGGCCCTGGCAGACAGCACAGAAAATGCACCGGTGGCTTGGGAGTTAAATGTGGTATGTGGGCTGCAATGTGTCCACAAACATTACTAAAATATAAGGCTTCTCAGAGCCACAGTTTCTCTATGGAATGCACTTTAAAGTCACTAAGGGCCTTTCACATGTGAGAAACACTCTTTTTAATCCCTAAAGTGTGCCTTGTGTGTAATATATAATAAATTCCACATTATATTTCGGAATAAGTGCCGTCACAGTGAATGAAGGCCTACAAGTGTAGGTTCATATATGTTTTTCGTAAGACAGACCTATGTGGGATTAGAATGTTTACTTTACTTCTGCACTTAGGAAACCCCCACAAAAAGAATTCAAAGTTATTTTCTACTTAATTTACAAACTCTGCTTCAACATGAAATCACATTTGTTAAGCTTAGTGCAAAACTAACTTTATATCACTATAGTTTGGGCCGTTTGAGCCATACCTGTTTTAAAATCAGTTCTGACACTCATCACACTTTAAAAAGCAATAAAGATTTCTGGCTTTAGCTGATGATTGCCTGTCAGAAGACAATAGGTTGACCTCTGGACTCGAAAATTCAGAGGTGTTGGCAACAACAACTGGTGACTCAGGAGTGATTAGCCATCTTGGAAGGGTACAGGACAGCAGGCAGAAAAAAGGCACAGCCTTAGCATTTCCTATTTTGGCTTGCTGATCACAAATGCGACTAAAATGCTCTGCTCCAAGTAATTCCCAGAGCCCTCCAAGGGACATTGGCTAAAACCTCAGCTGAAGGGAGTACCTGTTCTGAACCTGACAGATAGAAGAGTTAACTTGTATAGAAGCGTGACTAGGAGCTTGTCTTGAGCTCTTCCAGAAGAAGTTCAGTCATCTTGAATGTGGGGCTTCTGAGAATTTTAGAGCAAACAGGAAGTGCTGCTAAAGATTGTGAGTATAGGGTAAGAAAGTAGACCAGATTGGGAAGGGAGTATTCTCCACTTACGTTTGAGTGCACAAAAGGAGACTAGCACCTCACCACCATCTTCTCAGAACAATCCTCGGCCTTGGAAGACTACACCTGAAGAAGAAGACTATGCTTGAAAAAAAGTTTTCAAAGACTGTTGCCAGCATCCAGGCACTGGCACTCGTCTCCAAGTATTAAGAGGATAGATTCATTGTTTGCCTGCGCCAGAGACACAAAAAGCAGGAAAACTCCTGACATCAAGAGGGCCCACTGACCGTTGAGGATGGGACTCTGCAAGAGTCCTTGCTACAGAGTGCATATAAGCCTGCCCTGCGGGCCTGGAGGCAGTAGAATGACCGGAAAGAACCTTCCAAGCATTTTTGGAAAGCTGGAATTGTCCACATCTGGGCAATGGGGACAAGGAAGCATGACCATGGAGGTCCCATGCAATAAGGGCAACACAACCTGGTTTGTCCAATGTAGAGCTTTTTGCTGGTTAGAAAATGGATTCAGCTGGACCTTGCAAAACAGATATCTGGCTTTGTAGAGCCCTGCCTGGCTACAGTTTCCAACCTTCCCCAAATGGCGTATATTGGGAAGCAAAAAATTGACAAAGTCTGAACATTAAACTTTAGACAGGGGTTATGAGGTTAATCCATCCAATTGATGATGCCACAGTTGTCACTTGAAAGCCAGCTATTTCCCGCTCAGAGTGTTTGAAGCCAAGTGGAGACTAGCTATTCTATTCTACAAATTTTACAATGTAGCAGAAATAAAACAACTAAGAAGTCTAAATGTATTTGGTCATTATCATTAAATTTAAATTTCTTTAGATAGACAATCTAAATTAATTAAGCCTTGTTGACCACACTATACTATGGAAGACGATGGCAGATGCGGGCACCCCAGCCGAAATTATATCACATTTGGCGAAAATGTATTCCTCCTAAACAGTGAGGGTGAGGTATGGGGCTGAGGGGAATGTACTGCCAGTTTTACGGATTCAAGAGAATTAGGCAGGGCTGTGTCCTAGCCCCCACCTCCTTTTTTCCCTTTACATTGATGGGGTAGATAGAGCTTTACAACAGGTGAGAGAAGATGTACCAAACGTTGGTTCCCGCCAGACCCCATTGCTCCTATACGCAGACGACGCAGTCTTAATATCAAGAACCACAAATGGCTTACAGCAATTGATTAACTCATTTGTCTTATATATGGAGCAAAAATGTAAAAGTAAACCTAATTAAATCTTTTGTGATGACCTGTGGACAGGGGAAGGCTAAAAAGAATCCCCGATTTGTGAGAGATTTTAGACTAGAAGTCCAAAGATTTAGTTACTTGGGTATCCTGTTTTCCCAAAATGTTACCTGGTGCCCACATTTAGATATGGCACCACTCAAGTTTATCAGATCTGCAGAAGCAATATTTTGTTTTGCAGGGAAAATAGTAAATACACCTATTAGTTATTTGTTAAAGCTTTACCAAAGCAAATGTATAACAACAGTTTCCTATGGAGCACCTTCTTGGGGACAGGCTGATACATCTTATGCAACAGATACATGCAAACTCCTTCCTATGAAGATTACTGGCCGTACCAAGCTCTGAACCTGCATTTACAACACATAGTTACTTAGAAGATCTGATATATGTTAGTTGGATTATTGGTTGGTACAATGTACGGAGCAAGAAAGGAGCCAAAATCTCAAGGGATGCTATTAGAGACTGTCTTACTCTTGAGCATTACGACAGGATTACCTAGTTGATTTTTATTGATAAATCACTAAAGATAGTATAGGACGATGTGTAAATTAGAAGTCGTACTAGCATCCTACGATTTGGTTAAAAAAATGAAAGAGTTTTTCTTTAAAAATGTAGACATGCTAGAGAAAGAAGGGAGCCAAAAAACGTCAGTGGCAAGATATTTGGCAGGCCCAACACAGCAAGGACTTCAAGATTATTTTATAAGGTTAACAAATGTTCAAAGGCGATTTTATTTAATCTGATCATAGCAGGGAATTTTACATCACCTAGTCGTGTTCGGTAAGAAAGGGGCAACGAGAAAAAAATCTACCTAGGTGCCCATGCAATGCATATGCTACCAAGTCGAATGTTCATTATATCCTATTTTGCAAGTTTTATGCTATTAGAAGCATTTTGTATTCGCCCTCTTTTTTTTAAATGAGCGTTGTTTGTTTTATCAAGATGCTTTTAATTATTTGTGTAAACTTGACAGCGATGTTATTTGTTGCTTATTATCAGCTTTCATTTCCCAAGCAGTGAAGAGAAGAAAATCGCTTCATCAATGTGATGAGATGCGATATGAAAATAACTAATAAGCAAAGCTCTTTAGAGGTGTAAGACATTTAGAAGAAGCTCAGTTTGCTTGTATTAATAGAATTGATAAAATGCGAAATATATCTTAATGTACAAAGTAATCAATTATTTAATAATGCCTGATTTTATGGTATACATACTTTTATGTATTCAAACGAAATTCGAACAAAGTTTATTTTGAATTGACTTTGACTTCAATTAAACTTCGTTACTCTTCTGTGCGAATAGATACTAACCGAAAATTTCAAAATATCAAAATCTTTTTTTAGAGAGAGACTACTACTGTGATAAAGGACATTAACTGTGAAGGTTACATCACCAAGATTTAGATGTGGACAATTAATGGAATCACTATGTTTACAAGGATGACATGATTATTATAAGGATTCTATTTTATGGGTATTCTGCATGCTGTGACTGTTTGAGTTGTACCTCAAATTTAAATTACCCATCAAACGGTAACTGGTATCGGTGGTACGAAGCAGTGGGCCTGCTCTAAAAGTAGTATAGCTCAGCAATGTATTTTCTTGAATTACTTATGTTTCTATGTATTCGTTTCCATAGGTGAGCACATATCAAAATGTTTCATGCATAAGGTTCACTGCTATTTGTCTTGAAACCTTACACAATATAAATATCCAAATAAAGTGGGCTAGATGTAGGAACTGGATACATGTATTTATTAATAAAATACCAGTCTTTATCTAGGCGTCATGTATGTCCCCTTGAAAACATACAATGTATATCTCCTAAAGGATATGCACTCTATTCAAATAAAAAACAGGTTCATCTCACCAGTTTTTAACTCTCATCTCTGAGAGATATTGCTAAAAAAAATACTTCGTTCTAATATCATGTTTCTACCCCTTCAGAAATACCACTTCCTTGTAGGTAATTTCAACATTTGAATATATTTTGTAGCCAGTGGTGTTGCTGAGGCATTGGAATATTCTGTTCGTGGCAAATTACCCTATAAAACATAAGAACATTTACAATGCATTAAAATAAACGTGCAGTTCCAACTGTTATGCACTGACAAGATTTCATTTGTCAGCCAGCCTACAATATATAACGAGCATGTTTTCTTCTTTTCAGAGAGCAAAGGAGGATGCCTCGCAGAAAGAGACGAAAGTGAATCACCTCAAGGACTCTGTAAACAATTTTATAGCAAGGGCTCCACCTGCAGCCCACGATGCTTTAAGGACTGAGCTCGACGTGCTGGTCTCCAGCTACCAGCGACTCAGCAGCAGACTGGCGGGAAAGTGCAAGACTCTGGAGGTGAGCCATAGTTTATTTGTTTTGGAAAATGATTAATTGATGGTTAATGTGATGTCTGTCACTTGGTGCAGTGTGAAAACAGAATGAAATGAATTGACAAGAGTTGAATACGACATATATCAATGCGTCAGTCACTCAAATCTCTAATCAAGCAAAAACATCTCTGGGCATAAGTCACCCAAAATGGCTTGTTCGCTAGACCTGCTTGTCTAATGTCATAATCATTTCACAACTCATTAGTCTTTATCCATAAAATTTGACGGCCATTACACAAATATCCGATGCTAAATGAAATGACTATATTCAAACAAGGTAAATAAGAATTGTACAGCTTATTGTGCCATAGGGCTCACGCTGCGCATCACCCCCGAGGCCTAGCAAGGCATGAATGCGCCTGGGGGTGCTTGGGGTAATGCTTAGAGCAGGCAGAGCCTAGTGGTTCACGCTGGTATTTCCTGCTGTGTCAGACGAAGATTGATTTCTGTCTTGTGTGCCCACTACTCCTTTTCTGATAGTACAGACAGCGGAATGACACCCAGAGAAATTGTCATTTAAGAATTATCCAGCCTATATTATAATCATCTTGTTGATGCCTAATGGAGTCACGCTTGGATGGACTGTTATGCGTGTCTTGACCTTGGCGTGTCATAGGAAGAACATTACCCTCTCTCATAGTTGAAGTAAAACACAACTGAAGCTTAGAGATTGTGATGGCTTGTGTTCCTAACTGACCTGTCAGCGTGGGCTCCATTGACAGTGGCAAGATTCAATGGATCCAGGCTAAAAACAGGCTAAAAAGGGGAATAGGTTTAAATGTTGCCCCCTGGCACTCACAGGCGTTGGGTAAGGTTGCAACCGTTCTATCCCTTGCTTTTGGTTGCAAAAGAAAGCCTCAATCAGTACGTTGTAAATGTAAATTGATACTTGTATAGCGCACTACTCACCCACAAGGGTCTCAAGGCACTTGTACGAATACCGCTGTGGAACCCATCCTGGCTTTCCCTGTGAGGCGTCCGCTCCTGGGCACCCCCAAAGTTTGCGGGGGCTGTTGTGGAGATTAAGCAAGCTATTGTCCAGAGTTGCAGAGTGGGACTCCATGATTGGAATAGGCACCGAAGCAAGAATTATCAGGTCCGTGGAATTTTTGAGCCCAAGACCCGCCGAGGCGGGGAATTGAACCCTGGTCCCAGGCTAGATCTCTGCATCAGGGTCTGCAGCTCTAATCATTGAGCCACACTTCTCCACAACACTTCTACGTTCGCCTATATGTCAAAGCTGCTTCCAGCAGCTTTGACATGTAGACTCATCTCAGGGATGAGATTCAGCAGAGACCAAATTCACCTGGCTTTGCGAGTTTCCAATCTTTATTTATTAATTTATTGTTTCAGCTGTCAGCCTCACAATCATTTAAAACTACGATGTAAAAACGCTGGACATACCAAAATGATGTCAGATAAAAGACATACACAAAGCAATCCACTAAACAGCGAGATAATGTTTACACACTGTGGGCCACATGTATCAAGAGTTTCTGCATTCACAAACGAGCCGATTCATATAATCAGCCCATTTGCAACCTACTGAATCTAGGGGACATAAGAGCAGGATTGCCCCTAGTTGCTACTCCTGGAACCAATTGGACAAGGAGCTGCTTCTTTCACATTTAACATCTACTCTACCTTTATGGGTTGATGACATTGAATCAGCATCACTGCAATTTCATGATTGGTTAAAAAATAGGGTACATATAGCAGTCCCCCTAAAAAAGTGCAAGAATTGCAGACTAGTACCTACTGAACCTTGGTTCTCGGAAGAAATCAGAACTTCTAGAAGACATTGTCGTGCAGCGGAGAGGCGCTGGCGTAAATTCTGCAAAGACTGTGACAAAGAATCCTGTAAAAAAATGTGTGATTGAATATAAAGTCCTGATTAAACACGCCAAAATAGAATATTTTACGGAAAGGATAATTCAGACAAAGAATAATTCAAAGGAACTCTTTGCCACGGTGCTTTAGTTAAGGAATGCTCCAATTATCGAAGATAACTCAATAGACCAGCAGTTCTGTAATGAACTGGCTTTAGCATTTCGTAAGAAAGTATCTGATATCTTCGATGGATCACTGAAATAATATCGAGCCCATTAATATCGACTTGCAAAAATATCGATGAGAAAATATCGAAGGACAAAATATCGAGTTTCTATCTTTATACAGGTAAGTACAAAAATATCGACTCTAAAATATCGACTGTAATAATATAGACTGTCAAAATATTGTTTTTTTTATATGTCTTTAAATTATGTTAAAACTAATATAAAAATAAATTTATTTAATATAAACTTAGTTAAAATGATTAAATAAATGTAATATTAATAAATAATTAATGTAAATTACAAAAAAAAATTATATATATATATATATATATATATATATATATATATATATATATATATATATACATATTATTAACTAAACATATATAATATTTTTACCGTAGCATAGCAATTCGGTTAAAATTTATTATAACAACTATAGTGAATTCAACAGTAGAAAAACGCTGGATAGCGTAGGGGTAAAAATTACTATTCCCACTCCAGTGGGTGCAACAGTAGGGAAATCGTTGGATAGCGTAGGGGTAAAAATTACTATTCCCACTCCAGTGGGTGCAACAGTAGGGAAAGCGTTGGATAGCTTAGGGGGAAAAATTACTATTCCCACTCCAGTGGGTGCAACAGTAGGGAAAGCGTTGGATCGCTTAGGGGTAAAAATTACAATTCCCACTCCAGTGAGTGTAACAGTAGGGAAAGCGCTGGATAGCGTAGAGGTAAAAATTACTATTCCCCCTCCAAAGAGTGCAACAGTAGGGAAAACATTGGATAGCGGAGGGGTTAAAATTACTATTCCCACTCCAGTGAGTGTAACAGTAGGGAAAGCGCTGGATAGCGTAGAGGTAAAAATTACTATTCCCACTCCAGTGGGTGCAACAGTAGGGAAAACATTGGATAGCGGAGGGATTAAAATTACTATTCCCACTCCAGTGGGTGCAACAGTAGGGAAAGCGTTGGATAGCGTAGGGGTAAAAATTACTATTCCCACTCCAGTGGGTGCAACAGTAGGGAAAGCGTTGGATAGCGTAGGGGTAAAAATTACTATTCCCACTCCAGTGGGTGCAACAGTAGGGAAAGCGTTGGATAGCGTAGGGGTAAAAATTACTATTCCCACTCCAGTGGGTGCAACAGTAGGGAAAGCGTTGGATAGCATAGGGGTTAAAATTACTATTCCCACTCCAGTGGGTGCAACAGTAGGGAAAACATTGGATAGCGTAAGGGTTAAAATTACTATTCCCCCTCCAGTGGGTGCAACAGTGGGGAAAGCGTTGGATAGCGTAGGGGTAAAAATTACTATTCCCACTCCAGAGGGTGCAACAGTAGGGAAAGCGTTGGATAGCGTAGGGGTTAAAATTACTATTCCCACTCCAGTGGGTGCAACAGTAGGGAAAGCGCTGGATAGCATAGGGGTTAAAATGACTATTAATTAATTAACAATTAACAATTTTAATTAATTTACATAATTAATTAATTATTATTAAATAACTTCCCACCCTATCCCCCTATAAACCCACAACCCGCTACAGAAAATAATTTACTAAATAATAATTATTTATCAATTAAATATTTATAATTAATTACCAATTATATTTTAATTAATTACCTATTAATAATGAATTAACAATTATTATTAATTTACATAATTAATTAATTATAATAAAATTACTTCCCACCCTATTCCCCTATAAACCCACAACCCGCTACAGAAAATAATTTACTAAAAATTATTATTTTTATTTTTTTTACAATTATATTTTAATTATTTACCAATTAATAATTAACAATTATTATTAATTTACATAATTAATTAATTATAATTAAATTACTTCCCACCCTATTCCCCTATAAACCCACAACACGCTACAGATTTATATTACACAATTATTAAAAATTATATTTTCGATTTTTTTTGTCTATATTCTATCTAGTCGATATTATGTCTAGTCTATATTTTTGATTCGATATTTTGGCTATTAATACGATATTACTCGATATTTTTGTAGTCTATATTATGTCTGGTCGATATTTTGGCTATTCTATATTTTTTACTCGATATTTTGTCCAAACGATATTTTGGAATCGATATTATGTCTGTTTACCATCTTAGATACCTTTTCTAGCCAAGGTCTTTGCTATGCTATGCTGCTGGATTTATCAACTTACAGCGCTGCTCATTTTTAAAAATACCGCTTTTGTATTTTGGGGATTCTTAATTTCATTATCCCCTGTTTTTAACTGTATCTTGTTCAGCCCACACACTTGCATATAAATTGGGCCCCTCACCGCGCTTTTAGCGGAATTGTTTTCTTCTTTCTCCTGCCTTCGTGTTTGGCGCTTGGTCGCCATCTTGGGGGTGGCGAGTTGCAAGGGAGACACTTGTTTGAGCGCTCTAGCGCTTGCGAGGACCACAGGTGAGCCCTATTTAATGCTCGCTCCCTGCGCGCAGCGGTGACGCGCAGCGGTAGCACCGGACTCTCGCCGGAGTCAAGCCAGAGTCCTGCCCGTCTGCGCCCGTCAGCGTCCCGGAGGCGAGCGGAGAGGCGGGTGGGGCTCTACCACCAGGGATGTGTCCTCCTGGGGTACCATTGCTGCGTTATTCCTCTGTGGAACTTCGCTCTTTTGACACCCTGGTCACAGGCTGTCGCACTGTCTTTCCCGGACGTCATTGCGGGAAATCCTGCTGCCCGGGCTGTGGCTGGCGCCCCAACCGCTCTCTGCTACCACGTCCCAATAACAACATCCTTAGTGTGGGCTATCGCTGCATGTTATTAAACACCAGGTCAGCGGCTAAACATGCGCAAGACATTTTTGAGCTCCTAGATATAGTGAAGCCACTTTGTCTTATGCTCACTGAGACGTGGTGGGGTGAATTTTCCAACCCGGATGTCGTTACAGCAATCCCGCCTGATTATAACATCTTCAGGAAGGATAGAGCTAAGGGAAGGGGAGGTGGAGTGGCATTGGTGGTCAGGAAAGACAACCCCTGTGTGATCCTGCCAGCGAAGGACATCCGAGGTTCAGAGACCCTTGCCTTTTCTATTACTCTGTCCCCTCATCAATCTGTTAAGGGATTACTCGTGTATAGACCACCTGGCTCACCCGGAACGTTCTTTGAAGATCTGGACTCCGTGCTGCTGGGGCTGGCCCTGAAAGAGGAACATTGTATCGTGGCAGGGGATTTTAATTTTCGGATGGATGATCCGACCGACCCTGCTGCCATCAAACTTTTCGAGGCTATGACCCCGTTGGGACTGATCCCTCATCTACAGGAGCCTACGCACGAGAAGGGGCACACTCTTGACCAGGTATTCTCGTCTTCCCCTCTCGAGGAGATTGAGATTACACCAGTACTATGGTCTGACCACTTGCTTGCCAATTTTACGATCAAAGGCATAGCTAAACCGGTGGTTGCCCTGACCCAGCAACAGGATCGTGTTTACAGGGTATATCATCGAGTGACCCCAGAGATGTTGGCCCTGGCCACTGTGGATCACCCATGTTCCCTCTCGGGTGATCTGGACAGGGATCTGGAAACCCTGCAAGACTGGCTCCTAAACAGGCTAAATGATCTTGCCCCGAAATTGACACCCCGCCTGACACCGAAACGGGTCTCGGCACCATGGTTTACCGCAGCACTGTCGGTTACGCGGCAGCAGTGCAAGGTAGCCGAAAGAGCCTGGCGGGCTCAATATGATTCGGTAGCCAAATTGACCTATAAGACGGTGGTCAAGGCCTATTACAGGGACATTCGCCTGGAAAAAAAAGCATATTTAGCTAGGAGAATAGAAGCTGCGTCCAACTCCTGCAAGGAGATTTTCTCCAATGTGAGAGAATTTACTTCCCCATGGTCTAACTCCTCGGATGAAAAACCATCTGGCACCTGGGCTTCGGATCTTGCTGATTTTTTTACGAGCAAGATCCAACGCATACAGGATTCTTTTCCATCACCTGGGCCCATGGGCCTGACTAATCCTGTGACCACCTTATCCCCGCGGGCTTGGCCAGGGGTGACGCTGAGCGTGTTTCCACCGATCTCTGTCCCTGACTCTTTAGCGCTAATGGGCAATCTTAAATCGGGTTCGCCCCTCGACCCATGCCCTGCTAAATTTTTAGCGAAAGTTGCTGAAGTGATCAATCCTCTGGCAAACCCGCTGCTGAATCTTTCGCTGAGACAGGGAGTGGTCCCGCAAGCCTGGAAGCAGGCGATGGTAATTCCATTGCTTAAAAAATCAGGCCTAGATCCGAAGGCCCCGATTAATTACAGACCCATCTCCCTGCTGCCGGCTCTCACGAAGATTGTGGAAAAGCACGTACAGGCTGTGCTTTCCAATTTCCTTGAGACCAACGAGATCCTGCATGCCACCCAGTCAGGTTTTCGTCCCCATCTTAGCACAGAGACTGCGCTCCTTGAGGTCTCAGAAACCATTAAAGGTGTTCTGGACTCTGGGGGCAAAGCCATGCTAGTGATGTTGGATTTGTCGGCGGCATTCGACACCGTCCCCCATGATGGTCTTCTTGCAAGTCTTTTTGAGATCGGTCTACGGGGGACGGTGTTCGACTGGTTTACTTCCTTTCTAGCCGGCCGCCGGCAAACGGTCTGGGCGTCGCCAGATTCCGCCGTGATGCCGCCTCTGGGAGTCGGGGTCCCACAGGGCTCTATTTTGAGCCCGACCCTATTCAACATCTTTATGACCCCCTTGGCGGCGTTGGCGGAGTCGTATGGCGCCCAGATCGTATCCTACGCGGACGACACCCAGCTCCTCTTCTCTTGTAAGAGAGGAGGAGACTTTGATGAGGAGAGTATCCGGGATTGCCTTGGGGCTGTTTTTCAATGGTTCCAACTGAACAGCCTCAAGTGCAATTCCGATAAGTCCGAGGTACTCTTCTTCGGGTGTGACATAGATCCAGACTGGCAGGCCTGGTGGCCGATTAATATGTTTCCCCCGTCTTGTTCGTCCCAAGTCGCCAAGAATTTGGGGGTCAAGATGGATAAGGGGCTAACATTGAAATCTCAGATCCTTGGGGTGGCGGGCACCTGCTTCGGCATCCTTAGGATGTTGCGGAGGTTCCTTCCCTTGTTGTCCGAGGAGCACAGGAAACTGACAGTGCAGGCTTTGATTGGGTCCAGGTTGGATTATGCCAACATTCTCTACCTGGGCCTACCAGAGTACTTGCTGCAGCGGCTCCAAGTGGTGCAGAACGCTGCTGCGAGAGCAATCTTTGGATTAAACAGACGGGCCAGTGCATCGGGCCTGTTGAAATCCCTGCACTGGCTTCCTATCCGGAAACGGATCGCTTTCAAGGCTCTGACTCTGGCCTATAAAGCTCTCCACGTGGTGGGAGCAAAATACCTTCAAAAGAGACTGGCCTTCTATCAACCGACCAGGTCTCTGAGGTCGGAATCTTTGTTTTTGGCGGTTGTCCCGCGCGTGAAGAGATCGCGTTTGGGAGGCCGCTCTTTTGGATTGCTGGCGCCACAGCTGTGGAACTCTTTGCCGCTTGCTCTGCGGGGAGCTACTAGCCTACTTGCTTTTAGAAAAGGCCATAAAACCTGGTTGTTTAGCCAGTAGCCTGTTTTTTCTGTATGTACTTGTTTGGTATTCTTCCTCTCTTTTATCGGTGTTATGTTATTGTGCTGCAGCCTTCCTTTTCCAATAAAGCGCCGGGACACTCTTTTTGAGTAGCCGTGCGCTATACAAAAGAATAAATAACATAACATAACATAACATAACATAACATAACATAACATAACATTTACAAAAACCTAACACAGATTTAACTGTCTTAATGTCCCTTCCCTCTCGAGGCCTTAATTATACTGAAACTGGCTCTATTTTTAATGAGTTCCCCTCACTATCAACTGAGCAAACTTTTACCCTGCTAGCTATGTTAAAATCTGGCTCTCCCCTGGATCCCTGTCCTCCCAGGGTGATTGGCATAGTTGCAGAATTGGTATCACAGCAACTTACTCCAGTTTTGAATTTGTCTGTGGAACACGGTGTGTTTCCTTTAGCCTGGAAACAGACCTCGATCCTACCACTTCTAAAAAAAAAAACAATTTGGATAAAGCAGAGACAGGTAATTATCGTCCCATTGCTCGCCTCCCCCTACCGGCTAAGGCTTTGAAAAAACACATGAATTTTCACCTCTCTCTCCATCTCGAGAAAAATCGTAAACTAGATCCCTCTCAATTTGTATTTAGAACATCTCACAGTACTGAGTTGGCTCTCATTACTGCCATTGAGGATGCTAGTAAGGCGGTCGACTCAGGAGGTACTGCTGTATTGATTCTCCTTGATTTGTCGGCCGCCTTCGACACGGTGGATCATGATCTTCTTACCCATCGTCTTCAAGCGGTAGGTGTTGGAGGTACTGCTCTTGCTCTGCTGATTTCCTTCTTGACCCACAGGCATCAGTACGTTGAAGTGGGAGGGTTTAAGTCTGAAGAGTTTAGACTTCCTAGTGGGGTTCCCCAGGGCTCGTCCCTAAGCCCTACACTTTTTAATGTCTATGTAGCCCCCCTTGCCAACTTAATAAGAAGTCATGGTTTTAATTTAGTTTCTTACGCTGACGATACACAGATCATTGTGTTCTTCTCCAGTAATATTTCTGAGTCAGCTTTTCATTTTCAAAAATGTATGAGTGATGTCAGCAGTTGGATGGATACTAATTGTTTAAAGCTGAACTCTAATAAGACCAAGGTACTAATTTTCGGAAAGGACGCTTCAATGTGGTCTGCTGACTGGTGGCCTGCCGAGCTTGGCCATGGTTGTAAAGGCTAAAAACCTTGGTGTTGTTATCGATTCCTCTCTTGGTTTCTCTCAACACATAAATATGTTGACATCCTCTACTTATTACACCCTTCGTATTCTTCGAAAAGTGTTTCCTTATATTCCAGTTGATCAACAAAGAACTGTGATGGCAGCGCTGGTTATGTCCAAGTTGGATTACTGTAACGGGCTGTTGGTGGGCGCTTGCAAATCTGTGACTGCTAAGTTACAGGTTCTCCAAAATGCAGCAGCCCACCTTTTGTTTGGACTTTCCAGTTTTTCTTCTGCAAAACACGCCTTAATGGAATTACATTGGCTGCCTATTATAAAGCGTATCGCTTTAAAACCCTGTGCATCGCCGTTAAGGCTTTACAAGGTATTGGCCCGGAGTCTTTGCAGAATCTTTTTCAATGGTATCTACCCTCTAGGACGCTTCGTTCCTCATCGTCCAATAATGTTAAGATTCCCAACTATCGCCTACAGAGATGGGGAGGGAAAAGCTTTCATCACATTACGGCCAGATGGTGGAATGCACTTCCCACTCATTTGAAATCAGCTCAAGATCTTTTGCCTTTTAGAAAAGATTTAAAAACTTGGCTCTTTACCATCTAATCTTCTGTGCTTTTTCTTATGTGGCAGCTGTGATTTGTTTCCGCCAGGCTAGCTTCGGGTCGTACTGCGCTATATAAATAAATAAAAAAAATTAGCTGTCCTAGTGCAAATTCTCTTGAAATCATAATCCCAGATAATCAAACTGCTTAACAGTTTCCAAGGGTACACCTTCAACTGAAGGTTCCCACCTAAAACTGGGAGAGAGCCTCAGTACCATACCCGTTTTGTTTCTCTTAATGGTCACATACTTTTTGTTACAATATTCCACAAAAAGAAGTACTAACCTATGGGGGGCATTTTCTGTTCGTGCCATGAATACAGTGTCATCCGTATATAATATCGGAACCCTCTTACTGGCTATAGTTGGGATGTCTAAAGGCTCTTCCATCAAATAGCCTGGTACATCATTTAATAAAAGGCTGAAAAGTTAGGGTGCCAGCACTCACCCCTGCCTGACACCTTTTTTGATCGAGAAGGGTTCTGTGCACTCCCCACCCAGCCCATACCGCACTTTAGCGGTATTACTGGTGTTTAGGGCCATAATGGCCATTACTAGGGAAATATCAACTCCTAGGCATACCAGGCATCTCCAGAGTTTCTCTTGGTCGACTAAATCGAAGGCTGCTTTCAGTTCTACAAATATTAAATACAGCAGTATCTGGTGGTGACAAGGGATGGACTCCAAGCCTCGGAGAGTATTCTGCGGCTGCTGCCGCTTCCTCGCAGCTGTTCCTGTGCCTAGAGGCGCTTAAACTTTCAGGCTCCCGCTGCGCAAGAGCCAATATCCGGTCCCTCTCCCTCTCCCCATTGCCCTTGAACCCATAGTTAGCACCTCTAATGCACCGGATCCGCTTCCCATACAAAGGGACTCGTTGTTGAAATGCCCCGCCAAACCATGCAAACAGGGAACCAGACGCAAAAAATCCACCCCGGGGTTGCCGTTATCTACCAAATTGAGCAGGAAGATTATCCCAGAGTGTGTGCATGCTCCATCTAATCCTGTAGCGGCCTATATTGTAGTCACTTGGCAAGATACCACAACTGACAGCCTTTTAGCATCCTTTAAAGACTTTGAAATGAAGATCATCTCAGCCCTAAATGTGTTTGACACCTGGATTTCTCTACTTGAGCCAACAATTGGATTACTGATGGGGTCAGTAGACAATCTATATTCAAGTATAAGCAGCTGGCTTTCCAATTTCCAGCACTCTTTTCCAAGTGCAGGCCTGAGTACTCCCTCTCCTGCAATGACACTGCCAGCAGAAGGGCGAAGGTAACACCTCAGGCTCATGCTCAGGCCCAGGTCTCACCGACATAACCCACCACAACCGCCTTTGCAATCTTATAGTCCCAACTTACCCAACATTCCGTGGGGTACCGAGGCTAAATCTGAGCTGCAAGTGCCTGGTAAGGCAATGCAGCAGGGAAGCCTGAGTAACACAGAGTTGTCCGCTGCTGTCACATCTCAAAACTTTAAGCCGACATACTGCCCCTCAAATACCACTATCCATCTGCCCCTAGCGGCCACAACCTACGTTATTGTATTGGTGGATGTGCCCCCTTTGAGGAGGGGGGCAGATGAAAACTTTGATCAACTCAAAAACAAGACTATACACTGGCTGGCAACCAGGACTAATGCTTTATATCCCCCATGCAGATACTGACATTGAAAATTATAATAGTCCGTAGGGTGGTTTGGTTTGGCCAAACTCAGAAAACGGCGAAGGGAGATTGCATTATAGTGAACTTTAACAACCCCCTGGAGGCGTGTTTAATTTTTTGCGCCTTAGGTTCGATGGGTACACTATCTGACTGAATACCAGCTCTCCCACTGGACTTTTTCTACCCCCCCCAAATAATTCCAACATTGGGGGCTGGAGAGTCGAGTCATTTGACCTTGAAACAGGGAAAGCTACGGTGTCACCCTGCAAATGCACAAGCCCCATCTAACACCACTCCCCAATTACTAAGCAACCGTTTCCTCCGTTTGAGCAAGCTCGATGACCCAGATTGACTGGACTCTACTCCCATCATAGACCCTCCCATCCCAACTAAGGATCCTGTGATTGTGATTCAAGACTTTATCAAGGTCATTTGCTGGAATATACGTGGGATCCAGAGCGATTGGCTGGGCTTGCTGAAGAATTTTGGACTGATCTGTCTGCAAGAAACATGGGACATCAAGGGTTGCCTGTACCTTGATGGTTATTTCTCCCATTCAGTTTTAGCTCCCCGCTCCTCTAGTGGGCAAGCTAGTGGTGGCCTCACAACCGTAATTAAATTTAAATCTAACTGTAAAGTTCAGGTGATAAAATCCATATGTAAAACTATACTGTGCACACTTTTAATATTCCCTAACAAACATAGACTGCTCCTCATCAATTTTTATAATGCAGTTTCCCTGAAAGATTAAATGGAACATGTGGCTAGTCTTAAATGTTTTACGGATGATTTTTTCTGTCAGAACCTTCTTTTTACCCCAAATATGGGGCCGATTAGGATTGCGGTGATTCCGCATCCTCCGGGCCGGAGGATGCGGAATCACCGCAGCAGTGCCTCCAAAGACCCCCCACCAGATTAGGATGGCTGGGGGGGTCATCGGCGGACGGGAAAACCGTCCGCCGTTTTTCCTCCGCGGTCGCCTTCCGACCGTGGCGGAAAAGCTCTAATATGGTGGCGGTGTGTATCAGACACCGCCAGCCATATCAGGATGGGGCAGAAAAGATGCTTTTCCACTGTAGCTTTTCCGCCGTGGAAAAGCATGTGGTCTTTTCAGTTTGAGGGCCCGTTGCGGGACCCCAGGGTGTCAGGGGGTGGGGGGTACACATGGGGGGTACCTATGGTACCCCCCTGCATTTACATGAACAAAGCGGCAGGCACCGCGCGGTGCTTGCCGCTTTGTGCATGTAAATGCAATACATGCATTTTTTACCTTGCGGCGGGTGCTGCTTCAAGCAGCACCCACCGCAAGGTTAAAGATACGGGATGTGACCGCCAGGGTGGTGGTCACATCCTAATTTGCATGGAGGGACCGCCGCTGCCCATGCGGACGGTCCCTCTACCTCGGGCGTGGCGGACGGATGCAGGTCCCTCCGCCATCCTAATGACCCCCTATGTTAGTGGGAGATTTTAACCTGCACCCGTGCCACTCCTATTTTAATAATAAGGAATCGGATTCTGAGGGGCCATTTGTAACCGAGACACATTTTAACCACACACGCCAAGGTGAGCAAACATGATCCTGTGGAGGCTTAGACACCTACCTTTAGGGGGAGGATATTGTAGTGTAATTTATTATACCTTTGGATCTGGTTGTCTGCTCACCACACTTTTAGACTTTGAGGTTTAACAACATCATCTGAGCGGCCATAACCCATTAACTGCTTAATTTTATTGGGATAATAAGCAGTGAGCTCTACACCCGCTTACCAGGCATACACCACACTGGCTGACCAGGGCTGAAGGATAAAGTGGGACAGCAATGTTCCATCAGCTTTGGTTCCAAATTTGATTGGCTTGTGTCATGATGATTTTCAAACCTGTCCGTCAGATGCGGAGCCACCACAGAGGATCATGGCATCATTTACTAATATTTGCAGGTTTATTAAGTCGGCACTTCTTAAAACTGTTGTTGCGCCAGCCACATATGTGGTTAGATGGTTTGACAGTCAATGCTCCAGAGCCCATAAGGACCTCTGGAATCTCTTGCATACTATGCCCCTCTATCAGGAAGAAGTTAGAAAGACCAGGGCGGCCTTTAAGACAGCCTGTAAAGATCGTAAAGCCCAAATCAAAGCAGAGACCTGGAACAAGTTGGTAATGGCAAGTCAGCAGCACGATAGTGCAGCCTTCTAGGGTGTCATCAACTCACCCCATTTTCATGAACACCATCGTACTAAGCAGGCATGTACCATCCCATCTCAGGCCTGGGTGGATCATTTTACAACCATTTATAGTCTTGAAGGAGAGCCAGAGCCTGTAGATGGCCTCTGGTCAGAGTGTAACTTAACTTTTAGCCTCTCGGAGGTCAGAGCTGCTATTTCCAAGTTGCCTTTAAACAAGGCACCAGGGCGTGTTGGGGTACCTGGTGACATAATACAAGGATTGTATAGACTTGTGGGCCCGATACTGACACTGCACTGAAACTCTGCTGTGTCTAGTCATCTTTCCTCTACATGGCCCCAGCCTATAATAGTCCCTGTCTTTAAAAAGGCCAATATATCAGACCCAGCCTGTTTTAAACCCATTTCCCTCATAGACTCGGAGGTGAAAATCATTGGTTGGATCTTATTAAATAGCCCCACCGATTGGGCCGAGGCACAAGGCTTTTTGTCTGACCTCCAGTATGGGTTTTGCCCTGGTCAGAGAACAATAGAACAGACCTTGAATCTCTATCGCAATTTGGTGTTCTTGTTCGACCAAGGCCTGTAAGGCGCACAAAATGGTAGAAACCTCATAAGAGATCTTATCTAGTATTTGGGGATCATCTACTACCCTATCCCACCGTACCCTACACCTATCGTTTGTAAGAAAGGCCTCCGCTGTTACGATCTCGGTGACTGTAACTGTCTCTAGACCGCCCGCAGTTTTTAAGCTAAGTAAAAGCGGGTTATGGTCACACTCAGGACGGGCAGATATTATCATGTCCTCGTGAAGGGACCAATGCTTAACCTTTATTAGGATATAGTCAATACGGCTTGAGTTGGTGCCATTATCTAAAGTTATCCGTCCAATTTTGTCAGACCTGGAACGTCCATTTACAGCTCTCAGACCCCACTCGAGACAGAAGCCCAGCCACTGTATGGCTGCTTCCATCCACTTCTTTATCGGATTTAGATCGAGGAAAGGGATATTCCATTGTGCATCTTCCTCTGCAAAAATATCTTCCCCCTTAAGATTTATGGGTTCAAATGTACAATTGAAATCCCCTGCCACAATCACAAGGCCTTCCGTACCGACAGAATTGAGGATGAGATCCAGCTCATTAGTAATACCCGAGCTCCACCCACCAGGCTGAACTCTAGCATAAATATTAATCTCCATTTGGTTCGGCCATGTCAGTCTTATAACAAGAATGTCAGGGTTAGGCACCATTACGTCGGAGGACCTCTAGCTAAGCGACTGCATCACCCAGATGGTAAGGCCGCCTGACGATCTACCTCTTTTGCCTCTAGTAGCGGGTTTATAAAAATTTAGATACCCCAGTTGATGGATGGGGTCAGGAGCCCAACTTTCTTGAAAGATCAGGATAACTTGGTCTTCCACAACATCGGACTACTCTGCTATAGAGATTTTACTCTTCAACCCTGCAATGTTCCAATAGACAATTTTTAACAAATTGTCCCGTTTAATGTGCTGGTTCTGTACAGGCTCCATCTGATTTGACCCTGTTAGCCTCCTTCCCACAGTAGGGGCCCCTCTTACTGGGGAGCCTGAGGTCGACCTCACCAGTCTTTGTCCGGCCGCCTAGTCCCCCTGTGCTGAGGACACCCTGGAAAAAAGACGGGGGCCTATACCACTACCAGCGCTATCACCGTCTGCAGCTGCATGACCCACAAGGTAATCCACATCCCTACTTACTTGGCTTGCTTTTTGATCCCTGCCCATGTCAATGATGTTTTCTAAAGCGCATGAATCACCCAGGGGCATCTCCGCGCTACCTAATCCAAATTTCCAAGAGCAGTGACAGAAACCCAGAGTGGATCATCAGTATAAAAAGGCTTTCAGATGTGTCCTGAAAATCAAATATGAGGGGGACTTTCGCATCCCCTCCGAGAGGGAATTCCAATATTTGGGGCCTACATATGAAAAGGCTTTGCCACCCAGACGATTTCGGTAAATGCGTGGAATCGCTAAGAGGGCTTTACCATTCCATCTTAGATTACATGCTGATGTCAGTTTGCATATTTTAGCTTGTAGGTATTTTGGGCCTGGTTCCCTCGTGGCTTTAAAAACCAGACAGCAAGTCTTAAAAAAAGCTCTCTTCCTTACCGGCAACCAATGCAATTCCTTCAATAGAGGGAGGGATGGGGTACCAGGAGGACGATTTAGGACCATCCGGGCTGCCGTATTTTGAATCACTTGGAGCTTTGCTAGCTGCGTGGTTCCTACTTTGGCCAGCAAAGCATTCCCATAATCCATCCTACTTATTACTAGGGCTTGGACTAATGCCACTGGAGATGTTCTTGAGTCAGTCCACCCCCTCTAGACCCATAAGTGGGTCAAATCAATTTGCTAGGGCCAGATGGTACTCGGCCCTTTCAAGCGGATTTACACCACATGATCTTATATTACGATTATTATAGGTGGGGTTGGTTGATCCATGGTACGCACAAGCATAAAAGTAATTTAGGCCTAGAGTTTGAATATCTCCCGCTCTACTGAACCTAGGATCATAGCAAATGTACTCTACCACCCTTGGGTCTCTGAAGCTTACAATTACGCAGTCACCCTCTATATCCTTTTCTCTATGGCCCAGCCAACTCACCCTTCTAACATTTAATATCTCAGCATTTGAGGAGGGTGGGAGTGTTCTGTTCCTATTGAGCCAGTGAGTAACCTTATTTTTCAACTCCCTGTGGGATTCCACTTTGTCTACACAAATCCCGGGAACTCCCGCCAAAATAACCGTATACGGTATTGACTCTGGGGGGAGGTTAATACAAGGCAACCGCTGTTTAATGCCCTCGCTGCCCAATGGTGTAATCCCATTTGACAGCCTCTCTGCTACCCGCACATAGGGTGCAGGCTGGGTTCTTGCCACCTTACAGGCTCTCGAACCCTGCTCCCTAGTAATACAAGATGACTCCCTCTCTACAGGGTGCTTCTCAGCACAAGGTTGGGGGTTCTGGTTTTCAGCCCTATCATTATGAACTTGCTGGGCAGCCTTACTACTATTTATAGGCCCTGGGAGTCGGAGTGTTGGGGCTTTGGCACTTGGGCTCTCCATACCTTTTGCTATCTTGTCCAACGTGCTAGAATTCGCTAGTACTTACTTTTCAAAATGCTCCAGTTTTAAATTGATCAATTCAATTCTCTCCAAAAGGGGTAGAGTCAGTGATTTAAATAGTTTTTCCATTTTATCAAATAACCCTTCGTTTGCACTACTTTGGGTGGGCAATTGATTTAAATGCTTGTTAGCTGTAAACGGACTAGGGGACTGAACTGAATGTTGAGGTGCTGGGTTTTGGCTAATCTTTTTAGATATTTTTGCCACTCCACCCTTCTGAGGACCACCCCCTCTTTTCCTTTTGCCTAGTAAATGATTAGCCTTAGGATTTTTGCTCGCTAGTATCGCCCGATTTTGGGGTTTAGATGAGGGACTATGTGGCGAAGGAGATTTGGAGTCCCTACTTCGCGAGCTGCTAGAAGCAGTACTACCTGTGGATATATTTAAAGGGGTGTCTGCCACAGAATTGTCAAGCCCAACCAGCAGTAAGCTGGATCTAGGACTCTGGGTGTGTGGGGAATCATTTGGTCTTGGTTGTTCCGGAGTAATCGCTGACCCAATGGTGCCTAAAGATGAACGCTTCCCCGTTAAAAGATCCAAGGACAAGCGTTTCTCAGTAAGGGCTATTTCTTTTTCCAGTACCACAACAACCCTTGTAATAAATTGGTCAATAGTACTGGTAACTGGCCCCCCAGTGGTGGAAAGAGTAACTTTTCTTCCCTTCCCAGAGCGTGATGCCATTAGAGATGTTTGCTAGGGGACACAAGCACAAGGGGGAAAACAGGCGATATAGACAGAATGATACAAAGAGTTAAGGTAGAAAGTCCTGCAACGCTAAAAAGGTAGAAAGAAACAAGGTCTCTCTTCGCAAACCCAAGCTTAGTGGGGTGGCCAAGCCCGGCCTCAGTCGTCCTCCGATGGCCTCAGACGGGCCCGCCCTTGGCCCGGGCTTCGCCCGGGCACGTCCCGCGTTGCGTGGGAGGTGCCTGTTTATGTAGACCAGGTAGGCTGTCTGATTACGGGAAGAGGCACCAGCTGGTAGGAAACTCGGAATGCTGGTCCTCGCTGTCCCGTAATCCTGCGTTAAGCCGGTGGTTTCATGGCGCTGTCCCGTTTAAAGCACCATTCAATACAAAAAGATCCCTGTACCCTGGACGTTGATTAGCATACGTCTAGTAGACATGAGTACAAAGTTGTCTGGAAGATATACTGTCTCAATCCAGACACACCTCCTCTCTATTTATGGTAAGGTGTACATTCTCTAATGCCTGACTGTCCACAACAAACCACTGTTTGTCACTTAAAACAGGAGATTCCGGGCAAGGTTCAACTCGACATGTCCAATGATGTCTGCCCCACTGAGACAGTCCATCCACCCACACTCAAAAAATAATAAATAAGTGAAAAAATGTGTGGCAGAGAGGAAGGCACCTCACGGGCGAACAACCCTCGGGGAACTTGGCAGATGTTACCAATTCTATGCCCCTTTCTCATCATTGGTTGCCATTCCTTTTCCAAGAAGAAAACAGTGTCAAAAGCAAAAGGTGCGTACAGAAAGGTGCTGAACAAGAAGCTAGAAAAATAGCTCCCTGGTGTGATAAACAAAGGAGAGTGAGATAAAATCAACAGCCAGGCAGGCAGCAGGCAGGCGGGCTTACGGGAAGAGGCACCAGCTGGTAGAAAACTGGGAATGCTGGTCCTCGCAGTCCCGTAATCCCGCGTTAAGCCAGTGGTTTCACGGCGCTGTCCCGTTTAAAGCACCAAACAGCAGGGTCCCACAAAGGTTCAATGAGCAACAAGATAGATCCTCTACAGTCCAGGGTGTGTTCAGTGACCAGCAGCGAACGGCTCCCGCGAAGCGTGGGCCTCGAGGCGTTAAGAGGCTGCGGGCAGGCTGGCGGGCTGATTACGGGAAGAGACAACAGCTGGTAGAAAACTGGGAATGCTGGTCCTCGCAGTCCCGTAATCCCGCGTTACGCCGGTGGTTTCCCGGCGCTGTCCCGTTTAAAGCACCAAACAGCAGGGTCCCACAAAGGTTCAATGAGCAACAGGATAGATCCTCCACAGTCCAGGGTGTGTTCTGTGACCAGCAGCAAGCGGCACCCACGAAGCGGGGGCCGTAAGGCGTTAAGAGGCTGCGGGCAGGCAGGCGGGCTGATTACGGGAAGAGGCACAAGCTGGTAGAAAACTGTGAGTGACTGGGTGTATGAGTGGGTATTTGGTTAACTGAGTTGGGGTGTGAGTAGCTGTTTTGGAGAATCAGTATCTGTGTGAATTATTGTACGGATGCATGAATGGGTTTGTAAGAGGTTGTGTGGGCGGGTGGGTGGGTGAGTGAGTATGTGTTGAGAGGGTGTCTGTGTGAGTGAGTGGGTTTGGGCGTGGCTCTATAGGTGAGTAAGTGGTTGTGTGAGTAGCTTTATGAGTGAGTTTGGCACTGAGTGGTTATCAGGGTGAGTGACTGGTTGTATGAGTAGCAGTATGGATGAGTGTGTGGCTGTATGAGTGAGTGAGTGGGTGTGTGAGTGGCTCTATGGATGAGTGAGAGGTTATGTGAGTACTTATATGGATCTGTGAACAGGTTTGTGAGTGGTTGTGCGGTTGTGTGGGTGTATGAGAGATTGTATAGGGGTGTGAGTGGGTATGTGAGCGCTTCTGAGGATGGTGTCATTGGTAATGTTAATTGAGATGTCATCTGTGATGTAATATGTGAGGTCATAAGCAGTGCATTATGGGGTGTAAGTTATATTTAGCTCAAGTAAGTATAGCTGCTGTATTTCTGTGGAATTGTACGAGTGAAAACTGAGCCTAACTACAACGTCCCTGTAACCTTTGGGTTTTTCTGTGAATTTCAATGTTTAAAAAAAATTCTAATTCTTAACTATAACATTCTTGTAACCATTGGTGTTTTCAGTGCAAATATATCTATTGTACACGTAAGAGGAGTTAGGTATAGTAAATGCATAGAAGCCACTGATCTTTTGTCCCTCAATATTTTTGTCACAATATTTTGTCCAGTCGACATTCAAGACTCAATATTCCCAGCCTACTTTGAAGAACCCAGCGGTGCCAGGGGCACGCCCAAAGTCTTCGGATTCACCTGTCTTGGTTTACAGAGACACGGAATACTTCTGGGTGGCGTCAGAGACCAAGTTTATTAGCTGCAGCTAGTAACAGTGATCCAAGAAATACAGCATGGAAGTATTTCAGGAGACTGCTCAAATTCGTAGAGCAAAACATCCCTTTTTTATACACAATAATTACATTTTATGAGGATACGCTCCCACTGCGGCAAAAGTAAACCAATGAAATACATTCTCAAACAAAGTATCACATGACGAAAAGCTCAGTTTGCAATGTCCCAACCCAAAGTTAATCATTGGGAATGTCCCCAAATCCAATTTCCAGTAGAAGAACAAACCCATAATTGAAAGGCACAATGCATGTAATCTTATGTTATGTTATGTTATGTTATATGTACTTATATGGCGCACGGCTGCCCCAGCAAAGGGGCGTCCTGGCGCAGGCAGTTCGTACCTAAGAGGGTGGTTGCTGCTGATGGAATATTGCAGAAGACATAGCATGATTAACAGAAGAGGTGGGTTTTTATGGCCTTTCTGAAGGACAGCAAGTCGTTTAGTCCGCGTATCTGGGCTGGAAGTTTATTCCAGAGCCTAGCCGCTAGGTATCTGAAAGAGCGACCGCCCATCCGGGCTAGTTTGATGCGGGTGACAATGGCCAAGATCTGTCCTCCCGACCGTAACGCTCGTCGGGGAGTATAAAATGAAAGGAGTGGGCACAGCATAGGGGGGGGAGGCAGATTTCAGGATTTTAAAAGCGAGGCACAGAGTTTTGAAGTAGATCCTCTTCTCTACTGGAAGCCAGTGAAGTTTCAAGAGAGTGTTAGTTATAGGCTTGTGGCGGGGAAGGCCAGTAAGTGCTCTCGCGGTGGCGTTCTGGACTCTTTGCAATCTAGCTTTCTCTGCAACATTCGTCCCTAGCAACAGGGAGCTGGCGTAGTCTAGCCGTGAGAGAATAGCTGACTGTACCACCAGTTGGCGAGTTTGGTGGTCAAAGTATTTTAGGATAGGTCTTAGGTTACGTAGAATCCCGAAACAGTTTGCCACCATTTTTTTTGTGTGATGAGTAAAATTCAGGGCAGAGTCTTCCCATACTCCTAAGTTTTTTACTACACATTTGGGATCTGGTGGTTGCCCCATTGCCTCAGGCCACTAGTTGTTCCCCCAGGCAGTAGTATCTTTGCCTACCAGCAAGACCTCCGTCTTGCCGGCGTCGAGCTGGAGATAGTTTAATGTCATCCAGCTGGTAATGTCGGCGAGAGTCTGTTTAAAGTTTTGCGCTCCCAAGCCGTTCTCATCCTTCAATGCCACCACCAGCTGGGTCTCGTCAGCGTAGGACACTAACGACAACCCGTGTTTCCTGGCTACTTCTGCCAAAGGTTGCACGTAAACATTGAACAGGGTGGGGCTGAGAGCAGACCCTTGGGGCACTCCCTGTTCAATGGGGCATTCTTTAGAGAGAAACGGCGGGGTGGAGACCCTAAAGGTTCTACCTGACAGGAAAGACTTAAACCAATTGAGGGCCTGACCAGATACCCCTGCTTCCTCCAGCCTAAACATCAGCACCTCATGGGAGACCGTGTCAAAGGCAGCACTGAGATCTAAAAGGATCAGTGCTGCCGTTCCTCCTGAGTCTAGGATGGTTCGAAGGTGTTCTGTCACACTCAGGAGGGCTGTTTCGGTGCTGTGCCCGGCCCGGAAGCTGTGTTGGGACCTGTCTAGTGTTGAGTTAGACGTCAGAAAGTTGGTCAGGATAGAGTTGACATGGACTTCCACCACTTTGGCTGGCCAGGGGAGCAGAGATATAGGTCTGAAGTTTTCTGGTAGGTTAGGGTCTAGCGTGGGTTTCTTTATGATGGGGGAGACCCATGCTTGCTTCCAGCTGGCGGGTATATTATCTGTGTGAAGGGACAGGTTAATAATGTCTCTGAGGGGGCCGAGTACTGTCTCATCTGCTTCTCTGAATTGTTCGGGTTTAAGAGGGTCTGCTGGCGAACCTGACTTAATTTTATTGCAGAGAGTCTAGAAGTTTTCTTGGTTAAGTGCCGGAATGGAATACAGTTTGGGCCTATTAGGGTCGGCTTTGGGAATGAGTTGTGGACTGGCCGAAAAGGAATTATAGATTTTCTGGATTTTATCCGTGAAGAAAGTAGCCAAATTATCGCACAATGTGGATGAGGTGTTGGAGTTGCCTACTAATTTTTTGGCACTGAGCTCTATCAGCATTCTGAAAATATTTTTGGAGGCGTTGTGGCTATTGTTGATCTCTTTGGCGTAGAAAGCTGCTCGAGCCCTACAGATGTTACGGTGGTAGCTTTTTTGTGACTGGACATAAAGGGTTTTGAGAGCAGGATCGTAGTCTCTCCTCCATTTACGTTCCATTTTTTTTTTGCTCCTTTCTTAGTAAGGTGAGCTCATCGTTGAACCATGGGCTGAATACATGAGAGCGTGCCTTGATCCACTTAGCAGGAATCAAAGTATCTAAGGCCCTGTTAATCCAATCACAGAATCTAACATATCCTAAGTTGGGGTCATCGCTAAGTGTAGGAGGGTCAGCTGTGAGGAGAGCGTGGAATTCCTCCAGACGGAGCTTTCGCCGTAGCCTTTTCCGCACATGCTGGGCGGGTTTTATATTAGGATTGTCCCCATAGGGCAATGTCATGGTCACTAAGCAGTGGTCTGTCCAGGTCATGGGGATAGGCGGTTCTACGCTCACGTTGGTCAAATTGGAAAAGATCGGGTCTAGGAGATGTCCGCCGCTATGGGTGGGGCCATTGACAAGTTGGCAAAGCTGTAGGGCGTCTAAGTCAGCTATCAGAGTGTTAACTGTATTGTCAGTGGTGATGTCAAAATGGATGTTCAGATCTCCTATGATGGTAAAATTGGCAGTGCCAGTAATCAAGGAGCACATGTTATTAAGAAGAGATGCTATAAAGTTCTTGTCTGTTCCTGGGGGTCAGTGGATGTTATATCCGGCACATTCACAAACTTCAATGTCTAGTCTACTAAACCCGCAGGAAAAGTTGGATTTCACCATTATTGCGATCCCACCTCCCCTAGTGTGTCTATTAAGGGTGTACGTGGTATATCCATTGGGGGTTTCTAAATTGATGACTGAGCCCATATCCTCTTGTAGCCACGTTTCAGTTAGAAATAGAATATCAAGAGTATGGTCGGTAATAAGTTCATGAATTTCCAGATGGTGTTTCTTCATGGACCTTACATTCAGTTGCCCAATCTTGATTTGTTTCCGACTGGCCTTAATAAAGGACGGTGGCAGGGAGGGTTTTGGCAGGGAGAAGCCACACAGGCAGGTAAAGCAGGCTTTGCTTAGTGGAGAATAGAGTTTAGTGCATTCCCCTTTAAGACATTTGAGAGTGAATAAGTCTTGTCTTGAGTACTAGAGTCTACCTCTCTGATTTTCACTAGAGGCCTCTGCAAGAGGCGACGTACATGCGTGGACGGGCGCAGACGGGCAGGACTCTGGCACGACTCCGGCGCAGATCCGGCGCGCCCGCTGATCGCGTCCGCTGCGCGGAGTCATGACCGTCTCTTTATATAGTGTCCCTCTAGCCTCCCAAGCCAAAATGGCCGCCACAGGAAGCCCGCAACCGGGGGACTCAGCAATTAGATCGGCTGGACCCCACTCGGCAAGCGGGGGCACCGAGCGTCTGCTCTGCATCTTGTTCAGACGCCGCTCGTGGGGAAGGTGCTTCGGTTAGGACCGGATGCCGACGAAGGTACCATACCTTTACAGCAGGACCAATCGGCCTGCACTCCGGTATTACCGACCATAGAAAGTTGCATACCTATTTGCAAGTTTTATCCTTCACTATTATAAACTCTTTCACTGTGTGGTACTATCTACTGAGGTCCTGAAGAATTGCCATCAGGCAAGAAACGTGTCGACCAAATTTGAGGGTAGTAGTTAACTTGCTCGGATAGTTCCAGGGCATTTACCTCCCGTCCCACCCCTTTTTAACCAAGGGAGTCTACCACGAGAATAAACTAGGTTGTGGACTGACCCATCTTTTTTAGCTTCACTTTCACGTCACGACCACACTTCCCCGCCCTCTCACACGCATGCACCATATGGCCGGAACAAAAGATCTCCGATAAAGAGCCCCGGTTTCGGGAGCCCGTCAGACATTGCAGCACCAGTCTGACGAGGAGCAGAACCCATATGATGAAGCATGACACCTAGCTTGCTGGGTGTGTGAGGGTTTTAGTTCCAACAAGTGGATTCCCCCCTCTTACTAGCACACACACACCTTTCTTCCGTCACTCTTCCCGGGGAACTTTGTACCCTCTTTGTGCTACTAGTTTCTGGACCAGTACACTGGACCCCGTAAAATATTGTCCTACTCCAGTCCCTTCTTTGTTCAAATGATCTTTACACAAAGTAGCTCAACTGCATCAAAATCCACAGGGCAAAGCAGGTGCAAAGGAGGGAAGCATAAGAAAACACAGTGGTACGTCCGTTCTTGATTTCCTGGGGAGGCGATGCAACAGTTCCGCTGCATGCAGAAGTGATGTGTTGAATCCGGGCTGTAGGAGGAAGTCATATGTCGAATACAAGACCGTTCTAGTCTGTGAGGGCTGTGTCAGTGATGGTTGCTACACAGGCACGATGTGTGGATATCTGGGACATGCTTGAGGACGATGCAGCGGCAGCAAACAAGCATTGCATCTATTTCGTCAGCCGCAGTCCCACTATACAACGTTTCTTATAGCCGCAAAGAAGGGTTTGCTCCGAGTCAATAAGGCGGTCTCGGACTTTGGAGACTGGCATGTCAAACTTGGCATGCGCTAGTTCTTAAGGCCGCGGACAGGTTCTGCATCGGTTTCTTCGACCGCACAGAGCGGTGCTTCACGATTTTCTCCCACACAGCAGTGCTGCGTCGGAAAATACAGCCGCAAGAAGGGCAAAGTGTCAATTTTGCACCTTTCTTCAGTTCTTTGTAGTTCTTTGCAACATAAAAAACTCCAGGGGCCCAGACCTGGATTTGGCACAACATGACAGGTCAGAACTCCCATCAGTGGAGTTCAAAGAGGTTGCAGGTGATGTATTTGAGATCCTGAGACTTATTAACAGGAGGCAAGCTTTACATCAAGCCCTTGGAGAATCTTCATAAGCTGTATACCACAGCAAGGCAAACGTCTAGTCCTTTCTACAGCCCATAGACAGAAGCAGCAACTGCAGGTCAACCCAAAAAAGCAACGCACAGCAAAGGGGCTGTACTCTTGCTGTCAGCTCTTCCGCTCTTCTTCCTGGCAGGGTCCTCTTACTCCAGAAGTAATCTAAAGTTCTGGGGCCTTATTTATGAAGGCCTTGCGTCAGTTTTGCGCCGCCGGTGCGTCACTTTTTGTGACGCACCAGCGGTGTAAAAAATGCGCCTTGTTGCGCCATATTTAAAAAGTGACGCATCTAGGTAGGTGCGTCACTTTTTAAACCCCTGCGCCACATTTTACCTGCGTCAGGTATAATGTATGCAAAGGGGGCGTTCCCCCGCAAAAAGCCTCGTAATAGTGACGCAGTGAAATCTATGAGATTTCACTGCGTCACTTTTAGGACTCTGTTGCATCAAAATCGTGTGCCTGCCTCACAGCAGGCGTTAGACTGACGCAAGCCCTTTCACATGGGGCTTTCCCCATGTGAAAGGACGCATTGCTGGAGTTGCGTCACTTTTGTGACACACTCCAGCAATGCGTCACTTTTGCGCTTACAGATACGTCAGAAATACTGACGTATCTGTAACTCCTTGCGACATGATGCGTCATACATTAAATATGACGCATCAGGAATGTCGCAAGGAGTGCGCAGTGAAAAGTGACGCATCGCTGTTTTCACGCAGCGATGCGTCACTTTTCATAAATGAGGCCCCTGGGGTTTTAGGTCTAATACACATACCCCCTTTTCCCTTTGAAGTCTGTGTTCATAAAGTCTCTCTTGCTCAGTAAAATCAGCTCTGTCCTCCCTGGTCTAGCCACACTACAGGGGCTTGAGACAGCATTGTGCAGGGGAGCTGCAGTCTATTCAGGTGCTAGTGACAACTCCTCCCATCACTTTAGCCAAGGGTGGTTCCTCAGCATATGCTCCCTTTGTGAAAATGTATCTGTAGTAAATGCACAAACAAGCTCCTGTCAATCTAACATCAGACGTTGATTTCACAGGTAGGTAGCAGCACAGGATGGTTAAACAAGAAAATGCCCACTTTCTAAAAGTTGCATTTTCAAACAAATAATTTAATATCCACCATTACTAAAAGATGTCTTATTAAATTCTGAGCTCACGAAGCCCAGACTCCAATTCTCCAGCTGTTTCAAATTGAAAATTGCACTTATAAAGGTTACAAAGCACCTCCAACAAAAACCAATGTGAGAGTATTCACAATCAGGGCATGTAAAACACACCAGTATATGTCCAACCTTTCATATACACAGGTTTGTGCCCATGGGGATACCTTGGGCCTACCTTAGGATGCGTTAAATGTAAGAAAAAGGAAGGTTAGGGCCTGGCAAGTGGGTAAATTTGGCTGGTCGAATTGGCAGTTAAAGATTAACCCTGGGTGAAGCACTACGCTACGCTCACGGTGTTTGCGAAGTTTGCGCAGCTTCGCACTATGCGAGCTGCAGGTAGCACAGTGCGAACACGCGTAGTGCAGCGCTCATTTTTTGCTTGTTCGCGGTCCTGAATGTCATGTTCGTGACCGCGAGCAAGCAAAATGACATCCCGGCGAGATTCTCAACGCGGGGAGGTAAGGTTTCTCATTGTGAGTGGTTGCGCATGCTCGCGACCGCTCTCAATGAGAAACTACCAGTTCGCGTTGAGAAAGCTGCAGCTCGAGTAATAATCTACTCGAGCAGCAGAAAACTACAGCTCGCACTGTGCAAGATGCCGTTTTCAATTATTGCACAGAGCCGGATGCTTGTCCGTACTGTGCAATCATTGAAAACGCATCTTGCACAGTGTGACCATGCTACTAGGCAGCTCGCGTAGTGCTACGTGAAGTTCGCGTAGTGCGCAGTGCACTTCGCGTAGCTTCGCGTAGCGCTACTTCGCAAACTACGCCCACCTGCATAGACAGACACTGCAGTGGCAGGTCCGAGACACATTTTAAAGGCAACTTATGTGGGTGGCATGATTAGTCCTACAGGCCTAATAGTGGCATTTGATTTACAGGCTCTGGGTACAAACAGTGCACTGTACTAGGGACTTACCAGCAAATCAAATCATGGATAACCAATCATAATCACAATTTACACAGAGGGGGCTATGCACTTTAGCACTGACCAGTAGTTGTAAAGTGCCCAGAGTCCTAAATCCAACAAAAACGGGTAAAAACAAAAATGAGGGAGGAAGCAAAAAGTTTGGGGATAACACTGCAAAAAGTACCAGGTCCAACAGAATATATACCAAACTTTTGAAGCTAGAATTTACTAGAAATATTATTTTAGGGAGAGCTTGACTGTGGTTTGGTGGTCTACATAGCATTGTCTCTGTAGAATTAGTTCAAAAGTGCATGGAGACATTTGTAGGACATGGACACACATTGAACATGCCTCCAAGTCTGTTTGTCATATAAAGTGACATGAGCAGGACTGATGACCATGACACATGGGCAATTTGCAGTTTACTGTTTCACGCATAGTAGCCTGTCCATCCTCAGGAACGTCCATTGTTAACATGGACAGCAATGGAGGGGAAGTCATTTTAAATTGAAAATTACTTTTGGCCAAGAGCTGTGAATTGTACCATGCTTATGTTCCCACTGTGAATGGATAGTAGTTAGGCCTAGTGGTCTTAGGCCATTTTTTCAGTTCCTTAAACATGTAGCACCTCAAGGGCACGATCTATAACCCTGCTTCCTGGTATTGGGTATAAGGCATCACTCTGTGATGTGTAAGATAGCCTTGCAAACAGTGCACATGGCGCATGGCACATAGCACAAAGCATGCATTAGGCCATGAGAAAGCACGCTCAATGATATTTCTTACAGCTCTTCCATAGGTAAGGTAAGGTAAAACTTTATTTGCATAGTTACTTAAAACCATTGAAGTGCATACAAAAAATAAAACCATATTTAAAAAGTTTGTGCTCCCTCATGAGCGTCGCAGCGTGAACAGCTAAAAACATTTCTGTGTCATTACAGTTATGATGTCCCAGATGATTGTGTCTTTGCGGCCTATAAGAGAGATGCGATCCGCTGTGACAGTTAGCCGACCATTTAATAAAATTACCCCCGTAATCCGATACCCTGCAGATTAAGAATCAGTTTGGCATTTTTGCCCGAGCTGCTTCAAGGAATCTAACTAGCCATGTGTTCAATTGTGGCGATAAGGGATCAAAGCATGCCAGAACTGCTTGTCTCCTTGTCCTGATCCCTCTTTGATTGAGGGGAATTTTTAGCAGCTGCCTCCTTTATTGACACATCTCCGTGCAAGTGCAGATGATGTGTGTAATGTTGCCCTAATCCTTTTTGCACAGGCTGCATAGTGTAAAAGCCTGCACCCTTTTCCAGGGAGGGAGCTGCTGCGTGGTTGGTAACACTCCTAGCCGAAACTTTAAGAATTTTAATTTCAGTATTTTTGAATAACCCAAATTAAAGTAGTATTTTGGGGCTAGGGACTTATATGTGGCCAAAGTCATCCAGGCGTGCACTCTAACAGAGAAATTCGCCTTGTCCTCTAGCAGAGAGTGTATCTTCAGCGTCTTCCACACCGTTTTTTTAAACGCTGAATGGAAGCAGTGTGTGTCCCATAAGGGGGAAAGGCCTGTGATCGTCAAAGCCTCCTGAAGATATTGACCTGCAGGTGAGTTCTGCCTCTGTTGGATCTCTTGCCAGAGGAGGTGGTTTCATGTGTTAGGGTTTGCTGACCTAATCTTGTGCCAGCAATTGATGAAAGCTCCGTAGCTGGCCCAGGTTTGCTTTATGAGACCAAACTCCAAACTAATTTGTGCCGGTGAGGTGTAGGTCGGGAGGCTGAACATTGTTCTATATGCTTGACAAGTGTTTTATCCAGGAGGTTACTAACTCTCCCGCACAGTGCCTCAGTACCGTAGGTAATAGAAGGTAATATTTTAGCCTGGGCTACCATCAAGAGTGGGTTCAGAGTGGGGCCGAGCAGTTTAGCTGATCATCCTTTCAAAGAAAGTGCAAGGATCATCCCTTTCCTTTTAATCTCCTCTTGCTGGTGACTGAATAAACCTTCTTTGTCTCTGTAAATTCCCAGATACTTGTAACCCTCTGCTGTCTCAATGTGTTTGTTACCCAGGTACTATTGATGGGTCTTTTTTTGTTTCTTGTTGATTGTCATGGTCCTTGTTTTGCTTAAGTTTATTGAGAGACTGTTTTCTTCTGCATAGACCTCTAGGCAATTCAGGAGATGTTGCAGGCCCACTGCCGTACAGCTGAGTAGGACAACGTCGTCTGCGTAACGTAAATTAGATATTGGGGAACCCCCTAATCTGGGTGCATGCAAATTACAGTTATTAAGTGCCAGGGTTAGGTCTGCCATGAATAGATTGAATGCCCTGTGAAAAGGTTTGCAACTATGCAACATGTTGGTTGTTTTTGTGCTAGGTTAGCTAAAGGACATAATCTGCTTCTACGTCTTGTAGGCAGGTGAGCATGGGGCATGGCTTGGTGCGATGCGATGATCCAGTTGCGATGCGAGAAGATGGCGCCCTTGATGCGGCGATGCGATGGCGATGCGATGACGATGCGATGACGCCCTGGCAGCCTTGCAACGACTCTCTACTTTGGAGCCAGGACAGGCCCTGCGACACGCTTCTCTGGTGATGCGATGGCGACTCTCTCGATGGCGTCACGCTTCTCCGGTAAAGAGACAGCAGGCAGCTTCGATGAACACACGCTTCCAGGGAGGTGCGACGAAGGCTCGTTTCTCCGGCGTTGCGATGATTTCAGCTGCGACGGCGACATGCTTCTTCTTGATGCATCACGCTTCTTCCAGCGGCACACAAATGACTGGAGTCAGAATTCCCAGCAAGGAAATTCAGGAGGGAGCTGGAGGTGAAGTCTTTTGGCCCTGAGACTTCAGCAGGAGGCAAGCACAGTTCAAGCCATTGGAGAATATTCTGTAGATAAATGAAAGTCCTTAAAAGTTACTTCTCCTTTCCCTTGGCAATGAAGCAACCACTGCAGGCCAACCCAGCAAACAGCACACTGGCAGAGGGGCAGTCCAACTCCTGCAGCTTCCTTGGTTCTTCTCCTTGGCAGAAAGATTTCTTGTTCCAGAAGTGATCTAATCTCTTGGGAGCAGGGCCCCAATACTTATACCCCAAAATCCTTTGTTCTTTGAAGGCAGAGAGGCCTCTGCCTAGTTCAAACCAGTTCCTGAGCACTTTGCTGACATGACTCTCTTCTTCCTTTCACTGTGCAGGGCAGAGATATCAGCCGCCCCACGGGAGGAAGAGCCAGCACACGGGAGGGAAGATGCAGCTCTGGAGCACTCTGTTGACATGATTCCTCCTCTCCTTTCACTGTGCAGGGCGGAGACATCAGACAAGCCACAGGGGGTGGAACCAGCATTGTAGAGGGAAGGCCCAACCCTATTCAGGTCCCAGGTACACTCTTCCCTCCCGTCTGTATGTAAATCTCTCTATGTCACCACTGGGCTGTCCCAGCCTGTCTCCTGGAATTCCCCAGCCCTGTCACACACAAACCCAGACAAGGAATACACAACTCAGCAGAGGCGGGCTCAAATGGTTAGGCAAGCAAATACCTGCTTTCTAAAAGTGGTATTTGCAAACCCAGAATATTAAAATAAACTTTACTAAAAGATGTATTTTATTATTCTGAGTTCAGGCATACTAAATTCGAATTTCTACCATGTTCCCGGAGTCAGTTAGGATTATAAGAATGTAATAATCTAACTGTCCATTCTGGCCTATGAGAACAGGTGGCCTTCAATAGTGAAAAACGAAAATGGCTGTAATTCACTATTAGAACATGCTACACACATCAGAGCATGTCCTACCTTATATCTACAATGCACACTGCCCTTGGGCCTACCATAGGGGTATCTAACATGAAGCAAAGGGAAGGTTTAAGGACTGGCAAGTGGGTGCACATGGCCAAGTTGACATGGCAGTGCTAGACTGCACACAGGCCTTGTAATGGCAGGCCTGAGACACACTTTACAAGTTGCTTCTGTGGGGGGCATAACCAGTGCTGCAAGCAAACCAGCAGCATTTGATTTACAAGCACTGGGCACACATGGTGCACTGTACTAGGGGCTGACAGTGAATCAAATAACCCAATCATGGAATGACCAATCTGTACATTAATTTAACAAAGGGAGCACTTGGAAAGGGGCGACCACTCGGTCCCCCCGAACGTATGGTTGGATGCCCCGATCCCCCCGGGAAGCCATTTTGGGCGGGGGCGTGGCTCAGCTGGTATGCCCGAAGCGGCGTAGCTGGGGCGCGCCTTTTCCCGCCCAAGAGGGGTTGTCCTAGACACTACACCGAAGACCACGCCCAGTAGGCGTACCGGAGGAGGGTACACGCCCTCCCGCAGAAGAATAAATAGAGCGGGAATCCGAAGAAGCGTCCTCTTGTTCCTGTGCTCTGAAGGCTGCACCCACTCGTTGCTCGTGAGCCCTCGACGGAACAAGCAGCAATTTTGAGAACTTGTAATCTTGTTGTTTCTCTTTCAGTTACTTGGAGTCGGAGAGTGCAGGTCCTCGTCATCGACTAAGAGCGGAATACTCGAAACCATGGCTGGCAAGAAAGCAGGAAAGGGTTCCGAGCAGGATAAGGTGTTGCGCCTATTGTCGAACCGGATGGCTTGCATGGATCGAAAACTCGGACAAGTCCAATCGATCGGTAGAGGTTTGGCGGAGGTCAAGAAACAGCTGGCTGCACTGAGCAACCTGGGTCATCCTAAGAAGGTAATAGGCCCGGCATTGCCGGGAGTCGTCCCCGGGGGTAGAGGGAAACGGGTCAAGAAGAGGGCGTTTTCGGGGGAGGTCCCTGTTCCAGAGGTACCCCCAGTCGCCCCTCTCGGGCCGGCAGACAACCCGGCACCAAACCCAGATGTAGGTCAGCCGATCCCGGTTGTGATTACTCCCGCTGATGAGGAGGATATGCCTCCCGAATTGGCCACCCAGTTGGCAGCATGGCTCAATAAGAAGGCAGGGGGTGCAGTGGCACCCGGGGACACGGCCGAAGAGGCCAAGCGACTAATCGAGAAATTGCGGCAGTCGAGAGATGCCGCTAAGGCGATTCTTCCTCTTGTTTCCCCACAGGTGGCACCGGTGGGACCTGCAGTCGGTCACGAGAAAATGGCGGGAACAACGGCCGAACCGGGTAAGCTCGCTTTGCCAATGGCAGGGGAGGGTTCATTACCCTCAAGGCGGGAGAAGGTGGCACAGCACATCCCAATGGCCACAAAAGAGTTAATATGGGGAGACAAGTATGTCAACATGTTTTCATTATTAACTGACCATCGTGAGATGGAATATGCAAAAACCCAGAAAGATTTGTGGCACCCGAGCGTCTGGCGCGCCAAGATGGCGGAATTCAGGGTGGATGAGACAGTGACGAACTGGGTTAAGGCTTTTTCTATATTTACTGCAGTTATGGGGGAACGCAAACCCGAGGTGTTGACTGAATAGTCTTGCTACCAAAATCGTATTATGGATTTTTATGCAATGTATGAGGGGGAGGAATGGAAAGGTTATGACATGAAATTCCGGAAAGCGAAAGAATATGATGCTTCTCTAACATGGGATTGCCTTGACTTGGTGTCATGGCACAAGCAGCTCCTGCCAGGGGCGGCGGGTACATCCTCGCCGGGCGGGAGTGGGTCAGGGGTTGTCCGCCAAAAGCCCGCGGTGCCCTTTCGAGCGGGCGCCTGTGGGGATTACCAGCCGAAAACAGGCGGGAATGTCGGCATGGGGCTTCAATCGGGGCAACTGTAACAGACTGCAGGGAACATGTAGGTTCAAGCATGTGTGTGCGGGCTGTGGGAATTCCTCACACCCGGAGAGTTCATGTAGATCTAAAAATAGCGGGACGGGAGGAAAAGGAGGGTCCAAGCAGGAGTGAGGTAGAACGTTGTCACTGATTGCCTACACCCGTTGATCTCATGGCTATGACTCCTTGGTTGAACAAATACCCTGATCATGTATCCGCTGGGGTGTTGAGGGAGGGATTCTTACATGGCTTCCACATTCCGGCGGGGGATTTTCGGGGGGACTCCTTTTGTAAAAACCAGTTATCGGTACAGCACAACCCAAGCGTGGCAGAGAGAAAAATTGCAAAAGAAGTCAGCTTAGGGCGAGTGGCAGGGGCTTTCCATCGCCCGCCGGTGGCGGAGTTCATCTGTTCCCTGTTTGGGGTTGTCCCGAAGAAAGACCCAGGGGAGTTTAGACTTATTCATAACCTGTCTGCTCCAAGGGGTTCCTCGGTGAACGAGGCCATTGACCCTGAAGTTTGTTCAGTGCGGTATGCATCGTTCGATGATGCCGTGGTCATGTTAAATCCCCTGGGCCGCGGGGCGCTGATGGCGAAATCAGATATCGAATCGGCGTTCCGGTTGCTCCCAGTACACCCACAGGATCAGCGCTTGCTAGGTTTTGCATTTCGAGGGAGTTATTTCATGGATAAATGCATGCCTATGGGTTGCTCCATTTCTTGTGCCTATTTTGAAATGTTCAGCTGTTTTTTGGAGTGGGCATTTACCGAGGCCACAGGGCATAGGCATGTTATGCACTACCTTGATGACTTCCTGTTCTTAGGAGCAGCCGGTGATACGAAATGTGCGCAGGCGCTGCATGACTTCTGCATCCTCATGAGGGAGTTTGGAGTCCCATTGGCACCAGGTAAGACGGTTGGACCATCTACTTCACTGGAGTTTCTGGGAATTGAGCTCGATTCAGTGGAGGGGTGTTTCCGCCTACCGACGGAAAAAGTGGCCAAGTTTAGGGCTGCCTTAACGCAATGCCTGGCCAGCGAGAAGGTGACCCTACACCAGTTACAACAAACAGTGGGTCAGCTTAACTTTGCCTTGAGGGTGATACCAATGGCCCGCCCCTTCTCACGCTCTATTGCACAAGCTATGGTTGGTCTCAGAGAGGGGCACCACCGTACGAGACTGTCGGCAGAGGTTCGCCAGGATATGCGCATTTAGTTGGCATTTCTGGCGGACTTCAACGGTCGAGTCGTGTGGAACAAGCCGCCAGCGTCTTCAGAAGAACTAGGTTTGTGGACTGACTCAGCTGGGAGCGTGGGATTCGGCGCCATCTTGGGTAATCGATGGTCGGCGCAACCATGGCCGACGTGGTGGCATTCTAGCGGTCTCACAGGTAACATTGGATTCCTGGAGTTGTTCCCCATTTGGGTTGCTCTGATGGCATGGCCTGACGACTTCAGGGACCGATCAGTGGTGTTTTGGTCTGATAATATGACTGTTGTCGAATGCATTAACCAACAGACAGCACGCTGCAAATGGATCTTGAGATTGTTAAAAGAAGTTGTGCTGCGTTGCATGAGATTGAATGTACATTTCAGGGCGAAACATGTGCCAGGCGTACTGAATCATGCAGCTGATGCACTCTCTCGTTCACATATGCAGGCGTTCAGGGGTTATCTACCTACAGCGGACTATGGCTAATCGGTGCCCCGGATTATAAGACCTCGGGGCAGCGAGCTTAGCCCCCAGGACAAGGAAGGCATACGAAGGAGCGTTTCGTTCCTATTGCACATTTTTGGGTCCTACAGGGAGTCAGAGCTGGGGGCAGGAGGAATCCTTCCTGGGATTCCTGGTAGCGCTGCACAGAGAAGGCCGATCAGCGGCAACGGCCAGTAGGCATAGGGCGGCCATTTCATTCATGGCGCAAGTGCATGGCATAAAAGACCCAACAGGTTCCTTTTTAGTTAAAAAGGCCCTTCGCGGCTGGCAGCGCCTCGAGGGTCGCAAGCAGGATGCGAGGCGCCCGATTGGCTTACACAGGTTGTCTCTACTCGTAGCGAAACTAGACGAGACGTGCTCCTCCCATTTCGAAGCAGTTCTGTTCCGGGCAGCTTTCGCATTAGCATTCCATGGGGCTATGCGGGTGAGTGAACTGGTCGCAAGGAATAAGACAGACGTTGAGGGAGGCTTGTGCAGGGATCACGTCCAAATTAGGGGTGATTCGATGGTGGTCTCGATAGCCAGGTCCAAGACCGACCAGGGGGCTATGGGAAATAGTGTTGTCGTGCAGCGCGCGCGAGGGTCCCCCACGTGCCCGATAAAGTGTATAGAGAAATACTTGGCACTAAGGGCAGCTACATGGGGGGGGGGGAGTCTGCTGAGCCACAAGGATGGCACCCCACTGACGAGGTTTCAGTTCCAGAGGGTGCTAGCACTAACGATCGCTGCTGCGGGCATGGACCCGTGCGATTTTGGGACCCACTCCTTTAGGATAGGGGCAGCTACTGAGGCTACAGCCAGGGGTCAGAGTGCGGAGGAAGTAAATAAGTTGGGACGATGGTCCTCGGATTGCTTCAAAAGGTATGTGCGATTGCACATGTTGTAAAGATCAATTGACATGCACTCACGCTTCTTGTCTTTTGTTTGAATGACAGTTTCGTGAGCCTGTCACGCGGGGCGGAATTTGCAGTCGACCCAGCACCAGGAGACCAGCGGTCAAGGATCACCGTCTGGAGAGAGAGTGGTATGGGTCGTGGGCCACTCATATGTGAGGCGCGCCGGGGACGTATTCAAAGCAGGTGACTCGACTCACGCAGCTGGGGGATACGGGTACAGAGTGGCCTTCCATGGGAAGGGCGGGCTCTGTTTTGACCAATTCGAATCATTTTTTGAGGGTCTCTTAGGGCGGCAAAGGTCACCGCCATCTGTGGTCATAGTACACCTGGGGGGCAATGACTTGGTGACACTGGGTAGACGAGTGTTGTTTGAACAAATTTTGTCTGCTGTTAGCTGGTTGGCTAAAAGAATCCCGGGGTGCACGATTGCCTGGTCCCACATGATTCCCAGGATGGTATGGCGGGGGGGCCTTTCGGTGTCAGCACTGAACCATTCGGTGAAAAGGGTTAACAACGAAGTTGGTAAATTGCTTCGCTCTGCGCAGTTGCATAGCATTCCTCACGGGTCAATTCGGGGTGATCTCATGTATCTGAATGATGGGGTTCACCTGTCCAGGGAGGGGAATGATTTACTCATAGGAGACTTCATAGCATGGCTAAGGGGTTTGAGGAAGCATGACCTATAGGAGCAGTAGGGGGGCCGGATAGTCGGTCAACTATCCGGCCTGTGGCGGTAAGGTCATGATCGGTGAGCAGTAATTTCAAGGTCCCTAGAGGGGGGCGCCACCCAGAATGGATGGGAGCGCCCGGGGGGAGGCGGCCATTGGCCCCTCCCACAGGGAGGCGGCACCCACTAAGGATGGGTCGCCTAGGGGGAGACGGCCATAGGCCCCTCCCAGGGGGGGAGGCGGCTAGATGCCCCTCCTACTAATTTCCCGGGGACGGATATCCGCGACGGTGGATAGAGAGTGTGGGGATGGGGGGGGGGAGTCCACGCTGTCCTTCCTACATATACCTCACACGGGAACTCGGACGACCTTTAAGATGGCGTCGAGTGGAAAGGGGGCCCCCACCACGACAAGGGAAGTTACAGTTGGCAACCAGGGTAGAGTCCTCTGCGCATGCGCCACTCACACCGTGAGGGCGGGATTTTGGTAGTAGGGATCTGACACCGGTTAAGACCTTGCAGTTGGCCCGTAATGCTAGGATGTACAATTTTAATTTAGAATGGATGCATTTGCAGGATGTTAGACTCGGCTAGGAAACCTTTGTATTAGAGATCTGTTAAGGTTAGCCAAAGAACATGTTTTCATCGAAATGTAATAAATGTAAAATTGTACATAATTATGAAACTTTTATTTAATGTTTTAAATTTTGTTTCATATTTTAATAAATACGGCCGGGAGGGTGACTCCCTCCCGCCTTCCAAAAGTTCAAACCTGTGTCCGACTTCTCCCATCCTTGGGGATTGTGTTGGGTGGGGGTGGCGGGCATCCCGGCCATATGCACTGTGGCACTGATTAGCAGTGGCACAGTGCCCAAAGCATAAATCCAGCATAAACATATCAAAAGAGAGGAGGCAATCAGTCTAAAATGGAAGGGAGACTCACGCCAATGATGTCAGGTCTAACAGTTGCAAAGTGTGCACCAAAAATGTGCAAATGCAATCTGATTTCACTATCCAGCCTATAACACAGCACTGCGCCCCCAAATGACTAAGCATGAGCGAATTTTGCGGATCTCGCGTTCGCGAATTTTGCGGATTTGCGGATTCGCAATCCGCAAAATCCGCGAATTCCCGCGAATTTGCGGATTTTTTTTTTTTTGTGTTCGCCCGTGTTTCTGCCAGTTCGCGAGGGTTTTGTACACTTTCGCAAATTGCGAACTTACCTGTCGGGTCGCAAGTTTCGCGAACTTGTTGTTTCTACGTGTCCAGCCTGTTTGGGACACTCTTCTTCATCACTGCCACTCTCTGTCACCACTGCCACTCTCTGACTACTCATGCCACCCTCTGGCCCACCCATGCCACCCTCTGTTTCATCACCACACCCTCTGGTTGTCCAGTGTACATTATTTTCGGCAAAGCAAAGCACACCTTCCCTGCCTCAAGTGACCTGAATTAATTTGGGGCTGATTAATGTGTCACAGAATATTTTTTTAGCTGGCACCTGCTTCCTTAGTGCGCCCTGATTAGTGATCTTTTGCACTTGCTAAGTGCTTTCATTGTTGCAAAATTAGTTACAACACCTGCCCTGCCCCAACTGACAATAATGAATTAGGGGCTGATTAATGGATTTTAACTTCCAGCCTGGCTCCTGCTTGTCTCCCTTAGCTGTAATTCAGGACCTTTGTGGCATATGTGTAACTATTCTGAGGTTCAGAGCAGGGTCACATAATAGTTTCAACTGGCAACTGAACTCTGGAGGGGCCCCTCAGGAAGCACTACAGGAAATGGCTACTAATGATGAGCCTGAACTTTTGAACCTGGTAAGTAGTTACTTTCAGTTTTGCTAAAATCGTATTTCTGCAATTTTGCACTTATTCGCGGGGCGCGAACTCACGCGAACTCACGCGAACAGTGCGAGCAGTGCGAGCAAAATCCGCTGCTCGCGGAGTTGCGGATTTTGCGGGAGATTCGCAAATCTCGCGGATTGCGGATTTCCCGAAAATCCGCAAAATCCGCGAGCGGAACGGATTTTCCGCCCATGCCTACAAATGACTTGCAGCCCAATGTTGCTTTACTTCGTGGTAAATATGGCCCCATGTTTGTTACAAAACCTAAACAACTACTGTTTGCATTTAAAACCTTGCAAAAAAAACTTAGTGACAGTTCCACTACCCACTTATTAAAGGTCGTGGCATCAAAATTTCTACCCGTAATTACATACGGTTCTGAACTATTAAATGCAAATGATGCAACATCCTTGAATTTTGAGGAAATCAAGTGGTTCCCAGCATATACAAATAAAGTTAGAGATAATATATAGACCACAATGGGCTGCTATATAATGCAAAAACTCCCTTGCCCAGCCGGGCAGGGAATGTTTATTCAAGGAATAGTTTGTCTCAATGCATAGGTAAAACAGGTAACCAAAGACATAACGGTTACTGTAAGGCACAGTCCTGTGCCGTACGTGAGAAAGGAAGTGAAAAAGACAGTGAGTGTGAACAATTTCAGGCAAACAAAAGTGAGCTAACAGGCCACTGATACACATTCAAATCAACAGTGTGTCCTGGAGTGAATCTTCCATACAATAATAATACAGATTCTAAGTATGGGACACTCTAAATGCAGTCGACGGACGTTTTGATCCCTAGCTCAATCATAGGGGGATCATCTTCAGGACTTTTGAAATAAAAAACATTTGCCTGAATGTAACCTTTAAACATAAAACCGCCAGACTTGTGTCTGTTGGTGGGTTTTTTTCTTGTAGGATGTCTTCACTTGTTAAGGTAATAGCCCGACATCCATTTTAGATATTGAGTTCTGAGCCCAACTTCAGTGTTATTCAGCCGGGAAGAATTTCAGGTTATGCTTTGTTTTATCAATTCTCATCAGACTTAGAATATATTCCTTGGGAAATAAAATAATTGTCCCAATTTCATGCGTTTATGAGAAATATGCGAGATTTCCTGCACCAAAATTGCTTCTATACAAAAGGGGTCTGAGTTAAGGACTATTTGGTAATATAAACTGTGCCCATTCGGTCAGTGCAGGTTTTCAGTTTGATTGTAAGCTCTCAGTTTAACTGCAGTCGGTGCTGCTCGTACCACGTTCGGGACGTTACAGCTGATGGCTTCAGAAGCGGCAAAAAATGTAAAGGTCCGCTCTAGGTCCAGGTGGCTGTAGATGAGCCGACGGCGCGTTGGGATCAGCAGGATCGCTCAGCTGCTGATCCCAACGCGCCGTCGGGGCAAAGTTTATATTACCAAATAGTCCTTAACTCAGACCCCTTTTGTATAGAAGCAATTTTGGTGCAGGAAATCTCGCATATTTCTCATAAACGCATGAAATTGGGACAATTATTTTATTTCCCAAGGAATATATTCTAAGTCTGATGAGAATTGATAAAACAAAGCATAACCTGAAATTCTTCCCGGCTGAATAACACTGAAGTTGGGCTCAGAACTCAATATCTAAAATGGATGTCGGGCTATTACCTTAACAAGTGAAGACATCCTACAAGAAAAAACCCCACCAACAGACACAAGTCTGGCGGTTTTATGTTTAAAGGTTACATTCAGGCAAATGTTTTTTATTTCAAAAGTCCTGAAGATGATCCCCCTATGATTGAGCTAGGGATCGAAACGTCTGTCGACTGCATTTAGAGTGTCCCATACTTAGAATCTGTATTATTATTGTATGGAAGATTCACTCCAGGACACACTGTTGATTTGAATGTGTATCAGTGGCCTGTTAGCTCACTTTTGTTTGCCTGATATTGTTGCCTGATATTGTTCACACTCACTGTCTTTTTCACTTCCTTTCTCACGTACGGCACAGGACTGTGCCTTACAGTAACCGTTATGTCTTTGGTTACCTGTTTTACCTATGCATTGAGACAAACTATTCCTTGAATAAACATTCCCTGCCTGGCTGGGCAAGGGAGTTTTTGCATTATATAGCAGCCCATTGTGGTCTATATATTATCTCTAACTTTATTTGTATATGCTGGGAACCACTTGTTTTCCTCAAAATACTTGATACCCAAGGTCCCAGGCCATTTATTGGGTTCCCCTTGTTCCCCCAAAAAAAGCAACATCCTTGAATATCGCTCAAACCAGCCTCTTTAAAAAACTGTTCAACATCCCGCGCCATATCCCACAAGACCGGATAAGCCTTGAATTTGGGCTAAAAAAATCAGAACATGACAAGACAGGGAGCGCTGGTCAAATACTATTGGAGAATGCGAGCAGCAGAGGACGACTCCCAGGTACATTACTGCTGGCTGGAGGTCGAAAGGCAATCAAAACTGACTAATTCAGTTCATTTGTTCTTAAAAAAATCGTTTTAGGCTTTAAAGTTAGAGGAAGCATGGCATACTACACTGTCCTACTCGGAGTTTAAACAATTGGTCAACAAAACAGTTAACCAAATGTCCCAAGACCAGGATAAAGCCACGTTGTCCACGAAAACAAATGCATGGACGGTGCTGCCGACATATAAAAAGCTAAAGCCCCAACCATACCTTTTGGAACACTTTGTAAACCATATGAAACAGCAATTAATTCTACTGAGACTGGGAGTGTACCCAACCAAAGATTTAACTCCCAAATGGAAACGCACTTGGCTTTCAATTGACTGTCTTCTTTGCGGACAAGGTGACGAATCAGTGCACCACCTACTTTGTATTTGTCCGGCATTATTATCCGAACGGAAAAAACTGCTGCGGCCGTTATTGAAAAAAGAGCAGATAAGGACATGCAGATCCACAGTAATAAAATGTTTAGGAGGGTCAACAGTGCAATTGGCATGTAAATCATTAAAGCTTTTAAGTCTAGCTGCAAAAGCGCAAGAAAAGAAAGACACGGAAATCGATTCAGAAAATGCTTAGACGTTTACTTCAAAGCAAATACAAGTACAAGAATCAGATTCCTCAAGCTAGAACAACTCCATAAGACTAAAAGGCACTAATTGTACTGTTTTCCTTTGTTTTCCTTTGTTTTAATGAGCACAATTTTTTAAATGGAAAGTTTACTAACCAACCAGTATTTATACATGAATTTTAAGTCACAAGTCTTTACGTGTTTTTAGTGGTTAATCCACTCTTTGTATGATTTAAACCAAATCAAATAAAGTATTTTTATCATCATCGCAGCACTGCGCCCCCAAATGACTTGCAGCTCAACGTTGCTTTACTTCGTGCTAAATATGGCCCCATGTTTTTTACAAAGTTCCCAAATTATGTAACATTTCTTAAACGTGTTTATTTTTTACACTGTAAAATATCTTGTCCCCACTTATTCTAATTCAGTCATTACATGAACATCCACCAACTCTTTTATCTGCGCTCTATTTGAAGCACAAGAGAGTAATATCAAATGGGCATCAATCAATGTTATTTGTGATGTCATGAGCAGGACGATAGGAGTGCTGTGCTTTCATCATTCTTCCCAACTGGAAAATGCATTTTTAAAAATGTTGGGTTTGAATAGAATATACCTTGAACTCACGTTTGAGTCGGGGAATTTGCAAGTTTTTTTTCTCATTTATGTAGATAGGTTATTATGCAGCTTTACTGCAGAAACAAATTCAGTTAATGGAATCTTTTATTGTTTAAGCGGTTTTACAATTGTGCTGTGTATGTGGTAATAATATACAAAAAATTTGCATAAACGCAATTAACAGAGGAGACCTGTACATGCAAGTCTATAGATACGCATCCCTATCTGCATAAATTACAGCCTGACTCTAATTCAACCACAAAAGTGTTGCCATTGTGTATACACATAGACTGCAATCAACTGCTTTATGTCAGACGCGATGGTCCTCAAAATGTAGGCCACACAACTGGCAATCCAGACCAATGTGTGGCATGCTGCCAAAGGTACTGCACCCCCATGCACAGCATAAGGGCAATTGTACTATGTGCCACGACCCGCTAGAAGAGAGATAGATGGGCATTTTCGCACCAGAAATGAAAGTCTAAATAACTGGTCAACTCAAAACTCATACACCATTTACCACCAAGTGGGCTTTATCACAGCCCCAGGTGTTTAAGATGGATAATGTATATGCACATGTTGGAGTGATTTCTACTTTAGCAAATGTGAGAGGGAAGTCCCCAATCATCCATTCAGTGAAAACCATGTCAGTTACTGACAATCATGGCCTGTCTATGAGCATAACAGCAGGGAACACTGCATAGAATTGCACTGCACATCTACTCTTACGATAGCGCCTAATATGGTACTTCCATAGGTGTTTCACAAGATGGGTTTATGCATAAAACACCTTCTGCACAAAGCATATATGAGCATTTTGTATAAATTAGACCCACCAATGATAAGCTTGTCTCGATGGTGTTGCAAAAACATACCTCGATCCAGACTGTAAAGCTACACACAGAGATCAGATTGATTTAGAGTCAAATTATATAAATGACTGAAGGGTTTGATATTATTAAATGTAAATGAGGTCTGGACGGGTATGGTCACGCTGCCTGAGCAAATATTCATCAAAAGCATCCGCCTGGGCTCTGCAGCAGTCATAACATGCTTTTTAATAAGGCGTGTTGACAGATTTGATAACATCAGTAAGGTCATTTGATTGCATTTGATTAAAGATGACAAAAATACATCAGTACGTCTGGAAATTCATGGCACATTCCCATTTTTGATTTTACTAAGCTGGCTGGTGTATTATTGTTTTGTACCTTTAGGTTAAAAAGGGCGATAGGCTGTACGGATTTGTAAAACTACTTTCAGTAAGACAAGACAGCACCGGTATTAAATATTTAGATGATATAAACTCGCAAGAAACTGGCCATAATGGGTATGGTGTTTTGAGAACAATACTTACTATTTGTTTGCATAGATATAACCTGAAGTAACACCTACAAAATATGGCGAGAGCAAAAGATGTTATTAAATACATACGTTAAAAAGAATAACTCAGTTTAGCAGATAGAGACCAGTGTTCAACTACTCATATTCTTGCACAACCGAAACAAAGACACAACCCAGACGCGACATGTGCCTTTGGTAAATCTCTGATAACAGCTTCCCTGTAACAAAACCTTTAGGGCGAAATTTGTTGCCAAGTCACACAGTGCACCCCAGCAAGTCACCTTGCTGCGCTTCGTGACAGGTAAAAGGGCAGATATACAACATAATTAAGCCAATATGGTGCATTCCTGCCTTTTTCCCTGCACTAGTTTCCTTTTGGCCACCTAGCGCCAACACAGGCATCTTTGCAACATGGAGCAAGGGTACCTGTGTTGTAAGGAGGATAGTTTTTGAGCAGGAAGGGGCAGCTTCCTGCAAAAGAAAATTCTCTTGAAGGTGTTTCCTCTTTCTATGTGTGCTACAGAATGCAGCACACATAGAAACAGGAAAAAAACGAGGAGAAATAAAGATATTTCTCCTTGTTACTCCTGACTTGAGGAGGCGTAGGTATTTGGTGCATTACAAGGTCTACCACTTCTGGTATGGCTGGGAATGTGTCAAAATCCATAGATGCTGCGTAGAAACACCCATGCAGCGCCATGGTAACACCTCCCTGGTGCAGAGTAATGCAACTCAACGATTTGCAGTGCTTTGCCTTACTCGAAGTTTATGAAGCCAATGAAGACCAAGCAAGGTTGCCTTGTGTGGCTTCATTAATCTGTTGTGTTGTGTTGCTCTTGTACCTAGTTGTGTGGGGCCAGAGTTAGGCAAAGGGGTTCGGAAATGTGTCCCTTAGGATATTCAACTTGGGAATGGGAGACATGAAGTATGCAAAGATCACCAACAGAGTAAAATGAAGTGGCAAAACCACAAAAGCACCACAACAGAATAAATACCTACATTACCCAAGCACATGTAGGACAAAACGGGAGTCAAATTTTGGGTGGTCGTAGTGATTTTCACACTTACTTAAAACTGATGGTAAAGATGGAAATGTGGGACTGAGTAGTGCAATAATGTTTTGTTTTCAATATTGGCCTAGACAAACAAAAAGCATTGTCATAGCACACACAGCAACATGGACACACAATGCACCCGAGAAGAAACATGCAAGTGATGCAATAATAAGTGACATTATTAGTGGACAGACCTAAGGCATGAAGGCATAAATGTCTATCCATCAGACTTCTGTAAAGCACATTTTAAAGTGCAGGTCATTCTGATCCGAGTGGGTCATTGAATCATGGAGGTACCTTACCGTATGGGAAGAATAATGTGGAGATAACACACATAGCTTAAGGCAAGGGTTACATCGATGTAGCATCATACATACCATGCACTAGAAAATAGCAGCATAATGGTGAGTTTATGAGTAAAGGTGGTCTCGGTCAGACCAGCCTCCATCTATGTAGCGTCGTCACTTCAGGGCCTGGTCGAACACAGACACGGGCAGACACACAGGCATATGGTGGTGACCAGAGTCACACTGAGTCACGCCCATGTCCTTGGGCTATTTATTTCCTACTCTGCGTGCTGGCTGAGCACACGCTGGGCCAGCCTATTCTCATGATGTAGTCGGGGTCTACAGAGACCACGCCGTCACAATAATTGCGAGGTGGGCTGGTCCACTCTGACAATATTACATTCCTCCTTTGCCCAAAGAACAAACAAACATTGTTATGTTATGTTATGTTATGTTAAGGGGTGCTTATAAAGCGCACTGTCACCGTGAGTTTCCTGGCGCTGATAGGATGCTGAAAGGAACAGAGGGACTTTAGCAAGATTGTGGAAAAAGCCAGGTTTTTAGTGATTTACGGAATTGGATGAGAGTGTGAGAAATCCTGACTGGGGGAGGAAGGGAGTTCCAAAATTTGGGGCCAAGGTAGGTGAATCTCCGACCACCAGATCTACAGAGTTTAATGGAGGGGACAACCAGGAGGTGTAAGTGTGATAATCTGAGGTTGCGTGAAGGGCAGTAGGGCCGGATGAGGGATTTCAGAAAAGCGGGGCAGGAACCAGAAAGAGACTTGAAAATAAGGCAGCCAAGCTTGAAGGCTGCCCTTGGGCTGACAGGAAGCCAGTGCAATTTGATGAGAAGGGGTTTGGCAGACTGCCATTTCGGTATCCCGAGGGCCAATCTCGCCGCCTGGTTTTGAATGATTTGCAGCCTATAGATGGAACATTTAGGCAAACCATGATAGATGGAATTCAAAAAATCCAGGCGGGAGAGGACGAGGGCCATGATGACTTGCAACAGAGCATCTGGGGTGAGGAGGTAAGCCACCTTCCTAATCCTGCGCAGTTGGAACATGCAGGAGGAGACCACAGTCCCCACCTGGGGCCCGAGAGATAGCCCAGCGTCAATGGTGACCCCGAGGCTTTTCACCAAGGCCACCGGGATAGGAGGAGGGCCAAGCTCTGCCGGCCAGTAATGTGGACCCCAGTGGGCAGCGCTCCTACCAGGGAGGAGGAGCTCCGTCTTTCCTGGGTTCAGTTTAAGCTGGTTCTGACACATCCACTGAAGGATATGGGACATGACTGCCTGGAAATTGGGAATAGCAGAGGGAGAGTTTAAAGAAAAGATGAGTTGCAGGTCGTCCGCGTAATTAAAGACGGTGACGTCCCACTGCCTCAGAGAAAAGAGAAGAGGACGAAGATAGAGATTAAAGAGAAGGGGGGATAAAGAGGAGCCCTGGGGGACCCCGCAAGGCAGGTGCTCCCTAGGAGCCCTAAATGTGCCTAGGTGAACAACCTAAACTTCAAAACAGTAATCATCAGTCTCTGACACATAAGACACTCATGGAACAGTCTTACTTGGTAAGCCAGGGTTCTTCTGCCTTCAGCTTTCAGTGGTCAACAGCAGGCCACAAAGTCTTGGTACTTCTGGGATGGCCTAGGATGGGGCCGCAGGTGTACCCACTCTGACTGCTTCTGTCCGGAGGGGTCAGAGGCGCATCCATCGAATTTTCGGCCTCTGGCACTGACTGGCCGCTTTGGTGTTATTGGCTTTGGGACTCCCCCGCAACCAGGGTGGTTTGGCCATCTTCTCCTGGCCTATGCAGGCTGTCCGGTTCCGTGGTGTCTGGCTGATTAGGCATTATGAGCTCTTCAAACTCGTCAGCGAGAATCCTCTTGAAAAATGATACATTCCTGGTTACTTTTTCGTTACCTCGAGAGGCCGCTACCATTGTGCCCTTGACCTCCGTCACAGTCCATGGGTCCAGCTCAAACGGCATTCTGAATTTTCCACCTGGGTGGCGGTCTTGCACAAGTACTCAGTCACCGACAACGATGGGACTGTCTTCGGCATGCTGCCTCCGGGATGCATCTTAGTTGGCCTTTGTCCACTAGGCCATTGACTGATTCGGAGAGTTTGGGGACTCAGTCCACACCGGGTGGTGCGGGATGGTGTTGGTCACCACTCGGCCAAAACAGAGGCAGCTCGGGGAGATGTTGGTGGTGCAGTGAGGTGTGAGGCGATATTCCCGAAGAAATTGGTATATGGCTTGTTCCAGGATGTGGCCGTCGGATATGGCTATCTGGATTGTTTTGTTCAGCGTCCGCATCAGCCGCTCCACTTCTCCGTTCTCCTGTGGCCACCTGGGGGTCACCCGGCGATGCTTGATTCGGTGGGACGAAAGATATTTTGAGAGTTGAATGCTGGTGAAAGGATGGTTCATTGTCCGTCCGGAGTTCCCCAATCAGGTTGTAAGTTGCCATAATTTTTTCTAGTTTGGGAATAACGTCTCCAGCAGCTGTGGAGGAAAGAATCTCCACTTCAGGTTACTGTGAAAAGTCCTCTACGACTACCAACATGCACTTCCCTCCAGGGAGGCTGCCAAAATCCACACTGGCTTTTTCCCATGGGGAGGTGGGATTTGCTTCAGTGATTATGGCTGCTGGTTGGCTGGGAAGGCTGGTCGCCAGGCACACCCGAAAGAGCTGGATGATGGACTCCACTTGTTGGTCTAGGCCCGGAAACCAGACCTTGCTCCTGAGGTGGTTCTAGATTTTACTATGCCTTGGTGTGCTCCATGTGCGAGGAGGGTGGCTTGGCGAGTCAGGCGCCCAGGTAGGACAAGGCGAGGACCTCTTAGGAGGCAACCATTGGTGAAGACTGACAGCTTGTTGCGCACCTGGTACAGAGCCTTCAGCATGGACTGCGCTTCTATGATGCGAAATGGAATTGGGTTTTGGAGTGGCCTCCAGTCTCCTGAGGAGAGTGCTCGGATGGTGATCTGGAGGCAGTGGTCATCTGTAGTAGCCTGTATCACTTCTTCCAGCGATATCGGGAGGAGCCTGGACCATTCAATGATCATCTGCACATACTTTTCTGTGGCCGTGGCCTCCGCCGCTTCTAGCACCATGACTGGCCGGGCGTGCTGAGACAGGAAGTCGGCTGGGTTGCGGGTGTCTGGCCTGTACTCCACCGTGAATTTGAATTCCTGAAGTTGTAATGCCCACTTCTCTATTCTCATGGGGGCCATGATGGAGATCCTTGGAAGAGCAGAAGTAGGGGTTTGTGGTCAGTTATTACTACAAACCGGTGTCCGTACAAATAGATGTGGAAGTGGCGACCACCCCACAAGATTGCAATGGCCTCCTTCTCGATTTAGAAATAGCTCTGCTCCGTGGGTGTAAGGGTCCTGCTGGTGTAGGCGACAGGGGCCCACTCTCCACACACCTGCTGCTGGGCCAGCACTGCTCCAAGACCCATGGGGCTAGCATCTACCACTAGCTAGGACTCATTCCTGGGGTCAAAGTATGCCAAAATCGTGTTGGATCAAAGGGCGGATTTGGTCTTCTGGAACGACAACTCCTGCTCTGCTTTTCACACCTAGTGGCTGGTGGTCTATGTGAAGTCTCGCAGGAGACCAGTCAGACCGACAGATTTTTGATGAAGCGTCCACAATATGTAACCATGCCCAGGAAACTGCGGACTCCGGACACTAATGTTGGCACAGGAGCATTCTGGATGTCCTTGACTTTGTCTGGATCTGGGCCAATCCCTTTGTCGGAAAAACGGTATCCAAAGAAACTGATGTCCCTCCTCAGGATCTCGCATTTCTCGCGGTGGAGGGTTGAGGCCAGGTGAACATGGCGTGGAGGCGTTGGAGGTGTTCTTCCAAGGTGGGCACAAGCATGTTGTCGCTCACGTTTAGGACACCGTCCAGCCCCTGGAAGACAGTCTTGACTATGTTCTGGAACTCCTCCGTGGCACTGGAGATTCCGAAGTTGAGATGAGTGTAGATGAGTGTAGTACCACAGTCCTGCTTGGGTGGAGAATGTCATGATGGGGCGAGAGTCCGGAAGGAGCGGGATTTGGTGGTATCCTGAGCGGAGGTCCATTTTTGAGAATCATTGGTAACCCGACAATTCTCCAATGATGTCGTCCACCGCGGGGGTCAGGTGGAGCTCGTGCTTGATGGCGAGATTGGGGGCTCTCATGTCCACACAGATGCGGACAGCATCGGGTTGTTTCGGTTTCTTTGCAACAACGATGGGTGACACCCAGGGGGTGGGGCTGTGCACCCTTTTGATGATTCCGGCTCTCTCCAGAAGGCATAGTTCTGCTTCTACTTTGGGGCGAAGATGGAATGCAATTCTTCGGTGACGGAGGGTGACTGGGGCCACTGACTTGTCGATGTGCAGACGAATTGTAGAGCCTCTCAGACACCCAATTCCTTCGAACAGATTCTTGAACCCGTGTAGCAGGTTATCCAGGTCGTAGGCATGGACGGTGAACGCGAAGTAAATCAATTTGAGGTCTTGTGCAGTCCTGCAGCCGAGCAGGAATCCCAATCCTTCCTGAGAGACAAACACCTTGGCTTGCTGGTCGGGGCTTCATAGCCTGAGTGGAGACTTGGTGCGTAAGCGCAGACCTGTACTCTGGTGGGGAGAAGCGCTGGGGGATTCGGCAAACTCCTGTGGACGCTGGCCCCCCTGAGGTTAAAGGTGGCCCTGGTGTCAATGAGGGCTGCCACTGTCTGTTCTTGTACCTTGACGTTACACATGGGCGTGGCAGGCTGGGCAGCTGAGAGGGTGTTCAACATCCTAACCACGTGGATAGTGGCTGCATTGGGATCATCGTCATCCATGTCACTGCTGGGCGGACCCTCGGGGGACGTTCGATCGTGCGCACCCTCCGAGGTGGGCCACTCTGTCTCCTTCTCGGTGTTGACCAACACACTTTTGAGAAGTGACAGGCTTTACCTTGTGCAGGGCAGGCTCAGTCGTGAGGTGATGGGCCTCCACACCATCAGCATGGGCGGCTGCCTGAGGTCTGTGCGGGCGCGGTAGACTTCGGTCAGGTGGCCCTTGGCCATGATTCCTGGGCGGCGTGCGAGGGGCGCACACCGGTTCTTCCTTGACAGTGACGGCTGGTTTAGGGTCATGTGCGCAGCCCTGGCTTTCGACAGTTCTTTGGGGCGGCCTAGCCTGGGAATATCCCTCATCGGCATGTTGTCTTCTTGCAGGACACGTTCGCGCAGGTTGGACGACGTGCAGCCTTGGATGAATTGGGCACGGATCTCATCGTCTTCGTACGGGAGGGTGCAGGTGCTCGCTAACTCTTTCAGCCTGGCATAGAACACGTCCACAGACTCCTCAGGGAGTTGGCGGGTTTGGTGGAGTAGGAAACGCTCGTAGTCGGGGCTGGCGAATGGTTCAAAGTAGACTGTGATGGCGTCGCGCATCATGGCGTAGTTTCTTGGTGGGCCGGCTTCTCTGATGCAGTTTATGGATGTCTGCCCCGTCAAGATGGAGCAGCATGGACCGGCTTTGTGGAGCCGCGATCTCGGCGCCCTCCACCCATTCATTCCAGCGTGCCCGTGATAGTGAAGGGCTCGAGCGGGGGCACTGTAGCCAATTTGGCGTGGGCAAAGGCGTGGTCGGGCTGGGCAGCCAACGCAGTCGGGGTGGTCCGCAGTGGGTCCTGTGGCCAGGTTCAACGCCGACTTTGCGTGATGTGGCGGCAGACGGGTGTACTGCAGGCCACTGCATGCCAGGTGTGACCGTTGGGGTGTAGCCTAAATGCCACATGAGGGTGCCGCGTGGGCAGTGGCTTGCTGGTACAGGACAGTCTGGCCATATTGCAGATGGCATGGGGAGCGAGACCACCGCGTCCTGGCACCACATTTCTGAACAGCCGGCTAGCAGACTCCTGGGGTGCTGTGGCATTTGCAGGGGGGGCCAAATGGTTCTTCACTCGGTGTGTGCTGCATAGGAGGGGTGCCAGGAGCTCAGTGGCAGCATGCACGCCGTAGCACACTCACCGGCGTAGGCTGCAGGCAGGGTGGAGGGCTGAGATGCCGGCGGAGGCTGCAGACATGTACGTGCATGCGCAGCTGGCTTTTCTCTGAGCGGGGACAGCCGCGGGCCGCACACAGTGGATGGCAGAACTGGGGTAGGAGCTATGACTCTCTGTGGCAGTCACAGGTGGCACCAGGAGCGAGTGGAGCTCCGTCGAGACAGCAGGCCGGAGACAGGTCATGCCGCGGAGCCGCGTGCGTGTGCTGGAGCTCACCGGGGGTGGCGAGGTAGGCCGATCGGGAGGCGCGGCAGGGGCGATCCCGTGACGATAGTGCCGGCTGCGGGAACAAGGATGGCAGCGAGGGTCGGCGGGGTCACCAGTGTAGCGTCATCACTTCAGGGCCTGGTCAAACACAGACACGGGCACACACACAGGTATATGGTGGTGGCCAGAGTCAAAATGAGCCACGCCCAGGTCCCTGGGATATTTATTTCCTACTATGCGTGCTGGCCGAGCACAATCTGGGCCAACCTATTCTCATGACGTAGTCGGGGTCTACAGAGACCACCCCCTCACAATAATTGCGAGGTGGGCTGGTCCACTCTGACAACATTAAAATCGACACCATGATATCTTTCAAGACGACATAAAGAAAGCCCCTGTTCTTTTAAAGAAATATTGCACTCTGTGCACTTACAAGGGAGTTGTGCTTTCTTGTGTAACAGCGATTGTTTTTGTAACTGGGAAATGTGTGCAACTTTGGATTAATCCCGAGATAACATCTCACATGTGAATTCTGCGCAGGTTTGCATTTAAATAATATATATCATCCTTTAAGAATCTGGAAGAAAGGGGAATACATGGAGTAATTCAAGAGTTAAATGCAAAACTAAAGAGGCCTCTAAATATAAACTGCAGTTTTGAATATAACACAACTTGATTAAAATCTAAGTTCTCAATTTTATTAATAATTATAAGATAAGACAACCCAAAGATGAGTTAAAAAATGACTTTGGCACAAATTTCTTCTGCCCTTCCCAATCTGACCCTCATTGAGTGCCACAATGTCCTAGATCAAGGTAACCACCAGCTACACTTATTATTAACACATGGCCACACCCTCCACTATCCAAGTGACTAAATTGTATCTTTTGAGCACCATTTTAAAAATGATTTACGCCATTTGACTATTAATATTTTAAATACAGTCTGATATATCTCACCAGCACTATGAATGAACAATGTATGTCTCAAAAATACTCAACTAAGAGGGTGTGGCCACAGCGTCCAATTTGGCGGCTGTGAGTTGATTCTGCTCCCAAGGCCTGCATCATCGGTGCTCAACCCGTGAGGGTCTCAAGCCGCTGGGGGTGGTGGGGGTTGGGGCAGGAGACCGCAGTTCAGTTCTGTCGAGAAGCCAGGTCTTGAGGGTCTTCCTTAATGTATCAAGGGAGGGGCACGTCTGATGACGATAGGGAGTTTATTCCAGGTCTTGCCCACAATGTAGGCGAAAGCTCTTCCCCCTGTTCTGGCCCTGCGGATGCGCAAGGTTTCGGCGAGAGTGAGGTTGGTGGAGCGGAGGTTTCTTTCGGGTACGTGGAAGGTGGTTCTCTCGTTGAGGTATTGGGGTCCTGTGTTGTGGAGGCATTTGTAGGTGTTGGTGAGTAACTTGAAAGTGACTGTCTTCTTGACAGGGAGCCAGTGTTCCATAGGTGATGGCTGATGTGCTCGGGTTGGGGGATGCCGAGGACGAGTCTGGCTGAGGGGTTCTGTATCGTCTGGAGCATGCGGAGTATAGACCTGTTGATGCTGGCGTAGAGGGCGATTCCCTAGTCCAATCAGCTGGTTATGAGTGTGTGGGTGACTGTCTTTCTTGACTAGGGGGGGATCCATTTCAAGGTGTTTTGGAGGATGCAGAGGGTGTTGAAGCAGCTGGATGCAACAAGGTTAAACTGCTTGTTTATGGAGAGGGAGGAGTCGAGTACGATGCCGAGGTGTCTGGCGTGGTCTGGGGGGTTGGAGGGCAGACGAGTGCGGTGGGCCACCATGTGTTGTTCCAAGCTGTCGAGGTGTTATCTAGGCAAGGCAAATCCATATTTTATGCTGAATTTAAGGAATCCGGTTTTAGCCTTTCAAAACATATATTTTTTCACTTTCATACCAAAGTTTTTCAAACTCTGCTGTGGCATGGGATCTATGATGGATTTCCATCCGTAGTGAGCTCTATGGTAAAATGATTTTCGGCTGAAATCTCCAGCGTCCACCTTTTAAAATCAGGTCTTCTGCTCTGCCGATGGGTTAAGATGCACTGAAGGGTCTGAATGGGAACTGGTTTGTAGGTTTTCAGTACTCCTTACCTGAGTTAGTTTAACAGTTAGCGCTCTGCAAAAAAGAGAACCAAACTAACATTGATTAGTCCAGTCATGCCTTTTAATAATTTTTTTTAGATAGTTGGAATGCTCATATTTTTTAAGCTGAGCTTCAAATCTGTAGAGTTTCAGTTGGTTGGCGATCAAGATAAAATGTGCCTAAATCATAACTTTTGATTGATTTTTGATTCAAGGCTACTTAGACAAAATATCAGGTTCAAAATATCAAGTGACAAAAATTCTGTAAAAAAAAATATTGTGATTTAAAAATGTTGGGCTAGAAAAATGTCATTTCCAGGAATATCGATTTTTTTGAGTAAGTAATATGGTTTGAAAAAATATCATCATTTCTCTTATCGTTTTCAGTAAAATTGCTGTAAGAAATATTGTTTTTAATTAATTAAATGTTTTAGTTTATATTTGTAATTGTATGTGTTACTATTGCATGCATAATTGTTATGACTTTCTTTTAACATTTAGCATGTTGGGCGGATCACTACCGCCCGCATGGCGGTGGCGATCCGCCCGACATTTATGCCCACCTGTATGCCAATTCCCCCCACCATATTACTATGGCGGGGGGACCCCGGCGGACAGAAAGACCTTCTGCCGGTTTTCCGCCGGTAGGCAATCATTCCGATTGCCAACTGGGCAGAAAAGCTGTTAATATGGTGGCGGTGTCTGGTAGACACCGCCATCCATATTTGTATGCAGGCGGGGACATGCCCTTCTGTGGTGGCAACACCGCCATGGAAAGGCATACAGTCTTCCACATTGGGGCCCGTAGCAGGCCCCCAGGGATTCTGGGGGGTGCACATGGGGGCTTAAATGTACAACGTGGCAGGCACCGCACAGTGCCTGTCACGTTGTGTGTTGAAAGGCACAACTTGCTTTTGTGGCATTGCGGCTGGCAGTGCTGAATGTTACAAATGCGGGATGCGCCCGCCAGTGTGGTGGGTGCATCCTAATTGTGGGAGTGGGTTCGCCGCAAGCATTGCGGGCTTTCCCATTTCCTGGGGGTATGGCGGGCAGACGGACAAAGTCCGCCGGCCATACTAATGACCCCCTTAGTTTGTAATTTTAAGACTTGTATTTTTTTATTTAGGTAATAGTAATTTATAATGTCATATTATGCAGTTGGGTTTGCTGGGGGATAGCATGGGAAGTTAAATAAATAATAATTAATTTACAATTATCTGTACCAACCCCTTCCACAAGTTGTTCTGACTGAGCTATGCCTGATACTGGACCAAGGTAGAGTTGATACCCTTATTCTTTGGATCTCTCTGCAGCCCTTAACATGGAGTGCCATTCTATACCTTCAAGTAGACTAGCGGCTGTTTGGCTGAAAGGGTTTGCTTTGGACTGGCTTTACTCCATTCTTACGGCTTTGAATCAGGCAGTCTTTATGCACCTTTTCAGGTCTTCTGCCTAATCTATTTTAGGTGAAGTCTCACTTAGGTCACATTTGAAGCCTACTCTCTTTGATGTGTATGTGCACTATTGGTCAAGCTGACACAAATAATTCAAAGATTTGACAGAAAAGGCAATTCTGTTCACTTCATGTTTTTTGGAGGGTCTGAAAGACTGTTGCCGACCGGGGATCTGTCAATTGTTTCCATTGAAAAACGGAGGTGTTAGTATCGTGGGAACGCTCCATCCTGCTTCACTCCAATAAGTATATGTAAAAAGGGGTGTGATCTGATTGAGATGTATGGGAGAGGGATCAGTAAACTCCCTCAAAGCAAGTACCTCCAATAACCATAGAATCCATAAACGATTAATTTTATTCTGAAGGGGGTTTGATCCAGTACAGTATTTCATTGTTTTTGATAAAGCAGATTATAAGTTGAAATATAAATCATTTTGGTAGACAGTTTAGTAAACTTGGACACTTTGCATATTATTTATAGTGTTCGGAACTTCTCTTTTTGTGTGTCAAAAGTTCTCTGAATATCCATCTATCTTTTTATTTAACCAGAAAGAAGCCAGAAACTGATAATGGCGTAAAAAGGAGTTGTTAATGATTTTTCTTTTTTGTTTTTGGTGGCTAACTCCAACTATTTCTGTTGTATGGTCTGTATTTGTTATTTGTTGTTTGCATTGTAATTCTAATTTTTCTTAAAAGCAGTAACGTACTACACGTCGACCAAACGCCTTGGGTACCAAAAACATTTTTCATGGTATCTGTAATTATTAGGACTTAATACTGGTGTGAGGTAATTGATTATTGTTGTTCTCCAGTACGGATTCTTAGATAAATAGGGGTCAAAATTGACAAGGCCATTTTTTCTATCAGAAATAGAGAAATGTATTCTTTATGCTTTCTATATCTCAAGACATTAAAGAAAAATACTTCAATTAAACCCTAAAGCAACCCATTATTCCATTATTCAAGTGCTGATTTGAGACCGGCTTTATTGTGGAAACCCTCTTAATATCTGACTTCCTGCATTTACTTCAATGCCTTCAATTGATGCAGAACTGTGCAGATCTCTTGCTTCTCAACTTACCCCATCGTGTTCCCATCTGAAATCATTTGTGAACCTTGCAAAGGCTTCCCATCAAGAAGTGCATTATCTTTAAAAGTCTTTGTGTGAACGGCTGCTTTTAAATTGGATAGAACAGAATAGAGGGATGTAAGAAATTAGAACCACCTTTCCTAGTGTTTCCCATCTTGATTCTGTGTGGTGTCCATTCACAATATTAATGCATTTCTCGACTATATCAGTCTATTTTGATGCCCTTGGCTCAGAACTCACCTATAGATTTTTGCTATTCCCGCACTAAAATGCGTCAAATGGAATTCCGGATGTATAACTTGTTTGCTTTCATGCTGCCACAACCCTTTCACGTTTTACACACTTTTAATTTGACAGACTAATAAAACTATTGTAGGATGCAGTTATATTATCCTTTCTGTTCCTAGTGTTAACTAAAAGGCGATGCAAGTCATACTTAAATAAAGAATTGAAAAGAGTAGCTTTTAAACTTTGCATCTACCTCAAAAAACTGTGAGCAATGAAGAAGACCATGGGCCAGATGTACAGTCGTTTTTTGCAGTCGCAGAGAGGCATTTTGCGCATTTGTGACTGCAAAAAATGGTAGCACAATGTACTAAGCTTTTTTGTGAGTCTCTAAATTAATACCGACTCGCAAAATAGGGTTCGCCACTCGCTATTAGGGTGGGGCATTCTAAAGGCGTCCCTTCCTAACAGTGACTCTTAACCCTATGTAAGAAACACTTGCAGTTTACCACCCTCTTCAGAGGGTGGGAAACCATTCGCAAACGGTAAGGGGTCCCCAGGGGACACCTTTCCCTTTTGAATCGTCGCACAAACATTTTTTAAGAGCAGGCAGTGGTCCCAGGGACCACTACCTGCCCTTAAAAAATGAAACAAAAAGTTTCATTTCTTTTTTCTTTTTATGCATCCCGAAGGGTAAATGAGCTGCATTTAAAAAAAAATGCTTTATTGACAAAGCAGTCCCAGACATAGGTGTCTGCTGACCCCAGCAGGCCACCATCACTGGTTGTGCCAGCCATTCCCAATGGGGTCTCAAATTGCGTCAGTCTCAATAATATTCACGAGGCATGCAATTTGCGACCCCATTGGGAATCTCAAACAGTGTCTCTGACACTGTTGTACATTGATTTTTTGCGACTCGCAATTTAATGCAATTTGCGAGTCGCAAACATCAATGGTCATACATCTGGCCCTATGTCTTATATATCACTAGGTATATCAATTTAAACGTCAAAGCCCGCATTTTACATGTTTTCAAGCTCATGAGAAAGATGATCGTTTCCTCCAACTGCTGGCTATTTGTTCTATTCACAGTGAAGTTTAAGTAGGAAACGCATCAACACCACTATGGACAGAATGCAAAACAATTATACTTCAGTAACCTCTGAATGGAACATCCATCTTACTCGATCACTTATTCTGCTCAAACTCGTCAATTAACCTGTACTCTTAAAAGGCAACACTTGTGGAGGAAAAAACAAAGCTGAGCTAACTATTCATACATATATGTAGAGCAACAGCTAAAACTTACACTAGGAATCTGCTCATTTGCACCTGTACCTCTCATTTAATTCTTGCACAGGCCGCTGTGCACATTTTACCTAGATGTTGCAGCTTTGTTCTGAGATAGAATCATAAAATATTTGGCCCCAGAAGCAGAGATAGACAAATATGTTCGCTCAGAGCCTGGCGCGCTCATGGTGCTTGACAGGGCTAACAAGTCGGATCGGAGGCATGTGTGGCTGGGCAGAACAGGTGGCGCCTAATGATCCGGGCAGCTGAACCAAACAGGCAGAGACTTAGTGTAAAGCTTGCGGAGTAGTGACAGGCGAGCGGTAGTGGACGGAATAGCTAGCAGGGCATAGCTACCATTAATGCAGTGACGCCGAGGCCCAAGAGTGTAAGTGACCCCTTGGACACCAAGGAGCAGATTTACAAGGCACTTGCGCCACTTTTGCGTCACTTTTAACATGGGAAAGTGACGCAAAAGTGGCGCAAGGGGCTTGTAAATCTGCCCCCAAGTATTGCTGTTTTTTGTTACTTCCAAAACAGAGGATGCCGGCCTTTCCTTGCTTGCATAAGAGGTCTCATGGCACTTTTGTTAGGCCATTGATGGCGAGTGGGAAAATACATGCAGGCAAACTGAGGTAGAGCGTTTAACAAACTCCACAAATGCATAAGGCAGGGCTCAGGTTGTGGCTTGAAAACCGAACACAGGACTTCCACTGGCCGACAACCCTACCGGCATAATTTTAACAAAAGTAGTGAATAAGAAAACATGAACAACTATTCAAAAGAGTTATATGTGCACACGAGTAAAATCTAATTGCAGTGTTTTATGTAGATGTTAGTGACGTGCAGAGAAAAATATTTTGGGGCACATTTACAAGCCACTTGCGCCTCCTTGCTCTGCCAATGCATCACTTTTTTTGACGCAACAGCAGCGCAAACAAAGCAGCCAATTTACTATGTGACGCATCTAGGGAGATGCGTCACGTTGTAAAGCCCTGCATCACATTATACCTGCACCAGGTATAATGTACGCGGGGTGTGCGTTCCCATGCTAAAAGCCATGTAGAACTGACCCAGTGAAATTTACAACATTTCACTTAGTCACTCTATACCTTCACTGCGCCAAAATCCCTACACCTGCTCAGACCAGGCATAACAAATGACGCAGGGCTTTTTATATGGGCCTCAACTATTTGTTGTGGCACATTGCTGGAGGTGCGTCACTTTCATGAGCAACTCCAAAGATGCTTCACTTTTGTGCCAACAGATGCTTCAATATTTCTGACACATCTGCTAATCATTGCGCCTTAGAGCACTGTATTGTAAATATAGCGCATCCATGGTGGCAAAAGGATATTTTGCATTGGCGCAAGGAAACGTGTCAGTTCCATGTAAATCTGCCCCTTTGTTCTCCTGGAACAGTTCAGGTTTAACTAAATTGAAGAAGGAAACATAGGCAGCGCTCCCAACTGATTCTTGCGTTCGTCTTTCATACAGGAGGTGTGGGCCTGCTGGCGTGAGCTTTTGTCATACCTGGAAAATGAAAACAAATGGCTAAATGAACTGGAAGCGAAAATTAAAGCAACTGAAGGTGTCAAGGGCGGAGCAGAAGAAATTGCGGAGGCGCTGGATGTAAGTACTTTCTTTATTAATGATTCATATTTAAAAGTGACTCCATGTTAATATGATATGTATATTCCAAAATGGTTTTAAAGAGGAGTGGTTAATATGCACAGGCAGGAAACAGAAGAAAATAACATTGTTGGGACTTCTTTATTCTCGTGGGATTGTTTCTGTGAACATTGTATACTTCTTAAATTGTTCTCTTATGTACAAAGTTGGGGGAAGAATTGTACAGATTGCACCCGTGTCATCCTGCTTTGCCCTCGTGCAATGTTATATTGCACGAGCATAGGCACCAGCAATAGGTGGAAAAACACCTAAGCACTTCCTTGGCAGTCCAAAAACATATGTTTCAGTCGGGTTGGCCAAAATCTAGTTTTGCCTGCTGGTCTGTGCACATGGTGGTCCACAATTGTCTGACACTGGTGAAATCTATGAACTCGACTCTCAAAGTGATTTTGCATTTCACTCATTTGTATAATGCCTTTCTGAGACAGCATCATTTTTATCCCACGGTGCTTTAGTAAACTGTAATTAAAATTAATGGTCTTATCAGTTAATTAGAGAACATACTTATAAAAGGAAAGGCCCATACCATTTCTCGATTATATGGCGTTGAATATCACTACACAGGAAAACATTGAAAAAGTAAAACAATGCTGTGAACCTGATGAATGCGGTAGTATAATCTCTAGTTTATGTTAATTTAACTTGCTTTAAATGCCTCCTCCCTTGCATCATAATTCATATTGTTTACTTCGGTGGATTCTATTAACTTGCATTTTATAATGGTGTTTAAGAGCCCAAAGAAGCCAATGGAGTGTATCTCAGTTTGATTGTGTTTTTTTTAACTATACATCTGAAAACATTTGCTATTTTCTAGTCTGTGATTCCACACTAATAGAGTTTGAAATGGAAAATCTCCTCAGATGTACGAGTTTGTTTTAGTCTCACAGCTGCAGTGGCATCTTTTCATGATAAAGTTAACCATTAGGACAGAGAATTACAATTGATTGTACCTTTAGTGGCTCATAGAATTTAAGCATTCAGCTTGCAATATTTAGGTTTTATATTGCATTCTTTCATTATAAATAATAAATATTGTATTGATAATATTCTATATAATCTATCACATATACCTCTTGACACTCATTGCCACATCTTGTCTCTCGGCTTTGCCTTTCAATGCCAAGTTTGCATGTTATATCATATTGTAAAAAGTAGCTAGCCCTCAATAAAGTCAATTTGTAACCCTAAGTTTCATACATTTAAATCCACATAAATGTTGTATTAGTACAAAGATGTACTTTGTCCTTTACCTGCATGGGAATACAGAAAGCTAGAGGGTCTTTGAGAAGCATTTCTAAAGCACAGGTGTAGGGGAGTAGGATCCAGGCCCATATCCTCTCTCACACAAACAGCAGCCGGCTTCTCATCAACCAAGATCAGTTGTGTTCCCAAGAATCGGGTTGAAGCCTTTCTCATGAGAGTCACTGGCTATTGATTTGCAACGCCCACTTAGCATATGATCGGAAAGCGCTACATTGAAGAAACCCCTCTTTCCAAACACATCCCCTAAATTTACTTTCAGACAGAAACACCACATTGCAGTTCCTAGTAGTTCCGTTAAAACCTATACAGGATCTGCTCATTTGGACAACATATACTGCGGGCTTGGTGTCCTGACTTATTCCAGACTTCCCCACCGGCTATGTTGGGCTGTATACCAGCTTGCTCACAGTGCCACTAGAAACTCCTCTTACCAAGGAGAGAAAAGATCTTGGCAACTTTCGAACATGACAACCCTGATCCCCCAGGACTGTGGAAACAGTGCACTACTTCTCGCTCAGTCACTCGTGCTCACTTAGTATCAGAAAGATACACAGAATAGACTATGTGGTCGTTTTTAAATAGGAATTTATTGAACAGTTGTTATTCTAGTGTAAAACAGGTGTGTAGAAACAACCATTAGATTGAAACAGATATAAATGATTAGAAGCCCTAAAAGTAAAAGAATGCTAGATCTCTACCATTTTGCTATAATCCTGATTACCAGCGAATATGTAAAATACATGACAATAAAATGTGTACTCCTAAGATGCTACCATTACTAGGTGTGTCTAAGTGTACCTAGCATGTATGTAGGTGTGGAGCCAAGAATTCTTCTAGGGTAAAGTCTATCCCATCACCTTAAGTGCAAAACTGTGGCATCCCATCTTGGTATCGAGTTGGACACCCCGCGAGGGTTGTTAGACCACGGCGAGCTGGAGTATTTGCATGCAGGAACCTCAGCTTCTCACGTCAGTGTGTCGGCAGGGAAATCCTGATCTCCTCGGTTTGTCTCAGCAAGATGTGATGTTTATATACCCTAAGGTCTACCCGAGGGTTCTACCTTGCTGTGCCACTTGTCGGACTTAGGATGACAAAGGGAATTAACTTTATGCAAAGTTATTATACAGGAGATGGTAGTCCTGCTGAGCTTCCAAGAATCCTCATGCATAATGTATGAGATCTTTACAAGGGAAAACCCTTTGACACACATCGCCGCTCCCCTGCCTCACCGGGAGTTAGGCTGTACACGGACCACATTTACCACTCTGTCTCTGATTTTAGGACGCATATCGTCGGAACTAATGCAAAATCTTTTAAATTCTTTTAAATTCTTCTAATTACTCTGGGCAGTTCGTGTACTTTGTGACTTACATTTTTGTGTAGTTCTTTAGACTGAGAGATGATCTAGGGCTCCGGTCGGCGTTTTGCTTGCCTCCCCAGCGCGACTTCGGAAGCGCCATCTTGGGTGTATTCTGACCCCAGCGCTCTAGTGTTAGGGCGATTACTGCCCCTCGCACTATAAATTCCTGGTGTCTGCTTGCGCTCTTCTTGACACACATCGCCGCTCCCCTGCCTCACCGGAAGTTAGGCTGTACACCGACCACATTTACCACTCTGTCTCTGATTTTAGGACCCATATCGTCGGAACTAATGCAAAATCTTTTAAATTCTTTTAAATTCTTTTAATTACTCTGGGCAGTTCGTGCACTTTGTGACTTACATTTTTGTGTAGTTCTTTAGACTGAGAGCCGATTTAGGGCTCCAGTCGATGTTTTGCTTGCCTCCCCAGCGCGACTTCGGAAGCGCCATCTTGGGGGTATTCTGACACCAGCGCTCTAGTGCTAGGGCGATTACTGCCCCTCGCACTATAAATTCCTGGTGTCTGCTTGCGCTCTTCTTGACACACATCGCCGCTCCCCTGCCTCACCGGGAGTTAGGCTACACCGACCACATTTACCACTCTGTCTCTGATTTTAGGACCCATATCGTCGGAACTAATGCAAAATCTTTTAAATTCTTTTAAATTCTTCTAATTACTCTGGGCAGTTCGTGCACTTTGTGACTTACATTTTTGTGTAGTTCTTTAGACTGAGAGCCGATCTAGGGCTCCGGTCGGCGTTTTGCTTGCCTCCCCAGCGCGACTTCGGAAGCGCCATCTCAGGGGTATTCTGACACCAGCGCTCGAGTACTAGGGCGATTACAGCCCCTCGAGCTCCATAAAATGGCAGTACTCTCTCGCCCGCGCAGCAGTCGGGCGCAGCGGGCGCGCCGATGGCGCGCCGGAGGCCGTGCTAGTACGGACCTAGGGCCAGACACGCTGCTCGACTCAGGCCACTTAGTGAAGACATATGCTAAGGAGGAGCTCATCCGTATGCAACGAGTTGACCCACGACACTGTCTTCACAAAGTTATGTCAGATGAACTATTTTCTCCGTGTGAACTCTGCCACCATAGGGGCCATACCATCTCACGGGAAGCTTCCGCAAGGGACCCGCTTGCTCTGGCATTAGTCAATTGTAGATCTCTGCCTAAACACTCGTTACAGATCCACCACGCAATCCAAGACAATAATTTTAACATTATGTTTCTTACTGAAACATGGCTGTCGGCTACTTCTGAGTTTGACATTGTCAATGCCCTCCCGGATGGCTATCTCATCCAGTGCCTCCATAGACCGCAAGGGAAAAGGGGCAGTCTGGCGATTATCTACAGGGAGAAATTTACTTGTAGGGTAGACAAGGGTTTCATACTAGATTCCGAAAGCCTGCACTTTAGGATACAACTCTCCCCAAACAGCTCACTCTCGGGTATGCATGTCTACCGTCCGCCTGGGGCAATAAAACAATTTACCAGCTCTCTCCTGGAGACTGTGTTGGCGCTGGCAGCCTCCTCTTCCAATTTCCTGCTGCTCGGAGACCTGAATCTGCACTTTGATTTGCAGGAGGACAAAGTAGCTTCAGATCTTAGATTGGAACTGAAGGCAGGCAATCTTACATTGCATAACTCCGATCCTACCCATCTTAAGGGCCATCTGTTGGACCCAGTGTTTTCCAACATCCCTCAACTTCGGCCTTTACCCCCCTCCCACTCCCCCTCCCCTGGTCGGATCATTTTCTGGTCCCTTTTGAGCTTTACTTTGCCACAGACCCTAGTCCCTCACCTTCCAAATCCTCATTTACCTCCTTAAGGCTATGGTCCCAACTGTCAACGAACGACCTTGCCTCGGTACTTGAACTTTCGACCCCCCCTCCTAAGAGTGATCCCCTGGAGGCCGATGCCAACTTCCATGACTGACTATGCGGCACGCTTGATGCCGTTCTCCCCATGAAAATGGTGAAGAATAAAAACGGCGACCCCAAGTCCTCATGGTATACTCCTAATTAAGGACTTTGAGGAAAAAATGCAAAAAGCTGGAGCGTGAATGGCGGAAGAACTGGGCGGTAAATTCCAAATCAGACTATCCAGAAGCCATGAGAGCCTATAAAGCGGCCCGCAATCTGACCAAAGCCACCTTCCTTGAGGAAAGAATCAAAACTTCCTCCAACTCCTCGAGAGAGACGTACAAGATCGTCAAGGAGCTGCTTAAAGTCCCTACTCCATCGGCGCCACCAGATGGGTGCAAAGATAAATGCAACCAACTAGCCCACTACTTTGACACCAAGATCAGTAACATCCTGGCTAGTCTTCCCCAGAGTACCCACAATTGGGACACAGCTGCACCTGACGCTAAGCCGGATAGGACCGTGTTTAACAGCTTTACGCCTATCTCAAGGGAAATTTTCTGTGCCGAATTAGCGGCCCTCAAGAGTGGCTCGCCTACCGACCCCATGCCAATTCACGTTCTCAAGCGGTTCACCAACACCATCGCCAGCCCCGCAACGGACCTGCTTAATTCATCTCTCAATCAGGGTACAGTACCACCTAGTTGGAAGAATGCAATGGTTAAGGCACTATTAAAGAAGCCGGGCCTTGACCCCGCAGATTTGTCAAACTATCGTTCAATCTCACTTCTGCCAGGTCTCAGTAAGATTGCTGAGAAACATGCTAACCGGCAACTATCACTCTTCCTGGAGTCAAATGACCTTTTGCGTCGGACGCAAATGGGTTTTCGGCCGAGTCAGGGAACTGACTCAGCCCTGATTGCCATGGTGGAGGAATCCAGATGCATCTTGGACTCAGGGGGATCCGCTGCTGTGGTCCTCCTGGATCTAAGCGCTGCATTTGACACGGTGGATCATGGTATCCTGATCCACCTTCTGGCCAAGATAGGAGTGAGGGACGTAGCACTCAAATGGTTTACATCCTTCTTTAGTGGGTGGGAATACCAGGTCTGTGAAGGCAATACGAGATCTTTGCCTATCCCCCTTCAGTGTGGAGTTCCGCAGGGCTCATCACTGAGCCCTACGCTTTTCAACGTTTACATGGCCCCACTGGAGGAGGTGGTTTCACCCTTCGGGGTGAAAATAGTGACCTATGCAGACAACACCCAACTGATCGTCTCGCTGTCGCTCCTAGAAAGCCATGGGGAAAAGTTTGCCTCTTGTCTCTCTGGAAACTTGTCTTGGATGTCAGACTCTCGTCTCAAACTTAATGGCACCAAGACGGAGCTGATGCTTCTTGGCAACATGTACACCTCGCTCCCAAAACCTATGTGGCCCCCCTGCCTGGGTGCCCCCCCCCCCTGACCCAAAGGATGTTATAAAAAGTTTGGGGGTCTGGCTGGAACCGGATTTGTCAATGGGAACACAGGCCAAGAGAGTTGCAGGGACCTGTTATGGCTTGCTCCGGTCAGTGCGGAAAATTCTTCGCTTCTTCCACCCAACTCAAGGAAGCTCCTGGTGCAGGGCCTGATCCTTTCCAGGCTCGATTATAGTAACGCCTTATTTCTTGCTGCACCTGAATCGACCCTCAACATGCTTCAGAGAGTGCAGAATGTGGCCGCTAGGCTACTCACCGGAACTCCAAAAAGAGCTTCGGCCAAACCCGCCCTTAAGGCCCTTCACTGGTTGCCGATTCGGGCAAGAGTGAAGTTCAAATCCCTGTGCATAGTGTTCAGATCACTTCAGGGCTCAGGCCCACCCATCTTGAAGGACCTGATCTGCCCCTACAAGCCGCCACGCTCCCTTCGCTCTGATCACGGTAATTTGGTGGCAATTCCCAGAGCGAAGAAAGCAAGGTCCGGCGGCCATCGGTTCTCCATAAACGCTGGGCAGTTGTGGAATGCCCTTCCTGTTGAGCTCCGCAAGGAGCCCAGCCTTGGGAAATTCCGCAAGGCCTTGAAAACCCACCTCTTCCCTCTTGACACCTAATTTTCCTGGTGCACACTGCTGTGGTTTTGTGTTTATTTTAGCGCTGGGGCGCTCTAGGGTAGCCATGCGCTCTATAAATACATTTTCATTTCATTTTCATTCATTCATTTCATTTCATTTCTTTGTTCTGTGTGCACTGTCATATCTTCTTAAAAGGTCAGTCCATAAGAACCCTTATGTATGTAATATAGGGAATAATATCGTTGAAAGGTTATGATGTTATCTGACCCTATATTGGGGTAACTATATGGAATATACCAGATGCTGTGGTTCATTTGAAGAGCCAGGTCTTGAGATCCTTCCTGAATTATGTCAGAGATGGGTAGAGCCTGAGGTGGAGAGGCATGGCGTTACAGGATTTGGTGGTGAGGTAGGAGAAGGATCTTCCTCTGGTCGTGGTCTTGCGGATCTGAGGGATAGTGCCGAGAACCAGTTGAGCGGAGGCATCTGGTAGATATGTGGAATGAGAGGCGATGGTTTAGGTATGCTGGTCCGGCATCATGTAGGGCTTTTGTAGACATTTGTGAGGAGCTTGAAGGTGACTCTTTTGTCGACTGGGATCCAGTGGAGTTCTCGTAGGTGCTGGGAGAAGTGGCTGCGGCGGAGATGTTGAGGACGAGTCTCGTTGTAGCATTCTGCATGTTCAGAAGTTTATGGGTGGCTTCTTCATAGAGTGCATTTCCGTAGTCGAGTTTGCTGCTGATGAGTGCGTGGGTGACCCGTCTCATGGGCCTCAGTAGGGATCCATCTGCAGACCTTCCAAAGCAGTGTGGAAGCATGATGAGGTGATGGCGTTTATCTAGTGGTTCATTGTGAGCGAGATGTCCAGTATGATACCGAAATTGTGTTGTGGTCAGTGGGTCCAAGCTCGGCAGGTCACCATGAGTCTTCACAGTAGGAGGTATTTGGGCTCCAGGATGAGGACTTCGCTTTTGTCCGAGATGAGCTTGAGGCAGCTGTCTCTCATCCAGGTGGTGACGACCTTCAATCCATTGTGGCAGTTGTTTCTGGTGATGGTGGGCTCTTTGGTGATGGAGAAAATCAGCGGGGTGTCATCGGGGTAGGATACGATGTTGAGTCCGTGGCTCCTGACGATAGTTGTGAGTGGGGCCATGTAGATGTTGAAAAGCGTGTGGCTCATGGAGGAGCCTTAAGGCAATCCAAAGCTGATCTCTGTGTGTTCCGGGAGGAACGGGGGAAGTCTGACTCGCTGTGTTCTACCAGTGAGAAAGGAACAGATCCAGTCCAGGTCTTTGTCGTGGATGCAGGCGTCGTGGAGTCTAGTGATTAAGATAACATGAGGGATGGTGTTAAAGGCAGCTTGAAGGTCAAGGAGGATGAGGGCTGCTGTTTCTCACCAGTCGAGGAGGGAGCATATATCATTGGTGGAGGAGAGGAGGACAGTCTCAGTGCTGTGGTTTCTTTGAAAGCCCAATTGAGAAGAGTCCAGGATGTGATTTGTTTAGATGAACTTGGAATTGGACGTTGATGGCCTTCTCGATGACCTTGGCTGGGAAGGGGAGCAGGGAGATGGGTCTGATGTTTTTGAGGTCTGTCGAGTCGGCTGACTGTTTCTTCAGCAGAGGGTTGATCTCAGCATGTTTCCAGTCATCAGGGAAAGTGGCAGTTTCGATGGAGCAGTTGATGGTAAGGCATAGCTCGGGGGTGATCGTGCCTCTGGTTAAGATGTGGTGTTGGCAGGAGCCCAAGGGGGCTCTGGAGTGAATGCTCTTCATGATCTTGACAGTGTCATCTGTGGTGAGCAAGTTTCAGGATATGTTGAGGGGCATCGTCATCGTGTGAGGTGGTGGCAGGAGGATGTGTGGGTGTTGGGTGTCTAACCTATTGTATATCTGCTTGATCTTGTGGTAGCAGTAGGTGCCGAGTCTGTTGCAGAGGTATTTGGAGGGTGGGACTTTTGTAGTCTTGCTGTGGGGTTTGATGAACTCCTATATGATGGTGAAGAGTTCTTTGCTGTTTTGTACATTTGCGTTGGTTCTGACTTGAAGGGCTGTGTTTTTGTGCTTTTAAGGAAGGTGTGGTGTGCATAGACAGTGGCTTTGAAGGCTGTGTGGGTTTCTGGCGTTTTGTTGTTCCTCCATCTCTTGTTGAGCAGCCTACTCATGAAGGGCAGGAGTTAATCAGAAGGCTTTCTTGAAGTGTTGCTTGCCGGTTACTGTTGTGAGCGGCGCCAGCGCGTTAGAGCCATTGTATGTCCACGCTGGAGATTGCGTGCGGAGGTATTCGCATCTATGAATGTAGGCGGTATGTTTGAGCTAAGGGAGACTGGGAGATGTTCTTCAGTGACCTTTTTCCAGTTGCAATGTGGGCAGTGGGTGCATTGGTGTATGGTGAGTTTGGTGAAGGCAAAGTGAGCGCAATGGTGAGCGGTCCAGAGGAGGTCGGTTGCGTGTCTGTAAGTGATGTTTTCACTGGCTGAGAAGACAGGGTCCAGCATGTCCTCTGCTGCGTGGGTCAGAGAGGTGACTAACTGCTTGAATCTGGTATTGGCAAGGTTCTCCAGGAGGCATGCAGTGTTCTCATCTTTGGGGTTGCCCAGGTGGAAGTTGAGGCCGCTGAGTAGGATTTCTCGTGGATACGAGAGCCTGTGGTTTGATAAAGTGAAAAATGGCATTAGTGAAGTGTGGACGGGACAGGAGGTCAGTAGATGAGGGTCCAGCTGAGGGTGGTGTTGGGGGTGGTCTGGACCTGAATGTGGAGGTGTTCCATGGTTGCCGTGGGGACATCCGAGTCAAGTGGGTGGTCAAGCGGAGGCAGTCCTGAGACAATGCCTCCTCCAGTTTGGTTGGTTTGGTTTGGTTGGTGTGATCCCTGTGGGCGATCTTGTAGCCTTCAGGAATGACAATGGCGATGTCGGGCCTGAGCCGGCGTTCGTCCAGATTTCCATAAGGAAGGGGATGTCGGGGGAGATAGATTCAAGTAGGTCCCAGATTGCTGTGGCATTTCTGTGGAGGGGGCACATGTTCAGGAGGATGCAGCTGGGCCAGTCAGGTTTGCAGTGGGTGTGCTGGGCAGAGCTGGAGTGCAGAGGTGGGTGAGAGAGCAGCTGCAGCTTTGGCAGGAGAAAGGTGCTTGGATGCCTTTTTACAAAGTGAGGTGGGAGGTGGCATGGTGTCCAGTGATCAGGGCAAGGATGGAGCTGGCATCGTACCAGTGGAAAGTCCGAGAACCAGGGTCCGTGGCATGGGGCACGATCCAGGCACAGATGGGTGCAGGTGGTGTGCCTTTGGTGCTGTGCACAGCCATTAAGTAGTGTGAAGGAGAGGGAAGGACAGCTGGGTGGCGGCAAACGCGGCATTAGGAAAAGGGCGGGGCCATGGGGGTCAGGCAGGGGCAAGGAGCAGAATAGCAAAAGAAGGTGAAAATAGAAAACGTGAAAACAACAAAGAAAAGAGTGGAAAAAGCAAAACAGAGTGCAAAAGAGGCAAAGAGGCAAAAAACAGAAGGACAGAAAGCAAAGGATAGAAGGCAGACCAACAGCAGAGCAAAGAGCTTCCCACAAGCCCACCAGAGATGAGGCGCTGGCAGGAGCCTGTGGGTGGAGGACGGCCTCAACCCACCAACTAGCGAGTGTCAGTGAGCCTGCAAGGGGTGGCAGTTACCATGCGGTACTGTGCAGGAAGGGAAGAAGATCATTGACAAGGTCCCTGAAGTTCTTCCTTTTCTGGCACAGGGGCTGCCATTAAGTAATGGGAGGGGGGGGTTGGACAGGTGGGAGTCGAGCAGCTGGAAATGCTGTGTTACGAAGGGGGCGGGCCTTAGGGTTGAGCAGTGGCAGAGGCACAGCCCAAAGCGAGGGAAAAAAATGAGAACAGCAAAAGTGAAAAACACGAAGAAAAGGGTGAAAAAAAGCAAAAAAGCAAAAAATCAGAGAAAGGAGGCAGAAAGGCAGGAAGCAAAAGGACAGCAAGCAAAGGACATAAGGCAGACCAGCAGCAGAGCAAAGATACTCCCCACTAGTCCTCCAGGGTTGAGGCACACCTGGAGCCTGCGGGTGGAGGAGGGCCTTGAACCACCAAAAAGCAGAGGGTCCGGGAGCCTGCAAGGGGCAACAGCTATCAGGCGGAGCTATGCAGCAAGGGAAGAAGATTACTGACAAGGCCAGTGAAGTTGCTCAATTAAACTATGAATGCAAAATTGAAATAGTTGGATGAACTGTACATCTGTTTAATCCAAAACCTTAGAATTTGTAAGTCTTTGATGACATTTTGTGACTCTCACCGTATATTTACTTCTCTCCTACCCATTTTGGGAACCCACTGGCACACTTTGCTGGATGGTCGAATTTCAGCCTGCAGTGTTTCAGTTGTGTAATATTCCCATGATATTTACAAAAGATACATTGACATAAAAAATTCAAATGCGAATCAAATACATACATAGATGCCATTACCAAGAAATCCTGGCAGGAACACAGCTCTTAAGAACAGGATTAAGTATTGGAGAACAACCTAATATATATCTTTTTATAGAATTAATTATCACCTGTCAAAAAAATATTGTATAGAGAATGTCATTCTTGAAATGTATTGCTGCTTCAATCTAAAGGATATTTTCCCTTAAAAATAGGTTTCCAGATTAATAAACTATGGTTTTAAAGCATTCGTTGAAATACCAAATGGGACATTTGTGGGCTGATTATGATGTTGGGCAAAGTGTATCGGTCTGGAACCGCCCGACCATCAGTCTGCGGTTCGAACTTCGCAATTTGGATGCAGCTGCTCATAGGGGACTCGGAAACATCCACTTCATTATGGCAGCTTGTGCAGCGTGCAGAAAAGACCCTCAGCACAAGCTGCCATTTTGAAATGGATATCTGTAAACATCCCTTCACCGTGTGGCAGGCACCTCATGGTGCCTGCCACACGGTGCTGGGCTGTTTAGGGGGCACATCCCCCCAGGGCCCATAGCAGAGGGCCGGGGGAGATCATTTTCCGACAGACTTTCCATGACAGAAAGGCTGACATGGAAAGGCTGTCAGAAAATGGCATCATAATCCTGACAGTGGAGTCGCATTCATTAGGCGTTTAAGGTGTCATTACGACACATTGACAGGCTCCTAGACCATGTCAGAAGTGACGAGGATGGTCCCTCCACCCGATGCCTCTGCCAGCTGAATCATAATGCGGGGGGCAGATCCCAGGGGCAGATGTCGGTGGGTGGTGGGTCCGATACCGACTTGAAGTCGGTGTCGGACCCATCAACATCGTAATCAGCTCCTATGTAATCATATTTGCATAGCCAATTCATGTAAATGAAATGCTCAAACAGCCACTCTGAAGCATATTTTAACTGGCATCTCCCTTATCACACATTGGACGTTTTTAGAACACTAAGTAAACCTAAGGCATAAACAAATTACTGTGGAATTCATATTGCTGATAATTGTCTGCAGTCCATTTCACACACATACAATGTTTACGTTTCATAACAATTCAGCAAAACTGTAATTAAGCAGGAAAATAAAAAGGCTACTCAAAGTCTGAGAACAATCAAGCATGACTTTCTATAGTTGATTTTTATTATATTAGGTTTTGAGTTCTTTTAAACTGAATTATTTTTTCATAAACATTTGGCTTTCATCAACTATCTTAGTAACCACATTCTTTTCCTATGAATTTTAAGTGCTTTAGGGAAATTGATAATATGTGATACCTCACTCATGTAAACATTTTTTAGTCCCTAGAAGTTATAATGAGTCATCCTGAAGACAATCGGAATCAGATTCGCGAACTGGCCCAAACGTTAACAGATGGAAGAGTCCTAGATGAATTGATCAATGAAAAGCTGGAGGCTTTTAATACGCGGCGGGAAGAGCTCATACAAAAGGTACGTGGCTTCTTTATTTATCTGTCAAACACAACTGCACATCCTCATTTTTTTTTAATTGCCTTAAAAATGTTTTTGTTTCTAAGTGTGATATTCATAAACGTAGTTGTTGGTTCAACTTATATTTCCCTCTACTATAGGTAATTGAAATGTTCTTTTAGCAGTTTCCACACTTAAGCATACACAAACCATTTCAAGTTTCAAGGACTTCTGAAGGCTCTCTGTGCAGGGTATAATAAGCCCAAGACACATGTGTGTGCCTATAACAAGGGAGAGGGCCATTAACAATTGGTCGAGCCCAAGGCAGAAGGGCTTTAGAGCTATTAGAACATTTTTTCCTCCGAGTGTACAATGTTCCGAATAAACATGGCAAAACAATGAGACATAGCTGCCAAGGTTTGGTTGGCTTATGTGTGACATTCCAATGTGTGCAGTGCGTTTATGTGTGACATTTCAAGGCTTACGAGTGACACTTTACTGCGAGTGAATTACACCCTTTAGTTACAGGTGGTGGTTTAAAGGGGACTTGAAGAAACTGCAATAGCCTATAACCATCAAACAGTTGATGTTGATAGTTGCCTATCAGACCTGATCCTCTGATCCACAGAGGATTCATAAGTTGAACCTGGAAGCCTTCACTGTTTGTACCAGTCTCGCACTCTTAGAGTCTCCCCCTCCTTGCCACTCACTCCTTTCATTCCTCAATTTGTTTCGCACTTTCTCTCATGTCCACACTCCGTTGTCTCATTCTTTACTCCCTTTGACCTTCTCCTCCGTTTCTGTCTGAAGAGAATCCAATGTGATTATAGAAGTGTGTGAACTCTGAGCTTCTCAGGTTTGATTTCTTAATTGTATACCATCATTTTTACGTGGTAGCGGTTGAGCACAGCTGTGGCCTTGAAGAAGATTGTGACCCCTTCTATGCAAAGGATGAGCCACCCGAACTGGATATTTTGTGTTTTATGCAAATATGTTGTTAAGGTTCTAAAAAATGTTTACCTTTTTAAATGTACGTACAGCTGGTAAAAAAAACACGTTTTGTCAGATGGCTGTAAAGGAGCGGCTTACCTTAGGGTGGAAATGCAAGCACACGCTCAGTGGAGTCTTGACAGTGAATGCCTAGCTCTTCTGTAAATTTATTCGCCAGCCTAAGCAACTCTCCAGATGGTCCGAATCCTACTTTACAACTCTTTTCAAGACTCGTGGCAGTCCTGGATCGCTCATGAAATTGTGCCTTTGGCAGAAAACAAACAGGCAATGAAGGTGCTCACTGCTGACTGCAGCACAAGAAGGATGAGACCGGAGAGTGTCAGTGACTGTGAAACACAGTCGTGATGAGGCTCCGGCAGCCGGTCCCAAACACTGTCAGCTCAGCCTGAGGAGAGTGAGCTACATACAGTCTGACGCTACAAACGTAAAGGTTTATTTCTAAAAAGGTTGTATATTACTGGGAGGTACTGTGAGCTACAGCAACGAGTCTCCAGCAGCCGTTTCAGTTGTGAGGCATCAAGATGAGAGGGGAGGCAACTGGTGGGGCTGCAAGCAGCAGTGGGTTGACAAACTTTACCTTAAAAAACATAACTGCCAGCCGTTCTCCCCTCACCCCTAGCGAAGTCCTGTCCTGTCTCTAAAAATGGACACAAAGCTGCATTCACGTGAATGCCGCCCCACTGCTGCAGCCAGCGAGCCAAGCGCAGCAGAGCTGAAACCAGCATCGCAGATAATATAAGATCCATGTAAACTGTTAATTATAATCTCAAAACATATTCAACACCACGGCAGCAGTGCACTGCAGTGTGCTGTAATGCAGTCTGTAACACACACACAGTGAGCCCACAGTCATTTCTCTGGCACTCTGTCTCTCAGCGCGAGTTTGATGCGATGGCGGTGAGCCACACCGGTCGCGCCCGCACATCACTGCTGCTGCCCGCAATGGCCGAGATTTCAACTCATGCGTGGCCATGATGTTGAGAGTATTGATTCTTGCCGTCCGGTCCAACGCCGGTAATATGCGCATCCAGCAGTGCACTTATTATGCTGCATCTCTGGGATGTGGACAGCACTCCGCACACACCATTCCAGTGGAGTCCCCCACCGCATCCTGAATCCAACCTCACTGCCTGACAGCGCCAGCAGCGCGGGCGGGAATATCTAAGGCCAGAGGCAGCAGGGCTAAAAGAAGTAACATTGTAGCAGGCAGCATAAGTTTATTAACTGTTTACTGAGCCTGCTGGCAAGTCTCTGCGGGGAGCAGCAGTGCTGGCGCGCGCTAGCAGCCTGGCAAACAGTTTCAGCATTGGTACAGCAGAGTGAGACAGTGCCATTTAAATGTGTGACAATGCATTTCAATGCGGTGATGCAGAACACCACACTGAAATGCGTTAGAGTCACACCTGATGCGTGATACTTGGCAGTCCTGTTGAGATAATCACTGTAATTTTGGGATAGAATTTCTCTAGTAGCCACTATTTGCCTTTGTCACTCCATTGTATTCAGTGGAGCTCCAAAACTGTAAATACTCTAATTGAAGATTAAAATATGCATTGAACAATTATTTTGGAATTAATCTGCCCAAAGATGCATTGGAAACAGATTAGTACCTTCATTAAACCCCACTGATCTTCTCCTTTATAACACCTAACTAAAATTTTACAAAAGTTGGAAACATAAATTCGTATACTTACAACTATGATTGACATTTTTTAAGCTTTACTGGGTTTACCAAAATCCTCGAGAGTAATCATGGAAATCTATCTAAAGGAAGACTTCCTTCATTTTAACAACTCCTCTAAACTCTAGTTGGTGTCAATCCTTAGTTTATTGAAAGCTTTTATTTTCTTCTTTCTTTTTGCTAGAAAAAATATTTCACTGACTGTGAAACACTGTCCCTTGCACCTCCTTGAATGACTACACTGTACCCTTCCCATTTTGACTCTGGGCACAAAGGGGTCTATTAGAATAGCGGGCGGATCACCACCGTCATTCCTCCCCGCCCGCCTACCATTACCCCGTCATATTACGATGGTGGGGGGACCCAGGCGGCCGGAAAGACCGTCCGCCGGCAATCAACCGGGAGACAAGTCGACCGGGCGTAGAAGGGGTATAATATAGTGGCGGTGTCTGCAAGACACCGCCATCCATATTATAATGCAGGCGGAGATGTGCCTTTCCATGGCGGCAACGAAAGACATGCAGTTCCTGAATATGGGGGCCCGTTGCGGGCCCCCAGGGTGTTGGGGGATGGGGGTGCACATTGGAGGTACCTATGGTACTCCCCTGCATTTACATGAACATCGTGGCAGGCACCGAGCAGTGCCTGCCACAATGTGCATGTAAATGCACAAGGTGCATCCACAGCATCTTGGCGGGCGGTGCTGTGAGCACTGCCCGCCACAATGTTGTGGATGGGGAATGCCACCGCGGCGGTGGCATCCTAATTGCTGTTGCGGGACGCCACACCACTGGCGGCCGGTCCCAGCACTGATAGGGTGGCAGGTGGACGAAAGTCTGCCAGCCATCCTAATAGACCCCTTAGTTCCAACAAACTTTTCGAAAGCATATTTATGTGTCTTTTAATGCCATATAAGTGCATAAAATCTGAATAATTTATTAGTTCTGATCTTATGGTGTTCATGCTAAATGTTTATGAATTTTGACAAGGAGTGCATGTTTTCTTAAATAATAGTTGTTTTACATAGTATTCGACATCAGTACAGCTTTTCACGTTGCATGTTTGCCTACTGGTTGCATACTCCTGTATCTGTCCTCCCTTCCAACTCCTTCAGGTTTGCTCTCAATATTTTCAAACTAATCAAACATTTTTTTTACTTTCATGCTCTACATACAAAAGCAGATCTTCTATTGTTTTTTTCTAGTAGTGGACTTCTACTTGTCTAGGTATGACTAAAGGTACAAAAACACCAATCACATGTCTGCTCGTGGATGCAGCGCTCGAAGTTTACTTTTTTGTTTTTATATTTAGCAGTTTAAACGACTGCTAGGCTCTATGTAGTAACTATATAGTGAAGCCAATATATAGACCCTCAAATTATTACTCAATTGAGGTAGAGCATCCTGAATTGCACCAAACTTGGCTTATAAAACATCAAGCACAAAGTCAGAAACTAACTTTTAGCCTATCTTTCACGTTATTTCCTAACAATAGCAGATGTGTAACACAGTTAACAGATGCTTTTAACAGCATTTATATAAGTATTTACCATGTATACATTACTAAATCTCAAATATGTTTGGCTGTTGTCATGAGGAAATCTCAGTGAGATAATATAATGTTGTTATGAAAATCATGATCTATTGTAAACATGTATGTGGCTTCCATTGCCAGCTCTTAGTCATTGACATACTGCACAAGAAAAAAAGAGTAGATACTCTAATGTTGTGAGCGTGTATAAGTGGCTCCAAAAAGTTGATTGCAGGCTACCAGTAGCTCGCAAAAACCTTCAGAGTAGCTCTCAGCCTTGAGTTCGCTTTTAACTAATGTCTGCAATAATTAAATGTTGTGTGTGTTTTTTTAAAGTTAAGGCAAGGCTATGTTTATTTAGCATTATTATTAGGCTGCCGATATCAAAGCTTGATAATGTGCAGTGCTCCATTCAGATGTATAACCCATGTCGGTCACACAGGTTCAGAACTGAAGCACTGAGGTATTTAACTCTTAAATAAAAGTCCATCTCGGGGGCGTGGCATGGACGGCGTTGGTAATGGCCGCCTAGCCTGTTCACTGCTGCGCAGGGGAGCGAACTTTCCGACTTCAGGGGCAATAATACCGACTCTGAAACCGCATGGACGGAAGAATCGAACTCCGGACCGGCTGAGGCACACTCGGTTCGAGTTTGAGCTCCTAGAACCCGCGGGATGTACCTTTTTTCCCAACTTGATGTAACGCGAGTGGAGATGAGGCTCGGAGCAGCGCGCTGACAGGGTGTACGCCGCATGTTGGGAAACAGCGGAACAAAGAGCCACGCACGAAGGTGAGGTGAGCCTCAGATGATGCGTCCATTAGTGGCTGAATCTCCGGAGTGAAGCAATTTATCCGGTTTTTGGTAAATTCATCGAGAATTGCTCCTTATGCCCGGCTGCTTTGTCTGTCCCTAAGATGGCCGCCCGTTATCTGCCTCATTCATAGCGCGCTACAAATGTACTGCTACACTGCTAATATCCAGCGAAATGCTCCAACAGCCTAGCGATTCTGCCCCACACCTATCTAGAGGAGAACCCTGATAAAGGGAGTGTATTACCATCTGCGAAGTGCCAAAAATTCGAGGGAGCCTGTCTTCAATAGCGCCTGACCCCAAAATGGCGACTGTGGTAAAATTTTATCAGCTTTTTCGGCGCGAAAATAAGAAAGACATGAGGAAACTGTGAACTTTAAAAACTGTGAACTTTGAAAAATAAGCCCTACAGAACCAAGGTGCCCTACCTTAACCTACCATTCCTAATGCTACAAGTGGCACAAATGGATGCAGTCACAAATAGAGCAAGACAAATGAGCAATATCCAATATTCAAGAATGTGTCATTTTGGGTAGTGCTAGCTTACCATACATACCAATAGAAAGCCAAAGGACTAGCGCAAGAGGTCCGGACCATCACTGGAGCACACCGACATAATCTGCCAGCACTCTGAGCTCTAAGACACAGCCTTTGGGTCTCTGTTAGACAATCTAACATAACCAGTGCCCTAACACCCCACAGGTCGTCCTGTCCTTCTTGCCAACTGGAGGGCCATCGCAGTAGCGCCAACCAAACACGAAACTCCTTCAAAATGGCGGGAAAGAGACGAGAAGAAAAACAACAAAAAGGTGAAGCATGAACTCTCTTTGTCAGACTCTCCTATTAAATCGAAGGCAGACGTTAGTAGTACCCTAGAAGTAATCCTGAGAAAACTAGCAGAAGTACACAACCTAGCAAAATCAACCAAATCCAATACTGACTCTATGCAGCTGGAATTTACTGCAATTAGAGCTGACATGAGCTCTGTACACAAAAGCATAGATGAAGCGGAACAAAGAATTAGCGACTTGGAAGACAGAACCAATACTGCATCCAACTCCATACAGCAACTCCAGGGGTCAACAGCCCAGCTCAGACGCCAGATCTCGGAGTTAGAGGACAGAAATAGGAGGGGAAACGTGCGCATTTTTGGAATCCCAGAAAATGCAGAGAAAGACGCAAATTCCTGTGTAGACTTTCTAGAAGCTTGGATTCCGAAAATAACAGGGATTTCCTTCCCCCACGAATTTGAACTCGACAGAGCCCACAGGGTACCAAGTTACATCCCTCACGGATACAGAGGCCCGCGTCCACTGATATGCAAGCCGCTGAGGTACCAACATACCGAGGATATACTTCAATTCGCAACACGCAACCACAAGGTCACTTGGGAGGGACATAACATAACTTTCACCCAGGACTACTCGAAAGACACACTCGAAGTCCGGAAGGGCTTCCTGGCCCTGAGAGAAAAACTTAGATCGAAAGGTATTCAGTACTCCTTTGCTGGTCCGGCGAAATTCAGAATCACCATACAAGGCAAACCGAAATTCTTCACGGACCCTAATGCATTGGCGTAATTCATCGGAGACTCTCCACCGCAGAACATGGACTCGTCCAACAGCACATCAAACAAGCGGAAGACAAACTCGCAAAAAAATATAAACTCGGATTCTGGTCAAGGGAGACTCTATCATAATAGCCTTAAGCCTCAATCTTGATGTCTCTAATGATCTTATTGATCGGGTTCTATTCCCGTAGATAGAAAGTCAACCTAGTAATCATCTATTAGCAGTCGATCATCCTGCTGCCTCTTCCGACTCAGTTATTGTTGATGTTTCGAATTGAATTGTTTGACTCCGTCAGGTAAGACCACTCAGTGTACATGCCCAAGGTCACCTCACGCATCCATTAATTTTCCTATCACATGCCATAGCACATGACTTGCTTTGTGTTCTTTCAACCGAAAACGGGGCAAATGCTCTGTTCCATAGTCATTACCACCATTACCTTACCAGGGTGTTAGAGATTTTCAGGGATTATGTCTGTATCTATAGAAAGTTTCCTCATGTTATCTTGTTTTCAATTGCGCATGTCTTAGACATGCAAAGTCTATATAGTAGGCACGACTGAACAGACATGGTTAGCAAGCTTTTAGTTAATAAGTTTATACCCTACACTGTATAGTTAAGTTTCATGATCTTCCCCATGATCACTGACTCACAACTTACTATATACAGCTTACTATATACAGCTGGTCCTTCACGACGCTTAGCAAAGTACATTAAAGAGTTGGTTATTGTTTCCTGTTACATCCACCATTCTAAACCCTTTCCTGCGTCGCAGGGGGACGGTAATGCCGTCGCAGTTCCTAAGTTCTTTTGAGAGGGGAGGTGGGAGGGGGGGGGAAGTAGAGGGAGTAATAAAGGGAGGAGGGGGGGGAAGGGGGGAAAAGGGGAAGAAAAAAATCTGGATTGTTTCAGTATGCTTTCTGTGTTTATGGTTAATGCTTTCTCTCACCTATATGTCTACAAAAGTACTAATTACCGATATTTCAAATAGGCCCCCACAGAGCACTCATGGCGGTCTAACTAACCATACTATCAGCCTATTCCCCAAAATAGACCACAGTAACATATTCCACACAAACTAAAAATACGTTAGCTCAACCTATACCACTGTAACAGCAGCACATGCGAGACAGAGCCTACCCAGCGAAACAGCTCACTCATTCATACTCAACACTCACTTAATACTCTCTATCTTAATCTTTACCAATATGCCACCTGAACAAGAGCGGCAGCCTAGTACCCAATGACTCGTAATACTATATTTCGGAGGGCCTTAATATTGTCTCCTTCAACGTTAAAGGCCTCAACCACCCGGTCAAAAGGAGAAAAGTTCTGGAGTACCTGTCCAAATCCAAGTGCGACATCCTCCTCCTGCAGGAGACTAAACTGTCAAAGGATGACGCTGAATTTATAAACCAACATTGGATCTCTCACAATCTCTGCTCTCCAGCAGTTAGCAAAAAGAGGGGGGTCCTCACACTAATAGCTAAGAAATCCAACATTTCCGTAGTTTCACACACTCACGATGACGATGGCCGCTTCATCATGGCACACCTTCAGAGAAACGAAGATCATATCCACGTCATGAACATATATGGCCCCAATAGTGACGACCCAGAGTTCTGGTATTCATTAGCCCCGACCCTAGAATGCGTACCCCAGGGAGAATTACTAATTGTGGGAGGTGACTTCAACCTGCCGCTAGACCCAATCACCGACCGTCAATCGAATTGCTCCTACCACCCTACACGATCGCATATTAGTTTACACCGTCTATGCTCCAGTTTCAATCTACACGACTCGTGGAGACTCCAACATCCTGACGGCCGAGACTACACCTTCTACTCGCCTCCTCACAATTCCTACTCGAGGATAGATTATATCCTCATTAATAGCCCCTTCACACACCTCATCGAGGAAATTAGTATTGCCCCCAAATTGATTTCTGACCACTCAAGCATTCAGACCAAACTAGTGGGCTCCAGTTCCATTCTCCCCCCTAAGAGATGGAGATTCAATGACGAAATATTTTCTGAACCGGAAAACAAGCAAAAGATCGAGGCTGCCATCCTAGACTACCTCAAACAAAATGACACCCCTGAATCGGAAATCGCGACTGTATGGGAGGCACTCAAGGCCACTTTGAGAGGGGTAATCATAGGCATTCGAGCACAAGCTAACAAAAAATTAAACAAGGAATTGACCACTCTGGAAGATAACATTAAAAACCTAGAAACCGCTCATATGGCAGATCTTCAAAATTCTCTGATTTTAAATGACCTCACTAGACTGAAATATGAATACAACTCGATACTCAGTAGAAGGGCGGGGTCTGGGTCAATAAGTTCAAGGCTCTAAGGACTTGTGAGGGCAACAGAGCTGGAAAGATTTTGGCATCATATCTAAAACATACAAAAAAGCAATTCAACATCGCCTCAGTTAAAGATAATAACAATGTCATCCAAACGAAGCAGGACCTAATTCTCCATACCTTTAAATCATTTTACCAAGACCTGTACAAGAATAATCTAGACTTTAACTCGGAAGAGTGTGACAGGTACCTAAACTCACTGGGCCTTCCTAAACTCAACGATGCTGACAAGGCCACACTGAACTCTCCACTTACTCTACAGGAAGTATCAGCGTCAATTAAAACCCTTAAATGTAAGAAAGCACCGGGCCCTGACAGATTCTCGGCCAGCTTTTACAAAGAACTCACGAACTCCCTGAGCCCGACTCTTCTAAAACTATTCCATTCCTTTAGCGTAACGAAAGGTATAACCAAATCGATGAGTGAAGCTACCATTATAGTCATCCCTAAAGAAGGTAAAGACCCGCTGCTGACCAAAAATTACAGGCCAATCTCCCTAATTAACTTAGATTGCAAAATATACGCAAAGATTCTCGCCACACGGCTAAACTCACAACTCCCAAAGCTAATTAGTACATCACAAGTAGGTTTCATGAAACAGCATATGTCTAACGATAATACAAGGATCCTCTGTCACGTCATTGAAAAAGCCAGACTACTCGCAGCCCCCACCGTAGCTATTACTCTCGACGCAGAGAAGGCGTTCGACAGAGTCTCCTGGCTTTTCCTCAAGAGCTGTATGTCTGTCTTTAACCTTAGGGAAACCTTTACTGATTTGGTGATGGCCCTATACCTTTCACCATCCGCACGCATTGCTATAAATGGTTCATTGTCGGACCCCTTTTCTCTGGAACAAGGGACGAGGCAGGGTTGCCCCCTCTCCCCTTCACTCTTTCTCTTGGCAATGGAACCCCTAATTGCTAATATTAAAATAAATGAAAATATCAGGTGTGAACTTTGGGGATAAGTGTGTCAAACTGTCCGCCTATGCGGACGATATCCTGATTGTAACAGAATCACCAGATACCTCCATCCCTGCACTAACGACTACCATTGACACTTACTCCACCCATTCAGGGTACAAACTCAATCGGGATAAGTCAGAGGTTAAGCCACTCAATATTTTAACGCCCAAAGAAGTGCTGGGAAACTCAGGTCTCTGTTGGCAACCAGAGTTTGTGAAATACCTAGGTATTGAATTCGGTGACTCCCTTATGGAGACCCTCCAACGGAATGAAAAGATAACTTTAAGCAAAATCAAGACCCAACTAGAGGGTTGGTCCCCTCGCTTCATTACTTGGTGGGGCAGAGTTGAGACCATCAAGATGATGATATCACCTCTAGTTAATTACCTCATATCTATGCTCCCTCTAACCCTTACACCAGACTTCTACCACAAATTAGACATGGCTATCTCAAATTTCCTTTGGAAAGGGAAAAGGGCTAGAATCAGCATAAAAAAGCTACGCTTAGATAAAACCGCAGGTGGGGTCAATTTGCCAGATTTTAAAAGGTATGAAGCCGCCTTTTTAGCCAAGCAGGGAGCCCACTGGCTCGCACCTTCACCTGACTATACTCCAGTGTGGCTAGAAATCGAGAAAGAAATTCTAGACGGTATTGCCCCTAGCGCGTCTCTCTCGTCAAATCTAAACAAACTAACCCACTCTAAATCAATATTTCATAATACCAAATCTGCTCTTCTAAAGTTTGACAGAATCCTAGAAAACAGCATACGGGGCTCACAATGGAAATCCTTATGGAACAACCGTAACATTTTGTACAAGGGTAAACCTCTACACCAGAGGTCTTCAAACTGTGGGGCGCGCCCCCCTGGGGGGGCGTGGATGTGTTCCCAGGGGGGCGCAAATGGGCCTACAATTACATGTAAATGAAGCTAGCCTGGAAGCGGGAAAGGCGCGTTTCCAGGCTGTCTTCACTTATATGAAGCAGTTACACTGCAAAGTGAGGGCAGTGTGGTGTTCATACAGTCTGTTTCAATGGTGACGAGTTATTGTTGTTTTCTGTTTTACGAAGAGGGCTGTTTCCTGTAAAATAGAGGCAAAGATGGAGCATTGCAAAGTTTTCATCTTACTTGAGGAGCACATCATTAATTAGGACATGCTTAGTATATGCCTGGAAAGCGTTAGTTGCTTTGGCCAGCATTTTTAAATTGACTGCATAACGCTCTAAGGTAAACATCGAAAGCAATTGCATTACATGATGGAAGATTGCTTTTCTCACAGGTTCTAGGACCAGTATTTAAAAATCTGATTGCACCCATATGAGAGTGTTTTCTCCTCCTTTGTGCTTGCCCATTGATAAAATCTTTAAACTGCGATAAGGAATTATTAATTTCTCTTTTAAGGGTTGGATTGTTCTCCTCTGTATTCCAGTGAAGGAAGTGCGTTTTTTTCTTCGAATTTTACTTGCACTTTACTGTTGAAAGTTATGTATTCTGGTTCTGTTTAATTGTGATTGCAGGTGTTGGTGTGTATGAAAGAGAGCTATGTATGTAGCAGGGTTATTTAAAATCTATGCCTGCTTATGCTTGTCTCAGAGAAAGCTACATAATTGTAAGTGTTATTTACTGTGTGCGAGAGGAGGTGCTTGTGTGTGTGCATGCATGTATGTGTAAGAGAGTGCTGTATATGTAGAAGGTTACTTACAAATATGTGTCTGGCTGTCAACTTTTTACTTAATCGTATCAAATGCAAGGACAGTCAAGAACTAGCAAAGCTCTGAGTACCAGTGGCGTAAACAAGCCCCTGCAACCATGTCGGTGCGGGGGACCCGAGCTTCGAGGTCCCCCACCGGCACTTGGCAGGCCCAAGGGCCTGAGAGCTCCGGACTGGGTCTGGAGCGTTGGTGGGGTGAAGGAGGTGGGGGGGGGGGGCTGCTTGTAGTTTGCAGGGGGGACCCCTATATAAAATAAGTGCTTTAAGAATACACCTTTTAGCAATAAGCATTCAGATTATGTCTAGTGAAAATATTTTAATAAGTGTCCATTTAAAGAGTGCACTCCTTTTAACAGACACATATATAACATCTCTGAATAAATATTTGCCACCACTAAGCTGAGTGACTGCATTAAAAGCTACACTAACCCCAAAGCAGCCTTTAAATGTGGTGGTTAGCTGTTGCACACATTTCTTTCAGGTAGCAGGCACCTTGGTGAGAAGGCATGTTTCTTCTTTAGTTCCCTATTACATGTTTCTAAGCACGGGAGACCTACACACCATCTTTGAGTGGGCACCGGACACCAGTCATGGCAGTCTTCCTATGAAAAAGAACATGGGTGCATGTTCCTTGTTAGCATTAGGGCCCAAGTCACCAGTGTTGAGCACACACGGAACAGGGCCTAAGCAACAGAGGGGGAAGAGGGAGCCAAATGTGCTTTTTTTCATTGTTTTTATCGCATGAGGAAGCAGAAAGCCTGCGTTGGGCATCTGGCCTGAAAGCAAAAGCCCTGTTTATTAGGCAGAGAAGATGGCCTGCTTCAGAGAGCTGTGGGTATCATTGGTGCTGCAGTTGCAGGGAGTACTTGCTGGGCCAGTGTTTCTTTGAGCCGTAAAATGATGGCCCAAGGGAGGGGAAAATTAAGCAGAGGAGACACCTTGATTTGGGCATCAGAGAGGGAGATGGATGATGAGACATGGGAGAGAGAGGGATGGTGTGAGATGGGAGCCCATGTTAGTAAACATAAGAAGCATCAGTAAGGCAGTACCTATAATTAGTGAAATGGGCACAGTGACACTTTTACACAGGGGCCCAATCAATCAATTATGAATGTTTTGCAATACTAAGTGGGCATGGGGGTTTCTTTTCCTTCATAGCATTAGGGCAGATGGCACCCTTGGCACTAAAAATGGGTGGGGGAGCAGTGTGCAGCAGCTCATTTTCGTCCAGAAACAAACCAGCCTTATTTGAAGATTGAAATGATGGTCACACATGGTGGGGAAGGAGTGAAAGAAGAGGAGATAGCCTGCTGCTCGGTACCCCACCATCATTAGTGCAGCAGGTGGAGTACATTGGGCCCCACAGCACGGAAATTATGGGCAGTAGTTTTTTTTCTCAATTCTGTTCTTGTTTGATGCTGTTGCTTTTTTATAAGCTTGCATCTAGTGTGGATTACAAACTGCAGACGAGTACCCCAAAAATGATCTCATGATTGCTGCCATCTACGATCATCCCTCCTCCTACTATCCAAATCTTTGCAATATAGTTTTGGAGGGGGGCCTCACTTCAAAAGATTTTGCTAAGGGGGGGCTCAGAGCAAAAAAGTTTGAAGACCTCTGCTCTACACAATGCGTCATGGATCAAAAAAGGCATACTGTTCCCATATCAACTATTTGCGGGGTCATACTCTATTCCATTCAGCGACTTGCAAATCAAATATGATCTTGAACCAATTGAATTTTACAACTTTCTAAACGTAAAAACAGCACTGTCCAAAACCAAACTCTCCCTGACACCACCCTTCCTCCCATCATACCTTGCCAGATTAAACAGACTAGGCCATCAGGTTTCCTTCCTCTATAGACTCAGTCGTCCCCAACAATCTAGCCTCACTGCCCCAATCACACAATTCTGGAATAACCTTTCGTCCAGGCCAATCACAGAATTAGATTGGACCAGTACATGGGTATCTTGCACGAGACACAAAATCAGCCCTACACTATCTTATAAAGACACATTGTTTTATTCACAATGTGCTAGTATCATGTATATACGTCACTTTAAACATACATTGATCAGTGACTATTTAGTAGTGCCCCAAAGGTTGGGAAAGGGGGGAGGGTTTGTGATACGTGTGGGTAATAGGTGAAGGAAAAGAGGGTTTTCAGTGACAGTAAAAATCGGCGAATAGGAGTAATTCAATGTAGTTACATATCAATGTACCCATACAAAACGACCAACAGGTTCATAAAAATTCTTTCACAAAAATCATACTCCAAAAGCACAACTAATGAGAGCAATAGGGTGTGGAGTTGACTGCATAAACCAAAATGATGTCGGCGTTTCGACCCTCGTTCGCAGATGTGGGTTTGAATCTTGCCGTGGGGTCTTCTTCAGGACTGGGGAGATGGGGGCACGTGACCTAGTTAGTGTACAAATATACACGTATTAGTGTGGGGAAAGAAATTCCCATATATTACTCAGGCTTAAAAAACACACCAATCTATTGATGAAAGTGGCTGACAGTTAGCAAAATCTTGTTGAATGCATATAATTCAAACAATGTGTCGCCACGAGTACGACTTGTTCAACCAATGGATGTATTGATAATCCTCAATCGAAAACATTATGCACAAAAAAGGAGGGAAGCAGTCTGAAGATAGGTCTCACCGCACTTGGGCAACCCATCCAAAATACCAATGAGCTATACGTGAATTAGCAACAAACGCTAATATGTTGATCGACACTGTACAATCCAATCCATGGATACCAAATATACCGGTTAAAAAGTCTAACTTGGAGAGGTTATAACTTACCACCGAGGTGGTGTGCAAAGGGACCCGTTAGGTGGAGGGTAGATATCGGTAGTCGATCTGTAAATTAAAATTAGGGTCTTATTATACTGATAGTGTATTTTACAAAAAGTGCAAAAATCACCGCATGGTAGGGGACTTACCGAGGTATCACTCGGAACCGCCTAATGAATTATTGGTCGGGGGTCCGTAGAAGCATCAGACGGGAAAGTAACTCTAAATGTAAAGAAGTATAGAGAGAGCCTTTAAAAAAACTGTCCCCGCAGGGCCGGGAAGGTTAGAGCAAAAAGCAAAAAACAAAAAGCAAAGACCAATCTAGAAACTTACCCGACAGCCGTGTTGCTTCAACTCTCGGCGTGGGGTAGCAGGCACTCGCGCTGTGGCGTCGAGTCCGTGGCAGGACTGGATCAGGGGGTAAAAGAGTATGCAAAGCGTTACTAGTCTGCTGGGAAGGCGCGGACTGAACGCATGAACTCAGAGAAATGCTGGCGCTTACCGGGGTGAGGAATTAATCCGGAGCCGTTCACTGCTCGCCGGGGGAATGGCGAAGCAGAGTTCCGCTTACAGGGACGTTGTCAAGGTTACACGGCACGTGATTAATAGGCATGGTGGACAGACTCGATGAGTTAGTGAGTTGCATAAAGTCAGGCACTTGTTGGAAACACATATACTGATTGCTCCCCATAACGCTTAGTGGGTTAGTGCAAATTGTTGATATAGCCATTAAAGGTGACTGAAAATAACATATTCAAAAATGACGTAGCGACTGGATGGAATCCGGTAACGGGATGGAGGTATTAATAGCCAAACCAAAAATAGGCAATTGGGTACATATAGGTGGAGCAGATTACGTGCATATGAGTGAATGCATCGATTAGGGGATAAATGTGAACCTCCAAAGACAAATGATATTCTTTATAGCAAGCTGAGCACTGGCTATGGCACGAATATAAGTGGGTGAATAATAGCACCGTGCCCACCAGCTAATTATTCTCATAACTTAAATAACACTACATACATTGGCTGGGTGCTCTCATACAGGGCGTACCTCACACACGTGGGTATAAGCCACTGTCACTCCCTTCTGATGCTTATTTATGGGAACAAATGCTGGTTGTTGCACAAAAGATGGTTCCTGGATAATATCACCGTAATCGCAACACAGTTGGTCCAGATCATGGACACCCTAACTGAATTTATTGGCAATGCTCAAAATACATGGCGTACCTCACACATGCGGGTATAGGCCACTGTAGCTCTGTACTAATGGTTGATAATATATATAATATATATAATATATTTGGTATCCATGGATTGGATTGTACAGTGTCGATCAACATATTAGCGTTTGTTGCTAATTCACGTATAGCTCATTGGTATTTTGGATGGGTTGCCCAAGTGCGGTGAGACCTATCTTCAGACTGCTTCCCTCCTTTTTTGTGCATAATGTTTTCGATTGAGGATTATCAATACATCCATTGGTTGAACAAGTCGTACTCGTGGCGACACATTGTTTGAATTATATGCATTCAACAAGATTTTGCTAACTGTCAGCCACTTTCATCAATAGATTGGTGTGTTTTTTAAGCCTGAGTAATATATGGGAATTTCTTTCCCCACACTAATACGTGTATATTTGTACACTAACTAGGTCACGTGCCCCCATCTCCCCAGTCCTGAAGAAGACCCCACGGCAAGATTCAAACCCACATCTGCGAACGAGGGTCGAAACGTCGACATCATTTTGGTTTATGCAGTCAACTCCACACCCTATTGCTCTCATTAGTTGTGCTTTTGGAGTATGATTTTTGTGAAAGAATTTTTATGAACCTGTTGGTCGTTTTGTATGGGTACATTGATATGTAACTACATTGAATTACTCCTATTCGCCGATTTTTACTGTCACTGAAAACCCTCTTTTCCTTCACCTATTACCCACACGTATCACAAACCCTCCCCCCTTTCCCAACCTTTGGGGCACTACTAAATAGTCACTGATCAATGTATGTTTAAAGTGACGTATATACATGATACTAGCACATTGTGAATAAAACAATGTGTCTTTATAATTGGTTTCTTTGATTGTTCATATTTTCTTTGTTATTATTGTTCATGTTTACTGGGACCCCTTCCCATACCTCAATTGATAACCCAGGTCCCCGTAACTATATCTGGGTACAACCCCCCTCTTTATAGTCTACACTATCTTAGACAAAATACTGGCTCCTTCATAAGGCCTTCTGGACCCGGCGCGATTATTTGCACACAACATCACCGCAGACGCCTTTTGCTGGAACTGCAAACGTGCGGAAGGTGACTTATCACACATTATCCTAGAATGCGACTGTGTAGCACATTTTTGGGAGAGGATATTCGAGTTTATCTCAAAACTATTCCACATTACACCAGCTAAAGAGCTCCCTTGCTTAGTTTTCGGATTCACCCAGGACCCTTCCCTTGACGCAGACGATAAGGCGTTACTTGATCTCCTACTCACAGCGGCGATCAAGACAGTCCTTAGTAACTGGAAAGATACCAGCAAAGCCAACTTCGCAGGGTGGCTGAATTGGATAATCAGCTTACGTGGTGCAGATAATATAGCACTCCAACAGACACCGTGGCGCCCTCCCACGAGAAAACTGTGGTCAACTCTTGACAACTATTTCACGACACATAAGCCACCTTAAACTGGTCCCACACTGCTCACGACCCATTAACATGTGTTTGCAGACTCCCATCATTGTATTATTTATCATGGTATATTTTTTCTTTCTGAATGAGTAAAATGTTGTTGAAGTAAAATGACTGTTACTAAAATGTTATTGAGTATAAGATACATGCTCTGCTACTTTCGGCAAGATATCAGCTATGTACTTTTGTATTGACATTTTACTATTGATGTAAAGTAGCGTACAGTAATTTTCGCCCGTGAAATTCTGACTCTAATTATGCTACTGGATCTACTCATTGTATGTTGATGCTGAAACAACCAATAAAACTTCTTGAAATTAAAAAAAATAAAAGTCCATCTCAACTCAATATTGGAGCATGAGAACAAAATGATACCTCTGAAAGCTTTTAAATGAGAGAAAATTAAAATGAAGAGTTAACTTTATGATTAAGTTAACTCTTCATTTTAATGTTCTCCCTTTCAAAGTGTCACATTTAAAAACACCAGGAATCTTGCTCTCAGTGGCTGGTAGGTACAGTGCCATATTTGGAACTGAAAAATACAGTCATTTATTTTTAAATGGGAGATTTAAAATAAAGAAAAATTCTATGAATCATTGTCTTAATGTTTTTCTCTAATTTAAATTAACAAATTAAGTCATAATGTTGTATAAAGCATGATTCTTCACTTCAACCCGTTTGCTGCTTAGAACGTTCCGTGCCAGTGCGGAACGTTCTATTAAGCGGGCGGGGCTGCGTCAGCCAACGGATGTGCGCAGCACTACCGAGGTAGTGCTCGCGACGGCCGTTGGCCGACGGCAGCAGCAAACGGGTTAAATTCCTCACATGTAAACAAATGACTGTATTTTCCTGTTCCAAATATGGCACCATGCCTATAGGCCACTAGGAGTGATATACCTGCTGTTTGCAAAGACACTTGGGAGAAAATTAGAAAGATGAGTTGTATGTAATGCATATAAACATAAAGTTAATTCTTCAGTTGCCTTTTCTCCCATTTCAAAGTGTTGCATTTACACACAACAGGCATCTTGCTACCAATGTCTGCTAAACATCCTTCAATATTTATAACTGAAAAATACAGTCATTTTATTTAAATGGGAGAAATTTAAAGTGTAGAAAAATGTTCCAACAAGTGCAATCTTTATTATGAACATTTCTGCAGAACTTTTGTCTGCAGTTTACATTTCTCCCATTTAAAAAAACAAAAATACCTGTATGTTTGTGTTGTGCATGTAACAGTGCCATAAAGGTATATCCTGTGCCTCAAGTACATACAACTCAGGTTTTCAGTCACACATACATATACATCCCTTTCATTCTCACACATGTTCATACATCCCCACACCCATGCACTCTCTGACGCACATAGCAACCCTATTTTTGTACCCCAGTCACAGTATTTTGTTCAAACCATAGTTTCGGGCTCCCTGGACATTGGTTTTAAAGTCAATGAAGCTGGGCGAGAGGGTGTCTGGTAACAATGGGCAAGTAACATGTGCTTCAGTAGCTCATGACGATTTTCACTTATCAGAAGTAGCTCTCATTACAGACAAGTTTGGAGACCCCTGGTGTTAACACTTTACTTACTGTGAAGGGCACTGGCTGTTTCTGACACCTCTTGCGTTTCTCTGCTGCGCCCTCTCACCAGCCCCATACACAGGCACTTGCCGAAGGTGAGCTGAGCTCTGCAAATAGTGAGGTAAATATGAATGCAAGCAAATACCTTTGTCAGAGCACAAATTTTAAACTGAACTTGTTGCCAAGTTTTTTCAGGTTTACTGCATCTTCAGATCTGTAGACATTATACTAATCTATAGTGATGTCATCATACCAATGATAAGGTGGTATGTAATGTCGCCAGTGATGTCATTAATATCATTAGCAATATAACCTGTTACTTTATATGCAAGCTTAAGTGAAGAGAATGTTTAGTGGTTGACAGTGTGTAATTAAGGTTAATCAAAGCTTACCAGTGAAAAGGTATTTTTGGATTTTACTATTACTCTGGGTCTTATGCAGGGATCTGAAGAAAAGGATGCACTCACTTACCATATACAGCTGAGATCCGGCGTGTCAATTTGGGTGAATTTCCATGCAAATGTAAAAAAAGGTTGAGGAGGGGTTGAAAGATGTTTGTTTCTCATTATTAGCTCCCACAGTTAATGTTATTCACCAAGACAGCAAAAAACACACAGAATGGATTTATACCAAACTTGCCATGCTTTTTATGGTTTGGTGTTAATCTGCCAAGTCATTTTGAGAAACAAGAGTTACAAAAAGTCAGTCACAATTACATTTTTCAATTCGGAACTTGCGAATGAAAGAAATCTATACCGTGTCACAATAAATCCATCACTTTGACGGTATTCACAATCATTCTACTACTTTTTGTACTGAGGCCCAAACACCATTTAATGAATATCCAAGTTTCAGAAAATTTGTTTGGAAGTTTCATTAAATGTGCCATTCTAACTGAGAAAAGCATAGCCATCGAGTCTATATTAGATGCATGCCCTGATAGTATGCAAGCGTCGCTGGTTGAAGGGCCAAGCCTTTCAGCCAACCCCACTTTGCAGGCTGCGCGCAGAGCAGAAGAGGTACAAGGCAGGTGATGCAGCGTACCATTAAACAGCAAAAATGCACTGACGATAACACAGTTCAATGTTAATGTTTGTTCAGTGAACAGAAAAAATATCCATGTTATGCTATGCAAGCAACAATCCATACATTGACTGATTCCTGCACCTGCTCTAGGTAGATAGCAGCGGGGGCTTCAGGTATGTATTGATTTAGGTTGTGCTTTTCATAAGGTTCAGGCACAATAAAATGAACCCTTATTTACATTATAAATTGGTTATATTTATTTTTATTTTTCAGACAGATGACAATAGTGACTGTGTAGTTCTATTTAGGCCACACTTTCCTTAAAAATTTATTTTTTCTATATTCAGTTTAATTTTATTGATTTAGATCTCCTACGAGATCAACATTATTATTAGAAATATAATTCCATCTATTTCTATTAATTTGTTCTACATACATATTTTTTTAAACTCATTTTAAAACATGAATAAAATAGATTTCATACATTTTTACAATTTATAACAAGCAAATTCATTCAGTTTGCTTTCAAAAAAAGCGATCAGATAAGTGGTGGAGGATAGGTTACGTCTAAAAACAATAGGTTTTAAAAAATGATTTCTAGCCTCGTCTACCTCCTTATTGGAACACAAAGTTACAATATGTGTTAAATTTTGGGTTCCGTGATTGCATTTGTCGCAAATCCCACTAGCTTCATCTAAGTTACTTCAACTTCTTGTATAAGCATTATGATGCTACATCTCCTGATACTATGCTCCAAAGTAAATTTTACATATTGTTTGGGGATCTCATAGCTTCATCGGGGAGTCATATTTTTCAACAAAGTGCTTCAAGTGTACTGGGGACTAGGATTGAAGGATAGTTTCCGTACATTGAACATATTCTAAAGCTGTTTTAATATTTACATGGAAAGTATCATATTTTTTCGCCCAGACTTAAAAGTTTTGTGTTCCAATAAGGCCCCTAAAGAGCCTTCTTCAGCGTGTAATAGTTTAAAAGCCCATCTGATTATGTTGAGTAGAGCTATTGATAATGTACTTTCTATAGTGAATTCTAAGTAAAGGATCTGTACTGGAACAACCTGACTCAATAGGGTTATTTGCCATAATAATTTGCTTTCACTGTTATTCAGTACGCTCCATCTAGCTATCGGAATATACTCTGTAGCATATATTATGGTTGGAGGGATTTTGCCCTATTAACTTCTAAAAGAGCTTGACATTTCCTTAGTACATTTGTATGTGCTACTGCTTTTTCGTTCATCTGTTATAGGTGGGAACGGACTTCTAGGGTTTGGGAAAAGACCCTGCAGAGATAAGTATAGGCTTTTGCCACCTCTATTGTTTTATCATGTAATTTCCATTTGTATTAGGTATGGTGTTTCCTACACATAAGTGGTTCTACCTTAGTCTTAGAGATATTCACCATTAGGTGGGTTGTTTCTGAATATTTTGTAAGGGCATCCATATTTCTCTGTAAGCCCAATGGTGTAAGGTCGAAAAGTACCACATCGTTGGCATACATTAAAACATGTATATTTTCTGAAGCTACTTTAGGAGGGAAATTATTTACATTTTGAAAAATTTCTGGTAGATCACTTAAAGAAAGCGAGAACAAGAGGTGAGTTCGTAGGAAACCCTGCTTTAGACCATTATGAGTCGAAATCTTGTGAGTCAGGCCTTTGTCACCTCCCATCTGGACTTTGCACCATGTTGAAGTGTGTAGGGCTACTATCAGCCTCAAAAGTGAAACCGGCATCACTATTTCCTTTAGTTTCCTCCAGAGAGATGGTGTGTCGATCTTACCAAAAGCTGTTGAGAAGTCGACAAAAAGGCTATATATCACTTGAGATTTAAATAGGACGTACTTATCAATAATTGACTAGAATACCTACATTATCTATCATAGAATGATTGGGCTGAAAGCGCACTTGCAACTTTTGGACGATGCAGCTGGACAAAGCCCAGTCTCTTAGATGCTCAAGAATACTTGTAGCAAATATTTTCCTTGTATGTCCAGATGTGCAATTTGCCAATAGTTCCCAGGCTTAAGTTGAGTTCCCTTTTTCGCTTGAAATCCCTACACTATTAGCTGAGTGAGAAGGCTGGGCACTACCTAGTAGTCCAATACCGACAGATGGAGACATTTTGTGGGGTCCCTGTGGTTAAAGATCAGGGTTGGCACCCTGGTTTGCCTCCCACAATGAATCACCAATGCTTTTGCAGAATACTACACAAACCTAAATAAATCGGTAATTGATGCTGAAGAAACCATTTTCAATAAGCTGCACCTTCTGAGCCTTACAGAGGAGGGTAGAGGGCTGTTTGAGGGTGAAATTACTAAAAGAGAAATACCCACAGCTGTTTCTTGTTTACCATATAATAAATCACTGGGACAAAACTGGTTTCCAAGTGAATTGTATAAATGTTGTATGGGAAAACTGATTAATACATTCTGTGAAGTATTTATAGGAGTGCAAATAGCAGAATCATTGACCTTCTTGCAATTAAAGCTCTCTTAATGGAAAGACCTCTTACAGTACAGCAACTATTGGCAGATATCCATGCTGAATGTTGATTTCCAAGTGGCATTGAAGGTACTGGCAAGAAATCTTAGGAAGCTGAGCAATGTAACACAGGTAGAGTTTGTGCTTGGCAGATCATCGAGGCACCACATGTGACTGCTGCCCTAGCTCCTTTGGGTTACTAAAGTTGCTAATAATTAATCTATGGCTTTATCTCCTAATGCCAAGAAGGTGTTCAAAAGAATCAAGTGTAATGATATGTTCTGCGCTCAATAGATTTTTAGTCTGAGTGATGATATTGTTGCTAAAACTGTTAGTTATATCACTCCCCATCTGCACAAGGAAACTGTGGAGGTATTCTGTGGAATGTTTAGAGATACACCCAGGGACCCGAAAGGGATGTCCCTTATCAGCCCATTCATTTTTAGAGGTTCTTGAGCACTAGTGGTAAACAATACATTATTCAGAAGTGATAGTGGGACTAGACACAGCATCCATCAAATTAAGACCCTACTAAAAACAGATGATATTTAATTAATGCTAATGGTCTTAGAAACGTAGGTACCAGAGTTAATAGTAGCCTCCTCCCACATATTGGGTTTTAGAGTGAATTGTGAGAAAAGCAATGATATGCCTCTATCAAGAATAACAACACTGGACTACATAGAGGGCTTTAATTTTCAGTGGACAACGCACAAAATAAAATATCTAGAAGTGTATCTGAATATGGGCTAACTGATATGGTTAATAATAAGCTCCTTTCATTTATAACGGAAATGAAGAATTGGCTTTACCGGATGGTCACACATGCAGCTCCTCGTGTAGGGTGGGAGCCAAGCAGTGTCGATTCTGGTAGTGGCTCACTTTAATTATATAATGAGAATGCTCTGAATTTTAATACCCCCCCAGAACTCTAAAAAAGATTGATGTCTATCCACTCATTTGTATAGGGATCCATGAGACTGAGGCTAAAACCTAAAAAGTTGACAGCTGAAAGCAATCAGATGAGATTGGCCTAGTGCATATGACATCCATAGATGGACAAACACAGCTGTGGGCACAATTAGAAAGACATTTAACTGGAAATAAAAAATACAACAGAACATTGTAAGTGATGCTCCAATCTTGAAAGCTGAACAACAAACCTATGATACAAGCTAAGATACAGACCTGGATAACACGTTCAATATACTGAAAATTCACCCAAGCCTACCTAGATAGGCAACCATAAGGAACAACTCCACTCTATGCATAGACAATCAAATATTCTGATGGGCACACTGAGAGGCAAACGTTAATAATACAACTGAACATCTGATAACAGATGGTAATCTTAAGTTATTTCCTGCCGGGTCAAACCACAACACGTTTGGGAATACACAAAACTAAGAGGATGTATACTCAAGTTATTAGGAACATAGGCCACGGATATACCTGAATCACCTATAGTTCCTGTTGGGCTTGGCCCTTTTTGGCAGGTTTACCCCTGAACTTTTTGCCTTAAGCTCTGACATAGTGGTAGTGATTTTAGGCCTCTGGGCACTTTAGCACTGTGGCCCAGTGTAAAGTGCGTGCCCATAGGAATGCATGGGGAACATGTGTGTCCATGGTAATTCCTGGGATGAGAGGAGTGCAGGGGCGAGATTAGTATGTATGAACTTGTGAGGATAAATGCTGCGTAATGGTGTGCGCAGATTTATGGTGACTGGTGGAGAAATGCCACTTTTAGAAATTGGCATTTGTGTGTGCTGTGTGTCTGCCTGCCTGATGTGCATTGCATGTCTGGCTTGTGATTGACAGGAGGTGAGAGGTGTGAGTGACTCCAGGAGCCAGGGGAAGTCAGCCCAGTGGTGAATAGAGAGATCTGCATCTAGATGGGAGGGAGGAGTTGCACCTGGGACCTGAATAGGGCTGGGCCTTCCCTCCACAATGCTGGCACTGCCCCCTGTGGTGTGTCTGATCACTGAGCCCCCACCTAACAATAAGGAAAGAGGAGCCTGAGAAACAGAGTGCTCCAAAACCAGTTGCATCTGGTTTCCCCAGCCCTGTGCTGTGACACAAAGGAAAAGGGTGTATAAAAGAAGGGGATGTGACCCCAGGAAGGTTGTTGTGCAGTTCCTTACTTGAGGGGGGCCTGCTGCTGGGCTCCAGGAAGAACCGCCACTGGGGACTGCCTCCCCGCTGGAGGGCCCTATGAGCTGGCGTACCTGGTCCCAGCCCCTTTGCCCCCCACCCCCCCTTCATCCTACAGGGCCTAATCTGGACGCTTTACTTATTTTTGACAGAGCGCTGGACTTTTGTCCTTGTGAGTGCTCTAGTTCTGCCCAAGAGGACTGCTGGGGGCCTGCAGCACGAAGCTGTCTTGGGTGGGATTCCCCCTACTTGGCATGAGGAAAGCGGAAGCCCACCCTGTGTTTTTCCGGTTTCAGCGGGAGCCTACCACAAGTTTTTATGCCCTTTTAAAAACTTAGCAGGAGCACACCCCGCTAGTTTATGCTAAAAACCGAGCAGGAGCCAATCCCGCATCGGTACCTTGGAAACGAACCTGCCTTTTATTCTCAGGAAAGCGGGATGCCAACCCTGCAATTGTCCTCGTGGAGATGGGAGCATAATCGTACTGCCAACACCGAGAAAACTGCAGCCGGCCCGACCCGGAAGCCAGGCAAAGTCCGCCTGACTCCGGGCGGGGCCCAGAAGCCAACCGGAAGTGGGCGGGTGGACCAGCGGGGCTCCCCATGCTCGTGGAGAGCCCCGCATGTACTGGCAAGTAGAGCCTGGGTCCAGCGGGAGCCTACCCCACCCACGGGTTTGCTGTGCCTGCGCCTCAGTGCAGTCAGGAGAGTTCTGCAACGTGCCTGCACATAAGGAGGCATCCCCAGAGCTGAGGAGAGGTGGGGCCGACAAAGTCTCATGGCCAGTGCCTCCAGCTGCCTCAGCGTTGTTGCCAGAAGAGCCCCAGTGAAGGGGGGCCCACCAAGCAGTGCGGATGACACCAGAAGGGAAGGGAGCTGACCACGACGTAGCCCGGTGAGTGGGGCCACATTGCGAAGTCCGGTGGGGGGGCGTGTTGGGGCACATTGTCGGTACCCTCCCCCATGTGGTTGTGCCCCTTGGGGCACAGTGGTGCCATTCCTGCCAGTGCAGTTGGTGGAATCAAGGCACAGTTAGTACCCAGAGAGGTGCATATCTGTTAAGGAGAGTCCTTGTGCTTCAACGAGGGGGCAGAGTTAATTGGAGAGTCCAAGTGAGGCCCAGAGGGCACGGTTGTGCCCGGGCCTATTTGCATACTCACAGCTGCCCCGCCAGACAGAGGGCAGCTGCAACATTCTGGACATGTGTCAGAGGGCACAGTAAGTGCCAGGCCTTTTTTATATGTCACAGCTGCCCAGCAAGTAGTGGGCAGCTGCCGCGTTTAGGTTGTGAAATTGCGCACTCTTACTTCGCTGTATGTGCAGCCAGCACTTACTTTTGCAGGACATAGGGCCTTTGAGCCCCTGAGAGAGGACAGTTGGCCTGGGGCCAGTTTCCTTGTGTTGTGCCCCCGATTGGGGCACACTGCGTTCATGCTAAATATTGCCTAAGGTGGTGAGGCTTGCGATGCCCATTGCATCTTGCGATTTGATGCCTACTGTGGTTTATGCTTATGAGATTATTGCATAATATGTTCTAGGTCTAATGTGAGGATAATTCTGAGTTCAGTATTTCACCAGTAGTTACTGGTTGTGCTCTACATTTACTATTGGTGCAAATTTACAATTGGTGATTTGGCCCTGTCGTTTGTAAATAGTCCCCTGTAAATACTGCCTAGTGCCAGTTGGCACATTGTAAATTGTGTGATTATGATCTAATGTGTTTTTGACAATACAAAGGCTATTTTTTATATAGCCTTGTGTGGAGTTGCTTTTGTGGTGTGCCTAGTGTATTGCTACTGTAAGGGTGTTGCGCAAACGCTTTACACATTGCCACCGGGATAAGCCTGACTGCTCATGCCACGCTACCTAGGGGGGAGCAGGGGTTATCTTTGGCGTTTAACTCCCTTGCCCTGACTAGAGTGGTGGTCTGTGCCTAGCTTTTGCGCAAGCCCTAGCCAACCAGAGATCCCATTTCTAACAGTTCCATACATACATATGAAGGGGTCACAAGAAAGTAATGTCAGAACTCTTCAATATGATAGTTCAGCACATCTGTTCTAAACCCACACAAGATTATATACGAATAAAATGACAAACTTACTTAAACCACAACTATAGAGAGGGAGAATGGGAGGAAATCTTAATAAGGCATTATTCATGTTTCTGGTAGGCTAGACCAAAACATAGCTATTTCACGAATATACAAAATTGGTACTGGCTCCTACACAAGCTTAATAGGACAAGGCAGACCCAAACCTATGTCCAGGATATGCCAACAAATTTATTGTGATAGAATACATATCCTATGGCGGTGACAGTCGATCCAGTCATAGTGGGCAGTAGTCTGCCATACTTTGGAAGACAGCTTATATTATCCAATCGATCCGACGGCTAAGGTGGCACTATATTATATGACACCATGGAGATGTAGGGCAGGACCTCGAGCCATATATCCTGGCTCTTGACAGCCTTAGTCATCGCAATATTGTTTATTTTGAGGCATTGGCAAGCACCTACTGCTCCAACATATGAAGAATGGATGATTGAGATGTACCGCTTTAAGTCTATGGTCTGCCTTCTTGGCTCAAGCTGGGCAGAATGGATAGGTCTGAGGCTTGAAGGTAGACACCTACAGCCATGCAAAGTAGATAAATGAAGAGCAATATGAAGCCTAAAGGCTTAAATGAAGAGGTGTATATAAAGCCACATATGGATGTGAATCTGATCTTAGGTAACAGTCCTGAATTAGAGGGTTTATGGGTTTCTTCCTGAATAATAGAATGATACATAGGAAGACTGATCTAGATTTTTGAAGCCATTTCTTATTCTTACCCTGACAAACAATCAGACTCAAATGGAGAACATTAATTGTTACAGAGGAACACTGTATATTTGTTTACGTTGATATCTAAAGGGATGCTAGGTTCTGGTATTTGGAAAATTAGACTAAAAGGGGGATGGGATAGAATGAATAAATAAATCCACAAAGCTAGGGTGGAGATAAAGGACAAGGCATTGGCCGTCATGGAGTGGCTATCTCGGGGAAGTGAGACCAACTGCAATAGGGTTTACTTCTGATACTGGTTTTGTCACAAAAAATATGAAGACAACAAGGAGTATTGTAACAATTACACTATATGGATGAGGCTATAAGACCTAGTGAGCACATAAATATCTAAGACTCACGTTTGAAAGTGGTAATGGAACATTCAAATATAGTGATGCAGCAGTCCACTCTGCATCAGTTTAATGCTTAGCTTACATTTAAATTGTTCTTTATTTCTTTTTATTACTTCACATTTTCCGGTTCATTCCTTCTTCATTTCCCCCTTTACTGTCTTTCAGAGCAGAAAAGTTGTGGCATGGCTATCATCATCAGTTCCATATGATATATTTATATATTACCATCTTTATAATTAATCAAGATTGCATGGGATGATTACTTGTTGTCAAGATGAGGAGTTACTGCATTATGCTTTACCTTTGAATGTTCAGATGTGGTATGGTTGTAAAATGATCATCTCGAAGATTCTAATGATATCATAATTTTGCATGAGTTGCTATATAGATTTTTCCTGAGATTATATATGTTCTTAGTTTTTAACTTTGAATTATTGTGAGAAAATGGCTTTTGGGAAATTCACCCCCATTCTTTGCCCCACTTTTTGACTGTTAGGTAGTGGTGTAATGAATGTATAATTTACTGGTCCCTGCTGACCAGGCCGCATTGCATGTGTTCTGACCCTTAAAAGTGTAAAGGCCCAATTCACAAAGGGCCTCCGCAGTTGTGGAGGAGGCACCACAGTCATGGAGGGACTTATGTACTGCATTTACCCATTACTGGGCCCCTACCACAAATATGTACTCCCCCACCATTACTGGGGAGGCTCCACCACGAATGTGGAGGCCCTATGTGAATCGGGCCCTATGTTTAATTGGATTATACCTAATTGGCATAGGTTAATTTATTTATAATTCCCTAATATATGGGACCAAGAGTACCCACCCAAGGCCTTTAAGTTAAAGTTTCCCTCGTGGACTGCAGCACCAATTGTGCCACTACATTTGTGAAATGTAAAGCATGTCTCTCAGCTTGCCACATCAGACTGGTAGAGCAGTTTTAAACTGCTAATTTGAGTTTTCAATTTAAATTAATAGTAAAGTCAAAGCCTTCCATTTTAATATATATAAACATCACCATTAAGTCTCGCCTAATGCTCCCTAAGGCAGGGTGCTGATGATTGAAAAGTAGAACATGTGTTTTTCCATGTGCTGATAGTAGAAACCAAAAAACAACTAAGGGTTGGCTCTAATCAGCAAGGCTGAGCCGTGAAAGTAGATAACAAAAGAGAATTGCCAATACTGATAAACAAACGATTCATGTATTTTTAAGTAAAGTACTTGAAACAAAATTCAAGACCAATAGCTAATTAATAACTTTTATTATTCTTTAGAATTTTATCAACACAACAACTCATATATTTAACGATTGCATATTCCAAGAGACACACATAAAAACCATATTAAACAGGGGGTCGATTTTTAGGAATCATTCAGCATATCACACATATCCCAGACATACACAATGCAACCATTCAAGGGAGGGAAAGGGTACAATTGCTTAGAGCAATACAAAAATGTTCAAAAAGTTTTTCAATATTTACAAGATAGCACAAGGCGAACAGGGAAGGAAATTGAGAAAAGAAGCCAAGGTCTGTGAGGCACTTAACAACCTGGTTGCTTAATGATTAATCTAATAAACAGTACATTCCTATGGAAAAATTATATGTTATTTAGAACAGGTAATGTACAAGAAAATGGGGACAAGCAACAAAATAATTCATGACATCAGTGCTTGTCACTTTTGCAGACAACTGTATGGCTATGGCCTACGCGTTTCGAATCCCGTTGGGTTGTGGGGATTCTCTTCAGGGCCTGGGGTTTTCTCAAAGGGCAACAGAATGCGGGAAATGGTGGGGCCTCAACTTTGTAATGGGATGGAATATGGCAGAATTTTTCTTTCATGAGAGAGATTTTCACGAGGGGGTGAACCACAGTGGAGACCTACTAATTATATAGCTAAAGGTTCACTTGAGCCGAGGAAAGAAGACTCGCGGAGAAAGTCGAGCTTCAAATGAAATTCTTGTGTGGTAAAAAGCAGGGGCAGCTTGCACCTTTCGGTCCGTTTAACGTGTTAAGGACTCGCGTAAATGAGCAACACTCGAGGATTTGAGCCGGGTAGGTCAGCACTGGTCACTGGCTCACGCATGAGCCAGTGACCAGTGCTGACCGTTTTGATGCCGCCGAGTTTTATGAACTGACTGAGAACTCTTTTTAAACATTTCAAACTAATTTCGCCGGACTATGGGCAATTGACACGCCGGCGCCCGTTCTGGGCTACATTGTATCGACCCTCTCGGCGCAGATCCTCGAGTGTTGCTTTTTCTCGCGATTAGTCAACACGCTTTACGGACCGAAAAGTACAATCTGCGACCTACCCGGCTTACGCGAGTCCTTAACACGTTAAACGGACCGAAAAGTGCAAGCTGCCCCTGCTTTTTACCACACAAGAATTTCATTTGAAGCTCGACTTTCTCCGCGAGTCTTCTTTCCTCGGCTCAAGTGAACCTTTAGCTATATAATTAGTAGGTCTCCACTGTGGTTCACCCCCTCGTGAAAATCTCTCTCATGAAAGAAAAATTCTGCCATATTCCATCCCATTACAAAGTTGAGGCCCCACCATTTCCCGCATTCTGTTGCCCTTTGAGAAAACCCCAGGCCCTGAAGAGAATCCCCACAACCCAACGGGATTCGAAACGCGTAGGCCATAGCCATACAGTTGTCTGCAAAAGTGACAAGCACTGATGTCATGAATTATTTTGTTGCTTGTCCCCATTTTCTTGTACATTACCTGTTCTAAATAACATATAATTTTTCCATAGGAATGTACTGTTTATTAGATTAATCATTAAGCAACCAGGTTGTTAAGTGCCTCGCAGACCTTGGCTTCTTTTCTCAATTTCCTTCCCTGTTCGCCTTGTGCTATCTTGTAAATATTGAAAAACTTTTTGAACATTTTTGTATTGCTCTAAGCAATTGTACCCTTTCCCTCCCTTGAATGGTTGCATTGTGTATGTCTGGGATATGTGTGATATGCTGAATGATTCCTAAAAATCGACCCCCTGTTTAATATGGTTTTTATGTGTGTCTCTTGGAATATGCAATCGTTAAATATATGAGTTGTTGTGTTGATAAAATTCTAAAGAATAATAAAAGTTATTAATTAGCTATTGGTCTTGAATTTTGTTTCAAGTACTTTACTTAAAAATACATGAATCGTTTGTTTATCAGTATTGGCGATAGTAGAAACAGCACATTGTCGATTGATTTGTAGAAAGGCTAGTAGCCCCAATGGGTAGTACAAGGTTACACATTGACAACTCAGCAGTGCTATCCTAAGAATAAACATGTTACTTCAATGTATCAATATAATTGTTGCATTAAGCCCAACCTGATGCCCTTGTAACTTTTGCACAAGTGGCATCTTTAATAAGTAGCCAGTTATGTTGCCCAAAGCTATCACTTAATAGTTTACAGTTGGTGGCTATGAGACTGCATTCTGGACTCCAAAGGTGTGAATAACTCTCAGAAAGGAACAGAAAGGTCCTGATTTTGGATGTGGTGTGACCTCTCTCTATCAGGAGGTGTTAGCCCAAACGGTGAGCTTCAAAGGCCACCTATATAAGGCAAGGGGTGGATACACATGAAAGGAACTGCACTTTTGTTCTACTAGACAAGTTGTCTTCAGGGACAGAGAGGGGGGAGCTGTCATGAAACTGGTTCTTCCTTGGGCATGTAGCCCCCAAGAAGCCACGCTGCAGGGATTGGCTAGAGAGCTACACACGCCAAAGGATGAGTTATGCCATGTTGGGAGTGGGGGGAATGGTGCATTCTGTGCTAGCTAAATGCTTCACTCTACAGCTGGGAGGAGACCTGGTAGTCTATTGGCTAATTAATTCCACATCCCCTGAGGGCACTAACTAGGCAAAAAAGTGGCCTCCCTGGCACCCCACTCTTAGATCACATCTGCACTGGAGAAAGGACCTAAGACTGAGTGCCCTGGACCCAGCACAGGGGGAGCTGCACCAAGACTGGCTTGACTGCACCTGCTGCTCCTCGGGCTAGAATAAAGAGGACTATACTTGTGGTGCCCTACTCGAGGAAAAGTCAATCCTGAGCCACAGACAGAAGAAGTTAAATCAAGAGTCAGTTGGTTTGCTTTCTAATACAGCTGCAGGGCCACAAACTCTAAAGAAGTCTGCCTTGTTGAGTGGTTAGCCAAGAACACCTGATGTCTTCTGGCCACCAACTTGCACCCTGGGAGACCGAGTCCTGATGATCAAAAGCTGCCTCGGAGTCTGCTAGACTCAGGCGAGTCACCAGAGTGCAATCTAGTTGCCCAACAGGGAAGTTATTGTCAGATAAAGGGAACTGCTGCTTCCGCTGTTGCCAGAGACCAGTAGACCAGTTGCAACTGATTTTTGGCTGGACCACAACTGGATTTGGACGGATATCAACCCCTGTGCTCAAAGTCACTCTCTGCAATGGTGGACCAAGAAGTAGCCACAGGAAGACCCTATCACCTGAACGGCATCCTCAGCATCCTTCAGCATCTTCAGTGTCCTGTATCCCTTGCATTAGGACCACTCTGTTAAAGTCTATGGCCGTTTGCCCATAGAGACAGGAACTGCACTGGATATTTCTTTGACAGAGAGTTAGCTAACCAACTGGACCTTTTTGGTCCCTGTGACCTGCTCTCTGCCGGAGTTGGTATCCCAAAAAAGACCAGAATTGTAGTTTACAACTTTATAAATATTTTCAAAATCGCAAAGTATTACCACCATTGTTGTCTGTTAAAATTATTCATTGCATTGAAAAAATCTGCAGTGATTTAGTCATATCTATAAAACCCTCTGGTGGATATTTGTCATTGAGGTGTGTATTTAAAGATGAAAATACACCCTATTTTTACAAATTGGTGTTGGATTTATTAAGACATTTTTCTGTCTTATTCAATTCTTGTTCCACTTCTTAATGCTTTAAGCTTGTTCCGTTTATAAATCCTGGCTGCTTAGTGCCGCAGTTACAAAGGGTTGAGCTAAGATTTTTCTAATTAATCTGACCACCCACTACATGTAGAGACCGTATTACAGAGTGAGATCTCACAACCACACCCTATAATCAGCCTTTTTCCTAATATTGGTGCCTTGTGGTGAGATCCAGGACTTGTGTTTTCCAGTGACATTCAGTTAATAAATTTGAAAAGTAAAAAATCCAACGGTCGACACCTAAAAGGAAGTATTTGTGATTTCAAGTCAGTTTGCCAAGTTCTGAAGTCTCCAATCATTGTTTCTGAGTTTTCAAACTTTTAAAAAGTTTGAAAAAAGGTTAAAAAAGAATGTCAAGTTTTTGTAAAGCTTCTGGAAGTTGAAAAAAGGGTTAGGAAATATAGAGATTGGCTTGGTCACGCGGTCTACCCTCCAGATCAACAAATTGGGAGTCTTGTGCAACAACAGAAAGTTTTGCTTGGGCATCTCAGCAAGAAATAGGATCTCTACAAAAGCTTTTAGGGCTTGGGTGGAGGCTCAAAGAGCTCAAGCTCTCCTCGAGGTGGAGACTGCTCCCAAAAGTGGAGATGAGGAAGGAGATGATTACCTTGTGACCACTTACACCCAGGCTAGTGTGCCCTCCATGGCTGGCAGTGAAAGGAGTCCAGCCAGCAGAAGACAATCCATGCATGCAGCGACTGAAGCCCTGTAGATGGAGGAAGGGGCCCTGAACCCTGAGGAAAAGAGACAGGATATTGAAAAAAGGAGGGTCAAATTGAGCATGGAGCCTAAAGATGATGGTGGCAGCAACAAAGAAGCTGAGCTACCTACAGGGGGGGTCCATAATCCAAGTTTGCCAGGTATTTTGTCAAAGTATATGAAGGGGGATAAGTGGGTATCATCTTATCAGATAGCTCTTAGGATGAAGAAGGTGGGTGCCTAGCATTGGCGGGTCCTTGTTGTGGGCACTGGTTCCAATGGTGGGGAGATATAGGCTCCTGGCACTAGAGGATTAAGTCTTATGCTCACGTGAAAGCAGCCCTTATACAGCCACTCACACACCCACTCACACTTCAATACAGCCACTCACACACCAATACACATAATCACACAGCCACTCGCATATTTTAATAATGTATGATGTCACTTACCATGTCATTAGTGATGTAATGTGTGAGGTCATAAGCAGTGTATTTGGGGGCATAAGTTGTAGTTAGCTCGGGTAACTGTCATGTAGTTCCTAGGAATCCCCAGAACTTACGTGTTTTGGATGACCTAAACTGAGGGCTTGGTGTCAAAACCGCTTCCAGACACCCCCCACAGGATATATCAGCCATTAGACCAGCTAGGTCTACAGTGCCACTACCACCCCTGTATCTTACAGTGGTGTAGGTAGTTTCTGGCAACCACTGAACATGACAACCTTGATTCCTCAGGGACAACAGTACAGTACTTTTCGCTCAGTCACTTGTGCTTACTTATTCTCAGAAAATACACAGGATGGCTAACAGGATGTTTTAATAAGTATTTATTGGTCCAACATCAATTGTGTGTAAATGATTTTTGCTGTAAAAATCGGGAAACAGATGTATACACAAAAAATCCCAAGTACTAATATGGTAAACATTAAATACATTTCTACCATAGTGCTAAAAATTGGAACATATACAGTTCAGATAAAACTGTAGCCTTTGCATACTCCTATAATGCGCGCCCTATGTAATTTCCCTAAATGTACCTAGCCTAGATATGTAGGTGTAGCATGTAAATGCATGTGGCGATATACATGTGTGTAGCCAAGAAACACCAAGGGAAAATCCATCACCCTCACCTGAGAATTAAGTACCCTGTCTCTGCTTTGTGGATGACACCCTGCAGGGGAAGTCAGACCACTGCGTGTTAAAGATTCAGCATGGAGTCTCGGTGTCTGCTTGGAAAGAATTCTCCTCTAATTTGCAGGGGATAATATGGTTCTTATATACTAAAGTGGTCACTCCAGGTTTCTTCTGGAATCAATATGTTTTGAAAACAATCATAAATGTTTTGAAAACAATCATAAGTGTTTTTCCTAAAAAATGCGATCATGCACACTACAACGTGGCCGTTTCCAGGAAAACCTTTACCACGCATGCATTACAACGCATGTGTGGTTACAACGAGAGGCTTACCACACATACCTTTACTACGAAATACATAGTAAAGCTATGTGTGGTAAATGAAAAGATAAAAAAAGGGGGCTTGGGGGGTCACCCCCCCAAAATAATAAAGAGTGGGATTAAAAAGGGGGGTTGGAGGGTCTCCCCCCCCCCCAAAAAAAACGAACCTGAAGAGCCGAAGCTGAAGCAATACGCGTCGTTGGAGAAGAAACGGAAAGAAACTTCCGCTTCCTCTTTTCGACGTACGACCGACGTAACCAACGAAGATGGAAAAAAACTCTTAACATATATATATATTTTGCAGAAGAGCATGGTGTATTAGGCCTCGAGTTAGTCATGATCCCGTCCCCTTCCTCAACAATGGTACTAAATAGCATAATATACTCTGCTCATCTTCGTATGTGGTTTATGCAATGGCATTTGTTCAAGAGTATTTAAAAAAAAAGTTATTTAAGCAAACCAGGATGGAAAGGGCTAAAGTTGTGCCCCAAGAACAAAATGCACACTGAAGAGATATTATGATGTTTAGAAGAGTTGTTTTCAGTGTACAACAATTTTTTACATTCAATCTATGAGGCAGTAAAACTGTTTTTCTCTTGTTTCTATTTCTGTGTGATTGTAGTAAACGTGAATTTGACCTATTTACTGTATACTTGTGAGAATGCACATCAATTAGTAGAGTTGCTCTAAAAAGAATGCGTTATAAGATGGAGCCACATTTATTTCCACTGCCAGGTGTGCGTGTGTGTGCTTAGTTTTGAATCTTCTGGGTATTGTCGGGTAGAGTGTTACATTTATTTGAACAATTTTAATTCCTCCCACGTGTTAAATTAAAAGAGCTCGGGCTTTCTGAAGCTAAACATGATTCGGCTATTACTAATTTGCTATTCCAAACATAATGTAGCACTTTAATTACTTGCCCTTATTTTGAAGTAGCGACAAAAGTGATGTAGCTTGTACCCCTCCACAAATTAAAAATAGAAACAATTGCACTTTAAACTTCTTGACGCGTGCTTTTGGTGGAAACGAATAGACGCATAACGAACCTTTACTCCTATGTATCTGATTGCTGTCCCTTTTTTTGTTTTGTTGCTCTGCTCTTACTTTCAGCGTTGGTCAGAAGCAGGAGGACTCCAATTTATTTCAATCACCGCTATTTAGCATTCACAGTAGCGCATTTGCCGAAGGAGCTGTGCAGGTCTCAAAACGTTACACTTGTATGAATGGATTAACGCGAATTGCGGTGACCGTGACCTTACTCTCAGCCCATGAAATCTCTTGAACTATATAATGAGATCAGGAAGGAGTGGGCTAGGCCTCAGAACAGAAGATTACTGAAGCGGGCATCGCTTTTCGCACGCGTTATTTGCGGCCCTTCAGAGGCGAACTTTGTTTCCCCCAGGGGTGTAACCTTTTCTATTCTGATCGTGCCAAGCCCACATAATACAAAACGGGCAATTTCTTTCAAACCTTTAAACATAGCTTGAATGAGTGGCACATACCAGCGTCATGGATCTTACAGAAAGGTGTTTACTTCCACACGTGTGATCTGCTTGCGTTCTTTGAACTGTTCTGGCCACTGGTTCACTGGTTCACTTTTCCTATCTGTTTCTTCCCTTTGCCATTCACAGGCGGTTCGAAGACAGAAGGTGTTGGAGCAGAGTATTCAGTCCGCCCAGGAGATCGATAAAGCCCTCCGCCTGATTCAGGACTCCCTCACTGTCGTCGACAGACAGCTGACGACGTATGCTGCTGACAAGGTTGATGCCACGCAGGTGCCTCTGGAAGCTCAGGTAAGCCCTGGCTTCGGGTGATTTGAAGGTGGTTTTTATTGCATAGTCCCTGGATCAGCAATTGCGTTCCACACACTTCCGGCATACGCAGAAGGGCTTTTAAAGTACGTAAAAGCGTACTCCGGTTGTACTCATACGTACTCTTACAAGAGTTATTGAATTGGCACACGAAACATTAACCTCAATATCAGCAAACGTGCCAAGAAGACACACAGTCTCTCTAGTTGAGGCATGTAACAGTGCGTAAAAGAGTATTTTAGAAGTATGTGTTTGCATAGTCCAAAATAAGTTTGTGAAGAAGCCCCCTATAAGACGCAATATCCGACAACGACCAGGTGTACAAGCAGTTGTGAATGTACGCAAAGTGTGTACAGGGGCCTGGTAAAGAAAATGGTTTCAGTCTAATATTAATACATTATGACATACAACATCGAGGTATCAAGGAATAAAACTTAATTCTGTGCGATGTTAATTTTGTAGGAAAACTGCACATGTAGCACTTATATTTTCCAATTTTAGATGATATTTTGTTTAGCAGTCAAGTACGTTTTTGTATCTGCCTGCTCGTTATATTTATTTTACAGTTGAGGAGTAAATGGGAACGCAGTTGTTTTGTGTACAGTACAATGCATAGTATTCGCACAAAGAGTGATCCCAGAAGAGTTTTGAAAAGCGCGGTCCATCTAACAGTTATGTCTCTTTAAGAGAATCTATTTTTATACCTGCGGCAACAGCCGCGCTTCTTCACTTCTAATAATATACTACCTGGTAAAGCTGATTACTGTTCATGCCAGGGAAGCCATCTCTGTATGTTCTAATCAGTGCCATGGTACTAGTGGCTGGCTGTGCTTTTAGCAGGTAGGGGTGAGGTCGGGGCACAAATGCACACATAAACACTCACTGACACTCATGCATTCACACACATCCATTCACAACACTCACTCGCAAATTGTCATGCACTTATGCACCAACTATTAAAAATAAAATCCTAATTACCTGCGCAGCTCTGCCTCGGATATCACAGAAGGGTTGGGAGTGCTGCCTCCCCTCTTTGGCTGGGTCAGCCAATGAGGGAAGCCAGCAGTCCCTACTCGTCATGGTGTGGGATGGGGAGTGAGACTGCTGAGCCCACCCCACTCTGTGAAGAGGTGTTAGTGATTGACACTTGGCTCTGGGTACTTCAGGGCCTTAAAACTGAAGCGCCTAGATCCAAGTCAATCAATGACTCTCCCCTCATCACGAGGGGGAGGGCCTTGAGGTGCTTTGGTAAGCTGAAGAGATCGCGTCCAAAGGAGCTGTGTCTTCTTCAGCCTGGCTAAGTTCAGCTCAGGCAGCCAGGATACTGAACGTGTAGCGCATGTCTTGCTCCTCGCTGCCTGACCTGAAAATAAAGAGCGTCGGTCAGGCTGCCCTTTGCACAGCCTGACAGGCAATCTATATGCTGGCCAAAAGGTGAGGGTGCGTGGTCCCTCAGCCCATTAGAATGGGCCATGGCTGCATGTTACTACCAGACACATTTTTATTTGTGAAATCCAAATCGCAATTGATTCCTCACACCTGGAAATCCTTAAAATAATGCGAGTAGTCATCTCGTTCTGAAAATGTAATTGATGTACAGTAACATGGTCAGGCGCGCAACACCCATTGAACTCACCGGGCTTCAGACCCCCCCCCCCCCCGTCGTGTGTGTCAGCCCGGGATGAGACAGATCCCGGGCACACACAGAGCCGCACCCGATCGTTTAACAGGTCTTTAAAAGACCATTTGAATGGTAATTAGGCGGAGGCCCTGCAGGTCCCCTCTGCATACTGATTAAAGGTTCAGCCCCCCACGAAATTTTTTCTTAGCCCCCCCCCCCGAAATTTGGCTCTAGTTGCGCCTCTGAACATGGTTGATTTATCAAAAACTTGTTGCAGGTGACTATGCAAATTAAAAAAAGATGGGGCTAACAGAATCTTGATCTTAAAATAAAAATACATGATCCATTTGAAAGAGTTTTGTGCATATTTATATTATGACTCTAAAGCGCTCGATGAAACAACCTGAAAAGCCATGAAAGTAGTCTGTTTGCTGTGTAAATTACAACTGTTTCCATCATAATTTATTCTTGTTGTTATACTCATCTCGGTAGTGGAGTGTTTTCAACAGGTATATAACAAGAAATGGCAAATCATGTAAAGCATATATTTGTGATGGTCAAGCTTATAGTTGAGAATGGTGTCTGGTGTCCTACGCACACTGTTGTAAAAAGGGTCAAAAGTCTGTTAGGCAAGACTCCCAGTACTAGCCAGGCGAAAGAAGCAGTGGTAGTAGTTGTGGGAGGGCAAAGGGAAAGGGGTGGAAGGGCAAGTGGTGTGCCTCCAGCATTCAAAAGACTAATGGATCCTGTGGAAAGGCGGAGGTCCAATGCGAGGTGGAAGGCCACCGAAGACTTGCAACAGTCCTCAACAGGACGGGATGTCAAAGTTCGAGGAAGACTGACTGTGGGCCAGTCAATTTAGAGAGTAGTTATTCCCAGTTAGGGGCCAATATGCATCTGCGGAGGCCTCTGCCTTAGCCCATTGGGTAAACAGTGCCAACCACTGAGCAGGGATCGGGGGTTGGGTGACTTCAAGAGATATGATCCTCTTAGCCAGTATGAGGCCCAAATCAAGGGGAAGGGCAGCGGCCTTGCGGTTATGCAGCCAAAAGTATTTGCCCAGTGTGCCCACCTCTCAAGTAGGTATATTCAAATGCCCATGAGGCGATCCAGTTACCTGATGATAGCGGTCCAGTACGTGCGCCAATGTGTGCAGTCCCATAGGACATGTCTCAGTTCAGCCCCAGGGGGGGGGGCACATCTGGGTAAAATGTCGCAGTTGCGGGGAAAGACACCAGCAATTTGTTTCAGGGATGAATATGCCCAGTGAAGGATGTAAAACTGGATAAGTTTGAGGCAGGCATTGCGAGACACACTCCGTGGGTATATCCAAAACAGAAAAGGGAATGTCTGCCCTATATGTTTCAATTTAGAGGCTCAAAATGAGTCCTACAATAATAACATGCACAGCTTTGAGCTCACTGATCACGGCCTACAAATTCAATTTATCCACACAGTTTTAGAAAAGATATATTTTATTTTCATTTTTCAGGATATGCATGTGATGAAAAAGGGGTGTGCAAAAATCTCATCATTTAAAAATATATATATGATACAGTAAGATAATCAAAGAATATATACAGCCCCTAGGCACCCTCCCTTCATTCATTCAAATAAACAGACTCATTCCATTACACAAAAAACCTCACATTCAGTCCATTCATTAACATTTATGCAATCCAAACAATCTAGAAAACTATCACATATAAATACACTGATGTAGTTCTGCGATATCCTCTCAGCAAATTGCTGGGGAGAAATATGATGTTGTTCTCAGAACAGATGTTCACCACGCCAACGCGCGTTTCGGTGCAACGCCTGATTTACGGCGGCACCTTCATCAGGGCATGCACACGAGGGGGGGCACAACGGGGGCAACACAATTTTGCAGCTGTGATAACTCTGTGGTAAATGAAAAAAAGAATGTTTTAAAACCATGTTGTACACTTGCATTTCATGTTCTTTTTAAAAAATATGGTTCCTTAGGTTGTACATTGTTGTACTAATTATATTCTATACTTATCAAGTTTCAAGTTTAAATACTTTATTCGACAGCATTGTCATAAAAGCATGTTTCCCTAAGCTAAACAGAATAAATACTACGCTAGAATTTTAAGATCAACATAAAATACATATTAAATACCATCAAATTACAAAGTGCTGGCGAATACTTCAATTTATAAAATCCATACGTTATAAAATCCGAGTCGCAGTGAAGAGTCCTTAACAATTGAGATTATCCTTATAATTACATTTTCCATTTTACATAATTAGTTACAGTTTAAAGTGCGCATGCGTATTATCCAGGCCCATCCCATGTATTTGGCTATTGCGATAGCAAGATTGGGGGCACAATTTGATCTTAATATTCTTAGTGTATTTTAAATTTTAAATTTAGGGTGGGTGTACTCCCCTTAGGACTGCTAACTTCCTCATGGAACCCTCCACTACAAACGGTTATGTATTGTCCGTTCTGCGTTTCAAGGGTTGAGTCTGTCGCCCACCTGTTGTTTGAGTGCAATGTCTATGCAGCTCCTAGATCGAAATGGCTAAAGCCCTTGTGTAGGAGCCTGGGAACAAGATCACACCTAGAAGCCCTACGTATATTGCGCTCAGATGCCCGCCATTTTTTGCATGCTGTATGGCAAAATTTTTAGGCTGGGCATGGCGCATAAGAACCTCAAGGAAGCTGTTGATCCAGTAATGTGCTCCCTGTTGAACTGTATCTCATACTGGCGTATATATGTTGAAGGATATCTTATACTTGCACACTTATGTCTTACTGTTTTTATTATGATTCCCTACAGTATTTTATATTATGTATCCTTGTAATGTTTTTACTTGATGTTTTGTATTGCTTTTATGATATGTACCGCATCGAAATAAAGCTATTACTACTACTGCTAATATTCTTAGTGCCTCTAGATATTTCCTTATCCCCAGATTCCTACAAACCGGTTTTAGCCATCTACTTCTCGGGGCAGCATATAATGGGCAGGCAAACAGGAAATGTGGGATGTCCTCAACGTTTACTTTGCAATGGCAGCATGTTTTTACATTGCCTGGGGACCATTTGACAGTAAAAGCATTAAGGGGTAGGGAGCCAATTCTAAACTGAAAATACAGCTTCCTATCTAGGGGTTTAGTAATCAAGTCCCAGTACTGTTCACATTTAGGGGTTATTTTAGAATCCAAGAACTGGGATGCCAACATGGAAGGTTGATTGGAAGTCAAAACAGTATTATATATTGTGTCCCAATACATTTTTTTCAATGATGCCTTAGATGGGAAGGCATGGGGGTCTACTGTAGTCCACAGATGATCTAGGTGCAATTTTTGAAGCAAGTTCCTAATTTCCTTAAGCCAGGGTATTTTATGAAACCGATCAGAGCTAATGATGTCCATGAGAGCAGATGCATAATGGCCCAATTCAGGAGTAGTCTTTATGCGCCTCCAATATAAAAGAGGACGCAATCTAGCCATGTCCTCGATCTTTTTCCTCCCAAGATCATATTGGAGCGGGATCGAGGGAGTGCTCTGTGGGACACCAACCATTCGGCGGAGAAATTTGTTTTCTGCAGTAACCAGAGTAAGTTGGTGAAGCCCCATAGCTCTGATCCGTAAAGGCAAGCGCCCAGCACTTTCATACTATAAATCTCCATTGTTGGCTGAATAGGTTTTGTAAATGAAGATTTATGTTTTTTGTGCTATAGCCCCGGCCAGTTGATTGAACTTTAGCACCACAGAGTCCATATGAGATTTCCAGTTCATGTTGACCTGTAAAGAAATACCTAGATAGGTGAAAGTGTTCACTTCCTCCAAAAAAGACCCATTAAAATGCATTTTTTCCCTTGAATTGCTTAGCAGGATTCAGGTTCATAAACTTAGTCATTGTCGTATTTAGTTCCAAGCCCCGAATCCGACAGAAATCTCCAAAAGCGTTGATTGTCTTTTGTAAACCACTGGGGGTCCGCGAGACCAGTAAAGTGTCATCAGCAAACATTAATACAGGGACCCGCTCCCCATCTAATATCGGGGCATCTGTCGGAAATTGCTTTAGAAAATCTACTATGCCGTTGATATAAAGGGGGAATAGGGTGGGGGCCAGGACGCAACCCTGCCTTACACCACGTTCGACGGGGAAAGGTTCAGTGACGTCTCCCTGTGCTCCCCACCTAATCCTGGCATAGTTATTTTCGTGCATACGCACAAGCAAAGTCAGCAGTTCGGGGCTTATTCCGAGATCGCGCAAAACAATCCAAAGTTTTTGTCGGGGTACTAGATCAAACGCTGACTTCAAGTCAACGAAAACAGCATATAATGGTCCATTTGTCAAGGTTACATTTTTCCAAAACAAGGTTAAAAAATGGAATACCTGGTCAACAGAGCTAGTTAATGGACGGAAACCAGCTTGATACGGGGACAGGATATCCTTATCGTCTATCCAGGCTTGTATTTTATTTTGTATCATCCTGCCCATCAGTTTTTGTGCCGAGTCGATAAGGCTAATGGGCCTGTAGTTACTTGGTAAAGCCTTATCCCCTTTTTTTAAGACTGGTATAATCTCCGCACCCTTCCATGTTGCTGGAATCATTGCTCCTTGTGCGATAGAATTCGCAAGCCATACAAAATATTTACACCAGTTGGCCCTGTCAGTTAAAAATACATCCCCCGGTATTCCATCAATTCCTGGCGCCCTTCCTCTAGTTACCCCATCCATTGCCTCGTTTACATCTTTCAGTGAGAATATTCCATGACTATAGAATACCCTTTCTGGGGGCGATTCGGTTGGTGGGGGCAGATTATCATCATATTGTGGTTTAAAAAAGTCCACCCATGCTTCCTTTGCTACATGATTTTTCGGGCAGTCTGCTATTCCCCCACTACCCCACTTTAAGATGGCCCAAAACTCTTTCTGTTGTCTGGCTACACATGCCTTCTTAAGGTCTAACCATAGATTCTCATCCCACAGTCTTTTTGCCCTGATTTGGGCTTTCCTGTAATCATCCCTGGCCTTTAATAATCCTACTTTAGTCCTCAATGCTAAACTGAGGTTCTGTCGCGCCTTTCTGCAAGAGTGGTCATACCACCCTCTTTTTCTCGGGGGACCAGCACCCTTCCCCTGCTGTGTTATTTTAAGAAAAACCTCTGTAAGTTAGCAAAAAACATTGGCTGTGACTCTTCAATAAGTTGGTTAAAATTTAATTCATTACAGTGGATCTGTAATCTGCTAACCTCTTTGCTAACTACCTCCATTAAGTCCTGCATATCCCCGGGCTTATCTACCAAAGTTGCCCATTTAATGTGACGGAGATTATTAGTTGGGATAACTTCTAATGTCGTGACACCCCTTTCCTGGTTAGATGAGCTTTCACCTTGATCCTGATTAAAGAGCAAGCACAACGGATTGTGATCACTCTCCAATCTCGATGTCACTTTCATATCTTCTACTTTGTACTAGTCTCTAACATCTATAAGGATGTAGTCTATCCGACTACTTGACCTCGAATTATGGAAGGTATGCATGCCCTGTAGGTCTGAGGGGGTGCGGCCATTTACTGCCCTCAACCCCCTAGCCAAGCACAAACTCTTCACCTGTATTGCCACTTCTGTCCATTTCTTTACCATCGGTAGATCCAATTGGGGAACTCCCCATTTGGTATCTTCCTCTAGGGCCAGTTCGTTATCCTCGAGTCCTAGTGGTTCAAATGTTGTGTTCAGGTCTCCCCCCACCAGGATATTGTAATGTGTAGGAAGAGTCTCTAAATCATTATCCAATGCACCTATCACATCCGAGGCTTTGCCCCCTTGAGTTCCCCTGGCATAGATATTATACAAGACCATGTTATGGCCATCGGCCCAGGTGATCACAATTGGGAGTAGGTCACAATTGCAGACAAGCCTCTGCTTGATGGTACATTGTAGGGATTGTCATACCCAAATAGTTAGACCCCCTGAGGGCCACCCTTTAGTATTCTTTTTCGCAGGGACAAAGACATTTAAGAAGCCCTGCCGAAAAACAGGTGCTACTGCCCAAGTTTCCTGTAACATAATAACATCATGGGAATCAATGAATTCACTCCATTCGGGGGTTTCTAGTCTATGGTGAATTCCCGCCAAATTCCAGGAAATAAGTTTAAGACTAGCTTTCGTCTGAATAGTCCGCTCTTGTAATGAAGCACCCTGCTTAAGGTGGAACAAGGGGAGTGAGGGACTACTTTCCCCATTGCATGCAGTGGTGCGGGGATTTGGTGGCAAATGCTCTACTATATTAGCGGAATCTACCCTGGAACCAGATGTCTTACCATCACTATAATTTGTTTCTATGAGCTTTATAGAGACATCGTTTCCACTTTCTTGAAACTCTGCAACATTATCCTTTTCTATGCTCATCCGCACTTCCAGTCAATCACACTCATTAAGACCAGAAAGGGCAGAGAACCTATTTTCCATTGGGATTCCCCAATTATTCCTTATATCAAGGGTTTTGGCTTTTTTTAGTACAGGGTTCCATTTAGTTTTCAACATTGTTGGGTTTAAAGTATTCCCTCCTTTTTTCGTATAAAAGAAGTCCAGTGTTAGTGGCACTATTTCAGTTGATCTACGCTGGGGGGGGGGTATATATTCGCTAGAATGTTTGGCAACACTTCTGGATCAGAAAGGTGTAACACCACACAATCCCCCTTAAATTTTTTAGTGCCACCCCCGATCCATTCACCTCTTCTAGCTTTAACTACTTCTTGCGCCAACTGGTCCCTGCCTCCCGGGGTAAAAGCCATATTCCTTGATAACCAATGGAGTGATTTATTTATCAGGGAAGGGATGTTCTCAACTTGCCCTGGTTCCAAATGGGGGACATTTGCCAAGACCAATATTAAGGGAGATGCCTCTACAATTAATTCTACAGGCCCCTTCTCTAAGTTAAAATCTACCCTACTGTCCCTTTGACTCAGCCCTTCAGAATCACCCTTGTTGATATCTAAATCCCTCGGGCCCCCCCTCCCTAGATCAGTGCTCTCCATGGAGATCAGGGGAGTGTTTTCAAGTAGTTCTAACCTGGGGGCAGTTTGGGTATTTTTCGATTCAACTATGAGTGTTTTCGGCATTGGAATGTTCGCTTTTTCTTCTATTGATTTTTGCAGAAGACCCCCCCAGCCTATTCACCTCTTCCGTGAGCTGGTCTATTTTACTAAGGAGCGGCTTGGTTATAGTTTTAATCTTGTTATCTAAGGCATTTAACATCTTCTTGAATTGATCTTCATCCAAGTATACCTTCCCTCCAGTAATTCCCCTTGTATCATCTCCACTATTTTCCAGGGGGGATGCATCAGGACGCTTTTTACTTGATCGGAGACCGCCCCATTTAGATATGCTCTTCTCCCCTCCCTTCACTACTCTTGGTGCTGGGACCGGTGCAGGGGCCTCCTCTTCTAGGAGTTTTATTTCTTCATCAGGTGTGCTCTCGGGAACTGAATCGGCAATGGCTACTAAAAGCTGGGTCAGTGAATTGTTCTCCGGGGTCTGGAACACCTCATTACTAATGTCAAGAGCAGGAGTAGGTAAGGCGTATTGTCAAAAAGGCAATTCAGGAGAAAGGCTCAGCCCCAAAGATGATCTCCTGTCGTTATTAATTTTGGCAACTTTCTGAACCATATAATTGTCTATGGTATTAAGGGGGCAATCGATTTTGCTTTAGACATGTTGGAAGGCAGCTTTATCCAGTAGCGTCTATATAAATCCGTGTAATGTTAAACGCTGGGAGGTATCACAGTTACTTGCAGTTATAATAGGGAGATGATGACTTACTTGAACGATTTGGTCAGAGATCAGGGCCCTGTCCCTGTCTCTTTCTGCCGATGAGGGCCGTAGAGGGCCCGCCCTTTGCCCGGGCTTAGCCCCGGGCGTCCCGCTCGCGTCCCGCGGAGGTGGGTGCAGCGCTGCTTATGTGCACCTCCTGGCGCTCTCGCGGTGTCACAAGCGCGCTGCCGCGTAGGCTGCCGGGAATTGTAGTCCCGGAGCGGCGGCGCGAGTTGTCAGCTGTAGAATGACTCCTGGCGGTGGCGGCGTGCTCCTGGGTGACTGGCAGCCCCTGTATGACTCCTGGCGGGGGCGGCGTCTCTCAGGTAAGTGGCGGCTTGCTCTCGTTCGTCTCCCCCACTCCGCCGGGTGCAGCTGTGCTTATGTGCGCCTCCTGGCGCTCTCGCGGTGTCACAGAGTGCGCCGCCGCGTAGGCTGCCGGGAATTGTAGTCCTGGAGCGGCGGCGCGAGTTGTCAGCTGTAGAATGACTCCTGGCGGTGGCGGCGTGCTCCCGAGTGACTTGCAGCCCCTGTATGACTCCTGACGGTGGCGGCGTCTCTCAGGTAAGTGGCGGCTTGCTCTCGTTCGTCTCCCCCACTCCGCCGGGTGCAGCGCTGCTTATGTGCGCCTCCTGGCGCTCTCGCGGTGTCACAGAGCGCGCCCCCGCGTAGGCTGCCGGGAATTGTAGTCCCGGAGCAGCGGCGCGAGTTGTCAGCTGTAGAATGACTCCTGGCGGTGGCGGCGTGCTCCCGAGTGACTGGCAGCCCCTGTATGACTCCTGGCGGTGGCGGCGTCTCTCAGGTAAGTGGCGGCTTGCTCTCGTTAGTCTCCCCCACTCCGCCGGGTGCAGCTCCGCTTATGTGCGCCTCCTGGCGCTCTCGCGGTGTCACAGAGCGCGCCGCCGCGTAGGCTGCCGGGAATTGTAGTCCCGGAGCGGCAGCGCGAGTTGTCAGCTGTAGAATGACTCCTGGCGGTGGCGGCGTGCTCCCGAGTGACTGGCAGCCCCGTATGACTCCTGGCGGTGGCGGCGTCTCTCAGGTAAGTGGCGGCTTGCTCTCGTTCGTCTATACTTATCATAATTGCAGTCATGTTATATACAAATATAGTTTAATTCACAGAGAAAATTTCAAGGAGCTCAAAGCAATGCATAACATTGTAAATTTCATGGCATTTTCAAACCAATGCCCTTTCTGATACATAGTAAGCCCAAAGGGTCATATGAAAAGTGAATCCCTACAGTTAAAGAACATGCATTCATCAAACAGTGAGAAAAACACCATTAAAACATATATATTAAAAGAGATCACACGGAGAAATCAGGTTCGACAATAGTAGATGCTGAGGTAGTTAAGCTATGGTTGGACAGTACATATTTCGCATAGCCTCAAGCTAAGATATACATCTTACATTCAGACGCCGCAGGCTGAAAACCCTTCACGCTTCTTTGAAAACCTTTGTATATTCCACCAAATGAGAAGGTTGGCTCAGGGGAGACTCTGTTATGTGACAAGGAGAGAACATTTGTTTCTCTATTCCCCTTCCCCAATTTTCCGAAGTTCGTGAGGTAGGCTAATACATTGAGGCATCTCGCTCTATAAGGGATCTTACCTAAGGGTCCTTAGGGCATACCGACTGCCTTCCTGTAGTACCTTCCAAGTGTATATATATATTTTTTGATATTATATATAGCGCCGGTGATTGGTAACACAACAAGATAAATACCTGTGGATGAACAGAGGGGAGCTAATTTAAAGTGGCTCTAGGCCAGGTTTTCCTCAGATATTCACTGTCATAGTCTCACAATCGCTACTATAATCAGCTACTTACTGTTTGGACTTATTTTGGTCTTCAAAGTTATTGCTTCCCCGCACTTATCGTCGCACACACAGTCGTGTTGGAAGACCGACCAGAAATGGCCTCCTCATTCAGTCCCGAGGCTCTGAAATCAGGTGATATATTCAGGCAGAACGCTGAAAAACGCGGTTTAATTCTAGGTTCTTTTAGGGAGATAGTCACAAAATACAGCGGATGGTATATTAAGAGGATAGCGTTATAAAATAGGTCTATTTCTGGGGTATCTCAGAGCAATGAAACAAGACATACGACAGTCCTGATACAGTATGGGATGTTGACAAAGTTCCCTGTTTAACGGCTCGTTGTGGAAAACCAGCCACGGCTGAATCGAAGGTACGAGTTTTAACTCGAGGTTAAATTACAAAAGTAAAAAAGACAATGGTGCCTCGATGTAACAATCGGTTAAAAGGTCTAAGGAAGGCTCGAGCTGAAATCACAGCAATCGCAGTACTTGCCTTTAAACAGCGCTCTTAGCATCAGACACTCTGCAGGCAGCCGCAGCGATCCGGGCGTTCACAGCTGTCCCGTTTTTTTCCCGCTAAATTTAAATGGAATAAAGGCCACACCTCCCTTTCCCTTCTTCCCCATCCACTTCCTCCGGTCCGGAGGCGGGCCACCTGAGGCAGAATACCTAACGAAAACCCGGACCGGAGCGGACGGTGGAGGAGTGATTCAGGAGGAAAGAAAACATCGTACACGGCAAAGATACAGCCGAGGCGACAAAAAAAGTCGATACGGCGTAGGGAGGTACTAACCCACGAATTTAGATGACAATTATTCACGGTGGCCTGAACCACTCATGGTTCAAGGTCCTAAGTGTGGCCAGACCCTAGTTTAGAAAAGACGGGGTACAGGGTAGGGAGACCACCCTGGTGTCGAAATGGTACAGGTAGCAAGGATAGCAGGACAGGATGTATAGTGAACCAAATACATAGGTCCATCAATAAACATGTACGACAGTAGTTCCAATAGGTTTTAGCTTCAAAGGTTTTCATGTGTATGGGAGTACTACTACAAAATGGCATTCTCCCTTGGGCAACACTCGTTTGGACCCGACTTAACAGTATCCAAGAAGTATATCCAAAACACCTCCCGTTTCTTTCTCAGTGATGAAGTGTCTTTGCCAGGGGTGTTCCGGATCTTTTCGAGAATCGACCATTTGATATCACTCTCTGAGTGCTTGGCCAATGTCCAATGTGCTACAAGTGGGGCCCCACTTTTTGAATTTCGAATATTGGACTTATGTTCCCCAATTTGGGTTCGGCACTCGCGCCCCGTTTCTCCAACATAGGCCTGTCCATGGGTGCACGTGATGATATATATTATGTTGGTGGTTCGGCAATTGCTCATACCTTTCAGTTGGATATTGTGTTTGTCAATCTTCAAAGAATTGCCCGTGATGGCATGTGGGCATGCCTGACACGTCCCGCAACGGTGATTGCCCTCAATGAGGGGTAGCCCAAATATGCCAGTCTGTTTAGGTTCGATGGAGGATTGTACAGGACCTTGAACCAGATAGTTGCGAAGATTCTTGTTGCGGCTAAACGCAAAGATGGGTTTGTTCAGTTTGTTTTCCAGGTCGCTGGTATTTAAAATGTGCCAGTTGGAATTGACCACTTGTCGCAATTTGTTGTTAATTGTCGAATGTTTCGTAATACACACCAACTGATCCCGTTCCTCGCGGTCTTGTTTCTGGAACATGCTGTCTCTATTAAAGTACCTCGCACGTTTGAACGAATCACGGATCAGGCGGTGAGGATATCCCTGTGCCCAGTGAAGGATGTAAAACTGGATAAGGAGGTTTGTATGCAAATGATATCTTCATACACTGGTCAATACATACTATGTAATGTAGGACGTAAGTACGGCATACCCATTAAGAAACCCATGTGTTGCAGACTTCGGAAAACGGCCAGCAACTTACCAAAACCTTCTTTTTCCCCACCTTATATTAACAGAAGTCACTGGGCGACACACTTCCCTACCCGTTACAGAGACTCATGGAGCATTATCTCCTACATTACATAGTATGTATTGACCAGTGTATGAGGACATCATTTGCATACAAACCTCTAACAATTACTCTAGACACAAAAATAGAGTCTCCTACGTCCTTTTTTCCCCTCAGGTCATTGCACTGATAGATCACAATATTAGTAGTGTTAAATACACCACAGTCACCTTGTGGCGCTCCTTTTTTTTTCACAGGATTTTCTTGTTTGCGGATGGGAAGGTGCAATTAGCAAATTATTGTACCTTTTCTTTCAGATTAACATTTTAGATGTCCTAAGCTCCCATCTCAATTAATTAAGATATTCTACACTAAAAGTAAAATATACATTTCAGTGGACTTTAGGTCATGCATTACAGGTAGTATGAAATTCAATGTCTCACAGTGTGAAATTTCAGGGCGTATTGTCGAAATGGTCCTGGATTGAAGATTTTAAGGCATTCATATGTGACACTTAGGTCCTCATGACAGGTGACTTCTTCATTGTGTTGGGGACAGTAACAGCAACTGCCATCAGAATTGTGTGTTTTTTTACTTTGAATCTGGGAGTTCTGTAACTGAAAATAGACTGAAAGCGCCAGGGAAAAGTCCAGCTCAATCTGGGAAATTACTGGGATTCAGATCTGGAATTACCAATTCCACTAGTAATTTCTCATTTTAAGTGGGATCTCAGGGTCCAGCTTAGATTGAGTGAATTTTCCCCACTCCTAAAGCTGGTATCCCTGATGTCAGCAACTACAGGGGTGGCAAAACTTCATCCCATTTACCAGGTCACTGATGGTAAGGGCAAAAGTAGGTTCCCTCACACATGTACAGTCTCAAACTATGAGAGCTGTGAGTCTCACTAGTTATATATACTTACAGGACTGCTTCCGTGACCTTTGTGCAAAAATTGTGTTTTGTTGAGGTGGGTGAAACCATTCTCAAGCAACTACAATAGTTGTCATAATGAGTCATAAAAGTCACAAAATTAACATGCGCCTCACACTCCGATAGCTTGGCACAAAACCAGTCAGGTTTAAAGTAAAGGCAATGTGCAAAGTATTTGTGCAGCACTCAAAACAATAATTAAGTAAAACCAGAAAACAAGAAAAATCTTTTACCTATCTAGAATAATCGAGTAATTTTATGAAATAAAATTATATCAGAACTACAAAAAACCAATCAGTCGAACTGGAGATATGCAGTTTCAAAGTCTTAAGTAAAAATAGCACCAAAAAGCACCAAGCCCCAAATGGGGTTAACTGGTTGTGACAAATCGGGACAGAGTCACAAGTTCAAGTTGGCCACGATGAAGCACAGATCAAATACAGGACCTGTTTTGGCCCACTGGACAGTGTACCTGGTTGCACTTGGACTGAGATATGAGGTTGTGCGCTGTGCGTCTGTTCTAATGGGGCCAGTGATCAGGAGCTGTGAGGTGCTGAATCGAGTTGCATCACACTGTGTTGTATTTGAGGATGCTGTCAATCAGGGGCTATGAGATGGTGCAGCGCGAGGTCCTGCACTGAGATGCAATGCTCGGTCCTACATCAAGATATAGTTTGCTTTGTCGACTTCAGTAAGGCTGCCAATCAGGAGCTGTGAAGTGTTGTGATGTGAGGTCCTGCGCCAAGATGCATCCCACTGCATCAGTTCTGATGAGGCCATCAATCAGGAGCTACAAGGTGCTGCAAAGCATAGTCCTGTGTCAAGATGTGACATGCTGTGTCAGTTCCAATAAGACCGCTGATTAGGCGCTGCAAAGACCTGCATCTTGAAGCGTCAGGTTGTCATGCTGCGTTGGTTCTGAGGGAACACACACCTGGTCCAGGAAGAGTATTCTCTGAGGCCAGCCAAGGGTCCAAGAAATGGGGCCTCCTCTTAGGGATCAGGATTTACTGCAACAGAGAGCATCAGCAGGGCACAGGTAGGAACAGTTGAATCTAGGCTGCTGGGAAGGTCTCTGAAGCTTGCTATGACCATATAGCTCAGAACAGGAGAGCAATTAGCTAGCCCAGGAGTCACTCTTGTGGTTCTGATTTCAGGAAGCAGGCCTAGTATTCCTCCCTCAGGCAGCAGAGCAGTCCTTCCAGCAGCAGGGGAGCAGGACAGTCCTTTTTCTGAGTCTTCCACAACCCCAGAATTGATCTGATGATTGGTCCAATAATTATACCTGGTGCCCGCTTTGAAGTGGGGCAAACTTCTAGACTTAAACCCACATCTGGTTCTGGAATTCCCTTTCTTCCCCTCCCTGGTCCCAAGATGTTTGGGTTGACAAAAGGCTAGTGTGAAGGCCTTTGTGAGTGTGGGAGGCAGTCCCTATTGAAGTGCAAGTGAGGTAGGTGGCAAGTCCACCCACCCATCCTGTAAGGAGGGCCCAGCCTGCCAATATGCAGTCCCCCTTTGTGATGCTGTTTGGGAGGAATATACAAAGGCCGACTGGCAACGACACCTAGTCATGTTACACAGGCACTAAATGATTAAGACAAGAAAATGCCAACTTTTTAAAAGTCGCATTTTCAGAATTTTGATTTACAATCAAACTTTACCAATAAATATGTTTTTAAATTACAATTCTTTTGAGTATATACATCATTTACCTATTTACTAACAATCTTAAGTTATCACCTACTAAGAGTAATCAGGTAACACAGCGTTATCCTGTGGGAGAGATAGGCCTTTAAATAGTGAAAAACAACTTTAGGAGTTTTTCACTGTCAGAACATGTAAAACTTAAATCCACATGTCCTATGTTGTAAATACAAGGTAACCTACCCAGGAGCCTTTAGAATCTACCTTAGGCATGACTTAAATGTATTAAAAAGGAAGATTTGGACCAGGTCGAAGGTTTATTTGGCCAAGTCGAAATGGCAAGTTAAAACTGCACTACAGGTTGCAGTTGCAGGCCTGAGAGATACTTTAAAAGGGTACTATAGTGGGTGGCACAATTAGTGCTGCAGGTCCACTAGTGCTACGCAGACAAATGATGGATGGAATACTGAATTAATCATACATTCACCCCCAGTCAAGAAATCTGGGTTGAATCCATTGTTCTTTTGCTCACCATGACACCCCAGTTTAGACCCAGCCATATGCAAATCAGTCTTGACCCTGTGCCTCAAGGGAACAGTCCAGACCGAACTGCCAAGCCAGGTCCTCCCGGGACCGGAAACAAGGATCCTGGGACCAGCTTCTGGGTATTACCATTCATCAGCCAGGCTAACTTGAATCCAGTGGCACAGTGAGCAAGGGACCCACGTCTGGGCATACCCATCCCACTTAGCGTGAAAAGTGCCACGCAAACAAATGATGGACGAAATGCTGAATTAATCATACATTCACCCCCAGTCTAGAGATCTGGGTTGAAACCATTGTATTTTTGCTCACCATGCCACCCCAGTTTAAACCTAGCAATATTCAAATCAGTCTTGACCATGTGCCTCAAGGGAACATTCCAGACCAAACTGCCAAGCCAGGTCCTCCCTGGACCTGAAACAAGGATCCTGGGACTGGTTCCTGGGTAATACCCTTCATCACCCAGGCTACTTTGAATCCAGTAGCACAGTGAGCAAGGGACCCACGTCTGGCATACCCATCCCACTTAGGGTGAAAAGTGCTACGCAAACAAATGATGGACGGAATGCTGAATTAATCATACATTCACCTCCAGTCAAGAGATCTGGGTTGAATCCATTGTTCTTTTGCTCACCATGCCACCCCAGTTTAGACCCAACCATATGCAAATCAGTCTTGACCCTGTGCCTCAAGGGAACTGTCCAGACGGAACTGCCAAGCCATTCTCTTCATGCCACTGGAGTCAAGCTATCCTGGCTGATGAGGGCTGAAAGCCCAAAACGGGTCCTAGGATGCTTGTTTCCAGTCCAGGGAGGACCTGGCATGGCAGTTCGGACTGGACTGGTCCCATTCGGTACAGGGTCAAGACTGATTGGCATGTGGCTGGGTCCAAACTGGAATGGCATGGTGAGCAAAAAAACGATTAATTTAGGCCCAGATCTCTGTACTGGGGTGAATGTATTACATTGTTCTGCATTCTGTCCATCAATTGTTGTTTTTGCATTTGTCACCCCGAGTGGGACGGGTATGCCCGGACTTGGGTTCTGCGCTCTCCATGCCACAGGAGTCAAGCTATCCTGGCTGATGAGGGCTGAAAGCCTGATACCCATGATAACATGTTTGTTTTCAGTCCTGGGAGGACCTGGCCTGGCAGTTTGGGCTGGACTGTTTCCATTAGGTGCAGGGTCAAGACTGATTTGCATATGGCTGGGTCCAAACTGGAAAGGCATGGTGAGCAAAAAATGATGGATATAGGCCCAGATCTCTGTACTGGGGTGAATGTATGACATTGTTCTGCATTCTGATCAACAATTGTTGTTTTTGCATTTGTCACCCTGAGTGGGACGGGTATGCCCAGACCTGGGTCCCGTGCCCTCCATGCCACTGGAGTCAAGCTATCCTGGCTGATGAGGGCTGAAAGCCTGAAACCGGTCCTAGGAATGCTTGCTTTCAGTCCAGGGAGGACCTGGCCTGGCAGTTCACGCTGGACTGTTCCCATTGGGCCCAGGGTCAATACTGATTTGCATATGGCTGGGTCCAAACTGGAATGGCATGGTGAGCAAAAAAACTATGGATTTAGGCCCAGATCTCTGTACTGGGGTGAATGTATGACATTGTTCTGCATTCTGTCCATCAATTGTTGTTTTTGCATTTATCATCCCGAGTGGGACGGGTATGCCCAGACATGCATCCTGTGCTCTCCATGCCACTGGAGTCAAGCTATCCTGGCTGATGAGGGCTGAAAGCACGAAACCGGTCCTATGATGCTTGTTTCCAGTCCAGGGAGGACCTGGCCTGGCAGTTCGGGCTGGAATGTTCCTTTTGGGTGGATGGGCAAGACAGATTTGCATATGGCTGGGTCCAAACTGGAATGGCATGGTGAGCAAAAAACGATGGCTTTAGGCCCATATCTCTGTACTGGGGTGAATTTATGACATTGTTCTGCATTCTGTCTATCAATTGCTGTTTTTGCAGGTCCACTAGTAGCATTTAACTTACAGGCCCTGGGTACCAGTACTACCACTTTACTAGGGACTTACAAGTAACGTAAATGTGCCAGTTAGATGTACCTCAATTGTACCATGTTTTCAGAAGTGTGCTCAAGCATTTCAGCACCAGTCAGCAGTGGTAAAGTGCACAGAGTTCTAAATCCAACAAAAAGGAATTCTGCAAAATAGGGCGGTAAATCATTTGAAGTAAAACCACCCAAGGGTATCCGCCAACAGCTACCGTTGTTCAGCCTGATTGAGAGGGGTTTCATTTTTTATCTACCATTGAGCTGGCTTTATAAACAATAGAACTCACCCACGACTATTAAGCACCTCTTGTACTTTTTAATATCCACTTGAGCCCCTATTAGCCTGAGATATGTAGTGTTAACCTGTTCTTATTCTATTACTCTCCCACACTCAAAAGCGTATTGCCTATCCCTTTTAATGCATTATCATGCAGTTTTTTTGCAGGCTCTTGAAACACATTGAGGCTCCACTGTTGCTAGTCATTCTTCCACAGTCTCTGTATGAACCGAATGGAGATAATGTTGTAACTGTATTTCCTGGATAGTTTGGATATTGCTTCAGTTCAGACCGCATATTAATTATTCTGTGCCTCTGCTCCTTCGGAGCTTACACCCTCGGAACATCTCATATATTCATACGTGTGCCCTCTCCCCACTCTAGGTTCATCTAGATACACCGTATCCAGTCTGCCTCTGACATGATGGTGTCTTTACAAATTTCTGTGGACATATCAGGATAGTAGCCCATTGTTACCAAACTCTTTTTTTTTTAATGCAGGCTGGATTTACGTAAGTGTGCACAGTAGCAGAGCGTTCATGGATTTGTATAGGTTTGTCGACTTTTGGCGATCTATGGATCTTCAGAAACTTGTTGAGTAGTAATATCGAGCATTAAAAGTTACAATATATTCCTTTCCTCCTCCACCTCCTTTTCCTGGAATACTTGGAGCACAGTTAAAAGGCAGCATAACTCAATTAACCATACATTGAGCAGGAATTAAAATGTAATACCTGGTGCCCCAAGAGACTATCGAATACACTTTACCTAATTTTCCACAAATATTTAGTTTGAATTTCCCACCATTGGCAGCACTATTAATGTACACCTAAATGATATATTTTTTAATTGTGCGTGACGTGTGGTAAAACACATCCAAATCCTCCCTTTAATCAAAGGGCAGGAATGAAAGAAACACTTCAACATTTGCATACTTGCAAATGCTGCCATGCAGATTTTCTGCAATAAGAACATTCCAGTCATGTACAGACTAGGAAAAACGGGTATAAGAATGAAATGCATGTTCGTTACAGGATTTCACACACCTAACTCTGGAAATCATAGACATAGCATATTTATTTCTGCAGCTTTCATAAATCATTTAGACAATTGTGAATCTGTGCAATGTGCTGGCACAAGCCGACACACCTGGGCTATTTTGTGGCTTTAGCCCTATATTTTAAAAACGTAAGCATGAGCTTTGAGAATATATCACACTATGCAAATTTCTAGAGAACAGATTCTTTCTAAACCCTGCAACTCTCCAGGGTTTTATCGGGAAATTGAGGTTTTCTAGAGTTACTGAACTTTTTTTTAAAGTTTTTTGAAAATTGGTGCATAGTTGGTGCTGCAACTGTGGCTGAAAGTAATATATCAAGGTTCAGGGCAGCTGAAGTCTTGGAGATGGCAGGAACGCCAAGGGCTTGCGGCCTCTACAACCTCACACTAGACTCCAGGTTCCATTTTTTTCCTGGAGATTGTGGATCCATTAATTCCAGGTCCAAAGAAACACACAATGTGTTATTGCCTGGAGCAGATCCCCCACTGCAACCACTTCCCTCGGACATAATTCAAGGTAACTTGGGATGCGCATCTTGCTGCTTTAATATTGGGTGTTAAAATTGGGTGTGGGTCACACCCAATAGTAAACATGTTAAAGAACACAGATGAATGAAGGCTCATATGGCCATTTTTATTTCTGATTTACTTGGTCAAACTTACACACACAAACCTACACAAACAGACACACACGCTCACCTACCCCCTGAATGTGTTCTTAAGCCTCTGTGACTGTGATGACTTGAAAAAGAAAACCTTTGTCCTGCCAGACACACACCTAGACTAAATCCTAGCATGAGATCTGAAGGTTATACAGAAGTTCCTATAATTGAGCATTAATCTTCTGAACGACGTCACCTTTGTTCAGAATTATCTACCTTCAGATCACACACATTTCAGTAAACTCACTAACCTATTCTGACAGATGAAGCTACAGGAATATAAACTTATTGGATCACTAGAGCAAAATTTGGTGATAGCCTGACAAGGCTAGTATTCTGAAAAGACAGCAGTGCTGGGGTAGTGTCAGTCAAATCCCAGCACATCATTATCATGACATGCATGACATGCATGGCAAAAGCATGAATACACCAGTCCTAATTCTGGCTTCCAGAGGCACTGCCGTATTAACTGAAAGGTTAATGATTCTTAAATGTTTTTGGGTCATGGCTAAAGTCTATCTTGCAGGGAAGGTCACAAATAGGACATTCTTGACATGGGTGACTTAGTGATACCATGGTTTCTGATGCCCTAATTTACTTTCGGGAATGAATTTTTCCAAAGCCTGTAGGATAAGTGCAAACTCCGAAAAATAATTAAATGCCTATTGAGTTGTCTAGCACAATCGCCATTTAGGCATACCTGACACTTAGATGCCTGTCTGAGTCCTAGTGCCCTATAAGATTCATACCTCTAGCTGAAAATCTCTCAGTTTCTCAATAGGTAAGACATCCCTTATCGTCAAATATTTGTGATTTTCTGTCTTTGTGTTACCCGCTTGTCTCTTTCTTTGCCAAGGTTCAAAGGTTAACATCTCCTCCCTCCCAAACCACATCTCGACAGGATTTTTTTGAATATGTAACTTGATCTTACCCCAGTGATTCCGATTCAGACTGATATTGGTGTGTTTTTAGAAATGTGCTCTTTCTGCAGGGTCTCCCCAGATGTTCTGTTGCTGAAGCCGTTTTGTTGGTCAAAAGACTGTGCAGTTTACCCCTGCAAACCAGTTGTAAAGTAGTTGTGCCTTCTTTTTCAAACATGTTAAAATTGGCGTACACCTGATTGTCACCTTTGATCTACTTAAAACACCCTAGCGTATGGTACTACTTGTTCTCAGGGATGGTAAATTAAATGCCGCATTAGTGGGCTGCTGCACTCAGTGTGCCACCCACTAAAGTAGCACTTTAAAACAGTTTCTAGGCCTGCCATTGCGGCCTGGGTGTGCAGTTCAAACTGACATTTTGACCTGACAAAACAAACCTTTTAACATGCATGCCGAAACCTTCCTTTTAAATGCTTCTGAGCCACCCCTAAAGTAGGCCCTAAACACCCATAGGGAAGGGTGCATGGTATTAAAAAAGTAGGCCATGAATATGTGGGGCATATTTATGAATAGTTCATGCAACGCAGCCAATAGAGGCAAGTTGCTGTGCTGCGTAGCATGTATGGGAAGGAGTTGAACAGCGCCATATTTACCAAGATTCGGTGCTGTTCATCTCCCTCTATGCGCTTTCTGTGTGGGGATTCTTGTGTCTCAGTCTAGTATAGTCATTAATAACACTGCAATTGGTGGTATCGACCTTTGTCAGTTACCAAGGAGAGATGATATGAAGCAATCATTTACATCGAACAACATGAACAATGAAGTCAAATGTGGCTTCACAAGTATAGAAAATTAAATTTGGTGTGAGTTTAAAGGGTTTTATTAATAAATTAAATTCAGGTCAAAATATTTATTGAGCAATAATTACATTTGTTCTTCATTGTTACAAATTCAAATAATGTATTAATTGATGTTTCAAAACAAGATAAAATACCTGTTAGACTTGGCTCTTTCAGCGTGTTTACACCCAGACCTTTTGCCCTCCTGTTTTTGATCCGATTTTTGTTAGTTTTAGGACTCAAGGCACTTTATCACTGATGTTCGGTGCTAAAGTGCATATGGTCTCTAGGTAAATTGTATTATGGATTGGTGTTTCCATGATTGGCATATTTTATTTACTGATAAACTCCTAGTAAAGTGCACTGTGTGTGCTCAGGGCCTGTAAATCAAATGCTGCTAGTGGGCCTGCCTCACTGATTGTGCCACACACACAAGCAGTCTTTCAAAGGGTTCTCAGACCTGCCACTACAGTGTCTGTGTTCACTTGCAAAGCCCTAACCTTCCCTTTTCTTACATGTAAGACACCCCTGAGGTAGGCCCAAGTCACCCCTGTCGGCAGGGTGCAGTGTATTTGAAAGGTAGGACATGTACTGGTGTGTGTTACATGTTCTGATAGTGAAATGAAGTGTATTTCGTTTTTTACCATTGAAAGGCTCTCTGACCCAAAGGACAGAATAGGAGGTACTTTGTTACAAGTATAACTTCCCATTGGGACAAGATAGAAAGATGAAGTTTAGTATACCTATACCTGAGATGATTTTTATATTGTGTGTTTGAAAATACCACTTTTAGAAAGTGTGTATTTTCTTGCTTAGCCATCCTGAGTGCCTCCGGTGGGTTGTAGATTGACTGTCTGGCTTTGGAGTGACAGGGGCTGGGGATGCACATTCTCTCAAACAGTCACAGGGGGTTGGTGTATGTCCTGCCTTTCCTTAATGAGTCAGGGCTGAGCTGAATAGACCTTGGCTGCATTCAGAGTAGTGGGATGAGTTTCTCTAGAACCTGAATAGACCTGGTCTGCATTTAGACTGCTGGGAGGAGATTTCCCTTGCACCTGAATAGGCTCTGTCTCCCTTGCACAATGATGTCCCTGCCTCTTGCAGGGAAGCTGGACCAAGAGGACAAAATTGGTTCGGGATGAGTACAGACACATCCTGCCCTAAAGAACAAAGAGAAATTGAGTATAAATATTGGGGCCCAGACCCCAGAACTTTGGATTACTGCTGAACTAAGGAACCTGCCAGGAAGAAGAGCAGGAAAAGCTGTCAGGAGGAACTGCCACTTTGCTGTTTGCTTTGCTGTGTTGGCCTACTGCTTGCTGCTTCTGTCTTTGGCAGGTAAATGACTGGATTGTAATTTCATCATCCTGCTGTTCGAGTTTTCTCCAAGTGATTGAAGTAAAGCTTGCCTCCTGTTGGAAGTGTCAGGGAGATAAAAGACTTCGGAGAACTCGCTGCATTCAAGTAACCCGCCAAGAAGACAAGCTAGAAGAACTGCCATGAGGCGTACTTCCCCTCTGCTGTGTTGTTGCTTTTTGGGTTGGCCTGCAGTTGCTGCTTCTACCTTGGGCAGTGAAAGGACTGGACTGAACTTTCTTAACTTGTGCTGATTATTTCCAAGGGTTTAAAAGTGAACTTGCCTCCTGTTCACAAAGCCTCAGGGTCAGAAAAGACTTCAATTACCTCTGGGTACCACCTCTGGAACTGTGGGTTTCTGTTGCCACAGAGAGAAGTAAGTAACCAACGCCGTCACTGACTCCATCATTGGCTCGTGTCCTGTAGGCAAAGCAGAGGGCACAGCCACATCTTGAACCACAACCATGGTCTCAATGACGACGATAACTGCCGCCACGACCACCGAGCAGCGGCTTGTTCCATGACCTGCGGGAACTGTGCACTGCACAGCCTCTATTCACTTTGCCATCCTGGTCTCATTGACGATGATGCTGCCCACTGACTGCGACACCCGTTACTGCATCTCCGTTTGGGGCACCGCTCGTAAGACGCACTGACCTTCCCACACTGTCATCTGGGCCAACCAACGGCAGCTCCCAGCAACAGGCACTCTTGCCTGCACCGTGAGCTGTCAGCACCGCAATGTGCACTGCCTTCACTTCGCACTGAATCCCTGGTCTCACCGATGCCACCGGATGACTGTCACCGAGCCACTGTCTGCACCGCGACTTTAGGGTACTCCACACCGCACCACTACACTTCATCTCGCAACTGCAGCGGTTGCTGCGACCGGCCCACACCTACGTGACTGACCGCAATGAAAAGGTACTATTTAGGAGTCTGCCGACACCACGACTGACTCGGTCGGTCAGAACTGTTGGATTCTGTTGTTTTCAGTGCCGCAGTAGCACCAGATGGAGCTACCAACTTCAAGGAACCCCATTTTAAAGGCTGTTCTTGCAAAGTGCATATTTTATGTTGGAATTTTATTGTTTTGGCCTTGTACTAACTATATAAATATTGGAGATTTTCCTAAACTGGTGTGGTGTCAGTTTGTAGTGTGTTTACTGTATTAATGTTGAATATGTGCAAAGGTTTTACACACTGCCTAATTGTCCACAGGAGCCATTGTTTTTGTATGAATACCAATCCGTTTCCAGCACACCGTGGGAGCAGGTAAGCTCCCTAGTTTCAGATATCTTCACAATGAGGTCTGGAATCATGACCTTGGTTTGTTTTTTGCTCAAATCTTGTGGTTCAGACAGTTCTTCCCATGAGTCACATTATCTGACATCTCCTCTTCTCCTGGTGATACCTCACTATCCGTTGTTTAATACATATCTACTGCCTACCCAATAGCTAATAGGAGGATTCTGGAAAATTGCAGCACCTGCAGTTCAAAGAGAAAAAGCATCTCATTTGAAACAAAATTTTAATGCAAAAACAGTTCTTTAAGTTCTAACATGTATAGTCACAATTTAGAATGGCATCAGCAGTTAGTCTAACTTAATTCAGTTGAATATGTTACTTCATGTGTGTTTGCACATAATGCCTCAGAGTGATTACCTACTACATATTGTGCATTTATTATGCATGTGTTAGTCAACACTGAAATTAGCAAAATAAAGAAATTTTCTCTTCCACCTATTGTTCACTTGCGGCTGCCTAGCGCTAATGCAGACACCCTTGTGCCATTGTCCAAGAGTGCTTATGTTATAGGAAGATTTTTTTTGTGACGAAAGGGATACCTTTCTGAAAAAATAGCCAAAAACAATCCTCAGAGGTATTGCTCTCTTTCTGTGTGCTGATTTTTAAATCCATCACAAGTTCCTTAAAGGGATGGAAGAGGCTAAAAAAATATTTCTGGTTTTGAAAAATGTCAATGAGAGCAAGCAGTGGTGCTCTGGACCACCACCTACTCCCCTAAAGCTGCCACCCCAATTCTTAAAAGGAAAGGGGCCTAAAGAGGTCATATCTTCTCCATTGTGCATCACTTGCAAACCACTCCTTTTAGCCAGTACCTAAACAATGGTTTGCAACAGGAATTACAGTTGCAAACCATTGATACATATTTGATTGAATGTCAGTTTTGATACCACTGACACGCCCCTTCCAAACAACTATTCACTAATGATTTCTAAACCCTTTGTGTGATTTGAAAACATGTATGTTTATGAAAAAATCGTACAATGGTGTTAGAACATGTGCAAACGGGTTTTTGCAGTTGCAAATCTTTTATTTGACTGAATCAGAGAGTGTGCAACCGCAAAACCCCTTTGTACATCTAGCCACACATTTCTCAGTACTTGTAAATAGTACATGCATGTCTCTGTCAGTGAACATGTGCACTATATGAATATAATGGAGAACACAGTCAGTGTTGAGTAGGCTACATCTGCACATGCTAAGAAATATTTATAATTTTTCATAATAAAAAGGATTTCTGTATGTTTGGGTCACCACATATGTTGATCCTCAAACAAATGACTTCACAGTTGTTCACTCATTTGCATCAGAGCTTTCTCTAAACTTAAGTTTTCAGAAAGTAGTCGAACTTCTACCCCTGAACCTGTCATGCACCTATTGTAAAAACATGCGTTGAAATGAACAGGAATTAATATGTTATTGAGATGAAACATTTTGCTAGATGTATAAAAAAATGAAAAAATGTCTCTAGCTATCTCTTTGTCGCTGTCTGATTGTATATCTGAATAGTAAAGAGAGTATTTTTTGCTGCCTTTGTTTTCTTTGGCAGCATGACTTGTGTGAGCATATTACTTACTCTACCATGTGATGCAATACCTCCAATGCTGCACCTTTTATCTAATATTTACAACCTGAAGGTCCAGTGTGTCTGAAAAATGATTTTGCATATGAGTAAGTCGGACATGATGTTTTGAAGATTTTTTGAGGTTATATTCCCATTTGCGCTCTCGTACCCTTGATTGATTATACAGCACAAAGAAGAAACATGGTCCTAAACACACTACTGAATGACAATGCTAAGTATTATCTACTTTCCACCAGTTATTTGATTCACTTAAATATATTTCCAAAATTACTTATATAAATTCCATTATTGTTTTGTGTCAAGTGTGGACAAAAGTATGGAGCCACGGAGCAAAAATTGGATTTTGTGCTTTTTGGCACCACAAATTAACACAAACCTGTGCTCCATTTACAAGTCATGCACATCATCTTTACTGTATGGAATTCTGTGTCGCAAGATTGTGAGATGGCATGTGTTCTGTTCTCGCACTTGAAAATTCCTGGGTGTGAGAACACCATATTCAATTTTGCCAGACAGAAATCTCCGCCAATAAAATCCCCCTTCAAGAGTGGGATGTAAAGTATCTCGACCCCATTCTCTGGCTGTATGATCAACCCTGCCTTAAGACACAGGGTAAGCATGAAATGTTCACCTCACCAGAGGATCATTTCCTTGTTCCTCCTACCATTCTCCTCACCTCCCATTTCTTCCCCTGCTCAAAATAGGAGTGTTTCAGACATATACCATCTGCTCACAGCCAGTGTTGGAGTGCATTAAAAAAGTATGGGAACTGTGAACCTGAGTAAAATAGGGTTGAGGGCAGTGAGCTTGGGGGCATGATCAAATGAATTGCCAAAAACAAGAAAATATTCTGTAACTTTGTTGGTCTTTCACCTTCAGGTAAATGCATATACAATAACGCACACCTGGAAATAAAAATACATTCAAGTGAAACTAATGAGTGAGAGAGGCACTATTTCACATTATGCAAAGTCGACTGGTTAATGCAATCACTACAGAGGTCTGAGTGTGTAACCAAAGAACCACAGAATTAAATCTTGGTTGGTGCAGTGGGAAATAGTGACTGTTTATTGTTAATGGTAGAAGGTCCCTTCCTGTTCCAGAAAGCACTGTGAATCTGCAGTTAATTATTTTTAACTTGTATTACATGAAGTATAAGATAGGCTGCCACAAATAACCATCAGCTGAATGGTTTATTGATGAACTACTCTCTCTTAAAAAGAAATGTAAGCGCTTGGAGCATTCTTATTGTAGCGCTTATGACTCCGCCAGTAAAGCAAATTATTTAACAGCTCTTAAATCATTTCAAGGCCGCATTAGACAATCTTACTCACGATTTCTATGCCAACAACATTATTTCCATCTAGAACTCCTCTCTGGAAATGTTTGCTATCACCAAGTCCCTCTCCTCATTGCCTTGAGTTTCAGCTTCCACAATGCCTTCTGGGGGTGGGTGTAATGCTTTAGCTCAGTTCTTCTCAGATAAAGAGGCAACTATTTATGCCTCCTTTCCACTGTACTCCAGAGACACTCCTTGGCTTAACACCTGGTTCAAATACTCTGATAAGTGCTCTAGCTTGCTTCATATCAAGCATATTGAACCTGAGGAGTTGTCTCCTCTTTTCATGTCGGTTAAGTCTTGGTCCCAGCTTAACCCTGCTTCCCCCTGCATTCTGCAGCAAGGGACAGAAGCTGTACAGCCTGTGCTTCACGAGCTACTAATTAGCTCCCTGGCATCAGGCCAGGTTCCACTACAATGTGCGACCCCACCAAGTCCAGAAAATATCAGCCCATTTCATGTAAAACATGTTTTTCTGCTGTTCCAGAAAAGTATGTCAATCAGCAGCTCTCCACTGTCATTGAGGCTAATGATCTACTCACAGGACTCAGTCAGGCTCTCACCCCTCTTATAGCACAGAGTCTGCCCTGTTACTTGCCTCAGGATCTATTTACCAAAATTCTAGACAGGGGTAACATCACAGCACTGATAATGCTAGACCTCAATGTGGCTTCCGACACTGTGTCACACAACCTCTTGATTGAGTGTTTGTGGAGTTGCTGTGTTGGTTATAAAGTCCTGCAATGTTTTTTTTCAGGTGTTTCAGAAACCGTTCCATTTGCAGATCTTCCCATTGCAACAGTGAGTGCCTCAGGGCCCTCCCCTGAGCCAAACTTTATTTAATTTATACATCCTCCCCCTGGCAAAGGTCATTGAGCATCAAAATTTCAACATCATTACATACGCCAGATGAAACTCAGCTCATTATCACACTGTCATAGAACCGTCAGCATGGCTGCAACGTTAAGATCTTACCTTACGGAAGTCGGCCAGTGGATGGATCGAAACGGCATCAAGTTGAATGCAGGGAAAACTGAGGTTCTCTTCTTGAGCAAACAACTCTCCATCTAGTCTGCCACATCTTGACTGAACTCCCTTGGCTCTTTACACATGCCTAAGCTCAGGTTTAAAAGTGTAAGCATTTGGTTTGATGGGAGACTCCCTTTCGACCCCAAATCCCGCATCAGGCAGGTAAATATTTCGGGGTCTTAAAAACCCTTAAAAAAATGTTTTACTTCCTGCCAGAATCTGCAAAAAACGCTATGCCAAGCATTGGTTATAGCCAGTCTGGACTACAGTAATGTCATGTACTCGATTGTGTCTATACCCCGGCTAAAGAGACTTCAGCAAGTGTAGAATGCGGCAGCTCATCACCTGTTGGATCTTCCCAGACAGGCTCCTATGAGGGCTACACTCTCCAAGCTGCACTGGTTGCCTCGGAAACCTGCCCCCTTTAAAGCCCTGTTCATCTGTTACAGGGCTTTGGATACAAGATTGCCTAGTAGCTACATTCCTTCATCAAGCCTTACCTCCCAGCCAGGAACCTTAGATCATCTAAGGTTCTGCTGTCCAGCACTCCCAAAGTAAATAGAGTGCATATTGAGGGCTCTTTATTTAACTACTTAGTTCTAAATCTATGGAACATCCTTCCCCTCCAGATTTGGCAGGTCCGGTTAGGAATCTCTTTTCTGAAAAAACATATAAAACCAGGTTTTTTAGCTTGGCTGATTTTACGATACATTAGATGTGCTCTGGACCCTTGGGAGCTGGACTCCAAGTCTGGGACACTTATTATTATTGTTATTATCAGATATTACTATTATTATTATTATTATTATTATTATTATTATTATTATTATTATTATTATTATTATTATTACTGTCCTTTAAAAGCATGCACCTCACAGCTTGGCTTGCCAGATTTCAGCCCCTCTCAAAAAGAAAAAACCTTCATCAAGATGAAGCGTCAAGTAACTCCATCAAGGAAGGCCAATGCCTGCTTCTAATCAGCTATTATATTCGCAGGTTAGCCAACTGCACCCATTCACATTACTTTCAGGCAGCAGGCAGCCTAGCAAGAAGGCTTGTTTCTTGTTTAGCGATCTGTCCCTCCCTGTGCTGCACAACGGAGAAAACTCTCTCCCTTCCACTTCATCTAAGGCATCTCAAATATTAACCGCCCTACCATAAAGTAGGGGAAGTGTTTAAAATTGAAAAAGTATGGGCATGGTGGGCTCCTCAGATCCCTCCTACGTCGACCTCTACTCACAGCAAGTGGTGAATCTTTGAATTGAACCTAGTGGAATAAGAATTCTGAACAGATTACAGCTGTTAAAATTCAGATCGACACAATTATTTCTCATTCTGCAGTCTTAATATGTACGTTTATGATAGTGGCAGGGTATTACTGCGGTTACCGGTATTTTTAAGTGCAAGTCATAATCAGGGTCAAAGGGTTTGGCTCTTCTTTCAAGCTCAAGTGAGATCCTTTAGAATAATATAAGTGCATGTTATTAGTAATTATTTATTTGAGTAACTAAGTAGAATTTCAATGCGGAAGTCTGTACATAGCACCAAGAACAGTGCACAAGAACAAAGTACAGTTTTGTTGGGAAGCATATATGTAAGGTGGATTGAATCATGAATATGATGATTAAGAGATATGCCAGTAGCTCCAACAAAACACAAGTGTAAAAATAAAACACTTGTTATAGAGGATGAGGCAAAACAGAGCTTTGGGGGAGTTGGGATGAAAGGAATTAGTTGGCTTTGGCTCAAGATACAGTACATGAAACCTGCCTCTACCACATTCCCACAGGCACTGCACTGTCTTAGTGAGCATTGATGTTACCACCATGAAATATTCATTTGTGGGAGATTCTAATGTTTTGTGTTCTAATGTATATAATTGCTACATAATTATCTATCTAAGAATCTAGTTAGAATAAGTTCATGCTATAATGATACCATTGTAAGGAATGCAAAATACACACAATACTGTTTTTGCCTCCTACTAAAATGCCACACTAAGGATGACATCCTATTCATTGCTTTAGAAGTTCCCTTGTGTTTTACTTATTACGACAGTTTGACTTTGAGGGGCTGCTAAATTTCAGGTCCCAAAAAACTACCTACCTGGAGCTCCTTAGGGACACTGTTGGTGTTCCCCACACTTGTTTAGGGATAACCTCAATTGATCTGCTCATCCTGCCATTTTGAGGGGATAACCTTATTGTCTTCTTGACCTCTATTGTCTAGGTCCTGGCGTGGGCAGCAATGTATAGGTTTTGGGGCATGCTAGCTATACTTGAGGTGATGACTACTGGCCTTCCCATGTAATGACCCAATGGCCTGAGTTGAAATAAATGGTCCCATTCTGGCTTATTTTTAATGGCTGAGGTATATTTACTAAACAATGTATTCATTATTTTTGCAATAACCATTGTAAACATTAGAAAGAGTGCAGATGGAAACTGATAGTTAACATCTTTTCACTTCAAAATTAAGAGTGGAAGGCGAAGGGAGGCTGATGCCTAAACAAACAAAAGCAACAAGGATGATCTCTTCCCCCACTTAATCGACTTCTAATCGACTTCTATGCGCTAGTATGTCTCCACACCATGACTGGGAGGAATACATAAGGTATCCCACCCCAGCAGACTCCTGGACTTTGTAGTTAGCTGTTTCTTTGGAGGCACCAGCGCCAAAAGAGAAGTTTTGGAGCGAGGCAACGGCTCTCCTTCCAGCAAGCCCCTCTGCAGAAAGAGTGTCTGCCCGACCTGGTTAGTTATGGTTTAAAACTGTTGAAATGCACTCGCAGTGGGTTGCAGACAAATGTCCCAATATTATAGATGGAGCCTCACAATAGCTCAGTGATGAAATATACTAACTTAGACATGGTGAATTCTAATATTGGGCTTCCTGAACATCAAGATGCTGGATGCCATTTGTCCAAAGCTAAGTAAAAAACATACCGGCATGCTAAAGCTCTTTCGGTATGCTGTGAGTGTAAATCGGGTTAATATATCCAGCCATTTGATAAATCTTCACAAAACTTTATGAAAATAAAAGTTCATCCACCTCGAGTCCTTCATGGAAGGTTTTGCACTGATCCGTGAACTGTGGGCCAAGAAAAAGGGGGTCCCTAAATGGTAATTTCCTATGTTAATTTCCACTGTAAACTTTGCTCTGTGATGCAGAAATAACTGCTGAAATAAATTGCACCAGATTTGCCAAAAGGTAGAACTTTAATCACAAAACGTGCTTCTTGTGTTTAGTTGTAAATCCGATCAGCCATTTTCAAGAAATTGGCATTTAAAGAGGTGCTTAGGTTGGGCTTGAAGGGGTAAAAAAGTTAGGTATATCTGGAAGCTTGGTCACAGTGTACAGACATTTTTTTAAAATAGGCCCTCTGATTTGCATGGGGAACTTTTCCTGCAATCTGCCATTTTTTTACAATAGGCTGGATGGCCAAAACCAAGAAGAAAATATTACAGCCACCTATACAGGACTTGGAGAGCCTCCATCCAGGCTCCCTGAGGCTGTTAGAAAAAACTAGGATTTAAGGGAACAGGATAGGATCAGAAAGCCGTAATGTAAAAAGTTGGAAGAGAAGAAAAGGGAACAAAGGGAGAAGCAATAGATTTTTAAATACTGCCCTCGCTCACAAGTTAGTGGCATGCTTCATCATAGGGCCGCTTCTACGTCCAGGTGCAGACCAACTCTCTTGACAGAGCACTATTTTTTTGGTGTGTGTGTATCAGTAAATGATTGTCAAGAAAAGGGAGTTTTTTTATTAGTGAATCCACTTTGAGACCCTGTCCCTTTTAGACTAACAGGGTACCTCTTCCATTTTTGAAGGGTATGTTTATATAATTATATATATATATATATATCATGTGACAAAGATCGAGGCTGTGGTCGAAACGCATCTTTCTCTGCTGAAGTAAATATTGTATACTGGATCATCAGACTCGTGGAGATTCTTTCTGTTGATACTCCTTGAAATCTATATTTTACATTATATTAATTTGTTTATTTAATTCTTAAAATGTTCTACTATAAAAAGCACAATATATATGCCTATCTAGCTATATATACATATGGATTAAACAAAACAGAAAAATATTAACAACCCAATTCCAAAACATTAAATAAAATACCTAACAAATAAAATGGGAAAAAGAATGTAACAAATACTATAAAGTTAAAATTATAAACACGTATTTAAATAAATATTTTTAACCAATATTAGGAAATATATTGGAGTCCGAGATTGATAGATATACCATTCCCACTCCAGTTTATGCAACTGTACAGAAATTGTAGGACTTTGGACGGTTTAAATATATTAATACCACTCCAAACAGCTCAGCAATAGGGAAAGTATTGTACTTCGGAGAGGTTAACGTTACTGTTGCCCTTCCAGTCTGTGCAACAGTAGAGAAAGAGTTAGACTTCGGAGAGGTAACAGTTACTGTTCTTGTTCGGCCTGTGCAACTGTGAGGAAAGCGTTGGACTTAAGATGGGTTACATTTACTATTCCAAGTCCTGTTTAAGCAACAGTAGGAAAAGTGTTGGACTTTGGACAGATTACATTTACTATTCCCAGACCAGTCTGTGCAACAGGAGGGAAAGCATTGAACTTCAGAGGGGTAAGATTTACTATTTCCACTACTGTTTGAGCAATAGTAAAGAAAGTATTGGACTTAAGAAGGGTTATCTTTGCTGCTCCCCATCCAGTATGTGCAACAGTAGGAAAACTGTTGCACTTTGGAGGGATAATATTGACTATTTCCACTCCAGTCTGTACAACAGTAGGATAAACTACTTCGCTTCAAGCATATTACATACTTAAATAGCCCTAATAATTTTGCCAAAATGTAAAACTCTTGACATAAAATATAAATAGAATAAAATAAATAAATAATTATAGAATTTTCAAAATTCATAAAGAATGTAATAATTAACTTTCAATAAAAAAATGCTTATTTCATTATTACTTAATTCAATTTCTACCCTATACCCCTGCACGCCAAGCAACCCACAACTCAAATATAATTAAAATAATAAGTGTAACATAATTTAAATATTCGATAAAGAATTACATAATTAATTAACAATCAATAGTTAATTGTTAATAATAATTATTACTTAATTAACTTCCCACCCAACGAACCCAGCAGCCCACACATAAAATCTAACTAACATACATAATTATTGCATAATCCGCATAATTATTAATCCATAAATTATTTAACTATACATTAATAATTGTTTTACTTTTTATTTAACTTCTCACCATGCATTCCCACAAACCTAGCAACCCAAAACTAAAATATAACTAGAATAAATCAATATTACCTAATATACATAATTGATGAAGCAATAAATAACTTTTAATTAATTATTACTTAATTAACTTGCCACCCTATTCACCTACAAACCCAGCAGCCCAGACGTAATCTATAACTAAAATATATGATTATAATACAATTTTCATAATTAATAATCAAGGAAATAATTAATAATAAATAATAAACAAACGGTTAATTAATTATTACATAATTAATGTCCCACCCTATACCCATGCAAACATAGCAACATGCACCTAAAACATAAGTATAATAAATCAATATTACATCATATACATAAAGAATATTAATCACATGTCCTTTTAAAAATTATTAATAATTAATCATTTAATATTACTTAATTAGATTCCCACTCTATCCCCCTACAAACTCAACAAACTGCTAGGTTATAAATAACTGTTAACAATAAAATTCAAATTACTTAAAATTGCAAATTATATTTAAAAAAAATAAATAACAATTATACAAATAATACTAACACAACATTGATGCATAAACTACAGGAAATTAAATAAATAAACGATATACTTTGCAACTACTTTATTGAAAATTATACTTACAATAAAGATATTCTTAAAACTGATATTACTTACCCGAAAAAAAAAACTTTTGACAACAATTTTTATGCATCACAATAATTTTTGCATCACAATATTGTTTATTTTTTATATTTCCGTTTCCCTATATTTACAACTCAATATTTCCCCAAATGCCACCAAATCTTGATGGAAACAACTCAACTTGATAATTTATGAATTTCTGTAAAGTACGAAGCTCTGTTAGAACTAAAAACTGTGTTTCTTTATGTGACATGGGTATCTAAATCCCCAAATTTATGAAAATACTGGATTAGAGTACAGATAGTCAAGTTTACAGGTGAAAGCAGCCATTATAATAATAAAGAACAATATTACATTCAATTTAAAATGATGTCCTTCCATATTTGGTATTTAGAAATCTGTTGTTCTGGAATAAGCATATAAAGCTGAAATGGAAAAATCCAATTTGACATGTTAAGAACTGTATTTCAAACTTATGCTCAATTATGCCATTAGCTGGTACCACCTAGCAACTATCAGTGTAGTGTCGAAGCCAATTGCCTTTATGTTCCAAGCGAAAATCATATAACCTGCAGGAATTGTGGAGGTAAAAAAAAAATGGGTTCTGTAAGCCAGGTTTTATTTATTGTTCACAATGGATTAGTATAAAAGAGATGATTAGAATTTCACATTTGGAAGTGTGCATTGCTGCTAAAACCAAAGTGTATAATGTTGACTACCTGCATAGGCAAGAGGGTAGTCACTTGTGTGGCATTGACTTGATAATGAAAAAAAAATAGATGCAGAGCTGGTATTTTTCTGATACATTTACACACTATCTGGAACAGGAGATATTAGCGTTGAGTGATGAGGGTGTGCAATGTAGTGAATCATTTTAAGTTATTCAGTGATGCAATATGTTTTTGGAAACCTGTGCACAGAGGGTACACTAGCGTGATTAACCAAATCCTGTTTATCTCACCAGCATGAAACAGTATCCAAAGTGCAGCTGATACTTTGGAAATTGGGCATCAGGGATATGGTATATTTCCTTTGTGTGTTTGGTCCAGGGAAGAGGTGATATTTCTTGGTTGTAAGGTTAAAATTAAACTAGGTTTATGATATCCGGTCGTGTATCAAATCATCTCAATGTCTTATAAGTAAGAAAAAATAAGAATGAGGGCAAGTAGGGCAGTTCTGGGACTGCCGTACACGTGGTGGTGGTCTGACAACCACCATCCATCCTCCCTAGTACAAGTGTGGCAGTGGGACCGCCAAAAGACTGGTGCTTCCGCCGGGGTCAAGGCTCTTGCTGTGGCGGCAGTCTGGCAACAGCCTGAATATGCTGGTGATGCTGATGTGTCAGGGTTGGACCAATTGCAGACAATACATTGCAGGTTTCCTCCATCACTAAATCCTCACCCCCTTCTCTCAATTGGACTCAGCTTGTGGCGAAGTATCGTTTCGCCTTGGTTCAATCATTTCCCTGTTGCCAGTGTAGTGGGGCCAGTTAGCGTTCTAGTGTTTGTCTGGAACGCTGGCTCTGTGACTTGAAGCGCGAGCGTTCGGTAAACGTCGCACTTCAACTGAAATTCCCCGAGAGGCGGACGTTTTTTCATTCGCGCTCTCTCTCAGTAGATATTTCTGTCATAGTTAGATTAGTTCAGTCTGGTCAGGTTTACCCTCTTTTTCCAGTCACCTGCCAGTTTAATTTTCCCGGTGTTTGGCGGCTTGTCAGCTGCGTCCATCTTCCGTTGCTGCCCATTAGCCTCACGGACATAGTTTGGCTCCCATCTGACCCCTTGACACGCTTCCAGCATTTATCCCCTTCACCTTCAGTCAAGTTATCCTAATTCTCCAGTCTGGGTCGGCAGCAGCGGCTTCTTCGACTTCCTGGCAGCTTTTCATGGTGCGCTGCGAAGGCGCTTGAGACTTGACACACGGAGAGGTTCCCTCAGCGGCCAGCAGCATTTAGCCGGTGAGCTCGAACCGATTTCTCTTCATTTTTGAACTGTTTATTGCTCCTCCGCAGTTTTCGTTGAGACAATTGGAACTCTGTTACTACGCTTGTCAGCAATAGACATTTATAACAAACTCTTTGGAACTTACCAGTTGGAAACTTGATGTTAAAAGACTGTGACCTCATGTAGATAAAAATATATATATATATTCTTGTGTACCACCAATATCTCCTGCTCATTACGTCAGTTCTGCTACCACCTTCTACGCAGCAGTATATTAGACCTTCAAGAGAGTAGCTAATGCTCACTCACACACAGGTAATCGGGGTTGGGTCCCAGAGAGATAGTTTAAGTTGACTAGTGTATTTAGGAGGTCGGAACTTAGTAATGTTGTCCTTATGTTTTGCAGAATAACTCTTCACCATTCCTTGAGCGGGAGTAGATGATTGTGTGAGCAGTCTCTCTGTCTGTCTATCCACTTCCCCTTTCCCTGTTATCACTGTTGCAAGAGAAATCCGGCACAGTGGTGAAGGGGAATTGGGAGCTAGCTTCTTCTTCGGTCTGATACTCCAGCGGATCCAGAATCTTCAGGTACCTTCTGACAGATTGAAGTGCCAGCTGTATTATCCGCTTGGGTGTCATGGCCGAAGGACTAGACCTCAAAGCCCTGGGATCCATTTTGGAAGATTTACAAAAGCAATTGATAGAAACCAGAGAGGAAGTTAGGAAATCTAATCAGGAAACAAACTTTCTTCGTCAAAAGATAAATGAATTCACCACTAGTCCAAGTCCTGATTTCGGGGGTGCAAAGTCCCAAACCTTTAACCCTTCACCAGCCACTAGCGAGTTTTCCACACAGGTAGTACATGCTATGTCTCCCACAATCCCGCTAGCCCCTCCCGAAAGATTTCTGGGGGACCCAAATAAGGCACAGATTTTTGTCACTCAGTGTTCATTGCATTATCTCTGTAAACCAATAATATTTAAAGAAGATCAATCCAAAGTGGCGTTCATGCTGTCGTACCTGAGTGGAGATGCCGCTTCTTGGTCATTGCCATTGGTTTCTACCAATGATCCGGTGCTGTATAATTTTCAGGAATTCAAGACAGAATTTTTACGCATATTTGATCGGAGAGCCATTTCTCAAACCACCGACAATGAGCTTCTGGATCTAAAACAAGGAAATCGAGAGTTGGTGGCATATTTAGCGCAGTATAACAAGCTTATAGTTGAGACAAATTGGCCAACAGAAAAAAGAGCAGCAATCTTCTACAGAGGTCTGCGTGACGAATTGAAGGATGGACTCTCCCAGATTCCCAAGAGACCCACCGACGTCTCAGAACTTATAGACTTAGTTCTTCAAATTGACCAGAGACAATCAGAGAGGCGTCAGGAGCGGCGAAAGGAAACTCGAACTTTTCCTCCGAGATTTGATCGCATGCGTCCAGAGAGTGTAAAACCCAAGGAAGAAGTCACGGTAGAAGAACCAATGCAAATTGGAACGGTTCGGGGACCGCTTAGTTCTGAGGAACGGGAAAAGAGAAGACAAGGCAAGTTATGTATGTACTGTGGTGGTTCTGGACATTTTGTCAAGGAGTGTCCACGCAGACCCAAGACATCGACATGGGTAAAAGACAAGCTTCACCAGTAGAAGGGGTTGCCCTGGTGGAAGCTGAATCTAAGTCAACTCCTCTAATTCAGTCGTTGTCTAACACCATGCAGTTTTCGGCTCCTCATCTCATTCTATCTTGTCAAATAATTTTTGGAAAAGAACAAGGTGCAAACGTAGCAATCATGATCGATTCAGGAGCTACAGGAAACTTTTGCGATATTCTGTTTGCTAAGAGGTTGGGCATTAACTTTGTGAGGAAGGACAAGCCCGAGCCTGTGCGTGCTGTTGATGGAACCCCTTTATCTTCCGGTCCGATAGCCTTTGATACAGAAACAATCTCAGTGATTGGACCTGGAGAACATAAAAGTTACCTTCGATTCAGTTTAATTGATGCTCCTCAGTTCCAACTGATTTTGGGATTGCCTTGGTTAACAGAACATAACCCGAAGATTGACTGGGCTAGGAGAACTGTAGATTTGACCTCAGACTTCTGTATGGAACACTGCTTTCATCCTCATACTTTGAAGACGGAGTCTAGTGAACCTTACTGTTTGGCCAACCAACCGCAAGTAATTTGCTTGGTGGAACTCCCCAAGATTCCTGCACAGTATCAAGATTTAAAATCCGTTTTTGATGAGCGAGAAGCACAAAAACTTCCTCCCCATCGAGAATATGACTGCACAATTGAGCTGGAACCAGGAGCCTCGCTACCCTGTAGTCGCATATATGCTCTTTCGGAATCAGAAAATGTGCATTTGAAGGAATACCTTGACAAGAATTTGGCTAATGGATTCATCAGGCCCTCACAATCCCCAGTTTCCTCCCCTCTTTTTTTTATTCCGAAGAAAGACAAGAGCCTGAGGACTTGTATTGACTATCGGGCCTTGAACCTGGTGACTCGAAAGAACCGATACCCGTTGCCACTTATCTCTGAACTTTTGGATCAGGTGAAGGAGGCCCAGATCTATACAAAATTGGATTTGAGGGGGGCTTACCATTTGGTCCGGATGGCTGAAGGAGACGAGTGGAAAACGGCTTTCCGAACTCGTTATGGGCTTTTTGAATACCAGGTCATGCCCTTTGGGTTGTGCAATGCGCCTGCGGCATTTCAACATTTTGTAAATGATATACTTCGTGAATTTCTGGACCGCTTCGCCGTGGTGTATATAGATGATATTCTTATTTTTTTCCAAGAATACCGAGGAGCATATCCAGCATGTTCGAATCATCTTGGAGTGTCTGTTGCAGAACCAACTTTTTGTGAAATTGGAGAAATGTGTATTTCATACAACCAAAGTGGAGTTTTTGGGGTTCATACTCTCTCCCGAGGGAGTTTCCATGGACGACTCCAAACTCAAGGCAATCCGAGATTGGCCAGCTCCAGGTTCAGTGAAGGAAATCCAAAGTTTCTTAGGGTTCGCCAATTTTTATCGGCGATTCATTCAGAATTTTTCTGAAAAGGTGAGCCCCATTACTCGTTTGTTGCGGAAGAACGAAAAGTTTTTATGGGGGACAGAGGCAGAAGGCGCTTTTCAATTCCTAAAAGAATCCTTTGTCACTGCACCCATCTTGCAACACCCGGATCCGTTGGAACCATTTTTTGTAGAGGCAGACGCTTCCAATCTTGCTATTGGGGGAGTTCTGTCCCAACGCAATAAGAAGACGGGGCAACTTCATCCAGTAGCCTTTTACTCCCGAAAACTTACCACAGCAGAAATAAATTACGCCATCGCCGACAAGGAGTTGCTGGCAGTAAAGGTGGCGTTTCTCGAATGGCGACATTATTTGCTTGGAGCCAGGCACGTGGTGACTGTGTTCACCGATCATAGGAATTTGCAGTTTCTGAAGTCTGCGCGGACCTTGACCCCGAGACAGCTTCGTTGGTCCTTATTCTTCGCCGACTATGATTTTGTTCTCACATACAAACCGGGAGTAACCAATGGAAAAGCAGATGCTTTATCTCGATTAAATGTGGGGGAGAATGCAAAGGAAAAGACAGAGGAATTCCTCATCCCCGCAGAAAAGATCTTAGCAGTTGCAGTAGTGGATGAGTTACAAGAGAAGATTGTCTTGGAGTTCAAAAAAGATGATTACTCGAATTGGGAGAATAAGGGTCCAGATCGAATTGTGGAAGATGGGAAACCATATTTTCAAGGAAAGATGTTTGTCCCTGGAGAGAAACTACAAGAGGAGATCATTCGAAGTTTCCATGATCAGCCTTTGGCAGGCCACAAGGGAGTCTTGAAGACGTTGGAACTGATAAAGCGAAATTTCCTTTGGCCAGGTATGGAAGCTCAGGTTCGACAGTATGTTGCCACTTGTGAACTATGTTTAAAAGGGAAAAGTCTCAGGCAATCCCCACAAGGTCTACTTATGCCTTTACCTGTACCACCTTATCCTTGGCACACAGTCTCCATGGACTTTATTGTTGAGTTACCATCCAGTCAAGGGATGTCAGTCATTTGGGTGGTGGTAGACCAATTTTCTAAAATGAGTCATTTTATTCCTCTAAAGGGTCTTCCTACTGCCACTGATTTGGCCTCTTTGTTTGTTCAACACATAGTCAAACTGCATGGAATTCCGAAGGTAGTTATTTCGGATAGGGGATCCCAATTTGTGTCCCGATTTTGGAGATCCTTCCTAAGTGGCCTGGGGGTGGACTCTCGTTTGTCCACCGGTTATCATCCCGAGACCGATGGACAGACTGAGAGAGTAAATCAAGATTTGGAACAGTACTTGCGTTTGTATCTTCTGGATCAGGAGGGAGATTGGCCATCTTTACTAGCTCCAGCTGAATTTGCCTATAATAATTCAGTGCACACTGCCACTGGATTTTCTCCTTTCTTTTTGAATTCAGGTAGACACCCCAATATGCTGGTGGGCAAAGTTGTAGGAGATGTCCCAGCTGCTGAAGAAGTCATTCATAAGTTACAGATTGCCCTGCAGTCAGCAACTGCAAACTTGGTCAAGGCGAAGTCAGCTTTTAAGCAGCAAGCAGATAAGGGTCGCAAGGCTAATCCAGTTTATCTTCCTGGGGATCAAGTTTGGGTTTCCACGCGCCATATGCGTTTGCGGGGAAATCGAAAGTTTCAACCTAGGTTTGTGGGGCCCTACTCTGTGGACAGAATGATAAATCCTGTTTGTGTGAGACTCCATTTGCCCAAAACTTTGAAAATTCACCCAACATTCCATGTATCTCTGATTCGGAAAAGCCCACCTAATCTTCGTAAGGTTCTCCCACCCGTTTCAGTACAGGTAGACTCAGTGGAGGAATATGAAGTTAAGAGAATACTAGACTCTAAGATCAGGAAGGGACAACTTTTCTATTTAGTGGATTGGAAGGGGTTTGGGCCAGAAGAACAGTCCTGGGAACCCAGCTCTAATGTTCACGCAGCCAGACTAGTGAGAGAGTTTCACAAGACTTATCCACACAAGCCTAGGAAGGGGGTTTTGGTGGGGGGTACTGTCAGGGTTGGACCAATTGCAGACAATACATTGCAGGTTTCCTCCATCACTAAATCCTCACCCCCTTCTCTCAATTGGACTCAGCTTGTGGCGAAGTATCGTTTCGCCTTGGTTCAATCATTTCCCTGTTGCCAGTGTAGTGGGGCCAGTTAGCGTTCTAGTGTTTGTCTGGAACGCTGGCTCTGTGACTTGAAGCGCGAGCGTTCGGTAAACGTCGCACTTCAACTGAAATTCCCCGAGAGGCGGACGTTTTTTCATTCGCGCTCTCTCTCAGTAGATATTTCTGTCATAGTTAGATTAGTTCAGTCTGGTCAGGTTTACCCTCTTTTTCCAGTCACCTGCCAGTTTAATTTTCCCGGTGTTTGGCGGCTTGTCAGCTGCGTCCATCTTCCGTTGCTGCCCATTAGCCTCACGGACATAGTTTGGCTCCCATCTGACCCCTTGACACGCTTCCAGCATTTATCCCCTTCACCTTCAGTCAAGTTATCCTAATTCTCCAGTCTGGGTCGGCAGCAGCGGCTTCTTCGACTTCCTGGCAGCTTTTCATGGTGCGCTGCGAAGGCGCTTGAGACTTGACACACGGAGAGGTTCCCTCAGCGGCCAGCAGCATTTAGCCGGTGAGCTCGAACCGATTTCTCTTCATTTTTGAACTGTTTATTGCTCCTCCGCAGTTTTCGTTGAGACAATTGGAACTCTGTTACTACGCTTGTCAGCAATAGACATTTATAACAAACTCTTTGGAACTTACCAGTTGGAAACTTGATGTTAAAAGACTGTGACCTCATGTAGATAAAAATATATATATATATTCTTGTGTACCACCAATATCTCCTGCTCATTACGTCAGTTCTGCTACCACCTTCTACGCAGCAGTATATTAGACCTTCAAGAGAGTAGCTAATGCTCACTCACACACAGGTAATCGGGGTTGGGTCCCAGAGAGATAGTTTAAGTTGACTAGTGTATTTAGGAGGTCGGAACTTAGTAATGTTGTCCTTATGTTTTGCAGAATAACTCTTCACCATTCCTTGAGCGGGAGTAGATGATTGTGTGAGCAGTCTCTCTGTCTGTCTATCCACTTCCCCTTTCCCTGTTATCACTGTTGCAAGAGAAATCCGGCACAGTGGTGAAGGGGAATTGGGAGCTAGCTTCTTCTTCGGTCTGATACTCCAGCGGATCCAGAATCTTCAGGTACCTTCTGACATGATGCAAGCACAGACAAGCAAATTCTGACCTGCCTATCCACCACCCTTTTCAAGGCAGGGACCCTTCAAGAAAAAGGGTGACTGGCATGCAACTAAGGGTGCCCTAATAGGGTTCCAGACAATTCTGGGCTGGGGTTGCATGTGAAGGGGGGCACATGCCCCCTTGGTATTGCCCCATTGTTCCTTCATAGTGTGGCATGCACAACATGGTGCATGTCACACCATGCAGGAATGTGCTGCAGGCCCTCTTGTGGCAGCGGTATGCTTGTTAGGCTCTCCTATGACCCTGACATGACACCGCCGTGAGACCACCACAGCACCGCCCGCCGTCCTGGATTAAAGTCTTAATTCAGCAGTCGGGCTCACCATAGCCTTGGCAATCTTCGTGGGACCACAGCAGTGGCGATCCCAGGAAAAGACCTCCAAAGTCGTAATAAGGCCCTTATTCTTGCAACCATTATTGTGCTGAAAAAATAGATTTCTTTAGGTAGTCCTTTAGAGGCTCGGGAATTAAAAAATAGTATTATTTACTGTTAATGTTTTAAATCTATATTAGTCATATTTATTCTGTAAAACAAAAGAAAATAAATATGGTAATGATTTGATCTAGGAATAAAAACCAAAAATGTGATGGAGAAATGATTCACCAATAAACAAAACGCTATTGCCAACTCTCATTGGCCAAGTGTTTCTCTCTTGGCATGCATGACCTCCACCTGAAATATGCTAATATGGTTTAAAACCATTTCCGATCCTTTAAGCCTATAATAAATTGAATTGTTAAGTGTTGGAAGTAGAATGATGGAGGTCAAATGTACCAACCTTGATAAATGTTCTGCGATCATGTCTGTGATGTAAATTCATGTGACAAAGACCAAAAAAGTTACAGGGAAAACCGGGCTGAAAAACCTGTGTTTGATAGACAGGGATCCATGGTCAACCCTGGGTTTCTATTGACTTATTGAAGGTGGTGGAATGGCTTTTGACAGTACACAGTCTCTTTTGTGTCTACACAGACTTGAGAGATGAGGGAGTATGTAAACTGTTGTGCAGCACAGGCAACTGCTCTCTCACAGATCCTGTCAGCTGAGTTAAAGTTGCCTGGTCTGTGATGGGGAGCAAGAATGTGACAAGGACATCTATCATGATTTTTAAAGGATGAGAGGGGGGTGAAGACACTAATGATGTGGAGGCTGACACAATGCTAGACTTTTTTTGTTTGAGTGAGAGAGAGTAGAGTTCTGTCAAGTGGGTTGGGGAAGAGCAGTTACATATATTTGGGATTAGTGAGGTGTGGTACAGATTAACCTAACGCTGTTGGTGCAGGGGGCAAAATGCCAGGTATTGTATTAGGATGGTGATTGAAACTAGACTGGCAGGATGCCAGATATATTTATATTCTTAGAATGGGCCAGAAGGGTTCAAGCCATTAGCTAGTAGCACCTTGGGAATCTTGAGGTAGATAGGGTGGGTACAGGGTGAGTGGTATCTTTAAGTTAAGTCTGTCGGAGGTGAAGCCATGCTGTGCACGGCTTCCTAATGACTCTTCTACCCTTGTGCTGCCTATCAAACTGCACACAACTGTAACTCCAGACCGGACCACGCTCAGCCACACTTAACCAAACACATATTCCATAACACATTACCAACCTCTCATTCACTACTTATGTCAGCATCACGAGCAAATTCAAAAACTGCGGGCTCTTTTCCTGGTTCCCCCCAAAACCATGTTTCTAATTTATCTATCCACACAACTCATCACTCAGGCATGATCCCTTTGTGATACAAACCTAAAAAATCTGACTCCGACCCATCTGAAACATTTAAATCTTGTTACTGCCCTCTAATGCACCCAAATGCTTTACTGTAGTTTGAACCTGCTGATGTATGCCATTTCATCAAAAGGGCATAGACTGTCCGTCCTAAATACAGCAGCCAGTGTGATGACTCTTCTCCATTGGCCAGAGTTATGTTGGCCAGCTCTCAGTCAGTCGATTGGAGTAAGCTTAAATCACTTCAGATTGTCTGTCTGGCTCTAAATTTGGCAATCAGGCTGAAAGTTTGGTGAACAGGGTTTTCATCGTTTTTGTGATGGAGCACCCTGTCAACCAAACTCCAAATCAGACCTTCAGTCTGGAAACATAGTAGAACCTTCTTTTTCATCACCACTTTTACAACTCTCTCCTCCTAATTCTAATCTCTGGATACCTCTGAGCAATAATGCATTTCCTCTAAGATGAAAACATTTAAACCTCAGAAGGAATAGTTCTCTGCTCAGTTTCCTGTTTCAATTAATAACCACCCAATCTTGAAACTAAAACCACATGCACGATACATTGTTCCTACAGTCAGGAATTTTACCCAGCCCTCTGACATAATGTCACCATCAATCACTTTTAAAAGAATATATGCAGACCCTAAGAGTTTGTCAAAATACTATTCAGTCTCCAGCCTTCATTCATACCTTGGTCAGATATTCAGTTAATGCCAGATGACCTTCCTTGTATGCGAATGATGCACAAATTAACTTCCAGTACGACAACCAATCAAATAGTCCTACCAGCCTCTCCCATGTCACTACCTAGTACACTTTTTTGATTAAGGAGAGACGAAACCTAAATTCATGGAATAGGGAAAACTGAGCCCATCAACTCCTACTTGGCTGTATGAAGGTCTACGAATGCTAGACAACTGCAGGTACTTTAGAATCCTTGCCCATTTGCCACCACAATACAACTCTGTGATCAAAGGCATCAGCCTCCAACTCACACTAAAATCCTTTCATATCTCAAAGCCTAGGGGATGGTGATTCTGAAGATCATTAGCCATGGCAAACATGTGCTCCTGCCAAATCAGACTACCATTGAAAGCACTCCATAGGCTTTTTTATAGAAGTCGTGATCAATTTAAGGCCAGAAAGCCTACCAGGGCAAGGTCCCAGAATTTCTGACTCCAATTTACAGTATGCAGATTTTGTGAATCTTCAGTATTTGGTACGTGGAGGTTCTCACACTAGTAGTACTGAAAGATTGTATGTACTGGTTAGGGTTTAAAAATATGACAAGGTTTCTGGCCAGTGGATTTCGGAATAAAGCCTCTGCAATCTTCATCACCTAACCCTAAATATAAAAATAGTTGTATCAGCTTATGTGATGAGAATACAAGTACAAAAACTATATTGTATCACAAATGTCTAATTTTAAATAGTGGTACTGTTTTCCACCAGAAGGTTTCAAGAATTAATCGCAGAAAATAAGAGCAAAGCTAGATTTCCATGATTTGACATGGAATATCAAGGTGGAAAATATTAATGCTTGCTGCCCATCAACAAGATTATGTTTTGCTTGCCCCTTCCAAAAGCACTCCATCTGTAAGTTTAGCCTGTGAATCAGCTGTGCTAGATAGAGGAGTAGTTGGGGAAAAGAAATTCCATTCCTCTCACCAAAGTTGGACTGAAAAGCAAAGTAAAAGTCACCCAAGGATTGCTTTAGGAGTTTAAATTGCGAAAAGAGGTATGCATCAAGGGTGTGCCATTCCCATTATTTTATATACAAATCTGATGGAGGCTTGTTTGAGAAAACATGGTCAAGACACCATGGATTGAGAAGAAAGACAATTTCCACTTTAATATATGCAAACTACTAGGTTTTAATGTCCATGACTTCTAATGAGTTTAAGAAACTGATAGTTATATTCCTAATAAGGGCAATCATCAATGAGATATCGTTTTCTCAAAAACATTTATCTATCGGACAAAAATTCAGCTGATCTAAGACTTTTTCATCCACAGTCAAGGTATGTAGAAAGTACAAGTTTCTCATAATTATGTTTACAATGTGACAACATTGGTAAATTGACCCATTTGTTACAGTCCCGGAAACTTAACCTTATCCAATCCAAAGCGGCAGGTTTTATTTGTTTAGGTTCAGGAGTATTTAATAGTTTCAGTTATAAACCTCTGAATCACATGGGGCCCTGCTCACAAAAGTAAATTCCACTGTACATATAAGTTTACAACTGAAGCAAAATGTTTATGCCTTCCAGGGATTCTAGGCAGGTGCATATACAGTCACTCAAATACTTTATTCGGTTTTTGAAAATAAAAAACCATAAAAGTTCACAATAAATACAATTTACAATCCAAATATTAAAATACATTTTTAAGAGACCAAGGTACAATAAAATAGGGTCCCAGACATAAAAATTATTTCCAAGTCCCGGATTAAGGCAGTATCAGAAGAGTTCATGAATAATCGTTCGAATTCATAGTAGGTCATAGTTACATGTCCAGATATTCAGGGAGGGAAACACGGGTTTATGGGGTAGAAATCATGTAGATCCCATAATGATATTGGGCCGTCTCTTACTTGAGGCGGCCAAGTTTTCAAGTAAGGGACAATATTTCGATCTCTAAATCGCACAGCAACATCTTTGGGAAGAGAGCCCAACCAACCCACCCTTCTAACGCTCCTTATTGCTCCGTATAGATTACGGGGCAGTGGCCTATTTCTTGACAGACAGAATTTGGTTTTATTAAGTAAGTCGTGTTGTCTCTCAATTTTACCAGATGGAAGGGCGGGTACACCCGCAAGGATGCACACGTATGGGGCCGCTTCCGGGGGTAAATGGATAGAATTAACTTTATTTAGACCTACTCTAGGTGCGGTCGGATGGGGAAGAGAAACTTTTGTGGGGTATTTAACTGTTTTTTGCCCTGGAGCGCTAGGGCCAGCAAGTTGTATTTGACGGATTTTTTCCTGCACAGGTGGTTTTAAACCTAAGTGGGTAGGAGGTGTCTTAGGGCAATTCGATGCGTCACTGCATTAATCAACCAGCGAGTTTGACTTAATGGTTTTCTCTATCCCAGAAAGCCTATCCCCTAACATGGTAATTTTTTCTAACAGTGGGGCTATCATAGCACTAACCATTTGTTCGATGAGGGGTAGTATGTGCAAAAGGGGAGGGGGTGTTATGACTTCGGGAAACTCAGCAATCGGTGGGATCGTTGGGGAATTAGCAAAGGATGGGGTACGGCACAGTTTTTGGGTTATGGGGTTATTTCCACCTTGGTTAACATCGTTATGTTTCCTTTTCGCAGATGGGACCTGAGGGAGTTTAATACTTTGTGTGTTCGGGCTGCGGGATTTGTTTGATAACATGAGGGGATCTAAAATAGTATCCATTTCTGAAGATGTACTAGCACTTTTGATCATGGGTGGAGTTTCCAGTGTAGCATATTTGGTTTTGCATAGAAGGTTTAACTCATCTAGCAAAGTATACGTTTGCCCAGTGCCAGCTTCACCGGTTGTATGGCCCCCCTTGGAGGTCATGGTGGGAATGGGCTATAGGGCCGTGGAGTATGCAAGAGTCCACAAATATGGAAACGGAATAATTAGAGGGGGTCTTTTCCTTCTAGCTAGTATACCTTTATTATGTCAGCCAAAAGGGGGGTGGCCCGTCCCGTCCTTATCCGGCTTTTGAGGGCCCGCCCTTTGCCCGGGCTTCGCCCCGGGCTGTGTCCCGCGTCGCGGGATTGGGAGCGAGATTTAAACACTGTAGGCGTGGGGGGCGAGAATGCCGAGGGAAGAGGCAGCAGCTGGGGAGCAGAGAGACTGCTGGTCCTCGCAGTCCCTCGGCGTGTGGTGCAGCCTCTGTCCTTTCCCCTTCCAAAAGTCCCACACAGAGTCACAAGCGCTTGGAAAGCACACAGATCCCACGTCGTTCCTCCCAACAGCAAACACACCGTGAGCGGCCCCCGCGGAGCGGCCCCCGCGGAGCGGGGGCCGCAATAGGTTAATAAAATGACCAGGCGGGGGGACGGGAACGCCGAGGGAAGAGGCAGCAGCTGGGGAGCAGAGAGACTGCTGGTCCTCGCAGTCCCTCGGCGTGTGGTGCAGCCTCTGTCCTTTCCCCTTCCAAAAGTCCCACACAGAGTCACAAGCGCTTGGAAAGCGCACAGATCCCACGTCGTTCCTCCCAACAGCAAAAACACCGTGAGCGGCACCCCCCTGGTAGCAGGTAAGACAGGAAGGCCACGATGTCTGCAGCTCCAAGCAAGCTCTCACAGGGACGTGCAGAATAAAGCACAGCAGCGGAAGGGGAAAAAACTTTTTTTTTTCAGTCTCAAAAGGCCCCCCAAAAAACCAGTGCTGAATGAGGAACAAGAAAACGACCCCACACTCGTAGATGCAGGAAACCAGCAATGGCAGGTATCAGAGGAGCAACCAGAGGCCCAGAGCATTAGCCCCGATGCAGGAAGCACGCCAGCAGCCGGACCCAGAGGCAGAGGAAGCGGCAGAAGAAGCGGCCGCGAAGTGAGATGTATCAGAGCAGAGACAGCTACGGCAGCACCAGACCTCCCACCACCTAGACAGGGGTGCATATACATTAATGCGGTGGATTTCTGCATCACAAGTGTGGAGACATCCAGTGATAAATCACTTTCCAGCATTAGGAAGTGGGCGCTCCAAAGTATGGTTTATCCTGAAGATTAGGGCATTGCAACAAACATCTTAAGTTATGGGAATGTCCAGTCTCTTCTCTGTCCGCTTTCCATCCTGGAGATAGTTAAAGATTTACCTCAGTCATGGTGTCCAGAAACTCCCCTTCCAGTATTGGAAGGAGAACAGATTACTCCCAGATTCGTTGAAGGTGTATGATGAGAGTTTATATAATCTGATGACTAGGCCTTCACCAACACTCTTTCTTTTGTTTCCAAGTGCCCACAAATTCTTCTGTTCCATGAGCAGATGCTCTGCAGGATGGTGAAGCAGCCACCCACTTGCTCCTGAAATAGGATAAAGTCAAAGTAGTTCCAATTACGCTTGCAAGCACTCCCACAAATCACTAGGAAGCCATCAGTTGGAGTTTGCACCCAATATCATCTTTGTTTGGATTTTCTTACCATATATACTAGCCAGCAAATACCTGTATTATCATCTGAAAATCATCCAGAGGGATGTATGATGTAAAGTATTGTATACATCAGTAAATTGCTCCACAAACCCTTCTCCTTATTTCCCCAATTAGATTGGAGTAATCTCCAAGATACACAATACTTCATAACTTCTAACACACTGGTAGTGCATTTCATTCACACTTACGCTGTCTAATGACATGAAAATTACACAGCTTGTTTAACCCCTACAACTGCAATTTGTTAGTAAAATACAAGCAGCAATGCCAATTTGTTTGATGAGAGGTTTCTCCATGGGGCAAAATGTACCTGTGGAGGAAGTATTGTGTATTTCAATAGTAGTAGCCTTCATAAAAGGTCTTATGACATTTTTAGAAGTATGCTTGGAAACCTAAGCTTGCCACAGCTTCAAGTAGGAATATTTGTGAAAAGCAAAAAAAAATTGAAAAGCATACTCATGCAGATGCAAACATTTCCATATTTCCTCCTCCCCCCAAATAGGGCCCATGATGAGTATTCACAAAATCAAGAATGTATCTATTGTTACGTATTGTTCAGGAGTCTGTGTTTCATCAGATATTTCCTTCCATCTTACAAGTTGAGGAAAACAGATTCTGGTAGATGTAGGTTGGGTTTTCCGCAAAGTGTGTCATACTTTCATTATCATGATGAATTAGGTCTAGGTGATTTGAAAGACAAAGTAACAATGGTACCATTACTGCTGTCGATTTCTGTACTTCTAATCCCACAGACCATTTGACTCATGAGATCATTCAAAATTGTTTGTATCTGTGGGCCAAACCCCTTGGAACATAGTGAAATTTGATAAGAGCTGGGTTATCATTTTTTTAAATGAAGACATCTACTTAGGAGGCTCTTGAGTCTAAAAGATTGGAAGGAAGGTCATTTATTATCCTTTAAATTAAGCCGGGTTCAGAAACATATTTAGATCTGGTATCCTTATGAATATGCCAATGTGATAAAAGTTTGCTACACACTTTATATTGTTTTCCTCTTCGTTACATAGATTGCCACACATTGAACATATTGAGCAATTGCTGTTGTGAGATCATTTTAAAAGATGTAGATAGGCCTTTCTATATCTACAAATATTATCTACTTCCATGATTTCTCATGTCATGGGTTGCTTTTTGACTAAAGTCATTGAAATGAGATCTGTGGTTTATGATTATTTTATTTGAATTTGAAAATGTTCTCGAAGGATATTTGCTGAAGATCATTTTGTTTTACAGTTTATTTTCTTTGGTTATTTAATGTGTTTTTCTTTATACCTATGAACTTGTTTGTGTTTTTTTAATTGTGAGTTTTCTAACTAAAATTAAGTTTTATTGGATTAAATTGAACTGAATTGCAAATCAGGTATTTGTGCTTCTGTAGAAGCCACAAACACCGAATATGTTCACCGTTCATTTTCCCTGAACACACGCTTCAGTTCTCTGATATGGGACTTTATACTTTGACCACTTAGCCCTAGAATACAATTCCCATGGTTTTCACATGTTCCCTTCATTTCTAATATGCACTGTCAAAATGCAGTAAATTGAATGAGCCCTCTCTTAATTACATTCAAAGAAATTCCTGGTAGCAGGAAGTCCTATTATGTGCTGTCCCAAAGGCAATCATCGTTTCCAAAAAAGCAATTATCCTTTAATTGTCCGTAGTCAGTTTTAAATAGGAACAGTTGTGTATGCTTGCTCATTAAAACGCTTTAAAATACTGGCCTCCGACCTTACTCATTTTCATCTTTTCCACTTATGCTCGAATATTGTGTCATTCTTTCCTCAAAAGCAATCAAGCTGCTATTCAGTTTTACTGCTGGATAAACCTATGGTATATTCATCACAAATGGCTCCATAGAGCAAACACTTCAAACGATGCCTTTCTAATAGGTGTTTAAATTGAAACAATGGGAGTTAATGGCCTAAATGATATCTGTCGGTTGTTATGGAACGTGCAATGAGCATATGATAGAGCTCAGCGTGAATCTCTTTGAAGTTGCATAACCTATGTTTGTGGCTGAGCATACAACACCTGTACTTGCTTCAAAATAAAAATCCCTGGAGCTACAATTAATTTGTTGGAAGATATCAGTATGCTAGGTGGAGGTGTTAATATGTTGTTATGCTAGCAGTGGGCTGACGAGCATCATTTGGGACTTCAGTAATGAGAAATCTGACACACTTCATTGACCGTAAATCTTACACTTGGGATTAGGAGTTCAGTGTAGTTCTCCAAACAAAATATGTATTCTTCGAAACAAATTGAGGATTTTTCCCTATTATGAGCTCGTAAAAAAGATATTTTAGCCTTAAGCAATCTGCCCCCAATGCAGCACAATCCATCAGAAGAACAGCCAGATCAATCCTAAACTATGCGAGCAAGTAAAATGGCTGCTGCTAAATTGTCAGCTCATTTCACTTTCTAATGAGATCTTTGTGCAAATTGTAAAATGCTGCGTGCATTTCTTTTCGGAGCAACAAGGCTTCCAGATGAAATATGAGGAAAACAAGATGAGAGTCAATCATGCCCAATGCAAATGATCTCCTGCACACCGCAGTTCCGATTTTAGAAAAGATGTAAAAACGTATAGCCACTGAATATAAAAACATATCCCCACCCGAATATATTGTGCATGCCGTTCGCATTTAAAACTTCTTAACATTGGGGCATATTCACAAAAGCATTTTTGTGTATGTGAAGTAGTACGTCTGTAAAACAATTTAAAGTATCCGTAGAAACATTTTTTAAATGGACCCAAATCACTAAAAATCAGAATAAAATGGAAATATTTGTATACACTTAGTACAGCTCGCTAGTACTCCAGTTGTACGATTATTTCCCTTATTCATAAATTATTTCGCGAATTAGCACTCATAGTGTGCTCTCTAATTCTACAGACTACGTGTATATGCCTAAGGTAAACAAATATCCCAAAGCTCATGTTACCCACTGTGCACTGAGAAACTGCAGAAACCTGAAACCTAATCACTAACGTTTACCTGTGAAGCAATGTGCACACTCAATGGAAGGCTGATTGTGATATTTTAAGACCAGACACTCTTTGTGTCATATTCCCCTAGACTTTTTGCCCTTATACCTCTGTTTTTGCTGAATTTGTTTTTGTTGGCATTAGGACTCTATCCACTTTGACCCTGTTAACAAGTGGTAAAGTGGTTGTGCTCTCCCCATTAAACATGGTAAATTCGGCCTACATCTGAATGAAACATTTAGTTTACTCATGTGTCCCTAGTAAATGGTATTACCTGTACTCATGGCCTGTACAATAAATGCTACCAGCGGGGCCTGCAGCACTGATTGTGCCACCCACTTAAGTAGCCCTTTGAACATGTCTCAGGCCTGCCATTTAAAAAAAGCCCTGTGTGTGCAGTTTTAAACTTCTGTTTCGACCTGGCAAAATAAACCTATTGCCAGGCCCAAATAATCATTTTTAATCATATATGTTATCCCTAGGGTAGGCTCTGGACAGCCTGGAGGGCAGGGTGCAGTGTATTTGAAAAGTAGGCCATGTGCTGTTGATTTCATTTTTCAGTACTGCAAGGAATATCCTTTCCATGTGGTAACACTGAAGTTGCCTTATTACATTTTATGAATATAATTCCCAAATCGGAGGAGATAATCAGTTCATATTTGGCCTGCTCTTCCCACCACGCTCACCACCACCCATGAGGCTCTCCTTGTTTCCCACAGCCCTCTTCAACGCAAACGGGACCTCGATTTGTTTTCAAAATAAAATAAATCAAGACAGGAAAAACATGTACATTTTTAGATTTGTAAGAAAGCACTATTTATATCCAGAAACTGTAAAAGAGTTTATTCATTTTATTAAATACGAACGCAACAACATTGAGTTCAGATAAAATATCTATCACACTCGATCTCTCTCTTTCTCTATCACTTTATGTGGCTGTCTCTCAAATGTCTCTGCCTTTTTGCGTCTCGCTCAGTCCCTCTGTCACGTTTTTACAAAACACCAGTATGGTTTCGAAGATGGAGTTCGCAAGAGAAAACTTCAGAGTAAATCATAGCATTTGGAGAGTAAATTTGTAGAGGGCTTTTCTTTTATACCCTCTTTAGAAAACATTAAAAAGCAGTCCTACAATATTTTCAAGTCTGCCTTTTTCAGAGCATTGACAAGCAACGATATATCATTGCCTATGGGTTTAAAATAGTACTGCTGCCGCCTTTCAATGATTCAAGACACCAGCCAGCCCAGAACAGTGATAAACCATGTCTTCAATTAGCGATTGCATTGCTCACTTTATATGGTACCCTTCAAAATGTTTCTGCATGATACTGTTATGTTTTGCACCATATCACATGAGCAAGGCTAAAACAGCAGTTTTTTTGACACTCCAATATATTTGAAAAACTTAACTTTTCACACGCTCACCGCATGGCATATAGTCACAACTAACTCTTGTAATTGAATTTCCTAAAAACATGAATAGCCAATATTTTAGGATGACTTTAACAATATTATAGAATATTTTGTATATAGCACCTAATGCGACAATGTTGCCCTTTCTAAATGCTGTAATTAATAGATATCACTACTACCCAATGTATTGCTATTAATGTATCACTCTTGGAAGGATAGAAGGCTGAGGGATCTATTTACTGGGACTTAACACCGTGTGTGCTTCACAAAAGTAACAAAAAATTGCGCTATTCTTTTTCTACTAATTTACTTTCCAGCACTAAGCTTGTTTAGTGCTGGAAAACACTTGAAAGTAGTGCGAAGAGCTGCTTTGCATTACTTAGTGGGAAAGGGCCATACCATGGCAGGTGCATGGTCATTCCCATGCAACCACCCAAGGTTTATGATGCTAAGCCTATTTACTTAAAAAAGGAGACAGTGTTTAGCGTGAGAAAATAGCCCCCATTTCAAAAAGGCGCTATGAAGGAGAAATGCATTCATTTCTCCTTTCTTTGCCAACTTTGTATTTGTGCTACTCTGTACACATACAAAGTGGGAAAAGGTTTTGAATTAGTCTAAGCATAGTATTATGTACTGGAAGGGTATCCTAAAGTACAAAACCTATGCCATACTCACGTAGACACCCTTGCACTATGGTGCAAAGGTGTGTCCATGGCGCATGGCAGCGTATTTCTGTGGCGAGGAGAGGGGAGGAGAGTGCCATATTTCTGTAAATATGGGGCTCTCCTGATCTTTCCTTCTCACACAGCGTAGCATTTGAGGCTCCTGCTGCTGCACTGCGCGAGAAACTGGTAAATCTTTCTCAGATTGGAACTGGAAACTTTAGTCTTCCCAATTATCCATCATCAGTGGTACCTTAGTTAACTCACGGGCTCAGTGAGTTATAGGACTATAGCCATGGCATCTTTCAAAATGATACTAGTACCCCAAATTCAAACTCTGTGTAAAGCAGCAAAGCATAACATGGGTTACTGTGAGCTGAGATGATGTAAATCAAAATTGATGAAAAGCGGAAGCAATGTCACAAAAAGCTAGAATTAATTTATATCACAAAAGATTAATTAATGTATGCCAGGAAATTCAGTTACATCCATAGCCCTGAAGATTGTTGTTCATTTAACTCGAGATACAGCAAATGTTGCTGCATAATGAACCGTTGTCTTTACTTGTCATTGTTTGGGTTTTGCAAAGCTACATCACACAGCCTCACAGAATAATAATTTCTAAGATAACCTCACACCAACGGCATCCCACGGTGATAGCTAGTAAGCAACGCGAATTTGTCCACCATATCTCTAGCTCCTGTTCCTCCAATGTCATGGAAACAGACTGTGATTTCATATCACTGCTGGTGAGCGGAGCAATTATGGAGAAATTCTGATAGGATAGTCTCCATGGAATATTCCACAACACCTCGGTGCTGTATTTAAACAAACCACTTATCTGTACCGTGTTGGTCTGACCCAGTCAGATAAGGATTGTTCCATTTGTATTTTAGAGAGCGACTTCCTCAGAGGACTTAGCAAGTGTCAGCGCCGACATCAATGTATGTTATGCTGCAGAAAACTGCATTCTGAATTCAACAGAGACTCAAAAGGGTTTTTGCAACATCTGACAGTCACATTTCCAGGGAGTGCACAGAAAGAAATAAACTAGTGCATTTGTATCACTCTACAGACCACCCAGTCACGCTACAGTATTTTCCGTAAATTAATTTACACAATGAAACTATGTGTTCAGAAACAGGACAATTATAGAACAAGCGTTGGAGCTGGGACTTTTTGCAGGGTTGTTCCTAAACCTTTTGCCTTCCTTCTGTATTTTTTCTGGCCTTTTTTTGTTGACTTTAGGACTTTGGGCACTTTACCACTGCTGATCAGTGTTAAAGTGCACATGCTCTCTCCTTTAAACTTGGTATGATTGGTCTACACCTGTTTGGCATATTCAATTTACCTATAACTACCTTGTACAGTGGTATCCCATATATATACCCAGGCGCTGTACATTTAATGCTACTAGTGGGTCTGCAGCCTGCTTGCGCCACCCACAGAAGTATCCTTTGAAACCTGTCTCAGGCCTCTGCCACTGCAGGGCCTGCATGCACGGTTTACTACCACAGTGACTTGGCATTTAAAATTACTTGCCAAGCCTGAATCACCCCTTTTAATACATGCTTTTGAGAAAAGTGAAATTTTCATTACTGTTTTGTGAAATGCCACTTTTAGTAAGTGTGAATTTCTGTGTGCTTATGACTCTTTGTGAATAGGGTTGTGTCTGGCCTCTCACAATGCTGTCCCTGCCCCCCTGTAGTGTCTCGGGAGCCAGGGCTGGGGATTGAATGGGGGTGTTGTGCACCTCTAACGTTTGTTTGACGTAACCTTAACATCAAAGACATTTTGGGTATAAGTAAAGTGGCTTTAACCCCATGATTTTAGACACTTTGTGGGATTGTAGCCAGACGCTGCTGGCTCCACATGCTGCACATTGCCAGGCACTGCTGTCCTGCCAGGAGAGACCACCACTTGGGTTTTGTTTTTTTGTGCTGACCTACCAGCCTGTTGGGCGGCTAGAGAGACTGCCAACCTGCAACTATCTTATGTGCCGGCCTGCTGCCTGTCTCCCTGCTCTTTTGAACCCAGTGATCTCCCAGGGCTTGGTAGCCTGCCCGGTGTTCTCCTTAGCACATGGTGAGAGCTTCTTGTTCTGCCAGGGGTCTAAGAAGTCTCCTGTACCCATTTCAGAGTGTATTTAAATCGTCTACTGCATCAGCACGGTGAGCACTTCACTTGGATTTCGCTTTTAGCCACAAGAGAAGCCTGTGGTGAGTGCTGGTCGAGGCTCCATCAATTTGGTACCTTTCAGGCCGTGGTGAGTGCTCCCTGGTGCCCTAACTTACAAGGACCTGCGTGAACCACTACATTTTGCGCCTGACCTGAAGTGCAGGCCCTTCATCTCCTTTTCCAAGGATCAGTGGGGAGTACTCTGCCAAGAACTGCAAGAATATTTTCCTGCATTCTAGAGCACGTCACTCCTTTCTGAAACCAGCTTGTGTCTCGCTCTAAAACATGGCCTCTCTTCAGCAAGGGAGACCACGATGTACAGCATTACTGGAATATGCTTCGGCAACATTTCCTTGGGTTTCGTTTGGCTGCCAGCTGCTAAGAACCTCTCTATGTGGGGCCCCTCTTCCGTAGGAAACTGCTGTGCTGTTGCTAGGCCCTGCGTTGACTACAGCACTTCCCATCCAGCTGGTCAGTGTGACTCTAAAGACAGGCGTGTTTGCACCGTGTGGACCAGAAGCGGTCCTAGCATGTTGTTGGGCCTTCTTAGAGCATGGTAGTCCCACTGGTCCCATTGACCTGAGCAGAGTGACCAGGCACCTGCCACATTAGTTTTGACAGCCGCACCACATGTCTGTGGGAAGCTGCCTCACACTGTTGGGATGCAGAGGAACCAGGGAGGTCTCCCTGCAAAATTCAGCTGGGGGTGGGTCCCCCTTTTGATGGCCGCAAGGGATGAGTCCTCGACAGAGCATCCCTGGAAACTGGCTCTATTTGGAAAGCCCAAAATCATCGTAATAACTGCTGTGAGGGCACAGGTGTTTCTCTGCCCTATGTTTTGGGGTTATTTACAGTACCACACATAAAAGGCATGCAGAGGCTTTAGTGTTTGGGTTGAAACTGGGTGATTCCTGTCCCTAACCTAACTACTTCATATTCATGCCCTGATGTTGTGAAATGTTTACTCACATTGCCAGGACTTGCATAATATGCCCAGCAGGTATGATTTATGTATGATAGAACCTGCTTTTGAGGCCCTAATATGTTTTAATGTATTTCCTTTATTCTTTGCAATGACAGGATAACAAGTGATATTTCAGGTTCTCCCTCATTTGTAGAAGTGATGGTGTTTCTATGAAGTGTGCAACATATACGTCTTTATCCTATTGCACTAACTGTGATGGTATGACAATTGTCTTGTTGGCAAAGTGATTTATGGTGTATGTTATGGTTGGTCTATATGTTATATACAATATATGAGCTATTTTTATATAATATTGTGTGAAGTCTCTTTTGTCGTGTATTTATTGTGGCACTGGTGTGTGTGTTTGGGTGTGTGTGTGTGTGTGTGTGTGTGTCTGTGTTGAGCAAATGCTTTACACATTGCCTCCGGGATAATCCTGACCACTAGTGCCAAGCTACTAAGGGGTTGACCAGGGGTTATCCTGGGTGTGTAACTTCCTTACCCTGACTAGAGTGGTGGATTCTGCCTGGCTCAGGTGTATATCCTAGCCAACCAGAAACTCACTTTTTAACAACAAGAGGCACACTTTTTTTATTGATGTCAGTATAGCCTGATGCCGTCAGCTTCTGCAGAAGTAAGTTGTTGTAGCTCCCTCATCAGACATCTAGCGTTTCATGTCCTTCTTGAAAGGTCAAAAGAGTCATTAATATATGTTGAAGTAGTGTTAGTGTGAAAAAATATGTATTGGACAAGTAAACATGCAGAATGAGCCAAAGGTTAAAAGCAAAAATGTGCACTCGTTAAATCATATATATAAAAATGCGATGAAAAATATGTTTGAAAAAGTGCTAACTATAAATTAACCCATCCCACGCTCATGTCGAGCTCAGCTTGTCATGATCCACGGTTCTCGTGTGCTGACCGTTAGAACGCTCGCAAGCTGGGCAAAATCCCCTGCTGTGCGAACGTTCTAATGAAACGGGTGTGGTCATGACGAGCTCAGCTCGCCATGAGCACACGACCACCGTGGCTCATGACGAGCTGAGCTCGTCATGAGCACCGGGGCGCCGTGCCCGCCCCCTCACCCCCCAGCGCGGCAGGGGAATATGCCCCGCAGCCAAGGGGTTAAAGGAAAATCTTGTTTGGATAGTTATTGGATACTTGGTGACGTTAGTGTTTACTTAGTGTTTCATCACAGTAAAATGAAAATTCATTTGAAGTTGAAGTGTTGCCCAATAAACTAAGGCAAATGCCCTTCTTCCTGGAAGGATTGTGGAAGACTGGACTGGACCTTCTTACGACTGCTGCCCCTTGTCAACTGTTCTTCCTAGTTTCACGCCTAAATCCAAATTAGTTGTCCTAAAAATTACGTTTGTTATAACTTAAAAAAAACTGATTCACAGTATCAGTAGACATGTATTCATACTGATGTAATTAAGTACCACATAAAATATTCTAGTGGGCACATTTCTAATGCACCCTATTTAGGTCTACGGGTGGAAAGGTGGTCATTTCAAGGGATGGGGGCAAGTGACACCATGCAAACTGAAAGAAAACCACCACGAAGTTGCCACATACTGGCACACATCTAAACATTTCCTAACGATTTACATCCTTAACACCATGAGGAGAATATCACATGGCATTGTATTGAAAAGGGTTTCTCTGTAGGGAAATATTTTTTCGTGTGGAGAAAACAAGTAATACAATATTGTAAATGCTATTTCCCCATTCTGTCATGACAACTCAAGTAGATAGTTTATTTAGGTAGACTGGCTCCCGGTTGCGCACCGCTGCATCTTTAAAATGGGATGCACTGTTTTCAAAGCTCTATCTGCCTCTGCCCCTGCCTTTATTTCTCTCAGCCTGCACCCTCACGTCCTCTCTCGACACCTTAGATCTTCTGCTCACAACCTCCTAATCACTCCCAGGTTCAAACGTAAAAAACACGGAGGTGCTTGTTTTTCTTTTCTCGCCCCGTCTACCTGGAACTCTTTTCCCCTCTCAATTCGGCTCACACCTGACTATACCACTTTCCGCAAACTCTTGAAAACCTACCTGTTCCATCTTGCTCATGACTAGCTGCTTCTACTCCCCGCGTCCTCTTTCCACTTGTCTTTGAGCGCCAAGAAACCAATTGGTGAATGTGCGCGGTACCAAATACCTTTAACATAACATAACATAACACAGGAGCAGGAGTAATCATGAAAATCTGTGACCTACATGTATTTCTGCATGGATGTGGCCTCTTTAGGGTTTGTCTGAATCCTCAAATGTGTAGAAGGTTACACCAGTATTGTCAAAAGTGTTTCTGGTTTTCATTAACATGTTTAATGAATGGTCCTCAAAGTTGCCATAGATTTGATGGCAGTTATAGAATGTAAAGACAAATTGCTGAAACTCGACGACCATATTGGGAAGTTAGTGGAACTGTGTGACCCTACTCCACTCAAGCTCATGCCTAGTACTATAGTATTTAGGACTTGGAAAGGGAGAATAAGGTTTTTTTTTACCGTCAAACTAAGATAACGTTTACCACTGTGAAGGTTGTGTACAAGGCTCCATCCAGCACCAGCACCGAAATGTGGCATATAATAATACTATTTTTACAAGTAGATGGTGTTCAAAGAAGCAAAGTTCTAGACCTCAAAACTTCACACACTTCTGTTTCAACGTTGCCACCTTTTTTAAACGTGATGCTGACAAAGTGTTTTTTTTTTTAAATGAAAGCAAAATATGGGACCTGCGTTGCAGTGCTAGTTTTGCCACTGCCGTGCAGGACAAGGTGCCTTCTGTTCTGCAGGGAATTGCTGTTGGTTTTCAATGATGCTGCATATCGTTCCTTTCGCGGCTGAATGAAATATCACATTGAGACTTCGAGATACAGGGAAAGAGATCTTGGGGTCTTTTTAGAAAGGTATTTTGGAGTATGTATAGTAGCACTGCTGTAGTAATCCTTTACATGTGTTGCATGCCTTTGTGAATTTTCCCCAAAGCCACAAAAAGAAATGGGACTGGCTGAGTGAAAAAGAGCAAGCATGATCAGTGGCGTAGCGAGACCTTTATCTGCCTGTAGGGGGTGCTGGCGATTCCTTTGTTCGCCGCCCAGCGATGGCCGCAGGGGAAGAGAGGAGAGGCTGCAGCCCGGGGCGGAACTCCCCCCTCCGCCACTGAGCATGATAGCTGTTGCTCAGCAGACATTTCAGGGTTGATTCATGAAAGCTTTTATGAGCATGGGAAGTAGTACAGGGGTACTCTTTCACTTACTCTTACACGCATTTCTGAATCTGTAGCAAGACGTTTAACTCCCCACTAGTAAAAGTGCAAACAGGGTATAGTCCTTTCTACTTATACTTATTGAATATAAACATTCCCTGACTGTTCCCATTCATTTGTAATTTTAGATGTTTTAGGTCTGCTTTACAGCGGCATGTAAAAGCATGTTAAGATTACTTTTGTAGTACTACTTCGCATTCTCGTAAATGCTTTTGTGAATCGTTCCAATATGTGTATGCTTTTGGATTCAAAATAATAAACAATTGAATTTAGAATAGGATTATGCCCTCCTAAATGATGGGGCTATTTTGATGTGAGCATTTGAGACTTAGCATTGTTGTACTTGGAGCATACTCCTAACATCCATGGTAATACAAGGAGTACTCCAGAATCCCACACATCAAACTCCTAGAATTCAGTACTAAACCAGGAGTATCACAATGGTAAGTCTGAGGTATTCACAGCAAAATCAGGCCCTATGTTTTTGTGCACCTAAGGTAAACTATTAAAGGTAGACCAGCCAAAACCACAGCAGTGAACGTGAACCCTCCATTACCTCTGCCTCTCCTTCAGAGTTGCTTCACTGCTGAAAAGTGACAAAGAAGTGGGACTATGAAGGCATCCCCTTTCTTTGGCTTTTGCCTCTGATTGACACTTGATACCTCTGCACCATCTCTAAACCAAAGGTTCATCCTTTCCCATTCCCTTGCAAATTGTTATAGATTTTGAGAAGTAGAAGGAAGATGGAGTCAAATGACCTAATTTAGACTGTGGTGCATGGCCGGGCTTCTGTCAGGGTGGCGGAGGAAATTGCCTCCACCACCCTGGCTGGACTACTGCCCATCATATTGTGCCATCAGAGGATTCTTATTGCACTAAAGTTCGGTGAGCAGCCGTTATATTTCAGGTCACTAATCATCAAACTATTTTGTTTCTAAAAAAAAACCTCCCAAAGCAGGGGTATTCTTTTGAAAAACAAAATAAAACAATGACACTGACACCCTGGATGTGTGTTCCCACAGAGTGGGGGTATTTTTTTTTCAGTTAAGGGCCCCAGGTTTCTCTGGCAGTCCTGAACTGAACAAAAAGTACATCAGACTGTCTTCTCCAAATAGGATGGATGATCTAATGCACCTACATGGTTAGCCTCAACTCCATCTATCTACCTGTGTAGTGTTTCCAACTATTAAGCCAGCAGGCAGGCCTGCCATCTGAAACAGGGGGTTGCATTTGTGGCAGAGTTCCCTGTCCAACGTAGATGGTCTTGTATAGCTGGGCTTTAAGGTTAGAGGATAAGAGTAAACTTGATGTTAACAATAAACTCATGTCAATATCAACATTGGGGTTAGCAAGTTTACCCGCCCATGATGACTCTACATGTTCCAGGTCATCTTTAAGTTTTTCCAGAAGCAAATCACATATTGTTCCAATTCTGGTCGAGTTTTTGCTTATAATATCAAAAAAGGGGATCTTTTCCAGAGTAATACTTGGAATGTTTAGGTTGAGAATAGTATTGATTTGAATACATTTAAAATAATCATTGTTAGAAATCTCAAACTTTTTCTGTAGATTCAAAAACCTAGTATTTGGATCAGCTCCCAGGAAATTCCACACTGTAGTAATCCCCATACTTTCCCATTTCTTAGCAATGTCATCATTAACCTGTACTGGCAATAGAGAGGAATGCCACAAGGGGGTATATTTATTGAATTTTGGAATTGCCATATATCTAGAAACCTTCCTCCATATTTTCCAAGCACTAGTGATAACTTTAAATTTCACTGTTTTATAGTAACTTGGCTCTAGTTGTCTCAGCAAGAGCCCATGAGCTTTCTTTCCAATTGATAATTCATAGATAGATGGTATTTCCATACCCTTTGTGTTCTTAGTGGCAGACGTGATATTAAAAAGTGGTGCCATTTGATGGAGAAGAGCAGCCCAAAAGAATAACATCATGTTAGGAATTGCTAGGCCGCCCCTATTCTGTGGTAAAGATATATATTTCAAAGACCTCCTGACTTTTCCATATTGCCAGACAAACTTAGACATTTGGGATTCAATGGATTTTATAATATTATCTATATATATTAAAAAGAAAGTATGTCTGTTTGTCCTTATGCATTACTACACCAATTATCGGATAGGCATGAAACTTTGGGAAGTTGTTAAGTACACTCCCGCAAAGGTTTCTGGCAAAAAAAAAAAAAAAAATTGTTTAATATCGGCCCCCCAGGGCCCTCACTATCTTTCCAATAATGGAAGTTTACATTTTCCGGTGCGACTCGCTTTGGCAACGACCATCAACAAAGCACAAGGACAATCGCTGCAAGTGTGTGGACTAGATTTGGAGAATCTGTGCTTCTCACATGGACAACTGATGTGGCCAGCCCATGCGTCAGAAAACCTTCTGATTTATTCATCTACGCACCAGACGGAAAAACAAAAAATATTGTGTATCCACAATCACTCGAATAAATAAACAGAATTAAAACAACACTTTGAAATGTTTTCCATATTAAAATAATAAGTTTCAATAAAAATGACACAATGTAAATTGAATGTTATCATAACAAGTTTCCTTAAATTTCCTTTCTTCTGAGATCGCCGCAACGCGCGATGGGTAAGCTAGTCTTCTATAATTAGAGGAATAGCTTGAATCAGGTACAATAGCCTAGGAAGTATATTCATTTTAAGAAAATTTCCTCTACCAATGATCGACAAATGTAAACTATTAACTCTAGTAAGATCTTTTCTTATGACCCTCATAAGGGGTTCATAATTAAGCTTATTAATGTTTTCAACCTTTGGTGTTAGACATACTCCAAGATACGTGGCTTTTTCTGCTTTTCTAGGATCCATGAAGTCAATATTATCAGTGCTTAGAACAACTGTTTTATCTCTGTTAAGAGAGTATCCAGAGTAATGATCAAATGACTGGGTAATGATTTTTATTTCTGCGATTGCCTCAGCGGGGTTTGATGTTAATACTGCCACATCATCGGCATAGGCAAGTATTTTTGTTTCATACGCACCGACAGTGATTGGTTTTATTTTCTGCATCTGTATTAATTTTATAATCAGCGGGTTAATGTACATAGCAAATAATATCGGGGAACAGGGCATCCCTGCCTTGTTCCTCTCGATATACTAATTGCCCTTAATTCAATACCCATTGCTTGGAGCTTAACTCTTGGATCTTGATACATTGCTCTGATCGATTTAACAAGACCAGGCCCAAAATTATTAAACTCCAGCATACCCCAGAGAAATTCCCATGTCACCCGATCAAAAGCTTTCTCGGCATCTAGAAGGATCATCGACATCTGGTCGCCTGTCCCAGACATGATATCGAAGAGCGAAATAGCTCTACGGGTATGATCCGTTCTTCCCTTGCCGGGAATAAAACCATGTTGCCAGGGGGAAACCAGATGTTCGATGACTCTCCTGAGCCGATAAGCCAAGATCTTAGAATAAAGTTTTGAGTCGGAATTAATCAATGAAATCAGACGGTATGATGATGGGAGCTCAGCAGGTTTGCCCTTTTTAGGAAAAAAAATTATATTAGTTTATTTCCATGATTCGGGCGCGGTACCGCTCCATCGTATCCCAACAAACAAATACAATAGAAAAGGTAGTATTTGTTCCTCTAATATTTTATACAGTTCTAGAGGGATTTTGTCGGGGCCTGCGGCTTTCCCTGAGGCCAAACCAGATAGAGCTAATTGCAGTTCTGTAATAGTAATCTCTGTTTCCAGATCCTCTCTGGTCACTGTATCTATAGCCTTGTTCCACCCAGTGTCAGTTAGGAATTCCCTTAGATATTTTCTACTTTCACTTGGATCAACTATACCATCCCTCTGGTAGAGCTTTTGGTAATACTGTTGAAATACTTCAATAATATCCTCTGGCTTTGTATATTCCTGACTTTCTACCTTGACAGAAGCGATCACGTTATAAGAAATCTTCTGTCGAGTGCGCAGGGCCAGCTGCTTACCCACCCTCTCCCCATTTTCATAAATAGTAGTTTGGTGTGACTGAAAAGTTTCAGCTGCTTTCTGGGTCAGCCCGTTATTTAGGTCTGTTTTTAGTACCAACAATCGGTGCTTAGTATGCTTCCCATCTTCACCCCGAGCTATTGATGCGGCATGTTCTTCCTCTGATCTAGCCAAATCTTGCATCAATAGGTAATTATCCTTGTCTTGTTGCTTTTTAACTCTAGCCACATAGCTAATTGTCTCCCCCCTAAGGGCAGCTTTAAAACAATCCCAAACAACCCCCCTGGACGCACTAAATTGAATCATATCAAAATATCCCTGTGCCCAAGCAGTTATATAATTTATATAATATCTGTTAACCAGAGATTTCCTATCAAACGTCCAGTTTGAGCGCTGCCTATTGAAATTAGCTATATTAATTATAAGAGTTAAGGAATTATGATTGGAAATTATCTTCGGGCATTTAACAACTTCTGCTTGAATGGAATGGTCTCTTATCACTAATATATAATCAATTCTAACATATTTGTTGTGGGGGTGTGAAAAATATGTGTACCCAGGATCGTATTGATTTTTAACATCCTAAATATCTACCCAATCATAGCTATCTCTAAGTTGGCTGATAGCTCTAAATACCCTCGATTTGCGGCCTGAATATCTTTCCTGACTCTGCTTTCTACATGCAGACCCCAGGGAAATATTACAATCACCACAGAATACAAGCGTTCTTGGCCAAGAGGCGAGCTCCAATTCTAAGTCTTCAAATATTTGTGGGTCATCCTGGTTTCAACCGTAAACTGAGAAGATAGTAATACCCAATGCCAATTCTATAATAGCCCATCACCCATGGGTGTCTACTGCCTTACGTATAGCTTGCCCTAAGAGAATTTGAGCTAAAATAGCAACCCCATGGGTATTCGATGTTTGTGTGGTACAGGCAAGCAGATTGTAGCCCCAAACTTTTAGCAGATCCCTTTTATCCCAGGCAGGTGAGTCTCTTGAAGACAAATTATATCGAAAGAATTTTGATTAATTATTTCAACTAATCAAGCCCTCTTACCCCTATCATTAAGTCTTGCCACATTCCAAGAACATATTGTTATCCTCCCATTACAGCTTACTCGCTAATTTTTAGAGGACCTGAAAACCCCGTATTTTAACAAGTTTTCCAGACACCTGGATCCTTTTTGTGTATCTTTGTGTATCTTTTAACCATATAATCCATTTAGTTACCTTGGTGACCACATTAGTATTAATATTGGAGTTGTTTTTTTTAATTGCTTTTACCCCCTGCTTTCCCACCACCACCCCCAACTCTGCCCCCCTCCCTCCCAACACCCATTGTGAGGCATACAGACTCCATCAGAGTCTGTTTTGTGATGGATATTCACCACATGACCAGAGCTCAATCTAATCTCTCACCTCCATATATATACAAAAGAAGTCGAGCTACTCATACTTATATACACCAATACCTAACTGCACAGTTCCCTATATGGTCCCTATTGATGACCTCTTCACTTTATTCAAACTATACATATGTCAGTACTTGCTAGACCTACATTATCCCATCAAGGTATTCTTTAGCTTTTATTTCGGAGAGTAAAAATACCCTGGCTAAGCTATATGCATGGGGTAAAAGGATAAATGATGAGTGCCCCAGGTGTGGAGCGGACCCAGCCACCCTAACAAATATGTTTTATGAATGTGTTAAATTAACATCACTCAAAAAGATGTTATCAGAATTTTGGGAGGAAGTGTTTGGGCATAAGGTGGCGGAATCGCGTACTCTTTTTATTCTTGGATACAATAGCACTCTTGGGCTTAGCACGGAGGAGGAATCATGTTTTTTTGTGGGTACAGCGGTTTATAGAATAATACTTGCAGCCTGCTGGAAGGACACCGACTCCCCAATCTTTCAAATGTGGCTAGCTCGTTTTCTGGGGGTCTGTAATCAAGAAAAAGCCATCTACGCTGCTAGAGGGAGACATTCTAGAATACGTGGTAATAACATCTAGTCTCCAATTGCGGCCTGGAGTAGGGATGTAAAAAATGTATAAAGATGAACTGTTTCCCACCATAATATGTACATTTTAGACACCTCGGAATGTGATGATAATGAAGTGAATTGTGTATTCTCGCTAGTTTTATTAACCATGAAGATTTTTTTAAATATTTGATACTGTTGTCTATCTCTATTATTCTATATGTAATTATTGGAGTTGTTTAATAAAAAAATATTTAAAAAAGAGTTCCCTCTTCACCAAACTCTAAACTTCAGGCCCAGAATCTCAGCATCAGTGAATTTGAATGTTGATGGCAGAAGCCTTATAAATCTTTGATGGAAAAATGTATGACAGTTCGGTAGAATGAATGACGACAATCTCGAATGAAGACAATCTCGAATAAAACACTGCTCTGTTTTAAATTGCTACCCCAATAACAAGGAACCTATAGACTAATGAGAGCTGGGTTCCTCATACAGAGTGCTGATTCTATTCTAGGAAGGCTCTTCATATATTTTCAGTTTAACAAATAAATAGAATTTTCTTCCGATTGTTTATGGCATTTCGCTGGTACCTCAAGCAACAAGAGGCACAAGAAGACGAGAAATAAAACGCTTGCCGGCTACTTAACAGTGCCCTAGTGGAATCCTTTGCATTTAAGCAATCCTTCAGAAGTGTCTTATACACAATCCTAGACACATCTTAGTCTTTGGCCAGCCAACCAAACTGGAAATGCAAATGTTAGAAAGTTGCTGAATGAAGAGAATAATTTTGGAAGAAATCACTTTTTTTCAAATTTCACAATATAGAGTTACAGCACTTTATTGATATCCAGAATATTAACATCTCTTAATTCATCACCTAGTTTAAGTGCAGTCCCTAAACAACTAGAACAAATATCTATTGACAAAATAACCGAGGGCTTCAGAGAAACAGTACTGGCATCATAAACATCTAGACATAATAATTCATTGTTCCGCTCTCTTCTCTAATTTATGTGTTGTGATTCATTTATTATACATTTGCTATAATTTTATTTCCATACAGAAAATCCAGTCTGACTTGATGAGTCATGAAATAAGTTTGGAAGAAATGAAGAAAAGAAACCAGGATAAAGACTCTACCAAGAGGGTGCTTTCCCAAATTGACGCAGCCCAGGTAAAATAGCATGAGATTAAATGAAAAACTTCAAAGCAAAAAGAATAAACTCCATTTTAAAGGCATGCGTGGGATTACCGAGTTTCAGATACGCTTTAACCCATTTCGTGCTGCTGTCGGCCAACGGCCGACGGCAGCAAAACCCCCCTAGTGCTGCCCTTTAGAACGACCGCACTGCGGCGGAAAAACCACCGCGGTTACGGCGTTAAAGTACTGGTTAAAGCAGATCGTGTACAATGTCCACAAAATATGTTTTGAGAAAAGCATAAACAATGTTAAACCAAGGTATAACATTCTAAATTATGGAATTACTTATCCTAAAGTACATCCCCTCCCATTGAATTGAGCCCAGTGACTACCATGTTGTCCTGCCAATACGAGGAGTTCCTAAAGCAGACTGTGGAATATATAGTGGATATCTATCTTTCTATCTATCTATCTATCTATCTATCTATCTATCTATCTATCTATCTATCTATCTATCTATCTATCTATCTATCTATCTCTATATTCACTGAAAAAACCATAGGTTTCACACCAGTTATAGTTAGCAGGAAGTTTTACTCGCATAAAACCATTGAAATTCCCACGTTATAGTTAGTTGGACTCACTATAACTTGCGCGTGCAATGCACTGCTGATGACGTCACATATTACATCACTCATGACATGGGCAGTGACATCACTCATGACATCACTGATGACACCATCCAGTAAATGTGTGTCTTTTTGAAAAATAAATTTGTTTTATATATATATATGTAAAAGTTGATGGAAGAATAAATGTTTAAATAAGTGTCTAAATGGATGTTTTTTTTAATAAAAATTGATTAGTTAACTGGCTTATTAAGTGTTTCTTAGTGAATACATATATTAGTGAGTAATGTTTAAATAATTATATATATGTATTAGTGTTTCACTTTGTGTCTAAGTGGCTGCATGGGTTGGTGAGTAGGTACATGTGTAGGTATATGGGTTATTAGATTTTTTAGTATCAGTATGAGTGTTTGTATGGTTTCGTGGGGGTATTACTTATCACATAGATGCATGAATGACTAACTCTCTCTTTGTATGTGTTTTGAAGACAGCATATGTGCAGGACTGTATAGGTGGATGAGTGTGTATATGTGTGTGTTAGTGAGTGAATGACTGTCTCACTAGTGTCTTTATCAGTAACTACATATGTTTTAATCTAGTATATGTGAGTATTGATGTATATAAGTGAGTATATGTGAGAGTGAGATATTGAAAGAGTTCCTGTTTAAATAATTATGTGTTTCTATAAGTGATTGTTTAAGAGAGTATGTGTAAGTTTCCTTAGAATTAAGGTGGTAGTGTGTGTATAGCTGTATATGCAAATAAATGTATGCTCAATAGTTTACTTGCATGTGTGAGTATGTATGAGAGTAAATTTTTGGATGACTGTCGGTGTGTAACAGGATGTATAGGTGAATCACTACATATGATGAGTGAGTATATGTATGAGTGACTATATAGAACTGTTGGTGAATGAGTGGATGTGTATATAGATGGTGGAATTATTGAATTGGTTGTTGTAACTGGTATGGGTATCTCAGTTTAAAAAAAAATGGATTTATATTTTTCAATATGTGTTTCATTACAGTGAAAGGAGGTCTGTCACTCTGTCACAAGGATGGTGTCATCAGTGATGTCATGAGTGATGTCACTGACCATGTCATGAGTGATGTAATATGTGACGTCATCAGCAGTGCATTGCACGTGCAAGTTATAGTGAGTCCAACTAACTATAACGTGGGAATTTCAATGGTTTTATGCGAGTAAATCTTCCTGCTAACTATAACTGGTATGAAACCTATGGCTTTTTCAGTGAATTCAATAGGTTTTTTAAATGCTAATTCCTAACTAAAACTGGTGTGAAACCTATGGTTTTTTCAGTGAATTTCATAGGTTTTTTAAATGCTAATTCCTAACTATATATAGGGCCTCAAACCTATGAAATGTAATATTTTTTATAATGAATCCTATATTGTATATTTATATAATATATATATATTTTTTTTATGCCCTGATGCGCTCCCGGGGCGTGCCCCGGTGTGCGCACTGGAAAGCGCAATTTTTCGGAGCGCCCCGGATCGCGCACCGGTGAGTGTCCCGTTAGCGCTATTGCCGCGAACGAAAACATCATGACGTATCGCGTAGCCGCGTCTGCGTGATACGCACGGCGTAAGCGCACCCGGAAATACTCGAGCGAAAACGATCGCGCAACGTAATCATCTAACGCGCTTACGCGGCGCGCCCGGGGGCGCGGTGCGTAAGCGCGTCGGGCCATGTGACCTAAAAATAACACTTTTCATTGGTGCAGAACAGTTTTGGCTTCTAAATGAGGAAAGCCCGGGTCATGTGACCTGAAAATAACACTTTTCCTTCATTCAGGACAGTTTTTTTTCCAAATGATGAAAGACCCCACCTTTTTACCTTATTCTGACTTTGTCCTTTCGCTGAGGAAGACCTGTTTGAACATCTTTGAGAAAAATGTTGTACTTTAAAATGGCTACAGTAGCAGCAGCAGCTGGAGCATCTGCACCACCACCACCATCAAGAGGACCACCACAACATTACATTGGTTGTCAAGAAGAGGAGGAGGAGGAGGAGGAGGAGGAAGAAGGGAGAAGGTGGCTGCCAGAAGACAATACCCCATACAAGCCAAGGCAGCACGTCATATGGGAGTTTTTTTCAATCCCAGAGGGCAAGAAAAAAGTCAATGCGCCCAAGGTGACTTGCCTAATCTGTGGAATGGAACTTTCAAGGGGGAACCCTCACAAAAAATATTCTTTTGCTAATAATGCCATGATTAGGCACATGCAGCACAAGCATCCAAACAACTATTCTGCTGCAGAGGTGAGAGAACTGGCCAGTAACCCTCCTCAATCTACAACCACCACCTCCAAAAGAAAGCAACCCACTCCATCGGGACCAGAGACAAGGGAGACGACCCCTTGCATACAACCACAGTTTGGGGAATTCTGAATTACATGTATTTTTGGGGGTAAGACCATCTCCTATGGTGAACAGAGCATAAAGCTCATCCTCCTTGCTGGTGACAACCACAATTGCCCCAAAAAACCCACATTTTTTCCAGATTTTTTTTTGCTCCAGTTGAGCCATTTTCAATTCCCTATTTTTTGTTTCTCCCCATAAAAATAACAAAAAAAATATAAAATAGTTCATAAAAGCCCAAAAAAGTACAAAATGTTCAAAAAATATTAAAAAAATATAGAACAACAAAAAGAAGAAAAAAACTGTTCTTTTTAGAACTACTTCCAAATTATAAAAAAAGGCTACATTTTTTAAGAACTCTATCATTCTTTTTTCCCATGGAACGCTTCCCGGTACGCTCCGCGGTGCGCATACTGGGCGCTCCCCCGCGCAAATAAAAAAATATATACATTTCCCTTTTAAAGCCCCCACATTAAACCTAGTGGGTCAGGAGTGGTCTACTCTGCGCCCTTATGGTCATTTCCCCCTTTGTTTTTGCCACCTCTTGTGTCTCGATCCTACGGAGACACAAGATGGCGGCCGCTCCGGACTGTTTGTAATGTTTACAGACACCCGAGAGCCAATCAGGTTTTCACGCACGAACTCACGTAGCGCGCTGTTTAGCGCCCTGGTGCGCGTACCGGGGCGCGGCCATAGATATATATATTTATTTGAAACTAAATTACTCAAAATTCACTGGAGCACATATCTTGAGACATAGCAAAGGCACATCGGGCTACCAGTCCCTACAATTTTGCCAAGTTTGGTGGAAATCCATTCAGCCGTTCAGGCTAAAAGTGAGGTTGACCGCCCTATGGAAATTAACATGGGGAAAACACGTTTTGGGACCCCCCTTTATCTCGGCCCCCCTTAACAAACCCCCCCCAAAATTTACAGGAGCTGCTCAGAAACAAAATGTGCCATTTTCCTGAAAATTTCAGCCAATTCCGTACACAAACGCCAAAGTTATTAGGCATAGAATTTTCAAAAGTTCCATAGAGAAAAAATCCTAACTATATATACCTACTGGCTATCGCCAGTAGGTAATATATATATGCAAAAAAGATTAAAAGACTACGAAAATGGCATCAAAAAGAGAAAACAAACCAAATTTTTGAGAGACGAGCAGGACTACCTAACCGGCAGAATCCTAACCTTCGCAAAATAATTTGATGCCACAAGGAAAAGACTCGCCCAAGGAGGACCAACACGCTCAGGGGCAGTAACATCGGAATCTGAGGCATCCCAATCGGAGGATGAGTCTGCCAAGAGTAACAGACAGAAGAAGAAGACTAATGTAAATGAGGATACAGTCCCTGCCCCTTTTTTGGACGAATACCAAGTGATGCAGGAGACAAGATATCGACCGCCATCACAAGCATCACAAAAAGCACCACCCAAAAAAGGAAAAGGAAAACAAGGCGCGGCAGGAGAGGACGCACAAGCAGCACCACCAATGGTGACTCACAGCAGAAGAAGGAGAGGGCGATGGCAGTAGAAGAGGAACATACTATCATCAACCTCTCAGAGAGGACACTCACAACACATGAGGAGAGTGTCCTCAAAAAAGGACTTACATTCTGTCCCACTGCTAAGTTTGACCCAGTTCAAACTAGGATTGATATTTTCAAGTTTGTCCGCAAACTAAAATTACAGAAAATCTTTGCTACCAAAAAACTCTCAGAGGAATCAGATACCACGGAGGAAATAACATCATCCGAAGTATGCCTTGTAGCCAATGATCTCCCAGCCCTTATAGTGGCACATGAACTCGCGGACTCAGCAGACATACCAGGTTCGGCGGAGGTTCTAAGAAGGGAGGAGATCACACAAACTAGAGACCCAAGCCATTGCAAACGCAAATCCAGATTTTTACCTCATGTAACACATGATGCTATAGATGTCTTTAATGACGCTATCCTCCAGGACATGGAAAAGATGACAAATAAGAACTCGGAACTTACCAAGAAAACTTCCAATATTTCAAGATCGGAATGGGAAGCAATAAAGTCTCTCAAGGAGGACAATACCATCGAAATAAAGTCCTCCGACAAAAGGGGAAAATATTGTCATCTTCAGCAAAGAACATTATAAACAAGAGGCGTTGAGGCAACTGAATGACACTGATTGCTACAAAATCATGGACAGAAGGGATTTCGTGAACTGTGTCACCGAATATCACAAACTACTTTGGGGTTGGAAAGATGAGGGGATGCTCAATAAACACGAATATGATTACTTGCTTTGTGAGCACCCTATCATTCCAACATTCTACCACCTTCCTAAGGTGCACAAGGATATCCGAAATCCCCCAGGCAGGCCAATTGTCTCTTCCATAGGGAGTTTACTCGAGAACACATCGAGGTTCATAGATGGATATTTGTCTCCATTTGTAAAAGATTTACCTTCCTATGTTAGAGACACCCAGGACTTTATAAGGCAGATTGAGGGCATCGGGTGGGAGGATGACATGCTTCTCATCACCCTTGATGCTACAAGTTTATACACCTGTATTGAACACCACAATGGTATCTCTGCCGTTAAATGGTTCCTGGGCAAGAAAAGTATGCAATACCATCAGCATAAAAAAATGATAGTGAGAATGACTGAATTCTGCCTCCGTAATAACATGTTCTTATTTGCAGGTAATATGTACCATCAACTAAGAGGGACTGCGATGGGCACGTGCTTCGCCCCCAGCTACGCGAACCTATTCGTGGGCTGGTGGGAGAAGCACGTGGCTTGGGGGGGCCCTAATGAAAAGTGGCTTGATAACATCATGATCTGGTCGAGATACATCGACGACTTGTTTGTCGTCTGGCGGGGCGACGTCTCCTCGGCTGAGGAGTACGTGGCGGGGCTAAACGACAATGAGTTGAACCTCAGATTTACCAGCACAATGAGTAAAACATCTATACACTATCTCGACCTTGAGGTCTTTGTCAAGGAGAATTCCCTACATACTAAGCTTTACCGCAAGCCTACGGCTGGCAACACCGTGTTACACGCGGCTAGCCACCATCCGAGAAGCATGGTTAAAAACATTCCCTTCGGAGAACTACTGCGCATAAAAAGAAATTGCTCAGATTCTAGCGATTTCATGCAGGCACAAGAAGGAGCGGTAACCAGATTTAGAGAGAGAGGGTACTCCAGGTCACTGCTCAGCGAAGCAACTAGGCGAGTAGACCTTATTGACAGGAAAGACCTCATACAAACTGTCACAAAAAATAAAATAGATGATTGCACAATTTGGATGATCACCAGTTACAACATGAGATCTAATGAACTGGTGCAGATATTTAACAAGAACTGGCACATCCTAGGTACAGACCCAGTGCTGAAGAGAGTGATACCAGAAAGGCCGTCTATCACTTATAGACGTTGCCAATCCCTTAGTGACCATCTTGTAAAAAGCCACTATACAGACCCCCCCAAAAGTATGAGAAATAAACCCATCAACGGTTTCTTCCCATGCATGCATTGCAAGGCATGCAAATACAGCAAAAAAAGAACCAAATATGAAGGGAGGACCAACGACCCAAGGCCAATGAGAGAAATAAAGAAATTTCTGAACTGCAATTCAGAATTTGTAGTTTATTGCCTGGTATGCCCATGTGCCAAAAGATACATTGGAAGTACCATCAACCAAGCCAAGAAACGCATCCTGGAACATATGCGTGCCATCGCAAATAAGGATAAGAACTACCCGGTGGCACGTCATTTCGAGACCCACCATGGAAGCAATAGGGACCTATTGTCCTTCTACCTAATAGATCAGCTAGATAGAAGGGAGCGAGGTGGGGACAGGATAAGGCCACTGAGAGCAATGGAGTCCAGGTACATCATTGACCTTCAGAGTATGCAGCCAAAAGGGCTCAATAATGATGAGGAACTCTGGGTACATTTAGAATAGTTGGCGTTTACTCCCAAGCTGGTTCAGGAAGAAACACCCACACTGCAAAAAGAATGAGTAAACACTGTAAACTGAGATAGGTAACTTTCCAGTTGGCAGCAAAGAAACTGGTAATAGGAAATTAGATTAATATGGATCCTTGCCCATACAGGGCTCCATAACGCGTGTTGGCTAACAAGGCAAACATATCAATTGTCCACCGAGCCCATTCAGGGCAGAATAATATATGTATATATATGAATTATGTATAAATAACTCCAATTTTCACTCGTGGAAATTGTCAAAATGAAAATGCATTATATAAGGTGGATGCAGAAAATGTATATGTACAACAGACGTTTTTTGACAATATGCCTTGTCACTCAACCCTTGTTTTTAATATTTTCTTTTTGAATGAACTTTTGCACTAGCACTTTTTCCAAATGCCATTTATCCCCCTGTTGAAACTGTAAACTATGCTACAAACGAGATGTGAATTTGCACGTTTGAATATGGCCGCCGCAAAACATCCAGGCGAGCACTAGTCCGCTTTCTATGTTTGGGGAAGTGGTAGGGGATTTAATGGCAGTGTGCACAATGTATGGCTGACACTGAGGAAGCCAAATTGGTGAAACGCGTATGTCAAGGGGGCAGGGGGGTCTGCCAATAAACCACTTTGGTTAAACACCGACTTGGAGTGCCGTCCTTCTTTGACCTCTGGGAAAAATTACGGAGGTGTGTGGAAACATATATATATATATATATATATATATATATATATATATATATATATATATATATATATATACATACATATATATATATATATATGAAAACACTCCTCACAGAGATCGTAGCCCGTCGAAGGGTGGAGCGATGCCGGTGGAGAACGCTGGTGATTCAATATCATTAAATAACAGAGTTTCAATTGCGTTCTCAGAACCATTGCAAAGATAACCACAATGCAAGGATCATTCAAAAGGGGTTTATTGATTTCATAAACTTGACGTGACGCGTTTCACCCTCAAGGGGCTTGATCACACACCGTTCTGCCCACCAACACCGGTTTACAAACATACATTTCCGGTTTCTACATAGGCATCAACATAGGACTTTGAGTGCCATATTGCACTTGCCATAGTGTTTATACATCATATACACTGTATACAGTTGGAGGCATCTGCAATTACCATTTGTATTGTGAGACCTGACTATATATATATATATATATATATATATATATATGCAGGTTCTATTTTTTTTTTATATCTGTGCTGTATTTCATGGGATTTTATTTTTTTTTATAGAAAAAACTCCAAGAGAAATTTCTTTGAAGTTCCGTTTGTTCCACAAGCCAGCAAACTTTGAGCAACGTTTACAGGACTGCAAACGAATTTTGGATGAAGTGACATTGGAGCTGCCTATATTGGAGATAAAGAGCGTGGAACAGGAAGTGGTGCAGAACCAATTGGACAATTGCATGGTAAGATTTGGGCACAAGAACATGTTTTATAAACGAAATTGCCGTGGGACCTGTTTACTAATTTTTCACTCAGTGCAGCAAGGCAACTAAACATGCTATGCTCCGTTGTGCAAGTGGTAAAACAGTGCCGAGGCTTGACTATTAAGATTGGCCTGCTGCTCCTGTCTGTAATTAGACTACCTTGTGTAACGCACAACCTCGCACAATATTGCAGAGGTGAGTGTGTTCTGAATACCATAGGATTTGTATTGGAGGCTTAGTCCTACAATGCACATTCCTATGCCTAGCCACATTTCCAAATGATCCCACACAGTGTGCTGTTCACTTCAGAATAGGAAAAGTGTGGGTTTTTAGAGAAATAAAACATGCCTGTATCAAGGAGGCTTTTTTGACACAAAGCATGGTCTGGCTATCTCAGTAGATCAAGCTTTGTGTCAGGACCTTTTGGGTGTTTGCCCTGACTTGCAAAAATAACACCCCAGAAGATTTCCTTTGGCGCAAATTAATGCAAAGCTCTTTGTGTGCTGAAAAAGTGGTGCCTTTGCAGCACAAAATGCCATTTTTCACTGGAAAGTAAATATGCCACTTTGAGCCACATTGCGTCAGCAGAAAGGCTTAGTATATCTGGAGATATATATGTGTTTTTTATGTCAATGAAGATGCTAAAGTGCATAATTTGTATTTTACTTTGGGATTCATCTGCTCTGATTTTAGAAGAGAGCTCTGGACGTTGAAATGTAATTATTTATGTACGTTTGTTTACTTTTAAATATATCAGTATATATTTAGTCCTACAGATAAAAGAAAAAAGTGGTCATAGTGTAATTTATATATCACAAGCAAAGCATTTCCTCACATTTTTAATTGATTTGAGATTTCTAAGGGGGTTCAACGTTAATACTTTTCCTCACTCTAAGTATGCTTTTTTTAAAAACAAACCACAACCCCAATACAGCAACCACTCTCTAAAAGATGCAGATGCAAAAAAGCTGATCGACATTGCCTTCACCCCCCCACCTTAAAAGAGGCAAAGTCCATCTTGATCTCTCCCTTATATAACATTTACAGAAAAGAACCGCATGTATTTTTGATTGTGGTGACAAATCATCGCAAGGACAACAACATAAATCTCTGGACCAGTTATTCATTTCTGGGTAACTAATTAATCGATGGAGGATTCCAAATCTGAAGCAAGTAAAAACATATCTGTCATATCCGCTTAAACTACATAAAGGATATGGTTGTATATCATATGTTGTTAAAATCAATTGATGCTGTACTACTGTTGGCTCATTTATTTCCAGAGCAAATCTAATTCACTCTTAGTGGCTCATACATATTGTTTTAAGCTCCTTCCTAGAGATGGAGTTCATTGCCTCTGGACAGTTATAATAATCTGGATGCCCAAGGTCGTACACAAGTTTTTTAATGTACTTCAGCCAAGTGATCTTGGTAGCCTGGTCTAGCTTAATTGAGTCCTTAATTATTTCTTGTTTCAAAGCTATGCTACTGGAAGTCCTTATTCTGTGCCAGAGTAACACTGATTGGGCTATGGCAATTAAAAACAAGAGTACTAGCTGGTACAGCTAAAATAAACCTTAAAAAAGCTTTTTCAACATCCTGAATGGGAGATGAATCATAAAAGCCCCACACACCCGCCCCAAAAGTGTCAATGCTTTTGCCTGATAAATCTTAAGGAGTATCTCCGGAGGCTTTCTTCCCCATCTTTTTAGCAAAATTGACTATAGCAGCAGTTGATTTCATAAAAAGAAGGCTCCTATTTTTCATGGCCTTACTCTAAGAACCAGTACGGTCAAATAAAAGACCTAAATATGTGAATCAATCAATCAATCATAGTACTTTTAGAGCGCGCTACATACCGGTGAGGGTCTTAAGGCGCTGAGGGGAGGGGGGTGCTGCTACTGCTCGAAGAGCCAGGTCTTGAGGAGTCTTCTGAAGGTGAGTATGTCTCGGGTCTCCCGTATGTGGGTAAGGAGGGTGTTCCAGGTTTTGGCAGCGAGGTAGGAGGGGGATTTGCCACCGGAGGACGTTCGTTGGATGCGGGGGACAGTGGCGAGGGCGAGGCTGGCAGAGCGGAGCTGGCGGGTGGGGGTGTAGAAGCTGAGTCTGCTGTTCAGGTAGGCTGGTCAGGCGTTGTGGAGTGCTTTGTGTGCATGGGTGAGGAGCTTGAAGGTGATCCTCTTGTCGACGGGGAGCCAGTGTAGGTCTCTCAGGTAGGGGGTGATGTGGCCGCGGCGGGGGACGTTGACGATCAGTCCGGCGGAGGCGTTTTGGATGCGTTGTAGTCGACGTAGGTGTTTTGCTGGGATTCCTGAGTACGTTGCCGTTGTCCAGTCTGCTGCTGACGAGGGCCTGTGTCACCATTCTTCTTGTTTCGGTCGGTATCCACTTGTTAGTGGATTCGACCCCGCTTCCCCCAAGTGGTAAACTCCTGCATTTTTGTCTTCCTTTACCACAAGCCATAACATATGTTCTTTTGGCATTCAGTTTTAAACCCAAGTCGTCCATAAAAGTAGTGTAAGAGGCGAGGGAATTTTGTAAGCCCAACTGAGTACGGGCCATCAGCACTGCATCGTCTGCGTGGAGAAGGGAGAATATCGGGCGTTTGTTACTATACGGTGGGTCCCTCACCTTTTCCACCAGCACTTGCTCCAAGGTGATTGTGTAAAGAGTAAAGAAGAATGGCACCAAGACGCTGCAGTGCATTCCTCTTTGGTTCCGTAGCAAACCTTAGCAGTCGCCCCACTATACAATTGCAGCAAGAACTGAACCAGAAGTGGGTCAACCTTTAAATCCACCAAAATGTTCCAGAATTTACTGTGTATAACACAGGTGGGCTTAGACAGGCCCACCCTTGGCCTGGGCTTTGCCCGGGCACGTCCCACGCAGCGTTGGGCAAAGCTTGCTTTATGCGCCGCCTGGCGCAAGTTCTGTGACGGATGCGGCTCCTGCCGCAACGCGCTCTGGTAGTTGCAGTTTTCAAAGGAAAAGTTGGGCGTGCTTCGTTGCTTCCCTCTGGAGATAAAGTGCAGCATGCTCAGAAGCCGAGGCAGGAGCAGGTTGTAGTGCTTCCCTCTAGAAGTTAAGTGCAGCATGCGTAAAAGCAGGGGCAGGAGCGAGTTACGATATCTCCCCACTGAAAGATGGGATATGTAAAGCAATGGTCCACTCATGCTTAAAAGACATGGTACCTCTTATTGATTATTCATGTGAAGTATGCTCTTTTATTTTGTTGTGACGACTCAATTATAGGACATGTGGATATCTGCTCATGTAAAGCTTTTAGCTCAGCATGTGCAGACATTTTTGATTGTGGTTTTATGTTTCTGAAACTAATCGGCTTCAGTTGACGTCGGTTTAATTTATGTATTGAAATCTATGGGACTTTCATTGGGGATAATGATGAAATGAAAGATCACAATGTGCAACAACTACATGATTTTAACCTGAGATGCCGCATTTTTATTTAAAATAGAAGGAAGCTAAAAATAAACCTAGTAGAAAAATTGGATTTATTTGAAACCTGAAGATTTCTCAACTGAAGAAAAGAGACAGAATCTTTGAAAAATGTATTTTGCTATGATAGAAAAATGTTTCCACAAATCTGAGGTTGTAAAATGCTGTAAATTCAACAGATTTACTGCACAATAAACACGTGGGAAAGCACAATTAATAATAAAAATTGTTATAACTGACACCCATAGCCCGTCATATCCCAGAAAAGGCCGGGTTGGCCCACCCCTCTTGATCGTGTGGGACGGAAAGAGCAGTTTCCCTGTTTTTTTGATGGTGAGTACTCAAAGGGAGTGCTCCTTAGCAACGCTTATATCCTCACGGGTCTTTTAAGATAATCATGTGTTCAGAACTCTAAGAGTGACTGTTCAGATTATCTGCTGCTATCCCCTCCTAGACTTATAAACATTTAAAAGGACCCCAAATATTGGTGACTACCGGCCAAGATCGAACTATTGGGAAAAGGAAAGCTGAAGCTATAAAGATGCCCCTTCCGAAATCTGCATCTAAGATCGCTTTCGTTAATCTCTCTTAAATTATCTTATGGGGGACTGGGGTGATTGAAAAGCAGATATCGACCATGGAGGAGACCTTAAACGCGGAAACTAGGGGAGAAAGCCAAAGAGAGAAGACAAACTTAAGAGAGGGGTCCCCAATACCCCAAGGAACTGAACATCGATCATCTAAAAACGGCTCTTTGCAAAATGTACCGGACAGTGTCTGGGTTAGTGATGAAGATAGTGACACTCAACCCGCGGCAAAGCGACCTAGAAACCCATTAAAGGTTAATAGGGCAGCACAAGGCGGCCAGGTAGACCTAAAAATAGTGAGCAAAAAGTCACAGAAAAGAGTAACAAAGAGGAAAAAAGTATTAACTTCACCATATGAAGGACATATGGAAGGGAAACCAACTCTTACGAAGCGTTATTGCTCAAAAGAAGATTTAAATAAGCAGATAGAGGGGTTAGAGCAGGGCGTTCCAAACTGTGTGTCCCGGCACAGTACTGTGTCGCCTGCAAATGGTGGGTGTGTCGCAGGCAGTTAGCACATAACTGCTGCTAATTAAGAGGCATTCCTAGACGCTCTTCTCTATGGTCTTTTAAAGACCTGTGAAGTGCGGCAGTGCTGATAGCTCCATCTCCAGGCTAGAGGAGGGGGATGCCGCCTGGCTATCAGCTACAAAAGAAGCACAGTAAAGGCTTTCAGTGTTAATCGGGGCTCTGGAATTCATTTTGTGGAAATTCCTTTGGTGTCTCAAACTTGCAGAACAAAGCCTTAACCTTGGCCTCGGCTGGCTGCGCTCAGCGAAGCCAGGGAAGCCTCTTGCAGAGAAGCTGGATGTACAGTATGCATGCCGAAAAGCTAAACATGTGTGTGCATGCGTTCATAGTTTATCTTCACTTTCGGTGCAGGCCAGGGCTAATCTGCATAGAACCAGTTGAGAGACATTCAAGGCACGTTCTCATTGCTTGCTCTCTCTTTTTTTGATGGTAGGATGTTCTTAACGCCTTTAATAAATATGTGGTAAATGTTGTTCCGCGTAATCTGGCGACTTTTGTATCGCTCCATTCAAAATTATGTAGTGCCACGCTGAAGCATTAGAATATGGTGCAAAATGCCGGTCCTGACGCTAAACTAATAAATTAAGTATCATTTCCTCTAAAATGCATCACACCAATTTACAGTATTACGTCAGATTTAGTGAGCTGTCTATGAGCACAATGAACCAAGTCATTTTCATCCATAAATTTATGTCAATGACCGAAAATGGCTAGACTTACACCTGCTCGGTACCAACAAAAACACACACACATAGTTGGTGTAAATGTATTTACTCCTGTGTAATTGTAAGCTAAAACTGTGGACAATTTAGCAAGAGTAAACCCTATTGAAGAAGTGGGCTGCGTGTGGATCAAGGCTTGGCTTTTCTTGTGTTAGTGGTGTCTACACGGCAGACATCTGCTCCTGCAAAGGGCTCCAGTAAACCCCTTTCAGGGTAGAAACCAGTATGGCACTCAACTTCTTTTGGGTGTAAGGGAGGGTTTCTCGCTAGCGGAAAATTGCAATACGTGCTGGTTTTCCCCTCTGCGGCCTTGTACCGACAGAGAGAGCGGGAGACAGAGAGAGTGAGTGAGTCAGAGGGAGAGAGAGAGAGGCAGAGAGAGCAAGAGAGAGGGAGAGAGTGAGCCAGAGGGAGGGAGACAGAGAGAGAGAGAGGGAGGGGGACAGAGAGGGACAGGGAGAGAGAGGGAGGGAGACAGAGAGGGAGAGACAGAGGGAGGGAGACAGAGATAGAGATAGAGATAGAGACAGAGACAGGGACAGACAGAGACAGATAGAGGCAGAGACAGGGACAGGGGCAGAGAGATAGAGGCAGAGACAGATAGAGACAGAGAGACGGAGAGGGAGACCGAGGGAGGTAGACAGATGCAGACAGAGACCGGGACAAACAGACAGATAGAGGCAGAGACAGGGACAGACATATAGAGGCATAGACTGAGACATACAGAGACAGAAAGGCAGAGAGACAAAGAGGGAGAGGGGAGGGAGGGAGACAGAGGGATAGAGAGAGAGGGAGACAGAGGGAGGGAGACAGGGACAGACAGATAGAGGCAGAGACCGAGACAGGCAGAGACAGAGAGACAGAGAGACAGAGACGGAGGGAGAGAGACAGAGGGAGAGAGAGGGAGAGGGAGACAGAGGGTGACAGAGGGAGGGAGCGGGAGGAGACAGAGAGAGGGAGACAGAGAGAGGGAGACAGAGAGAGGGAGACAGAGAGTGGGAGACAGAGATTGGGAAACAGAGAGAGGGAGACAGAGGGAGGGAGGCAGAGGGAGGGAGTCATGGGGAGACAGAGGGAAGGAGAGGGAGACAGACAGAGGGAGGGAGACAGACAGAGGGAGACCATTTTCCCACTTGTATTTCAAAATGTTCTACAGGGGGGAGAACCCCCTCCCGAACCCCCTTTTGAGGTTCGGGCTCGCTCGCTTGCTACACTGTCTTACCGTGTCACAAAATTATGCATCTCCAAAAAGTAAGTCACCAACATGAATAGATTGGAAAGCTGTGGGTTAGAGAGTATACTAAAGGAAGCCCTAGCAAAACTGTCTGAGAGGCTAAAATCCATAGAGGCATTAATAGATAAACACTTAGGAAATGCTACCCCTAGCAGTGATATTCACATAAATAAGTGCGTGGGTTTCACAAGACCAGATCTGACCGAGTTTCTCAGTCAAACGGGCACTAGACCCGCTAAATAGGCAAACTGAAGGGAATTATGGAGAGTTAAATCTGGCAAACCAGGGGAATCAGGGGAACCCGACAGGATCGCAGGGTTGAAAACTTGCCCTGGTCCTGAATGTCACCATCACAACAGTAATATTAGCAGGAGAGATACATATATAAATTCCCAGAAGAAGGCCCAAAATGATACATTGTCCCTAAATAATCAATCTAATCCCAATTGTTTACGCAATACAAGGGTCACCCTTCAAACTAACCTACAATCCTTAGAATTCATACCTGACGCTACTCCTGATACGGTAGTTCAACAAACCTACCTCAATTCCCTGACCATGAAGGGAATCCTATATTGCACTGAGAAATAAATCTATTCACTGGCTTAGCACACAGATGGGATTCACTGAGGCTTTGTTCTCCGAATTCAAAATGGCCAGAAGAATTGCTTCTATATGCAAAACCCATAAAGTACTGGAAGAGGAGTGTGTGGTGTTAACATTTAGGTGTCCTCACCTGATGCAAACAATTTTTGAAAGAGCTGGTAGCTACGTCATCAGGCCCCAGGAGGTGATTATTGTCCCATTAGGTCACTTTTACCAACCACTGAAGATGGAGAGTAATAGAAACAAGACTAGGTACCACCCAGTCGAAACCTACCCTAGGTATAGTGTCCCAGTAACTAATCATTTTGACAATCTAAACAACATGGAAGGTATTGATTGACTGAATAAGGGGCTTGAACAAGAAATTAAAAATAAGAAGGTTGGAGTTAGAAATCTGTCCACCACCAAAGCAAGAAGTCACACGCATCTTCCAAATGACCATGCTTCTAAAAAGAAACAATTGATACCACTCACAGTGGCTCAGTTATCGACTCAGCCCCACTTGGCTGATAAAGTGCAAACTATAAGTCGCACAATAGAGAATGCTACCATCATTGCAGGCACAAGCCAGATCCAGATACCATCTCGTGCTCCTTATGCAATCACTGTAGATGACCCCCTAAAGAATTGCAATGATAGAAATGACTCCGCGATAACTAATATAGTTTATTGGAATGTTGCAGGAATTCGTTCAAAGATAGCAAACCTGTTATAGGCGATTTTATATCAACGTTTTACATTATGTGTTTTCAAGAAACCTGGGTAGGGGATGCTGTTCACATTTATAAAATTTTTCGCACTTTCTATACCCCGGCTGTGGCTGAGAGTCATGGGAGGAGAAAGGGGGGATTGTCTACTTATTTATCAAACATTGTAATAAAAATATAATTGAAATTTGTTTAAATATATTATCAAGTAATAACATTACATACTGATAAAAAGCACTGTCTTGTATTGATAAACTTTTATAACAAGGTTTCGCCTGATCAGATTGGGAGGACTGTAAAAAAAACTAGAAAATTATCTGAAGTCAATCCAAAATGATAATGAAGCAGATGTGTTCATCATTTGCGGGGGGCAATTTTAATATGCTCTGTGTCCAAATAATGGGAGGGAAGTATGTGGCCTCACGACAGAAGAGGGGAATAGTGATGCGCACTTCTTGCATTCACAACACTGCAATACCTAAATGAAATAATGGTTGACCATGATCTTGGTTTTGCAGATGAGATATGTGCTTCACCTTCCCCCTTTAAAAGCACTTTTAATGGCAGAGGTTACTTTACAACAAAAGTTTACATTTTGATATCAAATAGATATTGTAATAGAGTTAAGTCATTCAACACCTATAACATAATTCTGAGTAACCATTTTCAACAGAGTGTATCTCTTTCATACATGAACTGACAGACACATTGCGGGATTTAAGGTATGCATATCCCCCAAAACGTAGTAATAGATAGAGTGAACGGTTATTCCCTCCTTTGGGAAATAGTGGATCCCTCAGAAATTACAAGGAATGCTTTAAGCAAGACTAAGTCCGCTGTTGCGGCGTGCTTGCCAGAGAACGCCATACATGAAGTAGTCCTGACGTCTTTCCAGCACATCACAGCAGCTATACAGGAGGCCCTGTTTGTACGCAATAGAAAACACAATAGGAACACAAAAAGGTGGTTTGACACACAGTGCATGCAGGCGTACGCCAAGTTAAAACATGAGACACATAAAACCCCTAGAAATCAGTGTGATATAAGGCAGGCAAGATGGAACAATAAAAACTCACTGAGGGTACGAAAAGAGACAAGGCATGGGCGGCGCTGCATGAGGCTGGGATGTCTAAGGATGGGGCAGCCTTTTGGAGGACTGTTAAGACCCCTTTTCTAGATCCCGGGAATGCTCCATCCATTGAAATTGCAATAACGGAGGAGCAATGGGTGGAGCATTTTGCAAACATATTTAATAGCAGCCTGTCCAGCTATACTGCAGAAAGCCAACCAGTAGGTGACGACGACATGGCAATTCTAATAACAGCGACAGACCTTCAGATAACCCTCGATGAAGTAAATCGTGCTATCTTGGCAAGCATGGAGGGAAGGCCCCTGGTCCCGACAGGATCCCCGTAGATTTATATAAAAATAATACTGCGCAATGGGGCCTTTTGTTAACCCAGGTAATTAGAGCTAGCTGTTCCTCTCATTTAATAGAGATGTGGACTGAATAGATTCTAGTACTAATATTTAAAAAAGGAATTCGCCAAGACCCCGCCTGCTATCGGCCGATATCGCTGCTAGATTTCTTGGCAAAAGTAGTTGGGCATATCGTGCTTGAAAGACTGCAGGACTGGGCTCAGGATAACAAAATCATCTCTGAATTACAGTTTGGTTTTCGCAAGGGGCTAGGAACTGTTGAACAAAGCTTAAACCTGAATATTATCATAGGGAAGTATACCATTGCAAAAAAGTGCAGGTAGTTCCTACCCTTTGTTGCTCTCACTGCAGCCTTCGACTGCATGAAGCATGACAAGCTATGGAGGATCCTCCAGCATTTTGAAGTAGAGCCCACCAACATTCTTTTTTAAGACAACTGTTTAGGAATTCAAAGGTCAGGGTACAGTATGGTAACAATGGAGAATGCTCAGCCCTGTTTCAAATAAACAAGGCTGCATGCTGGCCCATTTTTTTTAATCTCTATATAAATGGATTAGGCCAGGCACAGTTGAACATATGTCAAGACACCTCACCCCAAATAGAAGGACAGCCTATGCCAGCTTCATTGTACGCAGACAAGGCCGTTTTGATGTCCCATACCCAAGTGGGCCTACAAAGAATGTTAAATAGCTTTTTGGCTTTTATGCATGATTTAGGGCTGAGGGTAAACACAACAAAAACGTTTGTTATGAGATGTGTTGTTGGCAACCAAAAGTGTAGAGATATGTACAATGACAGACAACAAATAGATTTTATAAACAGATTTAATGTTTTGGGCATCTTATTTGATTATAACGCCACGTGGACTCATGCGGTCCATGCAAGAAAACTGGCTTTTATGAAAAAAACTGCTGCCTTAGTACATTTTTCAAAAAACGTTGGGCAGGAGGCCTCCACATGAGCTACTACAAATGGTGCACAGACATAATATCGACTCCAAAATATCGTTTGGACAGAATATCGAGTTTTAAATATAGTTTGGACAAAATATCGACTAGACAGAATATCGACAGCCAAAATATCGTTTTTAAGGTAAGTGAAGTAATATCGACTGTAAATAATATAGACAGTGAAAATATCCAAGTATATAATCTAGATAGTAAAAAATATAGTTTTTAAAATAATATTTAATTATTTATAGTGTTTTTATGTAATAATATGTGTGAAAAGTATCATTTTATTTTATAAGTATTTTTAATTAATGATTTTTTAATTATTGTGTAATTTTATTATGTAGCGGGTTGTGGGTTTATAGGGGAATAGGGTGGGAAGTAATTTAATTATAATTAATTAAATATGTAAATTCATTAATTGGTAGTAATAATTAATTAATTGGTAATTAAATAATATATGTTAATTATTTAAAATTTAATTGGTAATTAATTTAATTTAATTGATTAATTTCTAATTATGTAAATTAAAATAATGTATTTTCTGTAGCGGGTTGTGGGTTTATAGGGGAATAGGGTGGGAAGTAATTTAATTATAATTAATTAAATATGTAAATTTATTAATTGGTAGTAATAATTAATTAATTGGTAATTAAATAATATATGGTATTTAATTAAAATGTAATTGGTAATTAATTTAATTTAATAGATTAATTGCTAATTATGATAAATTACAGGGGTATTTTTAGGGTTCAGGGTCAGTTTTTAGTTTTTGGGTAAAGGGGTATTTTTAGGGTTCAGGGTCAGTTTTCAGTTTTTGGGTAAAGGGGTATTTTTAGGGTTCAGGGTCAGTTTTTAGTTTTTGGGTAAAGGGGTATTTTTAGGGTTCAGGGTCAGTTTTTAGTTTTTGGGTAAAGGGGTATTTTTAGGGTTCAGGGTCAGTTTTTAGTTTTTGGGTAAAGGGGTATTTTTAGGGTTCAGGGTCAGTTTTTAGTTTTTGGGTAAAGGGGTATTTTTAGGGTTCAGGGTCAGTTTTTAGTTTTTGGGTAAAGGGGTATTTTTAGGGTTCAGGGTCAGTTTTCAGTTTTTTGGTAAAGGGGTATTTTTAGGGTTCAGGGTCAGTTTTGGGTTTTTGGGTAAAGGGGTATTTTTAGGGTTCAGGGTCATTTTTGGGTTTTTGGGGTACATATACAATATTGCGTATTATTTAATTAAATTTTGTTACTATATATATATATATATGTTTTAAGAAATATGATTAAAAAAATATTATTTTTTTACTTTCATTAATTATTTAATTATTAAAAGTTATTTTAAGTATTGTTAATTATATTTTAGTAATTAATTTTTTATATTAATGTAATTAAACATTGTTTTTAGTAAAGTCGATATTTTTTACAACGATATTTTTTACAACGATATTTTGTACTCGATATTTTTGTACTTACCTGTTTGTACATACAAACTCGATATTTTGGTTGTAGATATTTTTTCCTCGATATTTTGGGTAGTCGATATTTTGGTAGTCGATATTATTTCAGTGATCCACTACAAATATATAGGGCCAAGTCTATTCTGATATTAAAGCTTTGCATGTTATTGAAAATCTGTTTTCAGTCCCAGGTAGAACCTCCCCTTATGTTTTCCATTCTGAATTGGGGGCTGTATACCTAACAGATCTCATAAAATTGGTACCAATCCTACTATGGCATAGGATATGGACATCTGAAGAAACTAATCTTTATAAGGACATTTTTAAAGATATTTTTAAATTGGAAGGTGCTTTAAGACTCGCACTGCTAAAGTATGTGTGGGACATTATGCTTGATTTAGACCACCCAAAATTTTTTACAGAGCCGAATACAATGACTAGTTTGACAAGCAAAATGTTAAAGGCTAAAGGCTTGAGCCTACTCGAAACTCTTAGACTATCAGAAGAAATAATGAAGCCCACTGTATTGTATAATAAAACGATTCTAATTACTTATAGTATGCAACCTTATCTTTTACGTGACTGTGGTTTCTAAAATAGTTTTTTTATTGACAAAATTTAGACTTGGGATATTACATAGAATAACTAGTTTCCCAAACATGAACGATCCGTCATAAGTTAAGCAATTGTGCCCTTGTGATGATGGCTCAGAGCAAACAACACTCCACATGGTTTTATTTTGTAAATATTATAATGTTTGAAGGAAAAAATAAATGTTACCTCTTTTAAAAAAGTTTGGTCTTAGACAATGTCGCCCTGCATTTCGAGTACTACAGTTTTTAGAAAATGATTATGCAACCTGGATTTTATCAATGTTTTTAAAAAATTTAGTAAAATGCAGGAAATCAGTTTTAATGTGACAGTCTTAATCTTACAACAAAGTAAACATGTAAGAGGGTTGTAAAGAAAATTGATCTTAACTGTTGAAAATGAAATGTGATTTAATATACTGTTTGTGCTTTTATGATTTTTTTTCCTTAAAGAAATCGAATAAAGCTTTGTTTGATTTGATTTGACATCCTTAGTGTAATTCTCCCCCACTCCATTTGCCTTCACCCCTGATTTTTTGTTGAAATCATTTTTGCTGGTATTAGGAGCCTGTGGAATTTGCCCATGCTAACCAGTGCTAAAGTGCTTATGCTCTCGTCGAACATAGTAAAATTGGACTACATCTAATTGGCACCTTTACATTACTTCTAAGTCCCTACTAAAGGGTACTTCCAGGACCCAAAGCCAATAAATTAAAGACTACTCATGGGCAACAATACTTATTGTGCCTCACACTAAAGTTCCCTCCAACACGAACAGAATTATTTGCACGGGACTTGAGAAGGTAACTCTTTAGTGGAACTAACCTGATCTCTGTATTAAACTTATGCTCCATTGCGGTCAGTCTGAACTTGTGACTTTGCCCTGGTCTATCCCGACCATATGTCAATGAGTGTAGATTTGTGATTTTAGGTGTTATTTTCTCTAACTCTCGAAATACTTTAAAATTCAATAGCGCTGGTTCTACTTATTGGAATATTGTCATTCTTGTACCAATTTATTGACTAAAATGTATTCCATGTTTCTAGGTTGGATTGGTATTTTTCTAGTGCTGTGTTTTCACTTTATTACTCTGTATACTGCGCAAATACTTTACACATTGCCTTTAAGTTAAGCCTGACTGCCTGATTTTCTACCAAACTACCAGAGTGTTAAGCACAAGATATTTTGGTGACTTTTCCTGGATCACCCTGACAATGACTGTGTCTGTTGCTTGAGGATGGTTTCATCCCCCCAAAAACCTACTTCTCACAGAACTAGAATCCTCGTGGCTGGTCGAGGTAACTCTGCACTCCCTTAAGAGCAGGCAGGATCTGTGCCCAGACCTAAGTATTGCCATGTGTTTCTGCATGGCCCATTGTAGTTTTCCCAAGTTAGCCTAACTATCCTATACCACTAGCCAATGCACTCATCAAAAGCATAACCAAAATCCATACCATTCTTAACTTAAACCCATCAAAACACACACTCCCCACTCTAATTACTCCTAACAACCCCCTTTTATCATTAAGAAACCCATACTCATCCTTCCATCATTTGTCCAACCAAAAACCTCCTCTTCTTTCTACCACAATAACACAATACAACACTTACATGCCACAGCACCACACATTTTAACACTTGCAGCAAACAGGTCTTAAATCTATTCGCAAAAACATCATGACCCCCTCTACCTTACAAATTCCACTTGCAAACTATAGTATACAAAAAAATCCATCTAATGAAACAAATACATCAGCAACTCTCTCCACTACTTCTAAAAAACAAAACAAATCACACACATCAGCAATACAAAAGCTCTCAATCACAAAAACTCATAATACATACAGTCACAAAAAATACAATCACACCCACCTTTCAAATTACACAAAGGAACAAACGACAATTCCAATATTTCTCTCTTCCACCACGCCTAACACACACACAGCAACACAGCAGCAATCTTCTAACCGCCTCTCATCCATTGGGCAATTTAGAAGCTTACTGCATGACCTTACTTAGGGCCTGACTATGATCTTGGTGGATGGGACACTACATCACAAATGTGACGGATATCACGTCCACAGTATTACAATTCCATTATATCCAATGGAACTTGTAATGCAGTGGACAAGATATGTGTTATATTTGAGATGGAGTATCCCAAGCACCAAGATACTAATCAGGCCCAAAGTTATGTATTGTGCTACAGTACACCATGGTAAGTTTGCGTTCAATCCCAGTATATGCACACAATAAGACAGAATGGGATTGGTTAATGGCTGTGTCTACTAAAAATGATAGAAGCCATGTCATTTTCAGCACATTTTGTCAGCTTTCTGTGATAGGGTCTTGAATCTCTGTAAGTAGTAGGTTTTATTGTTGTTCCCTAAGTATTACCCCTTTGTTCAAGCGGTAATAGGTATACAAATGTATTTAGAATGTTCTATATTCTTGACAGCAGTTTAGGCAGACCTCAAATTAAAATGAAGTAGTACAATAATTTGTAGATATTACACTGGTACTCCATTGACATTTTGGTGAAGATTTAAATATAATTTTTAAAGAACACACTATTCTAGCCTAAATTTATAAAATCTAGAGTACTACTGTGTAATGTTAAATTTGAAGCAGTACCATGGTAATCAGTACATTAATTAATTTTTAAAAAAATATATATATAAATACTTTTACCTACCTATTACGACTTTAATGAAGTGGTAATAAATACAGGAAATATATCCGAACTAACACTTAACTACATTGACAGATGAAATGCAGAACACAGGTAAATTGTACTGAAAAACCTCATGGGTGCCTATAACCTTTGTGAAGGGAGTCAACAGCCAATCACATAATGATTTGGCATAGCTATGTACCATCGTAGTACTGGGAAATATTGCAAGATTTTGAAAAATATTGCAACAACAGATACCACTATGTTAAGATGCCTCATAACTTAAATAATGCTTATCCTACTTACCTGCAGTATGCAAATGGATCATATTTTTATTTTTTATTGAGCAGAGCATCGAGAACATGACTTATCAGAAATGGAATGTAAAACAGGGAACCATCTAAATATCAACATATGGATAAAATCAGATCATAAAAGCATAGCCTCAGAAATTCAAGAACAGCATCATTCACATAAATATCAATAATAAAGCAACCTTAGAACTATTAAGCGTTCATTCTTATAGAGATACTTAAAGTGCTAATGTATAAAAGTGCTAAAGTGCCAGAGTACTAGTTTGCAGAAATTGCCCAGAGAATCAACCTCCAAACCCCTTGGGCATACACCCCCTATTTCGCCAACCTTTACAATTCAAAAGGATCTAAATACTTTATCAAGATATGGCTATTACCCTGTCTGATTATCCAGACTCCTAAAATACTTTCCTTAAACTTTTTGGAAGCACCCACTCGCCTCGCATAGGCTTCCTCAAAAGCCCTAGTCCACTTCATTATGTTTAACCACTTCTCGTGAGTGGGTACTTTCGTCGACCTCCAGTTCTGGAGAATAAGAGAGGGGGGCAACTAGGGACGAGATTGAAAGAAAAGCCTCCTCTGCTTTTATCAACTTAGCCGTATCTTTACTTAATCCAAAAAGTGCCACCTCGGCCTCTGGCTGGACCCTCTTCTTAATTGCCCTATTTAAAGCTGGGAAAATCTTGCTCCAAAAGGGGCATAGTCTAGGACACGTAAAGAAGATATGTAGCTAGGCCCCTTCACCTTCCGCCTGGCAACAGAAGCATTTGTTTTCAACTTCTGAGTATTGTTTATTCAGTTCTTTAGTTGTAAAGTATGCTAGCCAACACGATAAAAAGGACATTCTTTTAAAATTGGCAGCTCTCAGGACCTTAATCCCTAACTGGTATATAACTTGCAATACTTGACTAGAGAGGATAGATTGCGTTTCCCGAATTACTCTTTCTAGATATTTCCCAACCAGTAGAGGTTGATCATAATTAGGCAGGAGAGGATATCAGTTACCCACCCCTCTTAGCTTTGCTTCAAAAAGGGCTGTCGTCAATTTGGTGGGCATACTCAAAAAGACCTTTTGTCTATTTAGGTAGTATAAACCTGTAGATTGCCTTGGTTCTTCAAACCCACAATCCTACCAAATTTTTAGATGGCAAATTGTGATTTGGAGGTCGAGTTTTTTGCATTCTCCCAATTTAAATAAAATAGTGGTACCTGGAAGAGACAGCCTTTTAAAAAAAGGATGTGTCTGACAGAGTAATCCTTCAGCGTCTTATATCTCATCTGTTTGGGGAGTTTAGAGGTTTTTAAAAATATTGAAGTCTGGGAACCTGCTCCCAGCACCATTTTTCCACAAAACAATTATCATTTAAACCCTTATGAGTAAGTAAACGAGCTGTTAATTTAAAAAGGCTGCTACATAGTATGAACAAACATGAGGTAAGTCCAGTCCACCCTGATCGATGGCTAATTGCAATGAAGGAAGCTTAACCCTTGATGTCTTTTTCCCCCAACAAACTGTCTAAACACAGTTTCCAACTCCTTAAAATACTTAATGTTAATTTTAATAGGTATATTAATGAAGAGGAAAACAAGTAACAGAAGTATGGACATTTTGATTAAGGATACTCGACCTATCAACGTTAAAGGCAATAGCAGCCAGTTATCCAACAGTGTCTTAATTTTATCCGGCATAGCTACATAATTCAGCTTGTATAACTGTTGATATTGAGCAGAAACATATATCCCCAAGGAGCGCATTGGATCAGGATTAGCGGCTTGGTATCTAAGATTAACTGTAAGAAAATTAATGTCCAAATTCAATACGAGGATTTCCGTTTTATTTTGGTTTATTTTATATCCCCTGGTTAACTCAAATTTACAGAATTCCATTAAAGCTGATTCCAGATTCTGGCTATCGGGTTTAAGATATACAATAATTTCGTCCACAAATAGCTTTAATTTAGGCATACCCAGATTTGGAGTGCTGATTGCAACATTTTCTTGAATTCGGATGGCTAATGGCTTGATAAAAAACGGAAACAGTAAAGGGGAGAGCTGGCACCCTTGTCTTGTCCCCTTATTTATTTTTACTGTTCCCACCGGATTAGCATTAATTATCACCTGAACCTGGGCGGCTCCATAATAAATGTTCTGAAGCATTGAGATAACCTGGGAAGGTTACAAAAGTCTGTGTGATCCCCCTTGCCCAATACATGCAAAACTTTGCATCATCAGTCAATGTAGAAGGAAGAATAGGTATGCAAAGTTTTGTGGAGATTTATCAAACAGGCACAAAGGTAAAAATGGTGACAAATATGAGGAATTCCTATCTCTGCTACTGTTTTCTACTGCTGGTCCGGTTAAATGGAGAATAGTAAGTACATCCCTTTAAAGTTCAACATTTTCCTTCCTGTTGCTTAGGCTGGAATATAAATATTAAATTTGCTCCTCCAAGTCCCAGCTTTCCTTAATGTTGCTCATGTGGATTGGAAATAGTATGTTGGACCCTTCCAAAGTCCACTTCTTTCTCTGCTCTATCTCATGTTATAGTTGGAATAGTATATCTGACCCCTCCAAAGTCCAACACTTTCCGTACTATTCTTTAGTTTGGTGTGAGAAAAGTTATTGTGACCCCTTAAAAATGCCACACTTTAACTACTCTTTTTAAGCTGGAGTGGGAATAGTACATTTTATTTAATATTTGATGTATGTGTTTTTATCATTTTCACTTGAATGTGGTTAAAATGGTTTGTTTTTATTTATATTCATGTGTTTATGTTTATTAAACCAGAGCTGGAAGTGTAAATATTTTCTCTTTTATCTATTTTTATTATTGTTTAATACATTTTCCTTATACTAAACATTAAAGAATACTTTTGATTTCATTTTTATTAAGATTTTGTTTGTTTTGTATTGTTTTAGTAATTTTTGTTGTTTTACACTGTACATTTTTTGAGCTTCATTGTTTGACACACTTTAGTTTTTCTGATGCATTTTTTTTAATTTAAAGGATTTAATAATAGTGTATAATTTTATTTGATTTCATTATTATATATAGTATTTTTGTGTAATGTAAACTATTTGCTTTTTATTTACCTATATTTACTTTAATAGTATATTCATTTGTGTATTATTTGTGATATATTTTTACTTTTTGTTTAAATGTGTTTTAAATTTACTTTTTTATACTACTTTTACATCAGTAAATTTGTTTTTACAATTTTGTTATTATATATATTACTGTTGCTGGGTGAAAGCAGGCTATGGGATAGTTCTAAATTTTGAAAAGTTTTCATTTGCCCAATCCTGAAATCTGCTGTGAAACCTTCGTTACTGTCTAGTGTTTTGCCTGAGCTCTCGGTAAAATACTTTGAGCAATAGTTATGGTCTGGTTTGCATCGGAGTGATGCAAACATACAGTCATATTTTTGAAGCCATGCAAAGCCACTTTGTGTGCCTTTAAATGACTCCATAAATATGGAGTAATGCAACACCGTTCAAATCACTGCATTGCATTACTCTGCACAAGGGGGTGTTCCGTGGGTGTTGTGTGGGTGTTCTCACACAACTTCCATCTTGCAGCACACATAGAAAGAGGAAAAAGCCTCTCAGGATTGATTTGTTTGCAGGAAGGTACCCCTTCCTGCACAAAAACAATCCTGCCTACAACATAGGCATACTTGCACCATGGTGCAAGGGTGCCAGTGGTGGCACTAGGCTCCCAAAATGGCACCAGCGCACAGGGAAAGAACATGAGTGGGTTGTATTGGATAAATACGGCACATTCCTGCCCTTTCACTGTGATGCAGGGCAGTACAGCAAGGTGAGTTGCTGCACTGCCCTGCACCACAAGAGCCATAAATATGGCCCTTTGAGACCATCTATAATGAGCCTAATCCTATACCTGGCCATTGTGATTTTCTGATGATTGTGATGCCGTCCAAGGGTTGCCATTAACCGCATGCGCGCTACGGGTTTTCCCGCTGTGCGCTAACATTTGAAAATCGCGCGGTTCGTGACAAAGCCAGCTCGTCATCCGCGCAGCGCAGGTAACGCCCATGACGAGCTGGCTTTGTCATCCGCAGCGAAGGGGTTAAATAAGGCAATTAGTTCTGCAGTCAAAGGTTTTGGCTGGATAAGATTGAATAGGCTAATGGATTGGGCCATTGGTTATAATGTTTTATCTGACATGGACATTGGTTATTGGCCTGCTCTAGGGATGGTTGACCAGTGTCTCAATCTTTACCTCATTATTAATAAGTACATAGTGGTGAAACAATGGGCTTTAAACTTGGCTTTTATGGATCTGGTCACTGCATTCAATAGGAACATCAGGAAGACATTATGGGAAATCATGGTGCGCCTGTGGGTGGAAACCAAGTTAGTTTTATTATTGAGTGATCTTCGTATTAACTTGTCAACTTCAGTTTGATTTGGGTTGATGGGAGACTTCACAGAGCACTTTAAACTAAAAGGGGGGTTCACTAAAACGCATATTGGCTCTGTTCTTATTTACCCTTTTATATCAGCAATCTGAAGAAGGCACTTATCAATGGTGGAATGGATATGCCTCAGATTGTCCAACGTCCAACCACTGTGCTGCTCTATGTTTATGATGCTGTCCTCATTTCCACAACAGCTATAGGGCATGAACAGTTTCTTAATTCTTTTGTGCTGTTTATGGACAGCCTTGATTTAAATTCCAATTATTCAAAATCACATGTCATGGTAATTGGCCCCCGTTTCACGAAGTCCAGAACCTATTGGAATTAAGGCAATATTGTTAGATGAAACACTCCTTTTCTCTTTCTAGGAACTTTATTTGATTCTTCCATGACCTGGCGTTTTCTGGCATCTGCCAGATGCCATATGCTCACTAGGAGTATTGCCTCAGATTTCGATTTTTCAACTAGGTTGAGGCATCAATATATCAAGGCCATGCTTGATCATTAAAAAGAAAAGTGTGTCCCTATCGCTGCATATCGCAGCAATATTTGGGAGTTTGTTATTTCATCATTTTTTAGGGTAATTGAGAACAAGTTTCTAAGAAGGCTTTTTGTCTCTCTCAAAGCTCTTCCTTTGCATAATCAATAAAGAACATGAGATAAGGTTTTTAGTGGATATTTTAAAGGTACACCCCTACTCATTTGATTGTCGGTCTGGTTACATCCTGTAAAAAAATGCAATCACTAAGTTTTAAAGGACTGGGGGGCATATTACCAACAAGTAGCGATATTTATCACTAAATAGGCTTAGCGACGATGTTTTTATCGCTGCCTACCGCTGGATATGTTAGCAGTGAAAACATGCTACTAGCAACGTTTTTCTCCATTGTGCTAAAATATCCAGCGATAGCGGCGAAATGCGTGAATATTGCTGAGAATACAGCGATAATCACGCATTAGCGACGAAATGCTCTTAGCCACTTTCTGCACCTCCTATTGGATAACATGGCTAAGAACTGGTCTGGGCAGGTGTTAGTATTTGGAGATATTCGCGCTTAGCGCGAATATTTCCAATGCTACGACTGCCTTGCTAATAGGCGATAGCGACGTTAGCGACTGCTTTCAGTCGCTAACTGGTTGGGTACGCCCACTTTGCATGTCATTAGCGATAAACATCGCTGACATGCAAAGCGGGCCCCAAACCGCTCACTATCGCCTAAAAGCTGTCGGTAACATCAGTTAGCGACAGCTTGCTAATAGGGCAATAGAATTATCGCCGCTTCGGCCGCTAAATCAGCGATAATTGCCTATCGCCCCCTTGGTAATATGCCCCTAAGTGCCTAGTATAGCTCGGTTAAGTTATGTAAAGAACTGCTATAATTAGATGGGCTGACCTGAAAATTGTATTAGTCCTAACTCAATAGCTCCAGGTGACGTTGCTTGGACTAAGGGGCTTTTAAGGATTTGGAAAAAAAGAGAGACCGTTATCTGCATGTGACAAGTCTTCTGTTGGAGCTTATTTTCGGCTTCAAACCACTTTTTGTATGGACCGTATTTCATTTTTGATATGTCAAAGCATCATAGCTTTTTCCTTATACGTTTTAGATTAAATGTAATCCAACACCTATTGACTATTCCCCGTGGCAGCACATTTCACCTTGTCCCAATTCCATGTAGTTGTGATAACATTTCCTTACAGGCTGCCCTGCTTTTTGCAATATTTGGCTGATTTTAAAAACAGTTATGTAAATATTTTATTATCCCCTTACTAGCTGGCAAGTATTTCATTTAAACCTGAGCTGTTGTGTTTTCCATAAAGTAATCTGATGTACATACATGTTTTTATCTGATTTATGGTTTTTCTGACGCTGTCCATTTACAGAAACGTTTAACTCATGTTTGATGTATTCTAGTTTTTCATTCTGCTGTCTTTTATGTTTAAAAGAAAACTGAATAAAGATCTGCTCACACTTATTTATAGTATATTATTATTGAAAGTTGATGTATATATTCCTAACATTCTACAAGTGTTAATTATATTAAAATATACATACTTACCTATGCAATGTCAATATGTTTGTCAACTATATTTTGGTAGTCTATATTTGTGAAGTCAATACTTTTGTCCTCTATGTTTCTTTTGCAATATCTTTTACTTCAATATTATGTAAAACAATCATCAATCATAAGCCATTGTTCACATCAAGACTGCAGTCTCGATCTGCATATGTGCATTCTATGCATCTGTAGATGAATAGGCACAATGTATCCAAAATTAGTTCATGAATCCATGAGCTATAAAGTCTATTTATACTGGGAAAAACAAAGTGCATATCTGAATTATTAATAGATGCATGTCCCATCTCTCAAAAAAAAGTATAGCTCCGTGTAGTCTACCAATGATAACATTTTGTCTTGGCATACATAGACGTTTGATTTCCTGGACCTAACGTTATGGGTGTGTCACTGTATTTTCTTCTTATTTGCAAATTAGAAACTCTACAAAAACTTAAGTGAAGTGAAGTCAGAAGTCGAGGCTGTGATAAAGACAGGGCGCCAGATTGTACAGAAACAGCAGACAGAAAATCCAAAGGAACTGGATGAAAAGCTCACAGCTTTAAAGCTACAATATAATGAGTTGGGTGCCCAGGTATGTACGATGTGTGCACGCTTATTTTCCTGTATTTCTTAAGATAGAGGACTCTTATCAGTGCCTTAATTACTCCGAGACTGTTGTTGTTTTGTATTTGCAGATGAGCACTACAAGTTTTGAGTGACACAGATGTTTACTAGGGATGTATAATGTTCTAGTAGGGTTAAGTTTTTCTCACCCAAATCCTGAATGCAACATTCAGAAATTTGTGTGCACCGATGATGAACGGAGGTATGCAAAAATTAACCTATGTTTATTTACAGAGTCAAGATCTGTGGTCATTTACACCTGTAGATGGAATGCAGTTCTCAGCACAATCAGGTGCTGTAGCCAATACTGTAAATTGCTAACTTTAAGGTCAAGGGCGGGATAGGGTGTGTAATTGGGTATACACGCAAAATGCCTGAGACCCTTTCAAACTCATATATTTGCTGCTATTAACAAATATCATCTATAAGGTTTCCCAACCAGGAAACATTGTGGTAAGCAGTGCTCTGAATCAATTAGGACTAAGAACCTGAGTACAACCCGGGAGGTACCGTACAACAGTCGCTTTTTGGCAGTCCAACCGCCCACGCATCTGGCAGAATGACCACTGAACTACAATGTTGGCAGGGAGACCACCCACAGACCACCTCCTCTGCCAACATTCCTGCTCCAGCATTGGGAGAGGCAGAGGTGGCCAGTGGAAGCAGTCCCCAGTTCTGCACAGACAACCCCATTACGAGCTGCCTTTCATCCAACCTCTGCTGATCTAGTGGCCTCTGATGTAATCATGGTGTGCACGCTGTTTTCCTTGCATGACAAGGTGCAAGGAAACAGTGCACCGAACTGACTGGATCACCAAAGTATGGCTGGCATTGGCTACTGGCACTTTTCTAGAGCAGCAGCATTCTGCTGCCATGAGTGCGCCGCTGGTACACTGCCAGCCCTGTAGGAATGTCGTAATGCAGCAGTCTGGATGCTGCCAACTTGGGAGTGTTCTCCCCACTGTTATCGCTGTGGGCTGGTGGTGTGACCACCAAAGTGGAAATCAGCCCCTTAGGGCATCACAGTGGGAACGCCTCACACGGTTCTAACACTGCATGGACTTTAACATTTATGCGGTGCAGGAACTGATGTGCATGCACACGGGGGCACATCTCTCTCCAGCCCATTTTTGTGGTGATCAGGAGTGGTGAACTTGTAGGCTATCCTACACTCCTTCCACATTGACTGCATGTATGCAGACATGAAGTTTGTACCCCTGCAAGAAACAACTTCCTTGGGGAAAGCCACTCAAGTAAAAATCCTCTTCAGAGCCTTTGCCACTGAAGGTGTTGTCATAGTCCTCAGAGGGTACCTAGTGGTATGATCCACCAGAACCAGGATAAAGCTATTGCCTGATGCAACCTGGGGATTCTTAGGCCCAACAATGTCGATGCCCACCAGCTGAAAGGGTGAGCCAATGACAGGCAAGGGATTAAGGAGGGCTTTCAGCCTCTGCCCTGTCTTCCCATGGCCTGGCAGTTTACACAAGTCCTACAGAATGCATCAGAGGAATTCTTCATCCCTGGCCAATAACCGTGTGGGATATGAATTGCAAAGGACTTGTCTTGGCACAGGTTTTCTACCAGGAAAATATTGTGAGCCAGATTCAGAAGGAAGGCCCTTTAACATTGGGGGAATACCAGGGGCCATTTTGTCCCGTGCACAGGATCCTTAGGCTCACTTCAAAAGAGGTTGTCCATCTGGTAAATGTGATAACTCCCAGAGACCTCACCGGCTGCTTAGGCTGCAGCCTGCCCTCAAGAATTGGAACTCCTCCTAAGTGATTCCTTCTTCTACATGCCATCCAGCAAGTGTAGGCAGGTCACTAATTACAGCTAGGCGCCAATTACAGCTAGGAGGATCATGGTTCCAGCTCTGGTGATATCACGTCTGGATTACGGAAACGCATTCTATCTGGGAGCTAATACTAAATGTATACAGAGACTCCAATGCATCCAGAATGCAGCAGCGCATCTTGTTTTGATGTTACCCAGGAGAGCCCCTTCTAACAAGGCCTTAGCTTCCCTTCACTGACTTCCGGTAAGGGAGCGAATTCTGTTTAAGGTACTTTGTGTCAGCCATCGTATCCTACAAAGAAAGGGGCCCACCTACCTGCATGATCTACTAACCCCCTATTCCCCGACCCATCAGTTAAGATCTAGTGGGACGGGGAAGGTTAGTATTCCATCTATCAGGAGAGCAAGGATGGGTGGTCGCTCCTTTTGTTTTCTGGCAGCTCAGCACTGGAATAAACTCCCCCTGGGGCTCCGGTTGGAGGTTTCGGAAAATAGCTTCTGAAAGAAGTTGAAAACCTGGCTCTTTCCCTCTGTTACCCCGTCTGTCTAACCGGTCTCTGCTCTCTCTGCCCTGTTTCGGAATATGTCCCTCTTTGTACCGCAGCGCGGGGACACACTAGTTCAGTGTGACCATGCACTGTATACATTTGTTTATTATTATTATAAGGGAAGCAGTGCCCTCTACGTGGGTCTGGGGTGGACACCGCAGGTGCCCCATCTAACTCACCAGGAAGACACTTGGGTTGGTTTACCATTCCCTCTGCCTTTACCCTTTTTAGCATCTGACTTAGCCAATGTACCAGCCTCCAACCTTTTGACTCCCATCCTTGGCCACCATGGACCTTGACATTGCACAGATCCAATCAGGTAACCTCAACATGTCCACATCATCCTTGAGCTCTACTTCATGCCAGATAGTGTGTTCAAGATCATCACCCAACATACAGGCATGGGAGGGCTGACAGCATCTTTGAGAAGACCAGACCATATCCCCACTCAAATGCAGCAAGGGCCACTCGATAGTGATCATCATTGTTGTCAGCCACCACATTAGCTGACTCCTTACCATTGTCTTGCTGCTACCTGCATCCCTCAGAGCCTCAACATATTGCCCATTGATGGTGACCCATTGCCTATACTAGCAGTATTTGAGGGCACATTGATCTTAGGAACCATCTCACTGTCACCAAGGGACACTAAGGTAACCCCACTAAACTACTTTCCTATTAAGTGGGACAAACCCCTCCCCCAGCACTATACTAGCCACCCCTGGATTCTTTCCTTCAGTGGGAGGTGGTGCACTTGTTGTGTTCATACTCGCAGTTCTCCTAGCACAAGATGGGCTTAGGCTTCTGACGTTTGGCAGATAGGTTTTTTTCTGGTGGCCAGGCTGCAATTGAGAACCAGACCATTTCCCCTGTGAGTTGTTTTGGAGGCCTTTGGAGAACTCTGTCTTTTTATCTCCCCTCTCCTTCTACTGGGGCAACCCAGACCAACCTTTTGGGAGTCTCCCCGGATGCTTTACTGGAACACTCTGGTGCTGACCCAGATGTTTGCCTCCTCAGCAAGTTTCATGGGGTCAGTTAACTTGTTATCAACTAGGTGTGAGAAGTTGGCCTAGTATATGCTGACCATTAATTATAGTGGGCAGCTTGTACCAGTCCAAACAACCCTTATTGGTGATTAGATTAAAGACAACCTTTATTGAAAGCTATACTAGTGGTAGCTATGGAGAGCAGCCTTCAGGCTAAGTCTCGAAGGAATGTAAAGCAGCTTCTTTTACCAGTCTTTAACCTCCTGAATGGTAAAATGAAAGGAGAACCACACAAGGTATACATATAACATATATGTATTTATTACTAAACACTCTATACTAACCTCTTTATGCGATTAGAGAACAAAGCACACAATATTACAGTACTAGAACTGCAGTATATAGCACAATACACAGCGGGCTCCATGGGGAGACTGAACCATATACCAATAAAGTGGTATAACAACCACACCTTGACTAGACACAGTGACTAGAGCACGTAGAATCGCTGAGACTCCAAGGAACCACCCAAGGGAGTGACACAGGAGACCCACGGATGACGCGTGCAGTGTGAGAATACAGCTGCGAGCTCCGTACAATCCTTTGGGAAAGTCCCGGTTGGAATTTTAAAGATTAAGGACACCTGGGAGAGGAGTTTGAGCAAACCCTTTCAGAATTAAAAGGTTCTAAGGCCAGCACCCATGTGAGCACCGGAGTACTTGTGTTACCTAACGCAGGGAAGCCGGGTGCATAGGTGTCAAATGGTGTCGGGATTCTTCGTCGTTTTCAATGGCGAGATGCTGCAAAGTGCTGCTGCCGTGAAAATGAAAAGTATCTGGTGTGATCCAAGCCCGGATCAAAGCTGATAAGAACCTGAAAGCAGAGGGGACAGAGTCTGGATCACTTGCCAGTGACCAGGGGCTCGGTAGACAAATGTCCACCGATGTCGGGTGTCTCAGGTGAGAAGAGGTGAAGCTTGACTCTGCAGCCACCGGGACCAGGAGACGTCGATGACAACATACATCTACAGGCGAGCTGTCCCACGAAGGATGTTGAGTGCTAGGGGGGGGGTCAGTGTCCGGATTAACGCCAAAAACTCTTGGCAACTGCAACCCACGGGGTCAGAGAAAAGATGCTTCAGTGAGGACCAGCAAGGTCCTGGGGACTCCCCAAGTGATGGAGAGTCAGGGCATGTCTGGAGCAACCAGGCAAGCCCACTGAAAGCTAAAGTTACCTTCACATGGACCCAAAGGCCAACGGACCAGGGATCGCGAAGGGACCTCGAGAGGAATCACAAAATACCGGCCTACACTCGTCGAGTGTTTTGTGGGCCGGCATTTTGTGAATCTTCAGTGGAATCACTGCTCGGGTCTGGACTACAAGTAGCCCAAAGCACAGCTTCAGGGGTTGCCAAAAAGCAAATGCTTCTGCAAATGGACACGGTGCCCAGGGGTTCGTGTTGCACATCCCCACTATGGATACAGGTCTCAGGTTTGCTGAGCACACTAGTCGACCTCGGGATGCTTAGAAACCCACCTCCTGTGTTGCAAAAGTCTTCGGAGTCCTTAGGAGCTTCAGAGTTGCAAACCGTTCAGATGTGTCTTTGGTGTCTGCTTAGCAGGGGAGTAACTCCTTTACTCCAAGGAAGATTCTTCAGTCATCTAGCGCAGTTTAGATCGTCGATTTACTTGGTTTCTGTAGCAGAGTTTTGTCCAGGTAAGTCTAAAGTCCTGTAGCCAGGGGTTCCTACTTTATACCCAAGAAAGGGGTGGGACAAACTCTGGGGACCCACCTATGGGAGGGTCAGGAAAGAGGGGTGGCTATTCCCATACTCTTTCTCCAGTGGAATATGCACAAGGGCCCCAAATGTGCCCCCAGTGCAGACATCAAAGCACTCTGGGAGTGCACCCACCCAGCCCCAATACACCAAAGCCTGTCTGGGAGGTGGTTACACCTCTCTGTGACAGCAATCCTATTGTCCAGCCTTCCCCTGCCGGAGTTTCATCCAGCAGCAGGAGGACAGACTCATGTCTGTGGCTGGCAGCATCCATCTTGTGATGCCAGGGTCGAGAAAGCTGGTACCGAGTGTACCAGTGCTGTCATATTTCTCCCTTCAGGATGGTGGAATCATACCTCCCACACCAGTTACTGACTGATAGGCTTATATGTGCAGAGATAAGGTAGATATAGTGAACCTATATCTTAGTAAGGGGTGCATGCACCACCTTACACAGGGTGCAGTAGCAGTCCTGTGGTGTCAATTTCAGTGGCCTCTCAGGGTTGGCATAATACATGATGCAGCCCCTGGGAAGCCTCTGGGGTTTCTATGCCCTGGGTATATAATATACCATATACTAGGGACTTATAAGGGTACCCAGAATCCAATCTGAAGCGTACCTAAAGTACATGCCCCTGAATATGAGCCTATACCTCTCAGAGGTCAGTCCAAACTTACAGACTAGGATGGCGTTTTCTGCAGCATAGCACTTCTGGTCCTCTACATCTAGTGTAAGGGGTGTTTCCCTCCCAACTGGGGTCATATACCTCCATAACCTACTACACCAGCACTCCTCTGGGACCTTGTGCACTCTCACAGCCACTTCATAGGCTGCAAGCCATTTGTGTATGTCATCGCCAACCACATAACTGGGCACCAAATTGTTTGGAATCCTGGCTCTGGACTCACCATTAGACACTGCATGTATGCTGCCACCATTGCTGTTGCTGGACCCCACTTGTAGGGTTCTAATATGCAGCTCCTTGCGGTTCAGCTCAGGGATCAGTTTCCTCTCCTCCTGGCCAGCCTCCTTTCTTCATCAGCCTACTCCATCTTGGCAAGCTCTAACTTTAGTTCCCTTTCTTCCCTCCTGTCTTCCAGTTCCTCTGGGTCCAGGTTTCAGGAGGAAACATTGCTACCTGGTCTAAGAACCACTACTTCTCCTGGCGAGTTGTTGACCCCTTCTACATGTAGTCCCAAATCCACATTGGAAACCGGGATCAGGTCATCCTCCTCCTTAGGAATTGTCTACTTCTCGTTTGGGTTGTCATCCCCAACAACCTGAGTCTCCAGCCAAACTCTCAGAACCTTCTTCAGCTCCACTTTCCTGATAAAGAACATACTAGACACATGAAAGTTTTTGCAGACATCTTTTAGCTGTTGCACAGTGTAAGACTCTAACCTGGCCAGCTCAAATTCAATTACGGCAGTTGCTGCTTCTCCAGTGATAAATGGTTTTTGCAGAAAAATCGAAAAGCCAATTAGGCTGAATTAAAACAGGCTGGAATTGGTCAAAGTATAGCGTTGTAGTGAGCAATGAGTTACTATATGGTATTGCACAAACACAAGTCCTAACCTCACCGCTGAACACCAATGTTAGAAATTGGGTCTCTAGTTGGCAGAGGTATGCACCCTGTCCAAGTAGGGACCAAAACCCTAGTCAGGGTTAAATAGATACACACTAAAATATAATCTGTGCTCACCCTCTGGTAGCTTGGCACAGAGCAGTCATACTTATCTAAAGAGGCAATAAGTGAAGTATTTGTGCAAAACACACACACAGAGTAACACAAGGAAAACACCACAAAAATATTCCACATGAGTTTTGTGAAATAGAGAATAATTGTATGAATAAAACAAGACCACATCGACAAAAATCCAAAAGGTAGAACTGAAGTTATGAATTTGTGAAGAATAAATCAGAAAGTAGTGGTTAGACTCAAATAGCACTTGGAGGATATTTGAAGCCATGCTGGACCAGAGTTAATCTAAAGTTCAGGCTGTCCGTTATGGAGCACAGGCCAGCTACAGAACCCACACCTGGCCTGCTGAAAAAGTACCAATCGTCGACGTTGAAGATTTGGTGCGTCGGATCCGATCCACGTGGTCAGGTAGATGTGTCAAAATTGAGCCTCACACTCGGAAGACTCATTATTATTGAACACCTTATGATGGAGGTGCTGCGTCATCGTCGAACCTTGCACTTCAGTCCCTGATCGTCATTCAGCAGCAGAGGCCTATCCTCGGATCAATACTGCATCAGTAAGATTGGCGCAAAGTTGTCACTGCATCAATTCTGATGATTCTGGACAGCAGAAATCCCCTTTAAGGGTCCCATGCCTGGATTTGCACTAATTGGCAGGGTAGGACTCTCAGATGGCAGAGTCCCAGTGTTGTTGCACAGTTGCCCTGAAACCTCAGAATAGGGGGCCACCTTGCAAGCCTTTGGAGTCAGTCTGGGTTCAAGTGAGATGGGTCCAGTCCTTGTCCTCAACAGGTCAGATATCAACAGGGCAGGGCAACTCAGCAAAGCAGAAAGCAGTTCCTTCAGAACAGCAGTCAGGCAAAGTGTCAATCCTTTAGGCACATCAGTCTATATTCCTCGCAGAGTTCTTCACAGGTACAGTAGTGTGCTGTTTTGGTGCTTGTACCCAGTTGTGCATTTGAAGTGGAGGTGACTTCAAAGCAGAGTTCTCTGTCACACCCACCCGTCCTGTGTTTGTGGCTGTCTAAAGGTAATGCAAAAGGTGTAGCTGTCACCCACCCCAGATGTGTATTGGAGACAGGCTGCAAGGCACAGAGAGCAGTAAGTGCAGTAAAATTATCACTTTCTAAAAGTGGCATTTCTAGAACAGTAATGTTAAATCCAACTTTACAGGAACAGAGGATTTACCATTACCATTCAAAAGATATGAAACCTGATGTAGCTACTCCATTTACCTCAGGAATTATCGCCTAAATGTATTTTAGGAAGTTACCAATACTAGCCTTTGAGGGGAGTAGGTCTCACAGTAAAAAAAAAACAAATGTAGCTGTGTGTCACGACCAGGACGTGTAAAACTTAAAGGTGTATGACCTACCTTTAAGTTATAAAGCACTCTGTCCTAAGGGCTACCTAGAGCCTACCTTAGAGCCTACCTTAGGAATGACATTTGTATACTAAAAGGAGAATTAACGGGTTGGCAGGTGGTTTTAAATACCAATTCAAAGTGGCAGTAAGCTGCACACACAGGGCTTGCAACTGCAGGCCTAAGGCAGGGTTGAAAGGCTTCTTGTGTAGATGGCACAAATAGTGTTTCAGGCCCACTAGTAGCTTTAGATAACAGGGTCTGAGTATATGGTATACCAATTTACAAGGGAATTGTAAGTAAACTAAATATGCCAATTATGCATACACCAGTGTCACCATGTTTAGGGGAGAAGCACATTCACTTTATCACTGGTTACAAGTGGTGAAGTGTCAAGAGTCCTACAACTAACAGAATGATACAGCAAAAGGAGTAGATAAGTGGGCAAAAGTTTTGGGGGAAGACCACTGTAAGGATGACAGGTCTAACAAGCTATGTTTATGTCTGTTACTTGCCAGCTCTTCTCGCATGTTCGCCACTGTTGCTTCCAAGGAACTTTGTTTTAACATTATATACTGAAAAGCATACCTGCTGCCACCCAAATGACCCAATCCAATGATAACTTGCTTTCTTTACTGTACTCTTCTTGACACTCACAGTAGTAGGATTAAAATTCTCACTAAATTAAGGTGAATTGTCTGAGAGGTTTTAATATTCTATCATCTACCATCTGTTAAAAAAAGCTAGTCTTGATCCAACAAACCTTGCAGTTATAAACCAATTATGAGGCTTTGCATGGAATAATATACCTATATATATAATTATATAAATAAAATGAACTTCTGTGCAGATTTCAATCAAGTTGCCTACAAGCTCATACTCTGAATGTGTCCATTTGGGCATTACTGATAATATATGCAAGTGATTTCTGACAAAAACCATGTGGCTCTGATAGTGCTGTTTGAGCTCTCAGTGTCCTTTTCTCCAAACGCTATAGAAATTATTTCAAGCAGCAATACTAATAAATAAAAACCTGATGTATTCATTTATCTATTATAGTGAAGCAGCTTGATTAAGCCGCCACATCAAGAAACAGTGGTTAGGCCTTTCTGAACAATTTGAATTTAATGAGGTTTCAGGAAAGTTGCCTACTGTTTGGCATTTTTGCATAACAAAGTTGGTAGTAAAGAGACAGGTGCTGAGAGGAGGAGCTACTCATCTAGCAAGATGGCCGCTTAGGACCTTGGCTCCACGTTACCTGCCCTCCGGCTCTAGAATCCTGCACATTATCCTGGCGTCGGAGCCTACCGCTAGATAAGAGAAGTGCGGCGGAGCTCCCGACAGTGACTCCGGCCCCGCTACGACATCGGGGGCCAGAGATATACCGCTCGACAGTTGCGACCTGGAAGGCGGCCGAGAACGGGGGCTCGCGTGAGTCCGGTGGCCGTGGTGGATTTGATGAAGAGTGGGGCTGAGAACCGGAAGTTGCCGGTCCACGCCTCACAGGTGCAGCCCCGGACTCCGCTGGAGCCACCCTGGGCTGCAGGACCCTGAGACAGCTGCGGTGAGACTACGCCTTGGGTGGTGAGGGGCATCGGGGCATCGGGGGTGCAGACAGTTCCCGGCTTCCCCCCCGCACCACCCACTCTTGGGCATTTGGACTGGCCAGATGGATCTGGCATTTGGTGGTGCTGCAGCATGTCTATCAAGGACGCCGACCCGGTGATGCTTTGATGGTGACCCTGGAGGCGGGAGCTGAGGTGGCGTTTCTGCCTGTTGAGGTGTCCGGGCCAGGGACTAATGCCACTGCATTAGCGGTCCTGCGGCGTGAGTGCCTGAGGAGGAACGGCCATGGCTCAGAGATTGCGCACGAGACTTGAGGAGCGCTGCAATGCCATTGACCGGCGGTTTCATCCTGCTGGGGGCCTGTGTGGTGATTGACCCGCTCTGCCATGAGGTGGGCATTGTGATCCATCCATACCGTACTCTGGGGGCTCAAAGGCAGTACCTGCCTAGACTGCCTGATTTGTTTCCTGTGTCAGCTCTTCTCTTGCCTAAATCAACATGTACATTTCACTTTCTTGTACTACTGTAGTTATTTTCGGGTTTTGAGGAAATAATGGGGTTCCCATTAATGGTGCATTTGGAGTCACTTCACCTGAATTTTCTTGATATGGTGAAAGTCTTTTGGTTCAAAATCTCATCCAAAAACTCATCATCAGATTCATTTGGGTCATAGCTTAATCTCAAAGTCTCTATATTTTTCTTTTTCTCGTTACATTTACCTCCTGTCTGATCTTCAGAAACTAAAAGTGGGCACAAACCCTCAGTTAACACAACTCTCCCCCATTTTTTCATTTTATCTTCACTTTCCTCAAAAGGCTATCTAGACATCATATTTCTGTATCTCCTGCCGCCTCAATATTTCTCTCTTTCGAATGCCTCTACTTCCTGTTCCTCTAGTGCTTCATACTGTGTAGGTCTGGGATTTGGCTCTAGTGAATTCATTTGATCTCTCCAATTCTGTGAAATCCTTACATAAACAAACCATGCTGTGGGAAAGCTATAACACCATCATCCTTTGTATATTCCACCCAATTCTCCAACTGAGTACACGTTTGGTATTCTTGCTCCAACATCACAAAGAAAGCAGGTGTTCTTGGAGGTGGAATAGGAATTCCCTCTCTAGTCACTATTTGTTTGTCCTTTTTAAAGAAATTCTTTATTTTCGTAAGCAACTTCATTTTCCGACTCTGTACGCTAATGTATCTCAGCAAAACAAACAAGGAAACCTTTCCGTACCTCTACTTATTCTATTTGTTAGTGTTCGTACTATACCAGCGCTGCTCACACCAAACGTCCAATCACTGTTCCGTATGTATCTACTATCTCAACTAATACCAGCACGGCTTACACCAACCAGCCAATCCAAGCTTACTTCACTCCCACTGCCTGACCAATGCCAGCGCTGCCTTTTTGTGATGTCAGTATTATTTCTACTACTGACCCTCCCTTTACAAAATAATACGGCAATGTATTTCTAAGTTTTCCTAATCGAATTCTTGATATAAACAACACAAAACAATGCCACCTTGTCTGCTCCACTAAATAAAGAGATAGTTTTCACCCTTCCAAAAAGAATTCTTTCACTTCATGTAAGAATAACGACCAGCTCTATTTTACGTTCAAACAAGCTACAGGTGGACTTGGTACTCCTCTAGGGATAAGGCCAAAGTTTCGCAAGAGGACTTTTTGGTGTAAAAGAGGTCTTGGTACTCCTCTGGGAATAAGGCCAGAGTTTCGGAAGTGGACCTTTTACTATTTCAGACACTCTACTCACATACAAAATTGTCCCTAAATATAGCACCTACAGCCTTTCGCTGTACAGTATTATAACAACAACAGACAAAGTACTTCTGTAGTGTGATTTCTTCTTTATCCACGCTCTTTCTCTGCCTATTTCAGGCAAAATTTTGATCCCGGGACTTCTCTGGTAGCTCCGGACCTGTACTTCTAGACAACATAGACCAGGATACTAACTTTTCATATTCAGAACATATATTCAATAATTTTTACCAAACTAATCAATAATCGAACCGTCCTCTGCTACCAGAAAACTAATCCAGCGCTACACCTAATCAGGGATCAATACTCAATACCATTACATACAAATAGCCCATACACATTCAACCAACTGAGGAAATCCCTGTTGCGTTGGGGGTCAGGTTTTAAAGATGTGATCAGTTGTTTTCTTTTACAGGTTCATATTTAACATTTCTAAATACATAACTGAACCTGTATATCAACTCTCTTTCCTCTGGTCGATGGACCATTAGTTGAGAAGTTGATGGTAATAACAGTACTGTCTAACTATCTAGTTAGCTAATTGATCAGACTCTCAGTAAGATTAATAAAGTTTATCGCAAAATAATGTTTAATTAATGCTCATCGCATACAGGTTACAAGGCAAATAAAGAAATCTCACAAAGAGGTAGAGAAAAACATCAGCAAAATGCAAACCGTGTCATACTCATCAAATGAACGATATGCATATGAAGGAGTGGATAGATGAAGAGACATGTTTCAGAGACAAAAATAAATTTGCAAATAACCCAAAGGATCAGACAAATGCCACCACTAGTCAAAGATGCAGTGGGGGTCCCCTGAAATAGTTGGGGAACAAAGATTTCAGGATACAGGAAATGGGACAAGGACAGGATCAGCTAGGCTTCTCTGCCAATTGACGTACAGCGATAAATCACTCTCTATCTCTCCACTCTCTGCTCAGCTCCTCAATGCATCAGCTTATACCACACCCCTAAATGCACCCCAGTTATACCCTAAAACCTACATGTCCAACAAACATCAGTTAAAACAATTTATAAAACTCAGTTTATTATTGGATGATTAAGGGGGTGTTCAATCACACTACCATGATCACATTCATAATTCTACAGTCTTCTTTGGTTTTATATCGTTCTCATAACATGATCCTCAACTTGTAAATGCACCTTCATTTATTCAAGATACTTGTAACAATTACATCGTTCACATGAGTACTTTTCGCTGTGTCCACGGAAGAAGGATATACTCTGACTTTGGGTCCCATGACCAGTCTCATCTCTTGGCAGACAAACAATGTTTTTCGTAGTGTATAAAACCTTGGCTTTTCGCACTGTTTTGCAGCACTCCGCTTTTCTGTCTATTTATTGGGTTATTCATGCTTTTCTCTAGCCCTCATCTACCATGTCAATTTTAGAAAAATGCAGGCCCATTCAGCTCACTATGACGAATAAAACATAGGCATTTATTAATTACATGGAAATGCACTTTTCACTGTTTACCACCCACCTTTGCACTATCCAATGTTAATATTTTTCTTGGCAAAGCTTTAAGGAAAAGCTGCATTATTTATAATTATTTTAAAGTAACATGCAAGGTGCGAAATGCAGCCCAGTCATGCATTATTTTTTGCTTCTTTCGAAGTGCGATGTAAAATGCGGCCTAGTTCTTTCATGCATTAGTTCACATTAGTGCATTCATGAGCAAAGAGGATTCCCTGTATTTTATGTGATTTGTATGTTAATTTACTCTGCACACTATTAGTAGGTATTACGGGGGGGGTCACTTCGAGCACTTTTCTTTTTGAAAAACCCTGCTCCATCAGAGGTATTGGTCTCTGCCCCATCATTTTGTTTACTTTGCTAAGTAGGCTAAACACCATTATTTGCTAGCATAACTAAAACACATGTGTGGTGAAATATTATTATGACGTAAATGGAATATTGCAAAACTTGTTGTACAATGCGAAGCGGAGAGGAGTGTAAATGCATGTAAAACATTCAGATAAGATTTCTTCCTTACAAAATATAAGAATCTTATTGGAAAATCTAGTCTAGACAGACATTAAAATCAATATATTTATTTTCAGGTGACAGAAGGAAAGCAGACTTTGGAGAAATGTTTGAAATTGTCCCGAAAGCTACGAAAAGAAATGAGTACTCTGACAGAATGGTTGTCAGTGACAGATTCGGAATTGACAAAGAGATCAGCAGCGGAAGGGATGCCCATAAATCTAGAAGCAGAAGTTGCCTGGAGCAAGGTAAACAATGTATGGATGTGCTCATAACCTTGATTGAGGTAGCTGCCGGCACAGCCTTATATTATGATCCTCGCTAATGTATTCATACGACACATTGTAAAGGGAGTCAGAATCAAAATCTAGGTCTTGTTTCGCCACACATTTTCATGGGATCCTAAATTTTGAAGCACTTTTTCAGATAGATGTATCAAGTTTCATCAGTTAATCGCCAAAAGGCACTCATTACTCCTACTTAAAACATGCACATGCTTTGTGCTGGATTGAAAGGTGACGCCAGAGTTTCTTCATACATGAACTCTTGGACTGGATTATGTATTTTATTCCCACAAGCGAGTTACCCGTTAAATACATAGATATGATGTTTAAGGAGACCTGAAAGCACATCACCAAACCCACGAGCCAAGTGTTAGAAATTGTTACAAAGGTTTGCGTAGTATATTTGAGTTGTATCCTTTTAGAAAACCAAATATGAAATTACTTTAAGCTCCAACTCTGGAGGGTCCAATGGAAGTTCAGGAGATCCGGATCCATTCAAATGTTTAGGATGACTCTCAGTGGCGGCTGTTGAAGTTTAAGATTAGTGAGGCGTTAAATGAAACCATGGTTAAGGGCGGAACGGAGACGATCAGTGGACAACCTGAAAAACACCCCCATGGGAGAACAATCTATTACATTAAGGGAGGAGTTAACTCGAATTGAGGATGTTCCACTCCTGTTAAGGGAGGGTATGAACACCTCCCCAGCTGAAATTACGAGCACAGCTCTACCTATTAGCTCCAGTCCCGTTAGGGGGACTATAGTTTTAACCTCACAACCGCCCACAGCCCATAAAGATAGGCATCCCAAATTGAAAGTAGTCACCACACAAGTAATCCCGGGACCCCCCCCAAAAAAACGCAGGAGAAGGGCAAAGGGAGCGCAGGGTGGTAGTAAACCCAAGACTCTACACCTAGACTTTGGCAAATCCCTAAAACATTCTGTATCCACAGTAAAACCACTGGCAGAGTCACACCCTAAATCTAATGTGCAGGAAGTTATAGTTCCCGCCTTGAGCAAAGATGTAGGAACTAGTAGTGTTAATGTCCCCCTCTCTGTTGTGCCGCTGGGAAACTTGGAATTTCTCTTAAGGTCACTGTTACTCCCGATCAGCGAAAGCGTAAAAAAGATCGAGATCAGACTAACCATATTGGAGGCCACATTGGGAAGTCTGAAAACTCGCGGTGGTCGACAGGAAAGCGATCTAGCACCTATCACCACCCCTGTAGCCTCGCAAGGGTCAAAACACAGGGTAGCTAACCCAGCGCCAGTTCCACCTCAGGCTGTAAATGGGGTAGTCCCCCAAAAACCCCTAAAACCAAATCCTGTAGCTACCAATTTACTTCATGCTAACACGCCTAACCCCCCCCTTGTATCAGTACCTCAGGCACATACGATAGAAAATAACATTCCGGACCACCAAAAAAAGCCCCCTGCAAGACCCCGTCGCCCTAACCTACCCCCCGAGACTAATGACCTTACAGTAGTTATGGCAGGGGTCCCGCCACTTGATGAAGGAGAAGTAGAGGATTTTTGTGCCCTAAAAACTAGGGTTATTAAGTGGTTAAACAGAAATAGACCCCTCCCGAGACACCTTAACAATGAGATTATAATGGTAAGAAGGGTCCCATGGGTGGGGAGAACTCAGAAATCCATCACTGGGGACTGTGTTTTGGTGAGTTTCAGGGACAAGGGTACGGTGTCGCATATATGTCAAGGGGAAAATATATCAAGGGAATCTACCATCCATACCCTCCGTGTGTCTTTCTTCTTCCCTATTACCCCAGGCCCACACCACCCACCCCCAAATCATGATAGATGGGAGAGAGTCGGAAGAAGTGGGCGTCACCAGGCTTCTCATCCCTGGCCACTTTTGGGTAGACCGGCACCATTTCTCCCAATTTATAATCGGTTTAATTGTCTAAATGGCCTAGAGGGGGTGGATTGACAAACAGATAAGGCCTCTAAGGAGACCACAGAAAAGGGCGCCCAAGCAGAAACACCAGAGGGGCAAAGACATTCGGCCCTGCAAACCCAAATAGTTAGGGCGGAGGATCCTATGCTTGCAGTTAATAAACAACTAACATATACTCAGACACCGCCTTTAGCTTCATTAGGGGAGGTGGAACTCACTCCATGTCGGTTCCTTAGCTGGAACGTGGCGGGCACTAGAGCTAAAAGACTAGATCCCACATGGATAGACTTCATAGCCAGTAACCACGTAATTGCCCTCCAAGAAACATGGGACACCTCACCAACTTTCTGGTTGGATGGGTTCACAAGTTTTACTATACCTGCAACCCCAAGTAGTGCAGGAAGAGCTAAGGGTGGACTAGTTCTCCTCTTTTCACTTAAACTGGCAGGGACGTTTAAACAACTAGAGTCTGGCTCCCCAAATATTTTAATGGTAGAGTGGATTATCTCACCAGGGCGGGTCCTAGTGGTCTCAAATTTTTATAATTCTTGGGTTAGACAAACAGACACAGCCCATGTGGATCACTTGGAAAATGTTCTTAACGATTACAGTCATAAATCTTGCACTAATTTCGATTTCATAATTTTAGGTGACTTTAACATTCAAAAATGTGTTTTAAAATGTAACTTAGGCAACCTGGATGGTCAGACTGATAATGGCAATCTGCACTTCGCTCACACCAAAGCGGGGGAGGCGCTTGAATTTTTCCTTGCTAGCCTTAATATGTTTGAACCCCTCAGCACTGGTAGTGACGAATCTTTGCCCACTTACAAAGGGTCTGAAAGTGGGTCTGTGATAGATTTCATTTTTGTTTCTCAGGGTTTAACCTCTAAGATGGGGATATATGAGGTAACTGCCTCCCCACATAGTGACCACAACCCAGTTTCTGCACAGGTTCACTGGAGTGACTTATGGAGCAAACACCTGGGTCTTCCTAGGGCTTGCACATCGACGGTGCCCAGCGACCAGGGCAGACGGCTTAAGTGGGGTAAGGTGGTCCAGGAAACCTTCATGGCTTCCCTGTGCCCAAAGATAGAGGAACCCATGTGTATTTGTCTAGACCAAAATGCCACTAACAAAGAGATTGTTTTAGCTTTTAACTTTATTTGCTCACAAACAGCTAAAGAACTCACAGTTCCCAAATCCAATTTGCCACCCAAGCCTCATAAATGGTTTGATAGAAATTGTTCTAAAGTCCATAAAGACCTGAAAAATGCACTCAAAACAAAGCCGAGGGATAAAACCTTAATCTCTAAATTAAGACGGGAGTATAAATTGGCTATCAAAAATAGGAAAAACACAATTAAAAAAAATGCCTGGAATGACTTGCTTGACGTGGATATACTACGTAATAGTAAGAGATTCTGGGACATTATAAATAACCAATTCTTCTCTGGGGAGATTAACACAATCTCCGACTGCATTATCAGTGATGAGAAATGGGTTGATCATTTTAAAAACATATACGGCGGTAATGACTCTGTGAATGGAAACGATATAGGACTGACCAGGGGGCTAGCGGCAGTAGAATTCAACGAGGAGGAGGTATATAAAGCTATAATGGACTCCACGAAGAATAAGGCTCCGGGCCCAGACGGAGTCCCGGTAGACTTTTTTATATACGCCCCAACCACCTGGTCTAAAGTCCTCACAAATGTTTTTAGGGCAACAAATGATGGATGTTTTCCAGAAACTTGGAATACATCTGTCATAGTACCCATTTTCAAAAAAGGAGATAGGGAGAACCCGGGATGCTACCGCCCAATCTCTTTAATAGACTCTGCCTTCAAGATCCTGGGCAGAGTACTATTGACTAAATTGAGAACAAGCCTGGAGCTCTGTGGGGGCCTCGCAGAGATTCAATATGGCTTTAGGGAAAAACGGGGAACCTTAGAGCAATGCTCAAATTTACATCTCCTAATATCTAAGTACACGGTGGCCGGGGAGGGCTCACTATATTTAGCCTTTATGGACCTCTCCTCGGCCTTCGACTTGGTTAATAGGGCCAAGCTCTGGGCTATACTCCGCGAGCTTGGTATCGAGGATTCCTTGGTGGCTCTTATAGCAAGTTTGCACCAAGGACTTACTGCGAAGGTCCGGGTAACCAGGGAAGGGCGATGCTCTGACAGCTTTAGGTCAAATAAGGGTGTTCGCCAAGGCTGCATTCTGGCCCCACTTTTATTCACCATTTATATTAATGATCTAGGGAAGTCCTTGTTAGCAGGCAACGCTGATGTCCCGCGGGTAGGTGGGAAGCAGATTCCGGCTCTCCTATATGCGGACGATGCTGTTCTCATCGCCCGCACGGGCATTGGTCTACAGACCCTTTTGGAGCTTTTTGGTTCCTTTATGGCTAAATTAGACTTAAAAATCAATGTGACCAAATCGCACACAATGATCGTGGGTCCGCAGAAAAATAAATCACACACAAAAACCTTTTTCTGTAAAGGCGAGGTTCTCTCCAGGGTCCCGGTTTTTCCTTACTTAGGGGTCCTGTTTGATGAGAAGGGCTCCTGGGTTCCGCAAATTAAGGCCAAGCATATTTCTTTAGCCCGGTCCACAGCAGCCCTGATGGATTTCACTAAAAGACTAGGGGCTAAACCAATGGAAGCTGTGTTAAAAGTTTACAAAAGTAAATGCATTTCTATAGCCTCATATGGTGCAGCATTGTGGGGTTATACTAACCTGGACAGTATGCAGAGAGTAGAGAACAAGCTTATTAGAAGAATCTTGTCGGTTCCAAACTCCACACCTACCTACTCTATACATGAAGAAGTTGGCCTACCCTATATTATAGATGGATTGAAATTGGCCCCTTTACTTTTTTGGGCCAATACCTGGTTAAATACTGAGTTGTCTTTAAACCACACAATTCTTAAAGATGTGACTGCAAGGGAGGGGGCAATGAAAATAGCCTGGTTGAGATATATAAAGTCATCATTCACTGCCCTCGGGAGACCTGACCTATATACAACACCGTCAATAATTAGGAAAGCGGACATTGCATGGATTAAGAAGGAATTCCAGGGGAGGACACGCTTAGAGAGAGAGGAGTCTGAAGTTAACAAACCACTAGTAAGAGCACACTTGGTTTTGTCCTCTTCCCCCTCGATGGAACCATACCTGCAATATGTTTCTAAACCCTTGCACAGATTTTTGCTAACCAGATTTAGAATGAATCTGATCCACTATTCACTAGGCACCTTCCCTACGTGGGGTAAACCGGAGCATGCACCACCCTGTGAGTGTGACCAGTTTTCTAATCAGGACACTCTCCATTTTCTGTTTTTTTGTGCATTTTATAATACGGAGAGGAGAAAATATCTAATTCCCCTCCTGAAAATTCTTGGCTTCATACAAGTGAGACCAGCCTTGCTTTATCTTCAAAGATTACCGGATGCACACGTCACTTCTTGTGTAGCAAGTTTTCTAACAGCCGCATACAGAGGAAGAAACAAAAGAATCCCTAGAACTATACTGTTTTAAACTAAAAACCAATATATTAATTGTAACTCCATTTTATATATCATGGTGATTAATTAAGTGACTCTTTTACGGACACTGTGTAAAAACAAAATGAATTGTGGGTATTTTTAAAATGTTTTTAATGTATGTATTTCTCTTGCCTTTTATGATTTTAACAAAAATCGATTAAAGTGTATTTTGACTGACTGACTGACTGAAACCATGCATTTGCATGAGCGTGTTAGTATGAGTGAATGCCCGTCCTGAGAGTTAAAGAACACTAGGGTAATATTGGGCATTTTCAGACCCGTTTTCTTTAAAAATGTTCAACAAACAATAGTTTTCACTGGGATTTCTAAAGGAACACTCATAAAATACTCCAGAAAATTTGTGGTTTGCAAAGGAAACCTGACCCTTCCACAGGTGTGGGTAGCTAGGTAAGAGGTCTTGGGATTGGAATGAATAACAAAAACTGTTCTCTTACTTCCATGTGCATATTCGTCAGTCCGATGCATCCTTTTGCTTAGGCTAACAAAAACTCGAGGAGAAAACCGGATACAAGCCTCTTCTTTAGCTAGGATAGGATGTTGAAACCGACCTGACGATGCAACAAATAAAACAGTCAATAAAACGTTTCTTTAATAGAATCCCCTAATGTAGTAATGCCTACTCCTCAAAGCTTACACCCAGTTTTAGGTATAAGGCAGTTATCAGTGCAGCAGGTGCAGTGATAGTAACTGTCATGTCCCCGGTGGTGGGCCCCTGACCCCGAAGAAAACAGGGAAGCAGCAGACTGCAACTACCATGCTGCTGCATCAGGCTTGACACTTGACAACAATGCCTCGACTTGTGCTGACCCTGGCCCCACTTTAGCAGAAGAGGTGATTGGTTGTTGTAGTCGAGAGACTGGCAGTGCCTCCACGAGTGTCCAATAGGTCTGTGATGCGGACCACAACGATGGTTTCCTTGCTCATTCCCTTTGGAGACATTTGATTGGGTCAAGGAAGTTCACGTTAGGTCTGATTTGATGACACAAAGATGCAAAAACGTTCTAGGGCATGGAAAGGTTGATCTTGGGCAGGGGGTGTGCTTTGGGGAGTCTAGAACTGTGAGTCAGAAGTGCCAGAACCACACATTGAGACGAGTTAGTGAATTTATGCTGGAATGTATGACCGCACCAGAGCAAATAATCCATATAGTGCTAAAGGCTACCAGGAAAAAATGTGTTTGCTCATTAAAGGTATCTTCCAAAAATGGTATTGTCCTTGCCGCATTGATTGTTATGTTAATTACTTTCGTAAAACACAATTTTTGTGGAATGGCACGGTTAGTGTCGGTGCCACAGGGTTATTGAAATGGAATGACTGGGCGTGGGAAGCATAAGCAATGCATACATTATTGGGTGACATTAGGTGAGAGGGTAAATACTAGGGTGCATTTTTGACATACAGTGATGAAATAATAATAAATTCTTTAATTCCACAGAGTTTGCGTGGGCTTTAAGCACTGGTAAAATGTGACTTCATATAAATACTGCTGGATGGGGACACATTTAAGGCCCTCATTTTATGACCTATTTAATCAGGAAAATGTGAAAGCGACTGCAGTGCTGCAGCTGAAATAAGCAGCAGATCTTTGAATATATGGATGAAGGTAGGGAGGGTGACCCAGTAATGTAGGCCATTCGGTCACAGCGCCTCCTGTAGAGCGTGCACCTCCAGCAGGGGCTTACAATTGTGTCCTGCGTAGTTTACTCAGCGTTTCCTCCTTCCACAGTTATTTTATAGGCCCTAGAGGCGTACATTCAATCACTCCACCATTTTAAACGAAAAATAGTGTTTATTCAATATCAGAAGCGAAACGCAAGTAGGTGTAATCACTATCTAAACTCAGGCGCATAAAAGCCTTTGTGCCAGCTTTGTAGTAGCACTCTGGTATAAAAGACCCAGTACATCTTGGCGCCAAGACACCCCAGGGTATATTGGCACTTTATACATTTTTAATAACATAACATTTTAACACATCTATTTCACAGAACAAAGTCTGGCAGGGCTGGGAAGGAGGTCAGTCATCTCTTTAGTACTGTGCCAGGCGGGACTGGCTTGGTTATTCCCTCAGAGTTTCTGCTTGTCGTGTTGGTGTGCAGTCGCGGCCGGCATTACGGGCGGGTAGGGGTGGAAATGGGGTCGGGGAGGGGATGGGAGAGGCGGGAAGGGTTTAAGGGAACAATTTAACAAATGTATGAAAGTAAAACTTATCGTCCCACCGTGACTCCCGCCGTCCTGCGTTGAAGCTGCAGGCACGTTATCAGGAAGGCTTCCTCTCTCTCATCCACCAATCACAACGCTGCAATGGCAGCATTGTGATTGGTGAGGCCACTGCCCCACACACATCATTTTCTCTATGTATGATGCAGCATTCATAGAGAACAGGGAGAGTGGGCGGTGTTACTCGAGGGCAGGGGGGAGGGGCTTGTCCACTGTTCTTCATACTGACTGTTTGAGTGGCCTCAGGCTGCCAAAGCAGTCAGTATGAACAACAGTGGGCAAGCCAGTCCCCCCTGCCCTCGAGCAACACCGCCCACCCCCAACCAGGAACTTCTGCTTTCTCGCCATGCGAGAAGGCAGAAATATAAATGATAGTTATTACCATTTGTGTTCTTGCCTTCTCGCACGGCGAGAAAGCAGGGGGGTGGCGCCCAAACGCCCCTAAAGAGGAGCCGCCACTGATGACTCTATTTAAAAGTGTCTTATGTGGGCATACTGCTAATCTGTCATGGATCAAGTTTTCCTGTCTCTACCCTGGGCACCCCTGAACCAACTAATAGACCAACTGGTAAATTAAAAGGTAGTCATAAACACCCTGAGCTGAAACACATCTTTCACCATCTTCCCTGGTAGACAACTCACCTAGACAAGCAGACGTGGTACGTCAGTGTTCTTTGTAGATGTCATAATTTTATATGATAATGCCCTTTAGCAGTTTGCCCCAATCTTACCTTGTCAGGAAAAAACACAAAAAAATTCCACAGTGGTTAATTAAACAAAACTGATTCCCCCGAAGCAGCAACTATTGAAAATACTACTTTTGCTACATGCTTTATAGCGCCTCAGCCTGCATTTGGAATACGGAGTGAATGGTAAAGGTAATATTCATGGAAAAGATTGTGAAGGCCAAAATAGGTGTGCTGGGGAAAATCACTGCCTTACATCTTGAAATGTTAATGGGCTCGAATCAATACTGTAAAAGATTTCCAGGCTAGCTTCTTTTCATCAACTTGCATTTTCACCTTTAATAAAGCAGTTAAAATATCTAAATCAATAACAAAGTGGTGTAAATATAAATAATTGTGTAGTTTCTAATTTACCTGTCAAAATGACATACATTTCACTAATGCATTCATTAGGTCTTTCGTCATTTTGTAAGATTTTTTTTAAATAACATTGTGATTCCATTTGTTAGAGTCCTACATTTTACACTTTTTGGTAAGTTTAAATGAAGATTTGCCCAACAATTCTGCCAAAACATGGTCAGTGGATAATATAGCCTTGGAGCCCGCTGTCGCGAGCTCTATATGCCAATAAAGGCCTGCTTAAGTGTTAAAGGCCCTCGCCATAGACAAGGGTCTTTAGCAAAGGAGCAGACCTTTCATGCCTTAACCACAGCCGCTATTCCGCCACGGTGTGGGCGTTCTAAAAGGTGGGCGGGGCTGTGACAGCCGTAGGCCCTTCGCAGCACCAGGGAGGGAGTGTTCCCATTGCTAACGCGGAACGGGTTAATGGCTAGTAGAGCCCACTACGGGGGTCCTAAGGCTATTAGAAAATTCCATCCCTATTGGACAGAATGTTCTAAGTTGTGAAAAAAAGGCCTCATGGAGCCCAGGGGGTTGAAATCCCCTTTGGCTCCGTGAGGCCGTTGTTCACAGCTGTTGCTGTGGACAATGATTGGAATGTTAATACTGCAGGTTTCTGAAAGCCATTAGAAGCCCAGAGAACTCCATTGTCTTCAATGGAGTGCTCCACATTCCATGCTCTAATAATATTTCACTTTACACTGGGTGACCTTATTTTGAGGTTTTGTCATCCAAAGATGTATCTCACAAAAATGCATTTACGAATCACTGTCTGCATACTGACTGTTGAGCCCAACTTCAAAGATGTGGATCCTGTATTAGTAATTACTCCTTTAAGCGTATGTTAGATAATAACTGACTAGACATGGGAGTAGCGGTTCTGGATCCAACTATATTTCTTTTAAAAGGGGGTCGTGGCACATTCTGCCTGTTTCCCAGATGCTCTTGCTGTAGCATTGAGACTCTTCCAGCTTGAGGGCCACACAGGGTTGATTTTCTTTTCAATGTTCACATTTCTATTACCCTTATTGTGGTCTCAAGCCATTGCATGGGCTGGAGGAAAAGAACCACATGATCCAATATCAACTAAATTAAAAAGTTCCACCCAGATGTAAAACATACGTTATAATACCTCTTTGAGTTTGACAGGGTCATAATTATTAAAACATTGCTAGCACAAGTCTGTACAAATGTCATCCCAGAAGATATTTGAAAACATAAAAGCTACTCCTTTGCAATGAATAGAGGTCAATGCATTGTCCTTCAGACTTTCCAGTAGGTCTGCCTTGGGTGCAGAACAGGCATGTGCATGATTTACATGATAATGTAACCCCAAAATCCCACACAAAGGCCTATGTTTACAGTCAAGTTACTGTCACTGAATCAACCTAAAAATAGAAGCATGACCTATTTACATTTCATAACAATGTTAATGTCAGCGCACACATTTTTTTCTGGAAACCTTTATTTCATGATGCTGGGTGAGTCAGGTGTGACTATGGCATTGTTTCTTTTGTGCTCGGGAGATGATTGCTTCTATGAACTGGGATAACACTATAGAAATAACTTAATCTTTTGATATACATATTCACTGTCTCTGATGATGCTGAGAGCATTTAGAAAAGTTATTTCTTAATCACTTTTAAATGACTGGCTTTTAATGCATTAGTCTGCCTTAGTATCTTACTACATTTTCCTACTCATTCACACTCCTCTACTATCTTATTTTCCCAACCTTTCAAATTGTTTAATTTCAGATTTCCTTTTCCGTTTTTCGTTATCAATAAAGACCCTACTGTATGTTCCTGCTTGACTCTCTGTGGTGTTGATCTGGGTAAAAATAACAGAAAAGGGAATATATTAATGAAGAATGTGCCAAAATTGATGTGGTGAACCCTGTTTTCCCCTTCCCGCATGAGGAGAAATTACACCCTGGGTTTAGGGTAGTCTCGCTAGACTTGATTAAACTGCAATCCTGAACTGCTTCCATAAAGACTACATTCCCCTTGTGCCTTAATATTATGGTCTTATGAGCTCTAGGTAGTCCAGGCTGCGAATATACATGAAAAGATAAAATGTAATCTATGAAGTGTCCCAACCAAAAAGAAATTGATGGTATCTACAATATTGCATGACATCAGTATTTAGTAATATAAGAACACATATAAACTGAGAAGTCTTTTTATTACTTGCCCAAAGAACTATCCCAATACATGAGCTAAAGGAAATTGTTCCATGAGTAAACAGTTCTCTTGTCAAGTCAAATAAATTGAACAAAATTGATGTAAAATCCCTCACTCCTCTGAATTTCCTGTGGCAATCAGCCACTGTATATATAGAAGGGGGTTGCATGATGCCTTATTCTAAATTTGATATCAGGCTTCTTCAAATGGTTACACTATGTTGGAATGTTACGATGACTCCTAACTCACGTGAAATGGGATGAACTTAAAGTCAGTATGAAGGCAAACATTTAAGTGCATTGGTAATGTGCTAGTCAAGCACCATGCCTCCTGCCATTCATTATCCAATCCACAAAAGCAATCCTTATGTCATCAGATTATTTATTGTTCATGTCTAGCAGTTGTTGGCGAGTCACATACGGTTGGACGTGGCCCTTTTTGCAGGTTCATCCCTAAACATTTTGCCTTTTACCCCTATTTATCTGACCTTGTTTTCGTTGGCTTTAGGACTCTGGACACTTTACCACTAGTGATCCGTGCTAAAGTACATATGCGTTCTGTCTGAATTGTATTGGTGATTAGCTATTCATGATTGGCATATTTGATTCACTGATAAGTTCCTAGTAGAGTGCACTATATAGATGCTGAGGGTCTGTAAGTCGAATACTGCTAGAGTGCCTGAAGCACTGGTTGAGCCACTGTACACTTGTCTCGGGCTTGCTATTGAAGTGTCTGCGAGTGCAGTTTTAAACTGCCTGTTCGACCTTGCAAGTGCATCCACTTGCCATATCAACCCTTCCCTTTTTCCAAATGGAAGGCAGCCCTATTGTAGGCCCAAGGTACCCCAATGGGCAGGGTGCAGTGCATGTGAAAGGTAGGACATGTATTGGTCTGATTTGCATGTAGTGAAGTACTGCCAAGTTAGTTTTTCACTGTTTTTCACTGTTGCAAGGACTAACTCTCCCATATATCTGGAACTGCATTGTAACAATTTACAAATGTAACTTTCAATTGGGAACAGCTAGAGATTTGAAATTTGGGATCTCTGAATTTAAAAAACGTATTTTAGATAAAGTGGTTTATTAATCGTGTGTATGAAAATGGCACTTTTAAAAAGTAAAAGTTAAGGATAGTGAATGCACTCCCTCCCGTGTTTGTTTAAATTTGTTGCTGAAACTGCAACATAAATGCGTGCAAACAGCGCTGTGAGTCCTCCCCTCACAACATGTCAAAAGACGTGAAAAGAGTGAAGCGTGATTGTGGCTCCAACTGTTGCACTGCTAAGAAGAAAAGAGTTCTCTCCATATTGACCAATTTTTACAATGTAAACCAAATAATCCATAGTAAACCAATGTACTTGTCATAAGTAATCGTCATCATTTCAATGTGTACATATCAGTCCGGACACAGCCAGATGGTGCTGAATACTTTATTCTTGCATTTTCAAAGTTTTTCGTAGCTCATCCAAGCTTTAACATCAACCTGCGCAGGTTCACTATATTTCACAACTAGTCTTTCAGCTTGATCCAATGCATTTCGAACCAGTTAGGTTCTTCTTCAGGGGTTACTGTAAAAGATTGAAAAGCATACACTTAGCCATCCACTCTACAGCATGATATATTAAATAGTTAAAAGAACATGATGATCATCTCCCTTAGCCTCCCTTGCAATATTCCAAGCAGTAAACACAACAGCAAAACAGTGATATTCTCCCTACAAAAAATGCTCTTAATTACTAGGTTAAAGAAACAAATATGCCCTCAAAATTTATCCTTACTACGTTCACACTAAAATAATCAACTTATAGCAGTGCAAAAACAGGTTTCCCCTCTTTACCTTGTGAAAGCCAGTTACGGCATAGTTGTCTTATTTATGCCTCCCCTCGTTCTTAACAAATCAGTTGAAAAGTTCACTCCCTCATGGGTTGCTCTTTTCAAACGCTCGCAAAGGTGTTCCTATTCAAACCACATGATCACCCCAATCCAATGAAAGCGCCCTTCCAACAGAAATTCATCACTACAACAGATCCCATAATGCATTAACCCCCTGTGCAAAAACCAGAGATAATTTTAAACTGACATTCTCTGCATAAATGAAAAGCCTGCATAAGCCATGATATGTGAAAAACACAATATGTAAACAGAACATTGTTTAAAAAATTATTATATCGCCTGGAAATAATGAAAATCATAGAATTAACTAAACAATCCTCAATCTATGTGCGGCACATAGGGTGGTTGAATCTGCAATGCTTCGAATAATAAGAATATGCTAGTTCATTCATCAGATCCTGTTGAAATATAATCGTTATTTCGCTGTCTCCTAAATGATGCTTGCTTTTTTTAATCAAATTTACTTTATTCATGAAACCAATGGGGTGCAAACACAAAGAACGAAAATGATAGCGAAGCAAAAGTTAAGGATAGTAAATGCACTCCCTCCCATGTTTGTTTAAATTTGTTGCTGAAACTGCCAAATAAATGCGTGCAAACAGCGCTGTGAGTCGTCCCCTTACAGAATGTCAAAAGACGTGAAAAGAGTGAAGCGTGATTGTGGCTCCAACTGTTGCACGGCTAACAAGAAAAGAGTTTCCTCCATATTGACCAATTTTTACAATGTAAACCAAATAATTTATTTTATTTAAGGTTTTTGTAGAGCACGTAGTAACCCTAGAGCATCCCAGCGCTAGAACCTGAGTTTTAGGAGGGAATAGCAGCGGAAGGGACGAAGAGTCAAGGGAAGAGAAGAGTTTTCAGTGCCTTCCTAAACTGGAGGAGGTTTGGTTCGGTTCTAAGCATGGGCGAATTTTGCGAATCTCGCGTTCGTGAATTTTGCGGATTTGCGAACTCGCAATCCGCAAAATCCACGAATTTGCAGATTTTTTTTTTGTGTTCGCGCGGGTTTCTGCCAGGTCGCGAGGGTTTTTGTACAATTTCGCAAACGCGAACTTACCTGTCGGGTCGCAAGTTTTGCGAACTTGTTGTTTCTACGTGTCCAGCCTGTTTGGGACACTCTTCTTCATCACTGCCACCCTCTGTCACCACTGCCACTCTCTGGTTCACCCATGCCACCCTCTGGCTCACCCATGCCACCCTCTGTTTCATCACAGCACCCTCTGGTTGTCCAGTGTACATTATTGTGGCAAAGCAAAGCACACCTTCCCTGCCTCAAGTGACCTGAATTAATTTGGGGCTGATTAATGTGTCACAGAATATTTTTTTAGCTGGCACCTGCTTCCTTAGTGCTTCCTGATTAGTGATCTTTTGCACTTGCTAAGTGCTTTCATTGTTACAAAATTAGTTACAACACCTGCCCTGCCCCAACTGACAATAATGAATTAGGGGCTGATTAATGTGTCACTGGATTTGAACTTCCAGCCTGGCTCCTGCTTGTCTCCCTTAGCTGTAATTCAGGACCTTTGTGGCATATGTGTAACTATTCTGAGGGTCAGAGCAGGGTCACATAATAGTTGCAAGTAGGCAACTGAACTCTGGAGGGGCCCCTCAGGAAGCACTACAGGAAATGGCTACTAATGATGAGCTTGAACTTTTGAACCTGGTAAGTAGTTTCAGTTTTGCTAAGATCGTATTTCTGCAATTTAGCGCTTATTCGCGGGGCGCGAAGTTGAACTGGGAAGCCGCGAACTCACGCGAACAGTGCGAGCAAGCCATAAAATCCGCTGCTCGCGGATTTGCAGATTTTGCGGGAAATTCGCGAATCTCGCGGATTGCGAATTTACCGAAAATCCGCAAAATCCGCGAGCGGAACGGATTTTCCGCCCATACTTATTCGGTTCTTAGTCTACGGGGGAGACTGTTCCAGTGTTTGGCAGTGTGTACCGAGAAGCGGCGTCCTACCGATCGAGCTTTTTTCACTCTGGGAACAGTGATAAAGGTCTCATTGTTTGATCGAAGATCTCTTGAAGGTTAGTAGGGAATGATAAAATTATTGAGAATGGGTGGACCTTTGTTATGGAGAAGTTTATGAGCCAGGCAGAGGGCCTTGAAAGCAACCCTCTCTCGGACTGGGAGCCAGTGAAGAAGCTTCAAAGCTGGTTTGGCCGAAGCTCTGGCCGGGGTGTGAGTGAGTAGTCGGGCTGCGGCGTTTTGGATTCTCTGCAGGGTGTTGAATGTGGCTTCTGGGGCACCCAGGTAGATTGCATTGCTGTAATCTAGTCTCGCCAAGATGAGGCCCTGGATTAATAATTTCCGGGAGGTGGCGGGAAGCAGGGGGAAGACCTTCCTGCAAGCCCTGAGAAGTCCGAAACATATTCCTGCTGTCTTTTTGGGCTGAGTTCTAAAGCTTAGGTCCTTTTCGAGCCATACGCCAAGGCTCTTAACCTCCTCCTTAGGGGCAGGGGGGTCACCTAAGCAATCAGGCCAGATGTTAGGCGGCAGGGAGGGCCGTTTGTGTCCGAGCAGCAGGATTTCGGTCTTGGGCCCATTCAAATTCAGTGCTGAGGTGTTCATCCAGCTGTGAATTTCAGTGAGACAGCTGTGTAGATCGGAGGGGTCTTGGTGGGGGTGAGCGAGGGTCACCACCAGCTGGGTATCGTCGGCGTAATTGATGATCGTCACGCCGAACGGGGTGACCAATTCCTCCAACGGAGACATATAAACGTTAAATAACGTCGGGCTAAGAGAAGAGCCCTGCAGTACTCCACAGCGGAGGTGAATCGCGGGGGAGTGGCTGTCATTCTCCCAGACTTGGAAGGAGCGGCCGTCGAGAAAAGACATGAGCCACTTCAGGGCCATGCCCCTTACTCCAGTGTCTCTCAGGCGCTGGATTAAAACCTGGTGATTGATAAACCAATATACTTGTCATAATAGTAATCGTCATCATTTCAATGTGTACATATCAGTCCGGAGACAGCCAGATGGTGCTGAATACTTTATTCTTGCATTTTCAAACGTTTTTTGTAGCTCATTCAAGCTTTAACATCAACGTGTGCAGGTTCACTATATTTCACAACTAGTCTTTCAGCTTGACCAAATGCATTTCAAACCAGTTAGGTTCTTCTTCAGGGGTTACTGTAAAAGATTGAAAAGCATACACTTAGCCATCCACTCTACAGCGTGATATATTAAATAGTTAAAAGAACAAAACGTGTCTTCCTTATGAACTATGGTGATCTTCTCCCTTAGCCTCCCTCTCAGTGTTCCAAGCAGTAAACACAACAGCAAAACGGTAATATTCTCCTTACAAAAAATGCTCTTAATTACTAGGTTAAAGAAACAGATATGCCCTCAAAATTTACCCTTACTACATTCACACCAAAATAATCAACTTATACCAGTGCAAAAACGTATTTACCCTCTTTACCTTGTGAAAGCCAGTTACGGCATAGTTGTCTTTTTCATGCCTCCCCTCGTTCTTAACAAATCAGTTGAAAAGTTCACTCCCTCATGGGTTGCTCTTTTCAAACGCTCGCAAAGGTGTTCCTATTCAAACCACATGATCACCCCAATCCAATGAAAGCGTCCTTCCTACAGAAATTCATCACTACAACAGATCCCATAATGTATTAACCCGCTGTGCAAAAACCGGAGATAATTTTAAACTGACATTCTCTGCATAAATGAAAAGCCTGCATAAGCCATGATATGTGAAAAACACAATATGTAAACAGAACATTGTTTAAAAAATTATTATATCGCCTGGAAATAATGAAAATCATAGAATTAACTAAACAGTCGTCAATCTATGTGCCGCACATAGGGTGGTTGAATCTGCAATGCTTCCAATAATAAGAATATGCTAGTTCATTCATCAGATCCTGTTGAAATATAATCGTAATTTCGCTGTCTCCAGAATGATGCTTGCTTTTTTTTAATCAAATTTACTTTATTCATGAAACCAATGGGGTGCAAACACGAAGGACGAAAATGATAGCGAAGCAAACGTTAAGGATAGTAAATGCACTCCCTCCTGTTTTTATTTAAATTTGTTGTTGAAACTGCCAAATAAATGCGTGCAAACAGCGCTGTGAGTCGTCCCCTCACAGCATGTCAAAAGACGTGAAAAGGGTGAAGCGTGATTGTGGCTCCAACTGTTGCACTGCTAAGGAGAAAAGATTTCTCTCCATATTGACCAATTTTTACAATGTAAACCAAATAATCCATAGTAAACCAATGTACTTGTCATAAGTAATCGTCATAATTTCAATGTGTCCATATCAGTCCGGAGATAGCCAGATGGTGCTGAATACTTTATTCTTGCATTTTCAAACTTTTTTTGTAGCTCATCCAAGCTTTAACATCAACGTGCGAAGGTTCATTATATTTCACAACTAGTCTTTCAGCTTGATCCAATGCATTTCGAACCAGTTAGGTTCTTCTTCAGGGGTTACTGTAAAAGATTGAAAAGCATACACTTAGCCATCCACTCTACAGCGTGATATATTAAATAGTTAAAAGAACAAAACGTGTCTTCCTTATGAACTATGGTGATCTTCTCCCTTAGCCTCCCTCTCAGTGTTCCAAGCAGTAAACACAACAGCAAAACGGTAATATTCTCCTTACAAAAAATGCTCCTAATTACTAGGTTAAAGAAACAAATATGCCCTCAAAATTTACCCTGACTACATTCACACCAAAATAATCAACTTATACCAGTGCAAAAACGTATTTACCCTCTTTACCTTGTGAAAGCCAGTTACGGCATAGTTGTCTTTTTCATGCCTCCCCTCGTTCTTAACAAATCAGTTGAAAAGTTCACTCCCTCATGGGTTGCTCTTTTCAAACGCTTGCAAAGGTGTTCCTATTCAAACCACATGATCACCCCAATCCAATGAAAGGATCCTTCCTACAGAAATTCATCACTGCAACAGATCCCATAATGCATTAACCCGCTGTGCAAAAACCGGAGATAATTTTAAACTGACGTTCTCTGCATAAATGAAAAGCCTGCATGCACCATGATATGTGAAAAACACAATATGTAAACAGAACATTGTTTAAAAATTATTACCTGGAAATAATGAAAATCATAGAATTAACTAAACAGTCGTCAATCTATGTGCCGCACATAGGGTGGTTGAATCTGCAATGCTTCCAATAATAAGAATATGCTAGTTCAGCGACGGCTCGTGGAGGGAGTTACGGTGGGGCAGGAGGGTGGGGAGGGGGAGGGGCAGGGTGGAGGTTGCTAAAAACCGGCATATGGATAATTGCAGGTAAGTAAACAATTTAATTAATAAAACGAATTTCGTAGCTCGCACTGCATTGCATTTTGCGATGCAAGGCGCACTACGAAATTCGTTTTATTAATTAAATTGTTTGCTTACCTGCAATTATCCATATGCCGGTTTTTAGCAACCTCCACCCTGCCCCTCCCCCTCCCCACCCTCCTGCCCCACCGTAACTCCCTCCACGAGCCGTCGCTGTGCTAGTTCATTCATCAGATCCTGTTGAAATATAATCGTAATTTCGCTGTCTCCAGAATGATGCTTGCTTTTTTTTTATCGAATTTACTTTATTCAGGAAACCAATGGGGTGAAAACACAAAGGACGAAAATGATTGCGAAGTAAAAGTTAAGGATAGTGAATGCACCCCCTCCCATGTTTGTTTAAATTTGTTGCTGAAACTGGCAAATAAATGCGTGCAAACAGCGCTGTGAGGCGTCCCCTCACAGCATGTCAAAAGACGTGAAAAGAGTGAAGCGTGATTGTGGCTCCAACTGTTGCACTGCTAAGGAGAAAAGAGTTCTCTCCTTATTGACCAATTTTTGGTTTACATTGTAAAAATTGACCAATATGGAGAGAACTCTTTTCTTTTCGAGCTTGGATTAGCTACAAAAAACGTTTGAAAATGCAAGAATAAAGTATTCCGCACCATCTGGCTGTCTCCGGACTGATATGTACACATTGAAATGATGACGATTACTATTATGACAAGTACATTGGTTTACTATGGATTATTTAGTTTACATTGTAAAAATTGGTTAATATCGAGAGGACTCTTTTCTTCTTAGCATTGCAACAGTTGGGGCAACAATCACGATTCACTCATTTCACGACTTTTAAAAAGTAGGCATTTTCTGGATTTACCATCATGTGAAAACAACGTCTGGTGTAGTCTGACAAGGGCCTGTTTGTGCATTCACGCTAGACAGGCACACAAAGGGAGCTGAGGTGTTCTCTGCATATCCTGATGGCCCACCACCAGACTAGTGGGCCTTCCTGAGCTAGAATGGTGGGAGGAGTGGTCACTGACACATGAATAGGAGGTCCCTGGCCTCTCACAAGGCCGTCTCCACCTCCTGGAGTGTACTGGAGCCAAGACCAGGCAGAACAAGGACTTGTGCATTACAAAGACAACCCTTTGAAGAATGCCTACTTCAAATGCCAAAAGGGGTATAAGTATTGGACCTAAACCCCCAGACTTTTAGAACACTTCTGGATCAAGAGGAACCTCTGCCAATTAGAAGAGCTGTGAGGAGGAGTACTGCTCCTTTGCTGTGTACTGCTTTGCTGGGTTGACCAGTAGTTGCTGTGTTGACCTGTAGTTGCTGCTTTTCCTTTGGAAAGGAAAAGGACTGGAATTTACTTTGTACACTGCATGTGAAGTTTCTACAAGGGCTTATGTGTGTTTGCATCCTGTTGGAAGTCTCAGGGCCATTAAAGACTTCACCGGCAGCCTCTCTGAATGCCACTGCTGGGAGTTCTGACATGACAAATGGTGCCAATGCCAGTTCTGGGCCCTTGGGGTAGTTCCTGCTGCAAAGACCTGTTTGAAACTATCAAAAGCGATGCATCATCCTTCAAAAGCCTGTTTTTTCAATGCAGCATCGCCATGCAGGAGAAATTTCCATGCATTGCTGCCATGCGGCTGAAAAAATTGACGCAGCGCCTGCCGGCGGCAGAAGAAACTGCTGCAGCCTTAGTTCAGCTTATTGTGTCTCTGAAGTCCGAGACCCCCGCACTGACCCTAATGCAGGCCGTGCTGTGCAGCTGAAAGAATCAAAGCATCGTGAGGTTCCGTGACGATCGTAAGTGGTGTTTTTGACTCGCACGAATATGGTCGAGTCTGGTATCTATGAACCGCAAATGACGAGTTTAGTGGGTGTACGCAGTTTCGCTGTGCTAACCTAAACCGTTCATCTGTTTCGTGGGTTTCTATATCTGTACCCACGGGTTCCATCTTAGATACGGCATCCATTTTGTCTCTTGCCCTCAAGTAGCCAGCGAACGGACGCTGTCCGCTTCGCGACCCTGGGATTCCCAAGACTCTTGCGGAAGACACGTTTCCTTTGAAAGTGTCTTTATGATGAGGGGGATGATACTGTAAGGTAGATGGCCCCGCTTGAGGCTCATCTTGCCGTGCCGGTCTATTGTCTCAGCCGTGCATCTCATTAGGCGCGTCCCTTTGATGCTTGCAACTCGTGTTTCCCGATACCACCCCTTTTACACCCTTTCCGATCTCCCCACTGTTTCTGCCTTCCTCTGCACCTGTCCCTGTTCCTTCTTCGATCTGTTTACTGCCAATTGGAGTGTACTAATGGTGGGAAGATGGGTTTTTACAGTTGGGAACCAAAAAATGTTTCCGTACTTATGTTCCGGGCTTTGAACGCATGAAAGCAACCTCCTTGTGGTTTATGATGGGAACCAAGTTGTAAACCTTTGTGTATCATGTTAACCTATGAGAGAAATGTGTATAAAAGGAGCGACCCACAGTAGCAATTTGAAGCAGTCTCCCAGAACTTACACGTGTTGTACTTCTTGTGACTTCTGTTTTCCCTGCAGTAATAAACCTCGAATTTTTGACGCCAAAGGAAGTGTCCCGTGTCTCTGTCATTTGTACGCCGGAACAGGTTACCCACGAAGGTTTCAGGTGTTGTCCCCTGGCACCGCTGGGTCTTAAGAAAAACCCAGTCCTTCAGTTGGCGCCCCACGTGGAGCTGCTGTGCCAACGACTCAGAGAGATGTGCGTGCCTTTTTAGGTATCACGTCATACTGCAGGCAGTGGATCCCAAATTTTTCATTGCTCGCGAAACCATTGGTGGCTTCTACGTGCAAGGATGTTCCAACTCCTTTACCATGGACGGAAGAATGTCAGAAAAGTTTTTCTGAATTGCGTGACGCGTTGTGTTCGGCTCCTGTGTTAGGTACCCCTGATTACAGCAAGCCGTTTACACTATACGTGCATGAGAGAGAAGGTTGTGCGTTGAGTGTTTTGACGCAACCTTTTGGTGGTAAGCAGCGTCCATGCGCATATTTTTCCTCGACCTTGGACCCGGTAGCTAGAGCATTGCCGAGTTGCTTGAGAGCAACAGCGGCAGCTGCGGTGTCCATCCGACAATCAGCAGGATTGGTCATGGATAATATGCTTACGGTGATGGTTCCGCATGCAGTTGACACTCTTTTAAATCTTACGAAAACTCAGCACCTGACGAGTGCAAGGTTGTCGGGGTACGAGTTGACGCTGTTGGCAAGCCACATCCAGATAAAACGTTGTAATGTCCTGAACCCGGCGACTTTGTTGCCAATCAGTATGGAGTCAGATGAAGTAACCCCTCATGACTGTTACTTACGGACTGAGGAGGAAACAAAAGGTCGTGGGGACCTTAAAAACACTCCTTTGGAAGATCCCGATGGGACCTTGTATGTGGATGGTTCGTGTTTTAAATTACCGAATGGTGATGTGACGACTGCGTATGCTGTGGTAACTTTGAATACTGTTGTGGAAGCTGCGAGATTGAATCAGAACTCTGCCCAAGCTGCAGAACTGATCGCTTTGACTAGAGCGTGTGTGTTGTCGAAAGGGAAACGGGTGAATGTGTTTACCGAAGCCAATATGCTTTTGGCGTCGCTCATAGCTTTGGACGATTGTGGAGAGAGAGAGGTTTTATGACATCGCATGGCACTAAGATTCAGCATGGACAACTTGTGAATGATCTTTTGGATGCACTTACGTTACCTAAACAGGTGGCGATTGTTAAATGTAGTGCGCATCGTAAGGTGACGGATGATGTTGGACGTGGTAATGCGTTTGCGGATGAGACTGCTAAGGAGACTGCCCGGAACCTAAGCACTAGAATGTATGTGACGAGTTCGGTTAGGTGGCCTACAGAGACAAGTATGTGCGAGGACACCATCGAGAGTGTGAGAACGATACAGAATGAGGCCACCGAGACTGAAAAGACGAAGTGGAAAGAGAGTACGGGAAAGTTGGATGCGAATGGTTGTTGGATTGATTTGTCAGAGCATAAGAGATGGATGTTGCCAGACGCTTATGTGCTAGCTGTTGTGACAATGGCACATGGGTTAGCACATAGCAGTGCGAAAGGTATTTGTAAGTTGTTGTCCCCTGTGTGGAAGAATGATGGTATCACTAAGTGTGCTGAGAGATTGGTGAAGAATTGCATGATATGTATGATGTACAATCCTGGTAAGTGAACACCTACACCTCCTGGCCATTTTGCTCCCCCTTCATATCCCTTTGAAGTGATTCAGCTAGATTTCATCCATATGGAGCGATGCAATAACCTGAAATACGTTTTAGTTGTGGTTTGCGCATTCTCCCGATGGATTGAAGCCTACCCTCTCAAAGACAACACTGCTCTGTCCACTGCGAAAATCCTACTGAAGAAATACTTTCCTCGGTATGGAATGCCTCGGATTGTATGGTCTGATAACGGAAGTGAGTTTGTGGGGAGTGTGATGAAGAGTGTGTGTAAGGGCCTTGGAATTACTCAGAAATTCCATAGCGCCAATCATCCCCAGTCAGCAGGTTTGGTTGAAGGGTATAATGGCACCCTTAAACTCAAACTAGCGAAGATTCAGGCTACGACTGGTCTTTCGTGGCCTGACGCTTTGCCTCTAGCTCTGTTGTCAACAAGGGCGACTGTACACTCCCGAGTAGGGCTCAGTCCCTATGAAATAGTGTTCGGCCGTCCTGCGAATGTTTGGGGGGTCCCTAGACCGAGTGTGTTTTCTGATCTAGAGTATCCAATGTTGATCGATTATCTTCATGATCTGACTGCTAAACTGAGGTTAATTCACCAACAGGTCTTTGAAGCACTGCCGACGCAGACGGAGGGTCCAGGCCACCAGCTCCAGCCCGGAGACTGGGTGGTGACGAGGAATTTCGGAAGAAAAAGAAACCTCAAGCCTCGTTTTACTGGACCCTTCCAGGTCCTCCTTGCCACGAGAACTGCTGTCCGTTTGGAAGGCCGGAAGAACTGGGTGCATGCCACCCACACCAAAAAGGTACCTATACCTTTACCGGCGGACTCGTGGGTGAGGAAAGGCATTGCTTCATCTGAAACGGAAAGATTACAGACCTTCGTACCTTTTAGCGACGCCGAACCTGTCGGAGAATCCTCAGTGCAGCAGAACGACATTGTTGAACATTTGTCACCCCAAAGCTCAAGATCTGAAAACTTGACTGATCAGCAGAACTCTGTTCCCTCATCGGACCCATTGTTTGACGAACAGACATGTCCTGGAAAGAGCCGATACTTTTTGCGATCTAACACCAAGGACAAATAAATTTGCTTTTATTCCTCGACATTTACGTTACCCCATTGACACGATCAGTCTAAAACACTCGTATAACTATGATTTTGTAAATATTGAGTTTTTTCCACATCTGTGTTTTTGCTTCCACAGCTGAAAGACTTTGTGCATATTTGTGAAATTAAGATACCTTCCATCCAGGTGTACCGTAGGGCCGCGCGTGTACTTCCTTCTGGTTAGTAGGTCTTGACACTAGGTCAAAGACCTTCGGTTCCTGGGAACTCCTAGGGATTGACTACTGCTACACAGAACGAAGTGCGTCAAGAAACGTTGCGGACGGTTTTAGGGGATGGCGTTTTCAAAACTTGTGGATTTGGAAAAAGCTCAGGCGCAAAGATTCAAACTGCAACAAATTACTCGTACCAAATGCTTTATGTTTCAGGTGTTCCTTCTGTTTTTAATTGTTTCCTTGTTATTGGCGGGTGGGGTGTATTATATGATACAGTACTTCCTACCTTCTGCCATACCTACTCCTACCTCTGAACCTAAACTTACCACCACTGTGTCCCCTCATTCCTTTCACATCTTACCTCAACACGAGCAGGCTAGACGTGCAGAATTCAGAAATAATTCCTTTATTCAACTCCTACATCAGCATCAGTTAGTGGTTAATACTACTAATTGTTGGGTGTGTGGGTTAATGCCACATACCACGGATAAGGGAATTCCATATCTGGTCCTTCCTTATAGTTCCCAGGGTTCAGCTCGAGCATTCCAAACTATGTTTCGAAGCGCACTAGATTCCTACCCCAATCGAGAGCCACGTCCTTCCCACTTTGGTCCTGGTCCGTATCACAAGCCTTTGGCCAGAGCGATTGCTGATTTAGATAGGGATATCTATGAGCCGTCGCTCATCCCAGAGGAAGAGGTGCGAGCCTATAGGGACCTGAGTGAGGCTGAGTATAGTGCGCTCGTGGGTGAAAGACAGCTCAGAAGCTCGTCTCCGATATGGATCGTACCCCACCTTGGTAATTTCTGTCTAACAGGTCGTGGCCGAAAACCAAGAGCTCATCTTGGAGAGAGTGCTTGCTCCGAGACGTATGTCTTGCCGATGCTCTCGTCCCCTGTGTTTCTGACTGCCAAGGGTACGTACTTTGTCTGTCATGATCGTGCGTATACGTGGTTGCCCTCCGACTTTGCAGGCACATGTTATATCGCAAATTTGTTGCCTCCGACATTCACCATAGATGCAGACTATCACAAGACTAGAATTGTGAGGGGCGTGATTAGCGAAGAGGACACTGCCGGTCAAGAGGCAGGAGACTTTTTCAAGGGTTTCTTTCCGTTTTGGGGGCCTATGGTTAATAGTAGGAACCTGAGACAGTTGACCCGAGTAGTGGAATCGACAGCTAATATCACTGCCAGTGCCCTTGGTAATATCACCACAGAACTTCAGGCAGATAGGCTTATGACGTTACAAAACCGTATGGTTTTAGACGTTGTTCTAGCAGATCGAGGTGGAGTATGTAAGGTGATCCATTCGAGCTGCTGTATTTTCATTCCAGATAACGCTCTGACTGTCTATCAAGCCATCTCAAAGTTGCATAAGATCTCTGAGTCCATACACGTGGACGTAGGGGATTGGACGCTACTTGGGTGGTTTTGGGGCCTAATGTCGACTTGAGGTTGGAAGATTCTGATGATTATCTGAGTTGTTGCAGCGTTTCTGTTCACGTGTTGCCTTTGTGTGCAGTGTGGTCCTGCCTTATGTGGCCTCTGTGCTACGACGTGTATAAGACAGCAGCCTGTTACCAAAGGAGCTCAGATGGATAGAATTATGCTGCAGCAACATCTAGATGGTCTGATGAATATCAACTATGATTCTGACTAGTGCTTGCCTACATGAGGGCAAAAGGAGCATCTGAGGTGCCGTGACGATCGTAAGTGGTGTTTTTGACTCGCACGAATATGGTCGAGTCTGGTATCTATGAACCGCAAATGACGAGTTTAGTGTGTGTACGCAGTTTCGCTGTGCTAACCTAAACCGTTCATCTGTTTCGTGGGTTTCTATATCTGTACCCACGGGTTCCATCTTAGATACGGCATCCATTTTGTCTCTTGCCCTCAAGTAGCCAGCGAACGGACGCTGTCCGCTTCGCGACCCTGGGATTCCCAAGACTCTTGCGGAAGACACGTTTCCTTTGAAAGTGTCTTTATGATGAGGGGGATGATACTGTAAGGCAGATGGCCCCGCTTGAGGCTCATCTTGCCGTGCCGGTCTATTGTCTCAGCCGTGCATCTCATTAGGCGCGTCCCTTTGATGCTTGCAACTCGTGTTTCCCGATACCACCCCTTTTACACCCTTTCCGATCTCCCCACTGTTTCTGCCTTCCTCTGCACCTGTCCCTGTTCCTTCTTCGATCTGTTTACTGCCAATTGGAATGTACTAATGGTGGGAAGATGGGTTTTTACAGTTGGGAACCACCAAATGTTTCCGTACTTATGTTCCGGGCTTTGAACGCATGAAAGCAACCTCCTTGTGGTTTATGATGGGAACCAAGTTGTAAACCTTTGTGTATCATGTTAACCTATGAGAGAAATGTGTATAAAAGGAGCGATCCACAGTAGCAATTTGAAGCAGTCTCCCAGAACTTACACGTGTTGTACTTCTCGTGACTTCTGTTTTCCCTGCAGTAATAAACCTCGAATTTTTGACGCCGAACGAAGTGTCCCGTGTCTCTGTCATTTGTACGCCGGAACAGGTTACCCTCGAAGGTTTCAGGTGTTGTCCCCTGGCACCGCTGGGTCTTAAGAAAAACCCAGTCCTTCAGTCGTGGGACCACGGCTGACGAAACTGTTTGTCACCGCCTCATCGACCTACAACTCATTTGCATTTACAAACATTGCACCTGTGTGCCAAGTTTTTTTGGCACATTACCCACAGACCAGAACCATCTTGGATTTTGATGCATCTCTTCCCCCCCCACAGTCTGTCTTTGACGCAACACTTCTCCATGGAAATGCCTGTAGACTACTCATGTAGACTACTCATGGAAAGTCAGCTTGCCTCAAAGTCATGCAAAGCAATGTATAACACAAGTTTTTGTTACTTTGGAATACTATCCAACACAAATCCTAGCTTGCATTGGATAGTAAACCATACCCTAACACTTAGTGCCGGAGCTGCGTCACAAAAGTGAATCAAATCTGGCTCAAATCATTTGTGAATCTGGGCGTTGCCTTATTGATGGTCAGTATTAGTGTTGTACGTGGCAAGTTTTATCGTACCATAGAAATTCAACTGTATTGGTATTTTGCAAAAAGAGAAATATATTATAAAACAAGATGGTTTGAAGGGAATACTCCATCAAACACCTGTAACATGATAGTATGGCCTGCATGCACACGAACACACATTCCGCAATTCCTGTAGGTATATTATGCATGCATGCCGTTTCTGTAGCATCAACACCCAATGTTGTCCAGAGTCTAATATATCATATACTTCAGTATGATTGTGCAAAATCCTCTTTTCTGAGTCCCACATAAAATTAGACACTTGGCAATTTTGCTATGTTTTTCAACCATACGTCTATCTTATGCGGATTTGTGAATTTCTAGAATCTTAAAAGAAGTATTTTACCAGTAGCTTGTGTGTTTTTTGACCAACAAGCCTCTGTCTTAGGTCCTTAACCGCATCGCTGCGGCGGCTTTTCCCGCTGTGCGCGGCAAATTCGAAATTACCGCGTTAAGTGACGAGCTGGCCTTGTCATCCGCGCAGGACAGGTAAGCGCGATGACGAGCCCAGCTCGTCAATAGCCTCGAAGGGGTTAAATGCAATTTTGCCTTCGAGCTGCTAGGACCAGAATCTTTGGCATCTTGACATTGTACTCTCTTTCATGTATTTGAATGGCAATCACTAGGCCTAACTGAAACTGATATGGTAATAACTATTCAATCCAAGATATTTCTAAAGAAAAACAACATTTTGCTATACTAAGGAACGAGACGCAAGCTTCTCCCGTAGTTTACATGACTAGAGTTGAAGGACTTCCAACTTTTTCGGAAGATACAGCTTTGCTGGACACACTTCAAGTGGCATTTGAAACAGAGAGGAAAGTAATGTGTACATTTGCATCTATATTACATAGCTCACCGTTGTGAATGCATTGAGATGTGCAAGCTGTCTTTTCTCACCTGCCTGAGCAATATGTTTGTAAATGTACCCTGCAGGAATAAAAACAACACGGGGCACTGGGGACCGCAGCTCTAATGATTGTTTTTGCCTTTTACTCGACGCCAGGGAGGGGAACCCCCGAGGCTGCCGATGTCTCCTCATTTGCAGGTCTTCCCTTATCCTATGGAGCAGCGTGCTTTGCTCATCAGCCAGCCCGACCTTCTAATGAATGCAGTGCCCCCTTCCACTACCGCCTCCCAGAGGACAAATGCCAGATTCCAAGGGAACACATTGGTTATTCATACCGATTTAATACAGTACCTACCCTGCCAATCACCCAGGGACATTACAATAAAAGGCACTGTTTAAACAGCCCTCCTTGTTTCTGCTGAAATGACACAGCGTGACTATTGCCTCGAATACATTTCCATGTTCAGCACAACGAATTTATATTTATTCCGTCTGATAAAGCTGAGTTATACTGAAGCTGCGATGAACGTGATGGTTTATCCATTTTGTCCTATTTTGAAACCTGTGGGCGAGGTTTGCTGATTTAATGCAGTTCCACTGCAGGTCATTCATGCTGACCCCTCCATTAGTCTGTTGCTGATAACGAGTACAGCACTATTTGTTCTGTCAGAACGTTAGAAAATGGAAACTACGCTTATTTCAAATTCTGTGCGTATTCGAAATGTGCTGAATCAGCACTTGATGTGGGTGAAGCACAGAAAAATGCACCCATCTTCAAATTTGTCTAGGGTAACATGTTATGGATTTACAGTAAATATCTATAGGTTGTGTCAACTTTGATGTTGACCATTCCATACATTGCATCATGGGGCTAACGAAGCACAATGTCGTGAATAAAGCGCTCTAATGTTATTAATTGGTAGATAAGCATTCACAAGCAATACAGAATACAAATGTAATTCAGAGGTGAAGCAAAATTTCCTATAAGTGGGAAAAGGAAGATCTACCCAATATAAAAATTAGAGGGAAGTACCTGGAACGTCGGTAGAATGGATCTATTTCAGGTGTTCAAGATGCACTTACGATTCTCAGGCTGAAAATGCAATGCAGTCAGTTTAAAGGTTTCAAAAACATCAGGTATACTAATAAAGAAACACATAAATAGTCAGAATTTAGAATTTTAAAGATTAGCTAACAACTGATTATCTCTTTAATTCCTGAAGTTCTGGATATTGTTTTTGCTCTCGGAGGGGTACTTTGCTGTTGATCCAAAATAGTAATGAATACATTACAAAGGAACCATAATGAAATCCCCTCCCCTGTCCAGCCCCTTAAACATGCACAGCTTCAGCAAAAATACCACAAGGAGAATGGAGACACGTAGAGTATGGTAGAACACAAATCTGAGAACCGAGGGTTATGACTTCAAGTGTTAAACAGGCTGTACATCTAGTCAGTGAGTAGCGGGTATTCATATTTTCCCTATGTGCAGATAGTTTGTTTCCCCCCTTACCCAAATCGCTCGCTGTTCCACTTCTATCAACAGTCACGGCTCATGGGCCTCATTGCCATTCGGAGGGGGAAGAGGAGGCTCCACAGCCAGCTCCACAGATTGCACCTCGCCCACCTCCTCCTCCTGTTCTGTATCCATATCCACCTTTCGTGCCAAGAGGTATGCAGTCAGTGGGCCCCATATGTCCTTTGGTCTCGACGTCAGGGGAAGAAGTTCAGCGTAGCACATCAATTGCTCCTGCCAAGTGGTCAAGTCTTGTATCCAGTCCTTCAACTTTGTTGGTGGGGAAGGACCATGGTCTGTGGACGAACTCTGGTGGCCAGAAAGCCTGGGGAGTGCCCCCCCCAAGCAGGCCATCAAAACCCTGGGGGTATGGAAGGACTCATCCCTCAGCTACCAAGTTCAAACCAAGAAAGTGGCGGGCACCTGCTTCGGGCTCCTATGGGGGCTTAGACCCCTACTGGGTTTTTTTGATCTATCAACTCGTCAGACCATCATTCAAGCAACTGTAATGTCCAGATTAGACTATGTCTGTTCCTTGTATTTAGAGTCCAATAAGGCTGAGATTACGCAGCTACAATGGATCCAGAATGCAGCAGCCAGATCTCTGATTGGCCTGCGTAGGTCCTGCCCGGTGTCTGCCACCATCCGCCGGCTACACTGGCTGCCGGTTGCCAGGAGAATTGAGTTCAAGGCTCTTTGCATCACCTTTAAAGCCCTGAAATTCAACTCCCCCAACATCCTGTCCAACTTAGTCACGCCCTATGTCCCCTCACGTCAGCTCCGCTCACTTGGTCAGCACCTGGTGGTGGTTCCTAGGTTTCAGAAGGTATGCTCAGGAGGCCGCTCCTTTCGCAACAGGGCAGCGCACCTCTGGAACTCGCTGCCTATCCACATCCGGAACCTCACCAACTACTTAGCTTTCAGGAAGGCCATTAAAACTTACCTGTTTCCCACCGTATAGTCTGCCCCCTTCCACCCTCTCTGTGAGTTGCTTGGCTGTCAGTGCCGGGACGCCCCTTTTCTGGGGCAGCTGTCGCGCTATACAAATCACAGTAACATAACATAACATAATTTAGGAGCGCGGCCCCTTCCCCATTTACAGGCTATTCAACGTTTTGTTTTCTGAGGAGACCTAGTGCAAGGTACTTTTTATGTGCTGTAGCTATATCCTGGGTGCTACCTTGGAGTGCCATCAATGGGGTCGGCTGTAGTTGTATCCCTATCATGTGTGATATACCTTCAAATACCTGCGACCATATTCTGATATTTGTGGAGATTGCCATGCTAAATAAAGAAAATACACCCCCTCCCCTCTACATCTTGCCAATCAATCGTCTTCCTGTAATTTGAATTTATGAAGTTTGGCAGGAGTGTAGTATAGCCTATGTACGAATTTATAGTGGATGAGACGCAGCTGGCTGCTAGCTGTAACTGTTTCTGTCGGCATGCAACTGAATTCCCACTGCTCGTCCGTTAGGGGCCTCTCTAGATCCCTGTCCCATTTCGCCCGGGCAAGTGGGATATAGGGAGGTGGTGCATTTTGTATGTGTTTGTACAGCAGGGATGTGACATGTTTGGGAGGTCCAGGTTGTAAGAGTGCGTGCAGTGGTGGTAGGGTAGTCGGTTCCGAAGGGAACGATGGAGTGGCAGCTTTCACACTATGCCAGAGTCGTATGTACATGAACAGGTCCATAGTGGTAGGATTATGTACGCCAAAGCATTGCTCTTTGGAATGGAACTTGCCTCCTATATGAAGGTCCCCCCAAGTGGTGTATCCTAGACTGTCTAGCAGTCGCCGGCATATCTCTTCATATGTGATCTGTAATAAGGGGTGACGTGCCAAGGGCATTCTAGGAGAATACATTAGTGGGGCCTCCAGTCTAGCAGTAATTTTTTGCCAAGCTGTATTAGTACAGTCCACCGTGGACGGGTCACACTCCCGATCCTTTCCAGCCTTGAAGAGGTAGCCTGAGGGTGGAACAGAGGCCATATAACCGTCTTCCACAGCCAAGTGCATAATAAATAGAGGTGGGTGAAACCAGTAGGCTGCGAAGTGCGCTTGGGCGCAACAGTTGTAGTATTCGAAATTGGGGACCACAAACCCCGCCTGGTGGTAAGGTAGCATCAGCATTGCAAGGCTTAGACGTGCCTGTCTCCCTCCTCAAGTGAGTCAAGTTATTTGTGTTTTTAGCATTTTAAAGAAGAACCTCCCAGGATTACAGGGATTATTAATAAATAGGTATAAAAATTTCGGTTAAAGGACCATCTTAATAAGTGAGACCCTCCCTGCCATCGAGAGGGGTAGATTTAACCACCGAGAAATGTTGTCCCTCACTTTGTTGATCGCGGTCCCATAACTGGTGCGCATGAGAGCCTCTTTGTCTTTGGTTAAGCGTATTCCCAGATGTTTAACTTCGTCACTCTTCCAGACCAAGGGGTACTCGAGATGATGTGGCATAGTCCTGTCTGTTAAGGGAAAATTTGCAGACTTAGCCCAATTTATTTGTATCCCAGAAATGGCGCCAAATTTGGTTATTTCCTGTAAAACAGGATTAAGGTTGTCTTGGGGCTTTTTAATGTATAATGTAATATCGTCTGCATAAAGCGAGATTATCAACTGTCGAGAGGGGTATACCAATGCTCTTTCTTTATGATGTTTCCGTATCTTTGCAGCTAAGGGCTCAATTGCTAAAGCAAATAGAATTGGGGACAGGGGACAGCCCTGCCTCATGCCTCTGGAAATATAAAATTATTGGATCTGGCCCTGTTTAACAATACAGTGGCTAGTGGCTGTCTGAGCATCAGTTGCACCCAGCTGAGAAAAGCTGGGGGCATCCCCATGTATCCCAAAGTACCCATCAGATAGTCCCACTCAACTGAATCAAATGCCTTAGTGGCATCAAGGAACACTGCCACCGCCAAACTGTTGGGGTCTATGTCCTGCATGACTGCCAATAGAGTTCTGAGATTGTGTGATGTTGCAAGGTTTGGGATGAACCCAGCTTGATCCGGCAGGACCAGTCGCTCCATCAGGAGTCTGAGACGATTAGATAGAACCTTAGCTAGTATCTTAGTATCACAGTTTAGCAATGAGAGGAGTCGCTAAGATTTGCAGTGAAGTGGGGATTTGTCAGATTTTAGTAGGGAGACTATTTGTGCCCCTCTCATGGTTCTCGAAAGGTAACCTTAGTCTCTCGCTTCATAAAATACCTCTTTCATTATAGGGGCCAAATGCTGCACATAAGTTTTATAAAATTATATAGGGAAGCCATCCGACCCCGGCGTGCGTCCAGATTTCATCTGCATTATTTGGCGCCTTGATGCCCTTGGGCTAAGTTGCGCGGTAAAAGTCCCCCTTCATTCATTCATTTATTCATTATGGCCTCAGTAATTTCGTTCACTTCCAAGTCAGCACTCAGGTATTTGCATGGAGTGTCCCCAAGCCAGGCCAGAGCTGTGTCCTCAACGTAATGTGGGAGGGAGGCCCCTCTGGGAGGTATATAATGTTTTATAATATTCCACAAAGATCTGCAATTGTTCTGGAAGGTTTCTATGAGTCTCACCATGTGAGTCTTGGATGTCAGCTATGTAATTGGAGAACTTGGGTGGGGGCACCAGATTTGCCAAGACGTTCCCCTGGCGGTCTCCCTCCCCATATATTCTTGCTGTGTGATACTTCCCTCGAAATGTACATTCTCGTTCTGCGGTATCCGTGTATTCTACCATCTTGTCTCATAATTTGGCACGGGTCTCACCCCCTCCGCTACAGAGGCGAGGTCTCTCTCCGGTGATTTAATATTGTTTTCCAGCCGGCCCCACATTTTGAGATGCACCATCCCCTAGTCGTCACTTTAAAAGCCTCCTATACAGTTGTGAGACTAGATACCGACTCCACGTTACGCGCAAAGAAGTCTTGGATTTCCTGCTCAATCTCAGTCCTAAAGACCGCGTCATGGAGGTGCAGGGGGTTAAGACGCCATCTAACATAGGGGGACTGGTCTACCGGGGTTTGCATAACTAATAGAGCCGGAGAGTGATCTGAGTATGTTCGGGCCAGGTGTGTCACTGTTTCCATCCAATGTGCCATACCAACGGATATGAACATGTAGTCCAACCTGGACCATGTTGAGTGAACTGCAGATTAATGTGTACCCTCTCTCTGTGAAGAGTGTTTGTAGTGCCATGCGTCGAGAAGATAATTGGTATCCACCAGATCTGTTAGTAGTCTTTGTGTGTCCGTGTAGTGTATAGGGGTGGCCCGGGATCTATCCATCTGTGGAAATTAAGTAAATGTACCAAGAGTCTGGATCCTGCTCCACAACATATTTAGGGCTTGTGGGTCGTTGATATTTGGGCCATAATAATTAGCAATCGTAACATAATGCATGGCTAGATGCCCCCAGCAATATCTCCCCTGCGAGTCGGTCTCAGACTCCCCCATCACAAAGGCCACATTATGTCTAATAAGAATGTCCACCCCTCAAGAATATGTATAATATGACGAAAAGCAGATATGTGATGCCCATCGTGTAGCGAATTGGGGTTTGGTCACCGGATCCAGATGAGTTTCCTGCAATAGGGCTATATTAATGTGATGTCTCTCTAAATACCCTATTACCTGCCTCTTCTTCCCAGGGTTATTCAAACCTCGGATGTTCCATGATAATATATGCAGTTTGTTATTGTTATGTGTAGTGTCTGTAATTTCCCCATTTCATATGAATAAGTGTGATGTGTAAGTCACAACAGCTGGTGTGCAGAACTAAATAGAATATTTCCGGGCTGGGACAGCCTTCCTTCTCCCACTCCAACATTCCAACTCGTCTGGCATCATTACCCACCAAATAAAACTTAAACCAAAGGCCAAACTAACAATAAAGCTTATTAGAAGAAATATGGGTGATCACCCTCATCACTAGTGGCCCACGACTTACCCTCTCTCCTCCTCTGTCTCACCCACTCGCCGCCGAGCCTTCATCAGACTAGCAGCATGTGTGGGATGGAGGTGAGTGTCCAGGCGGACCATTAGTCAATGTTATGTCGGATACAATAAATCACCAATTCCCATCAATTGGCGGTAGAAGGTCGGTTAGAGTCAGTCATGGTAATATAGGTTGAAGGCTCATTCATCAGTCTGGATTCGACATCGGTGATTGGGACCTGGAACGCTGGCGGGCATCTGATTCCATGGAGGGTGTCTGGCGGCAATGCTTGAGATACTCTTCTGCTTGCTGTGGAGTCTGGAAGAAGCGCTGCCTTCCTTGGTGCGTGATGCGGAGTTTCGCTGGGTACATCATCGCGTATGGTATTTCTTGAACTTGGAGCTTTTTCTTGACGGCTGCATAATTGCGTCTCGCCTCTTGAACAGTTTGTGTGAAGTCCAGGAAGAAGGCCAGAGTGGTATTTTCATAGTAGACCTGCTTCTTCTCCCGGGCCAGGCGTAGGACAGTATCCCGGTTCCGATAATTGAGAAAGCAGACTATCACTGGGTGCGGTGGTGCTCCGGGAGGTGGGCGCACAGCCAGGATTCTATGCGCCCTTTCCACTGTCAGGTGAGCAGAAAAGGAATCCCTCCCAAACAGGTCAGCAAGGAGCCGCTCAATGAAGTCCTCCATGCAGCCCGTGTTGGCCGTCTCGGCCAGGCCAGGAATGCGGACGTTGTTCCTTCTTGAGGGTGTTTCCGAATCCTCGTTTTTATCTGCTATGATCTTGAGAAGCTCATCCATTTGTGAGATGCGCTCCTTATTCGCCGTGGCCCATCCTCCAGGTCCGAAATTCTGGTTTCCGTCTCCTTGATCCTTTGATCTTGCTGATCTAGTTTGTGTACCACAGAATCTAATCTTGCATTCCTGGTGTCCATTTTCGAGTCTATAGACGTCAGGCTTCCTTTCATGCTGAGCAGCCGCATCTTCCGGTCCTCCTCCTGACTTTCCGTGGCGTCCGAGTCTGCTTGGTCTGAGGATCCGGGCTTGGGCGCCTTTACGTGATTCAAAAGATATTTTTGTCTGTTTCGTATTGGTTTCCCCCATTTTGCCAGCTAACTGTAAGCAGGGTCCTTATAAGCAGAATTAAGGTATGTCGCCAACTTTGGTCCCCCGCGATGTGCTGTAAACTGGCCATCGCTGGTGTCACCCACGCGGTCTCTCCGTGGCCCTCGGAAAAGGCCCAGGTCCTAATCTTGCCTTCTGCACCGAAGGGGGTAGTTATGTCGCTCAATCCAGAGGTAAAGCCATGAGAGGCTAGGTTGCAAGTTTCCGTTTCCTTTCCTCGCCAGACACATGTTTTACATGTAGTACTGGTCCTGCTAGTCTGGTAAAATGGTGCTCCCTCCACTTCGCATTGCTGGGTGCAGTATTGAGCAAGGCTGAGCGTTCTTGGGCTTCAGTCCGCTAAGCAGCTGTATTCTGTCACTTTGTTTTAGGCCTCCTGCCCATGTAGCGGTAAGCTCCTCTCCGACACCTGCCTCGCTGCCAGCGGGCGGCGGGGCCTCACGAGGGGGTTGTTTCCTGCCTGCCGAAATTCTCAGCCCAACTCAGAGGCCTTCCAGCAGGCAGTCCTCAACACCGGCATGGGCAGTTGGCACCCGCTATATTCCCCCACAGTAATGGGTCACCTCAGGGGAGCGCCGACGTGCCTCCGCGTGTCTCCCGATTACGGCAGCTCTGCCAGCAGAAGTATATTTATTTTATTTCTCTGTGGTGTTGTAACATTTTGGATTTCCAGTTAACCTTAACTATTGAACGCTTATGTTTTTGTCTTATTTGTTTTACAGTAAATGACCGGGTTCAACATCAAAACAAATGCAGAAGAGCTATAATGAACCTACCAGTTTCTACAAACAACATTATATATGAAATATAGCATTACTTACAAAATCAATGTTCTGTATTGCATCCAAGCAAAATCATCATCAAACCGGATTTACATGACTTTAAATGAAGTAATAATACTGTCCACTTTCAAATTTTCACTCTAAGCAGATTTACATAATGATAATTTAATGAACCATTGTCAGTCAGTCAACTTAAGCTTTATTCGACAATAAATGTCATAAAAGCAGTTAAAATAAAAACATATATCACACATTTTAAGAAAGATCAATACAATAAAATGTGAGTCAAAAAGAGAGAATCAGACACGTTAAAAAGCATATACACAGTATTGTCGATAGAAATTGATGCTAGTAAATAATAAACAGTTTAAAAGGTCCCAGCAGGACAAAGACATAACTCATTGGTATTAATGGCAAGAGCCTTCACACTTCCATTTGCTAGATTGAGCTTAGATCTGATTATCCACATCCATCATAAAAACGTTGCCATTGATACTACATACAATACATATGGATCAGTACACCATATTCTCATTGCTACACTCGAAAGGTGAGAGCCCATGTTCCTGCAAATTGGTTCCAGCTTAGGTTCGCGTGGTGAGCGCATACGCTGGACATACAAACTGCACATGTGCATATGTTTCTTCCAAGTCAGTGCAGTTTGGGCATTTATCATCGACAGCAGCAAACCATGTGGCTGTGAAAGACTTCAAGGGTAAACAACCCACTCTAAACTGGAAACACAGATTCCGGTCTAGTGGCTTAATGATTACATACCAGTAGTACTCAACACATGGACTTGGTTTTATATGTAAGAACTTTCCTGTTAGTGTAGCGGCATCACTGGTTCTATTAGCTTCTTGCACGATCAGTTCCCAATACCTTTGCTTGATTAGGATCTTTGATGGAAATTCAGTAGTACTAGGGTCAGCCCTCAATAATGGCATACCCATACTGATTAGGGAGGTACTGATGTCACATAGCCAACTAATTTTGTGGAAGTGGTCAGCCTCCATTATATCTTTAAGACCTTCTACAAAAATGGCCAGTTCTGGTGTACACCAGATTCTGCGCCAGTAGAGGATAGGGCATAATCTTGCTAGGTCGGCTATAGCTTTTCTGCCTAAATCATAGTGCAGAGGAGCAAGGGATTGCTTTGGGGTAGGCTTGTGATCCCTCGTAGGAACTTGTTCTCAGATACAGCAAGAGGAGGTAATTTCTCAGAGCCCCACAACTCTACACCATTCCGGGCTGAGCTCAGTATCTTAGAGCTGTAGATCTGCAGCACCGGGGTAAGGGGCTTGGTCAGTGATGTTTTAAATTCCTTAATCATGACGCCGGCCAGTTGCCTGTGCTTTAAGACCATGGTGTCAATATGCGGCGTCCAGATGAGTCATTAATGCAAGGTGATGCCTAAATAAGTGAATGCATCAACCTGCTCCAAGGGTTGCCCATCCATTACCATGCCACCCTCAAATGGCCTGTGTTGGTTTAAAGTTCATAAACTTTGTTTTTGCGGGATTGACTTTTTGACCGTGCAGTGATCAAAATTCTTCAAAGTGCTGCAGTACACGCTTTAAGCCGCTCGGTGTTTTGGATAATATAAGCGTGTCATCCGCAAAAATTAGAATTGTAAAATTACCTGCTAGGACTGGGCATCTGTGGGAAAGGAAGCTAAAAAACTGACAATACTGTTAATAAAAAGTGAGAATAATGTGGGTGCTAGGACGCAGCCTTTGCGTACTCCCATCTCGACTGGGAACCGGTCATTCCTGATTCCCTGAGTCCCCAACAAATTTGGGCAAAGGTATTTTCGTGGAGGCGGACAATTAAAAGAAGTAGGCTAGAAGGCAGCTCAAGGTCCTGCAATTCCCTCCACAATTTGGGCTGTGAAACTAAGTCAAAGGCAGACTTAAGATCTACAAAAGCTGCATAAATGTTGCCTTTTGTCACCGTCCGCCAATAGCTTAAAACGAACCGGAAGACCTGGTCAATAGTGCTCAGGTGGCTCAAGATGTCATTAGCATCAATCCAAGATTGAATTTTTGCTAAAACAAGTTGAGCTACGACTTTGTGGATTGAGTCTATGAGGCATATTGGCCTGTAGTTCCCGGGTGAGGATTTATCTCCTTTTTTTATAAATCGGGATGATCTCGGCCCCCCGCCAGGTATTCGGACTCGGAGCTCCGTGGGCGATGGCGTTTGCTAAAAGCATTATATACTGGCTCCATTTGGCCTTGTCCTGGAGGAAAATGTCAGCTGCCACTTTGTCAATACCTGGGGCTCTCCCACTGGCAACAGTGCTCAGTGCAATTGTTACATCAACTAAATTAAAAACAGTATCAGATGAATTAAAATAAACCCGGAAAGGATCATATTCTTTATTATCGTTGTCTGCATATTGATCTGAGAAAAACGTAAACCACGTTGCAGGATCCATATGATTTTGGGGAGATTGCCCTGGACCACTCGCAACCCATTTTACCGGGCTCCAAAAGCGTTGCATATTCCTCTCATTACATGCTTCTTTTAGATCCTGCTATCTTTTTTCGTCCCAGGCCTTTTTGCTGACAGAATTGCCTTCTTGTAAAGCTTCCTTGAGTATTGAATTCTGGGCTGGTCTCCTGATCTTATTTCCCCCCCCGCCCAGAACTCTACACGCTTGTTTGCTCTTGTTATTATACCAGTGTAGGTGTTGCTTGCTTCCCTTAGCCTTAAACCGGCGGGGATTTTGGAAGTGTGAACATATTCTATCAAAAAGAGTGTTATGTAAAAGTATTATTTCTTTTGGTGGACTGGAGTTGTGGTGAGAGGACAACATCTGGATTAAGGTGTGTTCCAAATCTGAATTGATCATTGATAATATATCAGGTCGTTCAACTACCATTGGCCATTTAAGGTGTTGCATATCATTAGTCAGTGCCAATTCCCCTGTCATGGGTAAATTTGGAGGTTGTGATTGCTCTTGTATATTCTTAAATGTAAGTGTGGTACAAAGTGGAATATAGTAGCTCTTGATTCTGTCCATCACAACCATATCTTGTAGAGTGTGCCAAATATTTAGGCTTATTAACATATAATCAATCAGGTTTGTGCGATGGCCATTACTAAAAGTATTTGCACCTTGATTGTCAGATCACGTTTTTGAATTAACCGCCCTTAGGCCATGTTCAAGGCTTAAGCCCTTCATCTGTACTGCTGCCTCTGCCCACCTTCTGATTGTTTTTTTTTCCAAACTAAGAATGCCCACTGCTCATCCTCCTCCCCCGCTGGGTCAAATTCCCCTATTATCGAAGAGCTCAAAGGTAGTATTAATATCTCCCTCTAGAACTACTGTGGAAGACCAGGAGATGTTGTGTAGGATCTCATCTAGGCCATATAAATATCAATGTCTCCCTACGTCCCACACCCCAGGAGGCTGGCAAGAATGTAATTGCTCTCCATCTGGAGTACTTGTATGGTAAGGCCAAAGTCCTGCCGAACCCAGATTGTGAGTCCCCCAGAAGGGCGACCCTTGTTGCTTTGGATGGCTGGTTTATAGTAATTTAGATAACTTAAATGATAATATGGTTCAACTGACCATGTTTCTTGGAAGATACATATGTCGCATTCCTCATCAAATGAGTTCCAGACTGGGGACACACCCCTGGACCGCAGTCCTGTGATGTTCCTATCACTAAATTTAGTGGTGATCGGTAGGAGGACGTTAAAAGCCTGACCATAGGGGCAGCAGACTCTGGGGTGCAATCTATCTCATTCACCACATTTTCCCCTCTGGCTTCCTCTACAGGGGAGTTTTCAGCATGGTGCAACTGGGGATGTATTATGGCGCATTGCTGAGACATTGGCCTGGGACTTAGGGGATGCTGGGGATGAGGTAGACCTTCAATCGATCTCCTTCAACGGGGACCCAATATTTTGGAGGGCTGCACAAGACGATCATTTTATTTTTACTGATAATTCTGAGCAGTTATACTTAATGCGTATTTTGGTATTAGCCAAATGTTGGATGAGTAAGTCAAAGGCCACCAAGTTTTCCACCAGGTCACAGTGCGTAAGGGTGAGTGCTATCACATCATGAGCGTCCTCAGGCCCCCCGGACAAGATTGCCTTTTAGCCCCAATAATGTCTTCCGTTATGATGGACCAGCATCCTCTCACTCAACATATTCAATGGGTGCATTTATTAATTAGGAGAGCTCATCCTCTATTTGTAACATAGATTGGTTCTTTTGGACGTTGACTAAATAGATTGTCTTTCTTGTCTCTGTGGATTTATGTACGCTAGATGAAACCCTTCAACTGCAATATTTACGAGTAACTTGGCTAGCCACATAATTAAAACCTCATTTGATTATGTCTCAATGCACACACTATCTCAAAATATGTGCATATTGAATCTGTGTAGATTGTATATCAATCATCCCCTCCAAAATGGTCTTTAGAGCCAGATTCATTGCCAATGAAACGGGAGGCAACATCATTAACATCATCCATTTGCAAAGAATTTAGCAACATGGGTTTTTGGATGTATTTACACCTCTAATAGGTATAATGTTCAGCTTGAGGTTTAACTCATCATGCACATTTGTGTTTACTAATGCCAGTGAATGGTTCAGAGTTTGAAATCTATATCCCTTCTAAAACATATAAAGTGATAATCTGTTGGGTTCTAGTTTTCATCAGGTCACTAATGTGGTTTTTGCTGGTCACTATCTTGTGGTGCAGTGGCTCTAGCAGGATGTTTTTGGTCTTTCCCATGTTCTCAGCATATAGAGTAGCATTTTCCAAAGTAACACAAGGGGCATGATGGCAAAGCAGCAGCTGTGGGAAGCTCTTCTGGTTTCCCTTATTAAGTGTATTAATCGTCTCCCTCTGATCTGTTCTTTCACTTATGGATAATTTTCCAATCTTATCTGTTACATCTTTCTTGTCTGCCATCTACATGGAAGTTTCTTGAAGTGGTTATTCGCTGACGGTTCCTTTCATATTCCCTCTCCCTTATGTAGAGTCCCGTTGACTCCTCCCCAGCTTGGTTAGCTTCCGAAGGAGAGTTTGCTCATTCTCACCTGTTTTAACTATCTCTAAATACTCCACAGTGTCTTCATGTTTAGTCTGTGGACTTGTGGTAAACATGTTTTCTCTATGGCAACATAGTTCCCATCCTTATGTCTATTAATTGTAAGCATTATTTCAGCTGTAATTGTTGGTCATTGATGGATCTATTGGGATATCATGGGCATAAGTAAGTCTCCTCGATTTCTGCTATGTGACTCTCTGCATTTTAAGAGGATAAACCCTCCAAAGAACCCTTTCATGCCCTAATCTCATGTTAAACACCCCCATATGTAGAACTATCTGCAATTCATGTCTCCCCACCACTTTACTTCTGCTGCTTCACATGTCTTAGACTGAACTGGATTGCCGGAGAGTAGATACACTGCCTGTCTCTCTTTATTGACTTACTCCCAATATTCGAGTCCAGAAACACCAGCATAAAGGTAGGACAGAGCTGGCTTTTAATGTAAAATATTACACAATCAAAAATCTAATACATTATTTTACATCTTCTGTGGTTGCTATGCCTGCATTCTTCTAACGTCTTTGTTTTTCAAATCACAACTCAGGCAGCTGCGTTATTTCAGTGCCATATGTTATAGAAAAAGACTGTCTCAAGCACAGATACCATAGTGATGTGAGGCCTCCGACAGGAACAATAGCAACTCGGTAGCACTTTTTGCCTTACCCAGCACAACCTCAGTTTTCCACTAAAAATGCCTTCCATCCATAATCAACCGTTGCCCTACATGTCGTCTATATTGGTAGAGGTATAATCAGAACCAGTGTCTGAATAGCATAAAGAGGAGAGGTTGGTCAGAGAAGTGGGAGATGTGAACCTATCTAAAATTGCACTAAATGTATGGTCTTATGCCCTTGCATTCTAAACAGCCTTCAGCCACAACTAGCATTCACTAGAGTGTCTACGAACTGCTTCGTTTCCGTAACTACCCTAGATCCTCCGAGGGCCCCCGGCTCACACTCAACACACGAGGCAGCTCCAGCAAAGCTCCCAAGACTCATGAAGGGGTCGGTGCGCCCAATGCTTGCTGCTTGTCAAGCCACAGTAAACATCTGACATTGAAGAAAAAGGCAGAATAAAACATTGTCCAATCCTATATCCACCCCATGGCAGTGTATAGCTCCTCTATGCCCCCTGCATCCTAGCCTGAGCGTCAGTCTAGTGTGTTCTTACTAAGCACATAAGCACACGTATTAGCATGACCCTGGCTGAAACAAAACAGATGCTTTTTGGGACTAGTAATCAGTCTATATGTTCAGAGAAGAGTATAATATGAGATATTATATTAGTGAAGATGAACCTACAGCAATACAGTCACAAGAGAATACGGGTTTTAAATTGAAAGAAGTAGAAAAGGATCAAGGACTGGCTCTCTGGGGCAAACAAGAAATCAGAAACCAAGGGTAAAATAAGCACAGGACCATATATAAATACATGATCAGAAACAAGGCAGAAATGTGCCGCTGCAGCTCAGGAATAGCCTACCACCCAGAGGCCTAATTTAGAATGGGTTTGTTGTAACAATAGCATCCCAACAACAATGTATCTAGGAAACATCTCTGGTGGAGATTGGAATAAACAGGGAGTCCTAATGACCAGAGAAGCATCAGTATCAGTTGTGGCAGATTCATTTGAAATGTCAGCTTAACAGAGAGAAAGACAGGGTTTAGAGAGGGAAAAACAGGGATTAGGATGACATACGCCAAAGAGCAGCACCTAAGCAACTCAGATCTGTGAAGTCATCGGCAGGAAAATGTAGAATAGTTGAGGGTCAGTTTAGCAAATATCTCTAATTAGTAGAAAGAACTACGTGAAAAGAGACAGTCTGGTGTTTCACTGACCGAGCAGTATATGACATCCAAACCCTTTTGCTGGTAGAAACCGGGTTCGGTGCTCATTTTGGCAGCTGGCAGGTTTTAAGAGGGTGCACAGCATTAATGCCTGAGTCAAACGTTGATGGTGTTGCTAGTTTAGATGCATGTTGGAACTGGAGCTGCAATAGGACAGTCACGCAAGAATCTCTATACAGCAGGGTGCGCTACGAAATAAAACAAATTTCATAGCGCACCCTGCATCGCATTTTGCGATGCAGGGCGCACTACGAAATTCGTTTTATTAATTAAATTGTTTACTTACCTTCAATTATCCATACTCCAGTTTTTAGCACCCCGCCACCCTGCCCCTCACACGCCCCGCCTCTTCGCGCCACCGAAACTCCCTCCACGGGCCGTGGCTGGTGGTAAATAACTTTTCCTTTAATGTTATTATTGCAACACGTGCAGTTTTATAGCAAGGAGAAGATACCGTTGTTTGTGTTGGTACTAGGGGCATTTTTCCTGAACATACAGACTTCCTCTATTTCAGGTTGTAACTGGATCCACGGCATTAATGCCATAGTCAAAAGGCAATGGTGTTGCTTGTGAATAGATATGTTGGGACTAGTGCTGCAACATCTCAGCACAGACACTTGACTCAAAATGTAGGATGTTGAAACACAAAAATGCACTGTTAGTATCAGTGGTCATATTCCTGAAATGCATTTACATCTACCATAAATAAAACCAAAGGGAATAATAAGGTTCCGGAAACTTTGTAGACCTGGGGCCTGATTCTGATGTGTTTAGGAAAGAATTCCCACCTATGGCCTGATTCTGATGCAGTTAGGAAAGCCTCCTAATGGCATTTTCTCCTTCCAAATTGGATCAGCAACGTGTCTTCCCAACCCAAGGCCCAATTATGATGCGGTTAGGAACATAAGCTCCCATTGAAGTCAATGGGAGTCCAACCAAATCGTATCTGGAGGCATCCGGATGCATCGTACTCCGTCGGTCGGACTCTCCCGATCCAAGTGGGTCGGAAACCATTTCCAAACCGACTTGGTTGGGAAGCTTTCCAACCCGCATCAGAATCAGACCCTAACTGCTAAATTTGTACATGCTTCTAGCTCCTGGGGATGGAGAAACATACAACTTGGGGTTAATTCTTACTTATTATGACTTCAGTGGGAATCCCAATTCAGATGCGAGCAGGAACTATGGCCAGCACCTCTGATTTCTTTACCATCACATCATGCCAGGAAATTCCTGGTGAAATGTGAATGGGAAAAACTGCTCACTAAGAAGGGAAAATATACAATTTAGTGTGCACAAAACCTAATATTCACATCCATCATACCTAGAACAAAATTCCTTTCAAACACAGTACTACTCCACTGAATTCACACAAGTATGGCACCATGTACCAGGATTTCTTCAGGTAATCTTGAAAGTAGAATAGAGGAATGGTATGTTTACATTCACATGTGCCAACTCCCAAACCTGCCCCATCCATCAACCAGTTCCACACGGTTCATCTACTCACCTTTATCTGTAATTGATGCTAGGTAAGGCAAATTGCAGACTTTAATTGTTTATTATCTACTGACAAGAAGAAACTCTTGCCTTTGCTCTGACGATCTTCTATGCCATAGGATTTGGTTTCAGATCATGGAGCAGTAGGAAATCACAATTGTTGACATTAGGAAATCCCTGCTGTCGTCATTGTATGCAGGGTATAAGAAAATAGATTATTAGTCATTTTCAGAACAGTACTTCACAATCTGATTTTACCTTTAAAGATGATTTTAAATTACATTTTATTTGAGTGTGAACAGCATTTCTCTATCAGGTCCCAAACTGACCTTATCACATATTAAGTGTAATAAGGTAACCCAGTTTTAGTCTATACGAGCAATAGCCTTTCAGCAGTGAAAAACAATGTTAGGCGTTTTTCACTTTTAAGACTTGTAAAACTTCAAAACACAAGACTTACCTTTTAAATACCAGGCACCCTGCTAGAAGATCCTTTAGAGCCTACCTTAGGGTTGACTTATATGTATTAAAAAGAGGGGTCAGGCATTGCAAAAGGTTTATTTTCAAAGTTCAAAATAGCAGTTTAGAACTGCACTATAAACCTCAGTGACAGGCCTAAGAAAAAGCTTTAAAAAGCTTTTTTAGAGCGTGGCACAATGAGTGTTGTTGCCACTAGGAACACTTATTGTCACTGGGTACAGTCAGTAACATTTTACTAGGGACTTACATGTAAATTGAATGTACGAATCAGGTGTATTCCAATTGTACTATATTTTCAAGGGAGAGCACAACCACATTACCACTGATTATGCAAAAGTAGAGTTCAAAGAGTCCTAAAAGCTGACAAAAATGGAATCAGCAAAGGAAGGCTAGGTCCAATAGGGGTGACCACATTATAAAGGCAGTTTCTTACATAAGCCACCCCAAGCTCCTCAAGCTAAAGGCAAGGAGCAACAGCCATTATCTTGGGAGGCTCCTTGAGGTTTCAGTGGAGAGGATGTTGAAAATATCTCTGCATTGGTTGGGTTGGTTCCGGCCTCACACCGTCCTGTCAAGACTAATCCCACCAAGACCATCACACTACTACGAGAACCCTGTACGCAGAAAGATTGACAGCTTCAGTTGTGGAATTAATGGGACACCGCCAGTTGTAGTAGAATATTTTTTTCAAATACCCAGGATGATGGAACCTCAATACTTTCTTGAATCATCGATTGGTTACTACTTCAACTTCGAGGTACAAACATTTTGAATCATAGGAGGAGAATCATTAACTTATATTCTGTAGTCAGAAAGGAATAATTACATTGAAAGCCCTGAAGAAGTCTGGGAGGACGAAACACGTTGGCTACTTGCTTTTACTGACTGTGAAGATGAAGAATAAAGGATCATGAAATATATTTGTCCAATTGATGTTTTGTGAAATGGAAAATTGAGAACTTGTGTTACACCATTTAAAGCAGTTTCTTGGCTGAACTCTACTGTATAGAAATACCACATACATGTTACATTGATGCTAACCAATACAGTTGACTAATCCCAAAAGGGAGTTGGTGTACCTCATTTGTTTTAAGCTTACTCTCAAATTCTTCTTCGGTCTTCATGGTTACTTTCCAAGCTTATCCCTAACCACTAACCTTGTGAGTTCTGTCATCAGCAACCGCACCTTAGATGAAGCTAATCCTAGCTTACCCACAGAGGCAACCTAGAAGGTAAATAGCCCCATCTTGGACAGCAAGGTTGTGTGGCCCATTTTGTCTCCCAGGTCAGTCTTCTGTTCCCTTTTCCAGCAATTAGTAAAAAATCTCTTTACGTAGTTTCATTGTGAATTAAGAGCGTCATCCCTCAGAAATACTCTTCGTCCTGCACCAAATTGTGCAGCTGTCACTGTACTTATTTAAACCACATAAATTGCACATTTTAAAACCATATATTTGCGATGATTCCTTATAGGCAACACAGAAGGAGATAGAAAAACGACAGCAGCAACTGAAAAACGTGACAGAGCTGGGTGAAGGACTGAGAGCGGCGCTTGGAGGGAAGGGCAGCCTGGTGGATGACAAGCTGAGCCTTCTGAACAGCAACTGGATCGCTGTAACGTCTCGGGCTGAGGAGTGGTTCAATTTGTTGCTGGTGAGAAATTAATAATTGAATTATTGGCATGAGGGTTAGCGCTGGAAATTGCCCCCAGCAGTGCTTTGAACAATAGTTGGACTTCATTTGTTTAAGTTTGTACCATGTTCATCAATACACATTTTACTGAGTATTGCCATCCAAAATAATATTGCATTTGACGTGGAATACACACCCTATGGCCCTTAACAATCACATTTCCAAGTTACTGTAACCCTACTATTGGGTCGATTATGATGGCGGACGGACCTGCCTCCGTCCGCCACCCCGAGGTGGAGGGACAGTTCACAGGGGCAGTGGCGTTCCCTCCGTTGAATTAGGATGTGACCACCACCCTGGCGGTCACATCCCGTATATTTAACATTGCGGCGGGTGCTGCTTTAAGCAGCACCCGCCGCAAAGTTAAAAATGCATGCTGTGCATTTGCATGCACAAAGCGGCAGGCACCTCCCGGTGCCTGCCGCATTGTGCATGCAAGTGCAGGGGGTACCATAGGTACCCTACATGTGCACCCCCCACCCCCTTTCACCCTGGGGGCCCACAAGGGGCCTCCAAAGAAAAGACCGAAGGCATTGGACTGCCAGCATCATAATATGGTTGGCGGTGTCTCGCAGACACCGCCACCATATGTGGGCACTTTTTCCGCCGGTCGAAAGTTACCGGTGGAAAAGCGGCGGACGGTCTTGCCGTTCGCCGTGGACCCCCCAGCCATCCTAATGTGGCGGGGGGTCATTGCAGGGAGAATGGCGGAAGAATTGCCCCCGCCAGCCCTGCGGAGGCAATCCGTTTGCCATCATAATCGACCTCTATATTAGTTGCGCAACATCGTATTTACAGGTGTAAAAAAAAGCTGCTGGCTGAAGGTTCCATTGCAAACTCTCAGGCCCAGTGTGGCCCATGTGGCTGCATGTCTAAGTATTCGTCCATTCCCACTATTTCACCAGGAAAAAAAACAGGTGCTTGTACTTTAGGGACAACCTCTCTGCAAGCAAACTAGTCCTGTCTGTGCTGCCATGCTACTCCACTGCACTATTAAAGGCAATTGAGAAGTAACATTTTAGAATTATTTCTATTTGTTTCCTGAAAGGTAGGAAGGCCTGTCTGTGTAACCTACCAAGACATCCTACATCATTCAAATAGATATCCCTATGATTCATTATGGAAATAAGTTTACGTTTTAGCTTTCCATATGACATATGGTCTATTTACTAAGGGGCATATTTACAAGACCCGTTGCGTCGCACTTGCACCACAAGTAAAAGTGACGCAACTCAAAAATGAGATTCATGAAGCCATGCAAGGCCATCTTGCATGGCCCTGAGTAGCCTCATAAATCATGAGTAAAGCAATGCATCGCAAATTGTTGTGTTACCTTGCTCTGCGCCAGGGAGGCATTTCAAGCGTGTTGCATGAGTGTTCCCATGCAACATCCAAAGATTTTGATGCATTCTCAGATTGAGCAGAAATCGTAGACCTGCAAATACATCAAAACCTTACGCCTCCTCAGGTGAGGCATGATGAGGAGAAACATGTTTATATCTCTTTTTTTCCTTTTTCTATGTGTGTTGCATTGTGCAACACACATAGAAAGAGTAAAATGACTCGTGGGATTGTTTTTGTGGAAGAAGGTGTACCCTTCTTATTCAAAAAACAATCCACCTTACAACACAGGCACCCTTGTAACATGGTGCAAGGGGGGGCTGCATTGGTACTAGGCAGCCAAAACTGCACCAGCACAGGGGAAAAGGCAGTAATGCACAGTATTATTTTAAATACAGCACACTCCTGCCCTTTCCCTGTCACGCATGCAGTGCAGCCCCAGCAAGATGACTTTCTGCGCTGCACTGCGTGCAAACTCGTAAGTATGCCCCTATAAAGATATATAGATATGCTCATATAAAGATATGGAGCATTCCCGCTCTCTCCTTGCTTACTGTGTGCAGCCTAGCACCATTTCATGCAGCCATGCTTCATAGTGCAAGTGTGCCTGCATTACAGGCAGGATTGTATTTGTACAGTAAAGGAGACCTTCCTGCACAAAAACAATCCTTAGAGGCATTTTTCTCTTTCTATGTGTGCTGCGGAATGCAGCCCATGTGGAAAGAGGAAATAACAAGGAGAAATAAAGATGTTTCTCCTTGTTACGCCTCACTTGAGAAGGTGTAGAATTTTGATGCATTTCCAGGTTTATAAGTCTTTGTGAATCTGGGAATGCACCAAAGTCCATGGGTTGATACATGGAAATACCCATGCTCAACCCATGGATCGTCTCCCAAGTTGAAATGTAATGTAACGCGGATCACTGACAGAACATCGACAGACAAAGTATCGAGATGTCAAAATACCGAGGATAAAATATCGACTGAAAGAATATCGACTTCCTATCTTCAAACAGGTAAGTACAAAAATATCGCCTCCAAAATATCAAGGGTAAAAAATATAGAATGTCAAAATATCGAATTTTTAAAGTATGTTAAAAGTAACTTAAAAGTAATATAACAGTAAATTAAATTATTATAACATAATTAAATAAATAAACGAAAAATTAAAAACGAATTAATGTAACTTAAAAAATCTTTTTTTATTAATACTTCTATATATATCTACATATTATTAACAAAACATATACAATATTTTTACCGTAGGATAGCGAGAGGGTTAAATGAACTCTAACGACTCCAGTGAGTGCAACAGTAGGAAAAGCGTTGGAACAATTAATTCTAAATAAATAACTTTTAATGAATTTACATATTTAATTAATTATATTTAAATTACTTCCCACCCTATTCCCCTATAAACGCACAACACGCTAAATTATCAATTAATCTATAAAAATTAATTACCAATTATATTTTAATTACTTACCAATTAATACTTAATTAACAAATAATTTTAAATAAATAACAATTGTTTAAATAACATATTTTATTAATTATAATTAAATTACTTCCCACCCTATTCCCCTATAACACAAAAATAAATTAAAAAATATATAATATATATCACTTAATCAATTAAAATTAATTATCAATTATATTTTAATTAATTACCATTTAAAAATTAACAAGTAATTGTAAATAAATTCCAATTAATTAAATAACAGTTTTAATTAGTTATATTTAAATTACTTCCCACCCTATTCCCCTATAAACCCACAACCAGCTACAGAAAATAAATTACTAAAAATAATATATTTATCAATTAATCAATTAAAATTAATCACCAATTATATTTTAATTAATTACCAATTAAGAATTAATTAACAATGAATTTTAAATAGATAAAAATTATTTAAATAACATATTTAATTAATTATAATTAATTTACTTCCCACCCTATTCCTCTATACACCCACAATACCGCTACAGATTTAAATTACACAAAAATTAAACATTAATATTAACTTACCTTAAATTCGATTTTTTTGTTGTCTATATTCTGTCTAGTCGATATTATGTCCATTCTATATTTTTGATTCGATATTATTGCTATTCTAGTCGATATTACATTTTTCTAGTCGATATTTTTGTAGTCTATATTATGTCTAGTCGATATTATGTCTAGTCGAAATTAAAAACTCGATATTATGTCTAGTGGGAAAAGAAAACTCGATATTATGTCTACTCACCATGTAACGCAGCACAAGCAGCTGCCTTGCATTACATTTCTTTAAAAAGCCTTGCTTGCCTTTGTAAATTATATTGAGGCTTTCGTGTTGTCCTTGCCTGATGCCAGAACAATGCTAAGACTTTATAATGATGACGTAACAATGTACTTTAATGCATACAAATCAGCTACCCCTCCAATAACACATTGACTGTATCATTGTCTTGACCCAGTGCAGTGTTCTGCTGCCTTTTAATTAGGTTTGCACTACATAATTAATGCCTACCTACATACATACAGTACATTTTTTGTAAACTGGTAGTAATAATCTGTGCAATTACTGTTCCCTATATGTCAGATAAAATGCACTCTCTGTGATTGCTATGATTCTAAACCACATGCGTTGAATTAGACCAATTAATATGCAGTAGGAAGGCAATACCTACTGCAGAATGATGCGCAATGAAACATTTCAAAATATCTGAGTCTCTTCTGTGAATCGGTCATTTGCACATTTAATAATATGATCTTTTGGTTGAATGCAAAGCTTTTTTTTCCTAGTGCCAAATAGATGCAATGTAAGTATATGCTCACATATTTACATACAAATCTAAGACATTACTCAAAGATTTTAATATAATGTCTAGGACTGATATGTGTTTTGGCTTCTCTGATTCAGTGGTGTCTAACACGATCAAATGGGACCTCGGCTCCCGAATTGATGATACAGTAATACTAAATAATCAAATAATACAATTACTGCCTCTGCTTTTAAATCCTGCTTCACATTCTGGAACTCTCCCCTTCCCTCAACCATATATATCAGTAGTCAATGTTATAATTTTGCCTCCCTGGTCTTGATCATCGCATCAGTTTTTTGTTGGCTACATTCTGACATTCTGATCAAGTGACATAATCACATTAAAAATCCGATAGCATGTCTCCTTACTAAGAACCAAGATACATTTCCATAACTCTAACTAGATTTGAGGGTCACTGTGGTAATTGAAAGTCCTTGGAGCCAGGTATATGAAATAGGTAGGATTTATTAAAGCTTAGTTACAGGATAAGTTCTTTAGAAGAGGATAGGTAGATGGAAATTAGACCCCACCAGGAGCAGCCTCCCTGCCGCTCAGCCTGCCATCAACTGACACTCTACACTCAAACCATTCAATCAAACATTCCATGCGGTCATCAGGCATTCTAACACTCATACTAGCTGAGCAACAGGGTAGACACAGCCAGAGCAAGGAAGGACCCAAGTCAATTATAACAGTCACACTGGTAAAGCCCCCAGTTGTCAAGCCAGAAAAACTGAAAACAAATAAGAATTGTGCAATGCAAGAATGATAGTTCAGTTTGTTGAAAGATTTTTTAGTGGGCAAACTTAAATGGTGCCTAGCCGTTTTTACCACACAATCTTTACCATGCAGGACTTTTACCATCCAGTCTTTTCCATGCAGGTAAGTGCCATACAGGTATTTTTAACCTTTACCACAAGAAACTTTACCTTGCAGGTTAGAATATATTGTTCTTAAATAACATTATTTTTTATATTATTTCTAAAAAAGCGATAAAGGTGCAGGGTCAAGGTTGGATATATGTACAGGGGTAGGGGCTATTTTAGGGATCAAGGGTGGGGAGAGGTAAAGGAAGGCAAGTGTAATGTTTGGGTTTAGGGGTGGGTGGAGGTAAAGGGAAATAAGGGTCAATTTAGGATTTAGGAATGGGTTGAAGGAAATAGAGGTAAGGGTAATTGTGAAGTTTAGCGGTCGGTAAAGGCAAGGGAGGTAAGGGTAATTTCATTACAAGACCAGAGACTACCACTTTGTAATGACCTTTTATTTCTGCCCCCACACACAGCCATTTAAAGAACATAAATCACATCATAAACAAAACATTCAGTTTTAGAACTTGCAAAACAGTATGTAACTCTACGTCAGTAAGCATAGTTCTCTTTTTTATTCACTGCTCCTTAACAAGATAAATACTATGGCATTATCTATACTTGCTATTTCTTTCTCATGTTTATAATGATTATCAGGTTTTGTGACCTTTACTTACTTCTTAGGTTGGTTGTGGTATCATAGCACCACTCCAATTTATGGTTGGGTTCTTTTGTCGTTTATGTTTTTAAATATACTGCAGCTTTTCCCTGAATAACAAAGGCTTAACTTCCATTTAGGTACTTTGTTTCCTTTAAGCCTGGGTCCTTTTTTGAGTCCCAATGCTATGGTGGTGGGCTGGCTTCAGGCCCGGAGCACTTCTCATGGTCTTCTATGATTACATTGCCAAGGGCCCATGTGTCTTTTGAAAGGTGCTCAGGTGCTGTGTGAAAATCCACCTAGTAAACTACAAGACACACTCTCCCGTAATTCAGAAGAATGGTTCTGCCTGCAATGGCTGCATAATGAACCAGCAGCCGTTGGCTGTCCCAATTTCCTCTGGTTGCATCGCCGAGTCCTCCGTGAAAATGAAAAAACGACTCTGCGTCTTGGTGGCCATTTTCCCTTGGGCTGTAAGCCCTTTCTGTTTTACACTCTGCACGTGCAGAGCGTTGCCTTAGCAACGCCTTCTCCTTCAAACGCTTGCTATTTCTGTGGCGAAGTGCCAGGGGGCGTTTCGGTAATCTTTTAGGCGCCTGTTTTGTCTGAAGAAAATATATATATACATGATAACAAGGTGGAAACCACACTACACAGAAAAGAGACATCGACTAATGCAACTCTACATGCCGAAAGTTTCCACAAATCAACAGTAAAGGACAATATCACATATGGTGAATTTTTAAGGCTTCGCCGCATCTGTTCACAGGAAAATGAGTGGAAAATGAACAGTTGCGATATGGCAAGAAGATTCAAACAACGAGGCTACAAACAAGGAGTAATCAAAAAGTGCTGGGAACGAGCCAATGAAAAGAAAAGAGAGGAAACTTTACAAATAATACCAAAATGCAAAGACACCTCACAATCTGAAAAACAACACGTAAGACTTATCATTAACCACTCAAGAGAATCCAAACAGATTATAGGGAACTTAAGGAAAAATTGGAACTTGTTACATCTGGACGAAACCACTAGTAAAGTAATGGGGAAACACCCAGAAGTGACTTATAGACGTGCCACTAACCTGAGAGACAAACTGGTGCATAGTCATCATCAAGATCCAGAAAAAAAGAAAAAAGGCATTAAGCATGGGCAGAAAATCCGTTCCGCTCTCGGACTTTGCGGATTTTCGGTAAATTCGCAATCCGCGAACGCTCGCGAATTTACCGAAAATCCGCAAATTCGCACGCAGCGGATTTATTTTTCTTGGTGATACAATTTTGCGGCGTGCGGCGTTCACTTACCGTCATTCAGCGTTTGCCGAGTTGTTTTTCTTGATATTTTGCGAGTGCTGCGCCATTTTGGATCTTGCTGCGGGATCCCGCGGGAGTTTGGCGACGCATCGCGAGAGTTCGCAATTGCGAACATGTAGGTGCGGCGGGCAGCAACAATCTCGCACTCGCGAAATTACAAAATTTGCAATTCTGCACAAGAATTCCACTAGCAAGCAACATAGACCTTCTGAAAACGATGATTTTTATCAGAATAACTCCTCAGGTTAACATTTGCCTGCACTTTTTTGGATTTGAGGCCTTTTGACTCTCTTTGGATCACTTTTTGATTAGAAATCAACTTTCATAAGTTTGTTTGTTTGGGGCATTACAGTTGCTGTTCTGCAGAAAGCACTCAGCAGGTGCAAAAGTTCACTCATCATTAGTAACCATTCCCTGTAGTACTTCCTGAGGGCCCCCTCCAGAGTTCAGTTGCCTATGTTTGTTTGGGGCATTACAGTTGCTGTTCTGCAGAAAAACGAATTTTGCAAACTGAAAGCCCTCAGCAGGTGCAAAAGTTCAAACGCATCATTAGTAATTGTACCCATTCCCTTTAGTGCTTCCTGACTGGGGCCCCTCCAGAGTGCAGTTGCTAGTTGCAACAATTGTATGACCCTGCTCTGACCCTCACAACAGGCTCATAGAATAGCTACAAGTAGGCCACAAAGGTCCTGGAAAAATAAATTACACTGCAACAGAAAGCAAATTACAGATAAGGAAGCAGGTGTCAGACTGGAATTTTAAAACAGTGACACATTAATAAATCAACCCCAAATTAATTCATGTCAGTTGAAGCAGGGCAGGTGTGCTTGCTTCCCCCCCAAAAAATCTACAGTGATGATGAACTAGAGGGTGGCATTGATGTACCAGAGGGTGGCATGGGTGAAACAGAGGGTGGCAGTGGTGAAACAGAGGGTGCTGGGAACCTGTGATGATGAACCAGACGTAGAAACAACATAGTCGCGACCATTGCGAGTCGACAAGTAAGTTCGCAATTGCAAACTGGTACAAAACCCTCGCGAACTGGCAGAAACTCTTGCGAACACAAAAAAAAATAGCGAGTTCGCAAATACGCAAATTCGTGAACGCCAGATTCGCAAAATTCGTCCATGCTTAAAAGGCATCCAATGGTTAAAAAGTAAAAGCTTTGTGAAATGTCAGCAGTGCAAAGTATGTCAGATCGCAGTAAACAAGACTGAAGTAACCTTACCAAACAAAAAATCGTGGATAATCAAACAGTTGATAAACTGCAAAACTGAATTTGTAGTATACTTGATAGAATGTCCGTGTGTTTTAAAATACATTGGAAGCACAAAAAATGAATTGAAAAAAAGAATCCTTGAACATGTAAGGGCAACGGTAAACAAGGACAGAGGCAATGCTGTTGCGAAACATATGGAAGCTGCACATAATGGAGATTGGAAACTGCTAAAATTCTACGCCCTGGAGACAATTGTCCCTCATGAGAGAGGAGGGGACAGGGAGCGAAAATTAAGATGCAGGGAATCACGGCAAATTTTGAACTTTTGAACTCTATACCCAAATGGTCTGAACCAGAGCGAGGAACTTTATGTACATTTATAAAAGGAAACAATGCATTCTGTTGTGAATAGTTGAATGGGGAGCTCAACTTTTTAACCTTCCTTAGTTTTTCATAGAGAATATATGATGAACACAGAGAAAGAACTGGGTGTTGACATGGATATAGAAAAGGGATGACACACACAAACATGAGTTTTATGGTTGCCATGACACATAACACAACCCAAGAGCCCACTGGAGGGCTTTGACCTTACAAATAGTCACTTTACAACGATTGCCCACTGGAGGGCAACTATCAAATTCCTCAGACCAAAATCACCATATTATTGGGAAATGTAAGCCCTTGGTAGCAGACAACCTAACTAATTTGACTTGGGTTCCGTTGGCCTATAAATTATGAGGAGAGGGAATTGGAGAAATCGGGTTACACCCGAACTATCTACAATCTTAAGCTACTGAATCAGGGTGGCGTAAAAGTGGTTGGAAACCTTGCGGGTTAAATAATGGAACAAATCAATATCGAGGGACTAAATAATTGTAATGTGAACAACAATGTTTGTCTACAGTGTGTGTGCAATTGATACGGCAAATTTATGTACAAATTATCCAACAAACTACATATCCCATAATGCTTAGCGAGAATCAAGAGGAAGTGACTCGCAAATCACGTGTGTTTTTCAAATCACTTCTTAAAGAAAGTTATGTGCAAAAGTAAATATCCATCGTGAGCAAGCCGCCAGTGACGTGGCGAAACGCGTAGGTATTTATCTTGCTGGAAATTACAAATGAATAAAAAATTGGAAAGAACAGATCCTGCGAGTGCGTATTCATTCCTGAGAAGGAGGTGTTTCAGATAAAATTCGGCGGGGCTCTGCCGAGGAATATTGCACCGGTCTGAGAAGCGCCAGGGGTCAATGAGGACGAGCAAAGCTGATGGAATATATATATATATATATATATATATATATATATATATATATATATATATATATATATATATGTGTGTAGGGCCTGTAAGTTCGGAATCACTACCACTCACTATCTTACCCCGTTTAGCACAGTTGCCAAGACCATCAATGGCAACTATACTTGCAAGACCGACCATGCTGTGTATGTTCTGGCGTGCACCTGTGGGCTTAGATATGTGGGTAGCACTAAGTTCCAGGTGCACGTCCGAATATTACAGCATTTGCGGGCAATTCTTCATAGTGACCCAACCTACCCGGTCGCTCGACATTTCAAGCGGGTACATAACAAAGATTTAAACTGTCTCAGCTACTTTGTGATTGGGGCAGTACCCAGTTTGAGAAGAGGAGGTGACCGCGAGGCAGAGCTTAGGAAACAGGAATCCAGATTTATATTGGAACTCGATAGTCGTTGGCCCAATGGGCTTAACAATATTGAGGAAATGCATCATTTTTTGTAAATTGTCTTGTAAATACTGGTTACTTAAATTCTGTCTTCCTTTCCTAAATCAGTAACTATATACGTACTTCTAGCTAGGTTCCCTATTAGGAGTACCTTATGTTTTAGATATCTCCTGTCCCATAGTTTGCTTTTACAACTAGTAATGTTTTGATCGACATTCACTTATGGTGATGCACATCGTGCACTTTATTAGGTAAAATTATTGATAAGCATTTCTACTATATTCATACAATTACATTCCAGGACTCATTGAAAGAGTTTTATGGTGATTATTCTAATGGCAATTTTATATTGTATAGTGAATTTAATATGAATGCAGAATTTGTAGATTTGTACATATATTTTGTTGAACAGAACCTATAAAGTGTGTATATGGAGATGTACAGATTTGTGAATATGTATATAATGGGGGGTGTGTGTGTGTATATATATTCTTGGGATTCGTTTGGTTTATTTCGTTTGTAACTGCAGTACGCTTTGTCTTTAGATTAGGGTGATTTATAGTTACATTTGGTTAGATGTGTGGTGTGTGTATATACATGAAATATGGTATTATTTATACATATTGTCATTTTTAGCTTCTTGAAAAATAACTTCTCTCTCTACCTGGAACTTTTTTTAAAAACTTAAAATAGAAAAGGATTGTTTGATGAATTTACTCATACAATATAAATGCATATTGAATGCTTGTGCATCACTGTTCTAATGGTAGTCTAGTATGTTCCCGCGATTTTTGCACTTTATTACATCTTTTTCACTTATGCACTTTTTTATATCAATGCACTTTAAAACTTTCGCTGCTAATATATAAATACTTGCATATTTGCACAGAATAAGTATACATGTCATTTGAATTTTAATCTGACAATGGAGAAATGTGTCTAAATGCATTAGATCAGCAATATCATTGTACTGTATTGAATCAATTCCTGGATTTAACCAGTAATAATTTCCTGTATATGTTATTAGCAAATGCAATAGAATACCAGCGATAGTGTTTTTTCACTGTTTATTGTATATCACGTGATAATGGTGGACGCCACCAGGGGGCGGTGTCAACATCACTGCAAACACATATAAAAAAGCATAATTATTCTAAACATGTTGCAGCGTGAACAAGGGCTTTCCGCCCGAAACGCGTCGCTGGTTCTGTTCTGTTGAATAAAATACCATCTTGCTGACTCTGTTGGTCCGGTCCTCATTCTTTGCTGGCGTGGAGGCGGTGTCTGCGAGCGCAGAGCAAGCTGAGGAGGAACTCCCTTTTTTCATATATATATATATATATATATATATATATATATATATATATATATATATATATATATATATATATATATATATATATATATATATATATATATATATATATATATAAGAAAGGGGAAAATATTTTCTTGGACCTTTACTGCAAGGTTTGAAAGGACCTTCTCTCTATTATGTCTAAAGAAACCAAGGTCCCCCTGCCTCTGCCTCTCAGTGGGAATATTTTTGGAAGATATTTTGACTGGGAGCTTACATTGTCCCTGAAGGAAGAGGTGGAAGCTATTTTTGCTAAGAGGAAAAGGGATTCACCCTCTGAAGAGGATTTTTTCTCTTTGTCTGAGGATAAGACTCATATGATTGTGAAAGAAGGTGGTAAGGCAACTAAGAATGGGAAACATCTCACGAGTGAGGAACACACAACAGGTAGCCTGAGCACTACTACAGACCATGGTGTCCATGTCAGCACAATTAGCAGGAGCGACCATGTTGGCACACTTGATCTAGTGTCTCTCATGGCATAAGTAGAACAAGGGGCCTTCATGGCCCAAAAGAATGCAGTATAGATACTGATGATGATTATTTATATGACAATGAAGTAGAAAATCAGGTAAATGTGTATGTATTCAATCCATAGGATACGTTGGTGACTGATTTCCTCAGAAAGGATTTGGACCAACCTTCAATTTCGTAGGCTAATTAAAGACCTATTGGGTGTGGAGATGTTTATTCCTACCCGCATTACTCACCCGAGAAGTTAGGTCTGGTGGCCTATAGACCACATGACCTCCTTTATTAAGTTCTGGATTTTTAAGTCTCTCGATAAGGAGACTCAAAATCTAATGAGTTTGAGTTTAAGGAATTTGTAGAGCGCGCGTACACCAGTCGGTTTCTTGGCGCTGTGTGATACTACTACTCAAGGGGCAGAAAGACTGAGGGACAAGGGAAGGTTAAGAAGGGAAGGCTTGGGTAAAAAGGAAGGTTTTGAGGTCTTTGCGAAAAAGGGGGTACTGGGAACAGGATCTCAGATGGAATGGGAGAGAATTCCAGAAGGCAGGAGCCGTGGTGGAAAATTTGGAACCTCCCCATTTGATGAGTAGCAGAGCGCAATTCTCTAGGCGGAATGTAGTCTTGAATGGCCGTACTAATGAAAGACGGGGCAAAGCCGGACCGGGCTTTGAAGATGATGCAGCCAAGCTTGAATAGGACTCGTTGCCGGCTAGGGAGCCAGTGTAAAGATTTAAGAAGGGGTGTGACATGTTGTGATTTGGGTAGATTGAATACCAGGCGAGCCGCCTGGTTTTGAACCAGTTGGAGACGCCTCACGAGGTACGCTGGCATGCCATGGTAGAGGGCATTGCCGTAGTCCAAGCGAGACGTCACCATGGCCAGAAGTATTAATTTGAGGGCGGATGGAGAGAAAAATCGTGAAACTTTACGGATTGTCCGGAGGGAGAGGAAGGCTGAGGAGACGACAGCACTAACTTGAGAGTGGAGGGAAAGTTGATTATTGAGTTTGAACCCAAGAGTCTTGACGGAGGGAACAGGATTGGGTGGGGAACCTAAAGAAAGGGGCCAGAAGGAAGAGGACCAGGGACTGGAGCAACCACCTGTCAACACCAATTCCGTTTTGTCGGGATTGAGTTTCAGGTGGTTGAAGTTCATCCAGTCCTGGATAAAAGTCATGATAAACTGAAAATTAGATATTGAGATCGTCTGCATAGTTGTAAACAGAGACATCCAGCTGCTGTAAAGCAAAAATAAGGGGGGTAATGTAAAGGTTGAATAACAGTGGAGACAAAGAGGATCCTTGGGGGACCCCGCACTGGACTGGACGAAAGTCAGCTGAGTACTCACCCAAGCGAACTGCTTGAGTGCGACCACTCAAGAAGGAGGATAGCCACAGCTGTCCCTCCGATTCCCGCCGCCTCGACACGTGAAAGTAAGATGGCATGGTCCACCGTGTCGAATGCGGCGGTGAGATCAAGGAGGACCAGAGCCTGGGGCTGACTAGTATCCATGCCCTCTCGGAGGTTGTCAAGGACGGATATTATCACTGACTCAGTTGAGTGTGCAGGGCGAAATCCAGCCTGCCTGGGAGCCAATACACTGTTCCTTTCCACAAATGAGCTCAAGGTTCTGACAACATGACGTTCCAGTACCTTTGCCAGGAAAGGCAGGAGAGAGATAGGGCGGTAGTTGGCTGGGTCCGAAGAATCCGCACCAGGTTTTTTTAAAATAGGAACAATCACCGCCGATTTATGTGATGGAGTGACAATACCCTGGGATAACGAGCTGTTAAGAAACGTGAGGGGCGGTGACGGGCAAGAGGAATAGATCTGCTTCAGGATGTAGGCAGGGCAGGGATCCAGAGGGGAGCCGGACTTGACCAGCGGAAGAATGGAGGAGAAAGAATCGGTCGTGAGGAGGGGAATCGAGTCAAGGCGTGCTGCGGCTGGAGGACAGCAAGGGTTAGTGAAGGAGGGGGATGGAGGAGGAATCTTTGCTTTGATCGTGCTAATTTTGTCAAGAAAAAAGGAGTTAAGAGAATCGCAGAGTGGTTGCGAAGGAGAGGGTTTGAGTGAGGCTCTATCAGAATAGGCAAGGTCTTGAACGATGGAAAATATTTCTCTAGGCCGGTTCTCCGCAAGCGGTATTTTAGATGAGAAATAAACCTTCTTAGTTTCCAAGATAGATTTCTTGTATTGGGATAGAAGAGTGATATATCGGTTTCTTGAAGTAGGGCAGTAATCCCGCCGCCAAAGGCGTTCCGCTTGGCGGAGATTAAGTTTTTGAGTCTTCAAGTCGTTGGAAAACCATCGGTTAGCATCTTTGGAGCGCTTGGACGAAATGCGCTTCAAAGGGGCGATGGAGTCGCAGCCAGCCCGCAGCCAGCTGTTGATAGATTCCGCTTGTCCAGATGATGGCAGTCCTGAAAGGTCAGGGCTGGACGTGGATAGTGTGGCAGACAGGGCCGCTACGTCAACGCGGTTCCATGATCGTGCCCAGACGTTTTTGGCGGGGGGGGGCTTGGGGAGTAAAAGGAGGGATAGAGAAAAGGTGATCAGAAAGTGATCTGACCAAGCACAGGGAGAAATGGATAATGAGGTGACCGGGCAGTCTCGGTACCAAATTTGGTCGAGGATGTGTCCCAAACTGTGCGTAGGGGCATGAACAGCAGAAGTGAGGTTGAGAGAGCGAAGTGAATCTGAAAACTCCTTGGAAGTTGCACACTCAGCGGGGTCAGAGGGCCAAAAGTTGAAGTCTTCAAGGACAACGATGGAGGAGTGGTTGACTACCAAGGTAGCCAGCAGGTCTTGAAAACTTGGGAGAAACGCTTGCGGGGAAGATGGGGGACGATAGATAAGGACACACGTGAGCGGGGGGGTCAGGGAAAGTGAGCGGGCAACTAAACAGTCTGATGAACCCAGGGAAGAAAAGGCTAAGGATTAAAAAGTGAGTTCTTTACGGGCAATCAGGGTAACCCCTCCACCTGGCTTTCCGGAAGAGCGATCGGCTCGGAGAGCATAATAAGATGGGGGGAGTATTGCCAGTAGTGAGGGGAGAGAGCTGTCTGAGAACCAAGTCGCAGTAAGAAATAACAGGTCGGGTTTATGGGACTCCAGTAGCATAAAAAGGTCGAGCTGATGGTTGACTGCTGATGAATGAGGGCTGAGTACCTGAGACCATTCCTAGATAAGAAATCAGGAATCACACCCAATCTGGACCTTGATTTTGTGACTTTTGTTTTTTAGTCAGGAAAGCTCCTTAGAAAGGCCTGGAGGGCTGCCTTTAGCAATGCCAAGATATATTGTTGGTCACACTGGGTCCACTGGCCAGTATCTTGATTATGGCTGTAGAGGCTTACTTTAGGAGCATGCCGTAAAAAATGAACTACTCAGGGGCTGGAGCCAACAGGCTTTATGCCTGCTTGGAAATGCCAATGCGGAGCAAATTGCTGAGAGAAAAAGAACTATCTTGATGAGGATTCATTCAAATGCAGGATATCTAGCCAACAAGGAAACTCGAGGTGACCCTATTGGTCTACTCTTTTTTAAAGAGTTTTATTAAAATATTAGGCGAGTACATCTCCATGTTTACAGCCTTAAGTAGGGCCAAATCTAACATGACACAGATGTTCAACAAAATAGTTTTTTGAGGGCTGACACGAGGGGGCTGGCTGTCAGCTGTGGGCTAAAATTGCCCCAGTATTACCACCAAGATCAGCAGGAACATAGAAGGAACTTCCATTCTAACAGTGGCTTATTCCCGCAAAGAGGAGGAACACCTTGTTCATAAGACAGCAGGGGTAGATTCCTGGGTGCTGGAGATCAAGGTAAGCTTCAACCCTTTATTGGTTCTTCCCACAAACATGTCAGGGAAAGGTTGTACTTTTTTGCCCAGAACTGGTTTGGCAAAACAAAGGATTCATGGTATTAAAAAATATGAGGGGATTTAGAATAGAGTTTTGCAATATTTCTTTCCAAAAGGTGCCGTCAAGGGAGTTATCCTTAGACCAGGAGCAAATGACACTGGTAGATACAGAAGTTACCCAAATGTTGCTCAAGCGGACAAGCTACAAGTTCATGGGCTCACAGAAGGGTTTTGTGAGTACTGTTTTCCTAGTGAAGAACAAGGACAAGGGTTGGCTGGCCATAATAAACTTGAAGGAATTAAACACGTTTTTAGTTTACAGATACTTCAAGATGAAAGGAATCCATCGTTTGCAAGACGTTTTACAGGAGAAAGAATGGCTAGTGAAGTTGGATCTGAAATAAACCTACTTCACTATACTCATTGACCCAGGTTTGCCGAAGTATTTATGGTTCAGTTGGAGAGGTATTCTGTACTTTTTCTCCTGTCTACCGTTTGGTCTGTCATCAGCCCTTTGGGGTTTCACCATGGTAATGCACCTTATACTTGCTTTCTTGAGAAATAAAGGAGTACATTTATTAATTTACCTAGATAACATGTTACTGATGTCTCAGGATCAGGGAGACTTGCTGAAGCATATGAAGTGGTCAAGGGATCTCCATGGAGCCTCAGGCTTCATTATCAATGTAGAGAAGACAATCATGACTCCAACACACAATTTGGAATTTCTGGGATTTCAGGTTGATGCAAATCTGGCTCAGCTTTGTCTCCCTCATAAGAAATTGACAAAGATCAAGAAAGAGGTGAGTCACGTTCTAGCAAAGGAAGTGATGACCTTGAGGGATCTAGAAAGAGTGGTAGGTCTTTTTTCGTCCTCCATTCAGGCCATTTCCCTGGGTCCACTGCATTACAGGGCTTTCCAGAGACTGAAAGCCCTAGGTTTTAGCAAAGGTCTTTGGTATGCAGATGCAATTACCCTGTCCCAGGAGGCTCAAAAGAACTACAGTGGTGGTTGAACAACTTCGAGAGCTAGAATGGCAAAGCAAAATTTAGGAATGTACCGGAATTTACTGTAGAGAAAGATGCAAGCAACCTTGGTTGGGAGAAAGATTAGGAGAGATAGAAACTGGAGGGAAATGGTCCAGGGAGGAACTATCCTTGCACATAAATTGGAGGTGTTATCCAGGGCTGAAAACTTCGATGAGTTTTTCAGGTCTATTTTAGCAAACTGCGTGGTGTTGATCTGGTTGGACAATGTCACAGCTGTATCTTACATCATTTGGATGGGGGGAGCAATATCAAAACAACCTGCAGATCTAGCCAGGGAAAATTGGTATTTTTGTTCAGAACAGAAAATTCTCTTGAAAGCAGAGTTCATCCCAGGTCATCAGAACAAGAGATCAGACTGGAACTCAAGGTTCTTGAGAGAAACCAGCTACTGGAAAATGCAGGATTTGTGGGGCCCCTTTCAGGTACACCTGTTTGCCAGCAGATTTACATTTCAGGTACAACAGTATTCCAACTGGAGGCCAAATTCCAGTGCATTGGCAGCGGCTGTTTTTGTGCAGACTTGGAAAGGAGAGAATTGTTATGTGTTCCATCCATTTGCTTTGATCCAGAGGGTGTTGTTAAAGGTCCAGAGAGAACGATGTAACATTGTTCTAATAGGTACATTTTGGATCTCCCAAGTTTGGTTCCCTGGAATAATGGAATTAGCAGTAGCAGGGAATACAAGCCTTTTAACAGGATAGGGAGGAGAGGAGCATCCTTTAGTACCAGAAGGCAATTAGATCCTTCTTGTTTGGAGGATTTCAGGAGATCTAATAGATACCCTGGCCTTTAGAGAGAGGCGAGGACTCTATTGGATGAGTCATGGGCACCAGGTACCAGGAAAAGATACAGAAGAGTATGAAGAAAGTGGTGTAGTTGGTACTTGGAGAGGAATGTGGATCCCTTGGAGGCTCCTGCAGTAGAAGTGGCAGACTACCTTGCTGAGTTGTTCAAATCTGGCCTGTTCTTTAGAGCTGTTAACTGTTCTTAATCGAGAATTCGGTAGGACATTCCTTGGTAAATTACTTTACTGCTGGCAGTGATCTTTTGTTCGGCAGAATGATGAAGAGGATAAGACTTAGGCGACCACCTAGGGCTCAGTATAATTCCTTATGGAACTTCAATCTTATTTTTGACCTCTATTGTCTGCTGGCCTGATAATACCTATCTTTCCTTAAGGCAAATATAGCAAAAGTTAGCGACTTTGCTCTGTCTTATCACTTTTAGAAGAGTCTCAGACGATAAAGCATTAGAAGCTTGCAATAGATTTGATTCCCGGGGTGCGATCCACTTTGAGATTTGCAAAGGGACTAATCCATGTCTGAAAATATTTTTTTTCCCTTTTTCAATGTCTGCAAAAAATTGTGTGTAGTGAGTTGCATAAGAGTTTATGAACATAGAATGTTGGGATTTAGACCAGGTGGTTAGGTTTAGTTGTTATTTCCTATGTAAAAACCTATGTCATTTTCAACAGCTACTATTTCTCTGTAGGTAAGGGCAGTGATGTCCAAGGCAGGAATTGATTTTGGGGTACACTCTTTGAGGGGTGTGATGTATAGTAAAGTGTTTGGGCAGGAGGTACACTAGCAGACATTGTAAAACTGGAAAATTAGTCAAGTGTTAGCATTTTTGCAAATTCTTATCTTAAACCAGTGGAGCATGTGAGTAGCCTGGCACTAGGGAACTTTAAACATGCATAATGTTAGCCTCTGGTCCTGTAATGAAATGGCGATTCGTCATTTAGCATACAGAGAGAATCTTGATTGTATTAAAGGCAATGGAGGCTAACATTATCCAACCCCGCCACTCCCAATTTGTTTGTTTGGAATTGTCTATGGTTTAATGTAACTGTATCATTAACATGATATTACTTTACAAAGGGAAGTGTTTTACTTCAAATAATTTTTTTATAGTATCACTTTGTTTCTTTTTTCTTTACTATAACTCTGCAGTAAGAATATTTTTCATTCAAGCCAAGGAACTTCTTTTGTTTTCATTACAGCCTAAAATAGGACTCTGCTTAGTGACCTGGAGTTATATACTGTTTTGAAAGTTCTAAAACTGTAATATTTTATTTATGATGTATTTTATGTTCTTTAAAGGTCTGCATGTTGGGGCAGCAATAAAAGGTTTATTGCATGTTAACTTCTCTTGTTTTTAATGAAATCAAGATTCTCTCTGTATGCTAATTGGGTTTTGAGTCGGGTGGAGCTAAATGAACGCAAGGGTGATTTTAGGTTTTAGGGGGCAGAGGGAAAGGGAGGGAAGAAAATTTGAGGAAAGAGACAAAGGGAGGTTAAGAGTAAAAGAAGGGGGCATTTGGAGGGTTCCTCCTCCTCAAAAACTAATATATATATATATTTATAAGGTTGGTCGAGATGGTATATAAGCTATATACGATAGGTCATGTGGTACCTTGATAATGACGTTTTATACCGTTTTGGAATTCATTCCTGTAGATATATTATAGATACTTTATTGTGAATTTTGCAACAACTTATTAAGCTTAAAGATCTAAGTTCTCTTCTCATAAAACTTTAGAAACTGACTGTTTCTCCATAAGTTATAACCATCTTTAACTTAAGTGATTCTCCAAATTAACACTCTTACAGGGGATGGATCTAAATGTAAATAATGATTTTTTTGTATATACTTTATTTCATAAAAAATCTTCAGTTCTTTACAAAGGGGTACTTTACACTTAATTGCGCATTGACATGTAATAATAGACCATGAAACCTGATAATACTTTATTTTGAATGTATGGTCATAAAATTTTGTTTAAGGTACTTTACGTTGATTGTACATAATTATGTATATAACTTTACAACTAATTGCGCAATGATATGTAAAACAGACCATGAAATTCTACAATACTTTATTATATATGGTCATAGATTTTGACTAATGTACTTTACGTTGATTGTACATATTTGTGTATATACCTTTTAACATGTACTGGCCATGTATATACACCTTGCTGGGTTGGGTTGGTCTAGATGACCATGGAAATGGTAGAGGGTACTTACACTATTAGCACTATATAAGTAAGGTCTAGACCCAGGGACTCTATGGTCCAGTGGAAGGCAGGAGCCGAAACGCGTAGACCGTCCAATTGATGCACGTTATCTTTTGCACTGGTGTGTAAATAAAGCGCTGAAATCCATCTGTTGCTGTGCCGTGGTCTTTACTCTACCTAAACGTGGAAAGAAGAAATCTGTGGCTATATGAACGCGTTAGCTGGAACGCGCAACACAGGCACTCCAAGACGAGGTGAAGCAGCCGTGACCGCTCTTTGATCGGAATCCAGCTGATCGCAATTTCAAGTTTGAACGGCTGACGCCTCTACTGCAGATCCAGGCAGCCCGTGAAGAACCGCTGTGGAGAGATTCAGAGCGGGAGAGACGTTATCGGGATAGTACGGAGGCGACCAGCGCTGGGGTGAGTGACCCGTCGTGGGGTTTGTCATTTTACCTAACTTGTTAGCGCGGCGGAGGCTGCGTTCGGGTGGGGTGAGAGGCATTCGCCCGCCGGTTTAGCGAGCCCTGGCGTGGGAAGCCCTGGTGCAGTGTAGCGAACGTGTGACAGCAATAATATCAGAACGCATCTTTGAACACACACGATAAATCACTCACCAGCTTCTTTGTTAGCGTACAGCCTGGTCATAATCCCGAACGGAAGGGAGAACGTCAACAAACCTGCGAGGAAACTGAAACATCGCGTCATCGGAGTGATCGACGAAACCAGAATATCCTTAAAGGGGCAGTGCAGTATTTTTGGATTTAACGTGGGAGCATAAAGCGTCCCATAGAAAGCAACAGAAAGCGTGTCATTGGGTCCAATAAACCTTTGGGATCAGAGGAGTGGATTACCCCAATTAAATACGAGCAAGAAAAAACACCAAAGCAAATCATTAACAGTGTATCAAAAAGAAGAAATAAATAAGAACCCAACCCAGCAGAAACAACCAAAAAACACATAATAACATGGCAGATAAAACAAGAAATCGCCAGCAGAGGGCAAGCGAGCTTCTGAATGACGACAATGCACCAACAGCAACCGCAGACGCTAAGAGGGATGGGGGAGAGAAAAATAAGGAGAGAACATTTGCCAATATTGTTAAAGAACTTCAGAATCTACGTATTCAGGAAATAAATAAGTGGTGGGAGAAGACATCACTAGAGAAATATATAGAATTTAAAAGAGTTCCTCGAGGTTTGAGGATTTTAATTATGCCAACTCTGAATGACCTGGATACGGATCTTATAAAGCTATGGCAAACGGATACAAATGAATGCTCATATAAACTTATGAGAACCCTCATCATCCATGCGGAGAGAAAACTTGAGAAAATACTGAGCATGATAGTAACTGTAGAAGCAGAACTCGCAGACATCCCCGCATCTGAGGAGATTAAGGAAGCATTAGATAACATGGAAAAGAAGATAGCTAAACATGAGATGGAGGTGGAAAAAAGGAAGGCCAACAAGTTCATGAGAGACAGATTGGATTATATGAATGGCCGAATTTACACTTTCGCAAGGAAGTATGACACCTTAAGGAGCCATGTGGCCATGGACAAAAATATGGACAGATCCAATGATCCAACTGAAGAAGTAGACAGCTCCGAAGTAAGCTCAGTTGAGGGAGAACAGAGTACAACGCCATTGGATTTTCAGGGGGAGATCAAGTTGGCACATATGATAACGCGACAAAGAGGAAGAGGAAGATCCAATGCCTGGGGGAGGGAACAACGTCCACCAAAGAAACCCCCGACAAACCAAAAACCAGAAGGGGTGGCAAAAGAAGTAAAAGCAAAGCGAGGCAAAGGAAAGCCAAAATAAAAGTCAAAAAACAACTGTCCGTACCTAACATAGTGGTAAATCTATCAAATAAACAACTTTCGGACACTCATCTAAAACTTTTAAATAAAGGTCTCTCCTTTTGCCCGACAAAATCTATGAACGTACCGAACGCACGCATTGACCTCTACAAATTCTGCAGAAAGGTAAAACTGAAGAAACATTTTGCTGAAAGAAATCGGAATATCAAAAAAGCCCGTGTATCTCAAATACAAACTATATCAACAGTTACACAGAAGGATTTAACTGCTATGATAACCCTGACATCGATCAAAGAAATCCCCTCCGGTAGCCAAGAGGATAATACAATCACACCGGAAATGGAAATTGACTTTTGTGAAGGCATTGGTCTACCGACCAACATGAGTGGAAACAGCGGTCTAAAAAGGAATTCTAAATTTTGCCCACAACTACCACCTGGCAACAAAGTCGACTTGTTCCAAGAGCTTATGGTTGAGGAAATAATGAAAATCTCAAACAAGACCAGAAAAAACGGACAAACTAAAAAACATAACCTCTCCTCGGAAGAACAAAAGGCAATGATGGATTTAAAAAATGATGTGTCCAGAATTATAAAATCTTCTGATAAGGGGGGCAACCTCGTTATCCAAAATGTCAAGGACTACATCGAGGAGGCAAATCGACAACTCCTTAACCAGGAACATTATGAAAAATTGAGCACTAATCCAATGGAGGAGTGGACCAATGAATATCATTCGATGTTACTAACCTGGAAGGATAGGGGTCTACTGGATTTTGATGAATATAGTTACCTTAAGACCAACAACCCAATAATGGCAACCATATATTTCCTCCCAAAAATTCACAAGTCACTAGACCATCCACCAGGGAGACCCATTGTGAGCTCAATAGGGTCCCTTTTGGAATCCACCTCTAGATTTATAGACATATTCTTGATGAACTATGTGACCAGCTTACCTTCTTTTTTAAGAGACACCATGGATTTTTTGCAGAGAATATCTACAGTTATATGGAAATCAACTTATCGAATGGCCACCATCGATGTCACCTCACTTTACACCTCAATACGTCATGAGGATGGTATTGAGGCTGTTAAAGAATCCTTAATGACACGATCTGTAAATTTCCTAGAACACTCTCAAATGTTACTGGAGATGCTCAAATACTGCCTGACCCACAATGCATTTCTGTTCCTGGGGGAGACGTATCTCCAGAAGCAGGGGACAGCAATGGGGACATCTTTTGCGCCCACGTATGCGAACATCCTGATGGGGCAATGGGAAAGTGAGGTGCTGAAGAGAGATGATGAGAACCCGGATGGGCCAAAAATTAAACTTTGGTGTCGTTTCATAGACGACTTGTTCGTCATATGGGACGGAGATGAGAACTCATTGAAAGCCTTTACTGAATCTCTGAACCACAATCGATTCAGTCTAAAGTTTACATCGACGATCAACTCTCATTTTCTAATATTCCTCGATGTAGAAGTTTTTGTTAAAAATAATAAACTCTGCTCGAAAATCCACAGAAAACCAACAGCATGCAATAGCATTTTACATGCTAACAGTGGACACCCGACAAGATTGAAGTGGAGCATCCCTTATGGTCAGATGCTAAGGGCAAAAAGAAACTGCTCCGAGGAAAATGATTTGAATGCAGAAATAGAGAATATGGGTTCCAGATTCCTTGAAAGAGGATACCCAATGGAGGTCATCACCATTGCAAAAAACCGGATGCACCTGAAAAAAAGAGAAGAACTATTGTCCCCAAAAAATAAGAAACTAAGAAGAAACCAAGAACAGGAAACTGATCAGAGCAGAGAGATAACCAGACTAATAGTTGATTATGATAATCAAAGTCCACAAATGAGAAAAGCCTACAAAAAACATTGGCAAGTTCTTCGTTTGGATAACACCTTAAATGAGAGTCTAACGAAACATCCCAGTATAACATACAGGAAAACCTCCTCCTTGGGAGACATACTAACACAAAGTCATCTAGTAGTGCGGGAGGAGAAAAAACAGAGATGGCTTACAACACCTGGCTTTTGGAAATGCCATAAATGTAAGGCCTGTGAACATGGGGTGAACATCAAATCTTATCTATTACAAGATGGCAGAAAAGAAACCATTTATGACCATATCACATGTGATTCCAAGTGTGTGATCTACAGGCTTCATTGCCCCTGTGGCAAATACTACATTGGGAGCACTGTAAATAAACTCAAGTTGAGAATACTACAACATCTGAGGGCGATAAAAAACAAGGACCCGTGTTACCCAATGGCCACACACTTTGCACAACACCACCAGAGTGACACCACCCTCTTGAAATATTCTGGAATAAAACTGTGCAAACTTCCAGAACGAGGTGGTGATCAGTTACAACTATTAAGACGCCTAGAATCGAGAATGATACTCAGTATGGGAACTGAAGCACCGTTTGGTCATAATTTGGATGCCGAATTGTATGTACATTTGTGAATTGATTCTTTGACCTTAAGATAATTCAACGAGACTTTGATTTCAAACCTGTGGAACTCTTAAGAATGTGGAAAATGTTGTCCCTTTGATACTGGAATGTGTACATGTTATGAATAATTGATTCTGAACCGATAAATCATTTAAGATCCTAGCATCCCCTTCTGAGAAGATAATGAATGAAAGGAATGATGGTTATTGTTTAATAATAGTTGGATGTTTAGAAGAGAAAAAGCTGAAAATATAAGTACTTCACATGAATTATGGTTGTTTGCATAGTAAGGTTGGTCGAGATGGTATATAAGCTATATACGATAGGTCATGTGGTACCTTGATAATGACGTTTTATACTGTTTTGGAATTCATTCCTGTAGATATATTATAGATACTTTATTGTGAATTTTGCAACAACTTATTAAGCTTAAAGATCTAAGTTCTCTTCTCATAAAACTTTAGAAACTGACTGTTTCTCCATAAGTTATAACCATCTTTAACTTAAGTGATTCTCCAAATTAACACTCTTACAGGGGATGGATCTAAATGTAAATAATGATTTTTTTGTATATACTTTATTTCATAAAAAATCTTCAGTTCTTTACAAAGGGGTACTTTACACTTAATTGCGCATTGACATGTAATAATAGACCATGAAACCTGATAATACTTTATTTTGAATGTATGGTCATAAAATTTTGTTTAAGGTACTTTACGTTGATTGTACATAATTATGTATATAACTTTACAACTAATTGCGCAATGATATGTAAAACAGACCATGAAATTCTACAATACTTTATTATATATGGTCATAGATTTTGACTAATGTACTTTACGTTGATTGTACATATTTGTGTATATACCTTTTAACATGTACTGGCCATGTATATACACCTTGCTGGGTTGGGTTGGTCTAGATGACCATGGAAATGGTAGAGGGTACTTACACTATTAGCACTATATAAGTAAGGTCTAGACCCAGGGACTCTATGGTCCAGTGGAAGGCAGGAGCCGAAACGCGTAGACCGTCCAATTGATGCACGTTATCTTTTGAACTGGTGTGTAAATAAAGCGCTGAAATCCATCTGTTGCTGTGCCGTGGTCTTTACTCTACCTAAACGTGGAAAGAAGAAATCTGTGGCTATATATATATATATATATATATATATATATATTATATATATATATATATATATATATATATATATATATATATGTATACACAAATCCATTCATATATGTGTATACATATATAAATATATCCAACAAGAATCTTGTTCATAATGAGCCCAAGAAAAAAGCAGGCACTCCAGGATGTCGATTTCACAAGATGATTTTAAAATAAGCTTGGCAAATGCGTTTCAGCCGGAGGGTGTTTATCAAAACCGTGCAACTCAGTGAATAGTGCCCTAGTTCCTTCAAAACAGTACGTCACTGTTTAGCATAGTAGAAATGGTGCAAAAACTGATCATATTACACTTGTAAAATAGCATTATGTATACAAGAACAATGCTGTAATCGTCATCATAGTTCATATTAAGTCATATGTAAAATCCCCACAATATAAAAACTATTTTCAGGAATTATCACGTTTTGTTTCAGCAACAAAAATAAACAGTAACACATGTTGCCTGATGAGGTTTGAAACATCACATTCTGATATTCCTTTCTCAGTAGAAAGGGAAACACTCATTTCATGAAAGTCATCAACAATGCAGCACTGAGGGGCAAATCAATCATGAAACAAAGTTATAATGCAGGAATGCCCCTACTTAGAATACTCCTAAACCTGTGGAAATTACAGAAGAAGGACTGCTGTGCTGCCAGATGACTTCCCTGCTGCTAAGCCCTCTCTTACTGTCTGAGAAGAAAGAGTGGACCTGCTTACCTTCATATCAGACTAACCTGAGTGACTCCAATGGTCAGTTGAATGACCTACGGTGTGAGCTACAGGGACATAAATAACTCCAGAGGCCTCTCTGCAACTGTCCAGCTGATCTGCTGCAACTGAGTCTGCTTGGCCCGGCAACTGGACCTGCCTGACTCATGCTGGCCTCTGCTGTATTTATATTCTAATTCCAAAGTGTTGCCTCCCCAGGTAGTGGACCCTTGGCTTGAATCAGAGAGAAGTCCCCCTTGCCTAACTGAAGGTTCCATAAAGTCCAGATTGAAAAAAGAAGTGACACAGAGCCCTACAAAGCCTCACTGGACAGCTGAGAACTTCATCAGAACCGACACTAAGTGATGCAAAGCCACTCCACACAACTGAAGGCTTACTTGGAAGTGACACCAAGTCAGTCAAAGCCTTGCAAAGCAGCAAAAGATCGCATAAGATCATATGGTACAGCTCCTAGTGGGACAGACTTGTTCATTTGCTCTGCATGCGCTCCATCGCGGTAGGCCTGAACTTGTTACTTTGTTCCATTCCAGCATGATGACCAGATACCCACAGTTGGCACTTTTTGCTTCTCAGCATCAATGTTACTTCAACCTTTTAAATCCAATCTCTCTAATTAAACGTATCTGATTTATTTCATTCTGGTATCAATTTATTTAATAAAATGTATTCTGTTTTACAAAATTGGTTTGGGATTTGTTCTTGTGTTGTGTTTTAATTTATGACCATGAGTGAGGCATAAATACTATACAGATTGCTTTTGTGCCAAGCTGCCAGAAGGTTAAGCATAGGTTAAATGTTTTTTTGGTTCATCCTCACAAGGATTGTAGTTGTTGCCTCAATGGGGCTTGCACCCTCCTTAACAAAGTAACCCAATTTTTTACAACCATTAAATATATGATTGTTATTTGAAGCTGTGCAAACCATACCACACATTACTTCACTGATCACTGAACCTCTTCAGCATCGTAAATGACATTATTGAACACATCATTGATGACAATAATCAAAGCATAACTGTTAGAAATGGGGGGTCTCTAGTTGGCAGAGGTAGGTACCTATGTCCAAATAGAGACCCTTGCTTTTAGTCAGGGTAAGGGGGATGCACTCCTAAAATAAGCCCTGCTCACCCCCTTGGTAGCTTGGCACGAGCAGACAGGCTTATCTCAGAGGCAGTGTGTAAAGCATTTGTGAATACAGTAACACGGTAAAAACATGACAATTGGACACCACACCAGTTTAGAAAAATAAGTAATCTTTATCTAAACCAAAACAAGACCAAACAACGAAAATCCACAATACTATCCTTAAAAATAGGTTATTCACTCAAATCAAGCCTCTAGCAACAAATAACTCCACCTGGAGTTATTACAACGTCGTGACAGATGAAAATTCCAAACAACGGCGCATACCGTTAAGTGCGCGTCGTCACACCCAGAGTCAAGCAGAGCCACGGAGAACAGTACCTTGGATTTGATGAAAACAAAGATGGTGCATGTTGTCGGGAGGTGAATCTTCGTTGGCTCCTGTGGCGTCGGTTCCTTACGACCCCAGGAGAGTTGATGTCTCTGTTCTTTACTGCAGCGCAGGGGAGATGAGACGTCATTTCCTTACTGTGTTGGGGAGGTGAGATAACGAATGGCGGCGAGGGGTTGGTTCCTTATGATGGTGCGATGATGATGGATATGAGAGTCCCCCTCGTCGAGGATAGGCTCTACATTGATGAAGCACCTCATCGCTGAAGTCAGGGCTGCGGTTCAAGTCGGAATGGTGCGTCATGGACATCACAAGCAGTGTCCTTGGCTCCGGTGCAGGCCACGACCACGTGGACAGCTTCGGAGTAGATGCGGCACGGCGTCGGCAGGTGTCCGGCCTACGGTGCATGTTGGGGCGGTGCGTCGTGTTATTCAAGAGCGGTGCCCACGGCTTCGTGCAGGTTGTAGTGTCACTTGCCGACATCAGTGTTGCAATTTCCTTTTGTAGGAGCTGAAACAGCAGTTCCAGATGCAGGGATGTAGAAGGGATGACGTCTTTGTGTCCCTGAGACTTCGGAACTGGATGCAAGCTCAGTTTCAAGCCCTTGGAGATCTTCTTCTTCAAGCAGATGCTAAAGCAAACAGCAAAGTCCTTTTCTCCTTTCCTTGGCAGCAAGTAGCCACTGCAGGCCAACCCCAGCCAGCAAACAGCACAGGGGCAGTATTCCTTCTCAACTTATCCCGCTCTTCTCCTTCGCAAAGGTTCCTCTTGATTTCCCAGAGGTGATCTATAGGTCTGGGTCCCAGTATTTATACCACAAAATGCTTTGTTGTCTGAAGGCAGAGAGTGTCTGTACCCAGCCAAAACCAGTTTAGTGTTCAGTGGTGCAGCTTCCTGGCAGGAGGTGGAGACAGCATTGTTCTAGGCAGACCATGCCCATTCAGGTGAAAATGACACATCAGACTTCTGGGACGACTGCCCCTCTCCAGCCCCTGTCATCTAAAAGCCAGACATGCAATACACAAACCTAGCAGAGGCAGACTGGATGGTTAGGCAAGAAAATACCTACTTTCTAAAGTGGTGTTTTTAAACACAGAATGTAAAAATTAACCTCACTAACATTCTGAGTTCAGGCATACTAAATTGTACTTTTCTATCTTGTTCCCAGGGTCAGGTATGTTTATATGATGTTATAAACAAACTCCCTATTCTGTCCCATCGGAACAGATAGCCTTGCAATTGTGAAAACGAAATTGGCAGTATTTCACTATCAGAACATGTGAAACAGTGTTTACAACACAGTCAATATCACGCAGGTAGGTAACAACGCAGTCGTTACAACGACCGCGTTTTTACCACGCGTGGCATTACATCGCAAGACATTTCAACAACTTGCACTTAGAGGCATGCAACAACAGGGAATGTGTTGGATTTTAAATCCAACACCTTCCCTGCTGTTGCGCTACCTGGAGTAGGAATAGTAATTTATACTATTCCTAAGTCCAGCGTGCCACCTAGCGCTAGTCCTTGAAACGACTTGAGATGTAATGCCAAGTGTGGTAAAAACGCGGTCGTTGTAATAACCACATTGTTACCTACCGCGTGGTAAAAGCATGTGCTGTAAAGTGCTACATTGTCAAGACATGCCACACACATCAGGGAATGTCCTACCTTTCACATACAAAGCACCCTACCCACAGGGGCACCTTGGGCCTCCCTTAAGGGTGACTAATATAGAGAAAAGGGAAAGTTTAGGGACTGGCAAGTGTGTGCACTTGCCAAGTCGACATGGCAGTCCCAGACTGCACACAGGCTCTGCAATGGGAGACCTGAGTCATATTTTACAAACTGCTTCTGTGGGTGGCACAATCAGTGCTGCAAGCCCACCAGCAGCATTTGATTTACAGGCACTGGGCACACATAGTGCACTGTACTATGGTCGGACAAGTAAATCAAATAAGCTAAACGTGGAATCACTAATCCATAACACAATTTACAAAAGGGGGAAATTTCACTTTGGCACTGAACAGCAGTGGCAAAGTGCCCAAAGCATCTAGACCAGCAAAGATGGAGCCTAAAATACAGCAAAACACAGGAGGTAAAGGCAAAAAATGGAAGGGAGACCCACCCAAATGGTGCCAGGTGTAACAATTACCAATTATATTCTGTCAATATCACAGTAAAAGACATATACAATTTTTTTAATACAAAATGCTAGGTCTAAATTTTCTGCTTTTAGAAAATGTATTTGTGAGCAGTAGGTAGTTGATAACCACCTAATGTGTCCTGGATTCATGATCTGTGGTCTGTCTACTTCCAACCACATCTAACTCTCCACAGTGGATTGAACCTCCAACTCCATAACCACGAGGTAGGCAAAGACTTGCATAGCATTTAGAGATCTGCACACTCTGCTCATCTTTTCCTATGAAAACACTTGTCTTTTATTCACAGAGTATGTCTTTAGGTTATCCTCACAAGGCAAACCGTTCTAGCTTTTCCATATACACCATGTCTAACCCTACCACACAGTGAAAATGGCTTTTCAAGGTGCTAGTAAGAAATGCCAACTTCAGTTTACTCTCTCCCTGCATCCTGTGCACACAGTCATTATTTGTGCTCTGTGAATGTTGCACAAAGGTTATGCTCTTCATCCACACTTTTGGTACCCTCTATCAGACATTATCTGTTGCTGATAATATGATGTTAGTCGGAATGGAAATGTTGACCAGTGGAACTCTTGTTATTTAGGTGTTTGTGTGGGTGTGTGATTATGTGTGTACAAATCTTAATGTATGATAAGTGGTAGCTTCTTCACCTCATAAAATAATAGCAGTTGTTTAAGCAAATTGAAATTCCCTAAAAAACACCATTAACTGTAAGTTATGGATATGGGTTCTTGGACAGATAAACTGACTAAGAGAGTCATAACTAGGAATAAAGACGCAGCTGATCCTTGATGCCCTGTGTATGGCCTCACACACTGCATAGCCTTCAGTCACAGGCAGTTTGAGATGATGATCTCTATGCCTGGATTTGGTTATGCCCTGCATTTAGGACTGAACCCATCTCCCATAGGAACCTATATCCAATTCTCGAAGCAGGAAAAGTGCCTCTCTTTGAAATCCTCACTCCCACTTTTTGCCTGGTAAATGATGTTTTTTCGCTGAAAGTGCACTGGGTTCTGGCTAACCAGGTCACCAGTGCCAGAGCTCCTTCCTAAAACTGTGCAATTGTTTCCCCCAATTGGCAAAACCTTTAGCACCCTCTGTAAGTCCCTAGTAAATGGTACACCTGGTACCTAGGGCCTAAGCTACTAAAATGGTCCCTAAGGGCAGCAGCAAAACTGTGCCACCCTAAGGGACCCTTCACAGAGCACATGCAGGGCTGCTATCACAGGCTATGTGTCTTGGTGTAGACAGAAGTGAAAACACAACATGTCACACATCCCTGTATGCCAGGTCCCCTAACATTGTATGTAATATTTGTAAGTCACCCCTACAGCAGGCCTTACAACCCTATGGCAGGGTGCTGAATATTACATGTGAAGGCATGCCTGCATGAGGAGATATGCCTCTATGCTGGTCAGTCCTATTACTGCCAGTACAGTGACCAGGGAAGCCATTTTAAAACATTTACTGGACACTGGTGAAAACGAGTTTCCCAGCTACATGATGGCTTCACTGAAAATAGGGATGTTTGGTATCAAACATCTCGTATTGGTAAACTCACACTGATGCCAGTGTTTGATTTACCAATACATGCACTCAGAGGGCACCTTAGGGGTGCGGTGCCCTCTGAGAACCTACTAGCCTTTTATGTCCTTGCTGACTGGTTTCTGCTGACTGGTTTCTGACAGCCTGCCACTGGAGACGCTGTTCTGATCCTTTTGCATCACGTGACCCAGAACAAAAACCTGTCCAGGAAGAGGGTGTAACAACCCCTCCCACAGTATGACCTGCTGATTAGCCTCCTTGGGCCGACAAGCTTGAAAGAGCTGCTGCCTTCGGTATGTGATTCTGGCTCCCCTCACAGGAGAGGAAGCTGCTCCCCTTTGTCCAGGACCCCCTTGCCACCTCGACAGGCAGGAAAATTAGCTAATCAGGTAGGAGTGCCACCTCCAGGCTAGTACCACCCCTAAGGTGGGCCACTGTGAGGTAGACACAATTTTTCATAAGTAGCCATCTTTGCGATGGTATACTTAGGAACTCTGGGACAGGGTTATGCCCACTTCCCACAGGAAGTGTTCATATAGGGGGGTAGTGACCCCAAGAGTCAGTAGCCCATTTGCTACTACCCTTCTCCCCTAATGCCCCTAAATTCAGTATTAAGGGGAGTACCTAGCACCAGAGCAGCAGATCCTGATGACCTAAGAGGAGAGAAGACACCAAAGAGCTGCAAAATCAGTGAGGAGAGAAGATGCAGCTGACCTGGTACCAGCTTTGCAGGCTTGTCTCCATCCCTTGTCAAAAGCTGCATCAAAGTCGACTCATCCTGCATCTGTTGATTCCAGAAAAAAAGAAGGAAGACTTGCCTTCGAAAAAGGCTCAAGACCTCCCACGAACAGCGGACCTCCTATGAAGAAACTCCAAAAGAGGCTTCTGGTATCGCCAAAACCCGACACCCGAAGCGACCACTGCACTTGTTGCCTCCTGTCTGAGTTGAAGTGGTCCACCCATTTCAACAAGGTCCCCCAGCCCTTCAGAGCTCGAATCCATTGTGGTTTGACCCCTCCTGGACTCCCCAACATTGCCTTCAGGCTCTACACCCATGAACCCTCTGCCATGACTGCTACGGTAGGGAAAAAACAGATGCCCAAGGACACCCCTGCACCTGTCACCCCTGGGCATCGGAGAAGAGGACCAAAGGTATCCCCCATCCCTGAGCATCGCAAGGCCTGAGCCCATGTGCTAGTTCGGTCCGATTGGCCTTCTGCCCAGAGCCTGAGACACTTTCCACAGTGAATAATCTCCTTTAAAATACACTGGGCTCCCAATGCTGTTTTGCACCCTGCACCTAGCCGCCCCATGCCGCTAGTGGTGTACTGCTGGTGCTGCCTTAGACCTTGCCCACAATTCACTTTAACTCCTGAAGACTGATCTTCCTGTTTGCAAAACGTGTTCTTCCTTCCATAGGATAACATTGCAGACCTCAGAAATTGCAGGGTCCACTTTTTAAAGTGAGAAGAATTTATATTTAAATACACACTTACCTGAACGATTTTTCTCTGATGCCTAAACATATATAAAGATACTTCCCCTTTTTACCAATTGGTGTGGATCGCCTTCTTGAATCGTTTCTGTCATTTATTGAAAATTGTGAGTGATGCAAATGTCTTGAACTCCACTGTGTTAAGCCCAAGACTGCTCGACCACACTACCACCTGGAGAGCATTCAGGGATTGCATAGCAAGCCCTGACCACTCATAAGGGAACCCCTGGACTCTTTACATTGTATTTCAGGTTCTTGATATATCACATAAAGAGTCAGCCTCCTACACTCAATAACCAAAACAGGCTCTTATATGTACATCACTTATCAAGGAGATTGAAAGGAAGACAATACAAAGCTATTCATTTCTCAATACCAGTAAAGCTTCTAGACTCATAACTGTCTCATCTTCAGTGTAGTCTTCTGGAATTTAAATTTCAGCATCCAGTGTGTTATTTTTTATCTACTGTTTTGTGTGTACAGAAGTGAAGTGCCAAGGCTGTCCATGTCATGAATGAATTCAATGGTGAGGTAAAATTAGATGTCTCCAGTGATGCGAGAAATAAGGTCATTTGTGATTTTATATGTGACATTACTGGTGAGGTGAGCAGTGCATTTAAGGATGAGTTACAGTTGAATTTTGTGATTTTTTCCACTGAAAATCTGAACCATAACTTCAGTCTAACTGTGCTTTGTTGGGGGAATGTCTGAGTTTTTAAAATATATATATAATAATATGTTATGGACAAAAGAACAGTGGTGACTGCCACAAGCAAAAAGTGGTGGGGCAGGTGGAGGGGTTGCCGGGGTGGAGCATGGGAGGGGGAGCACTCAGGAGTTATTAATAATAAGAAAAAAAGAAAAGGAGTTACCTTAAGTTGCTGAACACCTCAGTTTTACTGTGCTACCTGCTCCCTGCAGATACTGAGACAGCATCATAGGCTCCATGTGCATTCCCTGCTCTGCTCCTTTGCTATGAGAACATCACAAGGACTGGCCTGAGCTGGCTTGTTTAATGCTCACTCAGGCACAGGGAGTCTGTGCTGTTTCTTCAATTGAGCTGTGCAAAAAAGCTGGGTTGTATAAATCTAACTGAGCATGTTTGTTTGGTGGGCCTAAGATGGCTGGCCAAATACACATGTGCACTTAGGAGTGCACTCAGGAGTGCACTCCACTCAACTCCTACTCCGCCTCCCTAGGCCTAGCCTCTGCACCCATACCTACAAATGCTGGCTCAGCAAGCAGCTGAAAAATAAAACAATAATAAAATATAATTTTATTTTATTCGTTAGCTCCTGGCTCTGAGCCAGTGGGCCGAAGCTCCTCTGCCATTACGGAGGAGCTGATCCTACAAAAGAATCCATAACTTACCTTTCATCAAGGTCTTTCAGTGTTGTTTTTAGTTTATTTTCATGATATAGTATCTCCAGCGTATCTGCAACAAATGATGGACAGAATGCTGAATGATTCAGACATTCTCCCCCAGTCAAGAGATCTGGGTTAAATCCATTGTTCTATTGCCCACTACGCCACCCCAATTTGGACCCAGCCATATGAAAATCAGTCTTGACCCTGTATCTCATAGGAACAGCCCAAACTGAATTCGCAAGCCAGGCCCTCCCTGGAACGGAAACAAGCATCCTGGGACTGGTTTCAGGGTATATCACCCTTCATCAGACTGGCTAGCTTGAATCCAGTGGCACAGTAAGCAATGGACCTATGTCTAATCATACCCATCCCGCTTAAGGCGAAAAGTGTATCTGCAACAAATAATGGATGGAATGCTGAATGATTCAGATACTCTCCTCCAGTCAAGAGATCTGTGTTAAATCCATTGTTCTTTTGCCCACTACGCCACCCCAGTTTGGACCCAGCCATATGCAAATCAGTCTTGACCCTGTGCCTCATGGGCACAGCCCAGACTGAACTGTCAAGCCAGGCCCTCCCTAGACTGGAAACAAGCATTCTGGGACCAGTTTCAGGGTATGTCACCCTTCATCAGCCAGGCTAGCTTGAATCCAATGGCACGTTGAGCAAGGGACCCATGTCTGGGCATACTCATCCCACTTTGGGCGAAAAGTGTATCTGCAACAAATGACGGATGGAATGCTGAATGATTCAGACATTCTCCCCCAGTCAAGAGATCTGGATTAAATCCATTGTGCTTTTGCCCATTACGCCATCCCAGTTTTGACCCAGCCATATGCAAATCAGTCTTGACCCTGTGCCTCATGGGAACAGCGCCAAGATGCTCCCTCCGGAGCGAACGTCGCGCTCTACAAATACCCCACAAATATTACAAAAATATTACAAAATATTTTGCAATGCAAATATTAAAAAAAAAAAAATCCATGCATGAAAGCAAACCATAAATGTCTATATTCTGAGCAAAGTTTTAATTTCACACCAAGTTTGATGTAATTCTCTTCAATACTTTTTTCTTTAGTGACTAAAATAGTTGCTGTGTTTTTAAATCCCGCCACCCCAGCTCCCCTTTTAAATGTATTTGTGGCTGAAACTTGGCTAGCCAAAATGTTATAATAGAGGCATTTGTTTACCAGATTTCTTGCAGATTTGCCAAATGGTGTGAACGCTCTTACCTAACCAAAAAGGGACCATTTTAATGTAAATGAGTCTTAAGCATAACCACAAGGTGGTTAGAGCTGACTGTGTAAACAGTAAGATTATATGGTATATATTCAAACACAGAGTGCAATATGTTATTTATTACCATTGTTGAATTTATAGAGTGGGCCTGATAGTCAAGACGGCCACCCAGTCCTTCAACAATGGTAATAAATATAATATTTTTTTTGTGCTATATGATGTCGAAAGTTTTGAATTTCACTTCACGTTCCAGACTGTTCCAGAGGGCCCCCGTTAAGATTACTGTATTTTCATTGGTCTAATATTATACTGTGCATTGCTGTCACTCTTTGTGCAATGCACAGCTGACCGTGGCGAAGTTCGTTCTATCTATCTATCTATCTATCTATCTATCTATCTATCTATCTATCTATCTATCTATCTATCTATCTATCTATCTATCTATCTATCTATCTATCTATCTATCTATCTATCTATCTATCTATCTCAATTTTCTCAGCAACTACTGAACAAATTTACACCACTTAACCAAAAGGGATCTTTCTGAACCAAGGGCTACCTTTTTGCCAAATTTGGTATAATCCCGTTCAGCAGTTCGGGCGGTAGCCGTGTTTAAAGGTTCCTATGGAAAATTGCATGGGGAAAACACTTTTTGGGACCCCTCTTTTTTCTCAGGCCCCACTTGCCAAATCACCCCAATGCTTTTAATAGGAGCGGTCCGGAGTGCCCCATGAGTTTTTAAAATTTCGTGAAGATTCGTCAACCCGGACCAAAAGTTATTGGGAATAGAATGTTGTGAATTTCCTATGGAAAGGAGGTCCTGACTATAGCTACCTACTGTCAACCGCCAGTAGGTAATATATATTTTTTTGGCAGCAACGATAATTAAATAAGTTTGCTTACTTGCCCCCCCATGAGTGCGGTATTTCTTTATTTTATATAAGGAACTGGAGCTTTATGTTTAGCGGTTTTCCACGACCGCAACCAGCACCCTCCTGCGAGTGCCTCGTATCCCAGTGGAGAAGGAGCGCGAATATATATATATATCTATATATATATATATATATATATATATATATATATATATATATATATATATATATATATATATATATATATATATATATATATATATATAGATATATATATATATATCCAGATTCTGTCATTTGACTCTCATCAAGCGGACATGCTTGCGAAGCAAGTGCTATATTCATGAATCCAAGTACAGAAATAAGGTGTTTAAAAGCCCATGACTGCATGATTCTAAAGGACATTATATTAAATTGACTGTACAATGTTATGAAAACCCCTAAAGAAGACAAACATTATGAGTCTGATGTGGTGTAGAATCCTCTCAACTTTCAGCAGGGGAAGGAAAGCATGCTGTGTTATTTTGCAGAAATTAGCTCAAGGATACGAAGTTTAAACATCCATTTAAATATGCAAATGAAACAGAAACTAATGGTGGTTACATGATCTTTACGTTTATTTTATTCGCTTCAAAGTAATTTGGGTGTTAGTCATTTTGTTGCGCCTGTTGGATTAATGTCTGCAAAACGTTTACTACTTTAGCAAACGTTGAATTGGACATCTGGAGCCCACCCAATTTTCTATATGAAAACAAACAGATCTAATGAAACTGTTTCTTGTTCTATCTCCATCTGTCCTAAAAAATATTTTACTACTTAGCTGTTGGAACGTTTTGAAAACAAGTAGGAGGAAATAAAATCTAGAGACTGCACTACGCTTTAAAAAGAAGTATTTCTTTTTATCTTTAATAGCTATTTCATTTTTATTTTATATTGATATTATTGGTCATGTACAGATATTCTCCTAGCCCTTACTAAGTGGACAGTACGGTATCGGTGCCGTGTAACTTCACGTCCACAATTCAATTTCTAAATGTTCCCAAATAATTAGATACCGGTAAATTGTATTTGTTTAAATACACAACTGTCTGATTACAGACTTAATAACACTTACATTTAGATCTTTAAGCATTCCATTAAAAATGTCATCTTTTCAAGTTGTTTATTATTAAAAATTGTGGCTGTCCAAGAAATTGTTTGATTGTGACCTGATGAACAACCAAAGGCAAATAAATGTATCACACATTCACGTTTGTGATACCAATGGGGAAAAATTCATTTGGCTTAATTTCTCTGTAAAGATTAGAACAAAGTCATACCTTTGCATATTTCAGGTGCTTCATTACGATAGTCTGAAAATAAATATGTTTCAGAATTTAATACACACTGTTAGAAAATTGATTTCTGGTTGCATAGGTATGCACATTGTCCGGGCAGGAACCACAATCCTAGTCAAGGTAAGTGACATCACACCCTAAAATATCCTGTCCTCACCCTCTGGTAGCATAGCACAGAGCAGTCAGGCTTAATTCTAGAGACAATGTGTAACCTATTTGTATAACACTTCAAACAATAACACAGTGAAAACACAATATAAAGACTACACACCAGGTTAGAATAAAAGATGATATCGAATAAAAATCCAAGATGTAAAAGTCAATATAAGAATACATGTCAAAATAGTGCTTAGAATCAAGAAGCACTTAAATGGGTTATCTGGGCCTTATGATGGTTAGGGCACTCTTTCCCTGTGTGTGCCATTTTGCACCTTATATCAGGTGCGCCAGGCACAAACAGGGAAAGTGTGTCCTATTACAATGAATGTGCTCCCCCCAAAGCAGCCGCAAAGTTTTCATGTTTCCCTGTGCAGTTAGCAAAACCTCCTACACTTTTAAGGGGGATTAGAGATCCCCTTGCAGACGGGCGCATTGAGTGACTGCACGGTATTCTTAAAAAAGCCAGATTCAAATAAGCACGGGTGGCCCTTTTATTTTTGAAATTGGCCACTTTAGACTCTTCTGTATCACACATTTTTTAAGGATTGCTTTTAGATTAAGGACTACAGGCCCGATGTAGGTCAGTCGGTAGCGGCCGAAAATCGGTATTTTCGGCCGTTACCGATCGGTAAATAGGCGAATGGTATGTAGGGGGCATTATTTTACTGAATCGGTAAAATAAGAAATCGGTAAATTTACCGATTCGGAGCCACCCATATGTAGGTGGGACTCTTCAGAGTCCCAGGAGCCTTAACGAATCGGTATTTTACCATCAAATCCAATTTGATGGTAAAATACCGATTCCGGTGTGCATGCACATGTGTGCATGCTCACCTATGCCATGTGACAGGCAGACCTGCCCTCAGGGCAGGTATGCCTGCCACATGGCACCCGTGCCTGTTTTGGGGGTGCCAGAGGGTGTCAAAGTGACACCCCCTGCACCCTTGTGTAAATCGGTATTTACCGATTCGGTAAATACCGATTCGGTAATGCCCATTCATTCCTATGGGCTTCAAAGCCCATAGGAATGAATGGGCATTACCGATTCGGTATTTACCGAATCGGTAAATACCGAATTCATCCGATTCGGTATTCCAGCACATATGGAATACCTACATGTCAGACCCATAGATTTACCGATTTTAAATTACTGAATCGGTAAAATTCGGTAATTTAAAATCGGTAAATCTTTTCTACCTACATCTAGCCCTACAAGGGTTAGGTGAACTAGACCTGCAGATGGGTTTGCTTTATGAGAGATATGTTACATGCAATGTTTATTTTTTAGCTAGATACATTCAACCTGTACGATATAGATTTTAAACTGTTGTATTGTTCCTTTAAAAAAAATGAAATTTGAATTGTAACCTGTGGATAAATTGTCACTTTTATGGTATTTTCATATGCTAATAAAGGAATTTGATTTGATTTGATTTGGTGCACTCTCAGTGCACTCCCTAATGGCAGCCCTCTGGAGTGGGACCTATGGGCTCCACAACTAAAAGATCTCTCAGGGATGGATTAAGTAACGCTCTGTCTTCCCGGTGCGACGTTACATACTGAAAGTACTGGTCCTTACCTTGACCAGTGCCCTATCCTGTGAACTTATTTCCGAGGGGTTAGCGAATAGGTCTATACAGCCAACTTTCACGAGGGACTCCTTCACATATTTTAGCCAGGGAATTTTGAGGCCATGGTCCAGTGAAAGACAATCTTCTATAACATGCCTACTTAGTGCAGCCTTCTCATTTGACCAGATCTTTACCCAACAAACTAGAGGGTTGACAAACCACCTATCCATGATATAACGGACACCCAGTTCTTCATGTACAATGTGGGCTGAAGTGCTCTGCGGAACTTTTAACTGGCGCCTCGGGTACTTGTTCTCCTCTATTTGTAATTGGTATGCCTCAATGAATCCCCACACCTCACTACCATACAACCCTTTAGCACAACACTTGGAGCTGTACAGTTTCAGAATCTGCTTTGGGGACCACCGTCCTAACCTTTGGGCAAAATTCATTATTGATCCATTGCATTTGGCCATGGTGCAGCACTTCTCCTCTAGTAAATGTTTAAAATTTAGACGCCCATCAAATAAAATCCCCAGATACAAGAAGGACTGCACCTTGCCTAGACAATGAGATCCAATTGTAGATTTGTATGCTTTACCTGCCTTTTTGCCCACTTCCATGACTTACGATTTTGCCAAATTGGGAGACAGGTCCAGGATCTCCATAAAGGAAACCAACCCATCTATTAGGATCTGCAGAACTTTGGGAGTGCGTGCGAGGAGTACCGCGTCGTCTGCATGAAGCAGATCTGGAATTCCACAGGAACCTAGCCTTGGAGTACCGGGGTGGAAAGTATTTAGTGTGCGATCAAGACCGTTTATGTATAACGTAAACAGAAAGGGAGCTAATATGCAACCCTGTCTAACCCCACTGGAGCACGTAAAGGGTTCTGTTTTATTTCCAGTCTGACAATATCTAACCGTAGCAGTGGTGTTCAAGTGAAGAGTTTTTAAGATATTAATGAGCCCAGGGTCCACACCAAGCCCACCCATTAATTCCCACAATTTCCCTCTATTGACTCTATCCAAGGCGGTGGTTAAGTCCATAAATTCTAAATACATCGTCCCTGGGTTTACCACTGTGTATTTGGCTGAAATGAGGTACAGATTGAGACATTGGTCAGTAGTAGATTTTCCTGGCCTAAAGCCAAATTGAACATCAATTATGACCTTATGCTCATCAACCCAGTCCATTAGCCTACTTAAAACGACCCGCACTAGTACCTTTGCTGATACATCGATGAGGGAAATCGGGCGGTAGCATTGTGGGTCGTCCTTGTTGCCCTTTTTAAAGATAGGGACGATTGTGGCTGTAGACCAGGATGCTGGCATTACTGTGTCCCCTGCTGCATTAATCACCCTAGTCAGGATTGGGGCCCAGAGATCCACATTATTCATAAAAAGATCAGGTGGGATCCAGTCAGGGCCACAAGCCTTGTTCCTAGTTAGACCCTCAATTCCCTTTTTCATCTCACTCAGTGGGAATCTCACCAGGGCTGTACCCTGTTCCCCATTATATTCCTGGGGTAGATCCGTACTTGGATTGTAATTGTGCAGCCCGTGAAAGTGCTCATACCAATGCTCCAGCAGAATGTTATTGCTCAGCCCGGCTTTATTCGGTTCATGAAAACAAGGATTATTTTGACTCTCCAGAAAGCAGTCAAATCTTTTAGTGGTATTGCCTCTGTCAGGTCATCCCAAGCTTGTTTTTGCAATTGGCATTTACGTCCCTTGACAGTTAACTTATAATTTTAGGTGGTGCACTCTGCGTGGCCTTCTGACGGATTTTTTGCATCTCTGCGCTTGCTTCTATAATACGTTGCAGGTGCAGAGGCAAAGTGATTTGCTAATTTAAATGGGTCCATGCACCCATGCAAATGGGAAAACACCCTCTGGTGATAGCACTGGCGTCAGCAGCCCATTCTGTAAAACCAGAGTGCCCCAGGGGCACGCAAAGCAGGCACACATGCCAGTTGCAGCCATGGGGCACTCTCGATAATACCGCCCCTGCTCGCACTAGAACATGGCAAAGTTCAAAGTTCAGGCCGCCCGTGATGGAGGGCCGCTTGATACCGGGACCGACTTTGGCCTGCTAAACCAAAGTACCTTATTCCGGGCTGCGCTGTAGTTGAGGTGCAACCGAGGTGATGCGTCAATGTCGAGCCATGTAGTGGATGAGATTTGTTGATTTTCCTCCCTGAACTGTGGCGATGTGTGGGTTTCGAGTGTGAGGTGCTGGTTCCGGATGTGATGCGGAGCTGCTGCTCCCACAGTAGGCAATGTGTCAATTCTAAAGGTGATGCACTGGTTCCGAGGGCAATGCATTAGGTCTGCTCCGAGCAACAATGAGGATGCACTTGTTCTGAAGGGGAATGCGCCGGGTCCGCTCCATGCAACAACTAGGATGCAGAACAGAGAACAGAGTTTCAGGTCCCAATAGGTGCACAGGTCCCAATAGGTTTGCTAGCAGTTCCTCTCTTTTTGTCTGTTTGCTTTTCAACCTTTTTAACTGTGTTGTGTTATTCAGAAATCAGTTCCCCTTACCTAAAGCGCCGGGACACTCTTTTTGAGTAACCGTTGCGCTATACAAAAGAATAAATAACATAACATAACATAACACTTGTTCTGACTCACGCAAAGCCAAAGATTCGCCGGATCCAATGAAAATGCATGGGCTCTGGCTGAAGAACATGATTTGGCCTCACTTCCAAGGGTCCTGGACTGGGGTGGCACCACTTGGCAGGGCTGACTCATAACTTGCAGAGTAAAGGTGCAGATGCAGGTAGTTAAAGTATTTGATATCCCTGAAACTTGGAACAGGACGCAAGTTGTCATGTAAGGTACATAGAGTACTAATACCAGACAGAAAAAATTAGGAAAAATGGAGGGAGGATAGCAAACATTTGGGGAAAGATCACCCTGAAGCTGTCAGGTCTTACACCCCCCCCCCCTCTGAAAGTGGGGAGAGCTACCTAACTCTTTGGGAGCAATCTTCACTAAGGTGGAAGAATCTGGATAGTTAGATTTGGTATGGTCTGTCCCCGGGCAATGCTCCACCGTAAATCCCATTCCCTGTGGGAGATGAACCACCTCAACATTTTTGGAAAGTTCACCCCTCATCTGCATGAGCCATCTGAGTGGCCTATGGTCTGTCTGACCCAGGAAGTGAGTCCCAAACAGGTGTGGTCTCAACTTCTTCAGTGCCCATACCACAGCTAAAGCTTCTCTTTCTATGGTACTCCACCTCTGTTTTAGTGGAAGTGACCTCCTACTAATGAAGGCTACTGGTTGGCCTAGGCCCTCCTCATTCAGCTGTGCTAAGACTGCCCCTATGCTATACTCTGAAGCTTCCTTCTGCGCAATGAATTCCTTGGAGAAGTCAGGACCCTGAGCACAGGTGCTGTGCACATGGCTTCCTTGAGGGAGTCAAAGGCTTTCTTACCTGCCTGTGTCCAGATTACTAATCTGAGCTGATTCTTGTACGTCAGCTCAGTTAAGAGGGCAACAATGGTGTCATAACCCTTACCTAATTTACGCTAATAGCCAGTAAAGCCTAGGAAGAATCTTACTTCTGTTTGGGTTTTTGGTGATTCCCAGGTCATTATGGTTTCAACCTTGGCCTGGAGGGACTGCAACTTGCCCCTTCCTGCCAGGTTTCCCCAGGACCGGACTGGCTACTGGATGTTTTGGTGTGCTGCCAAGCCGGGGCTGATTTCATTGATGGGGACCTGCGTGTGCTTCTAAATAAACAAAGCAAAACAAATGGTTTTAAGCACACGCAGGTCCCCTTCAACAAAATCAGCCCCCGGCTTGCCAGCATACCGAAACGCCTGGTAGCCAGTCCGGCACTACGTGTCCCAAATACACCACTGAACTCTGCCCTATCTGGCACTTACTAGCCTTGATGGTCAGGGCAGACAGTTGCAGGGTTTGAAGGTCCTCGTGGAGGTGATGTAGGCATTCCTCCCAGTTGGCACTATGGACAGCAATGTTGTCTAAGTAGGTGGCACAGAAGGGCCTCACCTGGAATTGGTAATGACCCTCTGGGGTTGAAAATTCTAATGTCTCTTTCACCCCGACGTCAATGCGATCTGCCAGTACCCTGATGTCAAATCAAAAGTACATAGGAATATGGCAGCACCTAGCTCCTCAGCTTTGGGGAAGGGGTGTGCATCAGTCCTGGTGATGGAATTGTGTCCTCTGTAGTCCATTTAGAACCAGAGTTCTGGTTTTGCACCCTTGGGCCAGCCTTTGGTACAAACACCACAGAGCTGGACCGTGGACTGTTGGAGGGCTCAATCACCCCTAGGATAACATCTTGGAGACTTCCTCCTAAGTGCTGACACTCACACTCTCTGACAACCTGTAAATGTTGTTCTTTACAGGGGGACTATTTCCCATGTCAACATCATGGACACAGATGTGTGAGTCCAGGGGTGAGGGAAAACAGTGAGGCAAATTGTCCTAGCAACTGGTAACAGTCACCTTGCTGTTCTGGGGTCAGTGTGGTGGAGATAGAGAGGTTGACGCTCTTCATTACACCATTGTATTTCAGTGAAGAGCGGTCGGGGAGAGGTTCATTCTCCTCTTCCACTCCCTCATCCGTCACTAGGAGCATGCTCATTTTGGACTTCTCAATGTAAGGCTCAAATCTGTTCACTTTGAGCACCCTAGGGGTCTGGAGGTCCACCAGATTGGTGACCTCCCCTTTTCGCTCATTAACTTTGTATGGGTCAGTCTGGTGGTCCAGGAGAGCCCTGGTCTCTACTGGTTCTATGACCCACACTTTGTGGCCAGGCTGAAACTCCGCCAGAGTGGCCATCTGGTCAGAACAGAGTTTCGGAGTGTCTGGGCTGGCCTTTTGGTTACTTTCAGCCTTCTTTCAGAAATGGTATATCTGGTTGCGGAAGGCCAGTATGTAGCTGACCACATCTTGGGGGAGGGGCTTCCTAGGAGCGTGCTCCCACCCGTCCTTGAGAAGACTCAGAGGTTCCCTAACAGGGTTTCATAGAGCATTCCAAATGGGCACCTTCCTGCAGGCAAAGAGAAGGAATGGCAAGAGGATGTTACACTTACACCTCATTGGCTCAGGCAGATCCATAATCATGCCCTTCAAGGCGTTGTTGAATCTCTCAACCAGACCATTGGTTTGGGGGTTGATAGGGTGTGGTGAACTTATAAGTTACACCACACTCATCCCACATGGACTTCACGTATGCTGACATGAAGTTAGTACATCTATCTGACACTACCCCCTTGTGGAACACAACATGGGTGAAAATCAACATCAGAGCTCAAGCCTTTGTGGATGCAATCACTGACCTCAGAGGGATGACCTCTGGGTAGCTGGTGAAATGGTCCACCAAGACCAGGACAAACATGTTGCCTAGGGCCATCTTGGAGTCCAAAGGCCCAATGATTTTATTGCCATTGGGATGAGAGGAGCTTTGCGCGTTTTCTCTGATTTCACACAGGCCTGGCAGGTGGGACAGAACCATCAGAATGTATCTGAGGCTGCCTTCATTCAGGGCCAATAGAAGGGAGACAAGCCTGGCAAAGGTCTTGTCTTGCCCAGATGTCCTGCCAGTGGTATGTCATGAGCCAAACTCAGTTGGAAGGATTGAGAACACTGTGGGACCACCAGCACAAAGGCTGCCCCAGCACTTAGAACCTTACTCTCACTGTAAATGAGGTTGTTCTCTCAGTAAATCAGGCGATCCCCAGAGGCTTCACCTGCTGCATGGGTTAAGCCCTGGTGCCTCAAACCCTCAAAAGTGGGGCACTCTCTATGCTTGGCAGAATTCCTCCCTGGGTGCCCACCCTCAACCTGCCAGCTGATGATGTTTTTTTGGACAGGCCGCAACCAACTGGTGCTAATGTTATAACCAGTTGTATACGGAAACCAATTGTATTTTATGTTGAACTATTCTCATTCTATGCCTCTTTTCAGCTTTACTACACAGGACCACCCCCTTTCCACCTCCTTTTTCTTGGAGGAACCTATTGACGAGTACAAATTCTGTTGCGCTCACTGCATCGCCAAATGCGATGCAGTACGCACAACAAAATTTATTTTATTTATTTATATGTTTACTTACCTGTATGTGGCCATATTCTGTAGTTTACTACCCCCCACCCTGCCCCTACCCCACCCCACGTCACCGCCCGGCAGCACTTCCACCAGCGACCGCTACTGCCCAGCAGTATGAAAATCATTCCTGACCCTGCTCCTCATAGGAACAGTCCAACCACAACCGCTTGGCCAAGTCTTCCCTGGACCAGAAACAAGCATCATGGGACCAGTTTCGGGGTATCACCCTTCATCAGCCAGGCTAGTTGTTATCCAGTGGCATAGTGAGCATGTGACATACATCTGGGCATACCCTCCCCACGTGGAGTGACTATAACAACACACAAATATGATGATGAACATTGACAAACATTCATCCCTAGTACAGAGATCAGGGTCTAAATCCATTGTATTTTTGCTCACAATGCAATTTCAGCTTGGAACCAGGCATGTGCAAATCATTCTTGACCCTGCTCCCCATGGGAACATCCAGTACGAACTGCCAGGCCAGGTTCTCCCTGGAGCGGAAACAAGCATCTTGGGACCTGTTTCGGAGTATCATCCACTTGGTCTCGTTAAACCAAAGTACTGGCGATTTGGGATGTGTCTTTGTTGATGAGGAGACGAGGATCCGCCTAGGGAATGCGTCAATTTCCTTCCCACAACTGCTGCAATGCGTCGGCTCTGAGTGCCGGGCTCTGGTTCCAAATGCGATGTGCAGCTGCTACTCCTGCAGTAACAACGCAAAAAGATGATGGACGGAATGATGAACATTGTCAAACATTCACCCTCAGTACAGAGATCCAGGCCTAAATCTATCTTTTTTTTCTCACTATGCCATCCCAGTTTGGAAGTAGGGGATATGTTGATTCTGATGTCGATTATCTGGTTCCGAAGGTGAATCACTGGGTCTGCTCCAAGCAACAACAAAGATGTGCTGGTTCTGAGGATGGTGCACTGGTTTAGCTCCTCACACGACAACGGGGATGCGCGAGCTCTGACTCACAAAAAAGGCAAACATGCACCAGTTCCGACGAGGATGCATGGGTTCCGGCTAAAGAAGCACCTTAGGTCTCACTTCGAAGGATCCAGGGCTGAGGAGGCACCACTTGGCAGGGAATACCTTAAGCTTGCAGAGTCCCGTTGCAGATGCAGGTCATGGAAGTCATTGATGTCCCTGAGACTTGGAACAGGAGGCAAGCCAGCACACCCTTGGAGTCACTCTGAGTTCAAGTGATGCAGGATCAGACCTTCTCACCCAGGCTGGAGAACAGTAGGCAGCAGGGCAGCTCAGCAAGGCAGGAGCCCACCGCCTCCTACAGGCTCCAGGAGTCTGTAGGGTCAGAGGGCAGATCATAATGTACAAAATGGAGGCAGTGCCTGCTCAGGCACTGTCGTGGGGATTACGATGCAAGCTTCTGAAAGCCTTTCTATGGCAGTCCGACTGCCATAGACCGGCTGTCAGAAATGGACTTTGGGGGTCCCTAGCAGGGCCCCGACCTCCGCGGCCACCGCTATGAAGCCTAAACCCCCAAACATCCATGCATTGCATGGCAGGTATCACATAGTGCCTACCACACGGTGCATGGATGTTTACAAAGTGTAATTTTTCTATTGCAGCTTGTGTTGCAGCCCATAGCTCAAGCTGAAATAGGAAATATACACTTTCCGACCGCCATGAAAGCGGTTGCATCCTAATTTGAGAAGCGGGACCACCGACTCCCTTTTGGGCGTTGTTGTTTCCAACCCAATGCCAGTTGGACGCTCGGCCGACCATCATCGTAATGAGGCCCTAAGTTCTTCATCACTCCATCATTATTTGTATTGTTTTTTAAAGTTTTGGCAATATTTGCCTATTATTTGACATGGTAAACAAAGAAATTTGAAAGAATCAACTTTGCTATCATAATTCTTTTACCTTTGGCTTATTATAAATCGGGCATAATAAGCAGTGCTGAACAGCCCTGAAACAGCATCTCTTGGAAAAATACTCTGCCGATAATTATTACTCATTTAATAGTGTGTATTTGGTTAAATTCTGGCCAACAATTGTTGAGAAATGATCTATCCAGAATTTGTCATTGGAATCACTTGTACTATTTAAAACACCACCAGTTTTTCTATTGAGAAAATAAAATCTTCAAAGAAGCAAAAGGACCAGTTTTCTCCTTAAATATATTCACACTGGTTCATTTCCAAATCTAATTCAGTTTAGCTTTAAAGGCATAGGAATTTTCAAAATGAAACACCTTCATTTTCTTTGCAATACTTTATTGTAGATCCATAAGGATTTCAACCTTGAAGTGCCCTGGATGGTATTTAGATTTGTTCAGAGGCTATCATTTCTCATTTTCTTTTAAACAGGAGTATAAGCAACAAATGGAAACATTTGACGAGAGTGTTGCAAACATCACCACCTGGATGAATCGAACCGAACTACTACTGGACGAAACTGAGAAACAAAAGCCTCCGAAGAAAGAAGAGACGCTAAAGGTAACAAAGGTACTTCTTTTTGATTTTTCTTATTGATGTCACTCTCTTCATGTTTCTCTGGGTATAGTGATTGTTTTCATTTAGTATTAGAGTGCAAATCACTATATATGAAAACTGGATATTTCCTGAGGATGTAATAAAAGGGAAATCTCCTCATTACATACCTCATGGAATTTGTTCATGGTTACTATTAAGCAGCGGTGTGCTCACTGCCACTTCCCGCTTGTGGGCACACTGAACGTGGTGTTTGAGTAGAACTGTAGAGTGGGATGACATGCCTTCAGCGATACACCAAGCGGAAGCCTATTTGTTTTAAAGCAATGATGCAGGAGTTGGTTAGTGGCTGATTTTCCACCATCTAAACCATCCTCATGGTTGTTTTATGAGTGTTTTTGTGTGCAAGTTTTTGACATTGCAATTGGAGTTACTTTGGGGGAGATATCTGTTTCCCTGATTCCTCTAGCTGATGTTCACAAGAAGTTCCTTGTCAGTGCTCCAGAAGTGGAATGTGTCTTAGATGTCGAATTTGTATTGAAACCTTTGTCTCAACTGCCTCTGAGTGAGGACCTTGGTTCTATTTGCTTCTAGTTAGTCGTGAGTTAGATAGGAAAACAGCTGTCCTCCCGCCTTTCGAAATAAATAGAATACAAGCAAACACAATTGTCCAAATTGGAGTTGTCCTAACACAAGAATGACTCATGTCAACTTGTTTCCTCCTTTGAGCAAGTGAGCCACTTCACAACAGGTATGCATTAAAGACCCTGTTCAATGCTGCACGCAATGTAAGTTGGAGATGCATGGGGACTTAACACCTTGGCTGCTAGCAGTTTTCCCTTCCTGTGCTGGAAATTGCCATTTTGCTGGTGTCATGACGAGCTCAGCTCGTCATCAGCACAGCTCAACCGTGCATCATGACGAGCTGAGCTCGTCATCAGCATCGAAAGGGTTAAGTAGCATAAGGTCGCACTATTCCAGAGAGGTCATATCGCTTCAAACAGATTGACCTCAGAACACAGTGCCATTGAAGCTATAATCCAAATACACTACTTCCATTAACCTGACAGAGTGTAGGCCTGGCTTAACCTGGAAGTTCTGCTTAGCCTAGGTGACAATTTCAAAAGATTTCTCTTTAATAGTTGATGCAGTAAATAACTCGTATATTTTATGTGGGCCATCCAACTACCACTTTTTGTTTTAGAAATTTGAATATGACTGTTGCATTCAGCGAGCCCAACCACATGAATCATTGATCTTCTTTAAATAGAATAAAGTAGCATTGTCTCAAAAGAGGATAACTTAGTTAATGCAAAATATTTCTAATGCAAAATAGCAGTGTAATGTCTTGAGCTTCCAGCTGTTACAACAAAGCTATCTTCTCGACATCTTATGAAATATAGTGGAGAGTTATGCTCTCCCATCTGCAAATAGATATAAGTAATGTTCACAAACATAGGTAGGGTATTTAGGTTGAGGCTGATTTAATTTTAGTTTTCCTCCTGTCAATATACTTCTTTCAGGAGGATCAGTAGAAAGCCAGCCCTTGCAGTATAGTACACTATCAGAGGCAGGCCGGCTTCACAATACAATGACAAGTAGTTCAGCTTCATTCAGGGACCCACAAACTGAACTGAACCAGTGAAAGGACATTAATAAAGTTTTCAACTTTGTGAAATTACTCTCCATTTATGCTTAACATTTTCAACTAAATGAAACATGGTCACAACCTGATGGTACTTTATCAAGGGTGAATTATATTCATCCTTCTCATGGCCTAACGCAGGTTCATTTGGTGCTGTGCTGTATCTCCTCCTGAGTCGATTTCCTATAGTGGGATCTCCAACCTTTGAAGGGATGAACTCTGTCTGTAGTAAATTGTATGATTTGTCCATATGCCTAGGGCACCTTGACTGTAGTGTGGTGGCGGCGTACCACCAGCTGTTTAAGGCTGCCCTTATTTCTAAGTGGCCACAAGTAAGCAGACACTGCCTATATTCCACACCCTGGCTGTTTTCCGATAGGAAGACGCCCCGTTACTCACACAGAGGGTCATCGGGCAGGAAATTATAGTGCACTGCAGCCGAGCTCTGGCAGTTTACCCCCTGTCACTTGCTTCCCTGAGTGAGAGCTTCTCCTTTATTAATCACTATTTAAAAAACTTTGCAACCCTCACATTTCTTAAACATGTCCTCTTTCCTTCAGATACGGAATAGAAAAGTAAAATCATCTCCTGGCATAAAAGAGCTCCAGGGGGAGCGCGCGTGTATAGCCAGATGTCCTCTCAGTGAATGAGAACCCGGTCTTTTTTAGGCAAAACACTTAGTTTGGGGCCACAATATTCTGGTCTCCATTCGCTGAACATAATAGGGACCCCAGTGTATGACAATTTATGTGCTAGATATTACAGTGATCAGTTAGCTAATTGGGAACATCTACTCTGGCACAGTAGTGAAAAAATCCTGTCTCCCCTTTATAGTGTAACTTCGACATTGGTGGCCCTAATCACAAAGTAATTTTCACAATAAAGGTAAGCTTAGGGTGAAAAAAACCTTTTTTAAGTATGCCAATAACTCATAAATGTATTTCTGGCAGGCGTAAATGGATTTACTTCTATCAGTTTCTCCACGACGAATGCATAGTAATCCACGGTAAAAAAATCCTACCCCAGGAGTGGGAAGTGGATGTTAAAAGGTGTGGCTTGCCTTGTAACGTAATTTTTTTGCCATTACCAATCTCCACTCTGTTCTTCTTTCCACCAGGGAAATGATTGGAAAGTTACTCTAGCCAAGGACTGAAGTAGCTCTTTTTCCAGGATTAGAAAGTGAACAGATCTCCCCCGTGTTTGGTTGAGGTGTAGGCAGGGATGTCTCTTGGGTGGTGCGACCAGTGCAGCCGCATCTGGCCCTGACCTGTTCGGGTGCCATGTTTAGAAAAACCTTATTGATTTGAAAGTTCCTTGTGTGTTGGACAGTTTCCAGGCAAATAAACTAAATACAATGATGCCTATGGTATCATTTTTACAAACGTACTAATTGAGGACCGATACCAAAAATAATATATCCTGTTTTTTTAATTACTTATTGACTAAATCTCCATTTTCACTCCATTTTTATTCATCTAGTCGCTATCTAAACACTCTAACAAATCAACACAGACAAAGAAAGTTGGTTTGTATGACTTTTTTTAGTAAACCAAGTCTTCTTTTCAAAGGAAAAATTATTTTCCAGGCAGCAATAGAAATGCCATGATCACTCGCGATTCAAATTCCTGCTAGAGAGATTGAGTTTTGCCAACTGGCAGTTCTGACATATCATAATGTAGCGTGGAGGGCGAATGTTCCTGCTGCAAAGAACCTGCACCATGTAGATCCTTGTGTGACTTGCTGTTCATGAGTTTCAATCCTGATAAAGCACTGTGTCCTATGAACTGTCGTCAAAGACCTACATGCAAACTGCATGGTATACGTTAGAATGTTATATTTACCACAGTCCTTCATTATGTTAATGTTGCTATAAAGGGTTCGTTTGGGTAGAAATACATTCTCATCAGTAATGCCAACCACTTTAGTACGTCTTAAATGTTTTGTGCTTCTCCAGACCAAACACTCTTCAAGTATACAGCCTACTGGTATGGATAACGTGAGACTCGTACACCTTATAATCCTCATTGTAGTGTTGTAACATTTCCTACATGCTGATTTATAGTCAAACTTGTTTTAATGTGAAAGAGAAATAAAAGAGTAGTTTGATTATTTCCATTTTGATTTGCTAAGCACATATTGCTTAAAGAACATTAAACTGAAAATGATTTCCTTACTTTCGGCCTGTAGTGCTTAAAAGCTGAACTGAATGATATGCGGCCAAAGGTGGACTCAGTCCGTGAACAAGCTGTAGAGTTGATGACGAATCGTGGACAGCACTGCGCGCAAGTAGTGGAACCCAAGTTGTCAGATGTCAACCGAAGATTTGTACTAATAACCCAAAGAATAAAGAGTTTAAGGGTAAGACAGCTGTGCTCCTCAATTGAGTGTCTTGGAGAGAGATTTTCAGGACGAATGCTATGTGTTGCTAAAATCCCGCTCTCGCTATACAAGAATACAAGGGTTCAAATTAATGTTTCAGTGCGATATTCCTACCTGTTTACCTTGCTGAGACTAAATTAGGGCTTCTGCTGGCAGCTGTACGCAATTTAAGACTCTTATAGATCCTGTTTCATCTAGATTTACCTGCTAGCACTTTAATGCGCACCACTGACTCCTGCGGCGCAAGACGTGTTGCTTTTGCAGGGGCAGGGGGGCTGAAAGAGCATTGCTTGAAGGACCAAAACTCTTGTGGTGCGAGGAGGCCCCCTAATGACCTGACCTCCTTCAACCGGATCCACCTGCTAGCGCTATAAAGCGCTCCACCAGCTCCCGCAGTGTGGGTCTCATTAGCTGGGGCAGCGAGTTGAAAAGCTGGACTTGGAGTCCCAGGCTCTTTTAGTGTGAGGAGGCTCTCATACCACCTGCCCTGCTTCAAATGGATTCACCTGCTTGCTCTATAAAGTGCACCATGGGCGGCTCTAGGCTCTGGCGGCCCTGGGCAGGGAGTGTAGGTAGGGGGCCCCGGAAGAGGGGGTCCAGGCAGGGCGGAGCCCCCTGGAGCTCAGGCGTGGAGGGCAGTGAAGAGGGTGGGGTCATGGTGTTTGGAAGTGGAACAGAGCCAGAGGCCGCCAAATCCCTGCTAGGGGCCGCCAAGCAAATATGTATCCATCCTCAGAGGATTATTACATTAATGATAAATATTGGTGTGGTGGCCCCTGGGGTTTGGCGGCCCAGTGCAGGTGCACAGCTTGCACATGCCTAAGGCCGCCCGTGAGTGCACCACTCGCTCCTGCGGTGCGGGTCCTGCGCTGGCTGCACCCTGGCCAAGGGCAACACTCGTCAGCACCAGGAAGAGTCAGGGCAGGGCCATTTCCATGTTCTCTGCAACCATAACATTTGCTCCCCGGTAAGGCCTTTATTTTTACTTAGTAGCTGGAGGCATGTATGCGAATTACCTATAACCCCTCCTAACTAGACTGACTTGTTGATACGGCCTGAAATATCTACCCAATCTTTTTGACCTCTGAATATCGAATGGTGGAGGTCTCGTAATATCAATATTTAGGAATCCCAAGCCCGTGGCTGTTATTAAGTGCGATGTGAGGAGGTTTATCATTTGTGTCATCTGTTCCTCTATGTAGTGCCCACCGGGGACTGGTTTGGGGGATCTTAAATTGTACCTCTTCTTGAGCCTGTACAGTACATAAACCATAAGTACTGCAGAGGGGGAAACTAGAGATTGTTGGGGACTCTGCCCTATGAAAGAAGCCGATTCCTCATGAATCTCAACAAGATAAAGCCAGTATTTTCTTCTTATCCTCTGGTTTGGGGATTTTAGAAGAGGAAATTACAATTGAGGAGGATGAATTTGCTCAGCATGGGAGGGTTGCCGAAGGCCCCCCGTCCCACAGTGGGCAAGCCAGCAGACAGTGTATGGTTACGCAACACAGCCTCTTCAGTGCCTGTATCAAGGTGTGTATCCTCAACATTACTCATGCACAGATTCCTCCTCTTGATCCGTTGCCGTGTGAGGGAGCCCCACCTGTGATCGACAGTGGGTCTGAGCAAGTGGCTGAACCCCTACCGCCATCACGTAAATGGAAACAGAAGGGACTGCCCCAAAAGGGGGGCATTTGCTGATGGTCCAAACAAATGATGTTTCTGTTATCAATCCTATTGAGGACAAAACTCAAGCTTAGTAAACATCAAGAGATGATGGGCGGAGCGCTGAAACTTTTGAGACACTCACCCCCAGTCCCAGATCCGTGTTCACTTTGCCACTGGATTCAAGCTAGCCTGGCTGGTGAGGGGTGTTATCCGGAAACCGGTCTGAGGATGCCTGTTTCCGGTCCAGGGAAGACCTGGCTTGGCAGTTTGGGCTGGACTGTTCCCATAAGGCACAAGGCCAAGACTGATTTGCATATAACTGGGTCTGAACTGGGGCTTTGAAGTGAGTAAAGAACGATGATGGATTCAACCCAGGTCTGTGACTGGGGGTGAGTGTCTGAAAAGTTTCAGTGGTCTGTCCATCATCTCTTTGTGTTTGCTGTGTTCGCCCTAAGTTGGCAGGGTATTTCCAGATGTGGGTCCCTTGCCCACTTTGTCACTGGATTCAGCTAACCTGGCTAATGAGGGGTTTTACCCTGAAACCGGTCCAAATATGCTTGTTTCCGGTCCAGGGAAGATCTGGCTTGGCATTTCAGGCTGGACTGGTCCCATGAGGCACAGGGGATAGACTGATTTAGATACAGCTGGGTCTGAACTGGGGTGGCGAAGTGAGCTAAAGACCGATGATGGATTCAACCCAGATCAGTGACTGGGGGTGAGTGTCTGAAAAGTTTCAGCGCTCCGTCTATCATCTCTTGGTATTTACAAAACTCAAGCTTGCAAGGATTCATTTTATACAAAGTTAGAACTATTAATCAATTTGCTACTTCACCCACTTGAGCTGCGTCGTGGGAATATTGAGCAAACTACTGCAGGAATCAAGGGCATTTTGCCCCTGTCAGCTATATCTACACCACTTGTTCCTGGCCCACTGGCAGGCATGCCAGAAATTGTGATGGACTGTACATCTGTGGTTAACCCCCTGTGGGTGATGCACGTTTATTTAGTCAAGAGCCCCATGAGGATAGGGGAAACACACTCTACCAAGAGGGTTAACCGATGAAGGCTGACTAGTCTTCTCAGCCAGCTCAAATCCTGTTATTCATGATTGTTAACTTAACCTGAACTTTAGTCCCATTATTAACCTTACTCCAGAAGCAACCCCTTTGTCGTGATCCTTAGAAATGTGCCCCCTTTGACTGGCCACTCGTCAGAATTGTATGGCCAGTTAGAAAAAAAAGTGTCCCATTGGATTGGCACACATCCTAACCTGGGCTCTGTCATTTATGATCACATTAACATGGTGAGAAGGATTAGCTTGCTGGATTGGAAAAAAGTGGAAAGACACTCAGTGGGGATCATATTGTAATTACTTTCAACGACTCCACGGTGGCGGAAAAGTACTTACTGCATTAAGTCTCTTTAGAACAGGCACGTCATCCTCAATCCGGGTACTTCTTTAGGAGTTTTCTGTAGACCTGAAGCAGTCTGTCCCACATAATGGACCATGGTTGGGCCACAGAGTCATGGTCGCTTTGTCAAGCAACCCCTTCTCACCCCTATGGCAATTACTGATAGAGTTGCATCTTTTGAGTTAGTAACAGGAGTCCAACTGACTCTGTCTATTGCACCACTTCTAACTCCACCCCTTTCTACTCCACTTAGCCCTCCTGTTCTCGTACATGCTGATTCAATCACTGGTAACTGCAACAACCTTAAGCTGGTGAGCGGGAACATAGCAGGACTAGCTTTCAAATTTAAGTACCTGAACTGGTTGGCTTTTATCAATGGATTTCACCTAATTTAATTTAAAGAGACCTGAGAGACTAAAACTCCTTTTTCCTGGAGGGCTATAACACATTCTTTGCCCCATCAATTCACTCCGCTTCTGGCAGGGAAAGGGGTGGATTGCTCGTTTTTCTTTTTCTGGAGTTTGGTGGATGGGTCAAGGAAATTTACTCAGGGACATCTATCGTAAAAGCTTTAGGAATAACCCTCTCAGGTTCTTTTGTTATATATTTGTTGAACGTTTATAGCTGATGGGTTCATTTATCAAATGATGCCCCCATGAGTTTGAATGACATCATCAGAAACTGACCAGCACAAACCAGAATGGCACAGTGATTGGTTAATTTGCCTGTACTGGGCTGTAGAATAGATGCGAGGGTCAGGTGAGTCAGTCTCTGGAGTCTTCTGGCTGCTGGATGCTATCTGCTTGCATTCACCTGTCTAGTGTCTTTGTATACTTTGAGTTTGAGGACGCTTCTGTCTCCCCAGGCACTCATTAGGTGGCTTAGCCTTCTGGAATTTAAGTCAGACCTCGGCAACACCAGCACCTCTCCGGGGCACCAGGAGTCCTTCTTGATGTCCACAGTGTTGATCCGGTACCACTCTGAGGTTCCAGGAGATTTCTGAGCTACTGTGGTGGTGTCGTCAGTGGGAGAGACCTATATTATCTGAATTACATATTTAAACAAACACAATCAGCAGTTTTTATAATTGTGTTTAACCCTCATACATTGCAGATTGAAGGGGCAAGTTGGTAGGAGTATAAGAGTTGACTTTCAATGAATGATATATAAATATAGGTGGCTAGGCTCCATCACTGTTAGAATTTGGACATCTTCTCTGTGGCCAAGACAAACCCCCTCACTTGACCTGCTTCCCTTCAAGGCATAAAGGAATGCAACCTGTACCAGAACAGAAGACTTCTTTCATGAGGTGGGTATTAAAGACCTAACAACTAAAGAAAGAGTATATGATCCCTCAGAGAGAATGGCACCATTATTGGCAGATTTATTATTGAGTTTCTGGGTGTCTCAGAGGAAATCAAATGCTTGCTTTCACATGATGATATTTGAATGGTGGTTGATCTGGAATCTGGGTGCAAGAGGTTGGTATCAGACTTATATAAAATTCTTGCAAAAAGTGAGACAGAGTAGTTATCACTAGTCCAGTTGTGATAAGAGAGAGAGTTGGGCAGTGGTCTTACAGGCAAAGAATTGGGGCAAATCTATACCTAAGCACAAGTCACATCTCAAATACCCACAATTTGAGAAGCCTCAGTTAAATTAGTAAGCTACTGGTATTTTACACCTGAAAATCTACATGAATAAGATACCCAAAACAAGGGCAAATGTTAAAGACAATGTGAGAATAGCGGGGCACCATGATGAGACTGTCCAGGACTGCAGGCCTACGAGAAAGTTGTCCAAAATGCACTAGGCATGATGTGTTCCACACAGAGATACTCAGATGCCTGATGTACAGAACATTGGGCTTACCTAACAGGCTCAAGTTTCAACTATACTGAAAACAGGGTAGACAGGTGCCATTGGCCCTGACAGCGTTTAAACAGACCATTACAGCCCTAAGGGGCAAGACTGTGACTATCATAATGCAATATTGGCTCCACAGGTTATGAAACATACTGGGATGGACCACATAGCACTCATGTTAACACTAGATGCTCCAAAGTTCAACATGTTGTAGGACCAATTGCTGGGTTTCTCTCTTTGTAATAAAGGGAACCCACATCTCCCAGATGCTATGCTGAGGATTGTCCCACTCCAGCCTATTTAATAACTGTAAGGGCGGAAAATTGATAGTCCCTGACGAAGTTATCAGCCACAAAGTAGGAGTTCGAAAATAATACAGGGTTACTTTAGGCAGATGATTTGACACTCTTTTCTTGTTGAATGGAGGGTGTAAGTTAAAGAGGGGGGAAAACATGAGTTACTCGGAACTAGTATATGGAGATTCTACTTTTTTCTTAAACTTACCTACAATGCAGCCAGCTTCAGGGTTGTAGACACTGATGTATCCATCTGTAATACTTCAAAAACAGATTTGATTCTTAAAAAATGATAGGATTTGGTTTTGAGCAATCCTTAAGGAGACGATGGCCACTTTAAAAAAAGCAGAAAGAAAATGGGAAAATATTGAGGTGTGTGTGCGTGCGCGCGCATGTGGTGTGCGTGTGTCAAACTGCATGCCTGTGTGTGCGTTTCAGAACCAGACAGATTGGCCATTCTTTAAATTACTAGGATACTAACGAAATAGTAAAAGCTACACGCACATTCAATTCCAATTCCAATCCGATTAAACCACTGTATTCCATACTAAATGTCTTAGACCTATGGTAAGAATGTTAATGCATTTGATAAATAGATAAAAATAAATCTCTGAATCATTTATTAAAGAATGCTTATGTGCATGACCATGGAAAACGACAGTGATCATCGTCTTTCTTCAGTGACTAAATATATAATGTTACTTTTTGCTGGTGTTGACAAATATTTTCCCAAACAGGTTCTATGGCATTTCCTGTACTTGTAGGGTATTCATATTTCAGCAGGCCTGATGGAAATTGCAATGCATGCCATTAGTTTAGCAACAGGGAGTCAGGCAAATTCTTTCGGTTTCTTTATATCCTTGCTAAATTAGTTTCTGCTCTAAATTCACATTTCTCTTTTTTTAGGTTGCAATTCCTTTGAAAGAACTGGAGCAGTTCAACTCCGATATGCAGAAATTGCTTGAACCACTGGAGGCTGAAATTCAGCAGGGGGTGAATCTGAAAGAGGAAGACTTCAATAAAGATATGGTAAACTGGCACAGAGTAAATTGAAAAGGGCATGCGTCACAAATAGGAACATGCACATAACAGAATGCAGCAGATTCTTTTTACAAACGTTAAAGTGATCAGGATTTGACCTCAAAATAAAGTTTTTGCAAGAGCTTTGTACTAATAAAACGGTTTTATATTTGAAGCCAGGACCACTGTTATCCAGTATCAATCACATGCCAGCAAATGTGACAGTATGGATTAGTCCATGTCACCAAAGCTGCACAAATAGACGGCACAATGTATTAATATTTAAATTTTAAACTATATTTATTTTTTAATTGACACTATCCATGTGCACTGCTCAAAAATAGAGAACCGGGGCGTGGCTTGTCGTGGCGAGCAATGCCCACTTAATCGAGCGGCTCCATCGGACCACCCTGACTTGCCTTTTTTAAATCCGGACAAATATCCAAAACTGGGGCGTGAGTGCGCTCCTCATGACCTGCTAAGCTCCCAGGTGCAGAACCAGCTCTAAAGACCAACAACGGACCTGAAACGGAGGCAGGACAGTGAGAGGCCTGCTAACGATCGACATCCCCGGGCTCAAGTGTCAGAGCTGGGGAATAACGTGCAGCAAGCAGCGGGATGAACTGGCCGTAATCCCTGCCAAAAGCACACTGCCCGACCCAGCGGCGGTGCGGGCTGCTGGCCGGTGCTGCACAAGAATTGAAGGGACAGAGAAGAACGGAGCCTCAGAAAGCCTGTAAGTAGCCGTGGGCTGATGCTTGGGACCCGTGAAATGCTGGAAGTGCCGGAGTAACAGGGAGACCCACAATCATGAGGGCCAGGCCACGCAAGAATGGTGGCAACTGGAGAGCGAGGCCGGAGCACATGATCCCAGGTAACACAACAGGGTAAGCGTAAGTACAGCAGCTACCTTGACAGTGTGGAGGCGAGAGCTGATACAAGGCATCAGCAGCAGCCACAAGTGAAAGCACTGCCATTTTGGAGAGGCCTATGCAGCTTTATAAAGACCAGTTCGGTGTGACTTAACCACAGCAGAGAACAGTTTGAGTGCGTAGGGAGGACTTATAAAACATACAAACTATACGCTGCAGCGGCGCTCTGAGGATCCCCCCCTCAATAGTATCCTGTACTGGGATTTGGAACTGGGGTCTTCCGTTCCGAAATCATCAATGAAATTGGGAAGAGGAGCCACCCATTAAAAAGGCCACAAAACAGACAATGTGGTGAAATACTGGGCGGTAGACCACCCAAATTGAAAGGCACCCACTTGCGCCATAACCTGGGACAAAGACAAAGGAGCCTATCAATAAACTAGACCCGCCTGTCACGGTACCCCCACGTGCAATCACAACTGCAAGTATGACAGCGGCAGAGGAGCTCGTGCCCTCCCACCGGATGAAACTAGATAAATGCTCTGCCCAAAGACCAAATGTCCACTCCTGTAGAAATGGAAGCAATTGGGTCACATACAGCAATGTCCAAGACAGGGACCCCTGAACCCACGCTGCAGGACGTAATGGTTGCTATCCAAGGGATTTAAACTGATCTAGTAGGGAAATTCGATGCTGTTACCACAAAGGTATCACTGTTGAGAGTGGGCCTCCGCAATATGAAGGACCAAGTAACGGAGGGAGAAGGAACGGCAGCAAAGCTGCTTACTGACACAAAGACCCTAAAGAAGCAAGTCAAAAAGTTGACACAGACGGGGAGGGAGCTGGAAGGCAAGCTGGAAGACCAAGAAGAGCACTCCCGCTGAAATAATATCTGCATAATCGGGGTGTCAGAAAGGGCGGAAGGACAGGCAGTGGACCTGTTTGTAGAGAACCTTATAACTAATTCACTACAGCCCCGAGGACTAACGAAATTTCAAAGTGTTCCGGGTGTGCGACCCAGGCCAGGCACCCCGCCACGGCCCATAATAGCGAAACTATTTAATTACAGAGATCAGGATGTGGTTCTCCATGTGGCTAGAAACACTCCACAATTGAAATATGAAAACATCCTAATCTCCTTTTACCCCAACTTCACGCAGTAAGTGCAGCAAAAGCGATTAAACCATTTGGGAATTAAAAAGACCCTAAGGGCGCAGGATATTAAGTACTCTATGCTTTGCCTGGCAACCCTTAGAGGGATAGTAGAGGGCAAGATATGGAGATTCACAACCCCTGGAGAAGCACATGACTAGTTGGATGGCTGGAGAACGGCCATAAAGTCAAAACATCTGCATTAGCGCACACTGGCAGCAGAGGCAGCAGAAAGAGACTCGGACGCAGGCCCGCTGAATAGACCCTGCAAGGAAAGGGAACACACTTCAGTGACGCAGGAATGACAACTTTGCGACAGATTCTACAGGCAATGGGGTTTTGAAACTGTCTGCAGACCAAAACGGACTGAAACAGAAGAGTCACGACAATCTAAGGGCCCACTGGGCAAAGATCTCATATACAGATAAGATTTATGTCATTCTATAGAAAGAAGAACTGTAAAATTGTGATATTGCATCTGCCTCAATACATATTGACATAGCACCTACATAATGTATGTTGGGCGGGGTCAGGGGGGGTTTCGAAGGACTCTCTGGTCCCAGGCTGACCCAAGTTGAGATTGTTATTATGGGGTGACAGGCTTACTGCACATTGGGGGTTGGGTGGTTCTTAACCCACGGTGCAGGGCAGCAGGAAGGGGGGTGTTCACAGTTTTTATGTGGCCACCAGACAGATGTCTCAGTTTTCATGTTTTACAAGTTGGTATCCTGGCAGGGAGCCGGAAAGGGACATGACTCACCAAAGGGACACGAAGGGCGGTTCAGATCTTCTGCATGCACATGGCACCACAGGTACGCCGCGAGTAACCAAACATATACTCATGTCAGACAGCAATGAGGACATAGCTAAGCTAGGGTTTCCCCTCAAGTAAACAGTACAATAAGGTCTTCACCTGGAATGTTAACGGCAGGGGGACCACTACCCATTTGTGACTTCATTACCACCCTCTTGAAGAGGGCGGTAATTTGCAAACATTCATACATGGCTCTGCGGTGGCTATTGGGAAGGGTATGCCGCTTCCTAATAGCAAGTCGCAATACACTATTTTGCGACTCGCAAAATAGTGTAGGTACATAGCCCAGACAAAAATTGCATTTCCGCATGCAATTTTAAGTCATACATCTGGCCACAAAGCTGCTCCTGAGGGATGGAGGTCAAGCCCGAATTGTCCTACATAAGTTGCAATGCTGTGTTTATGAGGGAGGTCTGCAAATTCCAGAGATAAAAAAGAATTACTGGGCAGCACCACTCATAACCATCAATGAGTGGGTGTTTACGGGGAAAGAGGAGCCAGCATACAGATCTGATCATTACCACATGGAAGAGGGAGGATAACCTAACTGCACTCTACCACGACATACGAGTAGCACATTGCCTTCACACATAGAGGCGACAGTACACGTATTGAGGGAAGCCACCACATTCCTAGGCTAGAAAGAAAAATTGACCGAACGACCACCGCTATGGCACTCCGACTGTTTACGGGAAGTGGGCCACCCAAAGGAATTCTGTAAATGGCAAACCATTGGGATAGATTATCTAGGGGACATATGGAGGGGGCAAACATTGATAAGTTTTGAGGATCTAAAAGTGGAGTACCAAATGTCTAATAGTAGTTCCTTTGGTTTTTGCAACTTAAACATGCTCTGAAAAAACATATCACCAAAGGGGAGTAGTTGGCAGAATATCCTCCACTTGAAGATAGATTACTCATGGACCCCATGTTAGAGACAGCTGTCTTTTTGGTGTACAAAAACATAATTAATAACTTCTGTGAGCCCTTAATAGCTCTTAGAAAAGCCTGGACAGAAGAATAGGAGACATTGGACGATGAACACCGGACAGAAGCGATACAGAGTCCAAAAGAGGTAGCGCTTAGGGCACGATTCTGACTGATACAGTTACGCATACACCATAGGTCGTGTACTTCTAAAGTGCTTCTACACCGGATAGGAAGCAGCAATACTGACCAGTGTGCATGGGGCTGAAACCAGCAACTCCCAGAAGCTAAAATATGCCAGATGTACTTTCATTTTAAACTAGGAGCTATAATGTGTGCTATTTAAGATGAGGGTTTGAGTGCACATTTCGGAAATGAAGTGGAGAATGGTGGCACCCTCTTGCATCTGGGAAACATGAAGTTATATTTTTTAGAGGAATTTCAGACATAGTATGAAAGGGTCTATGAAACGACAGCATAGAAACCCTGACTCCAGATCTCCCGCTTTCATCAATGTGATAATATCACATAGCCACATGACAAAAAAAGTGTTCTACTAGAGATGTTTTAACAGTGTGCTCGTCTGTAAAATAATTGAGAGAAGTTCCCAGTTTCCTGTGTGGCAAGGGACAGGCACAGAGATGGCTGAGTACCATGAGATATGTTGCTGGGGCAATGCATAAAATAGAGGCTCCTTTCAAAGGAGGTGGCTTCACTTGGCAGTTAGAGATTATCCTGAGAGAAAGTGGACAGGGCCAGTTCGGAAGAACTGTGGGGAAAGGATGTAAAAGAGAGAACACAATGGCTGGCCTCATAGCTATAACAAGAAAAAGAATAAATAATAATGCAGGGTAAAGCCCCTTAAACAATTACTATAAATGAACAATACTAGTAGTAAAATGTAAGCTACAACCATTTTTATGTTGGCTCCTACTGGGGAAAAGAAAAATGGGCTTAGCAAATATATTGAAGTGTACATGGGCCTGCATGTTAATCAGTGTGGAAATTTCCTTGACCAAATTCACTTCAAATTAGTCCTTGCAGCCAAACCACATACTGAACACTGAAAGATATCAAAGATACTTAGCACTCTAGGTGCAGTTTGCGTTGATGTTATAGGTGCAGCACTTTGCGAGACAGGAGTGTTGAAGATTAAGAAGGGGATGTTAGTACAGAATTTGCTTCAATGTACTTTTGGTTGCCATAGAGCATTCTCGTCATTAAATGTAAAGATGAGACCATCCAATCCTTTCCTCTTATGAAAGGGACTTTTAGAATTAAAGAATAAGGGTCAGATGTACGACTTTCAATTGCATGCGCAAAAGGGCCAGCGACCCGTTTGCGCATGCAAAAACAAATAGGGCCATTTAAGATTCCTATTTAGCGAGTCGCAATTTTTTGGCGACACGCTAAATAGGAATTGAGATTTGCTATTAGAAAGGGGAGTCTTAAGGGCGTCCCTTCCTAATAGCGACTCACTACCCCATGCATAAATGTTTTGCGACCGCAATTGCGGTCGCAAAAGACTCACAGTTTACCACCCTCTTTAAGAGCCCTTCCCCTTTGCAAATACAGGGGGAAATATTTTTTAGGGGTAGGCAGTGGTCTCAGGGACCACTACCAGCCCTAAAATAATTAAACAAAAACGTTTCATTTTTCTTTTAAATGCAGCCTGTTTTCCTTTAACGAAAACGGGCTGCATTAAAAAAAAAAGAAAATGCTTTATTTAAAAGCAGTCCCAGAAATGGAGATCCTGCTGAGCCCAGGAGGCCACCATCCGTAGGAGGGTCAGCCATTTCCAATGGGGTCGCAAATTACGAGTTCCTCATGAATATTGATGTTGCATGCAATTTGCGAACACATTGGGAATCGCAAACAGTGTCAGAGACACTGTTGTACATGGCATTTTGAGACTCACAAATTGTGACTCGCAATCAAGCGCAATTTGCAAGTCCCAAATTGCCATGGTCGTACATCTGGCCCTTAGTTTGGAGTATTTGGCTGAACCTCATTAGTGAGAGGAATAATAGTGCTGAGACGGGTTAAGTGGAAGATTAGCAGAGGCAGCAGTTTAAAACAGTCCAGAGCCCGAATGTTTGTTCGGTCGTCAACTCCAAATACAGCAAAAATAGCTTTGTGCCCTCTGAGGAATCAGCTGAAATAGCCGTAAACTCCACATGGCAAACTAGCATTCAACAATAGGAATATTAAGTGGCATCAAATGTAGTTCAGTAATAGAAACCCAAACAGTTCAAAATAGATCAAGAAGACATGATAAGTATGGATAGATTTCCAGTGGCTCTAACAAGAATCCTCATCCTTTGTTTCTGCCTAGTGCATTAGGTCTCTCAACACATTATGGCAAATGGACTGGAAATAAACTTGCAATTTATCTGTACAATAGTTGTAAACAAGATGAAAATCCATGGGTCAGCTGGCACGGAATGAGTAAAATCGATGTTGAGGTAGGCGGTTTACCGCCCTTTTAACTGAATGAGTGAATAATGGCAGATATCTCACTAGAGGCTGAGAAGGTCGTCTTCCTTCCCAGACATCCTAAACGAGAGTGGCAGCAGTCAGAGTTTTGTCCATGCCTGAAAACAAGAGCAAAAAGAACATGGCTCTCTTCGCAGGCCCTCTTCAGATCTTAATATGTATTCCATTCGAAGGGATCCTATGTAACTTTCTTGGTCGAAGTAAGTGACTGCATGCCCGCACTGCCAGTCCTCGAGTTGAAGGAAAAATCCAACCAGTGGCCTCTGTGCTTACCTGAGGAAGTCATTTTCACCTTCCTTTAGTGTCGCTAGGACATCTCCCGTAGCATGTGATCTAGAGAACCAGGGTAGCTTATCACATGTTCCATTTCCACAACCATTAAGTTTGTTGTTGTGACACCGGGCCTACCTGAGGCCTGCCACTAGCCCAAGCTAATATTTAGACAGGACTATTACATTTAGCAACATAACTACGAAACAGTGTTGATGTGCTGTGAGGATTCCCCTTTCATACACACAGAGGCCTACTGAGCTCTCAAAGTTTTTCCCCAAGTATGGCCTGAGGCACTGTATTGTTGTGGACTAGGCTCTAAATTTGAACACTTGGCATGACATGGCTGAGGTGGTTTGCTTCGTTAGGACCCCCCTTTCTCAAGGCCAGACTGTAGCCTGATAAGCAATTAACTACATTGTATGCAACATCCCATCAAGAAACCTGCCCTGCCCTAGACAAGGAGTGACAATTAGCAAGCTCCTTGCCATCACCCTTTGTGCCAAAGAGAACTAAATCCCCATAAAGGTGTGCGCCACCTTTAACCAAACCCTGTATGTAAAAGAATGAGGTCAACCTGACCTTTAAGGGACTCTGTGCAGCTGTTGGGGTCCTGTTGGCAGTCCATCGGGCCGGCCTATCTGACTTTCTCTATTGACCAAGGGTCAAATTGTGCCCTTTTAGGTGTCTCAATGAAGAGGGACTGGCAGAATGGGAGGCAGTGCTCAATTTGAGCCAACGGTTGCCAATGGGAGCCACTGGCACTCTTTTTTGGGGACCAGCACTTATTTATTTTCATCAAACACGAGTGGGATCGAGTGAAAACACAACCAGGAAAAATGGAACAGAAAGATGGAAAATCTGCTACAAACGAGGAGAGCAGGGACCTATAGGCGTGAGATAAAGTGGCAGGCACTGTCTGATCGTGCATAAAAAAGGCCAGAGGTAGATTCAGGACTCTTCAGCTTTGGTCTTCGGGGTGCTGACATTTAATACTGCCAGCCGCAGGCTTCTGAGCAACTTTTTGGTCACCGACACTCATTTTCCAAATTAAGCACTGAAAAGGCCCAGAGGTTCTTCCTGGGGTCAGAGGAAGTGGCATAGACATGTGTGAAGTTTGCTCTAAATGTGGGGTGCCGACAGGCAAAACTGAACGCTGTGCCTTGGTTAGCTCAACCCCCACATGTCTGGTGGTGTGGGATGGCTCTTAGCAGGCCCTCCACTCCGGGCTTTTACCCACTAGGGGCTTATGTTAGTAAACTATTTGAAATTTATGGTTTGCATAAATACGTTATTAATTACATATTATGTTGCCTTTTCGTTATAAAATCACTGCTAAGTATAATTTGCTCAATGATACAAAACCAGCTTGACAGATGTATATACATTTCTTTTATGTCTATTATTAATGGGAACGCTGTTTCTTTAAATGTCAATGGCTCATGCATTCCTTTACCTGTGATCAAGGAGTAAAGGAACTCCAAAACGCGTTGGGCACCCGTTTGCTTTAATAAAGTCTACTGCAATATAGAGGTCACGGCTCCAGTGAGTTTAATTTCTCAGCAACTGGCTTTCGTGCAATATATTTATATATATATATATAACTATAACTATAACTATATATATATAGCCATTAAAACATCTTGAAACACAGACCCTGGAGTGCGAGTCTCTTTGTGTGGTTGCGGCGTGGATGCAAGCTGTCAGCCCTTTCGAACATATATATATATATATATATATATATATATATATATATATATATATATATATATATATATATATATATATATTAATGCTTCACTTGCACCTGCCTGTCGCACTCCTTGGCTGGTGCCTGCCAGTCGGGGGGGCACCCGACAACAATATCGGCTCAGTAATCCCTCCCCGCAATGACACGGGAAAACAGGAAGCAGCACTCCCAGGGTAAGTTCACAGATGTTTTAATTCTCAAAAAAACGCGCTTTCGGCACTCGGCCTTCCTCAGTAATGAGACAGAGAACCACAGCAAACACAATCCATTTAAACCATCACGTGTCATGAAAGCTAGACATAAAGGTAGGACACAAGGTAAATCAGGGTAAATCAGTGTTCGCCATCTTGGAATGGGTCTATATCTTATTAAATTATGGCAAGATATGCATAATACAAGATTATCTACAAATCACAATTGATAGGATACCCACAATCAGTAAGAGTCCAAAGATTAATTAATCAAGTTGGTTAACATTCTATAAAGCCCTGAATGGGGTATGTCATCGCATAACGCCGCTATCAGACCCACACACAACGTTGTACCATAATGCCCTGGATGGGCTGCTGATCATCTCAATGTAGCTAACGTGATGGTATAATAAAACAACCCAATAATATCACATTATAAATACATTATACTCAAATGTAACATGGAAATCAAAATGGAAGGAAATAGAAGCAATGGTATAGTTAATCAATAACAGTAACAGTACATATCATTCATCATTCATATTAGATGGACAGCCAAGTCTTCATGCATATTCAGTCCCATAGGCATTTTGCTTTGTAGATCGATAATATATTGCGATTCCAGTCGCCTGAGCTTTTGTAATCTGTCCCCCCCTCTTATGCTGAATGGGACAGAATCTAAACAGAAGTAAGCTAACAAATCCCTGTTGCGTGCATGCTCTTTATCAAAATGTCTGGCTACAGGGTAGCTCACATCCGCATTCTGAATAGCTCTTTGGTGTTCTAAAATTCTTAGTTTCACCGGATTCGTTGTGCTTCCAACATACCTTCTGCCACAAGGACATGTCAGACAATACACAACGTATGGCGTGGTACATGTGAGAAATTTCTGTATTCTCCTAGGCTGTTTCACTCCTGGTACATTGTATTGTGTGGTACGTTTGCTCGCTTTACACGCCTTACAGCGTCCACAAGGAAAAAAGCCTTTCATGGGTTCTGACTTGGGTTTGGGTTTGAACTCTTCATGGTAACTATGGACTAAGTAGTCTCTCAGTGCTCTCGCTTTCCTAAAAGTCACTAAAGGATAAGAGGGTAAGTCTTGTTTGATGACATTGTCTGTCATCAGGATGTTCCAATGTTTACGCATAATGCGTTTAATATCTGAAGCATTTTTAGGATAGGTAGTTATGAGTCTAAACGACCCACCATCAGTTTTCTTGTTGTCTGTTTTGTCTTCTAGTAGTTTTTTCCTTTCTAGATTCTGAACTCTACTTAAAGCTTGCCTGAGTACCCCTTCTTTGTACCCCCTTGCTTTAAATCTCTGTATGCTATTGCTTGCTGCTTTTCGGAACTCCTGCTCTTTAGTGTTGTTTCTCTTTATCCGTAATAGTTCCCCATAGGGTATACTATTAACTAAGCTCTTCGGATGTCCACTGGTCGCTAATAAGGTGGAATTCCCAGCGGTCGCCTTCCGAAAGAGCTTAGTGTGGAGACTGCCATCTTCAACAAAAACTGTTAGATCAAGATAATTAACTTCCCTTTGACTGATTTCTCCTGAGAACCTCAAATTGTTATGATTGTTGTTGAGTACCTCTATGTATTCCTTAGCCAACTCGACTGACCCTTCTATAATGATAAAAAGGTCGTCGATATACCGGTACCAACATTTTACGAGATCGTTCCATTTCTGATTGACAGGAGACCAGGCCACCTGCTCCTCCCAACACCCCACGAATAAATTCGCGAAGCTTGGGACAGAGCAGGTGCCCATCGCTACTCCCGTTAGCTGTTTAAAAAGGTCCTTGCCAAAGAGAAAGATATTATTGTTTAGGCAGAATCTTAAAAATTCAATCAGCATTTTATTGTGCTCAAAATATTTCACTGGTCTACTCTCCAGAAACCAGGAAATAGCTGATAATCCTTCATCGTGCTCTATGCACATGTATAAGCTGGTGATGTCAATAACCAACATAGTATACCCTTCACACCAATTTATTTTTTCAATGCAATTCAAAAAGTGTTTTGTGTCCTTCAAATACGATTTTAGATTAACCACATGTGGAGAAAGAAAAGAGTCAATGTACATTGACAAATGTTCTGTTAAACTGCCTTGGGAAGCTACAATAGGCCTCCCAGGGGGATTCAATGGGTCCTTGTGTATCTTAGGTAGATAATAAAAGGTAGGAGTTACGGGATTCGAACATCTTAGAAAAAAAATGTTCATCGCAACTCAGTATGTTATTGTTCTACCACTTAAGGATCATTTCATGGTAATCCTTAATGCTGGTGTTGTACACAGATTCCGTAACTCTCATATATGTGCTCGGATCATTGAGCTGACGTAACGCTTCCTTTTCATATTGTGTCTTGGTTAGCAGCACAATGTTACCCCCCTTGTCCGAGGGTTTGCATACCAAGGACGAATCCTCACATAGCTTTTTAAGTGCCAATTGTTGTTTGTTAGTGAAGTTTAGCTTGTCATTGCTAGATTTCGTAGTGCTTCTTAGATTACGTAAATCCTGGATAACAGCTTCCGAGAATGTGTCTATAGCATCAGTATATTATATATATATATATTGAAATCCATAGTCCTGCAGTGAAGCAGTTCACAGGCAACAGGTACAGAACACTTGAGCGTGTTTTCCAGGTGATAAAGTGCTTTATTACTCTGTAACTGGCAGCATGACGCGTTTCGACCGGGGGAACCCGGTCTTGATCACATGATGAGACCAAAAACCAGCGAGTTTTTAATGCAGATAGAGAGCACCAACTCCTTCCAATCTAGCATAGACATGAAAAACGTACTAATGACAAAGACGACCTAATAGTACAAAATTCAGTACTAGACTTGAACTATATTGCAAGAGGGTAAAACTCACTAAAGAGGATATTTATACAATAACGTTCATAATAATGTTATGTAGATATACACAGTATATAAAGATGAAACTCAATCCCGGGCAAGTGCCCAATTTATTCAAACCTCAAGCGGTCATTCATTGTACATACTTCATGTTTAAGTCTATATCATTAAGCAATATAAAGGGGATAGTGCAAACAACAGCATTAACAAAAGGTGCAAAAATAGTGCACATTAAAATTGAGAATAGAATTGCCTCTCGATTCATCCATATATCAAACTAGACGAAGCCTTACCATATATAAAGTGCAAGTGCTAAGGTAAATATAACCACTGTACACAAACATACAATAAATTGTAATGAAAATTCAGTGAATTTGTGGACAATATTAGTGGTTAACATCCAATAGATAAAGGTGTATTTAAATAAGTAAAATTGAAAAACTATGAAAAAGGGATCTTAATCCATTGAAGATTATAAAGTTTGATAATGTCACATCATAACAAGCTCTAATTACATATTCATATTAGGGGGCATCATCAACTTAATTTCCCCAATAATTTACCAGCCAAACCTTATACCACATCCAAACCAGAAGAAAACAACAGTAAAACCAGAAAATCTAGAAAAACTAGTAAAAACTCCAGTAAAAACATGATAAAAGGACATTAATAAGATTTCATCAGAAAAAAAGGGGTAAAATCAACAATTTGATTGGTAGAGCAGCAGTAACACAGCAGCAGAGATGGAAGCATGCTAAAATGCAGAATTCATGGATTTACAACTTTAGGGTCAAGCCTGCCCCCAAATGTGGTTACTAAAATAAATAAGATTAACATGAATATCTAAATATCTAAAAAAACATATATATTTATAAAAAGTTATATAAATCCTCCCCTGTGTTGAGACCATTCGGAATCTTGTTATCAAGAAGTAGAATATACTGACTCTCTAATTGTCTGAGCTTGCGTTCTCTGTCGCCACCCCTCTTGGAATTGGGCACTGGATCAATAACAAAATAACTAAAATCCTTGAGAATATTTTGGTGGACCAACTTAAAATGACGCACCACAGGGTAACTAGGGTCAGAGTTGACAATCGCCTGAAGATGCTGTAGGATGCGATTGTAAACTTGGAGCTTAGTGCTCCCAACATATTGTAATTTACAAGAACATTGTAAAACATAAGCAGCATGATCTGTTTTACAAGTAAACAATCCTTTGATTTTAGTAACCTCTTAACTAAAAGCATCCTTATATTCCCTAGTGTTGCTACCAAACTTACAAGCTCTGCAAGAACTGCATTTAAAAAAACCTGTGCGATTAGAGAGCCAATTAGATGATGTCACTACTTCTGGACTGGTCTTGACCAAAATACCCCTCATAGAGGGAGCCCTCCTAAAAGTGATACACTGAGTCTCATCCAATAAAGGTACCAAAGTTATATCCGTCTTCAAGATCGGCCAGTTAGATTTACTTTACAGATGATTGGCCTGCTATTGAACTGTTCTCATCCGAATCCACACTACTTATGGCAGAACTCAAATCTGTATCAGAGGTTTCAGAGTGTTCAGCCTGTTGTACTAACAACGTTGGGTTTGAACTTGATGGGACCTTGGCTGTTAGCGCCTGTCGCTTGACATTCTCAAATTTTTGGGAAAAAGTGAAAATGCGTCCCTGTTCATAATCAGCTCAAACTCGAGCAAATTTGTAGACCTTGCGCGTCTTGATGGTGCTTTCATGCTTTTCAAGGCGCTTCTTAATTTCTTCCTTGTTTTGGCAAAAAAAATTTTTTGTTCCTTTGCATCAAGTTCTTTATTGAGTGCATCAATTTGGCGCATATTATCCAGTCTGTCAATGTCCGCATATTTAATAAGAGTACACACCATATTCATTGACGCCTCCAAATTGTTGGCTGCCCATTCCTTATGTGTGTGTGTATATATATATATAGTCGAAGTGAACAAGCAGTGCAAGCTGCGAAACGCGTCTTTGGCTGTGCCAGAAATAAAATCACCTTGAGCACGAAATCTGGGTCTGTGTCCGAATTTGCGGCAGGAGGCGCTGGGAGGAAGCTAGCGCTCGCAGCAGGTTGGAAAGTTACGATATATATATATATATATATATATATATATATATATATATATATATACATATCACCCGCTTTTGTGCTACAGTGATGTTTTCGATGGGCTGCCCTGTGCCCATTCTTTGTGAGGCCGCTCTGTAGGATCTTGGGCTCCAGTAACGTGGGAACTTTGTGGTGTATAATTACGGAGGAGCCTGATCCACTTGCGCACCTAACCTACTTAGGAGAAGCCAATGGTGCGAAAAGGACGGCGCGAGGAAGAGATTCAGGCAGGATTATTTTCTGTCATGATCGTGCTGCGAGTGATGTGAGATTTCCAAGTCCGATTTTCCAGCAGTATTCAAACATTGTTTCTACTCACCTGACTGATTCTAGCAATAAGACCAGTGCTTGTGCTTTGAAAAAATACCACCAAGGTAAAGATTTTCGGAGGACTTCCAGTTGAACTTGAAAATACCAACACAAGGCACTATGGAACTTGTAGTAATCTAATGTCAGTCACGTGATTTTACTTTGTAAAAGCGCGCCCCAGCACACCTGCATGTTATTCATTTCCTTCTGTGAGCAAGGCAAGAAGCCGAAACGTTAGAAGACAGAATAAGGCGCTGCTGTACTTGAAAATAAATGCCATTTGCAGTATTGGGCCTCACCCCCTTTTGGGCTACAGTGATGTTTTCGATGGGCTGCCCCGTGCCCATTCTTTGTGAGGCCGCTCTGTAGGATCTTGGGCTCCAGTAACGTGGGAACTTTGTGGTGTATAATTACGGAGGAGCCTGATCCACTTGCGCACCTAACCTACTTAGGAGATGCCAATGGTGCGAAAAGGACGGCGCGATGAAGAGATTCAGGCAGGATTATTTTCTGTCATGATCGTGCTGCGAGTGATGTGAGATTTCCAAGTCCGATTTTCCAGCAGTATTCAAACATTGTTTCTACTCACCTGACTGATTCTAGCAATAAGACCAGTGCTTGTGCTTTGAAAAAATACCACCAAGGTAAAGATTTTCGGAGGACTTCCAGTTGAACTTGAAAATACCAACTCAAGGCACTATGCAGGGCCGGTCCTAGCCATGGGCGGTATGGGCAGCTGCCCAGGGCCTCGCGCTCAGGGGGGCCCCGCCGCCGCCCCCGCAGTTGCGGTTAGGGAATAATAAATAATCATGGGGAAAAGCGCTGCGCAGTGCACACAGCACTCTCGTCGCGCTCGCGCAGGGGCCGGGCCGCAGGTAGTAACTAAGGCAGGGAAAGAGGGGGGGAACTGAACACTGTCTGCGCACGCACGCAAACCTGACAGTGACGCCTGCACGCACCCCACCACCTAGCTTGGTGGTGGTGGTGCCTTAGTGTGGTGGTGACGTGACGCCGGCCTTGCCATGATGCGGGTGACAGTGGGTCCCAGGGCCGTCAATCTGGTAGCGCGCGAAAGCGCTACCAATGACCACCCTGGACATGATTTTATGGCCAGCCCCGCTCAGTGTGACGCACTCAGCATGCGCACACGCGCCATACGTGAGGCAGCAGTCAGTTACTACCGTCTCGGATCGGGCCGCGTGGGCAGGGCTGCTGCAGGCAGGAGCCGATCGTTGCGTTGTTGAGTTCTGTACCTTAAGGTAAGAGACCTGCGTCACCTGCTTGCTTCAATCGTATATATTATACGTGTGTGTATAAATGTAATCTTCACTGGCACTGCTGATGTGTGTATACATCTCAATTCAAGTCTCAGTTTATGCCTCATGGTATCTGTAAGCATTACACTGCCCCAAATGTCTCAATGTTCTAGTGTCCGTGTTAGTATAGTTTCCAATGTTTCTGTTTTTTCGGTTTCATTGTTTGTTTGTCCCTGTATCTTCCTTGCCCAGGGCCCCATGGACCTCTGACAATTTCATTGTCTCTGTGCCTGTGTTTCCCCATACTTTTTGTGATCTCCACGCCCCTAGTGTTAGTGTTTCTCTGCACAAATGTTATGTATGTACAGTTCAGAGATATCCTTTGCTTTATGCAGATGCGGTCACTCACCCAGTGTTGGTGGCCCGGTCAGTGTGTCATTGACTGTGTCCGGTGTCAGCATCTCAGCTTCCTTTCCTTGAGATCATTTCAAGATCCAAAGCTGTAGCCTCTCTCTTCTTAAGCGAGCACTAAAAATACACTTCGTTCTTGCACTCGTTTAAATAATGTCCTGCAAATCTATTTTTTCAGCACACTTCAGATCTTTTTTGAAGAGGTTTCTGTGCCTAATGACCTCTTTGGGGAACGAAAAAGAAATCGTGAATCCTAAACTTTCCTTTTTCAGGAGCTCGTCTGTAAGTGCAGTGCACAAAACAGAGGATTTTTTTTAGATTCTCTTACTATTTTTCAGTACTTTAAAATCACAACTCTCCCGAAAGCTACTGTGAACTATACCAAAAAGACTTTATAAACTAACACAGGGATTTATTGGCATCTATGGTGACAATCAATGGACCAATAAAACAAAGTATGAAAAAACAACTTTTTTTATCTCTCTATTTGTAAGTAAAACCTCCCAGGTGCAGAGTGTGCTGTGCTAAGTAGACACTGTGGGATTCAGCAGCCCAGCTGTTCTGCGAATATCCTTTGTAAATCAGACTATATAGGCGGGTTTTGTTTTGGCAAATGAAATATCACTGTCAGCTCCTAAGTGGCCTAATCGATGCTGCAACGTGTATGGCCTAAATCTGACTGTTGCCCAAGATGGTTGGTTGTCTCATGTCCTAAACCCCAGAAGTATGTAGAGTAGGTCATGATGTATAGATTAGCATGATATACCAACTGGGTGTTTCGAATGGTGTATCCTTTGCAGATGAAGTAGAGTAAGAGTTGACTGTGGAACATGATGAGTGCTAAGCAGGTGTCTCAAGGCCACTAATGTCATAAATACACCTCTTTGCTTGTAGCTTTTGGTGCGTGAGGAAAAAGATGACAGTGTGTGCCACGTGATGCTTGAGTATGTTGGTGATTTGCCGTACATTCTCACCAATTAATTTGCGAAGTCACTTTCTGTGATGTCACTTAGAGGGGCCTCACATCTTCCCTTTCGCCCAGGGCCTCAGAAGGCCTAGGACTGGCACTGGCACTATGGAACTTGTAGTAATCTAATGTCAGTCACGTGATTTTACTTTGTAAAAGCGCGCCCCAGCACACCTGCATGTTATTCATTTACTTCTGTGAGCAAGGCAAGAAGCCGAAACGTTAGAAGACGGAATAAGGCGCTGCTGTACTTGAAAATAAATGCCATTTGCAGTATTGGGCCTCACCCCCTTTTGTGCTACAGTGATGTTTTCGATGGGCTGCCCCGTGCCCATTCTTTGTGAGGCCGCTCTGTAGGATCTTGGGCTCCAGTAACGTGGGAACTTTGTTGTGTATATATATATATATATATATATTCACAGAAAAAACCATAGGTTATAGACCATATATAGTTAGGAATTTGCATTTACAAAACCTTGAAAATTCACTGAAAAAACCATAGGTTATAGACCATATATAGTTAGGGATTAGCATTTAAAAAACCTTACTTTATTTGCACAAAACCATTGAAATTCCATATATAGTTAGTTGCACTAACTATATATCGCGGACCCGCAATCCACTGCTAATGATGTCACATATTACATCATTCATGACATGGTCAGTGACATCACTGATGACATCACTGATCACAACATCCAGTGACTGTATGTTTCTGTAAAGTTAAAATATGTCTTACATATTGAAGAATGAGTGGATGTATAAGTGTCTGGATGAAGGATTTAGTAGGTGCATGACTGACTGTATGAGAGAATGATTAACTGTGTCTCACTGAGTGCATGGGTTAGTGATTAAAGTGTCTTAATTTGGCAATCATTATTTATGTTCTTCTGTAAACTGCTGCATGTTTAAATCAGTAGCTATATCAGTAACTATATGGGTTATTGAATGGTTGCCCAAGTATTTGTATGGGAGACTGAGTGTTGGACCTAGATTACCCAAGCCTACATATGGTAGCTTGGCACAGTAGTGGTCTACAGCTAACTCAAGGCGTTGGCTAAGTACTTACAAGTCTTACCCACAGTAACACAGTGATGAACCACTAAAATAAAGACACAACACCTCTGTTTGGAAAAATACCGTTACCTTTATAAAAATAATATGACTCTTTGGATTTAAGTTATACAAGATGCAATATTAGTTTCTTTCAGGAGTCAACATTACACTTTTACTTCAATAAATTACTTTTTACTCCTCCTGCTGTGGAAAAAGGGCAATAAACCACATTCTTTTGTCACTGGTACAGTAAAGCATAAAGATGACTCTTTGGTTGGTTGAGCGAATCTCAGTAGCTTCGCACTCTGTAAGGTTACTTCACATTAACATACAATGACACATTACTCCACCAATAAAACTACTGAAAAGAAGATGCAGACTGATAAAGCAATACGTTTTTACAGGTTCCTTAATAGATACTTTACCCCACAGCTCTTAAGCACTGTTTAACTCAACAGCAAGACCTGAAGGTAGATGTTTACTGTATAACCCACCAGTTATGTGCTAAAAGGGGTGACACAATAATTTTAGTAAGGGTTCCCCCCCCCCCCCTCTGATTGACAGGCACACCTAGCTGGTTGAGAGTCTGCTTCTTCACCTATTATTAACTGTAGGGGTCCTCACCCAGGAACCCTGTGGTTCCCTGCACCACTTCCACCTTTCGGTTCCAGTTACTTATGGGTTATTTTAGTTAGCTTTGGGCTGAACACTAGCCCGTTCTCTTCATTTGCGCTTCCTTGTACAGTTCAGTTTGTGTCCCAAGGGCAGTCCCACCGTCTCGTCTCTTTCCCCGGTGCTGCCGCCTCCCGTCCCCACTCTACCCGGCTTACTTGGAAGCTCCTAGATGTGATGCGAGTGCTCCTCCCCCTCGCGCTGAAGCCTGGCAGCAGTCGGCGGTCGGGAGAGATCGAGGGAGCTTCTCTGGCCCACCGGCTCCTTACTGTGACAACTGTAGTGGCGCTTCTGCCTCCTCAGGTGGGGGAAAACAGCTACCGGTGCTCCGACGCGATCGGCTCTCCTCAGTCACACCGCTCAGCTGGGCATGCGAGATCGCGCTCACTCTTCTTCCGCTTCTGCGCGCTGGCTCCCAGGGCGGACGACGTTCGCCACGCAGACGCTGCTCTGTCTCCTCCGGGCCTGCTCGACCCTAGGCCCCTCCTGCCTCCACAGAAGCGTTTACACGCTGGGCATGCGCGGAAGCGCCTACCTTCTCCCTTGACGCGGCCGGTGCCCCCGGGGTCCCGATGCCGATCGGAGCAGCGCCGCTGCTTCCCTTCAGTCACTTCTCACTTTGGCCTCACAGGAAAGATGTCCACACACGGCGCCCTCGCTCCTCAGGTCGCCAGGGTGCCACAGTTCCCCAACCTCACCAAGGCGCTTCAAGGGATCCACCACTGACTCGACACCCTGGTAGGTGCAGCGCTGGGCAGGGGATATGGGATTAGGTTTCAGAAGGAAGGTCCTGTCAGTTTTTACAGGAATGCTGATTAAGAAGAGTCTTCCTTCTCACGTAGCTCGATTTCCTTATCAATAGTTGATGTCTTGAGAGAGGGATCGGTCAAAGGCTGAAGGGGGAACAATCCTCTGAAGTAACTGTCAGCCTCAGTGACAAACTAGCTGCTCTCAGTGTGTCCACCTCCTCTCACCACTGCCTCACTCCTCTACTCTGGGGTCAGCACAAAATGGCTGCTGGTCACTGGCCTTATATAGGGTGGCCTGAGACCTGCAGAAGTCTCTAGTTGATTCCAGAAAGTTCCCTAATGTTACCCTATGGACCTGTCCTCCAGTAGTGTCCGTTATGGCAGTTGGAGGACACCATTTTAGGTCTCTGGAGATCCCTAAGGTTTCAAGGGGGTGACTAGGCCTCACAAGTGATGAGGGAAAAATGGCGTCATCGCCAAGGAACACCTAGCCCCCTGACAGCATAAAAAAAACTCCTGATGGACACATGTAAAAATAAAAATAGAAACTCTGGGAGGCTAAGGGGGACAAAAATAAATCATGGTGGTTAGAGTCTTCCCAGAAGCAGACAGGTCTAACACGCGTCCCCCCCAGCTGAAAGTGGGGAGAACTACCCAACCCCTTGGGAGTCCTCATCACTAAGGCGGAAATACCTGGATAGACCGTCTGCGTTGGCATGGTCTGCCCCAGGTCGATGTTCCACCCTAAAGTCCATTCCCTGTAGGGAGATGGACCACCTTAGCAACTTGGGATTCTCCCCCTTCATTTGCATCAGCCAACGAAGGGGGCGATGGTCAGTCTGAACTAGGAAGTGCGAACCAAACAGGTATGGTCGCAGCTTCTTCAGAGCCCAGACCACCGCAAAGGCTTCTCTCTCAATTGTACTCCACCTCCTTTCCCTGGGGAGTAGTCTCCTGGACAGGAAGACCACGGGTTGATCCAAGCCCTCATCATTTAGCTGCGATAACACTGCCCCAATGCCATGTTCTGACGCATCTGTTTGGACAATGAATTCTCTAGCAAAATCAGGGGCTTTGAGAATGGGAGCGGAACACAATGCTTGTTTCAAGGTCATGAAGGCTCGCTGGCAAGCCTCCGTCCAGACTACCCGTCGAGGTTGCTTCTTGGAAGTGAGCTCAGTGAGGGGGGCCACGATAGTGCCATACCCCTTCACGAAGCGACGGTAGTATCCAGTGAGGCCCAGGAAGGCTCGGACCTCTGTTTGAGTCTTGGGGGGCTCCCAGGCGATGATAGCCTCAATCTTTGCCTGGAGGGGCTGCACCGTCCCTCTGCCCACCAAGTGACCTAGGTACACCACCGACCCCTGTCCGATCTGACACTTGCTGGCCTTGATTGTCAATCCAGCCTGTTGCAGGGCATGAAGAACAGCTTGCAGATGCTGCAAATGGTCCTCCCAGCTGCTACTGAAGACAGCAATGTCGTCCGGGTATGCAGCAGAAAAAGCTTCCATTCCAGAAAGGACCCTGTTCACCAGCCGCTGAAAAGTGGCAGGGGCATTCTTGAGCCCAAAGGGCATCACACGAAATTGGTAGTGTCCCTCAGGTGTAGAGAAGGCTGACCTTTCCTTCGCCTCCTCGGTAAGGGAAATCTACCAGTACCCTGAAGTTAGGTCAAAGGTACTTAAGTATTGAGCAGCTCCCAGCCGGTCAATCAGCTCATCCGCCCGTGGGATAGGATGGGCATCAGTTTTGGTCACTGAGTTCAAGCCTCGGTAGTCCACACAGAATCTCAATTCAGGTGTGGTGCCCGGTGGGGCAGCTTTTGGTACCAAGACCACCGGGCTAGACCAAGGGCTTCCAGAAGGTTCAATTACTCCCAGTTCCAGCATCTTGGCGACCTCACCCTTGATGCTGGCCTTCACCTTGTCCGACAGCCGGTAGATTTTAGACTTCACAGGTGTGCTGTCTCCTGTGTCCACGTCATGGGTACACAGGTGGGTCCTACCCGGGACAAGGGAGAACAGAGAAGAAAATTGCTCCAGGATCTGGCGGCAATCACTCTGCTGTTCAGGAGTTAGGGATGGCGAGAGAATTACTCCCTCCACCGACCCATCCTTTTCTTGGGACGAGAGAAGATCAGGGAGAGGTTCGCTTTCTTCTTCCTCTGCTCCATCGGTTACCATCATCAAGACAACCGCGGGCCTCTCATGATGTGGCTTGAGGCGATTGGCATGCAGCACCCTGTGGGGCTGCCTCGGGGCCTTAAGATCCACCAAGTAGGTGGACTTCCCCTTCTTTTCCAACACCTCAAAGGGGCCGGTCCAACGGTCCTGGAGGGCATTTAGCTCTCCAGGTTCCATCACCCACACCTTCTGTCCAGGCTCCAGTTCCACTGGGTGAGCGTTGTGGTCATACCACTCTTTCATCACTGCTTGGCTGGCCTCCAAGTTGTCTGAAGCTTGCTTCCACAACTTAGCCATTTGGCTCCGGAAGGCCAGCATGTAGCTCACCACGTCCTGGGGAAGCTTTCTGGGAGTCCGTTCCCATCCGTCTTTCACCAGGCTGAGAGGTCCCCGTACAGGGTGCCCGTACAAAAGTTCGAAGGGGCTGAAGCCCACTCCCTTTTGTGGCACCTCCCTGTAAGAAAACAAGAGACAGGGTAGGAGGATGTCCCATTTCCTCCGCAGGCTCTCAGGTAGACTCCGTATCATACCTTTCAAGGTTTTGTTAAACCTTTCCACAAGACCATTGGTTTGTGGGTGATAAGGAGTGGTAAACCGATAGGTACCTCCGCACTCCTTCCACATAGCCCGCATGTATGCTGAAAGGAAGTTAGTCCCCCTGTCGGACACAACCTCCTTGGGGAAACCCACTCGGGTAAAGATCCCCATTAGGGCCCTTGCCACCACAGGTGCAGTGATGGTCCTCAGAGGTATTGCCTCTGGGTACCGTGTGGCATGATCCACCAAAACCAGTATGAACCGGTGACCAGCTGAAGTTGGTGGATCCAATGGCCCAACAATGTCGATGCCCACCCTCTCAAAGGGGGTGCTAACGACAGGTAGTGGTTCCAGGGGAGCTTTAAGCTTCACTCCTGTTTTCCCACTAGCTTGGCAGGACACACACGTCCGACAGTATGTGTCAGACGCCACTTTCATTCGAGGCCAATAGAAGTGGGGGACAAGCCGGGCAAAGGTCTTGTCCTGTCCTAGATGTCCTGCCAATGGTATCTCATGAGCCAATTCCAGTAGAAAGGCTCTAAAGCATTGAGGGACCACCAAGGCTCTGGCTGAACCGTGGCCAGGTGCCTTGGGCTCACTGTAGAGGAGTCCATCCTCCCAGTAAATCCGGTAGCTCCCTTCAATGTTTCCCGCTGCCTGGGCGTTGGCCTGTTGCCGCAGCCCCTCGAGAGTAGGACACTCTTTCTGAGCTTCACAGAATTCTTCCCTGGAAGGACCTCCCTCCACATGCCATTCAGTAGGGATGGGCAGGTTCTCCAAGGAAGCAACATTCTCCCCTGTGGACTCCAGATCCACCTCCGCAGGTGGTCCAGCTGTCTCACGAGGTGGAGATGTCGAGGCAGGGTCCTCCGGCCTCCTGCCCTTCTCCTCTCTGGCAGCCGGCTGGGCCATTGTTCCAGGCTCCAGCGTAAGTGAACTCCCCCTTCGGGCAGTCGCTGACCTTGTGCTGACACAAGTCCAGTCAGGGGGTCCCAGCATCTCAGAGTGAGTCTGGTACTCCACCCTCCTCCAAGCATTGTGCTCCATATCATTCCCTAACAGGCAGTCAACAGGCACGGCAGGGCTTACGGCAACTCGAAGTGGACCTGCAACCCCTCCCCACTCAAAGGGAACCTCAGCCACAGGGTAGTGGCCCAATCTGCCGTCAGCCATTACGGCGGGATGGAGTACATCTGGGATGACCTGCTCTGGAGACACCAGCTGACTCCTTACCATAGTCATGCTGGCTCCTGTGTCTCTCAGAGCCTCCCCTCTACGGCCATTGATGGTGACCCACTGCTCATACTTAATAGTATTGGAGGGCAGCTGGGTCTTGGGAACCATCTCCTTATCTCCCAGGGACACTAAGGTGACACCCGCCCGCTCCCCTCCATTAACCAAAGGCATCTCCTCCCCGAGCACTACACTAGTGATTCCCGGGATTTTTCCTCCAGTGGGAGGGGGTGGTCTTTTTGGGCACCTCACATCTCCTTTATAGTGTCCCACACCACCACACTCAAAACAATGAACAACCCTTGGCTGCTGGCTTTGGCCAGGGGTAGGGTTGCGAGGGGGGTTACCCTTGGGGATGAATCCTCTGCCCCTTCCTTGCGAAGTATTTTGTGGCCCTTTTGAGAACTCCCTCTTAGTTTCCCCTCCCTCTTTCTTCTGGGGGGCGCCCTGTCCTTGCTTCTGGGAATTCCCTCCAGTCCCCTTAGTCGACACCCGGGTACTAACCCAGATGTCCGCCTCCTCAGCAAGCTTCCTGGGGCTGGTCAGCTTGCTGTCCACCAGATGCTGTCTTAGTTCGGGAAGACACTTCTCGAGTAGGTGTTCCTTGAGTATGAGGTCATATAGTCCCTCATAGTCCCCTACTTCGCTGCCTCTTACCCAACCCTCCAGGGCCTTCCTGGAGTAGTCCAAGAAATCTACCCAGTTTTGTGTGCCCAGCTTGTAGCTGCCCCGGAACTTTTGTCTATATTTCTCAGGGGTCAACCCAAACTTCTTGAGCAGCGCTAATTTCATAGCCGGATAGTAGGTCTGTTCACTCGGGTCAAGGGCCAACAAAGAATCCCATGGGCCCTCAGCGAGACCTCGTAGGCGGCTAGCCATTTAGCAATGTCGTCACTGGGTACATAACAAGCCATAATGTCTTTTGGTAGGTACGGTCTAGGTTCTCTGGTGTTGGTTTGGTTATCGCTGCCACCATTCTCTGGTTTGGGGGTACGTAAATTCAGGGCCTGCAAATCCATCTCTTTGATGGTCCGCTCATGCTCCAACCTCTTTTCCTCCCTCACCATGTCCATCCTGGCTAGTTCGATTCTCATCCTCCTCTCCTCCCTCCTGTCTTCTAACTCGGCGTCGGTCAGGCCCCTCTCTGACACACTACTGCCCACTCTAGAAGGTGTTCTAGGACCTGTTACAAGGTTCTCCCCTCCCGCCTGGTACAGTGTTGTGGTCTCCAGGACAGTGTCCTTGTCACTCTCTTCAGGATCTACCTCCTCCCCGGAATGAGCCTCTACCCATGCCCGAATACTGGTCAGCAGCTCAACTTTCCTGGCGCCTTTCTTGAAAAACACCCCCTGCTGCTGACACCATTCCTTCAATTGAGGCACAGTATAATTGTCTAGCTCTTCCACATTTATCTCCATTCTTATTTGAAGTATAAAATGCTACACAGGAGAAATCCACAGAGTGACCTGAGGTCAACCTCCACCCACCGCCAGAAGTCAATTTAGAAAAACCAAAAATGTAAATTAGGAGGGCCGCAGGGAGAAAACTCCAGGTGGGGTCTCGTGGTTGTCACTGCGTTACTAATAAGTAAGTGTAAGTACAAATCCGCTATCCCACCGCTGAAACACCAATTATGTTGGACCTAGATTACCCAAGCCTACATATGGTAGCTTGGCACAGTAGTGGTCTACAGCTAACTCAAGGCGTTGGCTAAGTACTTACAAGTCTTACCCACAGTAACACAGTGATGAACCACTAAAATAAAGACACAACACCTCTGTTTGGAAAAATACCGTTACCTTTATAAAAAATAATATGACTCTTTGGATTTAAGTTATACAAGATGCAATATTAGTTTCTTTCAGGAGTCAACATTACACTTTTACTTCAATAAATTACTTTTTACTCCTCCTGCTGTGGAAAAAGGGCAATAAACCACATTCTTTTGTCACTGGTACAGTAAAGCATAAAGATGACTCTTTGGTTGGTTGAGCGAATCTCAGTAGCTTCGCACTCTGTAAGGTTACTTCACATTAACATACAATGACACATTACTCCACCAATAAAACTACTGAAAAGAAGATGCAGACTGATAAAGCAATACGTTTTTACAGGTTCCTTAATAGGTACTTTACCCCACAGCTCTTAAGCACTGTTTAACTCAACAGCAAGACCTGAAGGTAGATGTTTACTGTATAACCCACCAGTTATGTGCTAAAAGGGGTGACACAATAATTTTAGTAAGGGTTCCCCCCCCCCCTCTGATTGACAGGCACACCTAGCTGGTTGAGAGTCTGCTTCTTCACCTATTATTAACTGTAGGGGTCCTCACCCAGGAACCCTGTGGTTCCCTGCACCACTTCCACCTTTCGGTTCCAGTTACTTATGGGTTATTTTAGTTAGCTTTGGGCTGAACACTAGCCCGTTCTCTTCATTTGCGCTTCCTTGTACAGTTCAGTTTGTGTCCCAAGAGCAGTCCCACCGTCTCGTCTCTTTCCCCGGTGCTGCCGCCTCCCGTCCCCACTCTACCCGGCTTACTTGGAAGCTCCTAGATGTGATGCGAGTGCTCCTCCCCCTCGCGCTGAAGCCTGGCAGCAGTCGGCGGTCGGGAGAGATCGAGGGAGCTTCTCTGGCCCACCGGCTCCTTACTGTGACGACTGTAGTGGCGCTTCTGCCTCCTCAGGTGGGGGAAAACAGCTACCGGTGCTCCGACGCGATCGGCTCTCCTCAGTCACACCGCTCAGCTGGGCATGCGCGATCGCGCTCACTCTTCTTCCGCTTCTGCGCGCTGGCTCCCAGGGCGGACGACGTTCGCCACGCAGACGCTGCTCTGTCTCCTCCGGGCCTGCTCGACCCTAGGCCCCTCCTGCCTCCACAGAAGCGTTTACACGCTGGGCATGCGCGGAAGCGCCTACCTTCTCCCTTGACGCGGCCGGTGCCCCCGGGGTCCCGATGCCGATCGGAGCAGCGCCGCTGCTTCCCTTCAGTCACTTCTCACTTTGGCCTCACAGGAAAGATGTCCACACACGGCGCCCTCGCTCCTCAGGTCGCCAGGGTGCCACAGTTCCCCAACCTCACCAAGGCGCTTCAAGGGATCCACCACTGACTCGACACCCTGGTAGGTGCAGCGCTGTGCAGGGGATATGGGATTAGGTTTCAGAAGGAAGGTCCTGTCAGTTTTTACAGGAATGCTGATTAAGAAGAGTCTTCCTTCTCACGTAGCTCGATTTCCTTATCAATAGTTGATGTCTTGAGAGAGGGATCGGTCAAAGGCTGAAGGGGGAACAATCCTCTGAAGTAACTGTCAGCCTCAGTGACAAACTAGCTGCTCTCAGTGTGTCCACCTCCTCTCACCACTGCCTCACTCCTCTACTCTGGGGTCAGCACAAAATGGCTGCTGGTCACTGGCCTTATATAGGGTGGCCTGAGACCTGCAGAAGTCTCTAGTTGATTCCAGAAAGTTCCCTAATGTTACCCTATGGACCTGTCCTCCAGTAGTGTCCGTTATGGCAGTTGGAGGACACCATTTTAGGTCTCTGGAGATCCCTAAGGTTTCAAGGGGGTGACTAGGCCTCACAAGTGATGAGGGAAAAATGGCGTCATCGCCAAGGAACACCTAGCCCCCTGACAGCATAAAAAAAACTCCTGATGGACACATGTAAAAATAAAAATAGAAACTCTGGGAGGCTAAGGGGGACAAAAATAAATCATGGTGGTTAGAGTCTTCCCAGAAGCAGACAGGTCTAACACTGAGTATGTGTGTGGGTGGCTGGGAGGTGTATAACTCTGTGCATAGATGTGTGAGCAGTTGATTCCCTAGGTGTATGGCTTCAAAAGTGCATGTAGAAACAGCTGTATGGACAGTTGACTGTGTACATGAGTATATTGGTGAGTGAATGGATATCTCAGTTCTACATGTCAAAGTAAGTACATATGTAAAACACACTCCATGTGAGAGTTGACATATATAAATAACTGAACATAAGAGCCAGTGAATGTGAGAGTGGCTGTATGAATCATTGTGAACTTGTATCAAGGATTGTATAAGAGAGTAAATATGTGTTAGTATATGTTTGAATAAGTAAGGTGTGTATAACTGTATAGTTGAGGAAATGGAGGTGTGATTGATTCTTTGTATGACTGACTAGGTGTGTGAGTAACTCCATGGATGTGTGACAGTCTGTGAGTGCCTGTTTACACTGAGTGTATCTAAGGTTATATTAGAGTCTGAAGATGTATTATCACATAAATGATATCATCAGTGATGTAATCAGTAATGTCAAATGAGATGTCATTAGTGATGTCATCAGTGATGTCATTTGAGATGTCATCAGTGATGTCATCAGTGATGTCATTTGAGATGTCATCAGTGATGTCATCAGTGATGTCATTTGAGATGTCATCAGTGATGTCATCAGTGATGTCACTGACCATGTCATGAATGATGTAATATGTGACATCATTAGCAGTGGATTGCGGGTCCGCGATATATAGTTAGTGCAACTAACTATATATGGAATTTCAATGGTTTTGTGCAAATAAAATAAGGTTTTTTAAATGCTAATCCCTAACTATATATGGTCTATAACCTATGGTTTTTTCAGTGAATTTTCAAGGTTTTGTAAATGCAAATTCCTAACTATATATGGTCTATAACCTATGGTTTTTTCTGTGAATTTCATTGGTTTTTTAAAAGCTAATATCTATAGCTGTAAAATATATTCTTTATTAAGTGACGTATCACGTAGCCCGTGAGACGCCTCATGAGGCATCGCATAACCGTGACGTATCGTCTCTGCAGCGCAAACCAAACCCAAAACGTAAGCGCGCCAAAACACGCTTAAAGATATATATATATTTTTTTAACCTTAATTAGACAAAATCCACACGTGCACATATCACAAACGTTCAAAAAACACAATATGTCGGACTCCCGTTACGCTGCCGGTTAGCTGCCCGGTTAACGTACCAGGAAGCACCTTTACCGCGAAAAATCGCATTTTTTTTTTCACCCCCCAGGGAACTTTAATAGCCCCCTCATCAATCCTAGGGGTTCAGGAGGGGTCTGCCTTACCCCTTTCATTCATTTACACCTTTTTTCCACCTCTTGTCTCTCGATCCCACAGAGAGACAAGATGGCGGCCGCTCCAGACTGTTTACAATGATAACAGCCAATCAGCTTCTCCTCAGACTCCCGTTACACTGCCGGTTAGCTGCCCGGTTCGCGTACCAAGACGCGTCTCTACGGCAAAAAAATCTGATTTTTTTTTTTTGGGCCCAGCGTGGCTCTATAATATCCCCTCATCAATCCTAGGGGGTCAGAAGGGGTCTACCTTGCCCCTTTCCTTCATTTCCCCCTTTGTTTTGGCCTCCTCTTGTCTCTCGATCCTACCGAGAGACAAGATGGCGGCCGCTCCGAACTGTTTACAATGTTGACAGCCAATCAGCTACTCGTCAGACTCCCGTTACACTGCCGGTTAGCTTCCCGGTTAGCTGCCCGGTTCGCGTACCAAGACCCGTCTCTACGGCGAAAAAAACGGAATTTTTTTTTTTTTTTTTTTTGGGCCCAGCGTGGCTCTATAATACCCCCTCATCAATCCTAGGGGGTCAGAAGGGGTCTACCTTGCCCCCTTTCCTTCATTTCCTCCTTTGTTTTGGCCTCCTCTTGTCTCTCGATCCTACCGAGAGACAAGATGGCGGCCGCACCGTCCTGTTTAGAATGTTGACAGACACCGGAGAGCCAATCAGCTTCGCTTCGCAAAGTTCCGATAAGCGAAAAGTACGCGAACCGGATCGCTGCCCGGAGCGCTGTTACAGATATATATCTTGATTTAAACGTTAATTTCTCAAAATCCACTGAAGCACATATATTGAGACCTAGCAAAGGCACATCGGGCTAACAGTCCCTACAATTTTGCCAAGTTTCGTGCAAATCCATTCAGCCGTTCGAGCTAAAAGTGAGTCCAACCGCCCTATGGAAAACTCAATGTTAAAAACGCGTTTTGGGACCCCCCTTTTTTCTCAGCCCCCCCTTGACAAAACCCCCCCAAATTTCCAGGAGCTGCTCAGAAACAAAATGTGCCATTTTCCTGAAAATTTCAGCCGATTCCGTCCACAAACGCCAAAGTTATTAGACATAGAATTTTCAGAAATCCCATAAGGAAAAAATCCTAACTATATATACCTACTGGCGACCGCCAGTAGGTAATATATATATATATATATATATATATATATATATCTATATATATATATATATATATATATATATATATATATATATATATATATATATATATATATATATTTACATACATACATACATATGGTCCCTATATATTTGTGACCAAATAGCATGTGGTTTGGTATCCTTCTTACTGCTTGAAGTCACTCATCTACTTTACAGAAAAATCTTTTTTTTACCTCACATATTTATTACCGATTTTGTGTACTTCTCATCATCAAGTATATGGTTGTATACTCTAGTGAGGGGGTGGTAAATGTCTTCTCGGCTTAACCAGGCTTACTTCTCAACACACTCAGAACAGGCATGTGTCTGGGTCATAGGGGCAAGCAATGTATGTAGCTTCATGCGGCATAGTGACTACTCACAAACACAATGTAATGCACATTCTTATCGGTTGATTCTGGAAAGGGACGACATTTCTTGTTGTATAACATAGTTGATCTTTGGCAGGAACTGAAATTGTGTTTTTTGTTGACAGGAGGATGATACTGAAGGCTCGGTGAAAGAACTGCTGCAAAGAGGCGATAACCTCCAACACAGACTCACAGACGAGAAGAAACGTGAAGAAATAAAGACAAAACAACAGCTGTTGAAATCCAAGCATAATGCGCTCATGGTAAGTCGCTCCAGCTATAAAACCGCGTTTAAAATTCCCTATGATTAGTTTCCCATGGAGAACTCATGAGTGGCGTTTTGATGCATAACGGCCTCACACATTCAACCTCGTGGACTTGGAAAATCGAAAATGTATTTAGGACAAGAACTAGTTTTGCAGACATATCAGATGAATCGAAACAGTGGCACACGTTTGAGTGGCGAAATAATCATGCCTACAAATTAAAACATTTATGAAAACATTCTGTGCAGAGCTGATTATAAATTTGCATATCCCTAATCAGTTTGAATTGGCTCGGTGCCTCTGGCTGTTTTTGAGACTGACTTCTCTCCATTCATGGATTGAACTTAATGATTTCTTTCACAAATGTTAGTTGCTCCCATGTACCTGCCTCGTTGCTTTGAAGAATGCCAGTTAATGAAGCTGCCTGTATAGTTTTATTCTCCTGAACCAAATTATCTTTATTCTCTTGCACAACTGTGATGTGTCAGAGTTGTATTGGCCAAACACCCGCACGTATTTAAGCTTTAACTTTCAGTTTTAATACACTATCTTTAGTTGGATGTTTCAACCTTTACATCAGAATCACCAATCTGCCTCATATGTTGCACTTCATTTATGAATATAAGTCTGCATTGTATTTGTTAAAATGGTGCAAACCTGCAATAGCGATGTTTTGCCTTAACTAATGGACTTTTTTTTTTAAAGTGTGACTCAAACAAAACCATGGGGGGTCTGATGGTAAGGGATTGAACACGTTTTAGCATAAATTAAATAGTAATTAACCCTATGCTTGAGTATGTGGGTATGTTTCAATGTGAACAAAATGTTTTTGAAAGTTAAAAGGACGTGACCTGTACCATAGCCCTGTGTCATGATAGATGCTGTTCTATGAGATTTACATTCTAAGTTCTAAAGAGGTAATTGGTTTTAACAACATAGCCACTTGCTTTGACTAGTGTTGTAGTGGTAAATACAGTAATGATGACGATATTACTGCTACTACTGTTTCAACTATTCATTGTGCATTGTAAGGATATTGTTAATAACTAAGAAGTCCACTGATTGAAAACAGTTATATGCTGAAGGCAGAGATTCGCCCTTGAGGCTAGCAAATGCTTTAAAAACATGCATTTACAATCCAATCGGTCTCACCTTTGGGACCTTATATGTATTTAGCTATGCAGCACATGAGCCTGGGTGCTGAAACATCTACTGTTCTTTAACATGGAGGGAAAGTAAGCACTCAACTGTCTGACACACAAAGTGTGGGAACACATGGAGAGAAATATTGCCTTTCAGCGGGAAATGGTATAGTCCAAAGCTCTGTTTTTATAATGAAATTAGGGCCTTCATGGTTATAGCACTGAAAATACAAGATTTGAAAAAAATATTATTGTGTACGGTGCCCTTGGAAGACAATGTCAATGGACTGGAATCTAGAGAATGCTAAAGTGATTCTGGTGTTTTACTGACCTCTGCTGGTCGATTTCTATCAAGAAAGTTAAATAGAGGTAGTTGCCAGGAATTTTTTTTAAAAGAAAGTCCCTCAGCAGAAAGCAATTCTGGTATTGTACTCACCTCTGCTGGTCATTTTCCATCAAGACAGTTAAATAGAGGCAGTTAAACCGAAAACATAGTCCCTAAACGGAAGCAGACAAGTCCTAGGGCTGATCTCCAGAGACCACAAAGTACATACACATATAGGTATATAATAAGTATATACTAAATCATATACAAGAAGTCTCAAATGCGCGGCCTAATTATTGTAAAGGATATTTCATTATTAAATAAATGGTTGCAACATCATTTTCCCCTCCTTCCTCCACGCAGAAGGATGTGGGCAGTGAGCATGGACTCCAGTCACTTCCCGAGCCCAGGTCCTCTACCCAGGAGGCTGCTGTACATTTACATCAGCCCTGCCTAGCTGACTGTGCTGCAAGGCATAGATTACTCCTCACCCTAGAGTCAAAGTATCCTGTCTCCCTTTAACCCTGACAGTTTTTCACAATGCTGACTGGCAGTAAAAACAAATTTTGAAATTTTGAATTGTTTATTTCTTTTTTTTTAAACCTTGGATATTCTACCGACCACTCTCAAATTAATGCTCAAAAATATTAACCATTACAACCTCACCAAGCACCTTTTGTAACAAACATATCTACAGAACTACTGAATGGATTTACACAAAGCCAACAAAGGAACCTATACTGAGCAAAACACCAACTCCATGACACATTTGGTGCAATTCTGTTAAGCAGTTTTTGTGCAGTGAAGAACAAATGTTTGTGGAACTGTCAATGGGACACGATACGTTTGCATATATTTACCCTACCCCTTTATCAATAACCACACACTTTGAACTGAAAAAACAGAGCTGAATGGACCACTGTTAAATTTTGTGCAAAATGTGATAACAATATTAACATACTAACATTCATCCTGGTTAACCATCTCAGACATAACTGAACATCTTTGAGGAAAAGAAGAAAGGAAAGTTTAGTGTTAGGGATGTGTTATGATATGCTAATCTTATTCATTCTCGCCATAGGATTTGAGAACGCAAAGAAGAAAAAAGGCTTCAGAAATTTCCCACCAATGGTATCAGTATAAGAGACAGGCTGATGATCTCTTGAAATGTTTGGATGACATTGAGAAAAAAATTGCTAGTCTTCCGGATCCCAAAGATGAACAGAAATTAAAGGTAGCTTCTTATTTATGAAGAAAACTACATTTGTCAGAATATGCATGCTTTGTATGTTTGAAATACGTTTATTGCATGTGTGCTTCTGTAATTAAAATAATTAACTTTTATTCTTGAAATGTTGAATAAAAACATATATTGTTTTTACTTAATCATATTGGACTAATACACAGTATAGAGTTTTGAAAGCCAGTAAGTCCATACATTCAATTAATTTTATCCTCTCCAAAAGTAAACTGATTTCTGAAGTTTGTTTTAATAATTTATTGCAGTGTAGTTCAGATGCTTTATACATGCATACCATGTTTACAGACCAGCACTGCGTTCAAACATTATGTAATTGAGCACATGTATGTTTTAAATATGGTGAGAGAAAGCAACACCTGTTTTAAAAAAGGGCAATGCTTAACATTTGCTTGGGGATAGGAATTGCACACTTTTTGGATGGGAAAAGTAATTTGATTATGTTTTTGTTTTAAGAGTATGAACATAGGCCACAAGCAATAGCTTGACACCAATTAATCCTAATCTGAATAGGACTTGGTTTCTTAGGTATATGTGGCAATAAATATGTCCTGGCAAAAAATAAAGAGAAACTTCTCCAAAGACAACTTCCTATATTGCATCGCAGTATGTTCATGATATAAAAACTGATCTACACCAGAACAGTGTTTCTTTGAAGTTGTGTCTATCAAACATAGAAAAAAATATATTTAATGAATCTTTTTCTTTTTTTTATACAATATATACATATCAATGAGCACCCACAAAAAAGCTGTACTGAACAAGTACAGATAAAACACATAATTTTTCATAGTACAAATGACAAAATCTTAGACTCAGCAAAACAATAGAAAACAAAATGAACAGTTAACATAAAAAACATTCACAGAAAAGGCTAACACAATAATTCATTTCAGCGTGCCATTGATTTTGATATGCCATGAATCCTGTTTTTAAACCATTGGTTGTGAGCCTTTGTTGAGCACCCTGCGCAGTCAGGTAATCCGTGATCTTTCAATTTGAGCAAATTGCTTTCTGCCACCTAACATGTCAATACAGACAGCGCTCTGATGAAGGATTTGCTCATTTACTGTTTATTTCCAAAACGCGAGTCAGCGCATTTCTGTCTATGAAAGGATTTCTTCTGTATAATACTGATTATTTTGCTTAGTCTCTGGTTTTGTTATTTGTACTGTGAAGAATTATGTGTTTTGCATGTGCTTGTTCCATTACAGCTTTTTTGTGTGGGTGCTCTTAGAGTTAAACATATAGGAATATTTTAATATATGTACTTTCCTCTCAGTTTTTTGTATAAAACACATTGATACATATATATTATATAAAAAAAGAGAAAGATTCATTAAATATATTTTTGTATGTTAGATACATATAACTTCAAAAAAACACTGATCTGGTGTAGCACAGTTTGTATATCATGGACATATTGCAATGCAATATATAAAGCTGTCTTTGGAGACGTTTCTGTTTATTTTTTATCTTTTGATTTCCCTGCTCTCTTCTCCAAACTAATCAGCTCAGGACCCCTCTCTCTTTTCTAAGAAATATATATGTACTGGCCTGTACATAAATGGTGTTAGTGCACTCCAGTAACTTACAATATTCTGATTACGTGATAATAAGTGAGCCTGCTATGTATACATTACACTTTAATGTTTTAAAATGTCTAAACAAAGTCATTGGTTTCAATATATAGGTATTGTATAATATAAACACCTCTTTATATAATATAAAAAACACTTTAAAGAGCCCAAGACCACCATTCAGCTGATTTACATACAGAAGACTTCAGAAATATAATACGATCAAAATTGCTCAAACTGCTCCATAACAGTTACTGTATTTCTGTTTTTATAAAACATCAAAAAATAAATGCAGACAATCAAAATGTATTTGTATCAAGTTCTGTTTCAAGGTAAAGAGTATTGCATAGACTAATTGACTACAAAACAATAAAGTTTACCTTCGCAAAGGACCCTTAGAGTAATGGATAAGGCCTTACACTTTAGCATAGTTGATTGCCAAGAGCTGCAAATGCTTACACTTACTTTGAATGCACTTGATTTGCCCAAGTCACTTATGTGCTTCCAGGCAGGGAAAGGGAGGAATGCCTCTTATAACTACCACCATCTGTGAATCCTCAGTCTGCAAATTCAAAAAGTCAGACAACTAACTATCTGTTGAAAATCTAGATGCATATTAAAAAAATTATTCAAAATAGTTACCAGAATAGAGTTGTTTATTGTCTTATGATGAGAATCGGAAGAAGAAGCCATTCCCTAGCCCATTTAAAAAAGCAGAGGTTAATAGCACAAATATCCCCTTTACATGCTATTACCCAGCAGAACAAACTAACATACAAATAATCAGATCAATTAATGTTGGAGTCTATGACAACTCTAGAATCAATGCAGCATCAATCGCTAACTCTTGCTTCTTGCCTCATTTTCCACACATGTGTAGTGGAGAAAGTAAACACATCTTTAATCCACAGCATTTTAATTGAATTTGTTCAAACACAAAACAGAAAGGCCCAGATTCATAAAAGATCTGTGAGGGTGAAAAGTACTACAATGCCACCCTAAGACTAGCAAGAGTATTAATTTACCTGTGCAACAGTTGTTTTACACTTGAAATGTGCCCTTTTACTGGCACATTTAGAGCTTTGCTCTGCTTTGCATCCCTTTACATTAAGAGGCTTACAGGAATTTGACTCAGGTGGATAAGAGCAAACGCCCATAGTTTTTGTCCTGAAGCACAATCTACTGAGATGGTTAGACTATGCTTTGAATTAAAAAAATAGCGCCTCCTTGATGAAGGTACTGAAAGGTGGAATTATGTATTTTCCCCTAACAATACACACATGTAAGTGTGCTGCAGTGCATAGCACACGTCAACTGAGTGGGATTCTTCAAAGCTTGCTTCCAGTACAAATCCTATGTAAAACGGTGCATACTGAGACTGCACCTTGTTCTAAAATCATGCACTGTGCAAGGCAGCCTTTTTAGTGCACAAGTACAGTCAGTGGTTGACAGCACCTGCAGACTATTTTTGGGTATAAATCGCTCTACACTATTTTCTTCCCCTTGCACAATGTGCTGCATTTCATCATAAAGGTCTATGGCAATTAGTAACCCTGCCTGGCTATAATTGTAATCTAAGGATACATCAACCTTTATTTCACTTATTTAGCCTACTTGTATGTTGTTTTTCTTACTATCTTTGTATTTATATGTAGGAAGCTATATTTTTTCAAATTCCTAATTAATACTATTAATATGAGTAAAGCACCTGCTGCATAAAATACTTTTGTTGGCTGATTTCCACCATACTTCAGTACTTGGTAGTGAATTAACTTTCCGCTTTATCAAAATGAACTTGAATGTAACTACCATACAAAGTAAAATTAGGTCACAAGCCCTTCTTTTAGGATTTGTGATGTAACTGTATAGCTATAGTTTAAATACCTTCTTGAAGATAAACAAACCTGCCCCACCTCATACACTATATGAGTAATATTGTTTTGAGATGGGTTGAGCTGTTTTCTATGGCTTTTAGTTTACATTTTGGTTGAAAAAATGTATATTTTCCATGTTATCTATTTCTGGATAGTTGTAGCTCAGGAGGAGGTTTGCATCTGAGTCATTTGTTGAAATTGGTAATCCCATTGTCATTTCTAAATGTTGTTGCACCCTTATCTTGGATGATCTAATATAAGTGTTTTTGTACACAGAAGTGCAAATGTTATATTGAGGACATTAGGGGTATCTCAGACACCATGCTTGTTATGGATTGAATTAAAATGTAATGAATCCTAAACATTGTAAGGCATTATTCTTTGGAGACTTTATGGGACATCAGATTTTAAGTTAAGTTTCAGAAGCCTTAACATTTGTTTACACTATGCTTTGATTTTAAATGGCTTAATTTCTTCAAATATTGGAGGCCATACATTACTAATATTGAAAAGCACATCGCATTGTTTACCAAACTGGGGTGCAGTATATGAGAGTTTTATCTTATCTGCTATTCACAAGTGAGACCAAAGGAGCTGGCTCATCAAGCATGTCAATCAGATTTTAGAGTTTCTTAAGCATAGCTGTCTGATAGTACTTTCTCAAGGCAAAGTTTGCCAAGTCACCCTTATGTTTTGATTTCGCATGTGTGTCATGACATATTTTGGAACAATTTTCCCATTAGGAAACATTAAAGTATAGTCTCTGGTTGAGCAAAATTTTTTAACCTCTTCGACTGTGAGCGCTAGAAAAAAAGGATGGAATGACAAACACTTAATCTGTATTAAATCAATCCAACCAATTGAGAATGAATTACCTTTACCTCGCCTTTTCAGATTGCATGAAATCGGAATCACTTATCTCAAATAACTCACTTGGAATGACACAGCTGGATCTATCATCATCCATGACCCTAAATATTTTCATGATTTCCTTCTATCTTGTAACTCAGTCAAGTTTAATGTTATTAGTGTTGTTTTTGTACATTTGGGTAGATACAACAATACCAAAAACAATGAATTATATATTAAATAAATGGACGTTTCTTAGTGTTATTTCTGAAAAACTGTTTTTAATCCTCAGCATAAATGGATTGCTTTAACAAAAGCAATAGCTGTCCCATTGTTTAGATTATCTGAAAGACTAAGAAAGGTTTTCAAAATGTATAACAAATAAGCTTTTTTGGACATAAGATATTTTTTTTATTTCCATTCCAATATACTTTTTCACACCTGGAGCTGGTTAGGGACATGATTTAGAGTTAGGTAGTGCCACTCCATCACAAACATGATGGATAGCCTGTTCACCATATTCAAGTGTATTTGCACATAATGCACTTTAAATAAGGTAGTCAGCATATCCCCTAAGTTTGTGACTGAGTATCAATCTGCTAAACTCTATTTAAGGCGGTAATTATTGCTATGACCAGAATAAATTAATCACTATCTTTCTTGAAAAAAGGTTTTCACAAATACCTTTACCAAATAATAGGGGGATGAATTATAATATTGTCCCATTTTGACAAAGCTGTCTGTGTAACAGTATACTCTGTGTAGTTGCTTGAATTGGATCGATCAAGAGTAGGTTGAGATTGCAACTGCCTGGAATGATGTAAGGAGGTCCCTTCAGTCCTCATCTAGTTAATCTTCCACTTCTTGTAATGCAACAAAGGTCTGGGGATTTGATCAAAAGAGTTTTAGCTATACAGGATATTTTCTAGTCTTTCATCTCCCCCATCATGAGTATAGCTTTTAAGGGATTACATTTCTCAATGGACCCCATTTATATTAAATGGGGCATATGGTCATGACATAATTGGAAGTATCTAAAAAGTTGTTTTATTTGAAGAGCAAAGTTACTCTGTTGGTCTGCAAAGGAGAGAATCCCCGTTGGACAGAGGACATTTCTCAGCTATAAAAGCACATTCTGTGGAACACATGAACAGAGACTACCTGAGGTAATCAAGTTCCCACCCACCCAAGTTTTCCTTATTAGCGTACTTTCCCTTTGGCTTGTTCATAGGGAATCCTTCCAAAAATTGACCATCACTTTATTGTCACTGGGATGCTCAGTGGAAGTCTGCTGTAAAATAGATAGTGTTGGCATGAGATATCACCCCAGCAACACTCAGTCTGTACGTTATGCCGGGTCATCTGTGGGACTGGGGCAGAGTAGGTATGATGCATTATAATATGGGACAAGGTGTAGCATTGCTAATTCACAATCATATCACCATTGTTACCTTAAGAGTGCCCCTTCACATTTGATGCACCTGAACAGCAAGTTATGGGTACAGAAAATATTAGAAGAAACTCAAGTAAGATAGTGGTCCAGAAGGTCATGTATTAATTGGGTTAGGAAAATCATTTTTGATACTGTGACTTACACATAAATGAAGTGGCCTAGCAGTCTACATCCTTATGTAAGCAGATTATAAGACGGTGGGCATGTTATCGGGTCATGTCTGGGTAGTGGAGTTGGCCACAAAACCCACCTGGGGCCATATGTAGGTGGCCAAATACCGGTCGGTGACGGCCGATTTCGGCCGTTACCGACCTGTATTTGTAGTTTCAGATGTAAGGTGCCAGAAAATTACTGATTCTGTATATTTACCGAATCGGTAAATTTACAGAATCTGTAAATTACCGAATCAGTAAATGTACAGAATCGGTAATATGGGATGTAGGTGGCACTGGAAACAGTGCCACAGGCCCTTAGGAATTCGTTATTTACCATGAAATACTATTGCATGGTAAATAACGAATTTCTGTGTACATGCACATCTGTGCAAGTACACCTGTGCCATGTGGCACACAGACATGCCCTAAGGGCATGTATGTGTGTCACATGGCACACAAGCCAGAATCAGGGGTGCAACAGGGTGTCAAAGTAACACCCTGTCCCCCTTGACAATTCGGTAAATTTACCGAATCGGTATTTACCGATTCGGTAATTGCCATTGATTCCTATGGGCCTAGGAATCAATGGCAATTACCGAATCGGTAAATACCGATTCGGTAATTTCTGAATCATAACGATTCGGTAATTGATACTGAATAATTACCTACATGGCATTTACCGATTTGTAAATACCGAATCGGTAAAATTCTGTATTTACGATTCGGTAAATGCCATTTACCTACATATGGCCCCAAATGTCTAAAACTGGTCAAATATAGCCTTGGGCCCCAAAGCAGCTCCTCTGACAAACCAATGAACATGGATCAAGTATATCAAACATTTTACCCAGTTGACCAATAGGCCTCCCTAAACCTTTGAACCAGCTTAATTGCTCGTGGGTTGGACAAGAGACCCTTACTGAGGTAGAAGAATGAATCATCTTCATATAGCAAAACTCGATCTTCAATTTCCTCCCCTAACTGATACTCGTGGATTACATCATCATCCTCTCATGGATCAGGCTAGTGGTTCTATGGCTAGGTCAAAAAATAATAGAGAGACCAAAGTTGTGCCTCAAACAATGTGAAAGGGAGGGGACAACAGCCCGTTCATACGTGTCCTGTCTGTGGGATTTGTATAAAGGAGGTAGGCAGATGATATAAACCAGGGACCAAATCTCATCTAGAAAGCAATTAATTACACAGAAAAACATCATAGACAAAAAAAGTTCATTATGTCAGTGTAAATATTATACAATATAAATATATCTAAAAAATTGCAGGGACTTTTGTCCTACAATAAAATTGTGGAGTAAAAAGACGGACAATCTAATTCATAAAATATCAACTGGGATAGGTGTGACCTTGGCAATCTTGTTCCTTATCCGAGTAGCAGCGACTCGGAAACTAGCGACATGGAATATTATTTGTGGGGTATTTAATTGTTGTAAAAAAAAAGGGCTGGCCTAACCTGTATAAAACCCACCTCCCTCAGAATTGGGAACAAGAATTTCTTTCTGATTTCTCGATAGTGTTCACAGAACATAATAAAGTGTAAGGTGTCCTGGGTCGAGAAATCATCACATTGACAAGGATCTGCCCGTTCTGGTGGGCACCAATTTTTAAAACAACCTAGAGAGAAATGAATCAAATTAAAACAAAATCTTGTTAGAAGGTGCCAATGAAAGCGGTGATTCACTATGGTGAGGGAAGGTTCAGGGCCTGGGGAGCTAATTAAGGCATAATTAGTTCTGACATTTGGTTTAATCAATTCTACCTCGTCCCGCTCTAGAGAGAATAAGTTCATCATATCATTTTTGGCCAGTCCAATGTCCTTCCTCACTATGGAGTCTGGAGACGAAAAGAGTTCAGGACGTCCCAAATTGTGAAAACCCGATTTAATATAGGCCAACCAAGGAATTTTATTAGACTTATCTAGCTTCAAACAGTCTCGCAGTATGATGTGGTTCAGGATAATTTCTTGGTTCAACCAGGTTTTCAACCAAGATATTAGCGGGGCTATTTTAATTTGGTCAGTTATGTATCCTAGCCCCAGCTCTGTATGAATAGAGAATGTTGGGGAAGACTGAGGGGACAGTCAGAACTGATCTAAGGAATTTATTCTCAATAATCTGGATTTTAGCTTGGGGCGAATAGCCCCATGTCTGAGAACCATATGTGGCTACCGCTAGGCATTTAGCTTTATAAACCTTAATAAGGGCTTCTATCGGCCTAGCCCCTAACTTTTTTGAGAAACCCATAAGTGCAGATGCCGTTCTAGCAAAAGCCGTACTACAGCTGTTTTTTTCAGGGCCCCAGTTACCTCCTTCGTCGAAAAGAACTCTCAGATATGGGAATGTGGGTACCCTAAAAACTACTTCCCCACAACAGTAGAAGGTTTTGACCTTTGAATCCCTACGTACCAACTGAGTCAAATGCTTTTCAAAGTCAACCATCAGCAACACCAATTGTCCAAACTGACAAGGGGATAGAGGGCAAGGCATTATGGAGGTGCTTCATGTTATGCCTTGTGAAGCATGCTAGAGAAAGTCACTGTGGTCAGCTTGTGTCAGAGATTGAATTCTAAGGAGCAACTGGTTCACAATGGATATTGCAAAGACTTTGTATTCCACATCAATCAATTTTGTACGCTAGAAAGATGCACATTGCTCTGTAGTTATGACTGTTTTTAGTAGAACTGTGATAATTGCTGCCCTCAGGTCTGGCAGAAAAGTCCAATCCTGCATTGCCACTTGAAACACAGCACATAAGAATGGGATGATGTCTGATGCATGGTGTTTAAACTATTCAACTGGGAATGTATTCAGTCCTAGGGTCTTGAGTGGGACAAGTTAGGAAATGGCCTCCCTTGTTTGTTCTATAGTTAACTCCTGGTCTAACTAGTCAGAATCCTACCTTGTCAGTGAGGGCAGTAGAATTTCATCCAAAAGTCCAAATCCACATACATTTCTGTTGGATGTAAATGTGCATATTATGAGACAAGAGTTTAAGCCATACTGTGGCGATCAGCAAGGAATTAACCTGATTTTTAGCAGATTTCTTGATTATGACAAGACCGATCAACATAGCCAATATAACATTTTCCCAGCTTTGTCTTCATAGTCCTATATATGTTTCTGAGAAGTAAGACAAAATTGGTTTGTTTCCGCAGTTTAGTGCTGTTTAAGTGAGATCTGTACCATCTCCAAAGTGAGGTGACTGTCAGAATCATGAGAGCCTCTATATTCACATCCAATCACCAAAAGTTTATTCTCCAGAAGTGAAATCGCCACTTGGCTTTTCCCCCCCTGCAAAGGTTTGAAGTTAACCTATGGTGTGACTTGAGGGTCAACAGATCACAAGTTGATTTCAAAGTAAGAGTTAACCTCTTTCTTGAGGAATGAGGAGAACTCATCTGTGAACCATCAATTGTTAACCCTCCATTTTCCCCATGTTGAGGACTGTCAATGACCACATGAATATATTACAGGCACATGGTCCAAAACGCTTTGCACAAGTAACTCTGCATTCGCATTGTAGAAGAAATTGAGGCCTTCACTACTGGGGCGAAGGAGTATCCACATATCACCCAGGCCCATTGAGTTAACAAATCTCATACAGCGACATGTCCCCTATGGTGGGCAACCTTGGGTAATGATGCTATGGAAGTCTCCTGCGGTGTTGAGGATTTTGAGTGAAATGTCGGGTATGAGCTTGGACAGTGTTGTGAGAAAGGTAGCGGTTACCAGTAGAGGTGCATATATTTTCATAAGCTATCACCCTTGTGTGTCTCATATCACAGTGTGTATGTTTAGAGAAAACTTCTGACAAAGGAGAATTGCAGCATCCCTGGACCTACTAGTGAACCCTATGTGAAGTACATTAGTAAACCCATATCAGCCAAGGAAAGGGACCTGCATCCAGGAAAATGGTTGTCCTAAAACAGGAGAGTATCAGAGAATAGTGTTGGTAATGGTGAGCATGCCCTTGTTTAGTTTTATCAATCAAACAACTGATGTTCAATGTTAAAATATGCAGATGGTCAGCTCCTTTCTTAACAATTCACGTGTCATCGACTTGGGCAGTAGATATTAGTAGAAATCATATGCCTAGATTCATGATGTTTTCTGTCATGTAGGCCAGCAAAAATGTTGGGTCTTGTGGAAAGCCTTCTGGATAAAACCAACAAATTACCAAACCAAAATCCACAAATTCCCCCCACCGTACAGTTTAAATATGAAGCATCTGTTGCCCACCTACTTGTGCTCCCAGTTGCCCAACTTGGGGGCCCACAAAAAACATAATTCTCCATGTGGAACCTATGTTGACATTGTGGGGGACAACTCAAACGCTTTTCTTTGAGACCTTACAGAGGGAGAAATTCCTGATACCAAATAAAAAGAAGCAAAAAGAGATCAGAAAAAAAGAACTAACAATTGAGGTATGTAGGCCCATTAGGCCGTAAAACCTAGGAGCAAGGGGTGTGAGTCCCACTTGGAAAATCATGACAGAGCTCATAGATAGGCAGGGAAACTAGGCCAATGAGTGTATATGTCACTTTAGCTCAGCAAAAACCGTAAAGGAGTCTAATGAGCAATACCAGAGTTAGGTGATTTTTGGAGAAGATATTGATTGTCTCACCTCCCGCCCATTCCCTAACCCAATGTGTCTGCTGCCATTTCAGTAGTTGGTAAGTCCAAGGTAGCTTCTTGCTGGTCAGGAGACTGCTCAGATGACAGATCAGAGTTGGAGACCCAAGGTTGGCAAGGCTGCATCCCTGTCAGGCCAGCAAGAGCTAGAATGGTTTGACTCTCCTCCTTTCATTCCTGGTCTGTCCTCCACCCATTCTCAAGCGTCTTCAGCCTTGTCAGAAAATGATCTGGAATGGAAGATTGCTTTATCTTATCCAGGTATAAGAATATGTAACAAATACTTTTACAGGTAGCTTGTGCTTGACAGCCTTAAATGCTCATCTTCTAGACTGGCTTCACTCAGTATCTGCTCTTTATACAAGTTGAGTAGGTAGGGTAAAAGATTACAGACTTATCTTACTCCTTTGCAAATCAGGAAACAGGGTCATCATATTCTGTCTTTATTCTCGTTTCTTATCCAATCTACAGAATATACATTGAAAAAATGAAATTATCCGGGATACCTAGTTTCATAAAGACTATCCCCTGGTTGACAAGTTGAACACAATCTAAGGCATTTATGTAGTTACTAAAGCACACATTGATTTCCATTATGCATTCTGGGCATCAGCAATAATGTCAGCAGCCTTTCCTAACCCAAGCTTCCACATAGATATTCTCTTTACATGTATGGTTTTTACCTGTAGATATTCTCTTTACATGTATGGTTCTAACCTGTGTTGAATTATCCTGAGCATTATTTTTCTAGCATGTGAAATTAGAGAAATTATAAGGTTGTTGCAGGCACTGAGATCTCGTGTAGGCTCATGTCTCACTGTCTTTTGACAATTATAATGTTTTCCAAATCTGCTTGTACTGTTTGGTACCTACCTTGACTGAGTCTTAATCTGTGGGTTGTAAAATATCTGTTGCAATACCATTAATTCATGTAGCTTACCTTCATGGATGTTTCCTTAATATGAATACAACAACTTCTTTCATTATTAAAGGTTCTTGAGTGAACCCATTGTCAGATATTGACTTTGTGAGCTACTTACTAGTTTGATTTTAATTTCGATATTATACCTGTATATCAATTTAACAGCGATATTTGTTGGTATTATATGCAGCTAGTGTAGTCCTCTCCTTCTTTCCGACCTACTAAATTTCCAGAAAGAAAAATTATCCAATGCTTGGTGGAAAAACGTAAACGTTAGTGATGTAAATCTAAATTGTCTTACTTAAACGCTCAGCGTAGTTATTCATGTCTCTGAGCTTAATTCCTAACTCATCTTTCATGGTGGGGAAATCTAAACCCCCAGGGCCTTCCGTGGGTAGCACCAGCATATCGAAAGAATCTAAAACAACTTGACTATACTAGTAGTCTAATTGTAGTTCACCCCTATAGACCTTTTAAAAATAGGCAGCAAATCCATGTTTAATTTCAATATTAGTGTTTTTGAGGAGCCCATGCGTTAAAGCACAGTTTATTAATGTGATTAGATTATTCTTAGCTTCAATGCGCCACAGCAACTATTTGCTTTTTGCTTACCAATTCCAGACGTCATTTTTGAGTTACGCAATACAATTTTGGTTTCCCTTCTGTTATACGTCTTTAATTTATTTCCAAGTTATTTCATTCTCTTCTCAATTCTTTTAGTTCAGCCAAATTTCACTGTTTTCAGGAAGACTGAGTTAAGTGATGGTACCAGAAAGAAACGCATTATAACTGTATTATACAATCAAGAGTTTGTGTTGATCAAAAACATATGGCTAAAGCTTAGAAATCTTCGTCTTCAGTGACTGAAAGGGGATGACCCACATCCAACTCTGGCAGGCAGCTAAAGGGATTTCTACACAACATATGAAACAGCAAAAATACATACTACACGAATGGAGCTTTCAATTGGCACCACAAACTAAAAGTTTAGAAAAATGATTCACATGACCAACATGCAGCTCTAGCTGTAAAACCTGAATCACCATGCCATGGATAATCTTATCTAATTGATAACAGATGCTGCCACTAACACATTCTATGCTCAAATCCAGTTAGGAGAGCAGAAACATACAGTGAAAATTAAAGTGTGCAGCAATGAAACGAAAAACACGTACATATGCTTCTGCACAACATTCTGATTTTGCAGATGACATAGCTTCAGAAAATGTTGATTCTTTGTTGTTTAAAGTAAGTAATCATTTTCTGCTGTATGGTAGCACATTTAAAGTCATAGCTAAAAATTCTATTAGACCCTCACATCTGACCATCTGCATGAACTAATACGATTCTGGATTTTATTAATTTCCCATGTGATTGCTTATAGAATGTGTTATCTCAAATGATTTTGTATGGTGTGGTGACAAATCTTTTCTGCTCGATTTACCAAATTCTCCTAGAGTTTTAAACCCAGTTTAGTTGTCAGACTTCACTATTGTGCTCTTACAATATACATAGTTACACATAAATTAATATAATTAGAGATATGTTGTGAATATGTGTTTTGTTTCAGAAATATGACATGTTTTTATAATACACATTTTAATTGTTTTTAATATGTATTTTTGTTCCAGATTAACAAATGACTCTCTTTCTACGGATGAACCCTATTTCATTTTAGCACACTGTTTCCTCAAAACATACTCATATTTCATTGTCAAAATCAATAATCGTTTGTGTGCAAAGTGTTCTCAGTTATTATTTTGTAGGTACATTTGTCATTTGTCATTATGCTATTTTGCTTTATTATGACTTGAGTTTGCCATTCACTTGAAAAATCAGGACTCAGCTAGAGCTCCACAGTCAGCAACACCTATATTTCAAATACAGTGAGTAGCCCAAATACGGTAAATTAATTTAATTCATAATACATTTTTGGTCAGTAAAATCAGGTTTAGAACTGTAAATTAATAATATGGCACACCATTTAATGCCCAGTAACACTATCAATATGTAGGACATGTAAGAGATTGAAAACCATATGAAATTGATGAAATTCATTTGCATATGTGGTAAGGCTTTGTCGCTTACTGCAAGCATGTAATTCATACAAAACATTATGCACAACTGGCTAGTTAAATCTTCGGCAAGAATGTTTTGCTACTGCTAAACTACTGCTAAAGAGAAGTCCCTTAATTTGGTTAGCTAACCACCCTGGGCCATTGTATTGATTTTGCTCAATAGGAGATTGATGGAGAATTGGAGAAAGCGAAAGAAGATCTGAACATGGTACATAGACAAGCTGAAAGCTTGTCTAGGAGCGGGGCTGCCAAAGCACTGGAGCCAACCCTCATCAAGCTCAACAGGCGTTGGCGAGACATTGAAAGCAAATTTGCTCAGTTCCGGCGAAAGAACTATGCACCAATTGTGAGTTGTTACTTGCAAACCTACTTGTTTGCAGCTGCTACTAACTGATTCCTACTAACAATACAAAAGTTGTAGGCTTCTCTTCTGATACAAAGACTTATCTCTGGAGATGTCTGTGGGCAAGACCCTTGGAAAAATATAAATCCATAAGTTAAACAGTGCCAGGAAATAGTTAGCAATAATTGCTGGTTTTGTTTGTTTTGCTTTGTTCATGTTTCCATGGCATTACAAGTGTTAACCTTTTCAACTCTTCATACATTTCTGTGTCAAGTTGACTTTTTAAATTGTAACATGTCTGATTTTCAAACAACCATATCCTGCACGAATGTAAACTGTTTTTTCATATAAATATGTTCCATGCTCTTTTTTCATGACAGGTGTATTGTATGTTAAGTTACCGACTATCACTCCATCTTAATGCCATCCTTGTTTTTTATACATTCACCATGGAAACAATGGTGCTTTTCAATTTTAAATTCCTCAACAAATTCACTTTCAGACTCTAATTTACTAAGAGCTGTAGTATTTAAGAGTGCAAATTGAATTGTTGCTTTTAGGATCTACATTAAAACAACTCTGAAAATATTTCTATGTGTTGGAGACTGCAAACTTTAGCACGAGCTTGATTGTTATCAAACTTTTCTGTGTCTACATACAGAAATTATTATTGTGTAATATTTGTAACATGATAAACATTTCTGATGATGTTTGAGATCTAAAAGGGTAATTTCACTTCCGTTTTATCTAGTGATATTTGCTTAAACGCGGCCATATTGTTCTGAAATAGCATTTTTTTTTAATTCTCTAACAATTCCACTAAGTTCCAGACGTGAGCTCGTAATATACTGCTACATCAATAGGATGCTATGAATTCAGGAAAATGTTGCATTCATAATAGAGGAAACCAGAAGTAGTAGGCATTTGTTTTACACTGTACTGACATTTAGTTTACCTTAAAATAAAATTTGTAACCTGGTTAATTAAGCCAAGGTTCCTTTAATATGGGGCTTACTATTGCATTACATTTATATCTAAAGATATTGTCCAAAATGTAGACCTTCAACTAGGAATTTAAAGAATATTTGCTCTTAAGCAGAGCCTTTGGATTTGTATGGCTATGAAAGGTTACTTTAAAAACAAAAAGATAAGAAAGCAGTTTATGTGAACTTATACAGTACATTCTGCTGCAATATGTTCCTAATATTTTAACACATGGTGATACCAAATTGAGTCCAATGCTTTGCAAAATACAAATTCTTATTATGAAAGAAATGTATACATGTTCACCATATCCTACTTAAAATGCTACTCACCAACAAATAAAAATATTGTCATCTATGTAAGTGATAGAACTGGACTTTAATAACACTCAAGCTTTCAACACCAACCGAAAAATAGATTGTGTAAAACATACCACAATGACTTCAGAAAAAACAAATTTCCACATGCATGTTTTATGGAAAACAAAGTGTGACCTTTACTAATCTCCTGGGATTTTTTTGTACCCTGGGTGCCCTGTGAAATACCAGTAGCTTTGAGCAGATTGTCTAAAGAGTCAAATGACTTTCCCAAAATATGAAGGAACATGTTTTCATGACAAATAAGTCACTTTGAATCAAATTTAAATGTATCAGAATGTACTTCATGCTACAGACACGTTTCCATCCTCTACATGAGTTGCTTTCATTAATAATGTCTGGAAAATGGATCAACTCATTAGGACCTGTTCAATAAATGTGTTCAGCGATCAATAGGTGAATGGAGAACAATTAACTGTAAAGTGTGTGCTATTGCGGTGCACCATGAGTGTCCCTTTTTAAGCCACTTTTGAACCTTTTTTGACAATAATCTACAAGTTTTGCAACAGAGGGTGGCATATGCAGCAAATATAGTAGATTAATATTTCTAAAGAAAACACAGTTGCACACAATCCTGTATTTGCAATGGCCCTAATCTCAATTGATTTTCCCGAAATATGAAGCAACATATTGTCTTGACAATTAAGTCATGTTTGAATCAGTTTAAATGTATCAGAATGTATTTTGAGTTTCATGCTACAGACAAGATTCCTTCTTCTACATGAATTGCTTCCATTAATACTGTCTTGCAAATGTTTCAACTCATTAGTATCCATTCAAACTGTGTGTACAGTGATCAATAGGTGGAAGGAGAACAATTAACGTTTGTAAGGTTTCTGCTATTGCGTGCACCATAAGTGTCCCCTTTTTAAGCCACTTTTGATCCTTTTTGCAATAACCCAAAAATTAGGCACCAGAGGGTGGCATATGCCGCAAACCTAGTAGATTCATATTTGTACAAAAAACACAGTTGCACACAATCCTGTTTTTGTACTGGCCCTGAGCTAAGTTTTACATCTTCTGTCATTTATATCATACATTCAATAGGATACTAGTAATATCTACATACACGATTTACAAAGTTGATGTCCTTTCTCATATTTCATCCTCTCCTGCCATCCCTTAATAAAAAAATTCAACATAGAAAGGTTGTGCTGCCACTTAATGATTCACAATAGCTTTAGGATTATTGAATATAAGAACAGAAGGTCTGAAATTTTGCAAAAAACATTTTGTGCCACTGGGAAGATAAAAAAGTCGGATGGGGTGAAATACAAAGGGAGAAAGAGTGGAAGAGCAGTGTCATAAGAATATCATGGGCCAATAGCATTGATTAATTTTTAGTAGGAGTGATAATTTTAACCGAGGTAAAAAGATGCAAAAGAGGAGGGTTTTTGAGGTCCTGAGTAAGGATAAGGGGGATACTTGGGTTGATAGAATGGTGGGAGGGAACAGGGAACAAGTATTCTTGGACTAGTTTATTTATTTATTTATTTTATTTATTTATTTATTTTTTGCATTTGTAATGCGCACAGATACCCACAAAGGGTTTCCCGGCGCCAGGACTGGGAGACCAGCAGCATAGAAAGCAAAAAACAGCCAGAGGCCACAATTATTTATTTGTTAAATAGCCACGTTTTAACGCTTTTCTTGAAGCTGGCGAAGTTTTCCTCCTTACGTAAAACTGAAGGAAGGGAGTTCCAGAGGACTGGTCCCAGATAGGAAAAGGATCTCCCTCCCATTCTGGCCAGTTTAAATCTGGGTACCACAAAGTTTGCTGCATTAGAGGAACGAAGGTTACGTGCAGGTGAGTAGGGCCTAACTAATTTTTGCAAGTACCTTGGTGCGATTCCTGCCTTTATTTTGAACATGTAGCTCAGGGCTTTGAACCGAACCCGGTTCTCCACCCTGAGCCAATGCAGGTCTTTAAGGTACTTAGAAATCCTTGCTGTTCTAGGGATTTTACACAGCAACCTGGCTGCGGAGTTCTGGACTAGCTGAAGCCGCCTAAGCACGGCTGAGTTGGAGCCCAGGTAAAGGATGTTACCGTAGTCAAGCCGAGATGTAATGAGGGCATTGACTACGGTCTTCTGGGTATCAGCAGGCAACATCCAGATAATCTTCCGCAGCCATTTCAGGATAGTAAAGCAGGTACCAGCCACTTTATTGACCTGCTGTTTCATCGATAGTGTATCATCGATTTGCACCCCTAAGTTCCTGACATGGGTAGCTGGGGTAGGAAAAGCCCCCAGGGATGGCGGCCAGTGAGTGTCCTGCCAAAGGTTTCTGTTTTTACCTAAGAGAAGGATCTCCGTCTTCTCTCCGTTGAGCTTCAGCTGGTTCGTTGACATCCAGCTGAAGACTTCATGAAGACCCAATTTCAGCACAGAAGGGGATGATGGATCCGAATTGGTGAGAGAAAAAATAATCTGTGAATCGTCCGCATAGGTCATAAGTTCTAAACCAACTCGCTCTGCTAGATCGGCGAGAGGGCGGAGATACAGATTAAAAAATAACGGACTCAAAATTGAGCCCTGCGGCACACCATGGGGCGAAACAAAGGTATCTGATTAAGCCTGTGAAGACGAGATCTGAAACGTCCGGTTGCACAGATAGGATTTAATCCATTCCAGCGCTGCCCCTCCGACACCATCCTCACTCAGCCTGATAAGCAGTCTGTCGTGTGAGATGGTGTCGAAGGCTGCACTTAGATCAAGCAAAACAAGTGCAACCGTTTGCCCCTCGTCCAAGAGCCCCCTGATATTCTCGGTGACTCCCAAAAGGGCGGACTCGGTGGAGTAACCAGCCCTGAAGCCTGACTGGGAGAAATGGAGTAGATGGTTATTCTCCGTAAATGTGGTAAGTACACCGTGAATGTGCTTCTCCAAAATTTTAGAGAAAGCAGGCAGCAGAGAGATAGGGCGATAGTTGGCCAACACTTCAGGGTCAGCAGAAGGCTTCTTCAGCAAAGGGCTGACCATGGCGTGCTTCCAGGACGATGGGACTTTTGCCAGATGGATAGAGGCGTTTAATGTCTCAGAAATAATCTTCAAGGCAGAGTCATCAAGTTGGCTCAGAATGCTAATCGGGAGAGGATCACAAGGAGACCCTGACTTGATAGAAATAGCCAAAGATTTCAAATTTTCCAAGGTGATAGGTGGCCAGGAATCAAGCCGGCATCCTACTGATGCAACTGTAAGCTGAACACCATTTCCGTCCCTCTGCGGGGGATTAATGTTGGCAATAATGGTCTCAATTTTTTCCACAAAATAGGTGGCGAGGTCTTGACATTTTTGGGTAGTAAGGGGGGGTGTAGCGGCCATGGAATTAGCTCCGGCTAATTCCTTGACTGTATTAAAAAGAGTCTGTGCTTTGTTAGCAGCAGTATTAATAGTCTCTGCTACATAACAGGCTTTGGCTCTCGTACAGGCCGAATGATAAAGGTTTCTAGCCTTACGGTAAGTTTCTTTCTTTTGCGGGTCATAGTGTTTGCGCCATTTCCGTTCGAGTGCCTTGCATTTAGTTTTTTCTACTTTGAGATCCTCAGTATACCAGGGAGCTGGTGGGCGATGTACATTTTTTCTACATCTGGCAGCAGGTAGACAAATATCAACTGCCCTCTCCAACCATGTATGGGTTTCCAACGCATTTTTCTCCATGTCGCAGCCCAAAACAGGGGAGGATTTCTTTAGTACGGTCTGCAGCTCAGACAGGTCCAGCCTTTTCCAATTCCTCATAAGGATCGGAGGCCGTGTGGGGCATAACTCCGTGGGTTCTCTGAGAGTAATACTAAAGAGAGTGAGAAAATGGTCGGACCAAAAGATAGGGTCAGTTTTAAGCCATTTTAACTCCTGCATATTAGATATAATAGGGTCCAATAAATGTCCCGCTTTGTGAGTAGGGCCCTCGTTTCGCAATGTCATATTTAAAGCAGTAAAATCCTCCAGGAGGTTCACCACTGTACTATTTGACCTGTCCTCCAAATGGAGATTTAAATCACCTAATACAGTCAGGTTTTGAGCGTTAAGAAAGTAAGGTGAAATAAAGTTAGCCAAATTCGCGGCCCAAACAGTACTGTTTCCAGGTGGGCGATAAATTAAGAAACCAGAGAACATAAAATTTGAATTTAATGCAATTTTAAAAAATGCTGCTTCGCATCCAGGAATATTAACCACTTCAAGGTCACATTTAAAATCCCTGTTGAAGATCACGGCAATACCACCTCCAACATGTTTCACTCTATAGTTTGATAAGGTCAAATCTTCTGTTTTTGGTGTGGAATCTGGAAGCAAAGTGTAAGATTGTCTTTCGATACGGCGGTAAACATTTATAAAACCAGTGAGAACAGCACTGCAGTCATCAATTTTAAGGAAAAAAGGATTCATATTTTGAGGACATTTATAATTACTCTCTCACTCATAATAGAATTCACGATGACATTAGTGTCTAGGATGATACTTCTTATTGTAAAGACTTATTAAATGCTATATTTGTAATGGTTTCACTTACACTTTCCATCTTCCTTTGAATTCTCCAAATCCAATAAAGTATATATTGATTGATTGATTGATCAAATTGTCCCTAGCAAGCTCCCAGTTAATGGGTAACTTCTTCACTGTTCTAATGCTGTATAGATATATTGTGAAAAGGTGTTGCTAGGATACCCTTATAATGTATATATGTGTTACTGCTCCCCCAGCTCAGTGCCCTTATTTGTTCACCCAATGGGGGAGCTTTTATTATTGTAGGGGGGTGGTGGTAGAGAGCTTGTTGATGCTTGATTTTTTCTTGGTACTATCAATCTCCTAAACGAGGGCGGTCTGGTATTCACTTCTGGGCTGTCTTATTAGTATGTGTGTACCATCACTAGAAACATCACATTTATATTGGATGTCCCTGGGAAGGATTCTCTGATAGTCTAGGTCTATTGAAGGATTGAGTTGGAGGAGTAAGAACAACCTTTATAGGCCATCACGTCCTTCCTAGCCAGATCCATCAGCTCAAGCCACTTTTTGTGTTGGTGACCATCAATTTTCAATTGGAACTTTAAACAACAGAAGGGTTTGAAGACTCCTTTCCTCAAACTCCAGACAACTGTCAAGCAAAACAGTGCAAAAATAAGGGAATGCTAAAACTAGGGTTTAATTTAGCGAGTTCTCACTATCAAAAAGGAAAACACTAGTCTTTCAAGATCCTGAGTTTTTGCTAGATGTGAGGTCTATATGCTAAGCTGTTTGCAAATAAATAAATCTGTAGGTAATCACTGTGAAACATCAATATGCAAAGCCCTGATATTTTAAAGTCCTTTCTATCCTCTAGCTCTCCAAAACCTATTTTATTTTCAAATATTGTACAATGTAATTTGAATGAGTGAGCCAAACACAAATTGGTTTCCTTATCATGGACCCTTATCTATGAGAGTTCTTTTCTCAGTAACGTAGCACTCTTTTTTAGCTGTACTATCTCCCTCTTGAGGATAGGATGTAATCCTAAAAGTTAGGAACAAAAAATGAGTTAGCCAAATATAGACACCAGAACAAGTAAACTAACATGCAGATTGCACATAGTGGGTACAAATTGTGGATCAAATGTTTGTGATTTGTCTGTCATTTTGCAATGCGACCTACCCACAAATAATTTTCATCACAAAATGTCCAGTTGCAGGGTGGCACAGATTGACCATTCTAATCAATATTGACCAGCCTGGTGCTTATAAGCGACCTCCTGTGATAGTTACTGAACACAGGGATGTTGACACTCGAGGGCCATCAGAGGATCAATCCAAGATTAGCATTTCCAAAAAGGAGGCATTGTCTGTGTAAAGCCGCCTACGTTCTGTAAGGGAACATGGGCTGCTTTAGAGAAATTATGTTTCCCATTTGAGAATACATCAGCGGAAGTAGGCCGTAGTTCCAATGGACAAATGTCCACTTCACTGAGGACACCTGACACAAATTCCCATGGTCCTTTTATGTGTTTTTAACTTTTCAGTGGTTTGTGTGGTGTAATTGCGCCCACAAATAATTGATTAATTACATAGAAAACTGCAAATAGGAAGGCACACACTTGTCATGTGCCCTCCTAATTGTGATTTCAAATGAGTCACGAACCACCTGTGCTTTGTGTCTCTGGGGCTGTAGGGACATGTCTTACACCCCTACCTTTACTGGCTTAACATTTAGGAATGATTGTGGTTCACTACTCTGCATCACACAGTGCTTAACGGCTGCTACACTACATACTTTTCTAAGGTATGATAGAGTAATCAGTCATCCGGAAATGTGAGATTAGCCAACCTAAAGTAATTCCCCATCCAGACAGTGATTATTTCTAAAAAAAATCTCTGTATTTACTACTGAACATTTGATACCAAGAATGCACCTCTGGTTTTTTAAGGGATTGAAGACCCACATGTTCAGATTGCTGTATGCCAGGATGGTATCCCAACTCTCTGAGCCAACCATTTTTCCTGGCTCATAGAAACACCAGAAATGTCTCTCTCTAGTGATTTACTGTTCAATATTATTTTATGGTTCTCTGGTGTAACACTTTGCCCTGTAACTGTCTTCTATATGATTGTTTACAAGGGGACTTGCTTAAGACACCATCTAATGTTATCTATCAATCAATCAAGGAATTTGTAGAGCGCGCTACTCACCCGTTAGGGTCTCAAGGCGCTGAGGGGGGTCGCTACTGCTCGAACAACCAGGTCTTGAGTTGCTTCCTGAAGGCGAGATGGTCCTGTGTCAGCCGGAGGTGGGTGGGGAGGGAGTTCCATGTCTTGGCTGCCAGGTAGGAGAAGGATCTTCCTCCGGCGTTGGTTTTGCGAATCCATGGGACGGTGGCGAGGGAGAGGCTGGCGGAGCAGAGCTGGCGGGTAGGCGTGTAGAATGCGAGGCGGTTGTTGAGGTACTTGGGGCCCGCGTCGTGGAGAGCCTTGTGTGCGTGGGTGAGGAGTCGGAATGTGATTCTCTTGCTGACGGGGAGCCAGTGCAGCAGGTTTGTAAGATGGGCAGAGATGTGGCTGTGGTGGGGATGTCCAAGATGAGTCTTGCCGAGGCGTTGTAGTCTTTTCTGGAGCTTGGCTGTGGTCCCGGCGTAGAGGGTGTTTCCGTAGTCCAGGCGGCTGGTGACGAGGGCCTGGGTGAACGCCTTCCTGGTTGCGGTGGGGATCCATCTGAAGATTTTTCGGAGCATGCGCAGGGTGTTGAAACAGGACGATGAGACGGATTTTACTTGCTTGGTCATCGTAGGCTGAACTGGAACAGCCTACCACCTGGTGCATGACTACACATGACACTTATCAATGGTATTCCAGATATATATTGAAAAAATAGAGTAGTAATAATATATTACCTTCAGCCATTGATTCAGATTCCATCTATATTATTTTACCCCACAGACCCAACACCAAGGCCCCTCAGTGGCTAACCCTGAGGTACCTTCAAGCAATGAAGAGCTTTATGAACAGAAATAAATAAATCTTCATACTAATAAATATTCAAATATGTAACAGAGCTACCTAAACACATGATTTTTGCTTTGGCGATCAACATAGATGCTATTTGTATTTTTGGGTTGTGTTGAACAAATGGTATTTTAGTTGGGTATATTCCCGTGGTTCCATCAGGGCTTGAATATGGCTCATAGAGAAGAAAACTTACAAAATTATGTCTTTTTTTTCATTTCCAAATTCTTAAAATTTAGGGAGGAATAGGCCATAAATTAATCACAACAATTAATATAGTCTCATTTGGGATTCTGAATTTGATAAATTTTTTGGAAATGTTCATTTTGTAATATGGTTACACATGCCATTCACGATAATATAATTGTATTACTTTATTATCTTCTATAAAAGCACGGTTTTGAAGACGGGGTGTAATTTATGTGTGTCTGCTTTAAAGGATTTGTATACTAAGGAATCTTTTTTTTACATAAAATCATTTTTAAATAATATGATTAACAATCTCCTGACATATGATATCAAATACTAAAGTACATGTGTGTTATATCCAACTAGACTGGTTAAGAGGGTTAAGAGTACAGTGCTGTGTGAGGTTAAACGGCCCTTCCACTTTGGTCACTTTTATATCTGTGGGAACAAAAATTCTATACTTCAGAATGCTGGATATTAGAAGTTAACCAACAGTATCAATAAAAGAGTAAAATACATTTCCAAAACAGGTTGTAATAAAAAGAGTAAATATATATAGTGTGTAAATTCATTGATAGATGTTTTGAACTTCTTACAGGCAGTTATTCTATTACTGTGTTGTTAGATCTTGCATTTGCTCAGGAGTGATGCTGGTGACAAGTGTTCAATTAGTGGCTTGATACCATCAACCAGTTTAGAAGCTTCCGCTGTTAAACTTTAGAAGTGATGAATCTCCTCAGAGCAAAACAAGGCAACTTACTAAAACAAGAAGAGTGCTTTTTGTGGTCCCCTCCAGTAAATGTTTTACAGACCAATAATCATTAATACTAGAAGCTGGGTGTAATGCTGGTTGATAATTTAATCATTTTCATTCACGGTTCGAATGAATTTGGCCCACCTAAATACTGCACCAATGGACCATTACCAACTGCACTATTGAATTCAAAGTTCTTTCTGTCCGCAATGCAACAGGTTTTGTACAATACAGAGTTAGGGGTGTAACGCAGGCCCCTGCAGCCCCAGCAGTGAAGGATGGTGAAACAATTTAGAAAGCCCAAACCCTTCAGGGGCCCAAATTCAGCCCTCAAGGTCAATACAGTTGTGTGAGATATTCACAACTCATTGGCCCCTCATCACATTTTGTAGGGAGGCCCCATCAATTTGTGTTACACCACTGGATAGAGTGAGGCCAATATGGCATTACGACAAGTTCAGGAATGATGGTATTAAGCTGTATACCTGAAAAAGGCATACATTTTTATAAGGTGATTCGAACCCATTTTAACTATGTATTGAAAGGCCTGTGCAATGGGGGTTCTGGTCAAGGAATCCTCTCATTTGATAGGCTACTCTAGAGGAACTAGCATCATACGCAGTATTTCTGGCATAAATCTTCAAAGATAATCTACATCTATAAGGTGAAGAGCTGAAAAGAATCCATTGTCCCTCAGCTGATAAATACAGATTGTACAAGAATATGGACAGTAAGAGAGGTCTGAAAAATAATTATTTCATACTACCTTCCAAAGCCTTTTAATCTCATCCCTCATAGTTCCTTTTGTATCTTTATATTTTCACAAATATCTAGTGCTTTCAACTGTAAATGTTAGTAGCTAACATTAAATATTATGCATTAAAACATTTTAGGGCCTGATTTAGAGTAGGGCAGATGGGGTACTCCATCACAAAAATGGCGGAGTACCCTGTCCGATAAACCTTTTGTCTGCCCATCCTATTTAGTGTTGGACAGACCATAGTATTCCGTTGGTGGTGCCCCGTTAACTCTGTCAGTGAAAAGCTTACTCTTATGGCCTGTGTGAGTGCTGGCCATTGGAGTTAGATCACCACACTGCCCTTTCTTGTTAGGGCTGACCTTCTGATGTCATTTTTTCCTGTTTATCACACCAGGGAAAACATGGCATTCATGAACAGAACAATTAAAATAATGGCCTTCACAACCAGGTAAAATAAACTCCCTGAGTGTGGTGGTCATTATTCTTTTTCAAAAACAAACTTTCACTTTGGGAGTTTGTTTTTGAAAAGCAAATGTTTTGGTGGACAGCCATCAAGGCCAATGGAGGCCAGCAACCAAACATTTGGTACTTTCAGAGAAATCAGTGACTAGGCGGAACCTCAAAAGAGGATATGATCATTGCTGGGCCGGTAGCGAACTATGAATATGGTGGACTTCTGTCTTTCAGGGTGGGGAACATAATGACCTCCCCAACCCTGATGGACAAAGTGCAGTACTCCATGGTATAAATCAGTTCTTAATGTTTAATTTAGGAGATAGTCTGTTTTTTTTCACAGAGCCTTGGCTACTTGGATGGCAAAATGCTGGTGATTAACAAAATTCCCCAAAAGACATTGTCAGAAAGTGGGGCGGAAAAGACACATACCCCCAGCTTCATTTTAGAAGTACTCATAGGTTTAGATGGGGTGGCCCAACAGACATACATTCAAATCGCAAGGTACCAGTCTATAATATTCCAGTTATAGTCTGGTGATGTTCGAAAGAGTGAAGCTGGTCCTGTGTCAAACTAAGCTACATTGGAGGTGAATGAAATGTAGTTTAAAATTAGTGTACAAAGTTCCATTCGCTCAGCACTAGACCCAAGCAGTTTTATATTTGTCGATGTGTCCTTTGGACAACACCATGGAACATTGTAGTAATTTGGAAATTACTTGGGATGATACAATTATTCACTGTAAAATAAGTAATTTAAGCTTGTATTGCCTCACGAACATTAACAGACCTTAATTAACAAGGAGCTAAGTCCTCCTAAAATTATGTGGTGTTGGGAGTTTATCTAGTCAGAACACTCAAATCCACGTCTCATTGCTCCACTAACTACTTGGCCGGAGTGTATTACATTTATGTGCATGGCTCACCGTTATTGCAAAATGCAGCTTTGCTTGTCACAGGATTGAAGCTCCTCAATCTGCCTGTGCATAGTAGGTTAGAGGAGATGATTCTATATAATTGCACACAGTTAAGGTACCTACAGTATTGTGAAAGCATAAGAATGCATTTTTAACAGTATTTCACTATTAATGTTCTGAACTCATTCTACAGACCCTTCTTATGATTATTGCAAGAACTCTTTTCACAAGACATTACTCCATCCATTTTTCATTCAGTAAATTGGAATGCACCAGCAGTTTATTTACACATTTAACACTTAAGTTGCTTTTTATGAATTCACCAATTTAAGGTTCTGTCAAGTGACCATGAATGGGGAGTCTCCTGATTGAAGGGATTAATGGCAGCAGAATTAAGCCCTACTTAAGGAGTTGTTTAGAATAAGACAACACTTTATCACGTATTGAAGATAACCTGGGGATGTGCGCACCGAGATCCTTTGCAACACTCTGATATTCATAGTCATTATGAATGAAGCTGCAGTGAAACATATGAAGGAGGCCAGAGGTAAATCATTGCAACATGAACTCTAAGCAGTGGAAGCTACAAATAAAGCAACACAATCAAAGTGGGTGTTGGGTAAGGGTTTGCCCCTAAGAGGACAGCTTAGAACCATAGAGATGGATAGGACTCATTTAAACACACAGTTCGATTTTGAAGACATTGAAGCTGGAAAATATGCAGAATGGTGCATTGCAGTGCACCACAAGGAAAGAATGTTTGCAGGATAGCTTCCATTGTTTTAGTTACAGGTTTATATACCTTCAATAGTACAAATGCAACTGATAGGGCACACTACCTTTCTAGTGTACTTTTGGCTACGATCCCAGACATTGACAGGAAAATTATGGTGCCACCTCTATCCAATGACAACATTTTAAAGACTGTTTAGGACCCTAAACTAACCTAGGACCTTGACTAGATTTTACACGACTTTCAGACATTTGTTGCAAAGGACACTTATTTTACTGATGAATGCCACTCGGAGGCAGATCCTACCATGATCATGAATGAGTCCTGTTGGAAAGTGGTTTATTGTTTGGGTTGGATCAGCGTCCACCTCAAAGGAAAAGGCTATCACCGACTAGATGTTCCACAAATTAAATTAAATAAATAAACCTGTGCTCAATCATCCATGTTAACATGAGACAAAGCAATCAAGCTTAAATCAACAGCAATCTGTAAATTTTTAAGAGTGCATTACAGTGGAAAAAGTCACACTAAACACAATGAAACTCTTCAACTAATTTTTAAATATAGAGAAAACGTTTGGGACCGAAACAGCAAATATACAATGAGGAAAACCAGAGAGATTAATTTTTTAAGAACTACATTGAAAAAACACCAAGAGAAACAAAGTGCCCAACGTAAAACAATGGCTTTGGTAGAGCAGGGCCAACATATGAATTCAGGCTCACTACGATAGATATTGGGTTGGATACACCAAGTGGATTGGTCACAATGAAAGGCAGTAAGTTAAAAATCTAAAAAAAATATATATTAAGTTACACTTCAGAAAGGGACATTGGTACTTTCTTGAAGAAAAACTTTGACATTTCTTCTAAGTCCCAACTTTTTGAGAGGAAAATCCTCTCTGCCCGGGGCTCAACTGAAACTTGGAACCAAAGGCCACAAACCTGAAGCAAATTGGTCCCACTGGTGCTCTGGAGCTTTTGAGGATTCTCACTGAAAAAATTTTAAGTACCAACTCAGAATACGACTTGGTCATTTTTTCAGAGGTATGGAGAACTTTGCGAGGGACTAACTGAAATGCAGTCCGAAGCTGTAGGACTGCAGGCATCCTTGATGGCCCTGATGTTAGAACTTCAGTGATTTCAGTGTTTTCTGGCTTCATGACCAATTTGGTTAAGTCTGGTGGACTAAATATAATAGCAGATTACAGAATATGCAGGTCTCATAAGTTCCATACATTTCAATGATTTGAAGAGAAGGTAGGTTACTTCAGAATAGTTTTTTCAAAAACTACCCTCAAGACTCCGAGTAATAATCTGATTAGAGTTACTCAGATGGTTAAGGCAGGTGGATGTAATTGGCACAGTCGTCATATTTTCTTGGTAGAGTTGCAGCATTGAAAACTATGAAGTTTTCCAGAATTTTTTATCAGTTTCGTATACTGCTTCTCAGCATACAAAGAGCAAATATCCAAAAATTGTAGGAATATTGTTGAAATTATAATTGGCAAGGAATAGGAGCTTGAATCCAGTTCAAAGTGGGAAGCATAAACCTAGAGAAAGGGGGGCAAGAATTCTCCACCGCCTCAACATTAATAGACATCTCATCTAAGCCTTAAACATGAATGATTGCATGTAGACAAGCAAAAGAAAGTGATGGTGCATTTGTCATACACTCGAAAGCGAATGACTGAGGGAGGCAGCTTGGCTACCTAAGGCCCAGCGGAAACCAGGTATTAATAACTCGTCTGTGATGATGGCAACTTTTTGAGGTGTGTGAGATGAATTAAGAACTATCTTCTATCCTTCACTGTTCGCCCAGTGTTAGGAAATCCTGACTTTTCCTAGATATTAGATCACCAGGCGTTGAGGCCTGAAGGTGAGGTGCGTGTTGCAGTGGTGGGCATTATTTTTCAAAAAGGGACAAACAAATCATTTACTCGGGTCAATGAGGAAGTTGGCATCTGGCTGAGCGAAAGATTCTATTATTTATAATGATGCAACCCCGAGTCTTGAAGGGAGGGACCAGTTAGTTCAAAATGTTTGAGAAATTTATTTAAAAAAACACAGCTAAATCTCGGGCAGTGGCACCTATTTATAAGGTATTAACATGTCGGGATTCCTGGAAGGGCATCATTTCAAGACACACTGGAGGAAGGAAACAGAAAATCAGCATGAATGAGGATCAGTGTGAATACACTTTGCGGAGACAACATTATTTTTCACAGCATATGCAGGGAAAAGAAGTATAAAAAGCAATCATTTATTAATGGCATTGTACTCATTTAGTTATATGGATATTATGATATTAGGCCAAACTCTTGTTAAAGTTGTTACACCAACCTCATGTTTGCAGACGTTCCATGTGCCATTACTGGGACCTGATTTTCCGAAATGTCTTTCAGCAGTCTTGTTAGAGACTCCCTCAGAAAAGCTTTATCCGTTCCGCAGCACAATGGGAAAAGCAGTCTCTTTTCTACTTGTGGTACAAAAGGGGGTGGTGATGGATGGAGCATCTGAATCAATCAAACACTCACACCCAGTCAAAAGATCGGGGTTTAATCCATCAGCGTTCTTTAGCCCACTCTGCCACCCCAGTTCAGACATGGCTATATGCAAATCAGTCTGACCCTGTGCCTCATGGGAACAGTCCAGCCCGAACTGCCAAGCCATGTCTTCCCTGGACCGGAAACAAGCTTCAGATGACTGGGGTGGCAGAGTGGGCTAAAGAACGGTGATAGATTAAACCCAGATCTTTTGACTGGGTGTGAGTGTTTGATTGATTCAGATGGTCTGTCCATCACCACCCCCTTTTGTACCGCTTTTGGCCGCCATAAGTGTGGCAGGGTATGCTCAGACGTGAATCCCTTGCTCACTTTGCCACTGGATTCAAGCAAGCCGGACTGAAGACGGCTGGAATTCCAGAAACCGGTCCTCGGAAGCTTGTTTCCGGTCCAGGGAAGACATGGCTTGGCAGTTCGGGCTGGACTGTTCCCATGAGGCACAGGGTCAGACTGATTTGCATATAACCATGTCTGAACTGGGGTGGCAGAGCGTGCTAAAGAACAGTGGTGGTTTAAACCCAGATCTTTTGACTGGGTGTGAGTGTTTGATTGATTCAGATGCTCCGTCCATCACTATCTCCTTTGAACCGCTTTTGGCCGCCATAAGTGTGGCAGGGTATGCTCAGACGTGAGTCCCTTGCTCACTTTGCCACTGGATTCAAGCAAGCTGGGCTGAAGACGGCTCGAATTCCAGAAACCGGTCCTCGGAAGCTTGTTTCCGGTCCAGGGAAGACATGGCTTGGCAGTTCGGACTGGACTGTTCCCATGAGGCACAGGGTCAGACTGATTTGCATATAGCCATGTCTGAAGTGGGGTGGCAGAGTGGGCTAAAGAACGGTGATGGATTAAACCCTGATCTTTTGACTGGGTGTGAGTGTTTGATTGATTCAGATGCTCCGTCCATCACCACCCCCTTTTGTTCCCCTTTTCTACTTGTAGCATCAAAACATGCCGTTTAACGTACTGGGTAAGTTGGCGGCATCGTGAAAAAATATGTCTTTAAAGACTCTTTGCGTATTAATGAATGTGGAAACACTGGCATATGAGATGATGTGGAAGGATAAACTATTCCAGAAAATATGGAAGCCAGTTCCTCATTTTGGCCCGAGACCATAATAGTGTGACATGCCTCGGGGACGGAGGGCACTCCATCTTTTGGAAGAAGAGATAGATGCCAGTTGAAGACGCAGAAAGTTCCCACCATCCTCTTTAAACGTTCATAGAAGACAAATACAATGTTGCCATTTTATTATTTGAGATGGGGTTGCGGGATTAAAAAGCTATACTTATCCTTACAGTGAAACTGACATCACCTCGATTTTTTATGAATTATATTTTTTCAATAAAATGTTTTGAAAAATAAAACGTCAAATACATATAACTGTGATAATGAATGTATGGACACATGTATCACTTCCTAAATTATAGTAATATAATTCAGAGCAGAGATATTTATAAATCAATCAGATAACGAATCTGAATCTTCCCACAGCTGAGATGGGTTGTGCCCTGTATGCAAAATATCCCTGTGTACTGGCATGGACATGTCCATGCTCTGGCTCCAATACCAACACAAAATAATACTGACTCACTAGCTTTTTATGCTGACAATATTAAATACTGGCACTGGTACTTAGGGCAAGGCATGGGTGGAGACCATTTATTGTATGAAGTACACACCGATACCGATACATATTTGTACTGCATAGTACATCCTGGTACAAGTACATACTTGATCAGTAATGGTTTGGTTTTACTGGGTTTTCATGAGCTCTGTTAAACGATTGTTTAGTTAAACACTTACCTTACATACTGCCATGCTTAAAAAGACGATTTGTAAACTCGACGACAGCTTTTCAAATTAAGTTTATCTGCACTCCCCATAACTCTTCCACATAAACTTAATGACACCACAAAGCACTTTACAAACGACATCAGCAATAACCTTGTATGGTGTTTAAATGACCTGCAACTCTACACTGTTCAGAGTACCTACACAGAGTAATGTCTGAAACATCCCTGATGGCATCACATATGACAACCCCACATCATTGATGAAATCGATGTGTCCAGATGGCACATTCTCTGCACGTAACCTCAAGGCCTGACTGCCCTATCAAGTCATTGTTGGTGTATTTGCTGCACACAGTGCTTAGCCTGTGGTCATGCATTGTGCACGAAGCATAATAAGATGTCCTGTGACAAAGCCTTGCGTACAGTACAAATAGAGCACAGTCTAAGATGCTGGCATATATGTACTAAGAGCAGTCCATGGCAAATAATCATGCTCTCTGTGTAGTACCGACAGAGCATGACTTGGAAATGTACCAGGTTTGCGCTTGAGATGTAACCGCACCTGAATCTTCATATCTGTTCTCACCGTTGAACTAATCAACTGTTGTCATTTATTATATCACAAGTAATATCAAATATGATAGGGGGCCAGTGATGCGTAGGTTATCGTTTGCGATTATCAAATTGCGAATTTTGCGATTCACTATTTGATGATCGCAAACACCTATATAGAAATGTGCGTGATACACTTTTTGTGAATCCCAGTAGGTCGAAAATACACTTTCCTCAATAATACTAATGAGGTAGTTCTCGGTTTTCAACCCATTGGGAATTGCAAAATCACAAATATGGTAGTCTGCAAGGGTGAGCAAACCACCATGTCTGCGATTGCATTTTACCAAAGCAAATTTTTTAAATGCAGCCTGTTTTCCTAAAAGGAAAAGAGAATGCATTTCATAAATAAAAATGAAAAGTTTTCTTTTCATTATTTAAGAGTAGGTAGTGGTCCGTGGGACCACCTTCTGCTCTCAAAAAATGTTTTTACAAACATTCTCAAAGGGGTCCCTTGGAATCCCCTTCCCATTTGCGAATGGATTACCACCAAATTGAAGTTGGTGGTATATGCGAATGTTTCGCGACCGCATTTCAATCGTAAAACATTCATACATGCCACTGCAATTCATTTTTAGGAAGGGCCGCCCTAAACACGCCCTTTCCTAATACCAAATCGCAATTTGGGTACATATAAAAATTAGTTTTTGTGTTTTTAAATGGACCAACTTTGCGAATCGGGTTGTTTGTATACGTAAAAAAGCTTTGTACATCTGGTCCATGGTTTGAGGTCATGAGAAAGTTCCTGTGGATTATGGTATTAAGGTGGCAGAGGTATCCAGGACAGGGATGTGAGAAATTCGGTTTTAAGTTGAGAGGGTTGAAAGCCCATATCAGGTAATAATCAGAATCATTTTCAGGGTGAGCCACAAAAGTTACTAAATAAACCTGGGCTTAACACTGTGGTAGCTTGACACAAAGGCAGCCAGGCCCAATGTAGAGGTAATGTGTAAAATATTTATGTGGGACTCAAACAGTAATAACATAAAATGACAACAAAGGAAAATTCCAAAGCCAAATTAGGAAAATAGGTACCAGAATGACAAAAATCCGAGAAGTAGAACCAGAGATCTGAATTAAGAAAAAGTGTTGGTACAAATAGTTTAAAACAGCACAAAGCGCTGATTACGTTTATCTGGTCACAGTGAACTGAGTCAAAGTCAAAAGTTAAGACTGACCATGATGGAGTGTGGGTCGGATACTGGGACCAGGTTTGTCCCTGTGGAAATTTTACCTTCTAACTAAATCCTAACTCATACAAGAAGCTCTTGTTAAAGAGGTATTGTCGGTTGGGCTGGAGGCTGGATCCAGAGAGGGGCTAGTTGATGGCTTGTTGGAACTTCACATTGGCAGAAGACTGCAGGGAAGGGCTCATTGTTGCCACAAAGAGCTAGTTGACAATGGTCACATTGGCAGGAAATGGGGGGGGGGGGGTCGCTGCTGATGTGAATAGCACTGTGCAGACAAACTCCAGGGTCTGCATTTGGGGGGGTCTCGTCGGCAGTCGGATTGCAACTTCCACATTGGCCTCAGTGAGGATCGTTCATGATGGGGGGGGTGGCTCTCTTTGGCTCCGAAAGCTCAGAGCCTCTGGTTCTTCACTCAAAGTCCAGTAATTACAGTTTTAAAGATGGAGTAGTAAACTCTAACACAAGCCAAGGATCCAGGGTGTGAGGAGCACAACTTGTGGGTTGGGAGTCACTCTAGCAGGGGCTGGCAACTGAGTCCAGGCAGGTCCAGTGGGTGTTGGTCAGCTGGGCAGGTGCAGGGAAAGGCCTCTGAGAGCTACTTCTGTCCTTGTAGCCCAAACAGGAGGTCAGCAGTCTTCCGTCAGACTACAGTGCAGTACATCTGAGTTTCCAGAAGGTCCAGGAGTGTTCAAATTTCAGGTTCTTAGGGTGCCATCTTTACACCAAGTGCTGTGTGTTGGAGACCTCCTTTTGTCTAACCTCAAAACTGGTTCTGGTCAGTTCCTCCCTTTCCCTTAGTTTTGTCTTCATTCTGTCAAGTGAAAAAAGAACAGGCAGGCCCTAGTGTGGGTTGCATTTGCCAGTAATATGGCAGGCATCTTCTAACATCAGAAAGGGTCTGGATACCCCCCCCCGTGATCCTGCTTAGGACAGGAACAACCTTTCCCACTCTCAAATCCCTTTGTCTCCTGTTTTAGACCCGACAGCCTTAGGACCTTTTTTGCATCTTTCCATACATTTCTTTTGCTGAAAGGTTTTTGTTGGCCTTATGCCTCTGTGCACTTTACCACTGCTAAAGTGCTTGTGGTCACTCTCCTATACATGGTAACATGGGCTTACCACTATTTGGCAGATTTTATTTACCTATAGGACCCTACTAGAGTGCGATACCATATACCCATGGCCTGTACATCAAACACTACTAGTGGGCCTGCATCACCCATTGTGCTCCCACCTTAGTAGCCCCTTAAAACATGTGCCAGGCATGCCATTGCAGCCTGAATGCAGTTTTAAACTGCCAAGCCAACTTGACAATATGACCCCCTTGCAAAGCCTTAAATTTCCCCTTTAATTGCATGGAGATCACCTTTAAGGTAGGCCCTAGGTATCCCATAGGGCAGGGTGCATTGTAATTAGATTTGCCATCTACTTTTCAGTTTTACATGTCCTGGTAGTGAAAATCTCTTAAATGTGTTTTTCACTACTGTGAGGCCTACCTGTCCCGTTGGACAACATTAGGTTGCCTTTCACAGAACAGCACCTGTATACCCTCACGGGTGATAAATTGTACCTAACAAATATCCTAACAGAAGCGTTTCATGTTCGGTATCTTTTGAATTCTAATTAAAAATTCGCTTTAATGGTAATATCAGATTTTAAATTATACTTTTGAAAATACAATTTTTATAAAATTGGCATTTTCCTGCCCTTTACAATTAGGTGCATTCAGCCTATCCTAGGTCACATGACTGGATGTAGTTGTAAGTTAGACTTAGTGAATTCCTCCGAACAGTCACATAGTAGTGGGATTATGTGTGCCTGAATGGGACATCAGCTGCAGGGTGGAGCGGGTCAGAGCACCACTTGCAACTAAATAGGCTCTACTTTACCTTCACACAAAGAGTTTCCCACCCCTGTATTATTCCTGTAGCCAGCCTGGAGCTAGGTCAGTGGAGTCAGGATATTTCAAGCACTTCAAAGAAAAATCTCTAAAAGCTTTTCCTACTTCAAAGAAAGAACTAGGTGTAAAACAAGGGCTCTCAGACCCACTCTTCAGTTGATTTTCTGGGCCAATAAAAGGACTCTAAGAGGTCTGCCTGCTGCTGTGGCCTGATATGTACTCTACAAGTCTGCTTTTCTGTCCCTGGAATGACTGCTTTGCTGTTGGATCCTGTTTTGAACCCTTAGGGGCATGCCCCACTGTTCGAGCCCTACTTCGTTACCCGGGCCCAGGACTTCCAGAATGACTCCAAGGGCTATTTTTCTGGCCTCCTTGTCAGATCCACAGGGACATTACAGGCTCCCTTCATCCTGAACCTGCACCTGGAGCTAACCTGAGTGAGTCCTGAACCCCCAAGTGGTGTCTCTCCAATCCTGGACCCTTTGTTGTGGTGTTAAATGTACCCAGATAGACAAAATCCAAAACTTGGTACTCAGACAATTTGTGGCTAAAAACTGCTATGAGAACTGAGAGAGGACAGGGACCAACCTTCTCATCTATGCATCCTTGGTGCGTTGCCAGTCAGCCTGAGTTCATGGTCGCTCCTGCTACCTCCGTCTTCAAAGCAGCAAATCCTGTTCAGCAGTTCTTAGCCAAAGGGGTGTCTGTCCTCCTGGAACTGTTGTGGGCTACAGCCTCCTCTCCCATCCTGCTGGAGATTTTCAACTTCCCAAAAAGTGACTCAGTCTGAATGTAGAAATCTTCACTGCAATTTCGCCCAGCAGCTCCCCAACGATGATGCTCCCTCCACGGACATCGCCTGCAGCCTTTCCCCGTTAAACTTTATTGCTCAGAACTTTTTCCTCCAGAATTTATTCTAAGTCGTAAGGTAAGCGCCAACCGGGCCCAATCCATATCTTGTATCTGACCTACACTGTATTGTGGCAGAGCAAATACCAGAGACCTAAAAGTAAATTAAATTGACCAATCTGGTGTATACTAATTTCAACATGTTTAAAATGGAGAACACTGGTATTATTCCACTGATTAGAAGGAGTAAGGTGTGCAGAGTCCTGAAGCCAACCAAAATGGGTTCAGCAAAGGAAGACAAAAATTAGGTTACCCTACAGAAAGCTCCACGTCCAGCAGCGAAATTGAAAGATTCTTGAAATTTTGCATTATAATTTTCATTTTATTTCCACTTGTGTTTTCAATTGAATTTTTATGTTTTCCATTAATTTAGTATAGTGTGCAACATTAGTAGGTGTCATAATGTGGCTTTGCAAATGTTTTAGGTGCTTCCCTGGTGTTAGAACTGGGATTCCTGGTTGGCTAAGGGGTGCAAGCAGGCTAGGCAGGAGCCACCCCTCTAGTCAAGGTAAGCTAGAAACACACTAAAGGATAACCTAGTCTCACCCTCAGGTAGCTTAGCACAGAGCAGTCAGGCTTATCTAAAGAAGCAATTTGTAAAGGATTTGTGCAACCCATACACACACACACACACACACACATACACACAGTAACACAATGTATACACCACAAAAAGACTCCACACGGGTTTAGAAAAATAGAGAATATTTATCTGAGTAAAACAGGACCAAAATGACAAAACCAATCAGTAGAAGTTGAGATATGAATTTTTAAAGATTAAATGCAAACTTAGTGCTTAGAAGTCACTAGCCTTGAAAAGGATACTTGAGGTTGTGAGGGACCGGTGCAAATCCAAAGTTCACTCCGACCGCGATGAAGAGCAGGCGTCTACATGACCCAGGCGGGGCCTGCTGAGAAAGCACCTTGAATGGAGCAAAGTATTGATGCTGAGGTAACGATGTGTCTATCTTTTCCACCCAGTTGGGTTGCTGTATCATTGTCGAGTTCCCTGAGATGAAGGCATTGCAAAGTAGTCGAGCCACACAGAGTGTCATCATCAAGCCATGCAGGCTGTAGACATTCTGTCATTGAACAGCATCTGTGTCAGCGTCGATGGGTGCTCGGTCGGCTCCGATTGTTGCAATGGTGATGATGCATCAGTTTTGTAGCAAAACAGCTGCAGAACCCACTTCTAAGGCCCAGAACTTAGAGAGGGTACCAGGGTTATGGTAGAACTCTCCAAAGACAGAGTCCTGCAGCAAAAGCAGAATTTCAGGAAGTCTTTTGTGTCCCTGAGACTTTGGAAAACAGGAGGCAAGCCAGCATGCCCTTGGAGGTAAGGCAAAGTCCAGCTTTCCTTCAGAGTCAGGGAGCAGCAGGCAGCAAGACAACGAGCAGAAAAGCAGTACTTCCAGAAAAGCAGTCCAGTTGAGTCCTTTAAGCAGCACAGAAGTCCTTTTGAAATAGGTTCTCTTCAGTATTCAAAAGTATCTGAGTTTAGGGGGTCAGAGACCCAGTACTTATACCCAAAAGTGCATTTGATGTAGGGGGTAACTTCAAAGCAGCTCTCTAAAGTGCACAAGGATCCATTTTAACCCAGTCCTGTCTGCTATGCTTTCTGTGGGGTGTAAATCAGTGTTTTGTGTGTCGACAGGACACTACCTATTGAAGTGTAAGTGTAAGGCCATCCCATTCCTCCCTGTCCAGGAAGACCCATCAGACTGTAGAGGAATGGAGATGAGTGCTCAGAATGGAGATGAGCCTCACCTTTCTGTGTGTGTGGCTGTCTAGAGGGAATGCACAAAATGTAGCTGTCACCCAACCCAAACCTGTATTGGAGACAGACTACAAGGCACAAAAGAGCTAAGAGCAGAAAAATGCCCACTTTCTAAAAGTATAGAACAAAGTAGAGCACACATCTCGTGTTCATAGCTATCGCACTGCGATGAGTGGGATTCTTCCCCCTAGTAACCGATTTATCACAGTACTCCTCAGTAAGATTGAGATTCCGTTCACCTATCCGATTCCTTTTTTTATATATCTTGACCTTTTTCATTTCATCACATCGGAGACTGTGTAATTGCACCTGCATATTTTATGAAACTTTTCATTCTCAAGCTGTATGCCTGTTAGGGCTTTATACAATGGTACGTTTTGTACTGGTGAATCAATGGAGTTAACACGATGTAAACAGACCCAATGCATTTCGAGCCATAAGGCTCTTCGTCAGGGGTTTCGATAAAAAATAAAAGAAACAGCTCAACTGACCAATCCATGAAAACATTATAACACAAACATAAAAAAACAACAACATAATGCCCATATGCCTAATACCTTTTCTAGAAACCAAAAACGCGCTACTGTGTGAATAACGCGCACCCGTCCTCACCTTGCTGAACCCAAACAGTAAAATAACTTAGTGGTCAAAAACTCCCAAGAACGCTAATCCGAAAATGCCTGTGTACAAGCAACTAATCACCACTTCATAACATCTACCTAAGCCACCCTCACTATTCAAGTCCCTACCGAGTTGTTAAAGCCCATACCTCAAACGCCGCCATAAGCGGTTCCTGCTGTGCTCCATCATTCTGTAACTCCGCCCATACCTCCATCTAAATCCTCCCTCTGAACCTATAAATACACCTGTACCCTGTGACTAATTCTTGCGATAACGAAGCTCTACATCTAAATCACGCGCTAACTAAACTCTGAGTACCCTCTAACCTTAATCAAAATCTACACCTCCCACAGTGCACCTTCCTTGCCCCACCCTACTGACCAAAACCACTAGTACGTGTCCCCTACTAACTAGGTCTCATGGTTAACAATTCGCAAAATATATTGCACTGAAAAAACAAATGTGGTGAACCAATGTTTGACTACAAAACTAAATGACCATGATAATTCAGAAAACGTTCAGTGTCATGAATTAAATTAAATAAATTAGCTGTCATCTGCCTTGACTTGGGAGGCAGAAATACAGCGAATTCAGAGAGACCCCTTTAGGTTAAACCCGGCTCGGAAAAAACCTAGAAAGATTCTGGTTTATATACAGTCTTATACCCTTTAGGAGTAGTTACTGGGAGCGGCTCTTAAACTCAGGTCTATTCAGGCACAAGACGCCTCCTTCAGAATTCGTTCGGATATCTACCGGGTCACGGAGGACAGGAGATGGGAGCTGGGAAAGCTGATGGATGTGTTAAAGGACTTAGGGGCCCAGGTGCAGCTGCGGTTTCCAGCCTTCTTAAAAGTGGTTCTAGCAAATAAGATGTACAACTTTAGGTTTCCCGAGGAGGTAGATACCTATTTGGCACAATGTAATGCCGCTGTGTAAGGTGTGGGGTTAGTGAACTAGCATCCAATTCTTTTTTTTTTGTAACACTATACTGGATATATAGAGGCTTGGGGCTCATGGCTCAAATAGGCAATATTTATTGCCGATAGGTAGTATGGGAGGGTGGGGGGGCAGTCGGGGGTGTTGGGGAGTTTTGGGGGGTTTTACGCTTTTGTTGGGGAACATTGGGAAAAAAATAAAATAAAAATATATATATATTGGAATCGTGTGACATTATAACCTCTAGTAGCTACTGCTGAAAGTGGAGTCAGAACTATGTTGGGGGATAGGCCTACCCAGGATGGAAATCAACACCTTGAATGTCTCAGTTGGAATGTTAATGGTTTGAGAGTTATAAGAAGACAACGTCTGATTCTTCAGTATCTAAGGAATAGTTTAGCTAAACTCCTTTTGCTTCAGGAGACTCATCTCCTGCAAGCAGAGTGCAAGGCACTATTTGGTAAATGTAAATGGGTGGACACAATCATAGCTTCGGATCCACTACGTTGCTCTAAAGGGACAGTGATAATAGTAAAAAGAAACTCTGGAGTAGAGGTAACAAAATCCCAGGTAGATTGCAGAGGACGCTAGGTCATTGCTGAGATTAAATATAGGGTGGTCAAACATACCCTGGTTATCTTTTATGAGACTAACGAGGATGATATTTCCCTTCTTAGTAGCCTTTGTTTGGCCCTTGCCGACTTTGAAGCTCCCCTGATCCTGGTAGAGGATTTTAATGTACTTTAAGACAACAGGCTAGATAGGTCCTCCCCTCGCACTCAGATAGCAGCTCCTCGTGTGAAGGCGCTCCTCCTGAACATCCTAAAAATCTTCAACTTATGTGATGTGTGGAGAAAAAAACATGGTGAGGCTAAGGAGTATTCCTTTTATAGTAAAAAGAACTCCCATTATTCCAGGTTAGATTATATATTTATGGAGCATGCGGACACGCATAGGGTGCTTTTTATCAAATATATGCCTATTCATTTATCGGATCATGGTGCTATGGTCCTCAAACTAGATTTTCCCCCGAATTTCTCTATAAGAAGATGGACATTAAATAGGAGGTTCCTCCTGTTATCTACTACTCCAGGCTTTTTAAAGTTTGAAACCAAAATCTTCTTCCCTAATAATCTTGGGTCTGCCCCCCTGTATATTGTTTGGGATGCCTTTAAGGCTTGGATGAGAGGGATAATAAAAGGGGCAGTATCAGCGTGGGCTAGGTCAGAGAGGGAAGAACTGGTCTATTTAGAACAGCAGATAGGGCGGGCCGAAGCTGTGTTGAAGGGGAGACCCACTGATGTCCCAGGGAAAGAGTAGTGGGTAAAGAGAGTGGAGGAGAGCCAAATAAAATGTAAACTTAAAACTGAAAAAATTTCACATCAAATGTGGGAGATAAGTAAGAAAAGGGAGTTTGATAAAGGGGAGAACTGTGGTAAGCTTCTTGCCATGAAGTCAAGGACTGAAAGAGCCATTATGTATATCAGTAAGATCAAGTTGGGCACACAACTGACAGAGGAAAAAGACAAAATAGTACATGCCTTTACAGGGTTCTTTTAACCCTTTTGATGCTGATGACGAGCTCAGCTCGTCATAATGCACAGTTGAGCTGTGCTGATGACGAGCTGAGCTCGTCATGAAACAATGGGAAATGTAGTGCCTGCAGCACAGGAGGGGAAAACACCTAGCAGCCAAGGTGTTAAGATTTATATAATGACAAAACACCCCCTCCGCACGCAAACAGGCCGTCGAGCTCTGGGATCTGCTCGACACCTCCGCCCCAGATGTAGCCTTCCTGACCGAGACCTGGTGGAATGACTCCTCGGCGCCCGACATCGCCATAGCCATCCCGGACGGCTACAAGATCACCCGCAGGGATCGCGCCAATGGAATCAGAGGAGGAATAGCCATCATCCACAAGTCCACCATCCAGGTCGCCACCCACGCAGAATACACCCTCAATACCGCCGAACACCCGCACTTCCGGATCCACACCGACCCCAACACCACCCTCAGAGGACCCCCCGGACCCCGGGCTCAGTTCAGTGACTCTATCGCCGACCTCGTCAGCACCCACGCACTCACCTCCACTGACTACATCATCCTCGGGGACCTGAACTTCCACCTTGAGAACAACAACAAATCCAACTCCGCCACCCTGATCGACAACCTCGCCAACCTTGGCCTCAGACAACTCGTCACCGCACCCACCCATGAGGCCGACCACACACTGGACCCCGTCTTCTCCACAGGCACCCACGTTGCCTTCAATCACACCCCCGAACTCCACTGGACCGACCACCGCTGCATTCATTCCACCTTCAAGAAACCAACCACGCACCACCGCACCCAACAGCTGCCTCGCCGCTGCTGGAGCAAAGTCACCGAGGACCGGCTGATCACCACCCTCGCCCAGAACCCACCCACTGACCCCACCAACCGAGACGCCGCAGCCCGCAACCTCAGACAGTGGATGGACGACTGCGCCAACACCCTCGCCCGCTCAAGAAACCCTCCAACAGCCACGTCAGCAAGAGAGCCACCTGGTTCACTGGCGAGCTCCAGACCTCCATACGCGCATGCTGTAAACTGTAGAAAATATGGCTCCACAAATGCACAACGGACAACCACGCAGCCCACAAGGACGCCACCCGCCGACATCACCACCTCATCAGATTAGCCAAGAGATCCTCCTTCAAAGACCGCTTGGACAACAACGCACACGACAGTAAAGAACTCTTCAGCATCGTAAAGGAACTCTCCAACCCAAGCGCCAACGCCAAAGACATCCCTCCCTCACAAGAACTGTGCGACTCACTAGCCATCTTCTTCCACCGAAAGATCACTGACATCCACGACAGCTTCAACACCACAACCGCCCAACTATGCCAGACTCCACCTCCCCTGTGAACACCACCAGTGCAATCCGCCTGACCTACTGGTCCAACGTCACCTTCGACGAGACACGAAAGGTCATGAACTCCATCTACTCAGGATCTCCGTCAGACCCGTGCCCACACCACGTATTCAACAAAGCAGATGCAGCCATCGCACCCCAACTACGGAAGGTCATCAACATCTCCTTCGAAACAGCGACATTCCTGGAAAGCTGGAAGCACGTTGAAATCAACGCCTTCCTCAAGAAGCCCAAGGCGGACCCCAAGGACCTCAAGAACTTCCGGCCCATCTCCCTGCTCCCATTCCTGGCAAAGGTCATCGAGAAAATCGTCAACAGGCAATTGACCCCCCTCCCCCACCTGGAAGACAACAACATCTTGGACCCATCCCAGTCCGGATTCAGACAAAACCACAGCACCAAGACAGCCCTCATCGCCGCCACTGACGACATCAGGCGCCAACTAGACAACAGTGAAACAAAAGCCCTCATCCTCCTGGACCTGTTGGCCGCCTTCGACACGGTCTGCCATCGCACTCTAAAGACACGCCTCCTAGAAGCCGGAATCCAAGAGAAGGCCTTTGACTGGACCACTTCCTTCCTCTCCAGCAGAACCCACAGCGTCCGCCTCCCACCCTTCTGATCGGAAGCCACCGACATTATCTGCAGCATCCCCCAGGGCTCAGCCCAACGCTGTTCAACATCTACATGGCCCCCTCGCACAAGTGGCCCGCCATCACGACCTCAACATCATCTCCTATGCTGACGATACCCAGCTCATCCTCTCCCTCATCAAGGACCCACACATCGTCAAAACCAACCTCCACGAGGGAATGAATGCCGTCGCAGACTAGATGAGGAGCAACGGTCTGAAGCTGAACTCGGACAAGACGGAGGTACTCATCCTCGGACCGACCCCCTCAGCCTGGGACGACTCCTGGTGGCTGACCACACTGGGAACAGCACCAACACCCACTGACAATGCACAAAACCTAGGATTCATCCTCGACTCCTCCCTCTCCATGGATAAACAGGTCAAAGCTGTCTTCTCCTCCTGCTACAACACCCTCTGCATGCTCTGCAGGATCTACAAGTGGATCTCGACCGAAACAAGAAGAACAGTGACACAGGCCCTCGTCAGTAGCAGACTGAACTACAGCAACGCACTCTATGCAGGAATCCCAGCCAAACACCTACGACGACTACAACTCATCCAAAATGCCTCCGCCCGACTGATCGTCAATGTCCCCCGCCACAGCCACATCACCCCCACCTGAGAGACCTACACTGGCTCCCCGTTGACAAGAGGATCACCTTCAAGCTCCTTACCCACGCACACAAATCACTCCACAACGCCAGACCAGTCTACTTTAACAGCAGACTCAGCTTCTACACCCCCACCCGCCAGCTCCGCTCCGCCAGCCTCACCCTCGCCGCTGTCCCTCACATCCAATGAATGACCTCTGGCGGCACATCCTTCTCCTACCTCGCCGCCAAGACCTTGAACACCCTCCCTACCCACATATGACAGACCCAAGACCTACTCGCCTTCAGAAGACTCCTCAAGACCTGGCTCTTCGAGCAGTAGCAGCACCCCCCTCCCCTCAGTGCCTTGAGACCCTCACGGGTAAGTAGTGTGCTCTATAAGTACTCTGATTGTTTGATTGATTGATTGATTGATTGATTGATCTCCAGGGGGTGGATGAACTGACAGAGAGCTGGCTGAAGGAGAAACAACTCCCGCGGTTAACAGAGGCTAGTCAAGAATTTTTTTCTTCAGAAATATCAGGGAGTGAGATACTGTAAGGGTTAAACTTGGCTAAAAAGGGGAAAGCTGCTGGCCCAGACGCAATTCCAATCAAGGTTTATCTCATGTTGAAGGATGAAATCATTCCGGTCTGGATGAAGCTGTTTAACGAAATCCTAAAGGGCTCTTGCCCACTACCTGACTCATGGTCGGAAGTAGTTATCACCCTGATTCTGAAGCCAGATACGGACCCTTTTCAGTGTCAATCATACCACCCAATTTCCTTATTAAACATCGACTATAGGGTTTTTGCAGGGATTCTGAATAAGCAGCTTTGTAAAATTATAGGCCAAATAATCCATGAAGACCAAAAGGGTTTTCTTCAGGGTAGGCAAATGCCAGACTTGGTTTATACCTTGGTTGGCACAGTGGACATGGCATCATCAATGGGTCTCCCTCTGTCAATTATTACAGTTGACACGGCCAAAGCTTTTGACCGTGTAAACTGGCATTTCCTAGACAGGACTTTGAATGTTATGGGCTTTAACTCGGGCTTTAGAGAGGTCGTCAAAAAAATCTATAGTTCACTACGGGCTCAGATCTTAGTTAATGGCAGCCTTTCCCCGCTTACGTGGAACAAAGCAGGGATATCCGCTGTTCCCCATTCTTTTTGACATTTATTTGGAGCCTTTCGCTCAGAGTTTAAGGTTAAATAAGAAGATTGCGCCATTTAAAGTGGGTGGGTTTGTTAGAAAACTAGCTATATATGCAGACGATTTAGTTGTGTTCTCATCTAGTGTAGACACGACTTTGCACGAGCTTATACACGAAACTGAAACTTTCAGAAAGTTCTCAGGTTATGAGATAAACAAACATAAGATGGAGGTCATGGCCTGGAACATTGCTAATCAGGGGGAGGCATGCGCAACAGAATTTAGATACCTCGGAATCACAATAACTCAAGATCATAGGAAAATTCCAAAGGTGAATTTAGATAGAGTTTCAAAGGAAGTTGAGATTCTTTTAAAAATATGGCAGAATTTACAACTATCGCAATACGGCTGAGTCAACCTGGTTAAAATGTGTGTCCTCCCAAAGTATACTTATCTTTTTAACAACATACCTCTGGAATTCCCAAAATCTGAGATCCTTAAAATTCAGGGGAGGATTTCCTCTTTTATTTGGGCAGGAAAAGGGATTAGACTGTCCTGGAAAAAACTCAGGCGTAAATTAACAGAAGGTGGTATGGGTTTGCCTGACCTTCAGTTCTACTGCTCGGCCTACCAATTAAAAAATGCCCGGATGCTATTACACACCCCGGATAATTCTCTAATTGGTAATATGCTCAAAGCCATGCTGCAGGGGGTAGGAGACTATGGTTTTAATGTACAAATTTGGCTCTCCCAAATTTTACAAAAAGGTTTGTTTGAAAACGTTGTGTATGGCGGCCAAGCTTTGGTTACAGGGAATGGGCACCAGTGTGAGACTCTCCTGGAACACCGGAGTGCCTTTTAGACGCCCTAGCTCACCCACTAAAAGAGGCAGGAGTCAGAGTATGGGGGGACTTGGTAGTGGATAGTAAATGTCTTCCCTGGGACTTCTGGAATCAAATCACAGCTGGAACCTTATCCAGATTTAAGCACTCTCAGCTTACGTCATGGTGTAAATCTTAAAGCTGGTCGTGTTGTGTGGATAATGACATGGAGAAAGACTTGCAAAATCGATCCCCGAGGAAGAAAGAAGTTGCGCTATGGTATAACTATCTACTGACTGCAGCAGAAAGTAGTATGAATAAGCCATACCGGGTATGGGAGAATTACTTGCCTGGCGAAGAACGGAAGGAGTTATGGCAAGTATCTATTGACATGCTTTATCCTGTGATTAAATCTGCTGCTCTCAGAAGAAATCATTTCTTCACACTGCATAGGATACACTGGATCCCTTTTAAGGTCTCTAAACTGAAGGGTGGAGGACCAGCTAACTGTTGGAGGTGCGGCTCTCAGAACGCGGATGATGTCCATATATTCATGTCCTGTCCCAAGATACACAAATTCTGGTTGGATGTGGGTAAGACCATCTCTAAGGTCCTGGGGGCAGATATCGAGGTAAGCCCAATTCTTATCTTTTTTGGTGTGCTGTCTATGCCGGGCGAGACACAACGTCAGTGTGGAGCCTCAACACAAACTGGTGTTTTACCTGATGTTACTGGCAAGGAGGGAGATCTGCCTGCTGTGGCGACAGGAAACCTCTCCTAGTTGGAATGCTTGGTGGAATTCTGTTAAGTATTATCAAGCCATAGACCAGAGGGTTAATGCTTCTAGGGACTGGGCTGATGCAGGTTTGTTCTGGAATTGGCTGGATGACCCCCCCTGAGTAGGTTGTAGATTCTGGATTACCATATGTTAGATATGGATCCAGGATATCTTCCAATGATTAATACCTCTGGGTCAGCTCAAGTTGAATATAAACGGGTATTCCCCATTTAGAACGCATCAGCTGAGACTAAGCATCCACCAAAAGCTATTTGCGCCAGTGATGAGACAGGTCGAGAGGCGGCAGTAGCTACGGAGTTCATATGAGGAAAACAAAAATCGAATGCACAAGGGGTATAGATCATGATTTGTGACTGAGTGTTGCAGGTGATACAACATATATACATAAAAAAATGAAGCTTTTTCTAAATATCCACTGTAAATCACAATAGTCTCAAGGGATTAAATTATTTCTTTAGTCGTTCGGACTTTGTGCAGTTGGATATATAGCAAAGTATGTCGACGTTTCGGCCCTAGTAGCGATGCACTGATTTATGTGCATCTAGAGCGGGTCTTCATCAGGACTGGAAAAGGGGTTGGACAGCCTTATTGTTAGGTGTATGATTCGTCTGGTCTTCTACTGCTGATGGTGCTTGTCAGCCAACAAGCACTTGTAGTGCTGTAGGTTCACATGTTCTTTTAATGTTGTTTGTCCTACACCAGCCAGTGGGAAGATTTACAGGTCTGGGCCGCCTTGGCAATTGCTCGGGCGTATCTACAAAGACGTCTGTCTGCGTAGAAGACACTTCGCGTCTAACTGCGATGACGTAACCCGGAAGAGGGATCTCCGAGAGAAGCGAGCAATCGCGGAGGTCAAACGCGGCTACCCAAGTCTATAAAAGCCACTTGTTTACAAACTCTGGACGGCGCCAAAGGACGCTACAGGTATAAATGTTGCCGTCAGCCGATGACAACCACTAGAGAGCAATTCAGAAACCTCCAAATTCACTACTCACTAGCTAACTATTGGAATTGTTCGATCTTGGGGCGTATTTAATTTAGTGAGGTTGGTCCTGACGAGAACCCCAAGAATAAGGGGGGTTCGAAACGCTTAGACCATGGAATTACCAAACATTTGCCCTTAGAAATTCAAATTTGGTATTTGCTGTATCCAATTAATGAGAATGGTATATAAAATGTAAAAATACTTGTAAATATTGTATAGGATACGTTTTGAAAAAAATTGTGATTGATAGCAATGATGTTTGGTATTTGATTTATAAGTGATAATGTTCAAGACGTTATTTGAAAATGTGGATGGTGTGTGTGTGTAGAGTGAGTGGTTTTTGAGAGTTGTTGAATAATAGTGCAATTTATTTTTTGCTTTTTCGTTCGTTTAGTGTTTATGTATTTTTCACATGAAGTGTTCATCACATGTATTAAAGTGTTTCTTCTGGAGATAAATGTAAATATTTATTATATTCAAATAAAAGCTACTAATGAGCTTAAGGATGCTTTGATGGTTGGTCCGTGCATCTTTTGATTTAAATGATTTAAAGTGAATAGCAGTATTGGCATTTCTTTTGGTTGATGTTTAACCTGTGGCAGTAGGATAGCTTGTTCCTTGAGGCAAAATGTAAGGTACTTTGCCCTGGTGCCCAATGTATGTCGAATGAGTGTGAGTTAGTAGCTGTTTTGGGCATCCATGTGTGAACCAGTGGAGAAAATTCAAGGGAAGTGCTGTTCCTTTCCTTGGTGACAGGAGGTATGCAGCGAAACTAAAAGTTGAGCTCGATATGGAAGTGGCTAGGTGTTCCTGCACCTGGAGGGAAAGGCTTCCACCCTTGCACTTATAAGTGCTTGTATCCTTAGATCTCCTGGGTGCCTTCTAGGGTTCGGTAGCCAGCCTTGGTTGACTCTGGGATGTGGGAGATGTATAGAGTGTACCCGATTCTATCCTTTGGTAAAGGCAGCCTTGGTGCGGCTTACAGTGGATCGCATACTCCTCCTCATATCTTGTAAGCATCCCCAGACATGTTTCATCATTGTTGGACCTTATGAGTAAGGCTCCGGTTGAGCTATCGAACCCAGGTATTTGCATATCAGTGCCCATCACGGTGACCTACTAAGAACAACAAACGAAAAGTAACATATGTACAGTGAGCATAACAAGATGGACTGCAGAGTGGCCCAGAGATCATACAGCGCTTCAGATTAACTCAAGCATTCAACCTCTCACCACACATTTGTTCTTCTTCATTGTTAAAATAGTATTTAAGGCAAAACACATATCTCTCCACAGCTCGTTTGATATTGCTAAAAGAGGTAATATTGTTTCTCTTCTGACGGCCAGTAAATCAGAGGGTTAAGTATTATACTTGACTCTGCCTCTATGCAAAAATAAATGTTTGAGGATTAGAATTGCAGACAAGTAGAAATCAATGAACTATGGAACTAGCACACCTCCGGAGGGATTGAGATCAGTGATGCTAAACTGATCTATGTTCAAGATTTCACTGTTGACATTGCACCAAGCATTAAAAGTCTTAATTTATACATGAGCCTGGATCAGACTAAAACTCAGCAGTTTTTTTTATGTTAACATTATATTAAAGCTATGTAATATTTCATTCTAGCTTATTCGGAAACCTATTACCGCAGTTCACCTTGAGTGGCCTCCTTCACACATACGTTTGGTAGGTCAGTCAACTAACTCGTCTGCTCTCATTCCACTGTCCCCATTTGTTACGACACGCTGGTCATATATTTTTACTGTCACCTATGTATTCAGCTATACCGCTCCAACCTTCACCTGATCAATGGAAACATTTGCTGGTTGCATTTATTTTATAATTGTAGTCTATATCCTTTAACCTTACTTAAGCTCTTCATCAAACATATCGTTTTTCAGTGTACCAACACTTGTTAACTCAGGCATTAATAAATGCTATTTCCGTGCTTTGCATTAGAAATGTTGTTTATTTCACTAGAGAAGACTCTATTGGCTTTGGCAGTGATTCGAAAAAGAATAAAGAAGAATTGTTTTCTGTAGAGAATGCATATAGGCGATAGAATTCAATGTGACAAACAGTGATGGTTGGTTCCAGTTATGAGACCCAAAATGCAGTCCAACAGAAGTAGTTCCTAAAAGGTGGAATGATACACTAAATAACCAACAGCATGAAGAGAGATATTAATTCTTCTCATGGAGGAGCCAAAGACCATTATATGTATATTTGAAATAATTGCTAGCAACACGTCAAACACTGCCAAGCGGGACGTAATAAGTGGTTCTGCCGATATTAACACATATTGAGAATTATAGCAAGTATAATCAAATAACAGATAGGCTTGGGATCACCCACCTTTCTTCAAGGAATTCTGGGTGCTCCCCTGTGGGTGGATAATCTGTATCCTTCCAGGCAGCCAATTTTTAATTTACTTTTTAAATGAACAACTACCTTATTTCGCAATTACCATGTTTCATAAGAGAAAGTAAAACTCCAAACTGCTTATGGAGAAGCTCTGCAGACACATTGGTTTGGTTGCGAGATTGAATGTCAAATACGATTTCCATTTTTAAATTACCAGGACAGGGTGTATGGTGACCACGTGGAATTCAACATTATTTTTTTGATATTTTTTCAGTTTTAATAGTGCGAGCCAGAAGCGCCGGGTATCAAAGCACGGAGTTTGCATTAGAATCCCCTTTCCCATCACCAGGTGGAGTTCAAGATTACTTCATATGCGAGAATAAACGCACATTTCCATTTCACGGTGAACTTGAAAGTTCCATAGAAAATGATTTCTAATGGATCAAACTAAATTGCACGGAGATGATAATATACTGAATATTGTTTTGACTGAAAGGCGGTGTCAATGTTGATACTGAACGTGTCATTGCCTGTTGTTAGCGAGTGGTAGTTGTTCAAGTCAAGTCAAGTCATAAAATGTATATAGCGCACTACATACCCAGAGGGTTTCAAGGCGCTTAGGAAGGGGAGGAGGATTATTTGTCAAAAATCCACGTTTTAAGCTGCTTTCTGAACGCTAGGTGATTCTGGGTGAGGCAAAGGTAAGCGGGGAGTGAGTTCCATGTTTTGGCAGCCAGGTATGAGAAGGATCTGCCTCCCATGGTGGTCTTGTTGATGCGAGGTACAGTGGTGAAGGCTTGGCTGGAAGAGCGAAGTTGGCGGGAGGGGGTGTAGAAGGACAGTCGAGAGTTGAGGCAGTCTGGTCCGATGTCGTAGAGTGATTTGTGTGCGTGGGTAAGCAGTCGGAAAGTAATCCTCTTATTGACGGGTAGCCAGTGGAGGTCTTTAAGGTGACCAGAGATGTGTTCGTAGCGTGGGATGTCTAATATGAGCCTGGCTGCGGCGTTTTGGATTCGTTGTAGTTTCTTCTGGAGTTTAGCGGTGGTACCTGCGTAGAGGGTGTTTCCGTAGTCCAGTCGGCTCGTGACTAGAGCGTGGGTGACTGTTTTCCTTGTTTCGGTGGGGATCCAGCGAAATGTTTTTCTGAGCATGCGAAGAATGTTAAAGCAGGAAGAGGATACGGCGCTGACTTGTCTGTTCATTGAGAGTGAAGAATCCAGGATGACGCCAAGGTTCCGTGCGTGGTCTGTCGGGATGGGTGCATTTCCGAGGGCTTCCGGCCACCAGGAGTCGTCCCATGCAGAGGGGGATTTACCTAAGATGAGGACTTCTGTTTTGTCTGAGTTCAGTTTCAGACGGCTTTGTTTCATCCATTCGGCGACTTCTTTCATTCCTTCGTGTAGGTTAGTCTTGGCGGTGCTGGGGTCATTGGTGAGAGAAAGGATCAGTTGAGTGTCATCCGCATAAGAGATGATGTTGAGGTTGTGTTGGCGTGCGATGGCCGCGAGGGGGCTCATGTATACGTTGAAGAGGGTGGGACTGAGTGAGGATCCTTGTGGTACGCCGCAGATGATTTCAGAGGCCTTGGACTTGAATGGTGGGAGGCGGACTCTCTGGGTTCTTCCGGTGAGGAACGAGGTGATCCATTCCATTGCCTTTCCTTGGATTCCGATGTTTCTGAGGCGTGGTAAAAGGGTGCTGTGGCAGACTGTGTCGAAGGCTGCAGAGAGGTCGAGGAGGATGAGGGCGACTGTGTCTCCATTGTCCAGTAGAGTTCGAATGTCGTCTGTTGCTGCGATGAGGGCGGTCTCAGTGCTGTGTTTTGCTCGGAAGCCGGACTGTGAGGAGTCGAGGGATTTGTTGGTTTCGAGGAATGCGGCGAGCTGGTTGTTGACAGCTTTCTCGATGACTTTGGCCGGGAATGGAAGAAGCGAGATGGGGCGGTAGTTTTTGAGTTCGGTGGGGTCTGCTGTTGGTTTTTTCAGAAGGGCGGTGAGTTCAGCGTGTTTCCAGTCTTCTGGGAAGGTAGCGGAGTTGAAGGAGCAGTTGATGACGTCTCGGAGGTGCGGAGCTATGACGGAGTCTGCTTTGTTGAAGATGTGGTGAGGGCATGGGTCTGTGGGGGATCCAGAGTGGATAGAATTCATCAGGCGGATGGTGTCCTCAGTGGAGATTGGGTTCCAGGCGTTAAGGGTGTTAACGGGGGGAAGATGGTCAGCTGATGGTAGGGTGGGTTGGCTTCCGGGTTGGATGTCAAAGCTGTTGTGGATGTCAGCAATCTTGTTGTGGAAAAAAGAGGCTAGGGAGTCGCAGAGGGTTTGAGAGGGGGTGACGTCGTTGGAGTTGGCCGAGGGGTTGGAAAATTCCTTGCTGATGTTGAAAAGTTCCTTGCTGTTGTGGGCGTTGTTGTCAAGTCGATCCTTGAATGCTGTTTTCTTGGCTTTTCGGATCAGTTGGTGGTGAGTACGGATGTCGCTTTTGAAGGCGTCCTTGTTGCTGGTGGATGGGTCTTTTTTCCAGGCCTTTTCAAGGGAGCGGCACAGTTTCTTGGACTTCTTGAGGTCATCGTTGAACCATGGGGCCTTCTTGATGCCAAGTTTGTGTTGACGTTTTTTCAGTGGTGCTAAGGTGTCGGCGGTGTTGGATAACCAAAGGGTGAGGTTGGAGGCGGCTTCGTTGGCGTTAGAAGAGGGGGCTGGGGAGGTTTGAAGGAGCGATGTGGAGATCTGCTCCGTGGTGATTTTGTTCCAGTTTCTTTGTAGAGTTGGTTGGAGGTGGATGATGGGTTTCGGCTTGTTGTAGGTGAAGTGAACGCAGCTGTGGTCAGTCCAGAGGAGATCCGTAGTGTGGCTGAAGGAGACATGATTGCTGGAGGTGAAGATGGGGTCGAGTGTGTGACCTGCGATGTGGGTGGGGGAAGTGACCAGTTGTTTAAGTCCGAGGTTGGCTAGGTTGTCCAAGAGGGCGGCGGTGTTGCGGTCGTTGATCTTTTCAAGGTGGAAGTTGAGGTCTCCCAGAAGGATGTAGTCTTTGGAGGGGAGCGCGTGTGGGGTGATGAAGTCCGTGATGTCTTCACTGAATTTTGCGCGGGGTCCTGGTGGTCTGTAGAGGAGGGTGCCTCTGAGTGTGGTCTTGGGGTCGATGTGGATCTGGAAGTGAAGGTGTTCGGAGTTAGCGAGGTTGGCGTCAGAGCTGGTTGAGATGCGGATTGATTTCTTATGGACGATAGCGATTCCACCTCCTGTATGGTCGGTGCGGTCCTTGCGTGTGATCTTATAGTCGTCAGGGATAGCGATGGCGATGTCAGGGGCGGAGGAAGCGTGCATCCATGTTTCCGTTAGGAAGGCGACGTCAGGAGAGATGGTGTCTAGTAGGTTCCAAAGGTCAATGGCGTGCCTGTGGACCGAGCGGGTGTTGAGAAGGATGCATTCTAGGTGGTTGGGGTCGGGAATCTGTGTTGTGGTCGTAGCGGAGATGTTGTCGGTGCCGCTAAATTTGCAGGAGAGGCAGGAGAACGGTCCATGGGTGCGTCCAGGAGCGGCTTGGACGCAGTTGGGGGCGTGACCGGGGTTAGGGGCTAGGAGGGTGGCGGCATCGTAGGTAACGCGGGGGGGCTGGGCAGCGCGAGGGGCAGGGGGTCTGGCGCTGGGCGCGGTCCAGGCGCGGACGGGCGTAGACGGGCTTACCTTTGGCGCACCTTCGGCGCGGGTTGGGCGCGGACGCTGCGCGTAGACGCTGCGCGCGGGAACTCCTGTCATATATGGATGGTGGAGGGGGAGGGGCGAGGGCGTCTCAGCTGGGAGGCGGGGCGGGCACACGAGGACGACGAGAACAACAAACAAAATGGAGGCGGAGGGGGGAGGCACAGCGGAGCGCTTCAGGTAAACGCGCTCGTAACGCTAGGGGAGCGGACACAATGGCACAAGCAGGCGGACTGGAATTAAAAAGCAGCGATCGAGCGCAAACACAGAGCGCTAATGTAATGAATCAAATGAGCACAAACATAGAGCGCCAGTACTATTAAACAGATGAGCACCAACACAGAGCGTCAATAAATTGAGCACAAGCACAGAGCAATGCAAGCAGTAATAGGGCAAGAAACGCTGGGATACCAGATGTCTGGAGGGACACTGGGAGCGACCCCTCAGCCCGTGAGGAAGCCGAAGTTTTGAATTTGTCTCGACATTGTACTTCCACCTGTGAATGAGGTGCATTCACTGCATTTCCTGAGTAGCACACTCAGTAAGAAGAAAGACTCACTACCTAGAGAGTCACTAGCAGCTGCGGCCGGCAGCGGGAGTACCTGCCGGGCGGTGGGGGGGTAGTAATGTATGGATTACTGACCTTAACTGGTAAGTAAACATATAAATAAATAAAACAAATTTCGTTGCGTGCACTGCATCACCAAATACGATGCAGTGGGCGCAACGAAATTCGTTTTATTTTTTTATATGTTTACTTACCTGTTAAGGTCCGTAATCCATACATTACTACCCCCTCACCATGCCCCTCCCCCTCCCCGCATCACCACCCGGCAGGTACTCCCACTACCTGCCCTGGCTGGTCACTAGATAACTGTGGCACAAATATACCCCTACACAAATAATATTTGCACAAAGTAACAGTCAATCAATCAGTCAGTATTCTTAGAAAGTGCGACTACTCACCCTTGAGGGTCTCAAGGCTCTGGATGGGGGAAGGGAGGGCTGGGTCGGCGGCTCAGTAAAAGAACAAGGGCCCTTATTTATGAGGCCTTACGTCAGTTTTGCACCGCCGGTGCGTCACTTTTTGTGACGCACCAGCGGTGTACAAAACGCGCCTTGTTGCGCCACATTTAAAAAGTGACGCATCTAGGTAGATGTGTCACTTTTTAAACCCCTGCGCCACATCATACCTGCGTCAGGTATAATGTATGCAGAGGGGGCGTTCCCCCGCAAAAAGCCTCGTAATAGTGACGCAGTGAAATCTATGAGATTTCACTGCGTCACTTTTAGGATGCTGTTGCGTCAAAATCTCATGCCTACCTCACAGCAGGCGTAAGACTGACGCAAGCCCTTTCACATGGGGCTTTCCCCATGTGAAAGGACGCATTGCTGGAGCTGCGTCACTTTTGTGACACACTCCAGCAATGCGTCACTTTTGCGCTTACAGATGCGTCAGAAATACTGACGTATCTGTAAGTCCTTGCGACATGATGCGTCATACATTAAATATGACGCATCATTGGTGTCGCAAGGAGTGCGCAGTGAAAAGTGACGCATCGCTGTTTTCACGCAGCGATGCGTCACTTTTCATAAATGAGGCCCCAGGTCTTGAGTGCCTTCCTGAATTGCAGCAGCGATGGTGATTGCCTGAGCTGGAGAGACAGGGAGTTTCCAGGTCTTCGCAGCGAGGTAGGAGAAGGATCTTACTTTACTACAGTTGTGGTCTTAACGATCTGTGGAATGGGGGTCTGAGCCTGTTGGGTGGAGTTGTCTGGTGGAATTGTAGAAGGAGAGGTGGTGGTTGAGGCATGCAGGTCTGGCATTGTGGACAGCTTTGTAGGTGTGCTTGAGAAGCTTGAAGGTAATTCTCTTGTTGACCGGGTTAGTAACATGGTTATTTTTGCATGTTTTATACTTACATGTGAAGAATAACATAGGCAAAATGATTATGTGCACGTTTTGAATATGTTATTATCATATTTTAAGGATTTCTGACTTCCGTTAGAAACTGCTGTAAGTTAGTTGTATATGCAAGAGTAAGAAAATTGACACATATATCATTTCTTCAGCTCCATGCCAGTGCCTAATTTGAGCCGGTCATTTCAGGTGGAGTACACCAGCATTTATTTTTTGGGACCTGCACTTACCTTACCCCATCAGACTTTGATCATCAGAAACAAAAGCACAAAAGGAAGAGGAAAAGAAAGACAGAAAAATAGTGACAAATACGGGGAAGCAGGGATGAAAAAGAACCTGAAAGACTAAAGTAAAGAGGCATGGTGCATCTGGGGTGGAAGAAAGAGGCATGAGGTGGTATCAAGTTTAGGCCACCTTGCTATATGGCAATCCTGACATTCATCAGTGCCATCATGCGCGTGTCTGAGAAAAACTTTGGGCACCAACACTTACTTTACAAATTAAACACTTCGCCATGCGTTGATGAAGAAGAAATGGTGCAGGTGCTTGATTTTGCTGAAATTGTGCTGTCTACAGAGCATACATTTAAAAAAAAAATTTTTTAGTTTTATATAGCACGAACTAGACCAGAGACATCGGGTACCAGAGCACTTTACATGAGCACCTGTTACGTTACAGAAGGACAATTTCATTTTTGTTAGGCAGAGGAAGATTAAGTGATTTGCTCAGAATCACAAGATGTTGAGCGTCGTTGCTGAGACTCAAACCTAGTTCCCCATCTTCGAGGTCCACCGCTCTAGCCATAAGGCTACATCCTCTCCCCATTAACTTTGAAAATCTATGAGTTACAGTATGTGATTCAGTTAGCACAGTGTGGAACCAGGGAGAGGTTGCCATTGCTCTGTGTTTCTGCAGTCTGCACCTCATGCACAAACTTGTAATGTATGTGCTGCAGGGAGTGCAATTTCAGCAACAACTTTCCTATAAACCCCTTCTGTGTCTTGCAAGAGTATGGAGACCAGTGGCTGCTACTCCACGTGGGCGGAGGTGCATCGCCCCACTGCTGTCTCGTAGTGCCAGAAGCAGAAACGTAAAATGGTATTATGAATACCATTTTATGTTTCAGATTCTCAAACTGAGAGAAATCAGAAGGCAGGGTTTGGTTGGGGGCTGGTGGGTGGACGGTCCTGCACCAGGCAGGGAAGGAGTGGCATGCCCTCTGTTGTGGGCGCCAACTGTTTGTTAAGCCCCAGGGACCAGCAAACCAGTCCTGCACAGTCTGCAATTTCCCCATGGAGGCTGCCTGCAGCCTGCATGGAGAAAACGGCCTCCCCGTAGGCGCCTTTGGGGTCGGCATTGCAGCATTGTGATTGACTTAGGGGAGGAGAAGGAGGCTGCCTGCTTCCTGCGAGGAGCAGAGAGAAGGAGATGCACCACGGGACCGGAGGGGAAGGTAAGTTTTACGTACATTTTTTTTATTTTGTTTAAGTTCAAGAGAAATTTTATTTGATATAAAAAGGAAAACAAGGTGTCAATGCAAAATACAGTAAAAGTATAAAATATTGAAAACTGTGGTAAACAATGCGAGCAATAAAGTTATAAATAGTAACAAGAGGACAATCCGGGCAATAGAGCTCAAAAAAAAAGAAAAGGAAAGAAAAACATTAGTTATGTAAACATGGAAATACGTAGGAGGAGTATAAAAATAGTACAATAAAGAAATGATGGAATGTAATGAGCAATTAAAGAGGTTTAAGAACTTCTTGCTGCGAAGGCAGCGGGCGAAACAAACGATTAGCACAAACATCTAAGTAAAGCGTGATAGGGAGCCATAAGTCCATACGTTTTGCAGCCATGTGAGCCGGGAAAACAAAAGCAGTATCTAGTCTGTGATTGTGGCAAACGTTAAACCACCACGCCTTAAAGGAGATGTTGGAAAAGTTCTTCCAATTGGCCGTTATCTGCTGAAATGCAGCAGCTAACAATAAATCAATAATCTGAGGCTTTAGTTCAACATCGTCCCAACAAGGGGAAAGACTGCCTAAAAAAATGTTAGCATGAGAGAAAGGAATACACGTATGAAAAATCACATTGATTTGAGCCCAAACCTGTAACCAAAAATCATGAACAGATGTACATAAGAACAACATGTGAAACAGAGTCGCCTGTGGGGAGGAGCAAGATCAGCATGTATGAGGAATATTTGGAAAGCGTTTATGAAGGTCAAAGGGTGTGTAGAGAAGTCTGTTATAAATAAAGAACAGGGACTGTGTTAAAGTCGGCGCTCTCGAGGATTTGCGAATCTTATTCCATATCTTATCCCATAACGAAATTGGCCAGGACGTGGTGAGATCATGTTCCCAGCATTCCTCCACTTTAGATTTAGGCCTAACAGAGTCATTAGTATGAAGGTATTTGTAAATAGAAGAAGCCTTGGGAGTAGTGTGTAAAAAGGAGTGAAGTGAGGAGGTGGGAGTGGGAGAGATAGGAGAGGAATGCAACTGAGAGAGACGAACATAAGTTGTCAGTGCGGCCTCTCTAAGTAAGTGGTAGTTACGGGTAAAGGAGGTAGGTAAACCATAGAGGGAACGAAGAGTAGTGAAAGGTAAGAAGGAAGATTGAGAGAAAAGTTGAGAAATCCATATCAGCCCTTTGCGACGCCATACCTTCCAAAAGAAGGGTTTGTTACGAATAAGTAGGGCGGTATTATGCCAAATGGTAGAAGAAAGAAAATTAGCAATATTCGTTGGGGGGGAGGGAGAGGAAGATAGGAGCAATTTAGTAGTGAATTTGTGAATGGGAGTAGGAATGGAAGAGGGTTTACGGGAGAAAGAGAGATATTCAGCAAAAGAAAAAGGAGAGAGAAGAAGGCGCTCAAATTTAGCCCATAAAGGACAAGGAGTGCTAGGGTCTTGCAACCAAAAGGAAGCTTGTCGTAATAAAAGCGCTTTAAGGCAGGCAGGGAAATCTGGGAAATTGACTCCGCCCTCCGATTTAGGGCGAATCAATCGAGCAAGGGATATTCTAGGTTTTTGTTATTCCAAAGAAAGGACATCAAAATGGAGTTAATCTTTTTGAAAAATTTAGAAGGAATGGATACTGGAAAATTAGAAATAGTATAGAGGACTATGGGGGACAGCATCATTTTAATAGTGTCGAGACGGCCCCACCAGGATAAGTAAAGAGGGTGCCATCTGGACGTTAAGTTCACCAATTTTTGAGTACATTTGGACAGACAAAGGGAAACAGTATCTGAGATAGAAGGAGTAACATGTAGACCAAGATATTTAATATGAGAGGAATTCCATATGAAGTTAGAAGCAGTGAAATCATGTTTAAATGTAAATTTCATCAAGGGTAGGATCTCACACTTATCATTGTTAAGTTTGTAGCCAGATATTCGGCAATAATCATTCACTTCAGCAAGGAAGGCGGGAATAGAATCAGCAGGATTAGAAATAAAAAGAAGGATATCGTCCGCATAAGCGGCCAGCTTGACTTGGGATTCTGATATTTGGAAACCCTGAATATTAGGATTCTGACGAAGTTTGGATAAAAAGGGTTCTAAAGCTAAATTAAAAAGAAAAGGAGATAAGGGGCAACCTTGACGGACACCTCTCCCCAAATTAAAAAAGGAAGAAATTTGGCCGTTGGCACAAACCGCTGCACGGGGATTAGAATAAAGTAAAGAAATCAGAGAAATAAATTTAGAACCAAAACCAAACCAATGAAGGGTATGAAAAAGATAGGTCCATTCAACCCTATCAAATGCTTTCTCAGCATCTAGGGCAATCGCCGCAAGGGAATGGGGCAAGTGACGGGACTTGGATAAAACATTAAATAAAAGTCTAGTATTATCAGTGATGAAACGACCCTTGACGAAACCTGATTGTTCCTCACCTAGAAGGTCTGGGAGAAGAAGGTCAAGACGTGCTGCAAGAGATTTTGCAAATATTTTATAATCAATATTACCAAAGAGATTGGCCTATAATTTTTGCAATATTGAGCGTCTTTCGCTTCCTTAGGTATCAGACAGATGTGTGCGTCAGAAAAAGAACCTGAGGAGGCACCTAGAGTGAGGAAATTATCTATGAGGGAGTGTAATTTTGGGATGAGAAGTTTTGAAAAATGGAGGAAGAATTCAACAGTAAAGCCATCCGGCCCTGGGGCTTTATCTTTTTTGAGATTCTGGAGTGCTGTGAGTAGTTCTTGTTGAGAAATATCAAGCTCTAAGTGAGAGAGATCAAAAGGGAAGTGGGCTGGCTTCTGTATGTTGGAGAAAAAGCGGTCTAAGGACTGAGAGGAGGGTTGGGTTTCAGAAGAGTTCAAGGTTTTGTAGCAAGCAGAGAATTCTGCAAGAATGTCCGTATCCTTATGTTTAAGAACAGAGTGTGTATCATAGATGGATGCAATATTTAATTTGTTATGCTTAACTTTCAGATAATTAGCTAAGACCGTCCCAGCCTTATTTTTGCCCCCATAAAACTTTGCACTCGATTTCAATAAATATAAAGAAGCATCTTCCGTAGATTTCTTGTTAAATTTCATTTTGGCATTAATCAGGGCTGTTAAACTGTCTTGCGAATGAGAGGTGAAATAAGAGTGCTCCAATTTCTTAATATCAAGGAGGAGAGCGGCCGTGAATTTGCGAGCAGTTTTCTGTTTCTTTGCCACATAGCCAATTATAAAATCTCTCACCGCAGCTTTGAAAGAATCCCAAATGGTATGCTTAGGAATAGAAGGGGTATCATTGAACAAAAAAAAATACTCATCCGAAAATTCAGTAAAGGAGGTAGTGAACTTGGGATCCAAGAGAAGGGTATTATTGAAGTGCCAATGCTTGGGTCCAGCTGATTTAGAAAGGATATCAAGCTGAACTAAAGTGAGGGCGTGATCCGAGAGTAGAATCGGGCCAATCTCGGAGTGAGTAAGAGTTTGGGCAATATTATGAGTAACAAAAATGTAATCAATCCGGGACTGGGAATGATGACATGGAGAGTAAAAAGTAAATTCTCGCACCTCCGGATTACACAGGCGCCAGGCATCAGTGAGCTTATGTTGGGAAATGGCTTGGGAAAAAAGTTTATGGGACTTATTGGGAACAAAATGAACTTTAGAGTGTCTATCCAGGAAGGGATCAAGGGGCTGATTACAATCCCCCGCTAGGATGAAGTTGTCATCAATAAATCTGGTGATATGATGGGAGAACGTATGCCAGAAAGCAGGGTCACCACCAGTGGGGGCATAAACATTAAGAAAGGAAATTGGAACACCCTTAATAGACAGTTTAACATATGTCCAACGACCTTCAGCGTCTGATTCCTGAGCAAGCAACGAAAGGGACAGAGTTTTGTGACACAAAATAGCCACTCCATTACGTTTACCATCACCCTGAGAATAGTAAACATTACCCACCCAACCTCATTTTAGTTTAACAGATTCTTCATCAGACAAATGAGTTTCTTGCAGAAATGCAACATCAACATTTAAACGAGCAAGGTGCGATAAAATTCTCTGTCTTTTGATTGGAGAATTAATGCCCTTAACATTCCATGTAACTATTTTTAACAACATAATATAAAAGATAAATAGAGAATAGCAATAAAAAAAGAAGCGAAAAAAGAGCCCAGAGGAGAAAATAAGCAAAAGAGAGAAGAATATTCTAGAGAAAAGTGGATAATGAATGTGATATGAGATATAGAAAGAGAAAAGAGGAATTGCAAATGAATTAGCAAGATAAGTAGTGAAAGTGTGAGAAAAAATGAAGAAAGATGATCTAAGAGAAAAAAGATCAAGGTCCAAAATATATGAAAAGCAATGAATAAAAGATCAGAAGAAAAAAGGAGAGGGAAAAGGGAGAGGAAAGAATGTGAAGAGAAAGAACAAGTGTAGATTAAAAAAGTGATAATGAAAACCAGTCGAATAAATAGACAGAGGAGAGAAATGCAAGTGACAGATAAAAAGACATGAAGAGGGAAAGGACAAAAGAGTTGATGAAAGAAAAGAAAAGGAGACACCTTTGAACAAAGTAGAAATGAAAGAGAAACGATCAAAGTGCAGAACAAGCATGAACCAATGAACAGAAGATCATAGAAAAAAAGAGAAAGGAGAAAAGGAGGAAAAGGAAGTGAGTCGAAAAGAGAAATATAGGTCAAAGGAATGGTGAAAAGAGTCATCCAAATAGATAGACAAAAAAGAACAATGCAAATGATAGGTAAGGAGATAAAAAGAAAAGAAAAACAGAAGAATTGATGAAAGTAATGAAGAAGTGACACCTGTGAATAGCATTGAAATTGGGAAAGAAACAAGAATAGGGAAAAGATGGAGAAGGTAAGCATCGAAGGAAGGAAGGAAAACGTACTTACGAGGGATGGAACCAAGGGAGGATAATGCAGGAGGAGAACGAACGAGAGAGAGACTGGGGAGGGTAGAACCTACTGGAGGAGGCAAGACATTCAACGTGAGCGAACCGTCAAGCTGGGGGGAACATCGTGCAACGGAAAGCGGATTCTGTAAAAACAGGAGGAAAGAAAAACATCAGGAGACGGTACAACAAAAGATAAAAATGATACCAAATAGGGATAAAATACGAATGAACGGGGTATGTAAGTATTCGGAAACAATAAACAGGGGAATTTGTGGAAGGGTAAACTAGTATAATGAGCATGACAAAATCAACATGAACTGAGTAAGCTACACAGAAAGCAGGACCAACTCAAGAAAGTCATGGAGGAAAAGCAGAAGAAGAGCTGGAGGATTCCATGTCCGCTGTTTGACAAGAGTTGAGAAAAGTCCGAAGGCGAACAGGATCATCATAGGTCGTTGTCTTGTTGTTATGAGTAACTCTAAAAAGGCAAGGATGAAAGAGGCCATATCTAGCGCCAATGGAACGGAGTTCTGGTCTCATGCCAAAAAAAGCTTTGCGGCGATTAGCTGTAGCTCTAGCATAGTCCTGCGCGAAGAACAGGGTAGATCCTGACCATGTGAGGCGAGGGGAGGCCCTGGCTGCTGAAAGGACTTTAAGAAGGTCAGTATATTCCAGAAAATACATGATGAGACCTCTAGGTCTGGAAGAGGGGGAGGCCGTTGAAGAAATGCGACCAAGCCTATGAGCCCGCTGGATGTTAAGCTCAGTACCTTCTGGTAAATGGAGGAGCTTAGGGAGGAAGGATTTGAAGAAGGCAATAGGGTCGCTCCCCTCACAATTCTCCGCCAGGCCGTAAATGCGAAGGTTATTGCGCCGATTGCGATTTTCAAGCTCCTCAACCTGCTTCTGGAGAGAGGAGATCTGCGACTGCATATGCGTAACATTGGAGGAGGATTCCTGAAGAGAAGAAACACTGCGCTCCACCGGTGTGACTCTGGCATCCATCTGAGACCAATTATCCGTTAAAACCTGTAATTTGGCATTGGTTTCTTCCATGAAAGGCCGGAGTGCCCGTATCTCCTCTAACAACAGCTCCATGGATACAGCAGAGGAGGAGCCCGACGGTGATGGAGGATCCTTTTTTAGTCGCTTCGTTGTGACTTTCCCTGAGGGTTGAACAAGATGCTCCGCACTGGACTGTGACATTTGGTCAAGAGACGTCTGAGTGGCTTCCAAATGAGCCAATGCAGAAAAAACTTTTGAGTTTTTAATGAAGACGCAGCGTGGATTCTTAGGGGCACGACCAGTTGCGCCCCTATCCATAAGATAAGTACACCCTCCAAAGAAAAAAGCTAGCCCTGGAGCACTGTATCCGTGAAAACACCACCAAGTAGGGGGAAGGGCAGCAGAGTCTTCAAGAGCGCAGGAGGAGAATGACAGAGGTGAGCCTTACGATGACAAAAGGATGGAGGGTGAGAGTCATGAGAGTATTGAGATAGAACAGCCAATTTCCATATGCAGACGCAGAGATAAGACCAACTGGTCAGACTGTAAATGCTTCATGAAGTAATGTACAATACAAAATGGCCGCTGAGATGGGGAGCATCAAAGGAACAAAAAGCAGAAGCAAAAACATTAATTGGAGCAGTAATCTCGGTGGCATAGTCAATAGTATATGAAGAATATCTGGCCAACCTTAGTGAAATGAAGAGGAGAACATGTTGAATCACTCACTGTCCATGGGAGCGGAGCGCTGCTTGATAAGCGCGCCTCATAAATACAATATGGCGGCTGCGGCCATCATAGCGCCGTGAACAGAAGGAGAAAGCACTAAAAGTGCAGAAAAGGTTCACCCAGGGCATATAGACGCTCTCCGGAGCATTCCTGGTGCCTTCCGCGATGATATTCCGGCGTCTCCGAGGAGAAGCGAGTCCGTGAACGGCAGGTTCACCCCGGAATCCGCGGAGCGCTCACATGAATGCCTCCGTCCTCGCCGGGCGCTAAGCCACGGCAGTAAAAAAAAAATCATTAACCTCCCCACATTCCCCGTGCGATCCCCTTCCCGCTTGACCCTACCCCCCCCCTTGTGTCATGCTGGCTGTGACTGATGGAGACGTTCATGATATGGCCCTTCGTATCGCTTTATCCCTAATAAGTGGGTATCAATGGCACATTGTGTATTAGCAGATGCTTCAGGGGCTTCTGCTCACTTACTTCGAGTTGACATCCAGTAGATTGGTTTTTTTTGGGTGAACTGTAGTAACTGAAGTGTTGGAGCCTGTCAGTTTTGGACAGTCACATCAATTTATTTGATGTCATTTTCATTAACCCATAGTTCTTTGTTTTGAAATGGAGTGGTTTTAAATATATAAGGGTCACTCTCCTGATGGCGCAGCTTAGGGAAGGTCCCTAGTCCAAGCTGCTACAGCTGCGGTGCCAAAGATGAGGACTTAACCTCGCTCTTTGCTATTTTGGATTTGGTATGACTTACCAGCCTGAAGTGATGGCTGTCACTGTGAAGAGTTATGTGCATCTTGAGGATGTTTTATTAGCAGTGGTTCCCAAACTTTTTTAACTCCCCACTGTTACTTTTTTTGGACGGTGGGGGGATGTAAGCACGGCCTCGGGAGTACTTGCGTTTTTCTCCATAAAAATAATTGGGATTAAGCTGATGAAGGTATTATAATCATATACGCCGGGTGTTTCGTGTTACTAAGGCGGCGCCTCTAATAAAATATTCCTAGTTACACTTCTTTGCCCATGCCTTTTTTAGAGTACCCTCTCAGACTTTTTTTATCCCACTTACAGTACTAGATAGCACACCATGTGCATGTTGGATCCATTGCCAAAATGTTTCTGCGCTTGAAGAATATTTGCATGCACTCTATTTCTACCATGTCATACGTGCCAACACACCTGTCTCAGCAAGGTGACTTACGATTTTTAAAACCAAATACAGCTTTATTTTTGCTGTCTCCTCCCTAAAATTACCTCCAAATCAATGCAAGTAACATAAATTCCTCAGATTTGTCTTTTTTAACGTCCCTCTTTCTTGCTTCCTAATGTTGGCATAAACCGTATATGGTGTTTTACTTCCCTGTGCTCAAGGAGAGAGCAGGCCTGTCTGGAAGTGTTTGTGTACTGAAAGAAATGTGTCTGGAAGTATCTATGATTCAAGTACAAATGTCAATACTTAATAATACTTAGTGTGTTTAATAGACAGGAGAACTGTACTTTCCTGATAACTTGATGTAAAATGCACTTGGAAAAAACCGCAAGTATTATCGAGTCTTACAAAATAAATCGGGCATCTTCCTCTTTCTTTGGGAGTGTTGGAACATGGGGATCCAGTGAAATATGGAGGTCATCTCCCTCGACATGCCATCAATTAAGCGCTACGCGTTTACAGCTTTAGGCATGTCACTTACAAATCATCTACATCATGTGTTTAAGTCTAATTAGTTTAACTGAAGTCAACAGACCTTTCAACATTATATGAATTAAAGGGCTTGGTGCGCGGCTCCCCTGGCTACGTTTGACGGCTCTCCAGGAAGCCACGGTGCACAGTTTGGGAACCCTTGTTTTAATAGTATGGCCAGTGGTTCACACACCACGCCAAGCCCTAAGGATGCAACATGCTTGTGTTGGGTGTACCCGCAATCATTTGCAAGCCAGTGGAACTCACCTTGTTATCCTAAGAAAAGAGTGACTGAAGGAGACAAATCTAAGCTACGGGTAATTACGTAATACTCATGCACCTTGTTTGAAAAGCATGCACACACAAATCAGTATTCTTTGCAAAGAAACAAAAACCTTAGTCGTAAGTCATGAACAGGAATTATGCATCAATTACCTGAAACCAATTTATCCACTTTCCATCCGGGGTATATATGGCTTGCCAACTCATTTTAAAAGAGAATGCTCGAAAGAACGGAGTAATTTTAATTCAACCACTGACTAGGAAATAGCTTTGTGTTAGCCTTTGACTCATCAAATTAAACTCCCCGCCTTCATTATTTATCCGTAACCATTATCACTGAATAGGTTGCCTTTTCATATTCTGCATGACTGGTAGCTCAGTGAGGTGAAAAATTATTGCACATATGTTAACCACTACTGGAAAATGTAAGCAGGCGTAGTTTAACTTGAAACTGAACCTGGTTCTAGCTATGGGATTATTTCAAGGCTGTCTGATTTTATAGCTCAATTAGGTTATGTCTGCATCTATTTATATGTTGTGCAATATAAGGATCATATTTATGACAAAGTAATGCAGCTCAGGCTTGATAAATCGCATTTTGGTATCGCGCTGCACAGGCATCACGTTGCGTGGTGCAAAAGTGAAGCAACCCCTAACACAAATATGGCTTAAGAGTGAACGTGTCAAGTATGTTGTTGTACTTATGCATTTTCACTACACTTAGGGGCTTATTTACAAGCCCTTTGCGTCGCTGATCCAGTACTTTTTCCCATATTAAAAGTGGTGCACCGGCGACGCAAAGGGTTTGTAAATAGGCCCACAGTTCATAGGCAACACAACAAATGTAAATATCTGTAAATTCCTGTAAATAAACTGTACACATATTTTTAAATACATCAGCAGTTAGGAAAGCACAAATGAAATAGTTGTTTCTAAAGTGTGATAAAACCAAAGATTTTAATCCAATCAAAACAAGTCAAGATACTTTACTTGACGATGTGAAAATAATTCCAATTTAATGAAACCTGATTTTCAAACAACATTGTTTGTAAGCTATGGTTTATCAGTGAAACTGCATGTCAGTACGAATTTGGGGCTATGTCTATGGAAAAAGTGCTGACTGTAAAAGAAATAGTTTTGTGACAGAATGCTCCAAAATGCAGCATTTATTGGATACCACACCCTTACCAGTCTCCTGCTGAATGGGCATGGCTCATTTGCTATTCTCATTCTTTGTGTAATGCTTACATTTTCCACAATCCTTAGTACTTCAGATATATAACACTGATGGCACCACTCCCACTCTGAAAATTATTCAAGCACCACAGGATCAACGGGAAAATAAAGAATTTTTAATCAGTCCTCGTCCTCGAACAACTTTGGAAAAAGCCTTGGTGCCAGAAAACACAATGTTAGCAATACCATGGAGTCTGTAGGCTTACAAGATTGCTGGAATTCATTGATGGGTGTTTCGATTTTGGGGAGTTAATGTTTGCATGAAATCACACATTGAGCTGCATATACCCTTGTTATAATCCATTGGTGTATTCTCAATTTGATTTGATCAGGTGTTTCCTGCATTACTTTGATATATATCCATTTAAGAGTAATTGGTATGCGATCTCAGGCCATGGATGCATGGCCCTCTCATCGAATGGAGCAGGATGTATGCTTCTATTAATGGGCTTCTGCTTTAAGTGTCTTTATGTACTGGTTGATGGGTGGGCGCTACAATAGATTTTAAAAATTATTTCAGTTTTCTATTTCAACAAGATCAAAGCAATGACCATATATCTATTTCTCATGCACACAAGATAATTCTGAACTGAGAGTGCAATATTTGGGAGTAATTAAATTTTCACATTTTTAGTGGGCTGTGGTTAAGATCTGCCACCCTGGCAAACAGTAGTGATGGATGACATAAAGTGAAATGTATCTGTGCATAACTTTGTCCGGAGGGCATTGAGATTTCTTGTCATGATCCCAGATAGAGAGGTGGTTGTTGACTATGTAAATCGCATGAAGCACAAAGCTCAAGTGGAAAATGTGACATCACATGAGAGGGGCCAGGTGGATGCTAATCACATTTTCTTTAATCATTTGCAAGAAGTTATTTGGAAATATCTCTGTTCTCTTGTGATTTATTTTCAGATTGGTGCTGGTCTTTCGGACAATTCCATAGGTCTTCTTAAATAAGAAGATATTCTTATATTTTTAGTTCTAGCTTTAGCCAAGACCTTTTGATTTCACTAAAATTACTTGTACAACATACTCACATAAAGGGTCTTTCAGCCACCTCTCTTCATCTATTGATCTTTTCTTGTGCCATTCACATTTTTCTTCCACCCACTACAGCATACAGAATAGGGCAATAGGTCAGCCTACTTGAGCCACTGGCTAACTTCACTTTTTGTTCCTGCTTCAAAATCTCTTCATTATTTCTTTAGTATTTATCATTTCTTTAGTATTGCCTCTGTTTGTAGAGCCCAATGTGAAAGCAGGACTCTTTCTACCAGGTATGAGCACAAGGCACATTCCAGCTTTATCAGCTACTGTCTTCTGCTAATGCTGTCTAAATTCCATTTGAAGCAGCATTGTTTATATGATTGCTGCTTTTTCAATTAATATAAGCTCATACGTGTGCTTTATCTTTGCAACCCTGTCTGTCATTCCTTCTTTCTTTCTTCATTCTTTCTTCTTTCTTCTTCCTTTACTTTCTTCTTTATTACTTCTTTCACTCTGTCTTCCTTCCTTCTTTCTTTTCTTTCTTTCTTTCTTTCTTATCTTTTTTATTCTTGTCTTTCTTTTTTCCTTCTTTTCTTTTACTCTCCCTTTTCTTTCTTTCCTTCTTTCATTTGTTTCTTTCCTTCTTTCTCTCCCTCTCTCTATCTTCCTTCCCTTTTTCACTTTCTTCCCTTTTTTCTCTTTCTTGCCTTCCTCTTTCTTTCTTTTTTGTCTTCCTCTTTCTTTCTTTCTCCTTCTATCTTGTCTTACTCTTCTTTCTTGTCTGTCTTTCTTCCTTTTATTCTTTCCTCTTCATTTCTTTCTTTCCTGCCTTCTTTCTTTTTCTCTTTCCTTCTCTCTGGCACAATAATGTCTTTATTTTGGTTAGTGAGTCTTTAGATGCATGCTCTTGAAACGTTGCGCTATCTGAAAGTGGTATTATAGACGTCTCCCGACTGTGCCTACGCTCTGGCCACGTCCGGACTGGGAACCCGAAGCAGCCCTGGCAATTTTATTGGACCACTCCCATGCTCATTATGGCCAGTCAGGCCATGCACTGGGCCCTAGACATTTGAGATGATCTCTGCACCCCGAAATAGACCATTTTGCTTGCCAAGATTGGGTAGGGCATGAAATTACCAACCAAAGTCAGAGGTGAGTCAAAAAAGAGATACACTTATCACACTGAAGCTTAGCAACCTGAATATCTAGTTTTGAAGTACAACATATCAGGACTGATATTTTGGTGCTCCTGTTTCCCCATCCTTTGTCAAGGATCCCAGATGTTGTGCTCAAAACCTCTGGATTTGGGCTTAATAGACATCTTCAAATGGAAGGCATGGCTAGAGCTACACACATTATTTGTTTTGTAGGGCTTGGCACATAAGCTTTATAAAAGGATTTGTGGTCACATCTCCGGCTTAACGGTGCTAGAGTCTTCTGTTTGTTTGCTAATCCATGTTTTATGGGTAATGTAGTATATGTTTATTGCATCAAAGTACTTTTCTTTTATAAGTAAAGCACTGACTGTGCATTCCTGAAGGATTAAAGAGTGTCATACTGTACTTTGGCTGTCTGGAACTATATTAAGTGCTTCTGTACACCTTTAACTGCCTCACTACCTTGAGATAATCAAATGTGCTTGGTTAGCCAGTTTGGAGATCAGTAGTAAACAACCCAGAGCAGAAACCTCGATTGCCCTGTGGACTCGGTGACCAGGATCTCCGAGAAAGCCTGCATGATCCCAGAACAGGCTCTTTCCACACTTATACACAAGACAGCAGTTATCAAAGAGGGAATGGGCCAGGATACTTTGCCCAGTTAGGAGACCAAATCTCAGCAAAGCCCCCAGCTCTCATTTACTCAGTGCTAGATCCTCAGACACACCAGCAGTTGAAATGTGCTATCAAGTCCCAAGTCCACAGCACATGTACATGAAGTACCTGCAGCTATTTCACATCCACCAGTGAACAATCAACCATATGCCTCTTCTCATCTATCATCCCATTGTCAAAAATTCCCACAAAACCAAACAGGTAAGATAAAATGATTCAAGACACTTCCTGCGCTGCTTCTGAAAGGGAATACATTTCGGGTGAAAAGGGCAATAATGTATCCAAACGTACCAACTCCATGGACAAGCAATCATAGTACACCAACAAAAATAAGAGTATCCTGAAACAGTGGAAATTCAACAACGACATTGATCAGGCTGGCAATAGCAGATATCTGATATATTTGTGACCAGAATTCTGCTTTAGAGGCAATCTGTCCATCACGTACCACACACCCAACTGGGCAAAAAGTGGCTGATAAAAATAATACTAATAGCTCTTTTTGTCAGTCAGTACTCAGGCCTTCAAACTCCACTTATGTGATTTTGTTAGACTTGACACACTTGGGTGGTAGCCCCACAAACATTTTTGCCTTCACCTCTCCTGTTTTGCTGTACTCTTTTTGTTGGCTTTAGGTCTCTGAACTTTAACACTGCTAACCACTACTAAAGAGTTTGTGTTCTCCACTTTACACATGGTAAAATTAACGTACATTCAATTGATACACTTAATTTACTCATTAGTTCCCAGTCAAATTTAACTACAAGGACCCAGGGCCTTTACAATAAATACTACCAATGAGCCTGCAGACCTATTGTTTCACCCACTTCAGTACCCTTTTAAAACATGTCTCAGGCCTGCCATTGTGTGTGCAGTTTTAAACTGCCATTTTGACCTGGCAAAATAAACTATTTATGAGGCCTAAACCTCCCTTTTTAATACATATACCTTGCGCCTAGGGTAGGTCCTAAATGGCCTACAGGGCAGGGTGCATGGTATTTAAAAAGTAGGACATGTACTTTTAGGTTTTACATGTCCTGCAAGAGAAAAACTTTCAAATTAGTTTTTCAGTATTGCAAGGCCTTCTTCTCTCAAAGTATAACATTGGGTTAATGACTTTTGTTTTGTAGCAAGTAGGAATCTCATGTTTGGTGTCTAAGAATTGTAATTTAAAACCCTGTTTATAGGGTAAAGTTGGATTTTAAGTCACACTTCTGAAAACATCACTCTTAGAAAGTTGGCCTTTTCTTGCCCAAACCATTTAGTACCTGCAGCCTGTTCCTGGGTCACATGACTAGGTGTAATAGACATTTGGTCTTTATATATTCCCAATAGACTGACACACAAAAAGGGTCTAGATGGTGGCAGGACTGGCCATCTTGACTTGATGACAGACTGTCACCTGTCACACTTCCACTTCAAAGACACTGCCTCAGCTCACACATAAAGAACTTCACACAAGCCTATTGTGCCTTCAGACAGGCTGGGACCACGGCAGGGAGGCAGGAAATTCCAGACATTTCTTTAGGGGACCAGGTATAAAAATAGGACCCTCAGGCCCCCTCTTGAGTACACTCCGGGACCTCTGGATACTGCAGAAGAATGACTGTCCTGCTGCCAGAGTACTGCCCTGAGAACTAGAAGGAAGACTGGACCAGCACCCTTCATTCCAGGCTGCCTGAGTGACTTCAATGGCTAGTTAGATGGCCTCCTGTTCTGAGCCACAGGAACACAACAAGCTCCAGACTTCTCCCTGCAGCTGCACCTGCCTGAGCCCAGCTGGCTTCTATTGGAGTGAGTTCCTGATCCGCAAGACGTGCCTCCTAGGTCTGTACCCTTTGCGTGGCATCAGTTGAGCTCCTCCTTATAGAAAAGGAGAGATTTTGGTCTCTTTACAACTGTGAACAGGCCCAATCATGCCAAGATCCTGCAGCATGCTTCGACTGCATTGCACAGCTCCGGTGAACCCGACTCTTCACACTACATCGAACACTAACAACAACCGGCAATGCAAGATCTTCACTTCACACTAAAACATCCCCAGCCCAAAGTGGCGCCGATGTGATTCTCTAGCAAAGACCATTCGCATTACCCAACAGGATCTTCGTGCTACAGCGAAGACTGTCCCCGATGCCCGGCTGGCTCTTGGCGCTACACTGACGACTACTCATAACACTTTCTCTGCATCTCGCAACCCCCTCCACCATAAACAGAACTCTTCATGGTGGACTTTAGAAGGTAACTTCTTCAGCAGGACTAACCTTGTCCCTGTATTTGACCTGCACTCCATCACGGTTGACCTGAACTTGTGACTTTCAACAGGTCTTGCCCAACCTGATAACTGCGAATGGCACTTTGTGCTTTTGGGTGCCAGGCTTACCTTAAATCTTTGGAATTTCAAATCTCAGGATATACTGATTGGATTTATGTAATTTTGATGTCAAATGATTTAATAAATGTTACTCTATGATTGTAAAATTGTTTGGAATGTTTGTGTGCTGCAGCAATACTTTACACATTGCCACTAAGTTAAGTCTGACAGCTTTTGTGCTACACTACCAGTGGTTAAACACAGGAACATTTTGTGACTATTTGTGGTTCACCCTGAAAAGGATTGTCAAACAATCCAAAAACAATTCAGACAACTAGAGTAAATTACAATACATAAAATTACACCAAAATGACAAAAATCTAATCGGGAGAACTGGAGATATGAATTTATTATGATTTTAGTAAAAATAGCAATACTAAAATAATAGTAAAATTGCACCAAACAGTAGAAAGTGATTCTGGTCACTTTGGACTGGGTTAAAGTCAAAAGTTAAGACTGACTGTGGTGGAGTGCAGATGGGACCCAAGTTAGTCCAGGTGGTAAGTTTACCTCCTAACGTTATGCAGTTTCACATGAGAGGCACTAGTTGATGAAGTTGGTGGCAGTCAGGCTGCACGATGGTTCCAGAGAGGAGCTCATTGATGGTGTGCTGCAGAAATTCTCATTAGTGGTGTGGTCATTATCAGTGTGAAAAATTGATCAACGCCTGGAAATTTTCATTGGTGAGAAATGCAGAACAGTTATCGTCAATGCAAAGAGCTCCGGGTGGTGAAGTCCAAAGCCTAAGTGCAAGATAATCTATTCGGCACTCGGATGCAGTTCCGCGTTGGTCTAGGTGAAGTCTGTTTGTGTTTGTGAGGAGACTAGGGGTCGTTCTTTTTGAAACATAAAGCCCAGAGCCTCTGGTTTATCACCTGGAGTCCAGTTCTTGCATTCTTAAGGTTTGAGAAGTACACTTTAATACCAGCCTAGGGTCCAGCACCTGGTGGAATCTTTTTGGGGGTTAGAACTTACTCACTCACCAGAGGGCAGCAGCAGGGTTCAGGCAGGTCCTGTTGGTGCTGGTGAGTTGGGCGATATATGGGAGGCCTCTAGAAGCTTGTTGTGTCCTTGTAGCTCAAACAGAAGGTCTGCAAACTGAAGGAAGTGTTCCTCAGGGGCCACTTAGGTTTTCTTACAACCACCTGCTATGCCTTCCCAAGAATGAAGAGTTGGTCAGACAGTAGAGAGTACAAACTTACATTTTATTAGCAATACTCTGCAGAGGAGTCCAATCAGACCTGCACCCTAAGATGTCAGTCGAAGGACTGACACCCCAACAGTCGACAGTGAGTATTCATTCTTCCGAAGAAGCCTCCAACCATGCCCACAATGGAAATTTACCGGCCTGGGCCGAACATGAACAGAGAAGGCACAGGAAGATGGGCTCCCACCTGCCAGAAGGGTACATGTTAGCTGTTAGTCGAAGTCACAGCACTGAGTTTCAGCGTCTCCTAATGTGGGAGCAAAACTGCACTCTCAGATAGGTATGCGAAGGCAGAATGGCATATTCATTAGTAAGTCGGAAAACAACCTTGGACAGAAGAGAAAAAAATACCAAAATTACGTGTTCTGCTGAGGCAAGCCATACGAATGATGAGGCCTAGTTCAGACGCAGCCTAAGCAGCTTAATGGGGATTACAAAATACAAAATGGAGTCACACTTGCTAACTAAAGCTTGCACGTTGCAGGGATAACTAAGTGGGTTGCATAATGTGAATACATATAGCATCTATTTAGCCACACACTGCTAACCTAATATAGCATGAAACATGTGCATTGCGGGAATGGGATTTTCAAACCAAACAGACCCTCCTTTTAGCATGGGTGGATAAATGCTTTATTGGGCTATCCGGTAGGGTCTTTACAATTGTCAGTGGGGAAAAAGGAATTGCATAATCATTCAAGTTACGAAGGAGAACACATCAACACACAGAAGCACCAAAATCACTTAATACTCAAATATGCCCTCATCTATGAGCATGATACCCTGGATGTCCTGCATCATCATAGTGGAGACCTTGTTATCTCTTCTTAGCAATTTAGGGGTAGGGGTGAGTTTACCCGCACAATAGGTGCAACGTGCTGTAAGACAGTTAATACATAGGCAACACGTAAAGATGGTACCTGCGATGGCTATTGGGACAAGTATTATCTTCCAACCCCATGATATCAGTAGACCCCAGAACCATCCTGTCAAGGACCATGACCCATTATCTTGGTGAATGTCAGATGCAAGTTTGTGGAGCTTCTGTATAGCAGAATAGACAGTGGGGGTGTGGTCTGGGATGTAGACACAACAACTGCTAACGATGACGCGACAAGCTCCACCCCGATCTGTGAGAATGATGTCTAAAACCATCCGGTTTTGAAGAGCAACGAGTCTCGTAGCCTGAAGCTCTACCGTGATGTTGGTCAATATTGCTTCCGTCATATTGATAGCCCCGCTCTACCACCAGGTGAGTCGTCTAATATTGAGGTTATTTGCCATAGGGCCCCAGAAGAGTAGGATGCCTTTCATTGCGTCAATAAACTGTTGCAAGGTCTTGTCAGTCTGGTTTATGTCATCTGTACAAATCATCCTCTTAAACCAGGAGGCTAGGACACATCTACGCCGTAGGTGATGAGTTTTGTGGTAGTCAGGAGAGGCTATATAAGCTGGGGAAAGGAGATAGGAAAGGTAGCACCGCCCAGACCAATCCTCAGGGAGCCACACAAACCATGATCACCACAAACAAAATAAAGATTAGGCGGTAGGATCAAGGGCAAACTTTTGGGCATCCTCAATATAGAAGTGGTATTGCATCTACTATCACCCACCTCGATGTCTCCCGCCCCTTGAACGCAAAAAGAAGCCTGTACATCTACCACTGCCAGGGGTATGGGGTTATCTTTGGTGACATTGTGGGCTTGGGAAGATTGATAATACTCTGATACATTGAACTGTGAGAACCCATTTCTGTCCATCTCTGTTCGATTTGCCTTTCTACCTCGATCTGCTGCTCTGAGAGAAGCACTCAAGAATACTCAATCAAACCTCCCATTCCCGGGGGTAACACTAAGTGGGGCCCAATGTTGGGAATACACATTCATTGTCAAGGAACGGGAACCGGTGTCTGTTTGTTCCAAGGAGTCAACCTGAGAGAACAAGCAGATCATACTAAGTAAGGTAAACCACCCCTCTTAGCTATTAACATAGGATAAGGGCAGAGGCAACAAGTTCTCACTTTGATGTGTAACAGAAGGCAGAAAAGCACACACCCAACATTTTGTCTTAATATCGGCATCATGCGTTTGGTGTATGTCTGAATAAAAACATTGTCTTTATAAGACTTCCAGTGCTCTGCTTTATGAGGTGCTACCGTACCAAAAATATGTTCAGAGGGGCTGGTGTAGTACTTATCCAAGCGTGCACAGGATATTTCTCTTCTAGAAAGAACAGCACCCCAAATACAACTATCAGGGAAAGCAAAATTATTGCGACAAACACTATTTTTCTCTTAGTGGACCAAGAGGACCAAAGCTGCCCATCTGAAGTGGGACGCAGAGCTGCAAAGGACTGCTTCTCATCATATGCGAAGACCAAAAGGATACATTTTCAAAAACTTCAAAGGCAACTTATATGTGTCACAGGGAAAATTTCACAAATTGGAGCCACAAAAATACAACCGACCAGAGGGGTAAAATTCACCCAGTGTACTTCAGAGCCTCACTGGTAGGCTCCTATTTTTCATCAATGACGGTGCTATGAAGCACTCCCACGGGGGAGCTGCATGACCGTAGCCCTTGCAGATAAAACAAATCCTCTTCTTTCAGGATAGGGCACCCTCCCTCCTGGCAAATACCCTCAACGATCCTGTTCAGTGTCCAGGGCAGTGCATCAGTGCTGTTCACTCCAATCTAAAGCAGGCACCATAGACACAGCACCTGCGCCCTAAGCTCAAGTCGTTCCCTAACTCCTGGACTGTCCTACTGGCTCACTGTCATCCGTCGGGCCGCAATTTGTACCTGGCGACCCCAGGCACTTCCTCATTAACAAAAAGGGGAAACAATTCAGGCTCAGCAGGGCATCGAGACTCAGTTATCCGTGCACCAGAAGCGGGAGCCCTTATCTCCGGGAGGACAGCCTCGAAAAGGCCACGTAGCTTTCTTCATCTGTGTGCGGCCACCTCAATTGGGTGTCAGAGAAAGGAACAAATCAGGGAACCGGCTCCCCTTTTTGGTCAGCGATGCCTTCGAGGACCCAACAGTCATATGGAAGGGGTAGAGGCACCCTCTTCACATGCGATGCATGCACCGAGTTCTTCCGGCCTTCTTGCTTCACAGCGGTGCGGGTAGCAAGCAACAAAGGAGAGGCCCTTTCCACCTCGGCTCCAGGCAGTTCTATCTTTGAAAAATGTTGACCATAACAAAGTCACCAGGTTGTAGCTGATGCCCGGGCACCTCTGGTACAGGTTGCAGTGTGTTGTGAATCGGTTGGTGGACAGAACGGAGATCTTTAGACAACTCATACAAATAATCTCTCAACAGGGGGTACTCTATCTCGGAGAAGCGCTTGACCAGACGCCCTGTTCTGTCCTCCCATACTGCCAGTTCATCTCTAGTCACTTCCCTCTGTATTCCCCTGACATTTTCCAATATGTCCTCGAACATTCCATTGTCTGGAACCCATCTAATGGGACCTGCCACAAACATCTTGTTCATCTTCGATCTAGCTGCCTCCTTAGCTGTCTGATCCGCAAACGCATTCCCCCTCCCCACATCGTCTGCCACTGCCTTGTGAGCGCTGCATTTTATGATTGTCAGCTTATCAGGAAGTGTCAATGCTGACAGCAGTGTAAGTATCAATGGACCATGCTGTATCCTCAGCCCATGCGAAGTCAAAAACCCTCTCTCCGCCCAGAGGCTCCCAAAATTATGGGCCACCCCAAAGGCGTACTAGCTGTCGGTGTAGATATTGACAGTCAGTCCCTCACTCAACTCGCAAGAACTAAGGAGGGCAACCAGCTCCACAGCTTGGGCCGATTGATATGAAATACGGGATGTCTCAACTACAGTGTGTAATGTTGTGATTGCTTAAGCTGCAGTGGTAGCGCCATCTGGTAATTTGAAACACGAGCAATCGACATGTAGTTGCCCTTGGGGGGTCAGATAAGGGAACATCAGTCAGGTCTACCCGTCGTTTCGATTCTTCCACAGTCCGGAATAAACTATCATAGACATCATTGTCCTTTTCTTCCGAAGGGAGGGGTGGTAATGTGGCTGGATTCAGAGTAGCACAGCGTTTGATGGTAATGTGCGTAGCAACATTAACTCATATCCAGTGAGACACGCACTCTTAAGGTACTGCGTCTTTTTCTTGTTCAAAAGCGTGTCCACAGCATGAGGTACCATTACTGTGTGATCAGTATCAAGGACGAGACCTGATGATTGTCTGATAGAAACTGCTGCCGCCATAGCAGCTCTCAGGCAGCTCGGCAGTGCTCTGGTGACATTATCGAGAATAGCAGAGAAGTAAGCGCAGGGTGCTTACCACTGAAACCCTGTGTTAGGACTGAAAGCGTGCAACTATCCGCCTCATGCACATAAAGCACAAAAGGCTTCTGGTAATCAGGAGTACCAAGCACAGGAGCGGAGCAAAGCCCAACCTTTAATTGTTCAAAGCTTGCTGGCATGCAGGTGTCCAAGCCAAAGGTTCATGCACATCCTTAGTGGTCAGGTAAAGAAAGGGTTTTGTTAGCAAGGAGTAATTAGGGATCCAGTGCAGACAATATGAGTGTTAACCCAATAAACGTGCATATCTCACGTTGGGTCTTAGGTACAGACATATTAGTAATAGCAGCTATGCGTTCAGGTGTTAGTCTGAGACCCTCCTTCAACAGTAGGTGACTTAAATAGGTGACCTCCTGTCGACAATATTGAAATTTTGAAAGTGACACTTTATGTCCATGGTGTGCCAGATGTAACAATAATTTAAATGTGGCCTCCCTGCAGCCATCCTCAGTGTCCGAAGCCACATGTAGTTCATCAAAGTATTGCAACAGCACATTACCATGGGAAGACTCCAAGGAATCCAATTGAGCTTTCAAAGCTTAACTATAGATGCTTGGGATTTCTGTATAGCCTTGTAGGGCACAGCAGAATCTAAAGTTCCCACCGGCTATTGAGAATCCAAACAGATGTCTACTATCTGTATGGATCAGGATGCTAAAGAAAGCATTTTTTAAATTGATCATGGAAAATAATTTTGCTGATGAGGGAATCATTGTCAAGACCGTGGTAATATCTGGGACCTCAGGGAACTGGGGAACCACTATTTTGTTCACTGCTCCAAGGTCAATTACAAAGCGGTAAACATCGGGGTGGGCATCAGAAGAATTCAAGTGTGCCTTTTTAAGGATAGGAAGAATACGGCTATTACACACATTCACCACTGTCTCCTCAACCACACCAGACTTAATCAAATCCTGTATTATTTGCTACAGGGCCTTTCCTCCTGCCTGGGATATCTTGTACTAGGGAATACATGGCAATTTAGCATTGTTGTTGATATTTATAGAGATTGGTAGGATCTGTAGTAACCCCACATCCGTGTCTCCTGTAGCCCATGACATACGTGGTACATCTTTGAACTCAGCAGAAAGGGGGACATCCATTGCGAAGCATTGTTTGGCATGGGCCACCTGTGGTCCAACAGTCATGTAAATACCATCTGGAGAACAAAACATTATCGCATGCAACCTTTTTAACAAATCCAGTCCTTACAAATTTTCCCCACATGTTGACGTCAGTAAAAATGGTGAATCAACCGTAAAGGGGCCAATAGACAAACCAAGAGGCTGGGTAATGAGGCTAACAACCGGCATGCCTGGGAAGCCCACCAAAACATTGTTTTGGCCAGACAGAGCTGCCCCTGGGACCACTGAACGGGAAACAGAGCTATTCATATTCAAATTTTTGTCATACCTTGCAAATCAGCAGTGACATAAGATCTGCGCTGATCTATAGGCACCGGAACTGGTCCCTCGCCCTGCCCCTGGCTGTCCTAGCTGTGAGACAACCCTGTCGCTTCGTCCATGTCATAGTCGTCATGATAGTACTGTCTCCCTCAGGGGTCATCAAAATAGTTCCCGCTCTGCCTATTGTGTAATATATCCTCTGACTGCGTCCCCCCTTGGCCTCCACCTCCTCGTCCGCATCCTCGAAACCCTCGACTTCTCAGGGCCTCACCTTTCTGCAACAACTCCGGACATTCATTCCGCCAATGTCCCTCCTGCTTACAGTATGCACATTGATTAAGCCCAAGGGGCACGCTTGAAGCACCACCCCTGTTAGACTGGGGTAGCCGTGGGCCCGAGCCCGATCCCCTTTCTCTTCCACTTTCCCTTGTAACTTGCTGAAGCAACACCTTTCTGACTTTTTCTCTACCCTTTCCTTGTCCTCATCCTCTCTGTGTTCATAATACTGTGCCATACTCAATATCAATAACTGTGACAAGGTTGTCCAAGTGATTTCCAAAGCCTGCAATGGCTTCGCAATCTCAGGAAGCAGGTTAGGGACAAATCTGTTAACAAATAAATGAACACCACCCTCCTATGACAGGTCCTGACCACTAAAATCTAAAAACACCCCTTCAAATCTGGTAAAGAAATCCGACACACTTTCATCCTTCTTCTGAAGACACGCAGTCAACTTATCCCAGTCCACTCTTCGGTGGGATAAGGGAGTGCATGTAAGTTATAATATGCCCTGCCAAAGCTAGGAGCTCCGCTTTCGGCTTGTCGCCGGGTTTACGCTCCTTATCCCATGCCTTGATCTTATCCCATGTGCCACCCACCTCTAGTGCATGATGCTGCGCATGAACTTGCCTCCATATATCCTCCAGTACCAGCAGGCTGAAAAATTACTTTATATCAGCTAGCGTAATCACTGTGGAGGAGGCCGCCTCCGTCAACTCTTTATAAAATGCAGTAGGGTTTTTGCGATGGCTCAGCAGCTCGCTCTTTAGGGATAGGACCTCACTCCTCTTCCAAGGAGTATAGATCCACTGTTCTTGAAACCGAGCGTCGACTCGTGTTCTAATCACAGTATCTGTGGAGTCGCTCAGTTCTGGAAATTCAGGGTGGTAAATGGGATAGACTTCCCTCATGGGATGCTGTATCCCTATCGTTGGAACCTTCTGGAAATATCTGCCTCAGTAACCTACTAGTGTTGTTACATTGCTAAAAACTTAATTGGGAGCCATACCTGTAGCATATACCCTGTCCCGTATGTCATGGATGATTTGCGGTGCAATACCTTGAAAACACTGTTCCCACAACCCTATCAGCGTGGCCGACATGCTCAAGGGCGGGCTACTGTATAAACGGCTCGTAATCTTTCATCACACTCCATACATCCTCCACACTAAAGATCGGGTTCCCAACCCAACTGAGCTGCTTGATTTGCCTCCATTTGCTTTTCCTCATCACCCACAGCAGAACGTACCAACACTCTCACCATATGGTCTTCCTCTACTGCCCAATTTGCTTCATGCATCCCACATGCAGGAGTTTCGACATTCAACAGTGCTTGCGGTGTCACACTCACGGGGAAAGAGCAGAGAGAGGCACCATCATGTAGGGAGACATGGTTGTAGGGGTGAAAGGGGGAGTAGTAGTCAATATGTAACCAATAGAAAGGGCGGGGGAGCTAACAGCACCCGCTCCGGTAAGTGGTTTGAGGAGAGGAGAAGCAAGTGGGGCCAGGGCTGTGGTGGTAGCACTAGAAACAGAAACCTTAGAGGGGGCGGCACCAAGGCCAAGGATTGACCCATTGGGACTGTCGGGTTATCCGTTCAGGGGCAATCTGGAGGAGGAGGGCGTGAATGCAATAGCTCGTCAACAAAATCATCACCTTCCTCTCTAGTAACATAACATTTAGCCGTCTGTGACCAAAACTTTATATCTGCGCATTCTATGCCCTTCGCTATCTTTTCTCTTTCATAGGCTACTGCTTTCTTCATTATAGTTTGCGTGTCTCTTCCGAACCTCTTTCTCCGCTTTCATATGCCGTTGCTTCGCCTCCTTCTGCCATACTCTTAGAGAATCAAACATCGACTGCCTGCTCTTTTTTAGCAAACAATTTGTCCTGCAAGAAATTAAATTTCTGTTCATCAAATGAGCCGATAAACGGCCACTGTAACTTAGCATTGTCCCTCGTATATTTATGCCACAATGTGCTAATCATAATAGTTCCAATACCATTCTTGACGTATACAGTGAAATTCGGAGAACCCGCCGGAGGCGCAATCTGGCTCTCTTCCAATCGAGCATCAATAAAACACCATTGATATCCTAATTTGCTTAAAGAAGGCATCTTAATATAAGACACATGCACTGTCAAGTATAACACCAGCAACAGTAATAAAAGAAAAGATAAAATAACAAGTATTATTCAAGAACCAAATTAAACGGTCCAGGGACCACTCTTTACAGCCGGGGACTGTACCGAGTTCAAGAGGACAGGCTCCAGCCCCAGACCTTTTCAAGCATTAACCAAACTACCAGTTGGTCTGGCAGATTGATCATGAACAGTCCCGGACCTTTTCAAGCGCTGGCCAAATTTCCAGGCGGTCCGGTAGACTGCCCTCAAACACACTGTGCTGTTTCAAGGGTCCACAAACCCACCAAATTCAATACAAGACGGTCCGAAGACCGTACCAAGACACAGCCCGTCGACTTGTGCTCTTCAAGCAAGGCAGTTCAAAATCTGCAGTCAAGACAGTCCTGAGACTGTATCAAGACACAGCACATAGGCTTGTGCTGTCTAAGAATGGCACAATTTTTCCAAAACTCAAATCACTCACCTGGTACACACAGGTCAAGTCAAGTTACTCTCCACTGCCAACTCTTCGGACCAAGCGGTCAACTCCAAGGTTTCGCCTTCTCAGGACCACTAGACGAGGGGACGCCGGATTAGCCGGGCGGGGTAGCTGCGAGTACCAATCTCGGTCTTGTGTACCTCGATCCGTCCAAGCGACCAAACACACCCCAACCCTGCAACCGAATTACGGGCGAGTCGGATCACCTTGCGGGGTCCCTGTTTGGGCGCCAATGGAAGGAAGTGGCCCTCAAGGGCCATTCGGGTTTTCTTACAACCACCTGCTATGCCTTCCCAAGAATGAAGAGTCGGTCAGACAGTAGAGAATACAAACTTACATTTTATTAGCAATACTCTGCAGACCTGCACTCTAAGATGTCTGCCGAGGGCCGGACCCTCTCGACAGTGAGTAATCATTCTTCCGAAGAAGCCTCTAACCATGCCACAATGGAAAATTACCGGCCTGGGACGAACACGAACGAAGAAGGGTCAGGGAGATGGCCTACCACCTGCCAGATGGGTAGATGTTATCTGTAAGTCAAGATCACTGTGCTGAGTCTCAGTGTCTCCTAGCATGGGAGCAGAACTACACACTCTGTGTACGAAGGCAGAATGGCCTATTCATTAGTAAGTCAGAAAACAGCCTTGAAAAGAAGAGAAAATAATAACGAAATACCGTGTTCTGCTGAGGCAATACGAATGATGAGGTCTAGTTCAGACGCAGCCTTAGCAGCTTAATGGGGATTATGAAATACAAACTGGAGTTACACTTGCTAACTAAAGCTTGCATGTTGCAGGGATAACTCAGAAGGTTGCATAATATGAATACAAATGGCTTCTATTTAGCCACCCACTGCTCACCTAATATAGCATGAAACAAGTGCATTGCGGGAAAGGGGATTTTCAAACCTAACAGATCCTTCTTTTAGCATGGGTGGCTAAATGCCTTATTGGGCTATCCGGTAGGGTCTTTACAATTATAAGTGGTAGGAAAGGAATTGCATAATCATTCAAGTTACCAAGGCGAACAAATCAACACAGAAGCACCAAAATCACTTAATACTTGAAGATGCCCTCATCTATGAGCATGATACCCTGGATGTCCTGCATCTTCATAGTGGAGACCTTGTTATCTCGTCTTGGTAATTTAGGGGTAGGGGTGAGTTTACCCTCACATTAGGTGCAACATGCTGGTGTCACTTATGGGGCACTGGTTTCAAGGCAAGCAGGTCCAGCCTTCCTTCAGACTGCAGGGCAGTCCTTCTTCAGAGACTCTACATGTCCAAATGTGTTCTGATGAGTGGATTCTGAGGTTGTCACTGTTAACCCTAGTTCCAGCCTGTGTGAGGTGATACCCCTTTTGCCTAACCAAAACTGTTTCTGGTCAGTGCTTCCTAATTCCCTGGGTTTGGCTCCAGTCTGTCTAGGAGAACAAAGGGTAGGCAGGCCCATGTTTGTGCTGCATTTGCTAGTGACAGGGGAGGCATCTTCTAAAGTCAAGAAGGGGCTGGGTACAGCCCTCAGGCCATTCTTTGAGGCTCAGGAAGGGCTGAGTAAATCCCTACCAGTACATCATTTTGAAGAGAGGAACACCCATACCCATACCTATGGCCCTTTTGTTCCCTGTCTTGAAGAAATACAAATCACACAAAAGGAGAGCCATTAATGTTTATATGACCCTAGACCAGAGGTCTTCAAACTTTTTGATGCCGAGACCACCTTGTAAAACCTTTTTAGGGGTAAAGACCCCCTTCCGACAAAAGCTTCTAGAAACTGGTACTCCTCATCATCAACTTTTGACAACCATAAATTCGCCTGTTAGATCTCATCACATCCATCCATCATTCATTCACCCACACTTTCACACATCCATCCATCCTTCCATCCTTCCATCCATCCTTCATCCATCCACCCTTTCATCTTTCCATCCATACATCCATCCTTTACCCATCCACCCTTCCATCCATCCACCCATTCATCCCCCCACCTTTTCACACATCCATCCATCATTCATCCATGCAACCTTTTATCCATCCATACATCCATCCACCCTTTCATCCTCCCATCCATACATCCATCCTTCATCCATCCACCCTTTCATCCATACATCCATCCACCCACCCTTTCATCCATCCATCCACCCATCATTCATCCCCCCACCTTTTCACACATCCATCCATGCATCATTCATCCATGGAACCGTTTATCCATCCATACATCCATACATCCTTCATCCGTCCACCCTTTCATCCTTCCATCCATCCACCCTTTCATCCATCCACCCTTTCATCCTTACATCCATACATCTATCCTTCATCCATCTATCCTTCACCCATCCACCCTTTCATCCTTACATCCATCCACCCTTTCATCCTTACATCCATTCATCCACCCACCTTTTCACACATCCATCTATGCATCATTCATCCATGTAACCTTTTATCCATCCATACATCCATCCTTCATCCATCCACCCTTTCATCCATCTATCCACCCATCATTCACCCCCCACCTTTTCACACATCCATTCATGCATCATTCATCTATGCAACCTTTTATCCATCCATACATCCATCCTTCATCCATCCACCCTTTCATCCTTCCATCCATCCATCCTTTATCCGTCCACCCTTTTATCCATCCATCCACCCATCACTCATCCCCCCACCTTTTCATACATCCATCATTCATCCATGCAACCTTTTATCCATCCATGCATCCTTCATCCATCTACCCTTTCATCCATCCATCCATCCACCCTTTCATCCATCCATCCTTTCATCCATCCATCCACCTTTTCATCCATCCATTCATCATTCATCCTCCCACCTTTTCACACATCCATCCATCCTTCATCCTTACATCCATCCATCCACCCATCATTCATCCACCCACCTTTTCTGTGCCTCTCTCATGGGGGGGTCAGTATCTCTCTGCGTCTTCTATCTTCTTTCCCGATCGTGGGAGGGCATCTCTGTGCCTCCCTGATGGGGGCGGGGGACGTGTCACGGGACCCACAGCTCCAGGTGCGCAATATCTATTGACCTCAAAGGGCTACACTACAGCCTGCTCCCCCAGCCCCCCTCCCTCCTCCCCCCCCTTCCCCTCCTCCCCCAGCTCGAAACAGCTTCAGGGACACACACACACAGCCACACCCGAGTACATGACAGGTCTTTAAAAGACCTTTTACTTGTTAATGAGGCTTTGATGTTTTTCACACCTCGGTGGGAATTAGGCCTCCACCGTGAGCACCCTCGATCAGCCCAAGCCAGGAACTACACTCTGACAGAATCTGTGACCCCCTTCCAAGGACTCCACGGCCCCCCTGGGGGTCGCGCCCCACAGATTGAAGACCTCTGCCCTAGACACTGGCAGAAACTCACATTATGTAGGCAGGAATATTACAACTTTCTAATAGTGGCACCTTCAGAATAGAAAATTCAAACTACAATCTTACCATTAAAGAGGATTTTAAATGACAATTCAAATGAGAGGGAGAAGTATTTATGTAGCTGTTCCCATACTGAAGGTATCACTTAGTAAATGTAATGAGGTAATCCAGTGTTAGTCTATGGAAGTCAAAAACAAGCAGTGTGTTTGCTATTTAAATGCAGGATATGCAGCATCCTAAAGCTATTTTCACTTTAGGAAGGCTTTCTGCCCCATGGAAAAAACCAGAGTAGAGACTGAGATACTAATCCTGTATCTCAGGAATCAGACTAACCAGAAAAACAAGTATTTCTTTTTGGGGTGGTGACAACTCGTAGAAATTTTTTTTGTGCAATCTCGCAAAATTACAGCAACATTACGTGGAATTCAGTGAGAAGCATCACCCAGCATTTAGTGCTATTTTTTCAGCGTAAAATGCACCCTTGTGTTCAAAATGGACCAGAAGAAGCATTTTGTGCTAAGAAAAAGGTGCTACAAGCAAAAGAACACTAACAGCAGCAGCCAGCAGACACTCACTAAATTTGTTGTTCCTGTGCTCCTGCTGTAGGATGTTTGTTTCAAAACGATAATAATTATGTGAACAGGTGTAATTGCATCATTTTTGGTAATTTTGCTTCAAAAGAGTGATGCGTGATTAACAATTTTTTTCTATTTACTTCAGTGTCATTTAAATTTTGCCCAGGCCTGCTAATTTTAATTGTTATAAAAAATCCAATTCAATAGCGAAGTCTGATTTTGAATAAATATTAAAGAAAAGTAACTTTTAGAAAGTTACCTTCTCCCTACCTGAATTTCCTGGAGGATAATTTGCATTTGCCCTCCAACTTCTGGGGGTTTGTCATTGCCAGGATACGTAAAGCTTATGGACACATGTCCTATTTTTTAACTACCATGCTACCTGTCCTATGAGCATATAGGCCTACCTTAAAGATGGAAATTATGTATTAAAAAGGAAGGTTTAGGCCCGGCAAAACGGTTACCTTGCTGGTTCGAAATGTTAGTTTAGAACTGCACTACAGGATGCAATGGCAGGCCTGGTGCATGCTCTACAGTGCTATCTTATTGGGGGGGCACAATGAGTGCTGCCGCCCACCTGTAGTATGTAATTTACAGGCCCTTGGAACATTCAGTACCATTTACTAGGAGCTTTCACGTAAATAAATGTGTCAATTAGGCGTATACCAATTTTACCATGTTTTATAAGCGTGAGCATAACCACATTCCAACTGGTTCAAAGAAGAGGAATGCACAGAGTTCTAAAATTCAACAAAAATGGGTTTAGCAAAGGAAGCCAAAATTCTGGGGTTACCTCGCAGAGAGGGCAATGTCCAACACATCCTGTGAGACATTGGACTATTAATTGGTGTGGGTGACTCCCCACCTCCCTCAAAGAATAGTCACAACCCTGCTATTGGTGCATCCTGAAAGTCACTAAGTTGACCTGAGTTCAACCCCCCCATGGTTTTGGCAAAGAGCAGATAGGCTTAAATTAGGGATATATATATATATATAAAGTAGTTTAAAGTTTTACTTAGAAATAGTGCCTGAAAGCACAAAGTGCCAAGGATAGTCAATGGTTGTGGTAGACCGGTATCTAGGTGCAGTTTGAGGCTTACCACAATAAAGTGCCAATCAGATACACCAACCAAGTTCATCCTAGGCAATGGTTTTACCTTCTGACTGAGGGCCAATTTATTTCTTAGTGGTAAGTATACTCCATCACAATGGCAATAAAGTATTCTTGGTGAGGGGAGCTTTATATTTTTTATTTTCAAAAAGAAAATTGTGTTTCTGGATTTTCTTTTGGAAAATAAGTAACAGAATCGGGCTAGTACAGAACTCTGTCCCGCTGATGGAGCCCTGCACTAAAGACAAAAATGCATTGGCTGGAACCATTGTGATGGTGGTTGCTGCCAATGCTTTATGAATGACTGCCAGCTTTGCAGACATTTATAGATCCGGCGGACGGTCCCTCTACCAGGTGAATGGAATCATTTACTCCATTGCCCTGGTAGAACAACGTGCCATCCGCCTACAAATAAATAAGTCCTAGTCCACCACACAAGTACACTTCCAAAGCCCCCAAAGACCGCAGAGGAGGCGCCTGGTGACCCGCAGGGTGTCAGACAGAGTCTGATGGCAGGGTCCAGTCCAGGTTCAGTTGCCACTGGTCAGCTGTGTACTTCCAGGAAAGGGCTCGAGCAGCTTCTTGCCTTCCTGTAGCTTCACAGAAGGTCAACCTTCTGATCCTTGGAGTTTACATGTTTGTCCTGGGTAGAAAAGGCAGCAGGTTCAGTACTTCAGTGCTCCTCTCAGGTCATGGACAGCAGCTCCAGTCCTCTTGTTCTTCCTCAGATCCAGCAGTGTTCCGAATTGTGAGACTGGCGATGCCACATTTACTATCAACACCCTCAACAGAAAGTGAGAGGGGCATAGGGAGATTAAAACTGATCTGCAGCATATCCTCCCATAATAACTATCACATAAGAACAAATGCAACGTTCAGCCCACACCTATCAGTTAGAAGTACAGGCTACTGAATGTCCTGTAACTGACCTCCTAGTCTCTGTTTACATGCTCTTAGAGCATCCCAAAGTTAGGATTTTCGAATCCTCACCCACCTAGGTGGTATTCTGATCGGGCTAAACTCCATGCTTGGTGCGTTCTGCAATGCCTAGTGGGCCCTACACCGCCCGATGGGGGGGAGGACACTTTTAATGGGAGATATTTTCACTTCCCATTACCGTGATTAGTGCATTAATAATTGGCGGTCAATTGTGAGTTTGAGAAATCTGGAAAACGTGCAGGTTAAAATTGACTTAAATGTCCCTCATCCCCATGCTTGATTTTTGGGGAATCCTGTCAAGCCTAAGAACAGTCAAGAGGACCAAGGGAACATTAGTTGTTTAGGGGCCCCTCTGTGCTAATCTACATACTTCAAACATAAGTATGCAAATTTAGGTTAATTGTCATTTTGCCAGGACCTAATCTAGTATTCACTTTACCATAACGGGGTATAAACTATGTGGATGCCCCTTGATGTGAATATGCTTGTGAACAGTTCACCTGTGCCCAGCCCTTCCATGTTAACAGGCAAATCCAACCTTGGAGTACAATAAGGACATAAATTAAGTGATAGGCAGTGCTATTCACTCATCACAGTGCTAGTAAGTATCAAACATGTCTAGAGTATGCCAAGCTATCCCATAGACAAATGTCCAAATCCTACATCTGTCATCAGAAGTTATATTAACCCATCGGTCACCATGTCTCTCAAAATTGTCAATATATCAACATTCTCAATATAAGCATCGTTGTGAGCACAACACCCAAACAAATGGCTGGTTATTGGTAATTACATTAAAGTGACCTGCAACTCCCCTCAGCATATCTAGCACTCTTACCCTTTTTAAAGTAAGCATTGGGTCCCATGTGAATCCAGTGGAAAAGGCAAAACCTCTCATACCCAAGGGTGCGGATGAACAGTGGCAATCCCTTTACGAGCCATCACAACAGGAACCAGGGCCCGCAAATGACTGTAGTCATTTATACCCGCTGCTGGTTAGAAAACCTGTGTGAGTTCCCCCATACCGAAATCGGATTAGACTTGGGCCGCAAAGTAGTCCTTAACAATCAATCAATCAATCAATCAATCAATCATTACATTTATATAGCGCACTACTTACCCGGAGGGTCTCAGGGTGCTTCGGGAGGGGGGGGTCCACTACTACTCGAACAGCCAGGTCTTGAGCTGCTTCCTGAAGGCGAGGTGGTCTTGGGTCAGGCGGAGGTGGGTCGGGAGGGAGTTCCAGGTCTTGGCGGCCAGGTGGGAGAAGGATCTACCTCCTATAGTGGCTCTTCGGATGCGAGGGACGGCGGCGAGCGCTTGGGTGGTTGATCGGAGGTGGCGTGTGGGAGCGTAGAAGTTGAGGCGGCTGTTGAGGTAACTCGGGCCTTGGTCGTGTAGGGCTTTGTGTGCGTGGGTGAGGAGACGGAAGGTGATTCTCTTGTTGATGGGGAGCCAGTGCAGGTCTCTCAGATGTCCGGAGATGTGGCTGCGTCGGGGGATGTCGAGGATGAGTCTGGCTGAGGCGTTCTGGATACGCTGGAGTCTCTTCTGGAGCTTGGCGGTGGTTCCGGCGTAGAGGGCGTTGCCGTAGTCCAGGCGGCTGGTGACGGGGGCCTGGGTGACCGTCTTCCTGGTCTCGGTGGGGATCCATCGGAAGGTCTTGCGTAGCATGCGCAGGATGTTGAAACAGGACGAGGAGACGGCGTTGACTTGTCTGGTCATGGAGAGGGAGGAGTCCAGGATGAAGCCCAGGTTGCGTGCGTGGTCTGTTGGTTTGGGTGCGGCGCCCAGGGCTGGGGGCCACCAGGAGTCTTCCCAGGCGGAGGGTGAGGAGCCCAGGATGAGGACTTCCGTCTTGTCTGAGTTCAGTTTCAGGCGGCTGGACATCATCCATTCGGCTACGTGTTTCATCCCTTCGTGTAGGTCGGCTCTGGCGGTGGCGGGGTAGTTGGTCAGGGAGAGGATCAGCTGTGTGTCGTCGGCGTAGGAGATGATGTTGAGGTTGTGTTGGCGTGCGATGGCCGCTAGGGGGCTCATGTAGACATTGAAGAGGGTGGGGCTGAGCGAGGGGCCCTGAGGGACGCCGCAGATGACTTCCGTGGCTTCTGATCTGAACGGTGGTCAAGTCAAGTCAAGTCATAAAATTTATATAGCGCACTACATACCCAGAGGGTTTCAAGGCGCTTGGGGAGGGGAGGGGGATTATTTGTCAAATATCCACGTTTTAAGTTGTTTTCTGAACTCTAGATGATTCTGGGTGAGGCGAAGGTAAGCGGGGAGTGAGTTCCATGTTTTGGCAGCCAGGTATGAGAAGGATCTGCCTCCCATGGTGGTTTTGTTGATGCGAGGGACAGTGGCGAATGCTTGGCTGGAAGAGCGAAGTTGGCGGGAGGGGGTGTAGAAGGACAGTCGAGAGTTGAGGCAATCTGGTCCGATGTCGTAGAGTGATTTGTGTGCGTGGGTAAGCAGTCGGAAAGTAATCCTCTTATTGACGGGTAGCCAGTGGAGGTCTTTAAGGTGGCCAGAGATGTGTTCGTTGCGTGGGATGTCTAATATGAGCCTGGCTGAGGCGTTTTGGATTCGTTGTAGTTTCTTCTGGAGTTTGGCGGTGGTACCTGCGTAGAGGGTGTTTCCGTAGTCCAGTCGGCTCGTGACTAGAGCGTGGGTGACTGTTTTCCTTGTTTCGGAGGGGATCCAGCGAAATGTTTTTCTGAGCATGCGAAGGATGTTGAAGCAGGAAGAGGATACGGCGCTGACTTGTCTGTTCATTGAAAGTGAAGAATCTAGGATGACGCCAAGGTTCCGTGCGTGGTCTGTCGGGATGGGTGCGTTTCCGAGGGCTTCTGGCCACCAGGAGTCGTCCCATGCAGAGGGGGATTTACCTAAGATGAGGACTTCTGTTTTGTCTGAGTTCAGTTTCAGACGGCTTTGTTTCATCCATTCGGCGACTTCTTTCATTCCTTCGTGTAGGTTAGTTTTGGCGGTGCTGGGGTCCTTGGTGAGAGAAAGGATCAGTTGAGTGTCATCCGCGTAAGAGATGATGTTGAGGTTGTGTTGGCGGGCGATGGTCGCGAGGGGGCTCATGTATACGTTGAAGAGGGTGGGGCTGAGTGATGATCCTTGTGGTACGCCGCAGATGATTTCAGAGGCCTCGGACTTGAATGGTGGGAGGCGGACTCTATGGGTTCTTCCGGAGAGGAACGAGGTGATCCATTCCAGTGCCTTTCCTTGGATTCCGATGTTTCTGAGGCGTTGTAAAAGGGTGCTGTGGCAGACTGTGTCGAAGGCTGCAGAGAGGTCGAGGAGGATGAGGGCGACTGTGTCTCCATTGTCCAGTAGAGTTCGAATGTCGTCTGTTGCTGCGATGAGGGCGGTCTCAGTGCTGTGTTTTGCTCGGAAGCCAGATTGTGAGGAGTCGAGGGATTTGTTGGCTTCGAGGAAGGCGGCGAGCTGGATGTTGACAGCTTTCTCGATGACTTTGGCCGGGAATGGAAGAAGCGAGATGGGGCGGTAGTTTTTGAGTTCGGTGGGGTCTGCTGTTGGTTTTTTCAGAAGGGCGGTGAGTTCAGCGTGTTTCCAGTCTTCTGGGAAGGTAGCGGAGGTGAAGGAGCAGTTGATGACGTCTCGGAGGTGCGGAGCTATGACGGAGTCTGCTTTGTTGAAGATGTGGTGAGGACATGGGTCTGTGGGGGATCCAGAGTGGATGGAATTCATCAGGCGGATGGTGTCCTCAGTGGTGATTGGGTTCCAGGCGTTAAGGGTGTTCACGGGGGGAAGATATTCAGCTGATGGTAGGGTGGGTTGGCTTCCGGGTTGGTTGTCAAAGCTGTTGTGGATGTCAGCAATCTTGTTGTGGAAAAAAGAGGCTAGGGAGTCGCAGAGGGTTTGAGAGGGGGTGATGTCGTTGGAGTTGGCCGAGGGGTTGGAAAATTCCTTGACGATGTTGAAAAGTTCCTTGCTGTTGTGGGCGTTGTTGTCGAGTCGATCCTTGAATGCTGTTTTCTTGGCTTTTCGGATCAGTTGGTGGTGAGTGCGGATGGCGTTTTTGAAGGCGTCCTTGTTGCTGGTGGATGGGTCTTTTTTCCAGGCCTTTTCAAGAGAGCGGCATAGTTTCTTGGATTTCTTGAGGTCCTCGTTGAACCATGAGGCCTTCTTGAAGCCAAGTTTGTGTTGGCGTTTTTTCAGTGGTGCTAAGGTGTCGGCGGTGTTGGATATCCAAAGGGTGAGGTTGGAGGCGGCTTCGTTGGCGTTAGAAGAGAAGGCTGGGGAGGTTTGAAGGAGCGATGTGGAGATCTGCTCCGTGGTGATTTTGTTCCAGTTTCTTTGTAGAGTTGGTTGGAGGTGGATGATGGGTTTCGGCTTGTTGTAGGTGAAGTGGACGCAGCTGTGGTCAGTCCAGAGGAGCTCCGTAGTGTGGTTGAAAGAGACATGGTTGCTGGAGGTGAAGATGGGGTCGAGTGTGTGACCTGCGATGTGGGTGGGGGAAGTGACCAGTTGTTTAAGTCCTAGGTTGGCGAGGTTGTCCAGGAGGGTGGCGGTGTTGCGGTCGTTGATCTTCTCAAGGTGGAAGTTGAGGTCTCCCAGAAGGATGTAGTCTTTGGAGGGGAGCGCGTGTGGGGTGATGAAGTCCGTGATGTCTTCACTGAATTTTGCGCGGGGTCCTGGTGGTCTGTAGAGGAGGGTGCCTCTGAGTGTGGTCTTGGGGTCGATGTGGATCTGGAAGTGAAGGTGTTCGGAGTTGGCGAGGTTGGCGTCAGAGCTGGTTGAGATGCGGATTGATTTCTTGTGGACGATAGCGATTCCTCCTCCTGTATGGTCGGTGCGGTCTTTGCGTGTAATCTTATAGTCGTCAGGGATAGCGATGGCGATGTCAGGGGCGGAGGAGGCGTTCATCCATGTTTCCGTTAGGAAGGCGACGTCTGGAGAGATGGTGTCTAGTAGGTTCCAAAGGTCAATGGCGTGCCTGTGGACCGAGCGGGTGTTGAGAAGGATGCATTCTAGGTGGTTGGGGTCGGGAATCTGTGGTGTGGTCGGGGCGGAGACGTTGTCGGTGCCGCAGAATTTGCAGGAGAGGCAGGAGAACGGTCCATGGGTGTGGCCAGGAGCGGCTTGGACGCAGTTGGGGGCGCGACCGGGGTTAAGGGCTAGGAGGGCGGCGGCATCATAGGTAATGCGGGGGGGCTGGGCAGTGCGAGGGGCAGGGGGTCTGGCGTTGGGCGCGGTCCAGGCGCGGACGGGCGTAGACGGGCTTACCTTTGGCGCACCTTCGGCGCGGATTGGGCGCGGTCGCTGCGCGTGGACGCTGCGCGCGGGAACTCCTGTCATATATGGATAGTGGGGGGGAGGGGCGAGGGCGTCTGAGCTGGGAGGCGGGGCGGGCACACGAGGACGGCGAGCACAACAAATAAACAAAATGGAGGCGGAGGGGGGGAACAGAGCGGAGCACAACGCGCAAACCAAGTAAACAACAGCAGAAATCAATAACACAGCGCCAATGAGTCCTAGAGCAACTGGGCACAAGCAGGCAATATGAAAGTCAACTTTGCAGGCAATAAGCGGAGCGCTGAAGGCTGATGCACTAAACACGTTCAAATACAGTGCAGTCAAGAAGGTAAACAGCGACAATGATTTTTAGCGCTAGCTGGGTACAGGCAGGCAGGCGAGCAGCAGCTTGTGAGGTAATGCAGCGAGAGGCAGCTTGTGAGCAAAGCAATAGAGCGCTACGATACCAGGTCTCAGCAGAGGCACTGGGAGCGACCACTCGGCTCGTTAGAGAGGAGCGAGTCACGGTGAGCGAGGGGTGAGGAGCGCTACTTCTGGACAGTGGGAGGGCGTCTGAGCTGGGAGGCGGGGCGGGCACACGAGGACGGCGAGCACAACAAATAAACAAAATGGAGGCGGAGGGGGGGAACAGAGCGGAGCACAACGCGCAAACCAAGTAAACAACAGCAGAAATCAATAACACAGCGCCAATGAGTCCTAGAGCAACTGGGCACAAGCAGGCAATATGAAAGTCAACTTTGCAGGCAATAAGCGGAGCGCTGAAGGCTGATGCGCTAAACACGTTCAAATACAGTGCAGTCAAGAAGGTAAACAGCGACAATGATTTTTAGCGCTAGCTGGGTACAGGCAGGCAGGCGAGCAGCAGCTTGTGAGGTAATGCAGCGAGAGGCAGCTTGTGAGCAAAGCAATAGAGCGCTACGATACCAGGTCTCAGCAGAGGCACTGGGAGCGACCACTCGGCTCGTTAGAGAGGAGCGAGTCACGGTGAGCGAGGGGTGAGGAGCGCTACTTCTGGACAGTGGGAGGGCGTCTGAGCTGGGAGGCGGGGCGGGCACACGAGGACGGCGAGCACAACAAATAAACAAAATGGAGGCGGAGGGGGGGAACAGAGCGGAGCACAACGCGCAAACCAAGTAAACAACAGCAGAAATCAATAACACAGCGCCAATGAGTCCTAGAGCAACTGGGCACAAGCAGGCAATATGAAAGTCAACTTTGCAGGCAATAAGCGGAGCGCTGAAGGCTGATGCGCTAAACACGTTCAAATACAGTGCAGTCAAGAAGGTAAACAGCGACAATGATTTTTAGCGCTAGCTGGGTACAGGCAGGCAGGCGAGCAGCAGCTTGTGAGGTAATGCAGCGAGAGGCAGCTTGTGAGCAAAGCAATAGAGCGCTACGATACCAGGTCTCAGCAGAGGCACTGGGAGCGACCACTCGGCTCGTTAGAGAGGAGCGAGTCACGGTGAGCGAGGGGTGAGGAGCGCTACTTCTGGACAGTGGGAGGGCGTCTGAGCTGGGAGGCGGGGCGGGCACACGAGGACGGCGAGCACAACAAATAAACAAAATGGAGGCGGAGGGGGGGAACAGAGCGGAGCACAACGCGCAAACCAAGTAAACAACAGCAGAAATCAATAACACAGCGCCAATGAGTCCTAGAGCAACTGGGCACAAGCAGGCAATATGAAAGTCAACTTTGCAGGCAATAAGCGGAGCGCTGAAGGCTGATGCGCTAAACACGTTCAAATACAGTGCAGTCAAGAAGGTAAACAGCTACAATGATTTTTAGCGCTAGCTGGGTACAGGCAGGCAGGCGAGCAGCAGCTTGTGAGGTAATGCAGCGAGAGGCAGCTTGTGAGCAAAGCAATAGAGCGCTACGATACCAGGTCTCAGCAGAGGCACTGGGAGCGACCACTCGGCTCGTTAGAGAGGAGCGAGTCACGGTGAGCGAGGGGTGAGGAGCGCTACTTCTGGACAGTGGGAGGGCGTCTGAGCTGGGAGGCGGGGCGGCACACGAGGACGGCGAGCACAACAAATAAACAAAATGGAGGCGGAGGGGGGGAACAGAGCGGAGCACAACGCGCAAACCAAGTAAACAACAGCAGAAATCAATAACACAGCGCCAATGAGTCCTAGAGCAACTGGGCACAAGCAGGCAATATGAAAGTCAACTTTGCAGGCAATAAGCGGAGCGCTGAAGGCTGATGCGCTAAACACGTTCAAATACAGTGCAGTCAAGAAGGTAAACAGCGACAATGATTTTTAGCGCTAGCTGGGTACAGGCAGGCAGGCGAGCAGCAGCTTGTGAGGTAATGCAGCGAGAGGCAGCTTGTGAGCAAAGCAATAGAGCGCTACGATACCAGGTCTCAGCAGAGGCACTGGGAGCGACCACTCGGCTCGTTAGAGAGGAGCGAGTCAGGCGGACTCTCTGGGTCCTTCCGGTGAGGAAGGAGACGATCCACTCCAGTGCCTTCTCCTGGATTCCGACGTTGCTGAGGCGTTCCACTAGGGTGCGGTGGCAGACGGTGTCGAATGCCGCGGAGAGGTCCAGGAGGATGAGAACCGCTGTCTCTCCGTTGTCAAGCAGGGCACGGATGTCATCGGTGGCAGCAATGAGGGCGGTCTCGGTGCTGTGGTTGGCCCTGAAGCCCGACTGGGAGGGGTCGAGGGATCCGTTTGTCTCGAGGAAGGCGGCCAGCTGCTTGTTGACTGTCTTCTCGATGACTTTGGCTGGAAACGGGAGGAGCGAGATGGGGCGGTAGTTCTTGAGTTCGGTGGGGTCCGCCGTTGGTTTCTTTAGTAGAGCGCTGAGTTTGGCGTGCTTCCAGCTCTCCGGGAAGGTCGCGGTGTTGAAGGAGATGTTGATGACGTCCTTCAGGTGTGGTGCGATGACAGCGTCAGCCTTGTTGAAGACGTGGTGAGGGCAGGGGTCGGTTGGAGATCCGGAGTGGATGGTGTTCATCGTGCGGATGGTGTCTTCGGTGCTGATCGGGGTCCAGGTGCGAAGTGTGGTGGTGGGGGGCGTCGGTGTGGTCGTGGGGAGCGTTGGTTGAGTGCTGAAGCTGTTGTGAATGTCAGCGATCTTGTTGTGGAAGTAGGAGGCGAGGGAGTTGCAGAGGTCTTGTGATGGAGTGATGTCGTTGATTCCGGCGTTGGGGTTGGAGAGCTCTTTCACGATGTTGAAGAGTTCCTTGCTGTTGTGTGCGTTGTTGTCCAGTCGTTCCTTGAATGCTGTTTTCTTGGTGGCGCGAATCAGTTGATGGTGCTTTCGGGTGGCGAGCTTGAGGGTAGTCATGTTGTCCGGTGTTGGGTCTCTTCTCCAGGCTCTCTCGAGGGCTCAGCAGTTCTTCTTGGAGCTCTTGAGTTCGTCGGTGAACCAGGATGCTTTCTTGCTGCCGGGTCTGCTGGGCGGGGTCCTCAGTGGGGCGAGGTCGTCTGCGCAACTGCTGATCACCTTCGTGAGGTTGTCGGCGCCTGGCTGGGGTTCGCTGAGCTGGCGGGAGGGTGCTGGCTCAGGGATGCGGCGAGTTGGTTGGCCGAGATCTTGTTCCAGCTTCTTCGTGCAACCTGTTGCTGGTGGTGGTGGGTCGTGGTCCTTCTGAAGCTGAAGTGGACGCAGCTGTGGTCCGTCCAGTGGAGTCCGGTGGTATGGCTGAAGGTGATGTCTTTGCTGGATGAGAAGACGGCGTCGAGTTTGTGTCCGGCGAGGTGGGTGGGCGTGGTCGCCAGCTGCTTGAGTCCAAGGTTGGCGAGGTTGTCAAGCAGGGAGGTGGTGTTGCGGTCGTTGTTGTTCTCCAGGTGGAAGTTGAGGTCCCCGAGGAGGATGTAGTCGGTGGAGGGGAGGGCGTGCGGGCTGATGAAGTTGGCGATGTCTTCGTTGAATTGAGTGCGTGGTCCCGGGGGTCGGTAGATCAGGGTACCTCTGAGGGTGGTCTTGGGGTCGGTGTGGATCTGGACACTGACCCCAAGTGCCAAGAAGACCCCGAGCACCTACTATGGGCTCATTGCGGAAACATTTTTTAAATGTGGCGGTCAACTTAAAAGGAAGTAAAACAATGTATTTCTGATTAAGTGAATTGAAACATTAGGGAATAATTTAAGGATCAATATTTAATTTTTGCAAGTCGAGTTGTTCGAACAGAAAACGGTTCCTAGAAAAATATGAAATGCATGCTAAAAAGAGGTGCATGGGAACATAACAAAAATATTTTCTGACTAGGCTGTCATCTTAAAGGAGAATAATACATGGTTTAATACTAAATAATGACCTGAACGAAGGATACTTGCTAGAAAAATGGAAGGCAACCTAAATGAAAAGGGAATCTTATATCTATGTTATATTTGTGTTATCAAGAAGGTTCCATGAAGGAAAAAAACAGACTTGTCATCAACATCAGTCATATATGGAAGACGTTGGGAGGCACTGTTAGAGAAACAAACTCAAAAGTCAGAAACCATGCAGTCATTATGATTAACATGGGATCAAAGGGAATCTTCATTGTGAACGCAAAGTATTGCCATAGTGCAAAAGTTCATCATGATCTTCATTTCTCTGGTACAACATCAAGAGAGCATTGACATCATATGTGTACCTAGGTCCATTGGTGGTAGATGTTGAGAGACAGGGACCACGAACAACTAATGCTTAGTCCCCAAAAATAAAGCATGGGCATGAGATATTGTTAAGTCAATGTTAAACTGCATGTTTTAAAGATTTCTCAAACTCGCAATCACTGATGTGATCATGAACATCCTACAGCAAGAGCACAGGAACAACACATTTAGAAAGTGGTTGCTGCTATTAGTGTTGTTTTGCATTCAGTGCTAATATTTTAGCACAAAATGCTTCCTCGTGTCAATTTTGGGCACAGGGGTGCATTTCAACTAAGTAAATAATGCTAAATGCCAGGTCATGCTTCTCGATTAATTATGCATAATCTAGCTCTAATGTTGTGTAATTGCACTACAACAAATTATACGAGTTGTAACCACCCCTAAAACATACTTGTTTTTTTTTTCTGGTTAATCTGATTCCTGAGATACAGGATTAGTATCTTAATCTGCACTCGGGTTTCCTCCATGGGCCAGCAAGCGTTCCTACAGTGAAAATATATTTAGGGTGCTATTCACTGTAAGAAAAATTTAACTTTACATTTCTACATGTTCTGCATTTAAATACCATACACCCTGGTTTGTGGATGACTCATTAATATTTTAAAGGGAGGCTTTGACCTCTCAAAAGGGTTTAATTTGACAGGTCGAATTGTAGTTTTTACACTGCTGCAGTCAGGCCCGAAGCCATGTTTCCATTATCACTGTAGTTGATAACAATAGGTGCTGCAGGCCATTAGCTGCATTTAAACTCCAGGCACAGGGTACACCTTGCACCATATCCTAGGCACTTACAGATAAATTAAATATACCAACTATGAAAATGCAAATCCGACCAAATGTAAAGGTGGGGAAGGGTCACAGGTATTTTACTACTGGGTGGCAGGCGTAAAGTATACAGAGATCTAAAGCCAGCAAAAATATTGGGTCCAGCAACAGCTGAACAATCTGGTGTGACCAAGAGAAAAGGCTAATTTCCAACAGATCCAGGCTGGCATACTTGTTAAGGAGTTGTGTGAATTGGATATGCAATTATTAGGATATTTTGTTTCAATGGTCACGATGTCTGTCATTTAGGGGCTGTGCCTTTGAATATGATTGATTTGATATTTGTAGTCTGTCACAAGATCCATACTAGCATCATAAGATGCATGCTAAATGAAACTGATGGGTTGTATGAGAATAAAAAAACGATGCAGATTGCCCCTGTCATGCCAAAGTTGGATGAAGGTAGACTCTGCCCCAGCTCACATGTTTTCATGCCACATTACTGCATGCCACACACTAGTGTTTAAATCAAATAGGCTTGCAGATAAAGAAACCAGCTGACAGACAACTCCTCACCAAAGGAGTGGAAGAGATCCTGTTAGTATGCAATATCAGGAAAGGAAGAAAACTCACCAATCCACTTAATTTTGTGCTGTGTTTTAATTGCCAATGGTCCTCCATATGGAAGTAAATAATAGGATCCCCCTATGATTTATCTTTGGTGCTAACAGTAGTTTGAAGTAAAGACAAGAGATTGCATGCATGGAAGTCAAATCCTAGTTCTAGTTGTCACTTTACAAGAGTTGAGTTGGGCATTCTGTATGATGTTATCAGTCACATCGTACGCTCTAAATAACAAGGAAAAGTTGAAAGTGTAGAGGTGGATGGAGAAACTGAATGCAGTATTCTTTTCAGGTCAGTATTATGTATGTGCTTATATGGTCTTTGGTTATACCAAAGCATACTGTGCCTCTTGTTTTACATTTCTATTTGGAACATGACTTTATTGGGCATTGGGTGGGTTGTAGAACTGCAGGCTTATGTCGGTTGCCTGCTGTTTTTGAGCCTACCAGTGGCCAGTGTGATCATAGGTCTTATCTTTGAATCAAAGGACTTCTTTAAACTACAAAGAAGCCTCCAGCTCATCTCTGTTTGTGGTTATGACTGTTCCACCATTTCCCAAAGCTCAGTGCTGCATTTTGGTACCAAGAGTGGGGTTGTAAGTAACCCTGGGCAGTAAACTCTGCTCCTCTTGCAGCGTTGGCGGAGTTTTCCGCAGTCCGCGTTACGCGTAGCACGTGGAGTACTGAAAAACTCAACTTCGAGCAGTGGAGCAGAGTTTTTTTCCCCGTTCACCAACGTCAAGCTGGTGAGCGCGAGCGAGGAAAATCCACCCCCGGCGAGATTTTTCCTCGTTCGCGATCGTCAACATCAAGCTGGCGAGCTTGAGCGTGGAAAATAAACCTCCCCTCCCAGCGAGATTTCTAAATGGGGGGCTCAGGTTTCTCATTGCGAGTGGTCGCATATGCTCATGACTGCTTGCGTTGAGAAAACTACCCTTTCGCATTGAGAAAGCTCTGCTTGAGTTAGAAGAAAAGGAAAGCTTGCGCTGTGCATGGTGCCGTTCACAATGAATGCACAGTGCAGGCAAGCATCCGGCCCTGTGCAATCACTGTAAACAGCATTTTTTTATCGCACTCTGCCACTTGAGGAGCTCCGTGTAGCGTGGCAGAGTTTTTTCCCACTTCGCGTACTTTGCATAGCGCAACTCTGCGAACTCTGCCTACGGTTAGTTGTAAGTCATCGAGAGGACCCATGACAGCAGCCTTCAAACGTGTTAAAACTCTGCTTTCTACCTTGATCGGCAGATGTGTACTCTTAAATTATTTTTTTGGAACCCTGTGTTCCTGCAATTTCACAATTGTGAGTTTCAGGGCGGCTGGTGAGCTTTTAATGGTCACATCCTCACTCACCTTGTCAACCAATTGGAATGTCTTTGTGTCTTCCACGGATTCCCTGGTGACAGTAGAATGACTTCGGACATGAGATGCGCTGTTCATACGCAGTGGTCTTGGAGCACTGGAGCACGTCATTGCCTGGTAACACTAGAACGCATATTCACACCCTGTCATGATAACTCTAGGGGCTCATCAAGCGTCTGGCGTGTGACATCCCTACGTTGTTTCACATTGGGCTGCCACTTTTGTTTACATTTCAGCAGCTACTACACATCGCTGCCAACATTTCACACACCAGCTTGTTGGGACAGCATGTTTTAGGGTAATTTTGGCTGGATGTGTGTGTGCACAGTGCTCCATGACTTTCTGTTTTGAAAGGAGCATAACTTGGAGCTATCCACGGTGCAGCTGTGTGGTGCAGCCTATTAATAGAATATTGATTTGATACCTGTTAGAACTGGCACCATTGGTGTGGGTCTCCCTTCCATTTTTTGCTGTTGCCTTTTATGTTTATGCTGGTTTTAGATGCTTTTGGGCACTGTGCCACTGCTATCCAGTGCCACAGCGCAAGTGCTCCCTATGGTAACTTGATGTATGGATTAGTGACTCCATGATTGGCTTGTTTGGTTTACTTGTCAGACCCTAGTGCGTGTGCCCAGGGCTTGTAAATTAAATACTGCTGGTGGGCTTGCAGCAGTGATTCTGCTACCCACCAGAGCAGCTTGTAAAGTGTGTCTCAGGCCTGCCATTGCAGAGCCTGTGTGCAGCCTGGTACTGCCATGTTGACTTGGCAAGTGCACCCACTTGCCAGTCCCTAAACCTTCCCTTTCCTACATATTAGTCACCCCTAAGGTAGGCCCAAGGGCAGAGTGCATTGTAGGTAGAAGGTAGGACATGCCCTGATGTGTGTGGCATGTCCTGATAGTAAATTATAGCCATTTTAGTTTTTCACTATTGCAAGGCTACCTGTTCCCAACAATGGGGTGGTGTGGAGTGCAAAAGAACAATGGATTTAGGCCCAGATCTCTGTACTCGGGTGAATGTATGACATTGTTCTGCATTCTGTCCATCAACTGTTGTTTCTGCATTTGTCACCCCGAGTGGGATTGGTATGCTCAGACGTGAGTCCCATGCTCTCCACACCACCGGAGTCAAGCTGTCCTGGCTGAAGACGGCCCATAGCCAGAAACCGGTCCTAGGATGCTTCATTCCGGTCCAGTAAAGACATGGCTTGGCAGTTCGGGCTGGACTGTTCCCATGAGGCATAGGGTCAAGGCTGATTTGCATATGGCCATGTCTGAACTGGGGTGGTGTGGAGTGCAAAAAAATGATGGATTTAGGCCCAGATCCCTGTACTCGGGTGAATGTATGACATTGTTCTGCATTCTGTCCTTCAACTGTTGTTTTTGCCGCTCCCATCAAAAGGGCAACAAGATAAAGTTGAGAAATAATTACCAGATACAGGAAAGGCCACCAAAAAATGAATCTTGTTCCCACAAAACTGTCTAAGATAAATCCTTAACTCTGGTGCCTCTACCCAAGTCAGATGCCATTCATGCCATTAGTTGTAAACAATGTCACATACGATTGGACTATAACAAGGTCCAATACTTTTGTGAACCCTATCTTCCTCGTTATAAGCAATATACTTTTCTTTAACTAGGTTCTTAAAATGTGGGGGCATCTAATGAGGTTCTGCTAAATAATTATTCAATCCCAAAATCGCAAAGGGTGTTTTTAACATACTTAAGCCATGGGATGGCTATCATGTTACTCTGCACAAGGCAGTCTTTGATTATATTTTGGGTGAAGCCCAATTCTTGTGTTGTCCACATTTTGCACTATAATCGAATAGGGTCCAATCCTACCCTGTCTTTCAAAAAGCCTACTGCAATTTCATTATTGGTAATAAAGCTTAGGGAGGTTTTTTGGGGTTCCTAACCGCCTATTTAAATGTATTCTCTGCTCCCTGTAAGACCTTGGGTCAATGTATCCACATACTCCTGCTCCATATCTCCCCACGCTAAGGTCTTACTTTTGTAGAGTATAATAATTTCTGCTAGGGGTTCATGTCCTAACTTCCTGGTGAGTCTAAAAATTGATTCGGCAGAAGCTTCCATCCCCTGTCGTCTGTGAATTGATGGTCTTTTCCCATTCATAATCTCATAAGAACTAAATAATTAAAATCTTTTGATCTTTAATCGTTGGTCCGCCCAATAAAAGTTTTTTTTGACTGGTTGTTCTTTGGGCAACAAGTCATAACATACAATTTCTTAAGATTCACCTTTTTGTAGGGACGCCACAAGTGCATGATATAAAAATTAATCTTCTGACCTCGTATTTGTTGGCTTTATGATTCTGGGCACTTTACCACTGCAAACCAGTGCTAACATGCAGATCATGTGTACTCTAATCATGGTTACATTGGCTTATTAACAATTGCCATATTTAATTTTCTTGTAAAGTGCACTATATATGCCCAGGGCCTGTAAATTAAAATGTAACTAGTGGATCTGCAGCACTGATTGTGCCACCCACTCAGTCACACTTTAAACGTGGCTCAGTCCTGCCATTGCAGAACCTGTGTGAGCAATTTTAAACTGTCATTTTGATCTGGAAAGGTATGCCAGGCATGCCATGCCCAGACCTTCCTATTTATTACATGTATGTCACCATGAAGGTAGTCCTTAGGTAGCCCCAATGTCAGGGTGCAGTGTATTTAGAAGGTGGGACATGCACTTTTGAGTTTTATGTGTCTTGATAGGGAAAGCCTGCTAAATTCGTGTTTACTACTACAAGTCCTATCCTTCCTATAGGTTAACATCGGGATTTCCTTAAAACATATTCTAAGTGTAATTTCCTATTTGGAGCAGATGGATAATTGGAGTTTGGTGTCTCTAGACTCAACATTTAAAAACACATATTTCAGTAAACTTGTTTTTAAATTGCAGGATCTGAAAATGCCACTTTTACAAAGTTGGCATTTTCTTGCTTTAACCATTTTGTGACTCTGCCTGACTCTGAATACACATCTGGGTTGCGGTGACAGCTGGGCTTTTTGCATAAAACTTCAGCAAGACCTATATGGAGTTTAATCCAACCTGCGCTCCATCGCAGTCAACTGGAATTTTCAGATTTGACCCAGTCTACCGCAACCTCAAGTAACCGTTTAGCGCTATTGACTTCTAAGCGCTGTTTTTGGGATTTAATCTTTAAAAATTCATATCTCAACTTCTATTGATTGGATTTTTGGCATTTTAGTCATGTTTTTATCGGATGCCTATTCTCTAAATTCCTAAACGGGTGTGGAGTCCTTTTGTGGAGTTTTCATGGTGTTATTGTAATTAATGTGTTGCACAAATACTTTACACATTTCCTCCTAAGTTTAGCCTAACTGTTCTGTGCCAAGCTACCAGAGGGTGAGCACAGGTGATTTTTGGGTGTGTATCTGACTTACCCTGACTAGTTTGGTGGTTCCTACTTGGATAGGGTGCATACCTCCGCCAACTAGAGACCCCATTCCTAATATGCGGACACACATACTCACATCCATCCACATACTTTAACCAAATCCATCCACTCACAAGCAAGCAGATATACACCCACTCATTCACAATCACATACATGCCAATTCACAGCATGCATGCACAAATACACAAATATTCATAAATACACACATGTACACATTCAACATTAAAAAAACGTATTGGGCTGATGGTGAGTTTAGCTGATGGGAGGCAAGCCTCAGTAGTTCCTGGAGGCTTTGAAAGGGGAAAAGTGGAAGATCCAGCTGCCTCCTCTCATTGGTTGACCTCTTCCTGATTCGGCCAATGAGAGGAGGACCTTCTGTTTTTCTATCACAGAGTGGGATGAGGTCAGTGAGAGTTGCTGACCTACCTCATTCTGCGACCAGCCTCATTGAAGGGCACTTCAGGGGTTAAAACCGAAGCGCCTAGGCCTGAATCTATAGGTGATGTATCTCCTCATCATGAGATGGAGGACAGCAGGATCGCTTTACCAGGTGGAGGATGTTACGCCCACAGACTTTAGAATCTTCAGCTCTGCAGAGTTTGGTTCAGGCAGTAAGCTGCCTGTGCATTAATATCATGTACAGCACATGGCTGCTTGTCCCAAACTGAAGCAGTGTCTGTCAGGCTGCCCTTTTCTCAGCCTGAAAGACACTGTTCATTTTAGTGAGTGGCAGCACCTGCTTTTGAGTAACATCCTGGCCCCATAGGGACAAGAATAAAAGAGTGTACCTGATGCACCATGAGACTCCTTCTGCTTAAAATCAAATCACGTTCAAAGCACTGTATCCTGTCACACTTCCATCCTTCCCATGTGCTCTGTCAATCATGATCTTCCAACCCTTCTGTAATAAATGTAATCTTGCAGAGGAGAAAGTAAGCTGGCTTCACACTGACCTTGGCAGTGAAACGCATGCAACCTTTTACATCAGGCTCATACCAATATGCTAGTCACACCTCAAATGAATACTCAAATAGTCACAGATTAACTCATGCTGACTGCTTCATTGGTTTGTTCCAGGAGAATAGCTCCAAACCCCACATTTCCTATTCGGTACTAGGAAACGACCTGAAAGCAACTAAATATTTAGCTATATTTGAATTTACTCCATGTATTTGGATTTCTTTCATTCTGGTTATGCTCTATAGGTTTCTATCATGCATCTGTGTTTAGGTTATTCAAGGAAATAAGTCTATTAAGTGCGTTTTACAATAATTAAATCTGTGAAATAATTCCAAGAATAGTTGTGAAATAGTTGTATTTGGATCCGTCTGTAAGAAATTAAGCTAGTTCTTTTGCTTGTTATTTAAGGTGAAACACAGATTAAGTTCTTGATTTGTATTGAAGTGCTTGTTCAGAAACACCCAGCGTTATTTACTGCTGTAGGACTGATGTGGCATAAAAGATTTCTTTGAATTTCTGGAAACAAAATAGGAGGTGCTGCTTAACTTCTTTGAATTACCTTTGTACCACACAAAGGGCATGTATTGGTGTATTTTGTTTCTGTTCCCCCGAAAAGGGTTATTTCAGATCTGAAAAATTCCTTGAAACATACACGAACTAAAAGGGTTATTTCAGATCTGAAAAATTCCTTGAAACATACACGAAAGCAAAACATAATGCATAAAAAGCACAATTGAAAGAAAGTAAAAAATGAAAAAACATAGGGGCAGATTTACGAGGAATAGACACAGCACAGTGCTGCAAGCCATCTTGCCGCGCCAAGCTGTGTTATTAGCAAAGTGCAGGGATATGTCGTATTTAAAGCAATACAATGCATACCTCTGCTGACGCATAATAGGCTGCGTAGTGCCAACGCAGGCACCCTTGCACCATGTGCAAGGGTGCCCGCGCCAGAGGGATGATTGTTTTTGTGCAGGAAGGAATACCTTCCTGTACAAAAACAATCATTGATGCCATTTTCCTACTCCTATGTGTGCACACATAGAAAGAGCAAATAATGAGGAGAAATGAAGGTATTTCTGCTCGTTGCACCATTTTAACACGTCCCTAGGGGAAGTGTTAGAATCTGATGCATTTCCAAGCTTGCAAAACCTTGTAAATCTGAGAATGCGTCAGAATCTATTGGTGTTGTGTGCGAACACCCACAGCAATACCCATGGAATGCCCCTTTGATGCAGAGTAATGTGCAAAAGGCACAAGGTGGTTTTACGTGGACTTGTAAATATGGCTCACCACTGTGCTTCACTGGAGCATCCAAAAAAGGGGTGAGTGGCCTTGTAAATATGCCCCATAGTCCTAAGAATGCTAGTTTCTGTTTGGGGAAGAAAGACAGTTGCTAAGATGTTTAATAACAAAAATGTCTAAATATTCGGGATTTAAAACGCTACCTAGTCTACCGCCCTCTCCACAAATGGAGAAAACATCACCTAATGAACAGTGAAGGGCGGCAATACTTCAAAAAAGTGTAAAAAAGCACCAAAGAGTCAAATTACATTCATAGTGGAATTTGATTAATTAATTGTTAGAAGTACAAAACCATTATTCCGACAACAGACTGAGTAGTTGTTCTGGAGGAGTTTCAACAAAGTAGTTACTATTCTTTAATCTAACAACGATAACATAATTGTAGAGATTCACAGTGCCTAATCTCACTCCCGGTATGTTTCAGGCGGCAGATGCTCTGGACGATCGTGTAGATCAGAGTTTGGCCCAAAACAGAACGTAAATGCTTATCCGCAGGAAAATCCCAGTTTTATTGTCTTTTGAGTATCTACCAAAAACATACTGTATTTGCTACTTGATTATAAAAAAGCCCTATAAGTACTAACTTGCATAACTGGACAGAACAAAACGCCTGTCTCTGTTAACACATCACTGTAAGGGCAAATATCAGATCTAATGTTGGCATTACATGGCAATCTCCCTGAGAGTGAGGGCATCAGGTGGTCTAAATCAAGTGACTGCGTTTGCAGTCTGGAGTGTAACACAGGCCCCTGTGGCGCAAAGGGCATCCAGCCCTCCAGTGGGGTCTCTATCCTTGAAGGGACCCATTCATCCAAGGTCAATGAATATCTGTGAGATATGGGAGTCTTCAAAGCATCAGAGACAGTACAGTCCCCAAATTCCACAATGAAAGCACCCATGCCAGAAATGTTACAGAGTAGCACATTTCTAGATTTCAGTAGTTGGCAGGAATACTTATTGTCAGGAAAGTGAATTACTGGCTAACTAAACTCTCTTATTTGCCCGTGTAAAGTATTTAGGAACATTATATTTTTTTGTTAAAGCATTTAAACACCTACAACAATTTTATAATATTAATTACAATACTTTTTCATTAATTTTACATAACTCACCTTGGCACCCTCGACACTTCTTATGTGATCCACGATCACATACAGAAGCACGCTAGGTAATCTAGATGGAATGTTATCAGAGAAAGAGGTTACAGTCTGATAAGAGCAGTGACTGCTCCAACAAAGCCAGAAATGTGCATCAGTCTTCCATACTATACCTGATAAAGCTTTAGGGGCTTACTTTAAAGCAAAGATATGTCTGGGGGTCACCCAGACGGCAGTGTCTAGTAAAGCTGTGTAAAAGTTAGATTCCGTGAGCCAGAGTCACAAAGAGAAGATCTAGTAAAGAAAAGTGAACTTTTGGCTGCCAAGGCCTCAAAGAGAAGGCATCAGATATAAATGGAACCTCAGCCATTCGTCGTTTGTAAGGTTACTGTAGGTTTCTTGGCTTGAGCAGATGTTTCTCATGAGCCATTTATAATGTAGGCTCCACAAAAGTGACCTGCAGTTTTCGGATCTCGTTCTAAACAGTTTAGATTAGAATACATTGCTTGGGGACTGCAAAAGCATGACCTCTAGCCAGCAAATGATCATGTTTTTTCAGATAGGTGCCTTAGATTCCAATGGTCTTCTAGTGGAAATAACTTATCTTCACTGGAAGGCCAAGATGAAGCTTGTCTACACCATTGTTTAAGAAACGGTCCCTAAATCATTTCAAAATAAGTTAGCATTTTGCTTAACAGCAACCGTTGAGTAAAGTACGATCTTTTTGCTTAAAAGGAATGGTTGGAAAATGTTCCTCTCAGAAGGGTCCCCCATAACTTTTTGCACGCTTACCTCTTCTTTTTGTTGACCTTAGGACTGGGCACTTTACCATTGCTGACCAGTGCTAAAGTGCACATGCTTCTCTCCTAAACAGGGTGGCATTGACATATATCAGATTGGCATATTTAGTTTACTTGTAAGTTCCAGTAAAATGGTATGCCATAAACCCAGGGCCTTTAACCTAAATGCAGTGGTTCTGCAGCACTGATTGTGTTACCCACACAAGTAGCCTTTTAAACATGTTTCAGGACTGCCATTGCAAGACCGGTGTGTGCAGTTTATTGCCATTTCAAATCAACATTTAAAACCATTTGCCAAGCCTCAAACTCCCATTTTATTAAACATATCACCCCTAAAGTAGGCCCTAATTATCCCTAAGGGCAGGGTTCTGTGTAAGTAAAATGTAGGACTTGCACTTTTAAGTTTTACATGTCCTTGTAGTGACAAACACCCAAATTCGTTTTTCACTACTGTGAGGCCTACTACTCTCATAGGATAGCATTGGGAATTACTTAATTAACTATTAAGCTGAAATTCTTAATTAGAAAGTAGTAGCTGCATCATTTTTTATATCTTTGGAAGAATAATGATACATCCTCTTTACTGGTAACGTTGGATTTAACATCACTATTTTAGAAATGCTACTTTTCGAAAAAGGGCATTTCTCTGCTCTCACTGCTCTGTGTGCCTGCACCCTCTCACCAATATACATGGGTGACAGATAAACTTTTGTGCATTCCCCCATGAAAGCCACAAACACAGGAAGGGTAGGTGTGACAGAAACTCATCTGCATTCTTCTGCATTCTGACAGCTGTTTCTGGGCAGGAAGAGAGGGGGGAGCTGGCACTTACACCTGAAAAGGCAGTCCCTTGTTCACCACACAAATGGCTGATTACCCCTTACTGATAGTCTGGAGCCAGGGCTGTGAAGTAAAGGGCCTTTATGCACTTGAAATACTTTCTTTGAAGACACCCCTACTTCATAGGCACAACTGGGTAGGAGTACTGGGTCCCCGGCCCTACCAAGACAGCACACTATTGGGCCTGTGAAGAACTCTGCCAGGAGTGAGGACTGTTGTTCTACAAGGATTGCCACTTTGCTTGACTTCTGCTCTGGTAGAACTGCTTTTCAGCTTTGCTCTGATCTCTGTCCTGCTGAGGACAAACACTGGACCCATCTCACTTGAACCTAGAGTAACTCCCAGGCTGTGCTGGCTTGTCCCATGTTCTAAGGTCTCCGGTCCATCAAAAACCTCCTTCAACACTGCAACAGCACCTGGACTCTGCCATCTGTGAATCCTGCCCTGCCAAGTGGTGTCAATCTATTCTTAGTTCCTTGAAAGGTGATGTTTGCTGTGTTTATCCATCATAACCGACGCATCGATGACTGTATGCCTATCGGAAACAATGTATTGCCCTTCAACGCTGATGCGGCTGCCGTTCGATGGCATCTCTTCAATGAACTGAGTGGCTTGACAACAATGGAAGGCGTGACTTAATGATGGTATATCACCTGCATCATAAAGGGGTTCATCTGTGAACCCTTCATCCCCTGTGTGGATCAGAACTGATGCATTGAAGCTTCAACGTCAACGCTTCCTCTATCCAAGGTACTTTTTCAAAGGGACCTGCATGAGTCCTGTAGTTGGCCTGCCCTCCATCGTGGTCGGCCTGAACTTTAGATTTACTCTGGTCCAGCGTAACCTCAAGTAACACCTAAGCGCTATATGCTTTTAACCACTACTTTTTTATTTATTCGTTACAAATTCATAATTCCAGTTCTACTTATGGGATTGTTGTTGTTTTGGCCTTGTTTTACTGTATATATATATAATATAGTGTCTTGACTGTGGTATTTGTGTGTGTGTTGCACAAATACTTTCAACATTTCCTCCTCAGATCATTCTGACAGCTCCAGACCAAGTTACCAGAGGGTTAGCACTGGTTACCTTTTAGTGTGTAAATAGCTTACCCTGACAAGAGTGGTGGTTCCTGCTTGTGCAGGGTGCATTCTCTAACAACCAAAAACCCCATTTCTAACAGAAAGGTTTATTCATTTTTCTAAAACAGTTAAAAGAGATGCATTTGTAGATTGATAAGCGCCAAGACGCCCACGGGTATATGCAGCGCTTTATAAATATTAAAAATAAATAAATATTGTTCCTTCATTTTACATGTAGAATTGGATGTACTAATTTTGCAGCAATGATGTCAACATGGAAAGCAAAAAGGACGGTTGTTGCAGTGCTTGAATGATCTTAAGCCACAACCCCAACATTTTTTACAATTAGCCATAGACCAGCCATGTGAAAATCAGCCTAGCTCTTGTTCCAAACAACCATGTCAGGAACCCACCCTCAAAGAACAGACTGGTTTAGGTCTCATCAGTGAGGTATAGCTTAATTCCTAAGTCACAGCGACCATTTGTCCCATCTCTGGGCATACTCATTGTATCTAGGGCAACACACTAAAGACAACAAAAAGATGATGGACTGGAATACAGCCCAAGCAATTACCAGTGGCTAAGATTAATTTAAGGCTTATACCATGCCCTTTTTCTTTCCTCAGTGCAACACAGTAAGCACAACAGGTATGCCCAGAAGTGGGTCCCCTGCTCAGCGTGCCCAATAATTCAAACTGCAATCTACAAACAAAGCTTGAATAATACAAAACTGGCCTTGTGAAGTTTGGCTCCCATTCAGATTGAACCTGCACTGACAGTTTTGTGTGGACTATTCCTTTTGGAACAGGACCAGGGCTACTTTGCAAACAGCAGGTTTCTGTCTGAGGTAGCGTGTCGGTAGAAAAATGATTAACTAGGATGTGTCCTTTACTAATTCCCCTTGGCTGAGATTAACTCACGCATTCTGCCCATCACCCTTTTGTTTTACTTCGTATTCGTCAACAAAACATGTGAATTTTATTTTACTATTAACTATTTTGTGGTATTTTAACCCAGTAGGCATATACATTTTTTTACCACTGACTGTTACCATATTTCCTTCACTATTTTCTAGTTATAAGCGTGAGATGGAGTGGTACATTGAATGCCGTGTTCTATTTACATCTGGGTCCATCCACATTCCAAATAGGGATGGGTCTCACTGTTGAAACAAGCAGCAGTCGGATAATGGGACAGGACTGGGGTCATAAAGTACTTACTCATTAGTATACCATTCCCATTTTGACCAGAACACGTTTTTGCATCTCAACTTTTCCAGTGACCATAGAAGCTTAATGTTCTATTTGATTATAGTTTCACATTATTCTTAAACCCTTCATTTTTTAAAGCATAGTTAGGAAAAGCAATCTAGTTAGTTAATTCTGCCATTCTCATCTCTCTAAAGGGGAGGTTGCAGTTGGTTACTTTCAGAAACAAACTTGCCGAAATGTCAGTTGACTGAGAGTCCATCTTCTTTCAAGTGTCTGCTTTGTTGTATTTTGAACTTTCTGTAGAAAAATGCATGGAACTGTCCACTTATTGGTTAGTGTTCAAGGCAATTGAAGTGAACAAGAAAACGACACATCTGATACTGCTGGAAATCTATTGCTTGGGACTTTGCTCACCGTTTCTGCTCCAGCCCTTGGGGCCACGACGTTGCCCGCACTGCCGCGAGGTCTGTTGCCGCTGGATTGAACGCGGACAGGCGGCCAGGGACTTCAACTCCCAGCGTTCCTGGTGGGCCCATTAGAACGCATCACTTGTAAGCGCCAGGAATTGCTTGAGAATGCTCACTGCCTCCCGTAGTGCGGGACGCTGCTGATACTGCTGGACATCTATTGCTTGGGACTTTGCTCACCGTTTCCGCTCCAGCCCTTAGGGGCCACGACATTGCCCACACTGCCGCGAGGTCTGTTGCCGTGGGATCGAATGCAGACAGGCGGCTAGGGACTTCAACTCCCAGCGTTCCTGGCGGGCGCATTAGAACGGCATCACTTGCAAGTGCCAAGAAGCGCTTAAGAACGCTCACTGCCTCCCACAGAGCGGGCGCGCGCGGGCGTGCCCGGGCGTTGCACAGCCAAAGCCCGGGCCCAGGACGGGCCCATCCACGCCCGTCAATGGCCGGAAGAGGCTGGGCTGGGCCAGGTTATTTTAGTTTTTATTTATCAAAGGACTGTACTGACGAGGCTGGAGGCACTATACTCTCACCAGGGTTGGGTAGTGTTACCCAATATACGGACGTGCTTTCCCCCCGTATTAGAATCTCAGGGGGAGGTAAGATCTAGGCCCCTGTCTCCAGTTGTAATTGTCGAAAACAGGCAGGGGGCAGTCCCCTTAGTCACCAAAAGAAAGGGTGGGGGATGTGGGACGACCCCTAACATCTCTATAGAGGCATCCGGCGACCTTAACCCGCCACAACAACTGGGGGAGGTACACCGGTCCGATGGTAGCACAAAGAGGAAAGGCAAAGCAATAGGTAGCCAAGCAAAAAAAATTAAGTCTAATGTACGGCCAAAACCAGTACCTGATATTAAGGCATCTTTGACAGCAGCCCCTTCAGTGGCTGACCTCCCCTTGATGGAAGTTTTGAAGTCTACCCTGTGCAGTATGCTGGAAGAAACGTTACGCCCAATCATGGTTAAGCTTAACTGTATTGAGCAAAGTATAGCATGCCAGTATAAATTAGTACAATCTATTCAACCCCAAAGTTGTGCTGCATCATTATCATTAGAACCCAAAAATGTACCAGGCACTATGCCCATAGAGGGGGTGTCTGGGGCTTTTGGTCCTCCGATTGGCATTGTGTCTCCTGCTGCAAATAGGATTCCTAGCAGTTTAGGAGGGTTGTGTGACAAGCCATCTGAGAGTTTTCTGTCAAAGGGGCTTCCGTTAATGAAGCAACCTGGCCAAGATTCCCTTGACTTAGGAAAGTCTGAGGGCATGCCGCAGGGGTATCCCAATGACGTGCAACCAAATTTAAAAGTTATTGATCCTCTGCCGCAATCCACTCCGCTGGTGGTTATCCTAGGGAACTTTCCGTCTCTCCCAATAGGTTCAAAGGAGGGCTTTTCCCAACTTAAGAATAAGGTCACCCACTGGCTGTCTAGTAATACCAGTGTGGGCCCGACTATTGAATGAAATATTATCATGGTACGCCGTGTTGCTTGGTCGGGAAGGTCTAAGAAATCAAGGGGGGTGATTGTATAGTGGTGAACTTTAATAATTCACTGCCTGTGGAGAACATTTTCTGGGAGGTTTGGGCTGGACTAGCAAACAGGGAACAAGGTATTCAGATTTTGACCCTCACATTTTTTTATAAGGCGGAGCCCCCAAGGCATGATAACCTGAATTTATCACGTTATACGTGGTCCCAGAAGCCGACGGAGCCGACTAGGGCTGGATATCTTATCCCCATGGCCGAGAGGTATAATACGATGGGAAATTGCCACTTTTCATCTATCCTGTAGAGGCCAAATAGATTTGCTGCCCTTTCAAGGCTGAATGACTGTGACTGACTGAGTATAAGATCAGAGCCTCTAGATTTAATTGTTCAGCCCCATGCGCTCGCTGTTCTTTCTCCTCCGGGTGCCAGGTCATCGATACTGTCGATGTTTGAGCTGCCTAACCCTGAGTCATTGGAGGCTTTACCCACTGTACCATCTGAGACACCATCCAAGTTAGAGGACTATAATTTCCTGTCTTGGAATATTGCTGGGCTAGCTGAGAAGATCACAGACCCTTTATGGGTGCAGTTCATCAGGCAGTTCTCTGTGATCTGTCTCCAGGAGACTTGGATGGTGAACTGCAACCTATTTTTGGAGGGGGTACAAAGCCTTCTTTGTCCCTGCCTCCCCATCAGTCAGCGGAAGAGCTAGGGGTGGTTTGGTCATCATTACATCTTTACCTCTGAATTGCAGGATTAAGGATATCTCCTCTGTCCAAAGTGACTCACAAGCTATTGCTTTAAAGCGTGGAAACGCTAGTCTGTGTTTGATTCATTTCTACAATGCATTGAACAGACAGGGGGTTTGTAAAATAATACAGCTGAATGGTTTGTTAGGCAGTATTGTGGTCGTGTCTGTAACAGCCTTATGATAGCAGGGGACTTTAATGTTCACCCGTGCGGTGATCTTGTAATCACTAGTATGGGTGATATGGGTTGTGCCAAGATTCGGGGGCTCCATTTTGAGCACAATGTTCAGGGAGACACATTTAATGATTTGCTCAACGAATACGACCTGATTTCTTCCATGTCTTTTGCAGCACCGTCCAGTAAACAGCCCGTCCCGTCTTTCAAAGGTCGTAGCAGTGGGTCCTTCATAGATCATATTTTGATCTCTGCTAGCCTGCAGTCTATTCTTCATGGTTTTATAATCATGGAGAGTGCATACAGTGACCACAATCCTGTGTGTGTGCATTTGGTGGGCAGTATGCTGAAGTGACAGGCCAAGGGGTGATAGCGCCGGGCGCGCTGAAATCTACAGATGGCAGGCGCCGCCTTAAATGGTCCCAGGTAGCCCCGTCCCTTCTTTATGAAAAGGTCCATGAATCTTGTGCTGCAGAACTCACTTATTGTGTGAAACCTGACTTTCCCATTATGGGCGTTCTTAAAGCTTTTGAAGGGATCGTTTCCAAGGTGGGGACTTTGTTATCTGTCCCAGCACAAAGAACGTTGTCTGGTGATCCCAAATAGTTTAATCCAATATGTTCCAAAGCCAGAGACTTAAAGGCTGCCCTGAAAGCAAAGCAGAGGGATCAACCCGGATCCGTGCTCTCCGTCTGATCTATAAAAGGTCACTGGCAAGCCGTAAGACGGAATTGAAGGAAGCAGCCTGGCAGGAATTACTAGACCAAGCACGTTATGCAGTAGCACAAGATTTTGGGGTATTATCAATAGACCCCTATTTGAAAAGGACAGAGCAGAAGATTTAGGCACCAATATAATGGAAGAGGAGTGGGTGTCCCACTTCAGCCTTATCTTTAAGAGTGCTACAACCTTCTCACGTCCGCAATCTAGAGATCAAAATACTGCCATGGTTGTATTTACCCAGAGTGAAGTGGAGAAAGGTAAAGTATTGTCGGTCTGTCATGTAATAGGGCGCCAGGTCCGGACGGTGTTCCGCCGGACCTTTTTAAATCAAATCATTCCCTCTGGGCTCCGGTCTTGGTGGCCGTGCTTAATGCGCAGTAAAGGCAGGTGGTCCGGAGTCATGGGATACCTCTACAATCGTACCAGTGTTTAAAAAGGGTGACTGTAATATTACGCTTAAACAATAGGGAGGGTGTTTATGGGAATTTGTATTGACCTAGCATTGCTACAATCCCTGGATACTATAAAAAACAATTAATAGCAATGGGTCAGAAATGAATAAAGCTATCTATAGGAACTGTGCATTCACATCAGGATACAATCACGAAATCCAAGTAATTTGTGGTGAAAAAATTGTGTTCCCATCAGATACCCATCCTGTACCGCCCTACATCATTTGGGATCCTTCACCCGAAGGAAGTGGATGCGTATCCACTATGGATTAGGTAGATTGTAGCCTAACCTCTTTGAAGGATACAGAGATGTGATGAAAGAAAAGTAGTATCAGGGGGTAAACTGACTAGCAGTGCAAAGAAATTAGTGGAAGTGCTGTGTGCAAAAATATGTGGATACATTAAGATTGGGTTGCGGAAATGGAAGGTACATTTTAATAGGATCCTATCCACACCCAAGAATAAAAACAGTGCAAAGTAGTATGTAACAAATGACTACTTAGATGGAATCGAGGTCGACATGTTTCTGCAGTGGAACAGGGTCAAAGGATCCCTGCCTGCTTCATCAGGACCTTAACAAAAATGCTACTGCTAATGTGTGATTTATAGTGATATAAAAGTAAAAGTAAAAATCATATCACCTGAAAGGCGCCCATGTAGATGATCCAGATGGTCATAGAATCACATTGGACAAACAAACACACAAAGAGTACACAGTTAGTAACGATAGCTTATAATGAAGAACACATTTCTTGTGAAAAATTTACAAATGCCAATGAATTATTGGTCAACGGTTGCTTATTAATCAACCCATTTAATCGAATCAACATATTGATGGGAAAAACAAACGGATATCACTGTATCCACTCACCCACTATATGGGGAATTCACTCTCCACCTCACCCGGCTACAGCTCAGGTAGAAATGGAGCACCGCTCTATTAGAAGAGAAAAAGGGAATGCTATAGATAAAGGAAGAACTAGAGAGTTTCACTAGACACACTATATTTCAAAAGTCATTGGTATTCTGTATGACGATGCAGCATGGCATTCTGCGACATTCATATGCGCCTACCATTTTTTTTGCGCAACTTGAATCATAAAGTTTCTGTGCATGTCAGCTGTTTCGTCATATTCAAGGCCAGCTTAAAAGTAGAGGGACCGTGTTACATAGCAGTCACCTCGCTACAACCGGTATTATAAAATACGCGTTCCAAGCTAGTTGGCAATATATAAGTTTGACTTTGCATGTACTTTGGTTGCTAAGGAAACCAAGTCGTAAGCATATTTACCAACCTTCGACGACCAAAGGGAAGTCCTGGCTTGTTCTCAAAAGATGCATTCACAATTCCCTGTATATCGCATTCCCTTCTAGGGGAATTCTACCGCAATACCGAATGAGGTATATAAAAGATCTAGAAACGGGGAAGCATAATGTACGCTATGAGTCCCTCTAACTCCAAAAGCATGGTTTGCCCGTATTGCCCTGGCCCACTTACCCGTCCGTCGGTACTCCGGACATCCGTCTTGGCTGTCTTAGTGGGAGGTGCCTAGATGGACAGGAAGCGGCCATATAAACCTTTCTAAGGGGCTACGGTAAAGATCATGTGATCGCGCGAGGGCTTCGCGTCACACTCGCATAGGGCTGATGGGAGTTGTAGTTTATATGCGTGTTTATCACTACAACTGCCGATAATGGAAAACAGACTGCAATCATTTTCGAGCCTTGAATCTATGTTATTGCGAAGATTTTTTAAAACAAGATCACTCTCTGGTTATTCTAATGTGGTCTGAGCGAGTGTGATTAAAGATTTCGAAATTCAAAAATTCGCTCCAAGCCACATCAGGAGAGCGCTGTGCCACCAGTTTAGAAAACGCCACTCATTGGATAATATCGGAAATGCTGCAGGCATATTGGCCGAAAAAGTTTACTAGGAACATTTACCGCTGGGAGGCAGAAAATTCTTGAAACTTGGTCTCACCCTCATGAAAATATGCTATAATATTTGTTGGAACTGTACAAATTGGGGATTATCTCCTCTATAAGATCTTCATCTGCAGTAATCATACATCTAACGGAGCACCTTGATCTCCGTAGCCCTAATTTACTTGATACTGGGTCACATACAATAGCTACTATTAGTGCTCAGGAGAAGACCACCCAATAGCCAAAAGGATGTAATGCCATGTAATTAGTGGAGGACTACAAGGACATATTACCCTGAATTATAGACCGATTTCCCTTATAGACTCTGTGGTTCAGGTAGTAGGTGGAGTTGTATTAAATCGATTGGTTGCCTGGACGGAAGATAAGAAGATTCTCTCTGAAATCCAATATGGGTTCCGCCCAGGACACTTTACCTTAGCACAATGCCTTAACCTTTATCTGATCCTTGGAAAGTATATGGTTGCCCGCCAGGGGACAATCTACATGGCCTTCATGGATCTCTCCTCCGCTTTTGATTGTGTCAACCATTTCGGAAGATGTGGCAGTCCATGAGGACCATGGGGGTGGAGGCTAACCTGGTTGACTTTCTGAGGGATTTGCACAGGGATACAAACGCAAACATCAGATTCGCCCAGGATCTCAGGGTTTCTAGGGATTTTAGTACTGAAAGGGGTGTACAGCAGGGGTGCATTCTAGCCCTGTTTCTCTTTAATCTTTATATCAATGATTTAGACAAGACTTTGTTAGAAATAGGGGCTGATTTCCCATATGTGGGGTGAAGGGTCTGCCTGTTCTGCTTTATGCAGACAACGCGGTTCTCCTAACTCGAACCCCAAGAGGTTTGCAGACTCTGCTTGACTCCTTTCCTTCCTTCATGGCAGAACCCGACCTGGCTATAAATAATTCAAAATCCTATGTAATGCAAGTTGGGTTGCGTCCTAAGAGGTAATACTCCTTTAAGGTGAACGCAGAAAATGTGCCCGCAACTTCAACCTTTTCCTATCTGGGCATCCTATTGGATGATAATTTAGATTGGGGTCCTCTAGTTCAGAGAATTAGGAGGGAGGTGATAAGAGCTAATGCAGCGATTTTCAACTTTGCCGCAAAAATGGGCAAGCGTCTGATTGCGGCTATGCTGAAAATTTATCAGGCAAAGAGTGTGGCGATTGCCAGTTATGGCAGTGAACTGTGGGGATACGCAGCATCGGAAGGAATTCAGGTGGCAGAAAACAATTTTTTAAAACAGCTGCTGGGAGTGCCTAAAGGAACCTCCAATCTAATAGTACATGGGTTAACATTCATTTGTGATACATTGGCCATGCGCCCATTGCTTTTTTAGCTCAATTGCTGGCTAAATAAAGATCTTGGCCTTAATCACGAACTACTGAAAGATGTTTTTAGCCTGGACCACATTTTTAATATTCCGTGGTTAGAATATTTAAAGAGCTGTTTTGGAGAGCTGGGGCACCCGGACCTTTTTTAAGACCTGATCTTACTACCGCAGCGGATGTAGCTTTTGTGAAGAAATCTTTTATCATGCTTAAAAAATGAAATAGAGATGGGTTAGAATTGTCTAAAATTAGCGTCCGAAAATTCGTGATGCTTAAAACTACCCCAGATATGGAGCCATATCTTCGGTGGCCTCTGTCGGCCCATGAGCGGTTTTTACTGACCATGTTTCGAATGGATTATTTCCATTTTTTACTTGCTGTCCCGCAGGGGTGCCATAGAGGACAAGTGTTAGCACCCTGTGGTATGACGGAGTGTCTCCACAGGACTTGCTGCACTTCATGTTTTTCTGTAGCTTCTATGAAGCTCCCCGGAGGTTCTTTTTAAAATGGGTTTTAAAAAAGTTACATTTTACTCAGGTCCGCCCAGCCCTTTATTTTTTACAAATGCTTAAGCCAGAATGTATCCCATTTGTGGTTGGATTCCTGAAATGCTCTCTGAGGTACAGAAACTGTATGGAACTCTAAACTTTTCTTTTTATATATTTAACGGTTGTTTTAGCTGCTATCCCCGATGAGGGCTCATGCTCCACCCAGCTGGTTGTCCTATTTTTCCTGTCTATTTAGCACTTTCTCTTGATCATTGACCATGGTGTATTCATACCCCCTTACTCTGTTAGAAATGGCTACTTATGTAGCGTGTTTTGAAATGTATATTTGTGCTTTGTATATTTTAATGAAGATGCATAACTTTTATGGTTTTCTATTGTGTAAACCGAATAAAGTATTTTGAAGCTGAAGCTGACTATCCACATGTCTAGTTTCACAGTGTGTGTCCGCTGTTCTTAGTTGTCATATTACACTTTACTGACAATAATGTTCCATTTTCAAAGCCAATTTCTACAATTAAATTCTAGCTGATTTCCAAACGAGGGCATTTATGTTTACATCCTGGCTGTGTCACTGCTTTTATCAAAAATCTACTGCCATGGCTAATAAGATTTGGCATTAGTGCAGCTCTATTATCTGCCTGATTACTTGAAATGACCATATTGGTCAATTACCAAGAATGCCGGGTTAATGCTTTCTTCTATTATGAGCACGTATGCCTATTTTATGTCTCCTGATACTGTGCTGAAAACAAAGGGGTCAGAAGAGGAAGATCGAATTGTTTAGCTTACCTCGTTTGTAAAACAATATGTATATTTTTCTTAGTTTCCTTAACAGATACTCTAGCAATGAGAGTTGCTTTGGGAGCAATGTGTTGCATGTCAAAAACAGTGCCATTCACCGTGCGCGTTCAACACTATTTATAGGGAGAAAAATAGGATGGGTTTTAGAAGTGTAAACTAAATAACAATAGTGTTTTGTGAATACTTGTACGCTTTTTTAAAAACTAAATTGAATCGAGAGGTTTAAATGGAACAGCGTTATACACTTCTCAGATTTGATCGACCTAAGGACCTCAGGTGCCTGTGAATCGCAAAATCACAGGTTTTGACACAGCAAAACACCATTTTAAAATGTACCTAAACCCTTCTACAAGTCTAAAAAAAATTCCGACCTTCCTTTTTTTATGCATTATATATCGCAACTAGGATGGGGCATGAAAGAGGGGTCAGTTTCCTATTTGAGATTCACAATGTAATGCATCACTGTTTGGTGAGTGCAATTTGGTCACAAACCATTGATTAGGTACTGATTCTGAGCTGGGTGGTAATAGATTTGCAAAGGGAAGCTCCCCTCATGGTACAGATTTGCCTTTGGAAATTATGTTCGTAGCCTCTGGGGGGAAGCAGGCAGTGGGTCAGAGGACAACAGCCTGTGCTCTGGTGTGTTCTGAAACACAACACATTGGTTTAAAGGCAGCCCCTGGCTTTTAACGGACATTGGCTTCTTTAAAAAAAGGCTTTCCATTCAAGAATTCAAATACAGGGGTGACAGTCTGCTGGCTGCTGCAGGTTTCCATTCCAGCACTCATAATCAAGCACAGCAGGCCAAAAATTGTGCCCTACCTAATTAATATTTATTAGATAGGTTGTTTTGTAATCCTCGGTCAGTGAACAATTTCTGATCCTACCTGTTTATACAAATGTCACATCACAAATTGCATTTGCAGACCAGTTAGCGCGCAAATTCAACATTAATTGCCTGTGTTTGGGAATTGTACATCAGACACCCATAATATCCAGGCTGTTAGACCAGTCAGCCTTAGGGTGGTCTTCCCTCAAACGTTTTGCCTACTTGCCGACAGTTTTACTGAATTCCTTTTGTTGGTCTTAGTACTCTGAGCACTTACACCACTGACAACCAGTGCTAAAGTGTACATGTTTCTCCCCTACAACATAGTTTGATTGACTTATCAACAACTGGCATATTTAATTTATCTATAAGTCCCTAGTAGAGTGCACTACATGTGCCCAGGGACTGTAAATGAAATGCTAATAGTGGGCCTGCAGCACTGATTGCGCCACCCATACAAGTAGCAGTTTTATGCTGTCTTAGGCCTGCCACTGCAGAGCCAGTGTGTGTAGTTTGCACTGCTGTGTCGTCTTGGTTTTCAAAACCCCTTCCCAAGTCTTAAACTTCCCTTTTTTTACATATAAATCACCCCTACGGTAGGCCCTAGGTAGCCCATAGTGCACGGTGCTGTGTAATCAAAAGGTGGGACATGTACTTTTAAGTTTTACATTTCCTGGTAGTGAAAAACACTCAAATCTATGTTTACCTACTGTGAGGCCTAGCGTATAAGTGTAATAAGGACTTTTGAATGTTTACCTATGAGGTTAACAAATAGGTTAACATTGGAAATTCCTTACTACACTTATACGCTGTGATTCCAGATTGAGAAGGAGTAACTCTATCATTTTTCATATCATCGAAATGGTGATGATAAATCCTCTTTACTATTAAAAGTTGAATTATCATTACCCTTTTAAAAAATGGCTTTTTTAGAAAGATGCAAAAAAAACATATGACGGACAGAATGTTGAACAATGTCAAACATTTACCCCAGTTTAGAGATCTGGGCCTAAATCCATCTTTTTTTCTACTCATGCCATTCCAGTTTAAACCCAGATATATGCAAATCAGTCTTGACTCTGCGCCCTATGGGAACAGTCCAGCCCAAACTGACAGGCCAGGTCCTTCCTGGACTAGAAACAAGCATCCTAGGACCGGTTTCTGCCCTCATCAGCCAGGCTAGCTTGATTCCAGAGGCATGGAGAGCATAGGACCCACGTCTGGGAATACCGGTCCCATTCAGGCTGACAAATGCAAAAAGAACATATGATGGACAGAATGTTGAACAGTGTCAAACATGCACCCCAGCACAGAGATATGGGCCTAAATCCATTGTTTTTTCGCTCCCCGTGCCATGATGTTCATGATTTGTGTGTCTTTTACATTTAGAAAGATGGCATTTTTATCTGCACTTAGCCCTGTGTGCCTGCAGCTTGTCTCCAATACAGAACTGGGGCGGATAACAGCTGCACTTTTGTGAATGTTCATCTGGACAGCCACAACACAGGAAGGATGGGTAGGGTGGGAGGGAGGAGTGGACATCTACACCTGAATAGGCTGTGTCCTGTCCCTTCACAAAGAGCTGCATAGCTTCTTGGAGTGACTCTGGAGCCAGAGCTGGGAGGGCAGATCTCTGTGCATTTCAAAGCTCCTCTTTGAAGTCAACCCCACTTGAAAAGCACAACTGGGTATTCGAATTTTGCCAGGAGGAAGAATTGTTGTGCTGCTATAAGGTCTGCTACTCTGCTGGACTGCTACTTTGGAAGAAGTGCGTTTCTGCTGTGCTGCCCTGCTTCCTGCTACCCGCTAACCTCTGCCCTGTTGAGTAAGGGCTGGACCCATCTCACTTGAACGCAGAGTGAGTCCAAGGAATATTGGCCTGCCCCCTGTTCTAAATTTTAAGGATATCAAGGTCTTTTCATCAACCTGTAACATCACTTGGACTTTGCTTGCTGCAAGTCTTGCCAAGTGGTGCCAATCCAGTCCTGGGCCCTTGGGAGTGGCTATAAAGTGCTGCAACTGCAAAAACCAAGACATCTACGCCATTGTACTCATCAGAACAGACACATCTCCGTCAATGCTGACACATATCGGAAGCTGCTAGTATCGCGTACATCGCTCTGCTCGGGAACCCGTTCACCTTCATCGATGACAAGACATCGCTGTGAGGATCAAGTACATCACTTCACTGACTTCTCATCGCATCGCCTCCACTCCCGACGCATCCTCAAATTTCACAGCTTGGAATTGACGCATTGCCTCCATCATAAGGATCAACAATGAGACATCGCCTCCTCGGCTCCCCACAATCTTGGATGTTGATGCATTCAAGGTACTTTATAGTGGACCAAGGCTGGCTCCTGAATCTGACCCACTCTCCATTGCGGTTAGCCTGAACTTTTGATTTTAGCCCAGTCTAGCGCTACCAGATAGGCCCAATTGGTGCTTTAAACATTTAAGCACTATATTTTCATTTTTTCTTTAAAGAATCATACCTCCAGTTATATATAGTTTGGGTCTTGATTTTTTCATACAAATATATGTTATGTTTCTGAACTGGTGTGGAGTCTTTTTGTGGTGTTCTTACTGTGTTACTGATTGAAGTGTTACACAAATACTTTGCGCATTACCTCTTAAGATAGGCCTGACTGCTCTGCACCAAGCTACCAGAGGGTGAGCACTGGTCAATTTAAGGGATGTACCATGTTACAACGCATACCATTACAACTACCTACTATTACAACGCGACCATTACAACGCATACCATTACAACGCATAGCGCTTTGAGGTGCTGGATAGTGGTAAGTATAATTTACTATTCTAACTCCAGTCCCCGTGGACACTAGGGAAGGTGTTGGATAGTAAATTATACTTATTCCCTATCCTAGAGCGCCCCCCAGCGCAATGCGTTGTAATGGTATGCGTTGTAAAAGTTGCGTTGTAATAGTAGGTAGTTGTAAAAGTTGCGTTGTAACAGGTGTATACCCAATTTAAGGTGTGTATCTGACTAGGATAGAAATTCTGCTGGGACAGGGTGCATACCTCTGCCAAACAGTACATGTGGCCACTGCATGTGCAGTCTTTTACAAATGTTTTCTTCACATATAGGTCAGATATGTTGGGGTTAATTTTATTGAAGCCCCATGGTAATTATTACATTCCACTCAATAAATGCTCTTATAGCAAGAGTTGTGTCCTAAATTATATTGTGGTGGGAAAGGTTGATATCAGGGACTGCCAAAGCTTTTTGACGTGATAGGCATGCTTTTCTATCATTTGGACACCTCTTCATTGCCCAAACCTATAACACTTGGCAATGCTGGCACCAATTAGTAAGAGGTATTGGGATAGGTAAGGAGGTGAACTGGTGAGAGTAGTAAAAACCCCATGTGGATAGGTGGTCTCTGTCTATTGCACAAGCCCAATGAGAAACTTGCACCGTATTCTAGGTTTTCATTACCCGGATGGGCTGTCCTCCCCAGACCCAACAGAGAAAAAGTGAGGCAGTATGGTGTCTCAACTCTTAGTCCTTCTCAGCATGTCAACAAGCTCATCAATCATTCTTGGAGAGCCATTTGGAGTGTCTGCCTGATCATAGGTTAACGTCCATGCATTTTCCCTTTTAGCAGCAAGATTTGACATCACAAAGAAAATTGGAGTCCTTCTACATAAGACACTACTCAGAATAAAGTAGCGAGTTTAGTGCAAATGCTGTTCTTCTACACATTGCTAAATAGAGCAGAGCTGGGGACTCATTTAGTTAGGAAGCCATAACCACAGAAAAGACGTTCTATTTCTCACTGTTGCTGAGAGTATTTGCTGCTGTGTATTCTTTTAAATGTGCACAGCAGTAAAAACCTGGACGACTCGCAGGGCTATTTTCTACTGTTTGGTAGCAAATATAATAATAGGCCAAACACCAATGTTTCCAAACCCACCTTCAAAGAGTACTCACTTTTTGTAACCCCTCTCCACCCAGGCATTACCACCCCATGGAGAGAAATACCTTACTTCCAGATGACAATGTATATTCTTTATTACATTTTAATATTTAAGAATTTGGTATGTTCAGAATCGACAACATAAATCAACAGTAAGTGCCCACATAACCTGAATAAGTACAAATACTAGGAAGGGTTTTTGGGTTTCTATTCTATCAAATGTTATCCGACTTGATCCTATCTGCAGCGTCATCCCCAAACCTTTTGCCTTCACCCGCATGTTTTATGAACCTGTAATGCTGGTTTTTATTACTCTGCACACTTCACTGCTAACCAGTGCAAAAATGGTTGTGCCTCTTGTTTAAACATGGGAATCTGGTGTACACCCATTTGGCACATTTAATTTATGTGTAAGTCCCTAGTAAAGCAGTACTATTTGTGTTCATGGGCAGTACAGTAAATGCTACTAATGGGCTTGCAACACTTATTGTACCATCCACTTACGTAACTCTTTTAAACATGTCTCCGTCCTGCCATTTCAGCCTATGTGGACAGTTTTAAACTACCATTTGGATTTGGCAAAATAAAACTCTTGCTGGGCCTAAACCTTCCTTTGCAATAGATATTAGCCACCCCAAGGTAGGCCCTAAAGATCCCACAGGGCAGGGTTTAGTGTATATGAAATGTTGGACATGTATTTTTAACTTTCACATGTCCTGTTTTTTAAAAACTCTCAAATTCGTTTTTTACTACTGCAAGCCCTAGCTCCCCATAGAAGGCACGTATTACCATATAACATTGAATATGTGATAACTTTCAATCGGGAGCACTTAGGAATATTGAGTTTAGTGTCTGAAGATTTGCAATTTAAAACCCTCTTGAATGGTACAGCTGCATTTTAAGTCACAGTTTTGACAATGCCACTTTGAGAAACTTTACAAAAGGGGGTGGTGATGGACAGAGCATCTGAATCAATCAAACACTCACACCCAGTCAAAAGATCTGGGTTTTAATCCATTACCATTCTTTAGCCCACTCTGCCACCCCAGTTCAGACATGGCTATATGCAAATCAGTCTGACCCTGTGCCTCATGGAAACAGTCCAGCCCGAACTGCCAAGCCATGTCTTCCCTGGACTGGAAACAAGCTTCCACAACCACCCCCTTTTGTACCGCTTTTGGCCGCCATAAGTGTGGCAGGGTATGCTCAGACGTGAGTCCCTTGCTGGCTGGAATGCCAGAAACCAGTCCTCGGAAGCTTGTTTCCGGTCCAGGGAAGACATGGCTTGGCAGTTCAGATGCCTACCATAGCTCATCGGAACCGACCTGCACAATGCATCTTTAAAGCAGGATCTCGCAATGCTCTGCAACCAGTACTTAAGATACGTCGTTCAATGGGCTTGACTTGGTCCCTTTATCGGGTCCACACACCATCGCGGTCGGCTTGAACTTGTGACTTTGTCATGGTCCGGTGCAACCAGATAACCACAGTTGGCAATCTGTGATTTTAGGCACTATTTTCAACTAATTCTTAAAAATTGCATATCTCCGGTTCTACTGATAGGATTTTTGTTGTTTTGGTGTCGAATAATTTATTATTCAGGCCTGGATTTATTCGAATTGTATAATACGTTCATAAAAGCCAAAACTATTAAAAATATAAAAAACTTTAAAAAGATGAAACTCTCCAATATTGTTAAAAACATCTGTCTAGACGGATGCAAAGAAACCCTTAGTGCAAACGTTCATGGACTAACTAAATCATGACAAATGTGCAAAAAATCTATTCTGGGTAAATACTTCCGAAAGGTAGCAGGACATAATAAAGCCACAAGCCTACTTATCTGCCCATTTTAGTTCCTATTTAAAGATGTGCTTTTTAAAGTTCAGGATGGGGGTGTATGTCTCTAAGGATTTATCCCCCTCTTGGGTGACAGGTTTTAACTCAGAACGTTGTCGCTTATGTGGATTCCGAAAGGAAACCTTGGCCCATTTGTTGTGCGCCTGTCCAGCCATGTTGACCCAAAGGAGACAATACCTAAAGGCAATCTTTATCAATCTGAACATTCGCTCTAGCAGACAAGCAGTGATAATCTGGCTGGAGGGCTCGTCATGCATCTTGTCTTGCCAAGGAGTTAAGTTTATGAGATTAGTCAACAGCTGTCTATTGCAAGCGGATGATCTTTAACCATAATTGCATGTAACATATCCCCATACTTTTATTCTGGTTGGTATATAATTTTAACTTTTTGGCTGTATTCTGATCTAAACATAGTTTTAGAATGATTTTATAATAACAGAATTTTATACACTTGAAATGTATGAGAGAAAGAGTACGGATGTAAAATGAGCACTTGCATAATGATATTTCTTGCTGTTCGAGTATATGAATCTCACTTATTTTATGTAGGGGGGGATTGTGATGATTTTAATTAATCAAGCAATAAACATTAAAAAAAAATACAACAACGCAGAGGGGTGGACAGTGACTGTAGAGACAAAAATGGTGGGCGTAATTATTCAAATTTATTCTCATATAGACAAAGTAAAAAAATTCTCATCCTCTGGGCCTTATAAAATTTACAAAACAGCACTATGTGCTATGTGAAATGGTCAGACACGTTGTCACAAGGACATTTAATAAGAGCTACTGACCGGTCATTAAAAGCAGGATAAGTTATCAGTCGATGGAATGTATTTAACCTATATCTACTAAGGTAAAACCTATGTCTGGTCTTTTGGACAAAGACTAGATAAGGTTAAATATCATTAGTTAACAAAACCAATCTATTATTGAGGACACTAGGTTTTTCAAGCCCAGCCACGAGTCTGGGATTCTCAAACAGAACAGGAGACCTGTTTACAATCTTTTCTAATAATTTGTAATAGTGTATCATCTGAGGCAAAGTACTCTGGGTGTCCTAGATCAGAGCACAGGTTTTATTTATGTCAACCAATGGATTTTTAGGGAAGAGGGTGAGTTAAGACAGTACTCTATAATCTCCTGGTTGATCTTAGTCTTTTCTGAAGTCCAAATCTTGTGCCAGAATAGAACTGTTTGTGTTCTGGCAGCATACAATAGGAATGGAGCAACCATTTCAGAGTGACAGATTACCAAGGCATAGCTCCAGTGGGACTGATATAAGAGTCCTAAAAAAGGAATCCTCCTCCGATTGAAGAGGTTGACATTTACTGGACCGCCAGTCCCCTGCCCCATGTAGGGCAGATGACAAAGACTTAGCCTTGTAAATAGCTAGCATTTCTTCAAGTGGTTTCTTGCCTAATCTAGTCGCAAAGTTCTGAACTGTGTTAATGGGCCTCATGAAATGTAGTTTCCTAATGATGATCGCTTGGTTTCTAGGACCCCCCATCTATCGTACACAATGCCCTAATAGAAAAAAGAAGGGGTGAAAATAATTTCAGTGTCCGAAATCATAAGATCACAACAACTCATTTTTCTCCTCCTGCATTTCATTATTCAAGTTTTACTGAGGTTGACTAAAAGCCCCAGGTCTTTCATGTAATCTACACAGCAGGCAAGTAGCCGTTGCAGAGCCAGAGGGGTGTGGGCCATAAAAATGGCACCATCCGTATAGAGGAGTACTGAAATCACCCATTTACCAACTAGGGTGAGATCAACACAGTTTTCTGCTAGAACATTGCCTATATTGCTGATACATAAATTAAACAGGAAGGGGCAAGGACACACACTTGTCTGACTAGCTGTTCTACACAAAAAAATTGGTTTGTTCCCCCTTTAGTCCGTAATGTACCCTGGCTATGCTCCTCGAATATAACTCCCTCAAAAATTAAATAATGGGAGAATCCACCCCAAGTTTAGGCACTATAATTCACAGTTTGTCGTGTATTGTGCATAAAAAGTGGAAGATAGGTTAACAAAATCTAGGAATATATTGGTATATTTAATCTGGGTATATTTACCAACTTGGAAATTTAAAGTAAGGCCCTGTTCTATAGTTCTGCGCCCACTACAGAAACCATGTTGCTAGCCTGATAATATGTAATGCTTACAGCCCACTCTTCCAATCTTCCCAAAAGTAATGTGCCCTGCACTTTCACTATACTTAGTCATATTGGGCAGTAAGAGGCCGATAAGTAAGTGTATATATATAGCGTGCAACCACCCGAAGGTGTCTTAGGGCTGGGGGGAGACCCATCGGCAAGGAGCCGGAGGCAAGAGCTGAGCAGCTACCCCTAGATGAAAGATTCATAAAGAGCCAGGTCTTCAATTGCTTCCTGAATAATGACCGGCTGGGTTGGCAACATAGGGGTAAAGGTAAAGACTTCCAGAGATTCCCCGCACAGTAGGAGAACATCCTTCCACCCCATCTTGTTTTCTTTATTCTGGGAACGATTATCATTTTAGGTGAGCTAGATCTTAGAGGCCTGCTGGGGGGTATACCAATTGAACATATACTGGAAGTATACAGGACCTGCCTGCTAAAGTGCTTTGTGGACCAGGCAAAGTTTCTTAAAATGATCCTCTTCCTGACGGACTGCCAGTGCAGGCACTGCAATGATGGGGAGATAGATGCAAACTTCGGAATTTTTTAGAGCCTTAAGGACCCTAAGCAGAAAAAAACCAGAAGAGATTATGTGATTCATTTGTTCTGAGAATCCATGTTTAGTATAAAAAATGACACCCAGGTTCCTCACATTTTGCACCGGCACTGGAAGCAGGCCAAGGTCATCGAGGCACCAAGACGAGTTCCAGAAGGTGGTGTCCTTTCCTAATAGCAAATTCTCATTTTTTCAGAGTTCAATTTCAGTGAGGAATGATCACCCCTTTTATAAATAATAATATTAATTACATTTACTTTGTTTTTCCAAATAGGTCCCAGAATTTTCTTAGGCGTGTTTTCACTTTTTTTAATGTTGAAGTGCTGCAAAACTACTTTACACATTGCCTCTAAGTTAAGCCTGACTACTTTGTGCAAAACTACCAGATTGTTAAGCAAAGGTTACATTTGGGGTTTGCTTGTGTTTCACCCTTCCAAGAATTGTGGTTACTAATTGAGTAGGGTCCCCCTATACACACACACACACCATTAACCCAAGTCCTGTGGCGGTTTGCTACATTTGTCTTGGTTGAGGCATGCTACGAACTCTAGAGTTTTAAATGAGTTTAGAGAGGCTTATTAATGAAACACCAAAGCCACTATTAAACTCAATAATCAAATGGTACAAGACGGTACCTAAATCATTGATTCTCCTACATATAAAAAGGGGTAATCTCAAGTAAAGGATTTCCGTTTCCCAAAAGTGTTAGAGATCCAGTTACGGGTAGGGATAGCTCTATCCCACTTAGGCAGAATAAAAGCAGACAAATGCCAGTTTTACACAGGTAGACCTAGAAAAGAAAGTGCCAGCTGCAGACGACTCAAACCTTCATTTTGGATGGGTACATTGATAGAACAATTTATAATGTAAAAACTAGCCACCTAAGGTTAAATGTATGCAATACACATTACAGGATTGATAGTTATGGGCTTTCAATTGTCAATGTTTTCATTCAAATCTAGTAGAATTCTTGAAATCGATGGGTGGTTTAATGGATCAAGCCACATCAATGAACATACTCCACCAAGCCATCGGTAATGCCTTTGTGACTGCGTCCCCCAGAAGACTCCCAAAACAAGCGGAACTGCATTGGGATTGGAGTTAGGGTGATAACTGGTGTGAGGAGCTTGAGAGGACAGAAAAGAATGAACCCAATCAAAATCCACTTGGATAAAAGAGATCTAAGATGCAGATAATTCATAACTCTGGATAATCTTCAAATCAGTCATGGAAAAGATGAAACATAAAATATGCCTATCTTGTAAATGATGCTTCGATGTGGCTGAATGACTTACCCTTGGTGGCATGAAACAAGGAGAGGGTTTTTAAGGCATTGGAAAACCATATGCAGTGGTGGAGAATCCAACTGAATGCATCAAGTGCACTGTCGTGCAGAATCCAGCATACACGTAGTGATATAGGTTTGGATGCCGGGATAAATGACCATCAAGCAGGCATGGGATGCTAGAGTTATCATAACTGATGACCACGTTAGGAAGGATAATGGCAATGCTGCTGTCACAAGAATATTGGATCTTTAGGGGCTTATTCCTGAGATGCTTGCACCCCTGGAGCGTTACTTTTTCTGATGCTCTGGTGGCGCAAACCTCTTGACCATAATATGAGGCCATGAAAAGTCACTTAGCTTGGCTTTGAATGGCCTCATAGACGTGGAGTAAGACAGAGCAGCGCAAGTTGTAATGAGGAGCAATTATTTTATTTCCACCCCTTTTATTCCTCTTTCCGTGTGTGCAGCACACATAGAAAAAGGAGAACCCCTTTCAGGATTGTTTTCGTGCCGGAAGGTGCCCCTTCCTGCATAAAAGCAATCCCGCATGCAATGCAGATAACTTTGCACCATGGTGCACGGGTGCCTGCATTGGCACTAGGCTGAGCCAGCATAGGGTCAAAGTACAGGAATGCACCATATTGCATAAATAAGGTGCATTCCTGCGCTCTCATATTAGCATAGGTCAGCACAGCAAGAAGACTTCCTGCCCTGTTTAATGCCAATTTCCCATAAATGAGCCCCTAAACCTGTGCAAGTTCATATTTTTAGTAAACAGTAGAAATATTATTTTAATATTACTTTGAATCATTTAGTCCAATACAAAAACACTTGTCTCTGATTGTATTGAAATGGGGCATGCACATGTAAATCAGCATGCTTTTAAATCCTCTGTCAGAATTGATGTCTTCTAGCAAGCCCCGAAAGGCCCATCAACTAGCTAGCTGGAGGATCAGGACTATTGTCCTGAGATGGTGCAAAGTCACCTGCTGGCTCCAAGGCCTCCAGGTGTGTATCTTCCTTGCTTTTGATTAAGAGGCAATGTTTCCTTTATGTGGAACAGTAGTGGAGCAAATATCCTAATAATTTATCTGAGGGAAAGTAGAATGTATGACTTGGACTACCTGTTTTCAAATCTCTCTGGATTTGTCTGTGCCATACTCTGGGAAAAGGTGATTAAGACAAGTTTATGGGAAGGTTAAAATTGGCATGTTAATTTACACCAATATAGTTAGACTTTTCAATCATGAAATAATGCCAAGTTCCACCTGAAATTAATCTATGAGCAATTGAATCAAGAAGAGAACGTACTGTACCAATAATCTAATGAGAGATGTTTCACTTATTCCAGAAACCTTATTAGACTGAACTTGCCTTTCAGAACTAGAATCGCTTGTTTTCTGGTCAGGTCACACTGACATTGGCGTACAGTCACTACTGTTGGTACCTTCCCTACCTGCCCACTTTTGAGGCACAGACATCTGCTACTGGCACCTCCAGTTGACCAGAGCATGCCTTCTCCAAGCATTATGGTTGACTATGTTAAATAGAAAAATCTTCAGCAGTAGGATACAAATTAGAAGTGTTCCTCACTTCCTAGCCATAGAACAGTAACACAAAATTAAATTAGAACATTTTCTTAGGCACATTGAAAGACCAGGATGAATTACTAGAATCATTTAAGCAAATAAGCAACATCCTGACCTTTAGAAGCTCTTTCCTTCACTTGCAACTGTGCATCAGTTGATGTTGCATCTGCCTTTGGTCACTAAGAATAATGTATGACATGGACTACCCGTTTTGAAATCTCTCTGGATTTGTCTGTGCCATACACTGGGAAAAGGTGATTGAGACAAGTTTATTGGAAGGTTAAAATTGGCATGTAAATTTACACCAATAGAGTTAGACTTTTCAATCATGAAATAATGCCAAGTTCCACCTGAAATTAATCTATGAGCAATTGAATCAAGAAGAGAAAGTCCTGGACCAATAATCTAATGAGAGATTGTCCACTTATTCCAGAGACCTTATTAGACTGAACTTGCCTTTCAGAACAAGAATGGCTAGTTTTCTAGTCAGGTCACACTGACATTGGCGTACAGTCACTACTGTTGGTACCTTCCCTACCTGCCTACTTTTGAGGCAAAGACATCTCCTACTGGCACCTCCAGTTTACCAGAGCATGCCTTCTCCAAGCATTATGGTTGACTATGTTAAATAGAAAACATCTTCAACAGAAGGTTTCCAATTAGAAGTGTTCCTCACTTCCTAGCCATAGACCAGTAACACAAAATAAAATTAGAACATTTTCTTAGGCACTTTGAAAGACCAGGATGAATCACTAGAATCATTTAAGCAAATAAGCAACATCCTGACCTTTAGAAGCACTTTCCTTTACTTGCAACTGTGCATCAGTTGATGTTGCATCTGCCTTTGGTCACTAAGAAGACTTTTTCAACTTTAATCTTCTGCATTATGGTAACCAGACCATCATAGTCGGATTCATGGATCCCATGTGTGATGTGACCTCAATACATCTCAGCTATTGAAGTTTGATACCGATGAAAACAACTAAACCCTGAGGTAACTTTGTTCACTAGGCCAACCTTGTAAGCCCTAAACAACCATGTGTGCTTGTGAGATAGTTTAACCTTGGCTAGCATCCAACTGTAGAAGCCCAGATGATTATCATTTAAAGCCTGATGGACAAAGCCTGGGTTATAACATTTAGAAATCTGTTTTTGTTCCTGTGAGTAGAGAAGATTTTGAAATCATAAAGGCTTCCCAAAGAATCCCAGAGGCCCTCCTTATTGTAATCAATCAATCAATCAATCAATCAATCAAGAGACTTAGAAAGTGCCACAACTCACCCGAAAGGGTCTCAAGGCTCTGGGGGAAAGGAATGCTGATCTCTCACAGGCACTGTGGTTCAGTTGAAGAGCCAGATCTTGAGGTCCTTCCTGAATTGGGGCAGTAACAGTGATGGTGTCTCGGGCCAGATAGGTGGAGCATTGGTCTTGGTGGGTGGCAGGAATGCAAGGTGGTGGTTGAGGTATGCAGGTCCTGTGTCATGTAAGGCTTTGTATGTGTGCATGAGGAGCATGAAGGTGAATCTTTTGTTGTCTGGGAGCCAGTGGAGGACTCTCAGGTGGCTGGTGATGTGGCTGCAGCAGGGGATATTGAGAATGAGTCTGGTAGAGGTGTCCTGGATGCTTTGCAGTTTCTTGAGGAGTTTCTAGTTGTAGATTTCCTGCAGTAGTTCAATGAGTAACAATAATTCATATTGATTTTCCACCAGCTGGAAAATTGCACAGAGAAAAAATAATGTGGCTGTGTCCATTTGGACTGGCCACTTTTTTATCCAGGTGTAAAAGCCCATTCTACACTCCTCACAAAATAAGGGGATGCTCACATTCCTTTCCCATGATTTAATCTTGCATTTCACAAGAATATTTTGGTATGAATTTTACGGTAGGGAAAGTACCTGCAATATGCACACACACACACGAGTATGGATGCTCACTGCAATATCCAGAATTATCTACTACAGAATGTTCACTTTTGTACCAATGTTTCTGTGAACAAGGAATATAGTGACAGTTTTGCGTATTCAAAAATGCAATTAAAATAATACAATTTACTCCAAAGAAGAAATTAGTTGTCCATCAAATCCTTTTTTAACTGGTTTAAATTGAGTAACATTGGTTACAGTAGTCTTCTTAACAGTCACTCTAGTTAACTTTCACAAACAGGTCAAGCTATTCAATCATTTTTCTCCAGTTTCCTTTATTTTCATATTTTTCTGGTTTCCCTTCATCTACTTTCACCATGTCTGGCTTTGTAGTCTTTACTCTGTAAATGTTCTGTGTGTTTGAGTTGTAATACTTGCACCTTCTACAATTCCCTCAGCGTAATGGGTAGCTGGGCTTCTTCTGTAAGATTTCCATGAACAGGGCATTTAAGAAGTTTTCCCACAGGACATGTAAATGGATTTGACTATTATCTCCCATCAGCTTGCCAGTTGGGATTCTTAGAGTAACATGTACGACATCGTCAGCTTTAAGTTGAAAAGTTTCCTCATTCATACTCATTACCCACAATCACTTTGATTTTGGATTTCACATTAAAATTTGTTGTATTTTATTGGGGAGTGTTAGAAATAGGGGTTGTGGTTTGCTGGGGTATGCACCTCAGCCAGAGAGAACCAACCACTTGAGTCAGGATAAGGGAGTTACCAACACAAGATAACCCCTGCTCACCCGCCGAAAGCTGCCGCCATATTGGGGGTAACTGAGCAGGCAGCGGGCTAGTTGTTGCGCGCAGAGAGGGATAAAAGACGCTCTGCGTTGCACATGTGTTTAATGCCTAATTGACTCCTGAGGCGGAAGCAAGGAGCCTGTGTTTTGTGTAACTTGTGCTAAGAAACTTGATGTTTTAAATCACTCACTTACTTTTTTAATAACTTTACTCTGCACTCAGCCTCTGGTGTACCCACCGCACAGTCGATCTATGAGCTGACCGGGGGCACTTGGCTGCACGGAAGACTGCAGCCGAAAGCTGCCGCCATATTGGGGGTAACTGAGCAGGCAGCGGGCTAGTTGTTGCGCGCAAAGAGAGATAAAATGAATGCCTCAGTGCTCACGTACAGCGTAGTGGGCGCGCCAAAGGCAAGCCCGTCTGCGCCCGTCCACGACTGGACCGGGCCTAGGGCCAGGACCCCTGGCCCTATTGCAGTAAAGACAGAGGGCTTGCCCAAGCAAAATCGGGTGGGAAAGATAGGTGACTACAACTACCACTCTGAATATTTGAAGTCCCTACATACACTGCAAATGCCCACCTATTCTAGAGCCTTCTCTATTACGGAGTATAAAGCTTGCACACATTGCAGGTTTCACTTTACCCCTAACTTAGAAACCTCGGTCGCGAACACGTCGCATGTTAAAAAAAACCAACATTTTCCAACTAAATCTTATACTTTGACTGCTATTAACAGTTGCTCGCTTCCCAAACTTAAGTCGGATATTTTTGACCTACTTTTTAATGATCAACCCATGGCTCCATGAGAGTTCAGATCCAGATATTGCAGCAGCATTACCCACCAACGACGCCATAGTAAGAAAAGACTGAGACGTAAAGATGGGAGGTGGGATAGCTATCATTTTTAAGAAGACCTTTAACTGTAACCTGGAACACCTGCCCATTCCCGCATGTGAAGCTGCTCTTTTTAAACTCACACTTTCGCCTAATTTTACATGCTCGGGAATACTTGTATATCGGCCCCCAGATTCCCCTACAAACTGCATCCCAACTTTTGCGGAATCTATTGCTCCATATGTCATAAAAACTGCTAACTTTACTGTGCTAAGTGATATAAACTTACATCTGGAAGATACCACTTGCAAAAATAGCATTAGCTTTATTTCTGACATGGCCTCCCTCAATCTAGAAATATTTAACTCAGGCCCGACAAATGTCGCCGGACATCTTTTAGATCCCATATTTTCAAACCTCAATACAATCCCCTGCACCCCAGCCTTTCCAACTAGCTGGTCTGACCATTATCAGATACATTTCACATTTAGTCTACCATCAGAGTAGAGCACCTTAAGCAGTTCAAAGGTGGCAGGGGAATCAAAGAGAAATTGGAAAAAATTAGACATAACCAGACTTAATAACTGTTTGGAAACCCTAAAGCCATCCTTAGAGCATAGTGTTGATCACCTCGCGGCTGCAGTACAAAGTTGGCTCACAGAGGCTATTGATATTTGTCTTCCAATCATAAATCAAAAAAATAACAACCACCGTCCACCAGCGCCATGGTACGATAAGTCACTAAAAATAATAAAAAACAATTGTAAGATCCTGGAAAGGAAATGGAGAAGGGACTATGCCCAATTCTCCAAACAGGCCTATAAAATGGCTTTGAATAAATACCACAAATGTTGTAAACAGGCTCGAGCCAACTTTGTCAACACAACCATTGCCAATGCGATGAACTGTGCTAAAACTCTGTTTAACACAGTAAAAGAATTAGCAGGATCAGAAACCTCAATGAAGTCCCCTGCATTGACTCAGTCTAAATGTGAGGAACTAGCTTCTTTCTTTATTCACAAAGTAGATCAAATCTATCAAGAGATTGTTTTGGAAAAGTGGTACAGGACACCTCAATTGGTTCTGCAACACTTATTCCTAAGATGTCGCACTCCCCCGCCAAGCAAGCAGAAAATCACAATATTTCAGAGTGTCCCCTAAAAAATTGGCCCCATCTCACAACAGATAGTGTAGCTTTACTTCTAAACACCTTTAAGTCAGGATCGCTGAAAAGTCCCCTACCGGCCGCCATATTTAAACAACTAAACAACTCAGTGTTATCTGTGATAACACATCTCCGCAATACGTTAATTGAAGAATCGGCTATCCCATCAACATGGAAACATGGTATGATACATCCTCTGCTGAAGAAGACCAATGCTGACCCGGGCTATCCAATAATTACCGTCCCATATCATTACCTCTGATATTGTCCAAAATTCTAGAAAAACACCTTCACACACATCTGACTCACTATGTTACAACCCATTACCTACTCCATTCGTCACAATCAGGCTTTAGAGCGGGCTTTTCAACCGAAATCACCCTTCTTGGAGTCACTGAATGCATCCGCCACCATCTCGACAAGGGGGAAACAGTGGCGCTCATCCTGTTAGATTTGAGCGCCGCGTTCAATACTATATCCCGTACAGTACTCATTAATACACTGAGCTCACAGGGTATAGGTGGAGAAGCCCTGAACTGGATAGGAGCCTTCCTCTCAGATAGAACTTTTCAAGTTTTCTCTCAGAAAGCTTGCTATAAAACCCACTCTTTTGCCCATGGTGTGCCACAGGGGTCCATTCTCAGCCCGCTGCTTTTCAATCTCTATGTAAGACCTCTCGCTGAGCTGCCTGAGAAATCTGGATTGTCTATCTACCCTTCTGCCGATGACTCACAAATCATGTTCTCGTTATCTGCTCATAACACCACCACCTCCTCAGTACTTAAAACAAGCTTAAATAATATAGCAGCCTGGATGCAATCTAATTTCCTGAAATTAAATGGAAAGAAAACAGAGATACTGATACCAGGAAAGCAGAAAGATCTCTGGAGCCAACAACATTGGCCGTGCAAAATGGGTGTCCTTCCATCTCCCTCATCGCAAGTACGGAATTGATGCGTGCTTATTGATGAGTATGCATGCCCAGTCAGTAAAAAACACAGCCACATGTTTCACCATCATTAAATAGTTGCGTAAACTCTGCTGGATGCTACCAGAAGCAACCAGAAAAACCGTAGTCGGCTAGACTACGGAAATGTCCTTTACGGGGCGCAAACAAACCTGTAATCCACAGATTACAGATGGCACAAAATGCTGCAGTTAGACTACTATGTAGAGTCCCAAAAACTACTTCGATCTCAATACATCGACGTAAACTACATTGGTTGAAAATTGAGAGCCGATTAAAATTTAAGACACTCACCTATATGCACAAAATTAAATCAGCAACGGCTCCCAGTTACCTTTGTGCTCCGGCTAAACCATATATCCCGTCCCGTAATCTAAGATCAGCCTCTCAAGGAAGATTTGTCATCCCCAAATTCAAACTGGCAAGGATCGGGGGAAAATCCTTCTCATTTTTAGGGCCCTCATTTTGGAATTCACTCCCAGTCACGCTCCGAAATGAGACAAATTATATCACTTTCCGCAAGTCACTTAAAACTTGGTTATTTGATAAATAAAACTCATGGGTTTTGCTATCTTGACTATTCTGGCTGCGCCGGGAAACCCTTTTTGGGTAGCTGTTGCGCAATACAAGTTTAAAAACTAACTAGCCCCATTGGTAGTTAGGCCGAGCAGTCAGGCTTATCCCAGAGGCAATGTGTAAAGAGTTTGCGCAACACACACACGCACACCATTGACACACTATGCACACCACAAAAAGAGACTCCACACAAGGTTATATAAAAATACCATTTGTATTATACATCAAACGCATATTAGACCACAATCGCTCAATCAATAATAACCTTGCCAACTAGGCAATAGTCACGACGTTGCATAGGTCACAGTCACTTGCATACTAGGCAATTGACATAACACATTCAGTGCAATAAGGTAAATACTCATAAATTGCACATCATAAAAACAGTGTGAGAACATTAGGCATCACATCATCACAGTTAGTGCACTGAAGTAAATACTTATACCGTGCACATGTCATAAATCACTTTGTGGAATAGTCCAAATACATTAGATCACCATTAGGTAGGTTCAGTAAAGTAATGCATTTGCCACCCAGATGGCACAGTAATCAACTATTACCACACTACTGAACCCACATGTATCATAGGAGTGAACAAAACATATACCCTTACATTAGGGCAATGATGCAGCTGTTAGGTGAGAATGAAAACATATAGGTCGAAGAGTGGCGGGGTAGGTAATGGACGGCACCTAAGGAGAAGTTAAGTTGGAATCAGGAACGCCAATCAGACTTTCAAATAGGCGTATAGACGCCAACACACCTAACTCTAGGTATCATAGAAACATAGAGTGTCATCTTCTCTGATTCCTATTTTTATTTTCTCATCTCTCATCACGGTCCTGAAGAAGATATGTGGGATCTATTAGGGACCAAGTCTTTGCGCGAAACATGTTGACTTGAATCTCACCTTCACTCACACTCACGGATAAGAGAGCAGCAAGATAATACTCACTCCTCTACTATATTTGTTTGAAAGATGTTCTCCTTATCCCTGGTTTTTAATCTTACCACCTGTATCCCCGAATAAAATTCTGTTTCTGTGTAGCACAGGGGTCATTTTAATTCACTCATATAGCTTTCAGACCCACACGCACAACTGCGGCATCTTTCCTAAAAGATCTCTGAACAAAGAGCCCTCTCGCGGGGCCCGTGGGGGACAGCAGCACCACCCGTACGAGGAGCACACGCCCGATGATGAAGCATGTCACCCGCTTGGGTGTGTGAAGTCACTTGTTCTAACAGGAGAAATTCCCCCACCTTCATCAATATCCAACCTTTCCCATAAATAAGACCACACTCTTGGATCTTTATCTCAGCGACCAGAATAGGATGCTTCCTGTCTCTCTCCATTTGGAACAGTTACCCCCTGGTGCCGACCCCCTTTATTATTGCCAGTAAATGCCATCCTCACCTGGGTGCACAGGAACTCCTTTGTGTGTTTTATCTGAGTAACAGTAATGTGTGTGCAGATGCAGCCGGATCTGGCTCTCGGTTGAGGGTTTACCCTGTCCTGTGCTGACCCCAATGTAGAGATGCCTCCAAAACCACCAGGGGCTCCTCTCTGAGCCCCTACCAGTGGGCACCTGGGAGAAACTTCTAGTACATAGGTTAAATGTGGAGGAGACCTCACTTAGTCCTCCCGCATGATCCAGTAATCGGGGCAGCTTCCTGCATTTGAGTGGTGCAGACGTAACCAAGCCCCCACTCTATTGAGTGACCGGCTAGGGTGAGAACACGTGTATGGCCCAGGTTAGCGCGTTCAGAGCCCTCCAGAGCCTCCTGGACCACTGCTTTACCTTATGGCCTACCCCTTCTGCGCCTCAGTAGCCCGGGAGACTGCACAGTTCCTCAGCCTTCTGGTGTTGCTCTTCTGGACAGCTTGCCCCACCCACTGGTGCGGCTGCGTCCGGCATTTCTTGGTTGCCCCACACTGCCGCCCGGCGCAGAAGATGGCACATTCCTATTGGCTTCATGGTGGTGTCAGCCTTCAACATCCTCTGCAGTTGCTGGCTCGGCGCATCGTGACGTCAATGTTTTCTTGCAATGCCACGGGGTGGGGAGGAGCTCAATGCTGGGATTCCCTCCTGTTCAAAAGCAACAAACTCTGACAGCCCTGGCCCACATAAACAGAGCCCAGGCTGGAAATTAGTGTGGGAGAAGACGCCATGGAGAGGGAGAGCGCTCCTTGCGCCTCAGCTCGCCCCTCCATTCACCACAAGGCAAGGGCAGCACTGTAGTGCGAACAAAAGTACTCCTTCACAGCAGGGGAAGCTCTCCCCACCAGCTGCACTGGAAGACACAGCGCTCTCTTGTGTGTTGGGCAGCCAATCACAGCACTTCTCACATGTTTTCCTTTTCTTCTTTCACACAGAAAGGGTACTAGCACAGTCCAGTCTTTTTTCAGCTCCAGGCAGCAGCAACCACTACAGGCTATCCTACCACACACAAGCCAGGGACAGCCTCCTCACACAGTTTCTCCAGCACTCCTTCCTGGCAGGACCCTAAGATCCAGCAAGTATGTTTCTTGAAATCTTTTATCTCCCTGAGATTTCCAACAGGAGGCCAGCACATGCAAGCCCTTGGAGAGTCCTTCACAAGCAGGATACCACAGCAGTTTAAAAAGAGTCAGCTCTTTTCCTCTACCAGACAGAACCAGCAACTGCAGGCTAAACCACCCCTCACTCAGAAAAGGCAGTGCTCTTCACACATTTCTTCCTCTCTTCTTCTTGGTAGGGTCATCGTGCTTCTTGAAGTAATCTAAAGTCCTGGGGTTTTAGGTCCAATACTTATGACCCATTTTGTTATTGTTAAGTTTGTGGAAAGGTCTCTGAACCTAGTCAAACCAAGTTCAGTCCTCCCTGGTGCAGCATGGCCTCAGGGGGCTGGAGACAGCATTGTGAAAAGAATACACAGCCTATTCTGGTGCAAGCGAAACTCCTCCCACCACTCTAAATGCAGACCAGGTCTATTCAGCTCAGTAATGAGGTACCCAGGCAAGGCAGGGCACACCTCAGCCCCCACTGCCCCCCAGTGACTGTCTAGAGTGAAAACATGTTCCCAGCTCCTGTCACTCCAGCACCAGACGCTGAATATACAAACAGTCAGAGGCACACAGGATGGTAAAGTAAAAAATGTTCACTTTCTAAAAGTGGCATTTCAAACACAGAATTTAAAAAACACCTTTACCAAAGAGTTCAGGGAGGCTAAACTTAATATTTCGATCTTGTCCCTATGGAACGTTATACATGTAAAAGGTTATAAAGCAACTCCCATGTTAGCCTATAGGACAGATAGCCTTTCACTAGTGAAAAATGGAATACACAGTATTTCACTATCAGGACATGTCACACACACTAGTACATGTCCTACCTTTCACATACACTGCACCCTGTCCATGGGGTTAACTTGTGCCAACTTTAGAGGTGCCTTACATATAAGGAAATGGAAGGTTTGGGCCTGGCAAGTGGGTGCACTTTCCAGGCCAACATGGCAGTGTTACAACTGCAAAATCAGGCACTGCAATGGCAAGTCTGAGCTACCTTTACAGGGCTACTCATGTGCCCTGGCACACACAGTGCACTTTACTAGGGGACTTACCAGTACATAAAATATGCCAATCATGGATAACCAATAATATTCAGAATTTATACAGACAGTATATACACTTTAGCACTGATCAGCAGTGGTAAAGTGCCCAAAATCCTATAGCCAACAAACACAGGGTCAGAAAAATAAGATGGAAAAAACGTGTCAAAAGGGCAAGTCCTAACAGGGAGGATGAACAAAAACAAATGCATTTTCAAAAGAAGGCTACTTTTTTTTCATAAAGCAATCTAATCCAATGAACTGGATCCGTAATTGGATCTAAAGCCTTCCCAATACACTGACTGCAATCCACATCGGAATCTTCATCAAAAGTGCCAAATAAGTAGCTGTTTAGGCACTATGTTTGAAGCTGTAGTAATCGTCAAAAAAGAGGGAGAGGGATCAGTCGATCAGACGGGCACTAATTACCACCCAAGGAGAGGGAGGAAGGTCCAGTATCAGCTTGTGCCCGTGTGGCCTAAACGTTTCAAGAAGGAGGGTTGCTGAACTGTTCCTAAAGGGATTTATACAGATTGGCTCGACCGAAGGTGTGTATTTGTACACCTTTGGGCATCCATTATGTTGGACGTGTTTGCCTCACACACCCAAGGGTGTCATGCTTCATCATAGGCGTTTGATCCTCGTCGGGGAGGCGGTGCAATCCCCGACGGGCTCACCTCAGAGAGGGGCTCTTTGGCGGAGATCTTTTTGTCCAACAGCCTATTGGTGAAGTGCGGGTATGTGGGCCAGGGCAATCAGTATCCTGATGAAGAGTGAGTTAAAATGTAGCAGGGGGTGCCGGAAACCACTTTATTCTGGGGGTCCCCCTACTGCAGTTAAAAAAGTGGGAATAGCTCGTTGGGTGACGGCAGGTTAGGTAGCGTAACCCGAAGCGAGACTAAAGTGAGGGTCGGTCAACATGTTTCTCGCATGGGAAGTTCCAGCGATTCTTCAGGACCTAGTGAAGGTGAAAAGTTATTAAAAGGAGTAAAAAGGAAACCATGCTAATGTCATGTGTCTCGTGTGAATTAGCTCAAGGGAATTACCTCAGGGGATAATCCTATGCCTAAGGGTCTTGGATTAATCGCCACCTGAGTTGTCGGCGGGTCGGTACAACGGGGGTAGCCTACAGTGCTGGCTCTAGTTACCCGTGTCCGTGCGAGGTCACCTACCCATCACCGCCGAGCTCGAATAGGTGATGGGTAGGTGACCTCGCACTGAGGTAATTCCCTTGAGCTAATTCACACGAGACACATGACATTAGCATGGTTTCCTTTTTACTCCTTTTAATAAGCTGGCCCACATACCCGCACTTCACCAATAGGCTGTTGGACAAAAAGATCTCCGCCAAAGAGCCCCTCTCTGAGGTGAGCCCGTCGGGGATTGCACCGCCTCCCCGACGAGGAGCAAATGCCTATGATGAAGCATGACACCCTTGAGTGTGTGAGGCAAACACGTCCAACATAATGGATGCCCAAAGGTGTACAATACACACCTTCGGTCGAGCCAATCTGTATGAAGCTGTAGTAAGTCAGGTACAACCAAGATTTGTATTATGCTCTATTAGCATAATATTGTTTATTAAAATTGTCAAGTGATAATATTTTTAGTGTATCAAATACATTAGCGTACATAAGATAGGCCACTAACTAACTAGTTGTGTCTCAATGCCCCTTAAATTATTTTTGGATTGAAACATTTTTAATTTAAACAAAATCTTTATGAGCTTAATAGGTGCTGTGTGCTTTTTAGAGCTCTTGGAAAGCACCTTAAAACGTTTTTTCTTGGTAATTGCTAGGACATTTTGAACATCCTATTTATTTACCAATTCTTCATATACCGCCCTTCCAGGATACAATGTATTTGGTCATTGTTAAAATGTTACGGTAATACAGGGTATTAAGGGGTAAACTATTTTCATCCTTAGGCAGATAGGGACCTGCAGTTTGAAATCGGTGATTCGCAAACAGTGACCTAAAGGAGGAGTTGAGTACGAGCTCAATATCAAACGCTTGGGATCGGAATCTCAGTGAAAATGAGGAGGCAGTGAAGAGTAGATATGCGTGACAGAGTAACCCTCAACTATCTCCATCTCATTAAGTCTTAAGCCCTAAATGCAGATCTTGCTAAACCGTCATGATCTTGAATCCGAATATTCTGCTATACTCAAAATGACCAATTTAAAAAAAAATTGAAAATACAGCTTAAATTAACAATTACACCTCTAGTATTCACAGATCTGTTTATTTGAGAAAAGCAATCCGAAGTGTCACAAACCAACAATGGCAGCTGTATTCCTAGCACCATTAACATCACTAAAGCAGACAAGAACATCAACCTGCGGCTGTATTATGCATGAGGCGCACTGTTCGTGTTAGCGCAATGTGCACTTTTAGACAGGTAGACTGGGCAAACATAAGCAGTGCACCTTATTACAATGAATGAATTGCCCCCACGGCAGCCTCCATAAGGTCAGCATGTTCAGTGAAATGTGGAGCAGCTGCTTTAATCAGCTCCTCCATATTTCACTGTGCAGGTGACACCCACCTGCAATTTAGTGAGGGACAGAGATCCCCCTGTAGGTAGGAGCAGTGAGTGACTGCACTCCCCTGCAGGCAATGTCTGGGGGTCCATAGGGCCCTCTTTGCTACCCCAGATGGCTGCCCTCTAGGGCGCACTGCTCCATGGTGATCCAATTTCTCACATCAAATAAGAAACTTATAGTAATGAAATACTGTTACCTTGTAGCTGCTATGAAATTTGGGTAGCCCAGTAGAGTTAGTCAGTCATCAAACTTTATTTGGAATAATGCCCTAAAAGTACATCACACAATATTTCAATCACGCAGTGCATTCAGAAATTATAACCAACAAATAAAATTGCCATTTTCTAATTTAAATTGTAAAATCCGTAATTCATGATCAATTGAAACATTCAAAAAACAAATAAACAGTACCAAAATTCAACAGCCGGTACCATATATTACAAAAAATAAATGATGTGAAAAACACTAAGCAATCGTCTATTTAAGACTATATTTTTCTCTTAATTAACGAGCTTTTAATAACACTGATAGCAGCACAATAGACTTTTGCCGAGCCTAACTGCTGTAGGTATACGTTCCATCTTTATAAGATTTAAAATTAGGAAAAGACCTAAAACTGGATTGAAAAACCGTAAACACTAAAACTGATATAAAGAAAAGAACAGCATTAAGTGTACGATTAGCCCAAAGACAATTCGGTAGGTTTCTCCAACAGCGCTCCCTATTGGGAAAAGGCTAAGAGGAAATGTAATAAGCCTAGACGTAAACGGGTTAGATACATTTTGTACTGAGGGTTTTCTACATAGATTAGTTAAAACTTCAAATCATATTTGGGGGATAATCCAAAATAATTTGCCATTGAGTGCAGTTGAAGAGCCCTTGGTCGGTGCTCATACTGAAGCTGAACAGAAAAAAAAGGAGTCTAATCTGGGATCTTGCAGTAACCCCTATCGAGTCTGGGTTGATAAAATGCTCAGGTATCCCCAGACCTTCAAAAGCGCCCTTGACATAAGCTAACCAGGGGATATTTACCATATTATACAAGATCATACAATCTTTTAAGATTGTTTTTTGTGACCTACCTATGGGCTTTTACAAATCTTAAACCGTAACAAAAGAAAGACAGCCCAACTAAATCCTCCAAAAATGTCAATCCCACCTCAGAATGACAAAAATAGGTGGCCCACTAACAGTCTGCTGTGGAATCTATTTTGTAATTTTTTAAGAATCTCACAATTTGAATAGCCACACACACCTGCCCCATTAGTAGCAATCTAAATGCATTTGGAATTGAATAGATTTAGCATCTCCCTCACGGGACTATGCCCCAAATTTGATGCAAAACCAAATAGTGTTTTAATCGATCTTGAACATTTTTGAGATCTCAGCATCAACAGGGGGCCCCTTTTATGTTGGGAGTCAAAGGAATTCCTAAATTATTGAAACTGTTTACTTTAGCAAGAGGGGCACCCGTCTACTATATGAACTTTCATTTTTATACCTTCACACCCGCAGACCATAATAAAGGACTTTGACCGATTTACGTTTAAATCCAATGAAGCCATGAACTCAAAAAAAGCATCCAACACACTCTGTAGGCCATTTGCAGTATTGGATCTAAGGACATCATCATCTGCATATAAAAGTATGGGGTTATAGCGGTTGCCCACCCTTAGGATATCAAGACTATTTTGTAATAAAATGCCCTTCCAAGCCATTTAAGGGGCTAAGATGAAACCTTGTCGAACTGCCTGATTGCTGCTTACAGACATAGTGCATTTTCCCCGTGCTCCATAGCGAATTTTGGTATAGTATCCCAATGTAGATAACATAATAAAGTGACCAGTGCTTTTTCAAGCCCCAAACTAAATCATAATTTGGAGTGGTTCACTGTATTGAACACACTCAAAAAGTCCATAAAAGCTAAGTGCACTGCACTTTTATGTACCTGGACGTACTTTCCAATCTGGAGAGAGAGAGAGATTCAAAAATTGTTCCAGTGTGCCAGTTTCTTCTCTAAAACCATGTTAAACATCTGAAAGAATGTAATTTGTCTTGGCCCACTTCACCAACCTCGCAAGAACTACCTGGCCCAAATTTTCACTGTGGCGTTCAGTAAGGATGTTGAGCGAAAGCAAGCTGGATTGTTGCTATTGCCCTTTTAAAAATCTAGGAACAAGAATTGCTATGCTCCATGTGGGTATTTGTGGTCCCATAATTATAGCTCTGAGCACGCTAGTGGGCAGGGGTGCTCAAAAATTAATAATTTCTCTTAATATATCCACAAGGACACCATATGGGCCTGGGGTCTCTCAAAGAACAGCTATCAGATTTAACCACTTGAATAAAGTGAGAGTACCACGTGTCTGCTCGAATTATGCAATTGGCTTTCAAATGAGGCCCTTCGGTGAATAAAGGTTGATTAACTACTTCCCAAAACAGTCAAGGGTCCTTTGCGGTCCCTGCTGCTTGTAAGTCGGCCCAAGCTAAATTTCTAAGTTCTAACTTTCTAGCCATTGATCTTATGAGCTGGCTTAACATTCTCCATATTTCTCTGAAGACTATTTAACCCCTTCGATGCTGATGACGAGCTCAGCTCGTCATCACCCACGGGTGGCGTGTGCTGATGACGAGCTGAGCTTGTCATGTATCGCGGTAATTTAAAAAATGCCGCACAGCGCAAAAATCGCCGCAGCAGCGATGCGGTTAATGCTACCGTAAGCTGTCTATGGGCTTCAGTACAGCAGTGAAAGTGCCAGGCCCATAAGTTCTAGACCTGTTCCAGAGTCACACTCCGATGGTTCGTTTTCACAGCATGACAGTGTAAATCAATCAACTAATAGTTCTGTTTGATACATAATAACCCATGGACGACTACTTAAGGTTAGTTAGTTTATTACAGAGCCAAAAATAACTGAACATAGAGACACTTCAACACGAGGGTATAGAAATACAAATTAATTTGCATGAAGCCAAATCTGTGCATACAGTGTAGCCAGCGCAGCATAAGCAACACAATTCAAGAAGTAGAATACAGAAAATCAGGAAGCATGAGTCCAAATTTCCTTGCTTCAAGGGCTGGTGAGTCAAGATCATGAATCTATCTCTACTCTAGCACTAAGGTAACATCCATACTTAAGCATTTTCAGAAAGAATATATGGTGTCAGTTTGTGGAGTCTCCCTAAGAAGTCTCTCCACGATCAATAGGTCAAGCAGCATAAAAATACTAAAGACAGAGCTTGTCATAGGATACTCTCTTTCTGAAGGCAAAGGAAAAAGTGGGGTGCCATCCCTAATTCCAGCAGCCAGTTAGCCACAGGTTGCACTCCCATGGTGCATTTCGAATCACAAATCTGTCCAGAAGGTATTTTTCCATGATGTCAACGGTGTGCCTTCCTTGCAACAATTTGTCCTTGGTTCCCAGGCCTTCTCCTGTTCGAAGCGTAACGGCCTTCCTTTATCGACTCAAGCTACATGATTATAACTTCTTCTCTCCTTGCCTAACTATTAAAACAAAGACCTTATTCTGCCTGAAAGAGCGCTTCTTCAACAGCAACACTAAACGTGAGAAAGAACAAATTCCACAGCACACATGAAATTCAAACTGTTAATTCAAAAGTGAGAGTTTTCAGGGAGTTACAAAGTTCAGCCCTTATTGGAAAACATCATATAATCTTTACGAATTCACATAACATTAATGGAATTTCAACTAATACATTTAAAATGTATGAATTGACATAATTAGTAAGCACATTAATAAACAAATAATTGTCAGTTGCACAACATGAGTTCTTCATGCTAATGCCTTCTGCTAGTTACATTCATTTTCAAACTTGATTCTCCAAGTTACTTGTCAAGGGCTTAAATATTTCACATATTCATGTTAATACATTTCACAATTTTAACACCTCATATGTGAATACAGTAAATCTTTATATGCGTGTGAACTCTACATGTGATTATGATGCACCCCTACAATGAAATACGACTTCCTTTCTATCAGCAGCATGGAACCAACGGCGCAGAGGACAAATATTAACAAAAGCTATTTTTTATGGAACTCACTGAAGTAACAATAGATAAGCACTTATTTACTTCTTTCTAAGTTTTCAGGGCCCTCATTTATGTGGATTTGGCGTGGTGCAGTGCAGCAAGTCAGCTTTTGTGCTTTCCTACACCCAGAGGTAGCCGTCAGGGCTCATGTGTGGGGGAGTGGGCATGCAGTGGAGGTGCGCTGGCTGCTTTAAAAAATGTATATAAATAAAACTTTCCTTGCTGCCGCTGGGTCCTCTGTCTTCTCTACTGCTTGCCTGTGTCCGACTACAGCCCGGAACAGGAAGCAGGCAGCCAGGCTCCCACCCCCAAGTCATTCACAACACTCCAAAGGTGCATTGTGATTGGTTACGGCGCTCAACCAGGGGCTGAAGGGGTGGCATGGCCTCCATGGAGGCAGGGAAGTGCACATGACTGGTTTGGGTGGCCTGAGAGGCATTCTCCCACTCCTCCCCTGCAGCTCCACCCCACCCCTCACGCACTGCCACAGCAGGAGGTCAAAATATTATTATCATTTTTTTTCTTTTCTTTGCTGCTCCAACAAGAGCGACCCTTTCTCCTTCTTTGCTGACCAGCTCATGTGGCTCCTGGGACTTGCAGTCCCACTGAAATTGGCGTCCCATGAAGCCGGAGACTGTAGCATGCTTCATAGCCCAAGATGAGTGCAGCCCTCCTCCACCTCTGCTGACCTTGTCCTATGACTTGCAGTCCCAGTGGAATCTCATGCATTCATGGGTGACCGCCACTTGATATGCACTAACATAATTGATTGATATACCCTCATTACAGGCCCAAGGTAAAAGTGACTCTAGATTTGTGCCTTGTAGGACCCCATGTGTAGATCTGCAAGAGGTCCGTTTCAAAGAGCAGATGAGTACTTGATGGCTTTGATATATGAAGAACATGCTATCAAAGTAGGGGCCTTTACCAGGGCCGGACTGGGAAGTCAAACCAGCCCTGAAAATTCATTCAGACAGGCCCTGGTGGGGTTAAGGGGGGTGATGGTGAGAAACACTGCTGCTGCTTTTGGTACAGGGTGCCGATATTGCAACGCTGCTGCCAAACGAGCCCCTATATCAAAAACTGCCCCATCAGTCAAAAAATGCCCCGACCCTTCTGGCCCACCAGGAAATCGCCGGGTGCATGCTACAGTCAGTCAGGGCCTGACCTTTACAGTTACTATGAATCAGGGATATGTCTCTGAAGTTTAGGTTGCTGTTTGCTGGAATAAACGCACAGATGGAGCTATATGAAATATAAGAGGACGCCTGTCCGTTGCAGGAGGGGTAGACAGCGTTTAAAGAGTCATAAAGTGAATTAGTGATCATAGAATCCAAAGGAAGTGACTGCACATATAAGGGTGTTCTACATAATGATGAATGTGCATTAGAAATGTCTGGCAGCAATGCAGGCTTGGAAGACGCTGTGCAACAGCAGGATGTTTAGGGGTTGGCCACATTGTTGGCAAGCACGTTCCCTTAATAGTTATTAAAGAAAAGGTAAGTCACTTTTTTAGAATGTCCTGTCTCCCTCTGTGTCAGCACTAGTGAGCTCCTCTAGGGGATTTGTGTAATTCCGTTGTGCAAGCTGTTGGGATGCGTCAGCCTCTAGCAGGTAACTTAAGATGTGTGCACCACTTACTCTAGTGTATTTCTTATTGATCAAAGTGGTCCTTTGGAAAATTCATATGTCCTTACTTGCTGAAGAACAACTATACAATTCCAATTAGAAACCTTTTTTTGTAATTACTCAGTACAAAGAAAAATAGATGAGAGGCTGATTAATATTAAACAGCAGAGTACATATGAGAATGGGGCGAGTAGGCCAAATTTCAGAAATATCATAAGAAACGACTAAAAGACACACATTCTATGAATGCATCTATTACTATTGGGCATCTGTATGTGCAATATACACATTTACAATGATGTGAGTGTGGTCCAGTTTCTGTCCCCTCTCGCATCCACATGTAAGCTTCTGTGGGGGCCATCCCCCCTCCCCCCAGCGCCTTGAGACCCTGACGGTGAGTAGTTGCGCTTTACTAACCCTGATTGTATGATTGAGTGGGTAGGCTTTTATGGTAGAGGTGCACGTTATGTCTGCGGCAGGAAGTTGGGACATAGGTTTGTACATGGTGGTGTTATCTAGGAAAATGTGTTGGGTTCCTACTACTCTCTGTACTTTTGTAAGTGACTGCAGGATTCTGAGCAGCAATTCGCTGCTATGTGTCAGCCAAATATACCCTAGGCCAGGGCTATCCATTTGTGCTCAGCAGAAGTCCCAAGATGAAGCAATTGCAGCAGTTGTCTGGCAGCCCCATAGTTGAGTATTAATTGTGTTGACCAAGGCAGGAGCTGCCTGTAGTCACCTACATTATAGAGTCATCTGCTGGTAGTAATGCTGTGAAGTTTCAAGCATTTTTGCAACCGGTTTCCTGCTTCACTAGCTCTATTTGGCACATGATTCATTGTTTGAGTGCCCCTATGGCTTATATGATAGTGTACCATGTTTGAACATGTACCTAATTGTATTTACTCTGCTCCCTGTTTGCCAGGTTGCCTTAGGGTGTCATGAGATAGGCCACCTGTCGGGATAAGAAGATAGATATGAGTGGTTAGACTTTGATGCAGAGGCACTGTCAAGTGTGTTTCTGTGTGGATTTGTAGCCTAATATAACACCGTTTGGCTACCCTGGTCTTTGCATTATTCTGGAGAATCAGAGGTTAGAATGAATTATTAATTACATTTTATATTTGCAGTAGAAGAAAGGCAAGCTATAAGGAGCTTTGTGGTTATGTGTGTGATATTAATGGCGCTATTGAGAGGTGGAAGCCAATGATAACATAGACATCACTTGTCTGCATTAGACCTACTGTTCATCAGTGCTAATGTCTATAATGCTCTTTATGAAAGGGTGTACTTGTGCGCCTGATTCTGAAGTGCATGCAGCTATGAGGATTGAGGAATAAGGTTTTTTCATTGTTCTCTTTAACATTTTACTATAGTTTTTTCCAGTACTAGTGTTTTTATCTATGACAACTTTACTTTGCTTAACCCTTTCGATGCTGATGACGAGCTCAGCTCGTCATCAGCCACGGGTGGCGTGTGCTGATGACGAGCTGAGCTCGTCATGTAAAGCGGGATAATGAAAAAAGCAGCATAGCGCAAAAATCGCCGCAGCAGCGATGCGGTCAATGTTGCTTTGTTCTGGTAACCTTGAGGATCCATTCAGCCATGTGAGGCAAACGATAGCAAAGGTTTGCTGTAGCTTACCCTTGAGTTGGTTTTGAGGAATGGTTATGTCATTTGGAAGCAGTATCTTCATACCAGGGACTTTCTACTCCATGAAGAGGAATGGTTTTAGGACTTTCTTGTAGTGAAGAGACTAGGGAGCCCTGTTGAAGGCTTTCACACCCGATTGGTTGAGGTGGTGTGGGCTGGAGGGGTTATAATATTCCCATCATTCAGCCGCATGAGACATATGGTGGAATCTCTTCTGAGCCTCTGTATTGCAGTCATTTGGATCCCTGCTCCTCACAGCTTCAAGGTAATGCATAGCCGATTAAACTCTCAGGGCAGGAAGGACATTATCAGGTCTCCTACATTTCATAAGGGTCCCTAGTGCAACCCTTCGTGGTGCAGGGTCGTGTTAAGGGCAGAGTCCTGGGTACTTCTGTTTGTTTTCTTTTGTATTTTTTCGCGGTCTTTGTTCTTCTAAACCTCCTAAATAAGGGGAGCGGTGTTTCGGCTGTGAGCCTGGATCTTTACATAGGCTAGATGTGACCCCATGAGTTCTAGGCAGTCAAATACTAAACTCTTTGGAACGCTCTAGCACAGTAAAGAGAGCGTACCTGGTCATTAAAAGAGTGTTCAGATAATAAAGAGAGACGAGAGTCTCCGGTCCACAGCTATCCCACCACTATATTCTGAGGGGGTTGAATGCACTTTTCTAGCATCAGTCCTAAAACGTCCATGGGCAATAGAACACAAAATGACATGCCTTTCATTATGCACATCAGGTGCCAAGCCAATATTCACATTTGCTTTAACCCCTTCCACGCTGATGACGAGCTGGGCTCGTCATGGCGTAGCCTCCTCGCTCGCTGATGACGAGCCCAGCTCGTCACGTAACATGCGTTTTTAAAAATCTCAGCGCAGGAGCGGAATTCCGCTAGCGCGCATGCGGTTAATGATGTTGTCTTTTGCTGAGTCTGTTATGCTTATTTTTTCTCAATTCCATTAACTGATGCACTCCATCATCAGGTCTGTCAGAGTTTATGTATACAAGAATGCAGAGAAACGAGGAATACAGCGGTCGAGACCCATGGAAATTCTCATTACCTTGATAGGTATCCCATTAATGTGCAATACAATATGAAAAACCACAATCATGACACCGAGTTATCTGTTTCAGAGTTTGAATGCTATAATAACGTACATTGGGCTACAATCTGGCGTTTGGTATTGTGGTGCACAACAGTTGGCCTATTCGTATTATGTTGACTTATTTCCTAGACAATTGATCAGTATAGATCTCAATAACATTCTGGAATTTCTTGCTGAATTGTATGGACGTAAACGCCCTAGAGTGTTGAATAACACTTCAAAAAGGTCAGTTGTCCATTCAGATACATTAACTGTGAACATTAATGAGCAATGTGGTGAAAACAATGGATTATCTCAGGGGCGTAACTTAAAATAATGGGGCCCCCGCAGAGTGGGAAGAGAGGACCTTGAGTCTCCCATATCTCACAGCTATTCATTGGCCTTGGGCTCAATGAGGGCCACACTCAAGAAATGAGGGCCCCCTGACAGTCAGGCCAGCAGGGGACTGAGTTACCAGCTGGATTTACAGTTATGATTATCTTTTTTGTTTAGTAATTTTTCATTAAGAAAAAAATGATAATGAATGCAAATAGAAATATAGAAATATCATTTAGCATTTTAAGCTCACAAAAGGTAATTATCATACAAGATACCATAAGAAACAGATTGGGGAAGAATTACATAAAGGATCTTAAATGAAATATAGAATGTACTATGAAAGGAAATAATATATGATAGAAGAAAGTAATAAATACATATATTTCATTACATAAGGACAGTAGAGTAATTATAGGATGAGATTTAAAATTTAATAATTTGAACCATAAAATACAAGATGCATAGAGTGAGTAGAATATTGAAAGGTATGAGGGTAGCTGCTGGAGAATCATATATAAATAAGTAGACAAATAAATTGGGAAATATATATAAATATGAAAGAGAAAAAAATGTAGTAATTAAATAGATAAACAAATAAAGAAAGGAATACATAGATAAATACAGATATAAGTATAAATGTAAATATACAGATAAATACAAAGATAAATGAAAAAAATATAGATAAAGATAAATATAAATAAATAAATATAGAGAGATGTAGACTCCTTATCCAAATGTAAAAGATCGAAGGATGAGGAAAGATGTGAGGAGGGGAAGGAAGTGTTTAGGGTTCTCACAGAAAGGGACTCCAAACTTGTTGAAAAACTTCCTCTTGATCTTGAAGTCTATATATAATACGTTTGTAGGATGTCATTTGAATCATCACTACCAGCCATTCTTCATTGGAAGGTGGATTAGGCGATTGTCAATGTCTTAGAATACATATTTTAGCTGTAGAAAGTGCAGTGTGGAGAAGACGAGTTGGGGACGTGTAATGGCAAGAAGAGTTCTAAAATCATGCAAGAAAGTAAGAGAAAGGGTAAGGGGAAGACAAAGGAAGGGGATAATTCCCTGTAAAGTGACTCTTATGTAAGTCCAGAAACACAGCATAGAAGAACATTCACAAAGTAAATGAGGGAGATCACAAATGATTTCAGAACACCTCCAACATTTAGAATGCAACAATAATCCAGCTTTGTGTAATTTCAGAGGTGTCCAATACCACCCATTCAGAATTTTAAAAAGACAGAATTATAAGCAAGCTTCTCGAGTGCCTTTGTCAAGAGCCTTCAATATAACCGACCATACATTATTTTCAATAGTAATGTGTAGACATTCCTGCCATTTTATTTGTAAAGCCTTGGCAAGTTGATGTGAAAATAAGTGATGAGTTAAATCACCATACAAGCCTGACATTAGTCGTTTGTGTCGTCCCCACATAATGAGATAATCTAATATTGATGAGGAGTTTAATATCCAGGGAGGAGAACCTAAACATCATATTAGACAGTGTTGTAGTTGTGAGTATTATAAGGTTTGGTGTGATGGGAGACCAAACTCTTTACGAAGCAGGTCAAAGGATTTTAGCTCTCCATTGGAGATGATCTGATCAAGTGTTTGAATGCCACATGATGGGAAACAGCGTTTACAACGCAACTTTTACCACGCAGTACCTTTACCACACAACTTTTACAACGCAAGTCGTTACAACGACTTGCGCTGGGGGGTGCTGTAGGATAGGGAATAGTTTAATTTACTATCCAAAACCTTCCCTACTAGCCAAGGGGATTGGAGTTGGAATAGTAAATTAAACTATTCACTATCCAGCGCCCCTCCCACGTAAGTCGTAACGACTTGCGTTGTAAAACCTGCGTGGTGAAGGCATGCGTTGTAAAAGCATGCGTAGTAACGACATACATCCCCACATGATATCCAACTAGACCAGTGAAGCGCTTTACTCTTTTTGCAAATACTTTCAATATACCAAAGTGAAGTTTTGTGGTGTAAACAGTAAGAAATTTGCACGAGGCGATGTGCTCGATGCCATGTTTGATATGTAGCTTCCATTACCGGGTGTTGAGGGGAAGAACATGGATGTCGAGTACTATAGAGAAAGTTAAGGCCACTGTTATGATTTATGTGAAACAATTATTTAGAAAAAAATCTTCCCACTTTCACTATGTTCAAACACTGTGGTAAAGTGATCAAATGTCTCTCAATCAACATAACAATATTTAGTAATCTTACGTCTTAAACGGTTTTTATTATTTCTTTTATTTATTGCTAAAAACTGAAATTTAGTATGAATAATGTCACATTTATTTGAAAGTAACACTCCCAAAGATACGGGAATTCAGATTAAAGAATGTCTACTGTAAAACTGTTTTTGATCATTGGAATACAGATATTACCTCAAAAACACCCTTGTTTTCCTTACTTAATTGAGACAGTCTTGCCTCACAAAACAACCAAATATATTCACCCCAGCTGCAAACAAAAATCCACCAAACTCCAGTCCTCCTATTTCTTTCTTATCTTACCAGTGCATGTTCGTATGTGGAGCAGCAGCCACTACAAGACAAGGTTAGACATTTATGAAAGGAAGATATTGTATGGAGTAATACATTATTAGCAAATTGTAAACAAACAGAATGCAGGAACCAACTACTGTTGTGTGCCAAATGTTAAGTTCATGTTCAGGGATTCGAAGCAAAGACATTAGGGGATATAGTTACAAAGTAATGGTGAAGCACGGTGTGGTAAGTTATTTAGATGTACCGAACTGCAGCATTTAAAAAACACTGGGATGTGCCATATTTACAAGAATATGGTGTACCCTTTTGTTTGCATTGTTGCTAAAAGAAGCTGCCTAGCACCAACACAGACACCCTTGTACCATTCAAGGGTGCCTGCACTGCAAGGATGATTCCCTGCAACTCAGGCACCATACCACCAAGGTGCAAGGGTGTCTGTGTTGCATGGATTATTGTTTATGGCAACCTTCCTGCACATAAACAACCTGAAAAGGTGGTTTGCTCCTTTTATGTGTGCTGCAGAATTCAGTACACATGAAAAGAGCAAAAATGAGGTGAAATAAAAGTATTTCCCCTCTTTGCAACAAACTAACGCCTGCCACTCAGTGGCGTTAGTTGTTGGCGCTGCCTCAGATTTACACATTGTTTTACATCTGGGGCACCTTCAAAAATCAATGGGTGTTGTGGTGAAACGCCCACAGCAACGCCCATTGCACAATCCCTTTCATGCAGATACCTGCAAAAGAGTATGATATTTCGAAATCAGCTTTAAGCCATGCAAAGTGGCTTAACGCCACATTGTAAATATGGAGCAAGGCATTGCGCCACTATAGTGTCCTAAAAAGTGATGCTCTGGTGGTGCAATGACTTATAAATATGACCCAAAATGTAATTAGGTGAAAAACATAACATCTGGTGCTGTTAAACACCATTCCTTGCAGAGAGTTCATTTTACCCTGTCCTGCAATATTTAGCAATCACCAGGAAATAATATTCCAGACTGTTACTACTGCTGATAATGTCTGCTTGTGTTCTGAGATATATAGTGTGATCATTCAATGGATGACTCATTTAAGCACACTTAACATTGGCCCATAAATGTAGGGCAGGACATTGAGGGAATGAATCTTGGCCACTTTTAACACAATGACCAGAGGGAAGTAATACTTACTTTGTGCAACACATCCAGTCATTTGTTTCGAAATCAGCTGCATATTTACAATATTTTGGCAGAGGGCAGCGCTGCAAGCCTTCTAGGTGTGTTGCCCTACGTCAAAAGAAAGGGGCAGGAATGTGCGATATTTGCAAGATACGTCATAAACCTGTCCTTTCTGCTGGTGCACGAACTGCAGCCGAGCGCCAATGCAGGTACCCTTGCAGCATGGTGCAAGGGTGTCTGTGTTGCTGGCATGATATTTTTTGTGCAGGAAGGAACACCTTCCTGCTCAAAAACAATCAGAGGAAGCGTTTTCCTTGTTTATGTGTGCCTCAGAATGCAGCACATGTGGAAAGATGAAAAATGAGGAGAAATACAAACATTTCTCCTCATGCCTGCTTTGGGAAGGCGTTAGTTTTGATGGTGCCCCAGATTTACAGATTAATAGATTTGATCTGGGACAGTGTCAAAAAACATGAGTGTTGCATAGGAACACCCACAGCAGCACCCATGAAACGCCCCTTTTATGCAGATTAAGGCATTGCCTTACTCCATACTTGCAAGGCCATGGAAAGCCACGCAGGGTGGCTTTGAATGATTCAGAAAAGGGGGGGTGGTGATGAACAGAGTGTCTGAATTAAGCAGGCCACTCTTACCCAGTCAAGAGATCAGGGCTGAATCCATCACCGTTATTTAGCTCACTGCATCACCCCAGTTCAGAACCTGGCTATATGCAAATTAGTCTGACCCAGTGCCTCATGGGAACAGGGTAGACCAAACTACCAAGCCAATTCTTCACCAGAAAGGAGACAAGCTTCCGGGGACCGGTTTCTGGCATTTCATCCGTCGTCGGCCCGGCTTGCTTGAATCCTGGTGGTGCAGTGAGCAAGGGACTCATGTCTGAGTATACCCTGCCACATCTGTAGTGGCCAAAAACGATTCGGAAAAGGGGGTGGTGATGAACAGAGTGTCTGAATTAAGCAGGCCACTCTTACCCAGTCAAGAGATCAGGGCTGAATCCATCACCGTTATTTAGCTCACTGCATCACCCCAGTTCAGAACCTGGCTATATGCAAATTAGTCTGATTCAGTGCCTCATGGGACCAGGGCAGACCAAACTACCAAGCCAATTCTTCACCGGAAAGGAGACAAACTTCCGGGGACCGGTTTCTGGCTTATCACCTGTTGTCGGCCCGGCTTGCTTGAATCCTGGTGGTGCAGTGAGCAAGGGACTCATGTCTGAGTATACCCTGCCACACCTGTAGTGGCCAAAAACGATTCGGGTGGCTTTGAATGGCCTATTAAATATGGGCCGGCACTCTGCGCCTCCGGGGCGAAGTGCTGCAGTGGCATTGTAAATATGCTGCTCAGTTTTGTACACTGCCAAAGTCATGTAGGAATTTCTTTGTAAAGCAACAATCTGTAAGTAGTGAGAACAGACCCACCCAACAAACCAGAGGGCAGGGGTCGTAGCACTAAATAGAGCAGTCAATGCAGTCCTATAAAATAGCACAAAACACAATCTTAGAGTCAAATAAAGACCCGCTTAGGATAATACTTAAATATACACCCACTCCGTTTTACATGTATTTGATTATGTCAATTATAGTTTGTAACTTAATTGGATATTGTGTTTAAAGTACGCCCTAGAGAATAAACTCTATTCATTCTCTTTCGTAGCGGTTTGAACTATTACAGGAGCGTGCGGTCTCACTTCAATTACAATCCCCGGAAAGTCAACCATTGTCTGCCTCTTTTAGTACCTCAAGGTTCAAAAGAATGTAATAATATATAATTGACATTAGGTCTAATTGGTGCAGTTATATAATCACTGCACCTGGAAACTCATGAAGTCTTTTTGCTGGACGGCACGATACTTTTTATATTTTCAGAGAGTAGGTTTTATCCGCTGGTAAGATTTCACACGTTTATTTCAATATAGTATTTATCGAGTTCTCATAATGAAATCGACAGGATTTGAATCTTTTGTAACGAATAAAACAGTTTACTTTATGAACACCTTACCTGCATGTATGAATACATAAACTCTGCAGTTCAAAAACTCGTGTCATATTGTTATTCTAAATAGCCAGGGCTCAATGCATCAATTATATTGCTTTTTGTTTGAACTATTTACTTCAGCGAGCGAACTGCAAGTTATAGGAGCTACCGCTAGATGTCAGAGCTGCCCCGTATGCATGCAGAACCGGACGCTCTCAAGCAGAGCAATTTCAGCGAATGCCTGTTTTTTTTTTTTTTTAATACGTTGGAGGCTGCCACAGAAGCTCGGCATAATGCTGGAAGCGTGAGATCTTTCCTCAAAATGCTTCTTTTGACCTCAAAATATCCGACCATCTTAAGGCAAAAGAATATTGCCAATACTGAATTGTTAAACGATTCACACCATTTCAGGGAAAGAGGCAATAAAGAAACCTGTATATTCAGTTTTTCGATCATTCAGCAAAATTGACAGGAATGACTCCACCTCCCTATAAACCCGCGTTAATTTAGGATTTCAGATCAAAATCCTAAAATAATAATGTGATGCCGTATAAATATTACCACAGTATATTTAGACTCCAAGTGCAAGAAAATGTGGTGAAGCGCGTCGTATATATCCATTGTTTGGACACTCCTGTCAGCATACTTTTACTAATAGTGATTTTCTTTACGTATTGCAGAATTACGACTTTATAAACTTACACCTCCATTGTCCAGATTCCCAGTAATTTCCACTATTTCCACTTCATTGAGAGTGTAAAAAAAAAAGCTTAATTTGCATCATATAATCATAGATCCTCAATGAAATGGCATGAATGATTCAGCATATGTAGCATGTCAGCGCATTTTCTTGTGAATGCTCATGTTCCTTTGCAGCTTTAGGTAATGAAAGGGGCTTGAATGGCAAAGGCACTGCAAGATGGATGAGCTTAATGGCATCCCAATATAGATAATACATAACACGTAAATTGGTAAAATTATCTAATATGACACCACAAACCAACAAATGTCACCAGAACCTTGTATCAATGTAGAGCATATCACGTTACCTAATATACATATTTTACATGCAGGGCCCAAATCACAAATGTAATATACACTATGGGGCAGATTTATGACGGACTTGCGCCACGTTTACGCCGCTGTTGCGTGACGCAATGGCGCGGAAACGTGGCGCATCCCTGCGCCCTATTTACAACGTGACGCATCTAGGCACGTTGTAAAGCTTTGTGCCACATGAAACCTGCGTCAGGTTTCATGTGGGCGTTCTGTCGCAGGGTGGGCGTTCCCCCGTAGCAAAGCCCCGTAAAACTGACGCAGTGAAATCTACAAGATTTCACTGAGTCAGTTTTACGAGGCTCCTGCGTCAAATCCTTACGCCTGCTTGAAGCAGGCGTAAGGAGTGACACACCACGTTATGTATGGGTGGACTCTGTACATTGCAGGAGTTGCGTCGCACTTGCGACGTTACTCCAGCAATGCGCCGCCCGTACACCACAAGATGCGTCACGCATCTGCCCTTCCTTGCACCATGGTGCGCCGCATTGTAAATGTGGCGCATCTGTGGTGCCGCAAGGAGGGAATTGCGTGACGCATCAGTTCTGGCGCATCCCTGCTGATTTGCAGAGATGCGCCACAACTCATAAATCTGCCCCTATATGTTTTTCTCACATGTGTATTTGCCACCACACCAAGGTGTAACTACACTTTTTGGATATCAACCATTCCCGAGTGTAGATTTATCCCACGGTGGAAGCTCAAGCAAGAATTACAAGTGTAAAGTTACTACTTGAAACTTTACACACATAAGTAAGATCTTCCACACCTTGACATCAGTCTCGGCACAGAAAATGAGTAGAGTTTGAGGGGAGGCTCCGGTTGTAGGTTTGGAATTGCATTTTCAATTATGCGGGTAGTGCTACTTCACATACCACATATCCGGGTTTATAAATTGTGTCCTGCATGCTCATTGTGGGGTAGTTATCTTGAAAAGTGTGTTTTTCCCACATGTAAATGTTTTTTAAAAATAGTAATTGAAATGCTGGGCTACTTCCATCTACAAGCTCGAGAAGGTAGGAGGAGACTTTGTGTACTTTTGAACTTCGGCCAGAGGTGCAAGGTTTTTCTGGATTGACTATGTTCATATCTTAGTCCTCCTAAGCACTGCCTGCTAGTCAGTCTGTTTAACTAGCATGTAGCCCCCAACAATGGGGAAACGCAAAGGCCTGACGTCCGTACCCCCAGGTCCCCCAGCTACTATGATGGAGACTTTCTTATTAAGAGCAGCTGGGATCATAGACAAGGAAATTGAGCTGGTGGCCTGCCGGCTCTCTCATTCAGCTGTACCCCGCCCTGTTTCCAGCCCATTATGTCCATCGGGGGGTAGATTAACACAGTGTGCCCAGGATATTCAGCTTGACCATGAACCCTCATTAACCTCATCGCTGCGGCGCATATTTATGCGCTACGCGGCTTTTTTCGAAAAGCCGCGTTAGATGACGAGCTCATCTGGTCATCCCCACACGCCCCCCGTGGCTGATGACGAGCTGAGCTCATCATCAGCATCGAAGGGGTTAACACCGGTAAGATCTCCGTTTCTGGGGACAGAGAGGACAGAGGTAGGTCATGGCCTAGAGTTAGGCTTACTCACCAACAATGGGCTTGAGTCTACTGGCCCAATTCTATCAACTAAGGCCCGGGTGTAACGTAAAGCCTGGGGGTTCGAAGGCAGGGGCAGGTATGGGAATAAAAAGGAAAGGCTCACCGACGGGGTCTAAAGCGAAACGTTCAAGGGCAGAGCAGTCAGCAAACTGCAACCACTGTGTAAGGATAATATGGAGCCTATGATGGCTGGATGGATGGGCTCCTTTATAATAAACATAAATCGCAAACTAGACCCTATTAGGCAATGTTTATTTACAATGGAGCAGGAGTTTACGAGCATTTGCCAACATAGGCCAGCTGGGAACATTGATCCCCCTGGGGGCTTTAACTGGTCCCCAATCAGCAAATGATATCACTGGTGAGCAAGGTCCAAGTGGGTATATGCCACCATTAATACCTGTGCAAAGTAGTGTCAGCCATCCTACCCGGCCCCAGTTGGATTCAAACCCCGGGATAGTGGACCTCTTGGGTGGAGCTGTGGCATTGAAATCACAGTGCCCCACAGCCTGTCCTGGTGTAGTGAAATCCACAACGGGAGAGCTAACGAGAGGAGAGTGGGGCCATCAAAGAGAATCGTGCAGCAGACCCCATGATGGAGAGATTGAGGCAGAAGCTACCAACCCTACATCATCCACCAGAATCTTCACCATATGTAGTAGTACTTGGAAATATCCCAGTGCTACCCCGGTTGCCGTCAAAGAATTTGACCAACTCAGGAATAAAGTTCTGCACTGGTTGGATCACAACACCGCCCTTGGTCTAAGGTTGGAGAAATTTATGAACATGGTGCGAAGAGTCTCCTGGATGGGTAGGTCTACAAAAATCTTGGCTGGAGACTGTAATTGTCAACTTAAACAGACCCCATCTAGTCGAGAGATTTTCACACACAGTGTCACAGAACAAGTCATGTGGGGTTGTCTCATCTATTATGGGCTTCGCCCTGGGACATTTTTATAGATTTTTCAGTCGTACATTGATGCCTAACAGGATGGGCTCATGGAGGCTCCCGGTTTATTCCAGTTGTCCCCAGTTGGATCGGCAGATGGTAACTCAAGACATATCCCTTTTGAACTCTTTTAGACCTTTGGAAACATTGCACTCTTGTGTCTGACTGTTAGAAATGGGGGCCTCTAGTTGGCAGAGGTAGGTACCTTTATCCAAATACGGACCCTTTCTTCTAGTCAGGATAAGGGGGGTACTCTCCTGGATAACCCCTGCTCACCCCTTTGGTAGCTTGGCACGAGCAGACAGGCTTATCTCGAGGCAGTGTGTAAAGCATTTGTGAAACATACTGTAATACAGTGAAAACACTACAAATGGACACCACACCAGTTTAGAAAAATAAGTAATCTTTACTAGACTTAACACAAGACCAAACGACAAAAATCCACAATTCTGTAATCAAAAATAAGACTTTAAAATGGTAGAATATAGCTTAGTTGAATGTAGATGGTAAATGCGACACTTTACTCTCAAAGTACCTTAGATGTGTCACGCAATGCAAACAAAAGGGTCGCAGGGAAGTTGATGCGCCGTTCCTTACACTCAGGGGAGTGGATGCGTCGGATCCTTACTGCTGTGGAGGGGAGGTGATGCGTCGCTTCCTTACTGTGTGAGGAGTTCAAGCGTCCTTTCTTACTGCTGCCCGGTACCGTTGCGACCAGATGGTGCCTCAATGTGATGCAACGATCCAGTGCGATGCGACAAATGGCATCCTTGATGCGATGCAACAACATTGGATGTGATGCGTGTACGCCCGAGGCCCATGCGTCAAACTCGGTACCTTCTGAGCTGTGACAGGCTTACGACACGCTTCTTCGGTGATGCAATGGTGACCTCTGCAGCGGCAACATACTTTTCCGGTGATGCAACACGCTTCATCGGTGATGCGGCGCCGAACAGCTGTGGCAGCGGCACACTTCTTTGGCGATGCGACAGCAACTAGTACTGCGGTGACACGCTACTCCTCGTTGCGTCGCGCTCCCAGCAATACGCAGTCTTCTCAGAGGGCCCAAACAACATTAGTCACCTCTCTGCAGGTAGAAGTCCCAGCAAGGGAATTCAGGGGAGCTGGTTGTGAAGTCTTGTATACCTGAGACTTCAGGCAGGAGGCAAGTACACTTCAAGCCCTTGGAGATTCTTCTTCAAGATTATGAAAAGTTCACAAAAGTCCTCTTCTACTATCCTTGGCAAATAAAGTAACCACTGCGGGCCAACCCCAGAAATAGCAAACAGCACAGGGGCAGTCTCCTCCTTCAGCTTCCTAGGTTCTTCTCCTGGGCAAAGGTTCGTCTTGATTCCCAGAAGTGATCTAATTGTCTGGGCCCCAATATTTATACCAGTAAATCCTTTGTCATCTGAAGGCAGAGGGTGTCTGTGCCCAGCCAAAACCAGTTCTGTGCAGCTTCCTGACAGGAGGTGGAGACAGCATTGTTGAAAGCAGACCTGGCCCAGGTAGCTGAAAGGAAATCTCATCCCCCTACTATATATTGTATGAGGGTTCAGGTCACTGAAAGGAAATCTCCACCCCCTACTCTCTATTCAATGCAGGTCATATTCAGCCAGCCCTGACCCATCAGACTGCTGGAGCCAAAGCCTACTCCAGGCCTCTGTCACTCACACACCAGACATGGAATACACAAACTTAGCAGGGGCATGCTTACAAACCAGACATGGAATACACAAACCTAGCAGAGGCATGCTGGATGGTTAGGCAAGAAAATACCTACTTTCTAAAAGTGGTATTTTCAAAGACAGAATTTAAAAATCACCCCCACTCAAAGATGTATTTTAACATTCTGATTTCAGGCATACAAAACTCGAATTTCGACTTAGTTCCCTGGGTCAGTTATGATTATAAAATGTTATATTCCAACTGCCCTTTCTGGCCTATGGAAACATGTTGCCTTGCAATAGCGAAAAACAAAATTGCCACACACATCAGGGCATTTCCTACCTTTTACATACAATGCACCCTGCACATGGAGTTACCTTGGGCCTACCTTAGGGGTGATTAACACGTAGAAAAGGGAATGTTTAGGGACTAGCAAGTGGGTGCACTTGCCAAGTGAACCTGGCCGCCCCAGGCTGCACACAGGCTCTGTATGAGACATATTTTACAAGCTACGTCTGTGGGTGGCACAACCAGTGCTGCAAGCCCACCAGCAGCATTTGATTTGCAGGCCATGGGCACACATGGTGCACTGTACTAGGGTCTGATCAAATAGCCAATCATGGAGTCACTAATCCATTAAAACAACTTACAATAGGGTGCACTTGCACTTTGGCACTGAATAGCAGTGGCAAAGTTCCCAAAGCATCTAGACCAGTAAAAACATAGCAACAACACAGGAGGCAACAGCAGAAAATGGAGGGGGGGAGACCCACACCAATGGTGCCAGGTCTAATACTGACTCATTTGTAAAGACCCCATAGAGATAGCATTGTCCAACAGTATGAAAATAGTGCCTCTTCGTTTAGGTCTAGGGAATGTTAAGGTTTGCGAATTTATCTCCTGGAATATTGCCGGACTAGCATGCAAGTTCATTGACCCTGGATGGATCACTTTTATAAAAATATTTAGTGTGCCACCAGGAGACGTGGACAAACACTAATAGTTTCTTTCTAGAGGGTTTTAAGAACTTTTGTGTACCAGCCACTCCTTCATGGGCGGGAAGATCTAATGGTGGGCTGGTAATTTAAAGTGACTGTTAAGGCTCTTCTGAATGGTCACTGATTGATCGCAGGAGATTTCAATATTCACCTATGTGGGGACCAAACTGCAGGAATTTTAACTGACACAGGATGCCCGTGGATTACCAGTATGCATGTTGAACATACCTTGCTGGGAGACGCTCTTAATTCCCTAGCTGATGAGTTCGATTTAAGTCTGTCCATGAGTAGGTTGTAGGTTGGCCCAAGGTAGGAACCTCATTAATCCGACAATCACGGGGAGGAGGAGTGAAACGTTCGTAGATTTTATTTTTGTTTCCAGGCCTTTCTTCAAAACTCTTCAGGATTTTTTTGTCAAAGATAGTATATTCAGTGATCACAACCCTCTGTGTATTTCGACCACATGGCTAAGACTTGGGAAATCCCAAACGTCAGTACCCAGGGGAACACTAAGGTTAACAGATCAGGGTAGAAGGCTAAGGTGGGCACAGATAAACCCAGACTCTTTCTATGAGTTCCTTCTAGCTAAGCGCAAGAGGGAAATTGATATTTGTACAATTGGGCGTGAAGAGGCAGGGGCGGTACTGAAAGCATTCTCAGCCATTTCACGCTCAACTGGACTTCTGCTTAAGGATCCACCCACGTCTTCGAAGGATCAAGTTATGAGATGGTTTGATCATGATTGTTCCCAAGCGGCCAGAAACCTAAGGGAGGCACTAGGTACCGACCAAGGGACCGTGCTTTGGTAAAAAAGTGTAGAGGGATATACTATGCGGAACTAGCAAGGCGCAAGGCCGAGTTAAAGGAGGAGGCATGGAGTAAGCTCACTGAGGCCTGTAGTTTGAAAAATAGTAACCAGTTTTGAAGTATTGTCAACTGCCCTTTTCTGTTAGAAGGAAACACCCAGGTCCTTGACGCACATATTACAGAAGAGGAATCGGTTGGTCATTTCCAGGAAATGTTCAGTAGCCCATCACATACAAGTATAGCTAGCAGCGGAGGGAAGTCGGCTCTTGTCATCACAGCCGATGAAGTTAGCAAGGGTATTGCAGAGATATCTAGGAACAAGGCTCCAGGACCCGATGGTATCCATCCGGACCTTTATATATCTAACACACAGTTGTGGGTGACAATCATCACAACCGGTATACATGCAACAATAAGAAAGGACCTGCCTAACACCTGAACCATTAATAACATTTTAACTGACATCCAATATGGTTTTCTTCCAGGGAGGTCGACAGTCGACTAATGTTTGAATTTATATATGATTGTCAACAAATATACCATTGCTCGATATGGGAGTATATATAGCCTTCATGGATTTGTCTTCCTCCTTTGATCGTGTAAACAGAAACAAGTTATGGGAGACCTTATTGTGCATGAGTGTGGACAAAGTAATTGTCCTATTCCTACGTAAGCTTCCTAGTTATACTAAAGCAGAGGTAAGATACATGAACGACTGTAAGGTCACCCGCATTTCCCAATCCAGACAGGGGTCCGGCAGGGCTGTATATTGGCCCCTTTTTTATTTAATTTACATATTAATCTGGAGAAGGTACTAGTTCAATCAATCAATCAATCACAGCATTTATATAGCGCACCACTCACCCAGGAGGGTCTCAGGCGCTAGGGAAGGGGGGGTCCGCTACTGCTCGAACAGCCAGGTCTTGAGTTGCTTCCTGAAGCGAAGGTGGTCCTGGGTCAGACGGAGGTGGGTCGGGAGGGAGTTCCATGTTTTGGCGGCGAGGTAGGAGAAGGACTGTCCTCCTGTGGTGGCTCTTCGGATGCGGGGGACGGCGGCGAGGGCGTGGCCGGTCGATCAAAGCTGGCGTTTGGGAGCGTAGAAGTTGAGGCGGCTGTGGAGGTATCCCGGGCCTTGGTTGTGTAGGGCTTTGTGTGCGTGGGTGAGGAGTCGGAAGGTGATTCTCTTGTTAACCGGGAGCCAGTGCAGGTTTCTCAGGTGTCCGGAGATGTGGCTGCGACGGGGGATGTCCAGGATGAGACGTGCTGAGGCGTTCTGGACCCGCTGGAGTCTCTTCTGGAGCTAGGCGGTGGTTCCGGCGTAGAGGGACTTACCGTAGTCCAGACGGCTGGTGACGAGGGCCTGGGTGACCGTCTTCCTGGTCTCGGTGGGGATCCACCGGAAGATCTTACGTGGCATGCGCAGGATGTTGAAGCACGACGAGGAGACGGCGTTGACTTGTCTGGTCATGGAGAGGGAGGAGTCCAGGATGAAGCCCAGGTTGCGTGCGTGGTCCGTTGGTTGGGGTGCGCTGCCCAGGGCGGGGGGCCACCAGGAATCGTCCCAGGCGGAGGGTGAGGATCCCAGGATGAGGACTTCCGTCTTGTCCGAGTTCAGTTTCAGGCGGCTGTTCTTCATCCATTCGGCTACCTCTTTCATCCCTTCGTGTAGGTTGTCTCTGGCGGTGGCGGGGTCGTTGGTGAGGGAGAGGATCAGCTGGGTGTCGTCGGCGTAGGAAATGATGTTGAGGTTGTGCTGGCGTGCGATGTCTGCGAGGGGGCCCATGTAGACGTTGAAGAGGGTTGGACTGAGCGATGACCCTTGTGGAACGCCGCAGATGACTTTGGTGGCTTCCGATCTGAACGGAGGGAGGCGGACTTTCTGTGTCCTTCCGGCGAGGAAGGAGATGATCCACTCCAGTGCCTTCTCCTGGACTCCGACGTTGCTGAGGCGCTGTACTAGAGTACGGTGGCAGACAGTGTCGAAGGCCGCGGAGAGGTCAAGGAGGATGAGGGCCGCTGTTTCTCTATTGTCGAGCAGGGCTTGGATGTCATCGGTGGCTGCGATCAGGGCGGTCTCTGTGCTGTGGTTTGCCCGGAAGCCAGACTGCGAGGGGTCGAGGGATCCGTTCGTCTCGAGGAAGGCGGCCAGTTGCTTGTTGACGGTCTTCTCGATGACTTTTGCAGGAAACGGGAGCAGCGAGATGGGGCGGTAGTTCTTGAGGTCGGTGGGGTCGGCTGAAGGCTTCTTGAGTAGGGCGCTGAGTTCGGCGTGCTTCCAGCTCTCCGGGAAGGTAGCGGTGTCGAAGGAGGTGTTGATGATGTCCCGCAGGTGGGGTGCGATAACAGCGTCGGCCTTGTTGAAGACGTGGTGAGGGCAGGGGTCGGTCGGAGATCCGGAGTGGATGGAGTTCATCGTGCGGATGGTGTCTTCGGTGTTGATCGGAGTCCAGGCGCGGAGGGTGGTGGTGGGGGGCGGGGGTTCGGTTGTGGCGTGCGTCGGTTGAGTGCTGAAGCTGTTGTGTATGTCCGCGATCTTGTTGTGGAAGTAGGAGGCGAGGGAGTTGCAGAGGTCTTGCGAAGGGGTGATGTTTTTGTTTCCGGCGTTGGGGTTGGAGAGCTCTTTGACGATGTTGAAGAGTTCCTTGTTGTTGTGTGCGTTGTTATCCAGTCGTTCCTTGAACGCGGTTTTCTTGGTGGCGCGGATGATTTGGTGGTGCTTTCGGGTGGCGAGCTTGAGGGCAGCCATGTTGTCCGGAGTTGGGTCTCTGCGCCAGGTTCTCTCGAGGGCTCGGCAGTTCTTCTTGGAGTTTTTGAGTTCATCGGTGAACCATGGGGCTTTCTTGCTGCCGGGTCTGCTTGGCTGGGTCTTCAGGGGGGCGAGGTCGTCTGCGCAGTCGCTGATCCACTTGGTGAGGTTGGTGGCCGCCTGGCTTGGGTGTCTAGTTGACACTCAGGTAGATTTCCCCAGGTGGGATGGCATGGTTTGCCGGTATTACTGTATGCAGACAACGCCGTCCTCATGGCCTGAACCGCTAGGGGTTTAAAAACTTTACTCAACTCCTTTGTGAACTTTATGGAGGACCGGCACCTGTTGGTCAACAATGTCAAGTAATATGTGATGCAGGTGGGGTCGAGTACAAGGAAGACCTTTAATTTTAAGGTCGGGTCTACCCCAGTCCCTAAGACCAGTGCCTTCTCTTACCTGGGGGTTATGTTGGACGCCAAATTAAACTGGGACCCTTTGGGAAGGAAAAAGACAAGGGAATTTCTACGGGCTATTGCAGCAGTTTTTAACTTTGCATCACGGTTGGGTAAAAAAAACAATAGGTTCAATCTTGGAGATCTATAGTGCCAAGTGTTTAGCACAGGTCACTTTTGGTAGTAAAAGTTGGGGTTACACATCTCAGGAGGAGCTACAAAGAATTGAAAATAGGTTCATTAGATGTTTCCTATGTGCAGCTCAGGGGACCTCTATCTTTTCAGTACACAAAGAATTAGGTATGCCCTACCTGTCAGATTTGCTGTCGTTCGCCACCTATCTTATTAGCTTAAAGTTTAGTTGAACAAGGGGGACCGCCCTAAATAAAGACATCCTAAGGGATTGTATGGCTCTTGACTATGCCCACCACATTCCTTGGTGTAAATATATCCGGGAAGGGTTTAGGACTCTTGAAAGGGCGGATCTCCTCAGTGATCCGGACACAATCAATAAGAAGTATTTACTTTGGGGTAAGGAGTCTTTCTGCAGACAGCGGGTGGTGAGCAGGGAGGAGCGTGAGCTAATGAACCCTAGTATACGTAAATACATTATCTTGAAAATGGTACAATCCACGGACCCGTATCTCCTAGGGATTTCCAATATATACGACCGTTTTTTATTGACAAGGTTTAATTTTGACTTATTTCATCTCCTCCTCACCCACGAGGGAGTAATAAAGGTGAAACCCTGATGCCATGCAGTTGTGACAGCAAGTCCCCTCAGGACATGTTTCACTTTTTATGTATTGCAGTAACTATGAAGTGCTGAGAAAGGCATATCTAATCCCAATTTAAAAAAAGCAAATGTTACTCAAGTGCGTCCTGCTTTTACTCATTTAGCTATGCTCTCACGGTCTATGATATGGCATGTTCTTAGCTTTTTAAAAGCAGCTCTTAGGCTTAGATCCAGCTGTGACTAGTACCAAGAGTAGAGTAGGCTTGAATGAGTGATCATTTGGATTTCTTTTAACTCACCATATATGTATTTTTATATTCCCTTTTAGAATGTATTTTATATTAATGTATGACAATTGATGATATTAACTGGATGGGAGTTTCTTGTATCGTTGTAACCCTGATTTTTATGTTTTTTATTACAAAAGCTGAATAAAGTATTTTTCATTGATTGATACTTAGTTATGCAGTTAAGACTTTAGAATTTTTTTAAATAGCAATCTCGACATTGTTTATAAAACAAATTCTGTCTATAGAAGGGAAAGATTGTTGTAGCTGTTCATTTGACAGTTCAGCAAACAATGAGTATCAACTGAAATTAGAAAGTGTAAATTCTGTTTACCTAGAAGGAATAGATTATTGATAAAACAATGAACAATGTTTAGGACTTTATGCAATTCAGTGGCCGTAGGGATTGCTTAATAATTATGAACTTACTGCACTCATCACATAATTGGGAACAACTTTGGACAACTTGCATGCTGCGCAGTTCGGAACTGCTCAAACCTTAGTAGGGTGGAGCCGTCAGTGACACTGGAGTAAGATTTGAGTGGAGGAGGTGACAGCAGGTCGTGCCCTGGTATGACCTGTTGTTGCTGCTCACGATTGGGCTTGGGATGAGATGGGATTGAGGAGGGCAGTGGAGGGAGGGAGGCAGGCTGTGGCTGGCGATACGAGTGACAACGAAGTGAGGCGCTTCGGACCAGGATTGGACATGGTGACAAGATTGAGCGATTGTTGGACTCTGTTCACGGAGTCTCGGGTGCTGATCAGGTTACCGACTGATCAGTTCAAATCCGACTATGGTCCGCTGGTGAGCATCATGCTGTAGCTGGCTGCATTGATGTTGGCAGTAGAGTTGTGTCTCCTGCTGTGGCTATAACACCTGACAATGCTCGTAGTTTTGTGCTAAAACCCGCCTACACGGGTTGGCTAATTTATTGGTTTAAATAAGTCAGGTTCCGGGCTAAACCATGGCTCTCATTGTAACTGGTGGTTCGTGTAACTCCCTTCATCACTGCTGTTTCAAGCCATCAGAGTATGGCAAATCTATCTATGTAGGTTGGCCCACGATGAATCAGATTGAGTACGAGACTCTTTACCCCCCTCCCCCGCCCCCAAGCCCTCTCTACTGCTTCCGGAGTTCGCCACTGATACGTTTCCCACTGCCATCCCTCCTGGTTTGCCTCCATCTATTGCGTGGATCAACATAGAGATTTTATCCGGAGGTAAGAAGAAGCTATTCCTCTGGACTTTTGAGCGACATTGCCCCCGCCATTTTGGCCCCACCTCCAATGGTCACTCCGGTCGAGCTCCGTAATCTTGTGACTTGGTCCTTACTGCCAGTCCCACTGACCCCCTCAAAAACTATTATGGGTGTTCTTCTCTCCTCCACATGGATACTCACATCGTTTTAAAATTGTTATTGAGACCTCTGTTCCTCCCATTCTCTCATGTTATGTCCCCCCCCGATTATTTGCATGTCTTAATGTTCTAATACTATGGTTCGTATTGAACTGCACCACTTGTTTCCTTTACTCTCTCTGTTAATTTTGTCTCTTACCACTACCATTGCTTGCACACCGACTCCTCCGGGTATTTGCCAGCTCCGTTGACTGTTGCCTGTTGAGCCTGCTTATACCTGCCTACCCCTTTCTATGGCAGATGAATCTCTCCCCACAGGTCCACGTCCTTCCTTTCCCTCCGCATTCATTTTCTCAATGTATCCACATTTTTCCTTCTCTGCCCACGCTCTTTTTCTGCTAGCCCCTTCATTTTAGACCTTGTTAGTGAACGGTTTTTGATCTATTTCCCCTCTTCCTTCAAGGTTAGCTGCTCTAGGGATATAGGCGCCTTATGGCTTCCTTTAATTGTGCCCCTTGCCAAAGCGCTCCCTCTACCCTTGTTGGGGAGAGATCCAGCATTCTTGCCCCGGAGTCTCAGATTCCCCTCTGAGAGAGTCCACAGTGCTTGGGATTCACAAGAAATTGGAAAAGGCCTTAATTGGCCTCCTTTAAATGTACCCCTTGCAAAAGTACTCCTTCTCCCCTTGTTGGGGAGGGATCCTGCATTTCTGCCCTGGAGTCTCAGGTAGCCCTCTGAGAGAGTCCACAGTGTTTAGGGAGTCTCACATAATTGGAGGTTTAGGAATGTTCCCATTATCGCTGGGAACCCATTCACCTTGCATTGTGATAGGCTCTCTCCCTGTAATTGTTGACGATCTATCTAGCTGTTTTCTTTACCCTTTGTTGTACTTCTGTCGACCGAGCAACCTCTGGCCAATGGAGCTACCCTATGTAGCTTTTGAGGAGCTTGGTTCTGGTCCCTCTCCTGGACCGTCTCCTACCCATCCATTCTTTTGACTCTGTTTCTTCTCTAGTTGCCCTTGCATTTCTCAGCCCCTCCCTCTCCTCTTTCCTCCCTCACTCCTCACTTCCCCTAATTTCTCTCTCCCCTGCCTCCATTTCCTCTCCCCGCACCTAGCCCATGCCTTTAAATAACTCCTATTTCTCCCTCATTTTTGTTCCTGAAACTGTTGTAACTTTGTAACTACGTTCTTGAAGCAACTGTACCTCGTTATGTATAGCACTCTGATACTTCCGGGTCTGCCAGGGCTATATAAAACCTTTCTCTCCGCTCTACTCTTTTCCACTTTCCTGCTACTGACCTTTGCCCTCACCTGTCCTGTCCCTTAGTCCCCACCCTGTTTATCTGTGATTTTACCCTTTTCAATTCAGATCTAGCTATTTTTTCTGATGCCCGATGGAGCTACCTGGTTTAGCTATAGGGGAACACAGCTGGATTCCCTCCTTGGACGTCACCTACCCAGTCGGTCTTTAGACAAACTTCCTTTCGTCTCTCCTGTTGTCTCTTCCCGCATCCTCCCTCTATTTCCTTCTCTCCTCTCCCAAATGTATTGAAACGGAACTATTTTGTCTGATGCCCGATGGAGCTACCTGGTTTAGCTATAGGGGAGATGGGCCGTGGATTCCCTCCTTGGTCGTCACCTACCCAGTCGGTCTTTAGACAGACTTCCTTTCGTCTCTCCTTGTTGTCTCTTCCCTTATCCTCCCTTTCTCACCTCCCCTACCCCTCCACTACTTTTCTCTCTCCTTTATCTCCTCTCCTAATTCTATTGCCTATTTTTTTTTATGTATTGTGTAATTATTGATCTTTTTCTGTTACATTGTTGATTCTCGTGTAAAGCGCTCTGATACCTTTGGGTCTCGCTATATAAAACTCTTTAAATAAATAAAATAAAAAAATAAAAGACTTAAGAAAAATAAACATTTTCCAGATACCTAGATAAATATAATACTGCAGATAATGTGGCCCATAATGCTGCATAATTGAATTTTCTTTTACAGCAGAGCTGGCTGAACACACATCCAGGAAGGTTAATCTTCATAGTCTCTTCCCCTGCATCTGCTCATTCCTTCCTTAATCCTACCATCTGGCTTGGTTCAATGAGTATGGGTGTCTACTGCCTGTCCCCTGCTTCTATTGAAGAATATTGCTAACCACCCACCCCCCTGCTCTGGTATTCCTATGTAGCAGAACCCTGTCCTCCCAAAAGGGCTTTTTAACACCAGGGGCTACTTATTACCTCATCAAAGGAGCCTGGCTAATCCACTTAACTTTGATCAATCAGGACAGATCACTGGAAGGATGAATTTTGGCTTACAGACAAGAAAGTCTTATAACTTCTTGTCAATACATTTTAGGATAAATTTAACAATAGCATGTTATAGGATTTATCAATGCAATTCTAGAGAGTCCTTGAATTATATTTTTATGACACCCCTTTCTTTAGTTCTTAATCAATAACTTCTTGCTATGTTAACCTATGTGGCTGGGAATCTGCAATGGGGAATTTAACTGGGCAATTTCTCCACCACCAGGGCTTATAAAACATCTATTACAAGGGTCCTGCCTATATCTACAGAAGCACCCACCCCTGGAAAACCTAGGAGAAACTTTAGGGGCTCTAAATATGTATAAAAATTGCAGGTCCTCACTCCACAGTGCTCTTAGCGCAAAAGTCGATTTTGGGAAGCACTTCACTACAATGTAATGTGTAATTTCACTAAACCCAGGGCATATAAAACAAATTTTCTAAGGTTCCTCCTTATAAGTAAAGGGACAGCTAGCGAGACCTGGGGGGTACCTAATATGCCTAAGAATTGTAGTTTATTAATTTTTAAGTGCTCCAAACACCAGAGTCGACTTTGGGCACAATTTGCATTTTGAAAGCAGTCCTGCAACACAGAGCTGCATATAAATTGACCTGGGGCTTCAGCAGTGAACATAGGCAAGTGCAGAAAGAGCTGCTGGCATCGAAACTACCATGCTGTATTATATACTAGGGACTTTAACGTAGTTTTGATTCCCCTGCCCTATTATGTGCTAGGGCCTTATAGGGGAGACCATGCAAATCATAGGTGTACCCTGACCTATAGTGTACCCTAGTGTATGTAGGTGTTTTAACGGATGTATGTCATTACAATGCATGCTTTGACCACGCATGCCTTTACCACACAGATTTTACAACGCAAGTCGTTACAACGACTTGCGTTGGGGGGCGCTGGATAGTGGAATAGTTTAATTTACTATTCCAACTCCAGTCCCCTTGGATAGTAGGGAAGGTTTTGGATTGTAAATTAAACTATTCCCTATCCTACAGCACCCCCCAGCGCAAGTCGTTGTAACGACTTGCATTGTAATACCTGCGTGGTAAAGGTACTGCGTTGTAAAAGTTGCATAGTAAAGGATGTTCCCCGTTTTAACTGTATTCTGAATGTCTTTTCAGCATAGCACTGGCCGTGGGCTGGGTTAGGCAGACCCCAGGGACAATCAGTTACCACCAGTACCTGACAGCGAAAAATGGGGGTGTACAGGGCAAATGATTCAACATAGCCCCCCCAAACGAAAGGTGATGGGTTACTAACCTTTCCCCTGTTAGTCCTCATCATCTAAGTAGAACAAAGGAAGGAATGTGCAGTGATTGTTGATTGTTTCTGAGAGCGCTCGGTGTTTGGTTGATAAAAGTGTAAAGAGATGCACCTATAGTATCAATATAGTCTTTATCCTGACCTCTAGATAAGAACAGTGCTGCAACTGAACTGAAACCTCTAATACTAGCCCTTCATGGTGGGTGAGTGGACGTTCCCTTTCCTTGAGTTTGGTGAGTTTCTCGCTCACCAAAGGTAGACACTGGAGCACTTTGCTGCTGGTAGATAACCAATAGCCCCCTTGCAGGTAATGGAATGTAAAATAAATAAATAACATCACTTACCTTGCGCTCATTTCATAGCTGAGTCTCCCTTCTACAGGTATACCTGCAGACACCCCTTCAGGCACTGGATGTAAAGCCAGCACAGGACTGAGTTGCACTCCTCGGATGGCATGTAATGAATTCTACAGTATAGCACTAGGGTGAGTTTATTTCCGGGAGGAGAGGGTACAGCATGCCCTAGTATCCCTTTGTTGGGAGATGGACCCAGCTGTTGAGCTGGTGTCTCTGGAGAGTTCCAGGAAGTCCTTCCAGAGAATCACAGTGGATAGTGTCCCCATCACTGCTCTGTGGAATAGCTGTGCGAGTTGGACCCTGGAGGTGGAAATATTGATTTCCAAGGAACAGTACCTGAAGGGAGAGGTCTGTATAGTAAAGAATGTCAATGTTGTGGAGCGAGATTGCCACCTGGCTATTATCTCCATAAAGTGGAAGGGAATAGTTGCCAGGAGGAAGGTATCTGTTTTACTTTGATTGCCCATAGACTGTGTCCTTTGCTGTGAGATCCCATAGGCAAGAAAACATCCAAGGGGGATAGCTGTCTAGGGTGCTCCAAAGGGACACATTTATGGGGGTACCATCCCTAAACCAAGACTACAGGGGACCTGGAGAACAGTAAAGGAGGAGGTGAATGCCATTGATAGTTGGAGGACCCAGTGGGCCCGGAATAACCTGATCTAACAGTAGGGAATTCCATGATTAGCACTAGTGGGGCCACTTCTGGTCCAAAAAGTGCTGCCTGCACTGTCCCAGTAAAAGAAAGCTGGAGCTCTGGGCCAGGCAGACACTTGCTGGAAGTCCTGGACTGCTAGGCAAGTATTAAGTCCCAGGTTACACACCTTAAGGTGAAGAGTCAGTCTCTGGGCATCTCCCCTCAGATGGTGGAAGAAAGAGTGGAACAAATGTATCCAGAGTTTGTAATCGCTCACTCTGAAAGTATTAGGAGGCCTGACAGAATTCAGGGAGATTCCTTAGCCAGTGGCTTTAGGACTGGATACTTTGCCCAAAGGGAAGGGATTTCAGCGAACCCTGTGTGCGCCCCATGGAGACAAGCAAGGAGGAAGTCTTGGCCTGTGTGCATGACTTTGGTCTGGAAGGCTTGGTCTAGGGACAGGTGGATTCCCTAGTTTTGACTATGATGAAATTGTCTTGACTGCATCCAGGGAAGCCCCAGAGACCCCCTAAGTGACTCCTTGTCAGCCCCTCGGCTGGAATTAAGGCCTGCTTAAGACCCTGGATTTGAGCATTCTCCCAGTGAGTGCTAAGTCATTGAATTTGTGCAATAAACTGACAGCTGTCAGTTATTTCTGCTTTTTGATTGCCTTGTGGTGGAAATGACCCTAGGTTGGGGACAGATGTCAGATGCAGGAGACAGAATGGGATACATAATCTTGTTGGCCATGATGGTACTATTGTCTTACTTGGGGGGATTGCTGAGCAGGCCAGAGTTAGTCGCCATGCAAGTGGGGTCTGCAGATGAGAAGAAAGCTTCCCCATGGTCATCGTTAATGGCTGGGTCAGATTTTGACAGAGGGGTACAGGTAGGATCAGAGGAGCACAGAACAGAGGTGCAACTAAAGAGGTGGCAAATTGTCATTGTTCTATCTTCTGATCAGGGACATCCATCAAGCTATTGATTAGTCTACCCTAGCTCTTGGCTGTGTGGGCCTGTGTTGAAAATCTGCCCTTTCTACATAGTCACTCCAGATCTTTGCTTTTATCCGGAGTCTATTTTTTTGCTGTTTTTTTTTAACTGCATGTATCCCTATCTAACAGGAGTAAAGTACCTGTGCGGCCCCTTTAAAATGAATTGCATTGGTTTAGACCTGAATGACATATTAAACTTGTGTATTAGATTCTAGTATACTGTATGTGAAATACACCCAGGGCCTGGAAGTTAAATGCCACCTGTGGAATGCAGATCCTATGGTGACATCGACAGAGTTGCTCTCTAAACTTGGCTTTCGCTTACCGTATGTAGCCTAACCACCTAGAAACCCGATGTCAAACCTGTCAAAATAACTTGTTTTGAGAGGTTGGAAACCCTGATTTTAAATACTATTAAGTCTTCTCTAAGTAGAGTGCTTGATGTTCAAAAGTGGTAGAAATGTGAGAAACAGAAAAGCAATATTCACTGACAGAGTTGTAGCTCGATCCAGGCCATCTGCAAGCCAGAACTGGTTTGACATGGGATGGGACAGCTCATTTCCCTTGCCACACCTTTAGGTGGACACAGGAGCTCTGCACAAGGGAAGATGTTCCCTATCTTTGATGTTAAGAGTGAAGGGCTGTAGATTTGCTTGTAGTAGAGCAAACATGCACTGCTATAAAACTGGGTAGGTTTGCTTCTTTGGAACATTTATCCTATTGGCTAAGGAGGAGCCAGCAATCAACCCCACCCACTAACTATTGCCAACCACAAATTGCAATCCCGAGACCCCATCCTCAGAGCAAAAGGTTGGCATACCCTCCCAGTACAAATATCTCGGTGTAGACAATGGCACGATTGTCAGTAACATTAGATGTGTGCTGTATACTGAGGCACAGTGCGTAGGTTTCAGAGGGAAATCAACATGTCTATTACATGTTTGTTTCTATTAGGTGTTAGTTTTTAACACAAATGACACTAAACAAGTTTTGAACCGGAAGGTAAAGTGGAAAAAAAAAAGATTTTTTGTCACTATGCCGCCCTTTTAGGATGTAAACACAGTGCAAAATCTTAGCAAGTATGCCCCTGAATATGTGTGTGTTTTCACACACTCCACAGAATGTCCCTTTTGAACTTGTAAATCAAAATATAGAAAAGGATTTTGACATGGTTTACCAAAGGCCAAGGGCCACATGAGGTGAATTTCACCTAGCACAAGTTCTAGTAGCCAAAATTCACAAATATTTTTCTTTCGCAGTTTTGCCATGTTCAGTTTGCCTGATCCACTCTTCTGCTTCTTTACCTAAAGTGGACGGACATCACAATATTGAGAAAAAAATGTCGCCTAAAAATTTCTGCCAGATTGCTGCAATTGCGTGGTAATCAATACATTTACCTATACCAGGCGACAGGAAATAAGTTGTGTAGGTCTCCTTGCAAATTATTCCTATCCCCCTTAAAAAACGTTCTAATAGAGGACAGCTTTGGAATCAACTTTTATTACAGTAGTGAAGGGTTTAATTTAAGCCAGTTGTTGCAGGTGGGGCTCACTGAGACTCAATTCAATTCAATTCAATATTGACTTTATTCGGTAGTTTTATAAAAACACCATAAAAGTTCAGAAAAAACAGTTACAAGTTTATCAAGAAGGTTAAGAACCGTTAAGTATGCATTTGTTTAAAAGAAAGCATATTAAAAATAACAAGTGCTTCTCAGTTCCGTTTGTGCTAGTTTTTCGACATTTATAGTAACATACAGTTTTCCTGTTATCTTAGTTCCTTCGTTTGTGCAAAATAGCAATGTTATTCGTACTTATAAATGTGTGCGATGACGTATACAAAATTTAAGATAGAATACGATCGCTTTAGCATAGTTTTCATTTTCAAGGTACTGAAGTGCCAGATACGCTGGGCGACATTGACGAAGACCCCAGAATTTCAAAATAGGCAGTATCCAGCGTTTACGTGGCTCAGTAAAGAATTTGCAGAATAACATTGTGTGTATCGTTGATTGTGAGGACACTAGATCACAAGGGCACATAGGAAGTGTGGATGTCCTAACATTTTGCTCTGGAAATGCAACCAATAGATGGAACAGGTCAAATCTGAAACGGGTGAGCAACATTTTTTCAAACTGTGATAATTTAAAATTCAAGTAGGGTTCAACAGTAAACACAGTCTGAACTAGTAAGGAGTGTTGGACAGATGGTTTATGGACCTCAGATAATAAGCGTAGCTGGCGTAGATGAATGAGGCACTCCTTTTTTAGGTTCTTTTTTGGGATTTCTTTTATCAGCGATGGATGATCAAAATACTTCCTATATCCTAGGTCTGTTAGTAGCGCTTTGACATAGGACAACCATTTGATCTTCTTAGAGTAGTCTAATGTTAAGATGTCTTGAATGATCGCCCTAGTCAAGTGACATTGCTCAGTGACCCATTTCTGCCCACAACATTATTGGCTGCAATTTTATAATGTCTGTGATGTAATCAATGCCCAGCTCGGTATGGCAGGCATAGGTGGAGCAAGTTTTTGGCACCGCCAACAGATATCTCAGGAAAAAGTTCTCTATTCTTTGTATTGAGTCCATGTTTGTAAAGCCCCAAATCCCCGCCCCATATGTTGCTGTACTTACACATTTTGAGTTATATATTTGCAATAATTAAATAATAATTCTTTAATTGGTCGCTGCCCCACTGAGACTCATTTTTGGGGACTCACACTTATTTTCCATGAACAGGCTGTGATCCAGAGCAAGAGAGAGAAAATCATAGGAAAGGAAAAGGAAGAGAAAGACAGAAAAACAGCAAAAAAGGGAGAAAGTAGGGAACAAATGCCCTGAAAGAGTGTGAGAAAGAGGCAGCCAATGTGTGTTGGTGAATTAAGGAGGTATGAGGTGGAATGCCTTGGTATTCAGCACAGAGCGGGTCACCGGGAGGACGCCATCTTGGCCAGCGCGCTAGTGGTTCTCTTGCTCAGCACATGCCTCCCTATTTAGGAAGGGTGATGCAAGCGCGCTGTGGGCGCACACAGCGGGCGTGCCGATGGTGCGCCAGAGGCAAGCCCGTCTGCGCCTGCCCACGCTCCGACCGCGCTCAGCGCTAGCCATGCTGCCAGTTTTGTTCCAGGATACACATAGGTGAGAGGGACACCAGGGAGACACAAGAAGCTATGGTTAACAATGGCAATACCATCATAGTTGACCAGACCTCGGGCAGACTGAATTGTGGCCTGATTAACAGTAGGTCTTTAGTTAAACACCATCAAGAGGTGTCAACTATGCTGGAGAGCCTCGAATTAGATATTTTGTTTTTAGCTGAAACTTGGACCAGCACCGACTCTGTTGTAGAGCTAGGAATTGCATGCCCAGAAGGCTACAACATTTTAAACATTCCCAGGCCGTTAGGGAGAGGCGGGGGGTTGGGGTGATCTTTTCAGAAAAGTGGGATTTTACCCCTTAACACATTGATGATGTCGAGGGCATTGAAGTACTAGGTTTCTCACTGCAAGAGGCAAGAGGAAACGTGTTGACAGGAATAGTATGCTACAGGTCCCCGGGACAAAACACTCAATACCAAGCTTTAATTGACACCTTTGCTAACATGACTTTAACACACTCAAGGATGATTATACTGGGTGATTTTAATCTCTGAGATAGCAGGAACCTTGGCCCCCCACTCAGAAATCTGGGGCAAGCCTGCAAGAGCCTCAATTTGCACCAATTGGTGCATCAGTGGACTCATCAAGGAGGGCACACCCTGGAACTGTTATTTGCCAACCAGAGTGAGACAGAGGTAATTGAAGTATTACCTCAATTCTGGACTGATCACTTTTTAAATTCATTTTAGGATAACGCTGCCTAGTCCAGCCAACACTATAAATCAGTCAGTAATCTTCTGCAAAGATAGAGAATGGGCTAAGCTACAAGAAAATAGACAATCTGTGACATTCCTAGAACAGAATTTTTTGTATCCAGTAAATCAGTGGAAGAAAATTATCAAATCTACTGTGATCAAATAAACCATACCCTAGATCAGATTGCTCCAGTAAAAAGGTTGAAGAATAGAAAGAAAACCTCAGCTCCTTGGTATAGCGAAGAGCTAAAACTGATGCTTAAACAACACAAGCAGGCTGAAAGGAAATGGAGTAGGTCGTATGGGGAAGTTGAAAAAAAGGCTGAAACTGCTGCAGGCCTCATAAAAGGAACCTATCTCTAGGTCCAAAGCAGAATACTATGCCAAAACCATCTTGCAGGCACCTAATTGTCTAAAAATCCTCTTTAAGATTATAAAGTACCTATCAAATCCAGTATGTATGGGTAATAGGGTCAATGCTACACAAAAACTCTGCGATGACATCGCTGTCTACTTTGATGAAAAAATCAATAAGATTGTTGATGGCTTGAACTCCAACAATAAAAGCAGCCTGGGTGAGGAAAAGGAACCACCTATGATACTAATAGTAGAGCAACAGGCAGAGGCATTCAACAGTCATCAGCCGTCTGCCCTAGAGTGCTTTCAAATTCTCACGGAGGATATATTTAATAACTTAACTCAAAGTGTATCTTCTGGCTCCCCTTTGGATCCCCTTACGGAGGGGATATGGAAAGAGTTTAGGTTAGAACTATTCCACTGGTTGCGGCAGATTTGTTGTCAATCACTAGAAAAGGGAACTGTTCCAGAAGTCTGGAAGCAGGCAGTGGTAACCCAGCTACTCAAGAAACCGTCCCTTGATCCTAAATGTCCATAGAGTTTCAGACTAAATCCCTGTCCCTTTATTTAGAGGAAAAACACCTGTTAGACAAGGCTCAATTTGGTTTTCGACCAGGTCATGGAGCTGAAACGGCCCCAGTGACGGTACTTGATAACCTGAGAATGCAAGCAGACAATGGTAATCCATCCATATTAGTGCCTTTTGGATATGTCGGCCGCATTCGATACAGTGAATCACAGTATCCTGCTGAAAAGACTAGAGGACATCAAAGTAAAAGGACGGGCACTGAAGTGGCTGCAATCATATTTGACGGGCAGGTAGCCGGCGGCAACTATCCCACCATTTACATCCTCAAAGACCCCTGTGCGACACGGGGTGCCACAGGGCTCAGCTATAAGCCCGATCTTGTTTAACATTTATTGGTGCCCTCTGATCCCAATCATCAAGTCCTTTGGCATCGATCTAGTCAATTATGCAGATGGCACACAACTGGTGTTCTCTCTGGAAGGAAATCAAGAAGTATCCCTATATAAATTCCATGAGTGTATGTACAATACCTCCAATTGGCTCAGGAAAAATTCCTTACAATTTAATGGAGATAACACGGAGATAGTATACTGCTCCACAGCCAAAATTGCACGCCCTTTTCCCTCCGAGTTTAGACTCACCCTTATGGATAAACAAACCACTGATCCCAGTTAGAACAGTGTGTAACCTGGGGGTTTTAATGGATGATAATCTTCAACTGGAGTCACAGGTGAACAAAACAGTTGGTACCTGTTTCTCCTTGAGCACTAAGCCAGATCCTTCCACTACTGCCCCTTGCTACTAGATCTCTAGTAGTGAGGAGTATAACATTGAGCAGGTTGGATTATTATAACTCTTTGTATTTGGGAGCACCAAAATCAGTGTTACTGAAGCTACAGAGGATCCAGTCCATAGCAGACATATTGGCGTTAAATAGGCAGCGCAGGTCCTCAACGACTTTAGCTTTAAAGTACCTTCACTGGTTACCCATCAATGAGAGAATTCAATTTAAATGCCTCTGTATTGTGTGTAGAGCAGTATATGACCTGGGTCCAATGTCCATGCAGGAGAAATTTACCTGGTACACTCCTGGGAGAAATCTCCGTTCATCGAGCGCAAATCTGGTAACCACCATTAGATTCAAGAAGACCAGGACAGGTGGAAGAGCATTCGGTGTAGCAGCCTCACGACTCTGGAATGATCTTTCCTTGAATATCTGACAAATTAAATCTCTGCTCCCATTTAGGAAAAGCTTAAAGGCATGGCTCTTGCCTAGGGATTGTTAAAACGAGCTCTTCCAAATCGGTGAATATGTTATCTTTATGCACACTGGCAACAGGATGCGTCGCAGCGCAAGTTTACCCGCAGGGTGACAGTTTTGCTCTATATCAGTTCAAGTTACATTACATGAGAATACATTACACCCTGACCTTCGATAGCACCCACTGTGTACCTCTGAGAAATCTTTGGGCACCAGAACGTATATGGTAAATTTCTCAGCAAGACATTTTAAAACTACTTCTTATATATTGATCTTTTTTGTAAATATTTGATTAATATTAATTTGAAACTGCATTTGTTGAGTAATTCAATACTAAAATAAACTTTGCGTTGTATGCCTTTTCTAGCAAACACTTCGTGAAGAAACAACAGTTGTGATGACTGAAGAAAAGACTGCGAAACCTTCTTATGTGCCTTCTGCATACCTGGCAGAGATTCTTCAACTTCGTCAGTCTGTATCTGAATCACAACGCCTCCTTGAACCTCCTTCCCTGACGGCTAAAAACTATGAAGACCTCCCCAAACAGGAAAAGTGCCTCAAGGTAAGACCAAACTTTCATGATTGAAGCATGTAAACTTAGACACTCATAAGTCATCATCGAAGTGTTGCTAAAATTCCATGCAAACATTTATATCTATTCTTCACATGCAGCTGATCATTAATGGTTGTTTATTTGCCTCCCACCCTTTAAGGCCATATTCGCAACATTTCAAGCAACGCAGCAAGTCACTTTGCTGTGCTAAGCTGTGTGAAAAGGAGAGGTCAGGAATACACTGTATTTTACATCTCTGCCTGTGCTGGGGCTGAAACCTCAGCCTATCGTCAACACAAGCACCCTTGCACCATGGTGCAAGGGTGCCTGTGTTACAGGCAGGGTTGTTTTGGCAGGAAGTGACACCTTCCTGCACAAATCCTCTGAGGCTTTTCCCTCTTTATGAGCTTGAATGCTGCACACTTAGAAAGAGCAAAAACATGGAGAAATAAAGATATGTCTCCTTTTAACATCGGAGCATTTTGTCACATTCCCAGGGCTACCAGTATTGGTAAATCTGGTAATGATTCAGAACATGAAATAGAGAATATTGAAGCAGCTCCCGAGATTACAGTCTAATGAGTGAGTTTGACCCTCAAACTGAAGTTGTAGTTATTATTTTTAGGTTAAAGATTAAGTGCACTTTGAATGATTTCCAGGAGGCAAACTTTCTCATCCTCTTTCTGGATAACTGAATCCTAATTGCTTCCTTTTAAATGCTGAGAACAAAAATATAAAAGGAGACATAATCTACATGTCAAGGGCTGGAACCGATGAATTTAAATATGCTCTAAATTAAACACGTTTTATGTTTACTAAGGTGTGATTCGCAAAATGAGATGCTTATACAAATTCTTTGTATGAAACTAAAATTTGCCCTTACGTTTTTATGTTTTTTGTTTACAAACCAAATATAACCCTAAAAAAGATTTTACAAATTTTACCATTAGAGCATAGGAAAGCAGTAATCATTGCCTTGATTATATCAAAAATTGATTATTGCAGCACGCTATTCGTAAGCTGCCAAGCATGTCTTCTTAACAATCTTCAGACTCTACAAAAGGCGGCAGCCAGAGTTCTGTTAAATCTACCAAAATATTGCTCAGTTTCCAATTCCATTAGGGAACTTCACTGGCTTCCAATTAGAGAGCGTATTCAATTCAAAGCGATCTGTTGGGCTCACAGGGGACTACATCAAGATGGTCCATTCTTCTTGCAAGAACGTTTTAACTGGTAATCTCCCCCACGTACCTTACGTTCTAGTACTGCCAACAAAGTACAAGTACCCAGAATAGGGGTGGAAGAAGCTTTACCTATATGCCAGTAAGATGGTGAAATTTACTGGCAAATTATCTAAGAGCTCAACTTAACCTTTTGAAATTTAAGAAAGATATGAAAAGCTGTTTTTTTCTTTAGACCAACAAGCTTGTACTCCATAAAAGACTGGATTGCTTTTTTATTTGATTATTGACTATACTTAGGGTTCTTGCCACTAGCGCCAAGACGCCTATTTGGGTATAAGCTAGCTTTAAAAATTCTTTAACATTAACAAAATATAACACATTTTGGATTTTAATTCAACAAGGCATCCTACTGGCTTACGCAATTCCAGAGTTGGTAATCAATGCAATGGATGTTAACAAGATTTAAATTAAACCTTCTATACTGGTCTGTAGTATTACCAAAAGGTAGGCACAAATGTGGAAGAGAGAGGTCCTTGTTCTCCGCAGGATACTTTGCTTTTTATTTTTTTCTGATACCAACATCAAGCTCTTTGTTATCACTACATAATGCCCTTACTTAAGGACCACATCTTTGTGCAAATTAGACCATCGTTGGTTTACTTACAAATGCTGACAAGTCCTTCAATCTGTTTTAACATTGCAAGCTTCTTGACTGGGGCTTTTAGGATTAGAAAGAAGTTGACTGTCTGATTTGATGTTTTAAGTAATGTTAACCTGTTGTGGAATTACATTTTTCTTTTTCTTTATATTTTATATTTGACTTTTAATCTCTTTCAAAATAATGTAATTTTTTTATGCCTGCTTTTATGATTTTCATGAATGGAATAAAGCTTTATTGACTTGAATTGGCAATGAATGTTCAAGTTATTCATTAAGATAAAATATTTACCACGTTTTTAAAAGGTAGTGAATAATTTGCAAAAGAATTGTGATCTTTGGTTAGTGAAAATCAGTAATCAGATGACAATATGTATAAGTAATGAATACAAAAGTAGAGGCTCTTTAGCGCATCTTATATAACACATTTACTTAATCAGTGGCAGCCAACACAGTTAAGAGCGGCGAGGCGGGGTGGGGGGTGTCAACAGATGACGGGATAGGTGAAATTAGATAAATGAATTAATAAAACCACTTACCGCAGCGAGCACAAGGGAAGTGGTTTTTAAAAAATTATTTGATTTTACCTATCCTGTTGTTTGCAGACTCCCCTACCCCACCCCGTTCTCGTCCCGCCCCACTTCCCCACCACTCTTACCTGTGCCAGCCACCACTGTACTTAATGTGTTATATTTATGAAGATTCGTGAAGATTCATGGTCTTCATTCAATCATCATTTTTTTTCTGTGCATTTTATTATTTAATTGTCTAGTAAAGGGCTTGCTTGTGACAGATCGCCATGTCATACTTCCATTGGCTTTTTCATATTTTAGTTATTGTGTCTTAAACTTAGACACATTGGGTTGATTTCTAGGCTTTGGGCACAATGAGTTTCATGGCTGTGTACCCAACACCCTAATTGACACATGGGATTCTTGCATTAGGGCACTGAGTGATAGTCCATACAGTCTGGGATATTTTAATCCCAGTACAGAAGAGCACTCCTGAAAATCTTCCCATTGGGGAAGGCCTCCTTGGAGAAAATCAATTTTTGTTACTGCTGCCTGCCAACAAAGATTCTATTTCCAATCTCACCCACAGGTTTCCCAGTTTGTCGTCATGGGGAAACAGGGAACAAAAGCATCTCTGACATCAAAAGGGATTATTTAATACCCATTTCTTACACCCCATTGCAGGCCCTTCATGAGCCCTCCAGCATATCTTGGAGATTGGCAAATTCAGAGTTCTTACCAAAAACATAAAACATCATTTTAGATTTAAGCTGTTCAGTTCAGTTCAGAAATCTTTATTTGACTATATTCTAAGCCATAAAAGAAAAGATTATAAAAGACAAAGAATTTCTGATTTAGTAAAAAGTAAACAATATAAACCATTATTTTTTATAATTTTTAAAAGGAAGAGAAAATGAGTTTACAAATGTCCAGGTGAAGAAAGCTTGTGATATTCATATCACCGCCCTAGACACAACAATGATTTTGTTAGAACAGAAAGAAGCCACATTCTAGTGCCAAATGTCAACATTTTTAAGAACATCAATAAATATAAAGTGGAGTGGTAAGATATAATACAGACTCATTTCCCAATAATATATCCTAGTCGAACTGAAGTGGAGATATATCTATAAACCATCAAACAGATAAATTCATCCTTTAAAAGCTGAAGATAGTGCAAAGCTGCCTGGCATCTTAAATATATTCAAATATTTTAAAAGGGGTATTAAAAAAGTGCACCTTGGATTAATGTAAAGATTGCAATAGAACATAAAGTGCAACGTGCTCTACTTTGAATGCGAATCACATGGACATACATCCAATTCAGCATCTGTATATAAATTTCGTGGATATGAAACCAGTAAGTGTGAGGTTCCAAACCTAAACCTTATAAGATAATATAATTTAACATGGCTAAAGTAAAAAGAAAGGTAAGGCTCGGTCACCATTGAAGAAACCAAAAGTGAGTGGTTAATACCCCTGCTTTTTCCCATCTCCTGCATGTCTCTTTTCAAATACAAATGCGCCATGTATTCCTTCTTTAACTTAGCCCTAGGTTTTTTAGCAGTATTCACTGGGTTGTCAAAACAATGTGACAAACCCATGTCCCTCAATTTGGCTTTAATATAGGAGAGCCAAGTGATTTTGCTTGCAAACTCTAGTTTTAGCAATATGTGATTATAGTACGATTCAAAATCGTTTCTTCTTTTACCCAGATATTGTGAAACAATAAATGAGGTGCTAGTTGTATTGGAAAGGTAGGGGAGTCACACCAGGTTCACTGTGACACATGGTTGCTGGAGTGCTTTGTGGCAGGGTCAGCAAGCGTCTCAAAAACATGTTTTCCGCTCGCTGTAGACCTAAACTACTGCATGAACCCCAGACTCCCGCACCATATAAGTTGGCAGCACACGTGTGAGCCTTATAATTACGTTCAAAGGCCATGAGCCTAGTTTTTTACTAAATCTAAAAATTTGCTCCCACATTTTGATTAAAACACCTAATCCTTTTCTCCATTAGCTGCCACCATGTGCTTTTGGAGTCAAAAGTAACGCCAAAATAAGAAAAAGTGGGCATATGAAGCAATTTCTCACTGCCTATAAAAAAAGTCTTTACAGTGGTTGGATGCTTGCCCAGCACCATAATCTAAGATTTTCCAGCATTAGTCTTAATGCCAAGGTCACTCATAAAATTATTAAAACCAGTTAAAAGACGTTGCAGCCCCACCCCAGTTCGAGACATTAAAACACAATCATCTGCATATAAAAGAGCTGGTAATAGCCTTCGGCCTATCTGGGTTGTCAAAACAATGTGAAAGTGTTTAGTGTTCCTTTGCCTTTTGTGTGGCCTTGTAGTGCTTCAACTTACATCAGGTGTCATAGCACACTGCTTATGATCACTCCACAGTGGCTCATCCCAGCTCCCAATTGTGCAAACTTTTGAGAAACATATGCACACAAACAAGCTGTTACTGCACACAGAGGAACATAATCAGAGGGAACCTTGGCGGTAGCAGTGATTTACTGGGACATTATCATTGCTAGCTATCTGAACCAAATGGGTTATTTTCCTTAAAACACTAGTAAAAATACAATCGTAATACTAAAGAAGTATGACTAGGCATATAACATGGAGAGAGCCCTCTACCAGCCTGTCTTGATTCGCATAGAAAGGGTTGTTGAATTGAGATGATTTTACCCAATGGTTAGATTTGATAAGCTGCCAATGGCAACATAAACTGAATGGTGGGATTAAAGACATCCGGAAATTTGCAGGTGAACTCTAAGGAGACTCAGATCTAGCATCAGTGATAAACCTCTTCCTTTTTTATCGCTTTTGATTAAATTCTGAACATGGTGGCTAAGGCTAGTCCCGAACTCAAAAGGAATTAGGTCTGAAAAGGATGCCATGGCAATTTGTAAATTTTGACAGCAGGGACATATGTGTTGCCATTCTCGGGCCCAAATTATTAGAAGACCCTAGCAGCAAAGCTGATGGACAACACAAGGAACACCATAGTTATAATAGGTAGTCGCAAAAGACTAATTATATTGTAGAGGTGAGGGTGTAGGGGAAAATTAAGGGCAGATCTTATGCATGTAAAGCTACACAGAGATTACTTTGGAAATAATTTTACAAAGGTCAATATGTGTTTATTAGCATCACGAATATTAGATAGTAATGGATGGAAGTCTGTCCCAGGGGCTGCTGGGCCCAGGAAGAGGAAAGTAGGTGCAACGCGACGTAGGGGGCGGTCAGTGGCTTCAGGTAAGTTATTTTGTTAAATATATTATTACTAACACCCCCCCACACACATAGCCCCCCACCGCATTCCCTCACCCACGTTCCATCCACCGCCACACCACCCTGTGTTTGTGGCGGCCACCACTGACCTGACCTTCATTTTACACAAGGATTCATGCAGCAAATCTGTCAACCCACTAAACTACTCTACATACAGTACAAGTCTAATTAATGCTGCGTATAGGTAATGCTTTTTAGCAGCCATATGAATTAATTTAAACTTGTAAATAGAGATTGCACGTTGAACTCTGTAGCAAATACTTTGACCACAAGAGCTGATTTGTAACTGTTACACCCATGCCATACTGCATGTACATAATAGTGGCACATTAACACCTTAGATGTCTGTAAGGCAGTGGTTAATTTGTGCCGGTGATTGCTGGTGGTGGCCACCAGCACTCATTATTTTGTGACCAGCACTTCTTTTTCCTTATCACACATGTCCTGAGTGCAACAGAGAAAACACGCACAAACAGGAAAGAAGGAGAAAGAGAAATCATCACAAAGGGCGAAAGCAGGAACTCTGAAGAGTGAGATAAAGGGGCAGGGCGTGTCTAATAGTGGATTAAAGAAGCTTGAGGTGGATTTAGGGCTACGCAGCCTTGGTATTCGGCACACTGACAGTTAATAGCCCAGCCAGGCTTCTGAGCAGAGCTTTGACCACCGACACTCATTACTTGAAAAAATAAGCACTGCTTTACAGGTTGCCTGTTTGTGAATAATTTAATAAGCCAGAAAAGCTCTATATTCAGACTTTTCTTCGAAGTCAATTGGTTGGACTCCAGACTTTGCAAAACAATAATTCACACGGACTGGCGATTTCCTTGCCAGTGTTTGGAGATACCCTTCATGGCTCCACCTCTTTGTGTCCAATCTGTGGGTTTCCAAGAGTCCCTTTTCCATTTCCAACTCAAACTAACTGAATACTTTATGGAACGTTCGGTTAATCTTGAGTTATTTGGGGTGAACGTTTTGAAAGATCCAAAAAAGGATTTTCATTTTACCCTTTAAAACAAAGGCATGAATGCTGCCTCTGAAATCTAAGTAGGAATGTAAACATAGATATACTTATGAGGAAAATAACAGTGGAAATTATTACTGTTAATTGGTGGCTGAATTTACACCTATTTTAAATACTCTGGAAGGGACTATTTTTTGTTTCTTAACCCGACACGCCCTAGTGATTCAAGTTGGCACTGTGCAAAGAGTAAATGCAGACAATTTAGAGAGCAATGTCTATGTAAATGTAATTCTTCATTTAAAGTAATTGCTTCTGGTTTGTATATGCAAGATGGCCTTAAAATGTAAATCACTTCTAAAGAGCTACCACATGTTCCTTGTATACATACTTTGCTTGTTGATGACTGGATTGGACAGAAGATCAGTGACCCTGAGCAGCTTCCTGGCAACTGAGTGGCTCCATATTAGTATTTCTCTTGGCTGCTCTTGAGCTGACGTGCCCTGATTTACTTACACAACTAATCACTTGTTCTTCCACAAATATTGTCTAATATTATACCCGACACTTCTCTAATGATATTGATTACTGTGGTTACAAGCTAGTGTTGCCTTAGGGTTAATTTAGCTGAAATATTAAATCGCCATGAGTGGTGTTTGTGGGCATAGTTCCATCTTCCTTCCTGATAATTCTATGGAAGAAGATCCTTTACATCCATGGGCATTTGGAACATAGCAGATTTTTTTAGCCTGCCCCAGTTAATTAATATTTTATTTTTTTGTGGCAGCATTAATCATTGTCATTATCTTGCAGTAAAAATAGAAACGTAGCACATAAATTGCACAGCTGCTGGTTAGGAACGCTGCAATTAAATTGCGGTTGACTTTATCTATTAACCATCGCATGAATCAAATTGTATGACTGTGTTTGATGGCTCTATAGTTTAACAACGATGTTGTGAAAATAGTAGTTCTGAAGGCATGGATAAGCATGCACAAATATTCTCCACAATAGAAATGAGAACAGTGCAATGGTGTTAAAAAATGAAGGTTTATATGCAGTATAATACACAATTAGTTATAAACTTGAACAAATATTGTGGTGTTTTGAAGGAATGTTTATGTTATGGATTCTTGGGGCGAAGATCTAAAGCTGGTCAGCCATAGTATATCAAATACAAGATTTACCGTTTCAACTGTTCTAAGTATCTACTTAGATTTTTCTGATCCAATTTTGCAATGTACATTTTGTAACATTTAACTGTTGACATACAATTTATTTTTCTTTGTATGTTTTAAATTAATGAATTACCGTATTGGTACATTTTCTACTGATTGATTAAGAAACATTGTACTGATACCCTCATATGCAACCTATTGTACACGGTTTGGGGGAAACATATATGTACAAAAACACGAACAATTTCTACTGCTGCACTTCTCTTTCAGGCCTAAAACCACTTTCTGCTGAGATAATTTCAATTAATTATTGGACAAAAGCACATGTAAAACCGGAATACATGATTATAAATATGTGGTGTGCGACTCAGCATCTATTTGTCGACCACAGTGAAAAATACTAGCCCCCTGGGGCTGAGAAAATGGTGGCTTCGTTGGGGGGGGGGAGGGGGTTGGTCGGGGAGGGATTCTCCTGGTGCTGCGGGGTCATGGAGCTTCACTTGGAGTGGTGCCTCTGGGTGACAGCGCGATTGCTACCTGCCTACAGTAGAAATGATCTGTGGGGGCCTATAGGTGGTGTGCGGGCCCACTAGACGGAGGTTATTGGCCCCAGGAATTCAAAGCCCTCGGACAGTGCTACATACAGTTACAAAATGGTGAAAGACATGGGTGGGAGCTAGGGTGCAGCAGACCAACACGATTACAGAGTATACCGTCCCTGTTCCAGGCCCTCGGGATGGGGCCCAGCCGGGGGGACCTTGGACCCCACAGAGCGCACAGAATGCGCACCAGACATGGCGGGGATCCTACAGCAATCCAAGGCTCCCAATAGGCACTTGAAACGAAGATGGATGTGATGTCAATGGATATCAATCACCTCCAGCTCGACTTCCACAAGGTGGCGGACAGAATCACTTCAGCAGAAGATGTGGCCTCTCTTAAACAGGAGGTCAAGCGTTTGCAGGCAGTGGTGTATGGTGTGAAATGTAGTGTCACCCACAAAGAAGGAGGTGTGGAGGATGCTGAGGGCCGGTCAAAAAGGAATCATTTACCCTTTTTGGGCTTTCCAGAATGATCAGAAGGGTCCTCCACGGAACTCTTCCTAGAAAACTGGATTGTCCACAGCATGAAACCTGAGCGCTTCTCCAATTTCTTTACTATATAGCAAGCCCACAGTCACTGGTGGTGGCCCTGTGGCAAGGCATCCCACCTGAGAGCAATTATAGCTTGTTTCTTCAATTACAGAGACTGAGACAATATCCTACAACATATACGTGCACATGGCCCCCCACTCTTTGAAGATAAACAGATTCAACATTTTCCAGACTATACAAAAGGAGTTTAAAATCTTAGTAGCACCTTTCTAGCAGTTAAAAGAAAACTCAGTGATCACAATATCCAGTACAGCTTACTGTTTCCGGCCTGTCTCCGAGTTCAACATGGCAAATGGTCTTCATTTTTAACATGGCCCGGAAAGCGGCATCTTGACTGGAGTCATTGGGCCTGGGTTGTGATATGGGGTAGCCTGAATGAAGAGAACCAAAACAGCGAAGGGTAAGGTGATTGACACATAACCGCGCCCTGACATGGAATCCAACTGAGCCAGCAGTGGTGGCATTACAGGAATGAATCCCGGTGGCTCCGGAAGGCACACTACAGGTGGCACTGCTGTCACTTGAGACACCTAACTCATTCTTGCAACTGAGCCAGGTCCCTGAGACTCCAAGTGATGGTGCTGAGATGAGTTTACAGCTGAGGGGAACGTTGAGCTCTTGGGGGTTTACACTCAGGGCCATAGAAGGGTGTGGGGAGAAATGTGTAGCTTTAGTGTTTGCCCCACCTCTGTCCGCTGACTCTTGGGGAATCACTCCTTGGCCACTGAGACTCGTCCAAATTTCTTGAAGATTGTTTAACATGTCATGTCAGTGCATATAATGCCTCCACTTTGGGAGGGTCCGGGTTTGGAATGGCCAGGGTTTGTTGGTTTCATTCTGAGCTTTCAGCTCTAGAGGTGTAGTCATCCATACCTTTTCTACATTTGCATAATTCGTAGTTGTGTGGAAAGTTTGAGTTTAGGGATCATATAAGTTCTTATCTAGTGTATCTTTTTGAAGTGCGGAATGTTAAAATTGGCTATAATAATCAATTTATACCTACACATGATGCTAGTCATCGTAGGTGAGTGCTTCACCCAGCTAAATGCATAGTTATCACTATGATTTTCCCAACATAAATGATATGAATGGGGTGTGCTCCCCCTCTTCCATAGCATTAAATGTGTATAAAGGGCTTTGTGGGACATAACTACAATGTATTCACTATTTTTAGTAGTAGATCATTTTTACTAATATCATGGACTTCGGCAGTCTGCCATCCAGAAGATGATTGATATTAGATGTCCCTCATACAGTTTGTATGGTTGGAGAATTCTAACAGCCAGTCTTGACCCTTATGGATATGTTTTTACAAGATACCCTGAGGCTACCTTATATATTTCATTGTGATACCTTTCATTAATGAAGTTGAGGCGCTTCACTATTGTTACATATTGAGCTTTAAAGATGTCTCAAACTGTAGGGATGAAATGAGTCATTTATTTTTCATTGTCTTATTTGACAATAAAAGAGAACAAAAACTTTACTAAAATTATGATACTATGGAGACCAAAGGGTGGCTTCTCTGCAATGGCAGAGGATTGTCGCCCCCTGGCAGAGCCAGCAGCTAAAAAATAAAACAACATTTGATTATCTGTTTTATTTTTATGCAGCTGGCTCAGCCAGCGTGTGCAGGAAGGGGCGCGGCCAGGGCTTTAGAGGGAGTAGGAGGAGTGCTATGTTCACTGTCTAAGTGGGCATATGTGTTTGGGCTGCTGTCTCAGGCCAACCAACACACACACATACGCACTTAGGTTTCTCCCGGGGCCTTTCCTCCCGTACTAGCTTTTATACCCAAGGTCACTTCATTCAGGGTAATACCCAGATCCATTTTCTTATTAGCATGTGAAATCTAATTGTCCACTGCATTCGCGATTGGGATTTGTCCCAGGGTCAATTGAAGCACTATATAGATCTGCATAATGCTTTACCCATTCTCTCTCAGAAATGGCTATCTCTACCCTAGACTTGGCTTTGTCATTTAAAAAAGGGGCATTAACAGCTTTCCAGAAAGCTACAGTGTCTCTATTCAAAGAAGCCTCACACAAGGTATCCCATGCTTCCTTTTTCAGGGCATCCTTTCTCTTTTTCAGTGTCTTCTTATAAACCTTTCGCAACTCCCTGATTAAGCTCTGATCTTTATCAGAGGAATTTAGGGCAAGCTTAAGGTTAGAATAAGCCTTAGTGCAAGCTGTATCAAACCAGTTAGCTGTATTATCTTTAGGGTTTTTTTATTTCCACCCACAGGCTATTTTTGACATGTGAGGTTATAATTATAAAAAATGTTATAATTACAGAGTTAGCTGAATTTTCATCCAAGCAAGCATTGAAACTAAATTCACAGTTCTTAATTAAATTCTGAAGGAAATCCTCGGGGATCACTTTAGTCCATTTTAGGGAGTACCCATTTTTTCTATTCAAGATGATATTGCCTATGACCTGCATTAATGAACTATCTCTATCATGTTCATAATGGGGATTTGAGATTTCTATACCTAGAGGAAAATGATCGCTTAATGCGATATCTAAAGTGTTAACATTTTCGACCTTTCCTCTATGTCTAGCCGATATCAGTATGAAATCGGTTGTTGAGAATGTGCCTCTCCCATTAAATGTGGGGCAAAAAGGGACCTCAGGTTGACAGATTCCATTGGCAAAGCCCATGTCACAAGTAAACATAATTTCATTCAGGAGGTCCCCACATACAGTATGTTCAAAGTGCAATAAACTAGTCTCTTTGTTCAACATTATACCACATGTCCCTTGTTCTTCTCTTTTACATAATGAACAATTAAAATCCCCTCCCCAAATGACAAAACTTCTTTAGTTTTCCCTCCTAACAGACATTTAAGATCTGTGCTGAATGCTTCCAGCATTTCTTCCATTGCCTCCACAGGAGCATTGTTATAAAAATTGACTATAATCATCGAAAGCACTTTATCAATATATATCCTAACCATATGATAATATCTATTGTTAATGGGAATCTCTATTTTCTCACATTTGAAAAGGTTCGATACATAAGTACACAGCCCCCCTTTAGCCCTGGCGTGTACTGAGCCTATCGCTGGTGTAAATAGTGTTTTAAAACAAAACAAATGGTGTGCTTCTTTAACCCAGGTTTCTTCTAGACTCACTATATAATAATCATTTTAACCCAGATTTGGTTGGACATCTTTGTTTTTAAGCCCGATACGTTCCGAAACATAATCAACCACTTGCCCTTCTTAGCTATAATGTCCGCCTGACCAGTACAACCAAAGTTATCATTGACATTAGTAAAATTTGCAGTCTGGATATTCGCTACTGAGCCACTTCCCTTCAATGTGGCAGGATGTTCAGGATTAGTTACCCCAGATCTTACCCTTGGGTTTACTTGTAGACAGTTTACTTCTTCAGGGGCATATTCAATCAAGGGTGTTACATTTGAGACATTAGGCGTCAAATGTTGTTTTAGTTTTTTAGCTGCTACTTGACCGTCAAGATAACCATGACTCGAAACCAAAGCCTTCGGACTTGCTTACACTTCTGGGTGTACTATTTATTCCTCTTCATAATAGGAACTGGTTAATGCATTGATCAAACAAATGCACTTCAAACGCTGTTAGCCACAACTGCAGCGGTAGGTCGAATGAAATATCATTGTCTCATCTATGGCATTAGCTCTATTATTAACTTACTATTGCTTCTCGTATAGTGTGCATGCGAGTCGCCCCCCTCCCCTAGAGAAACAACATCTTTATCCCTCCCCCCAAACCTTACGCAACATAGAAAGACATGAAGCAAATTGTTGTTCATCACTGTGTAGTCCTTTATTAAATCTTACAGCAGAGAAATCCTTTATTGTTCCTTGATTGAGGCACTTGGCCATTTCTTCAATGCATAGGTAAACCAAACAACACACTTGTTATTCCAAGGAATACATTATTTAACCGATATTATTTACATTCTAATCATGGCCTTACATCCTAATCATGGCTCCTGTGCTCGCTGTGCCAACAGACCGCAACTTGCACTGTTTTCAATTAATAACTTTCAGTCTTAGTCCTCCACCCAGAGAGAGGCACTACCACGAGGGCACTGCTTAAGCCTTGTCCCCACCAGTCTGGGGTATACCCCCTCCAAAGTTTCTTAACATACACACAGGCATCCCGGGTAGGGCAGATGAGTCCAGGACCACCCGCAGGTCAGTCCCCCCTACCACCAACCCGGACCTCCCATTCAATGCTCGACCTGTCCAGGCTCAGCCAGTCCAATGCAAAAAAAAGTTAGTCCACACCATTTTCTTACCCGGGACCCACCAGTCTAGTCCTTATTTCTGGGGATGGGTGGGTGGGTAACTCGTTGCTGGTCTGCTGCCTCGGGGGCTGCAGGAGAGAACAAAGAGGGTTTACTTGCGTCTCCCGCTGCTTTTATCTCCGCCGTGGAGGGGAGAGCGACCCTTTCATCCTTTGATGAAGTTGCGCTCACGGGGGCCACCCAAAACACCTTTCCTTCGCTTCCTTCCGGCCCCCTACCTGCCTTGCAGAAATAAAGCTGCTTCCCTACCGAGATGCCACTAAGGGCGCCACGCCCTAAGGGGCGGGTGGCGCTGATCAATATTATGGCTTTCCTCAGCAAAATATGCAACAGCTTTGTCTTTTTCTTTTTATTCATGCAAAATCCTACATGGCATTGAGATTTGCCATCTCAATATCAAGGCCTACTGGGGATTTGGGACAGATTATTAGTAAACACACTGGGGAATGAGGCACTTCCAGAGAGTTATGCATTCCTTTGCAACCCATGGATAAGGTGGGGAACTCTTTGCGAGCTGAGCTCCTGTGGTGTGAAGCCACTGATCGGTTGGCTGTGTTTAATTTGTTGACTTATTAAATGCTGAACGTCTTTGCAAACAATCTTACCAAATATGCGGAGCCAGCACTTAATTTGCATATAAATAAGTGCTCGGGCCCTTGTGAGGAGACCAAAGCAGCTTGCACCACCCTTTGCGCTACTACTGACTATTCTGACTTTTTATACATTAAAAATGAGTAATACCTGCCACCAAAGCTATTTTTCTAGCTTTGGGTGGCAGATATTAATCATTTTAATGCATATGGAATTATTTAAAAACTCTGGTGTTCGTCACAAAATTGGAAAACAGCACCACCAAGTGTTTGGCTGTCAAAAATCCCGGTGTTGACAGTTAAGTGCCGGTGCCAAGCACTGGAAACCACTGGCTCAAATTGAGTATAGCGCAGAGCTCTGTTACTCCCTTGTTTTCTACCACTATTTGGCGAATTCCTGACACTGGGCTGCCGATTGTGTTGCATAAATCCATATAACATAAACATCAGAATACATCTGATGATCAGACAGCTCTTGCTCCTGTGGTAAAACATAAATCCACATAGTTTTGCAATTCAGACGATAGGGACGAGTGTTAAACAAATGATGTTTTCACATACATTTGTGGAGTTCATTGCGGTTGCAAGTTATTATTTTGTTCTAAAGCTCTACAGTTCTTGGCACAAATCTTAATTAGCTCCTGTGCTTTAGATAGCGATGTTAGCCTAACCGCTTATTTAATTATGGTTCGTGACATTCAGATGCCTCCTTATGTACCATAATTATAAATTTTTAAAGAGAATCGTATTTACATTGTGCAAATGATGCTCTCGCGTCTGGCTCGCATCTTCCAAGCAAAAGTCCATCCTTGTGCAGAAACACTGCAACAAAAAAGACAATGTTTTCAATGTGTTTTCCAGCCAAGGGAAATTGAATTATTAACCACTCAGGAGATTGTGTGATCGAACGCTTTGCCCAACCTGATGTGTCAGTAATGGCGTGTTTGGTAGATTGCTGGTGCACAAAGGGTCTCTGAATTCGATTTAGCCTGGCTGTTGTCCTCTGCCTGTCAAATAAAGACACATTTTAGATGGTGAAAATGAACTGCAGTTTGAGTCTCAAGTGCATGAATTTCTCTTTTTCGAGAACAATGAGATGGATCCGCTCCCCTAAGTCTGCTGTCAATCCAGCTGCTAATGGCTTTCTATAATCCCTTTTTCCTCAAAATGGAAGTGGTGTGTGCTTTTGCTAACCGGTTTACATAATCTTCCCAGCCCCTGGGTAGCCAGAGCAACTTGACATTATTATTTTCAGCATGAAAAAAATGGTGAAAAATACACATTTTACTTCTCATATTTTGGAATCCATGGAACCAGGCAATTGACAGCTTGTATACTTGCTCTCCTGTGGTTGTATATTGGGTGTTAATGTACTAGCAGAACACAAAGAGGTCTATCCAACTTCACATGACCCCCAGTTTTTAAAATGATCTCTAATGAAGGATTTCTATATAAAAAATATTCATTTTTAAAGCTGTAATATGAGTATCAACATATGTTTTATTTTCTCACTAACTCCCTCACACGCAAAGATCAACTGTGCAGCCCATTATGTGCAACGCTTATTTACTCTCCTGCGAGAAGGGGTGCGTACTTGTCACTATCTGATACAAGTGACAAATTGAGCTCTTTCTCTGTGCTGGATAGTAATAAAATAAATAATTCCACAATAATCGATCTCATATCTCATGCACAGGAGTATAAGAGAGACACATCCTGACACTATGGTCACTTCAACCCCCCCAGCCCCTGTTCAACAGCCCACTAATTCCCATTTATTGATATTTCCTTCACAATGATATGCTCTTCCTACTACCATGCGAACACCCATCTAGTCTTACTTCTGAAATACTGTCACCTTGAAAGTCTTAATTGGTGTTCACTTTGAGCTGTACCAAACCGTTCACCAAAGTGGATCTCTGAACGTTGAAACAGAATGTAGTTTACATTTACCCTAACTTGTAGTCCCTTTCCTCTTCCTCAATACTACTGATAAAGGACATGGCGTTACAGCCTTAGCTGCTGGCTTTCAATCTTGGCATTGGATCAACATCCTGTGACTCTGGGAAAATCACTTAATCTCCCCATGCTTACAAAAAAAATGGTTGTTTCCTTGTGCACTATAGTTGGTGCTCATGTAAAGCATGTCAATGCACAAGTCTAAAAAAAGGGCATGGTAATGATAGCATTTATTTATTTATTTATTTGTTGGCATTTATAAAGCGCAACAAATACCCACAGGCGTCTTGGCGCTAGTCAATTTGCATAGATTCAGATCGATGTTATTTGCTCCAACAAATTACCTTCGTTTCATATAGACTATTGGGAAAACAACCAAGTCTTAAGTCTCTTACGAAATTGGATGAGTATGGAACTTGATCTGATGTCTTGGGGCAGGGTATTCCAAAGTTTTGGAGCAGCGACCAAGAAGCGACGATCACCCCATGACACTGTTTTAGAGCGGGGAATCATTAGGTGGTTACGATTAGAGGACCGAAGCTGACGGGAAGGTTGATATGGGACCAGTTGGTCTGTTAAAAAATGCGGGCCTTGCTTATTTAGCGCTTTGTAGACTATACATAGTGACTTAAACTTGATCCTATTCTGGATCGTCAGCCAGTGGAGTTGTTTGATAGTGTCTGAAATGGCTGCAAATCTTGGGATTCCAGCCAGCAGGCGTGCTGCCGCATTTTGTATCGACTGCAACTTTTTCGTAACCCTAACCTGCGTATTTAAGAATAGGCCGTTGCAATAATCCAGTGATGACAAGACCAAAGAACTGACCAAGGATTTTATGGCGACTGCTGGCAAGAACGGACTAATTTTTTTGATCATGCGTAATTTATGGTGGGCTGTGGAGGCCACTTTATTTGCATGATCCATGAAATTTAGGCCGTCATCAAAGGTGACTCCCAAATTTCTAACCTTGGTTACTGGCTTTGGAAGTGCTCCAAATGTGGAAGGCCACCAATGAGATGACCAGTCTGGTGACATAGGTTCAAAAATAACTACCTCAGTTTTTTCTGAGTTGAGTTTCAGGCAGTTTGTAGCCATCCACTCTCCTATCTCCGTCATTCCATTTTGGAAGCGTTGGGCGACTTCCCCTCCGTCACCCTTAATGGCTAATACCAATTGCGTGTCGTCCGCATATGAGGTTAGGCTCATCCCATGTGCTTTGATGACATTAGCAAGGTCCGACACATAGATATTAAATAGTGTCGGACTCAGGGATGAGCCTTGAGGCACCCCACATGGTAGCGAGAGCTTAGCAGATTGGCAAGGTCCGAGGGTGACGGCCTGGGTTCTGTCTGTGAGAAACGAGGCGAGCAGGTCCCATCTTTTCAACACGGTCAACTAAGATCTTATGGTCAACCATGTCGAAAGCAGCTGATAAGTCCAACAGTACCAGAACTGCTGTCCCACCCTGGTCTCGAATTAATCTCACATCATCAGAGGTTTTAATTAAGGCAGTTTCGGTCCCATGATTTTTCCAAAATCCGAACTGAGTGTCGTCAAGCAGTCGATGTGTCTCGATGTGCTCCAATAGTTGTATGTTCATGGCCTTTTCGACCACTTTAGCTAGGTAAGAAAGGCTGGCAATTGGCCGGTAGTTTTTTAGCTCAGTCTTATCAAGACAAGGTTTCTTTAAAAGAAGTTTGAGCAGTGTGGTTTTTAAGGACTTAGGATATATCCCGGAGCTCAAGATGGAATTGCATACTTGTGTGAGGACCGGAATAATCGAGTCCATCACCGGAGGAAGGACCGAGAAAGGACAAGGGTCCAATGTTGATCCTGTTTTAATGGTAGAAACGATATTTAGTGTGTGATCGTTAGTTAGTGGTTTAAAACTGATAAAAGCTGTAGCTGGAGGTGTGTTGGAGAAGGAGGGATTTGCTATAGTGAAGTTGGAGGTAGATTTGGAAGTGAAGGCTTGGTAGATGTCGTCCACTTTAGCAAAGAAAAAATTAGCCAGTGCATCGCACATAACGGGATGGAGGTGGGGTCAAATCAGGAATATTACCTGAAAGGGATTTGGTGTTTTCAGATAGTTTTTTGCTGGAATTCTTTGCCTGCTCAATTTTATCTGAATAAAAGGACTTTTTGGCCTTTACAATCATGGTTTTGTAAATGGCCAATGATTCTTTACAGCGGGTCCTGCTTACTAGGTCATATGTTTTCCTCCAATGCCTTTCACAGTTCCTCTTTTGTTGTTTTTGCTTTTTTAATTCATCCGTATACCACGGAGCAGTTGGAGTGGACATATTATTAGATATTGACTTAATAGGGACCAGACGATTAATAGCATGGCCCAACCAATCCTGGAATTGTTGTGTTGCCATAATCGAGTCAGAGGAGATCAGCAGGCGTGTACTATCAAGATGTTTCCTAAGGTCTGACTGTTTAATATTGTTCCATGCTTTAAAAGAGCCAAGGCCTGAGGAGATGGTTGTCTTGTTCGAGGGTGTATTTATTGTCATAGTACAACATACGGCATGGTGGTCTGTCCATGGCATCGGTAAAATATCCGATACCCGTAAACCCACGACATTAGAAAAAATGACGTCTAAGGAGTGCCCCGCCAGATGAGTGGCCGAGGCGACCAGTTGTTTAAGCCCCAGGGTTTCCATGTCTGAGATAAGGGCCAAGGTGTCTTTATTGTTAGTGTCTTCTAGGTGGAAGTTCATATCACCCAGAACCGTGATGGAGTCCTTAGTAGCGAGTGATTCCAGTATTGTGCTTAGGCTAGCTAAAAAGCCTGTCTTAGCTCCTGGAGGTCGATATATGAGTACCCCCTTAAAATTATAGAGAGCACTGAGCTTAATTGCAAACAGCAGGGCTTCACATGAGGTGTCCGGAATATGTGAGGTTGTAACCACAAACCTATCCCTGGCTATGATATCAATCCCTCCACCTTTTTTCCTGAATCTGTCCTGTCTGTAAGCTTTGTAACCATTAGGTGTGGCGATCACTAAGTCCGGGTCTGAGGAATCGTCGGTCCAAGTCTCCGTAATAAAAAGGATGTCCAGATTGAAATCGGTTATAAGGTCTGCTATTTCCTGACTATGTTTACATAGGGAACGTGCGTTAATAAGGGCCATAGCTATAGGGATTTCTGTGCACTTAGTGTGCAACTTGGGGTGCATTCTATCAAGGTTGGATAATATCCTGCTATGACAGTGTGAACACCACTGTGCAGCTTCCTTTAAGGTAACAGTTAAATCTAGTGGTGTACAGACCGGAACTATGGGCGGTCGGAGGTCCATCAAGGAGGAGCTGGAATAGATCAGACGGCTATTAGCATAAATTGGGCCAGAGTTTGTGGCCCTAGGCCCGGGCCCGGTGCAGACGGGCGCAGACGGGCTTGCCTTTGGCGCGCCCGCTGCGCAGACGGGAAGGTCTGGTGTTTTTATGCATGAATGAGAGGGAAGGAGGAGGGTGGGAGGGCTCGAACAACTACAGCGCCAACCTTCCCCTCAGCAAGATGGCGGCTGAGGAGGGTTGGGTGAGGTCCCAGCGCCTAGTCGCAGCAGCGCTGTGGCTGGACAAGTCAGTGGGTAGCCTTGGAGCGAAGCAGATCTCGCGCCGAGGTAGGGACAACAGTTTAAAAATTTACAGGCTAAAATATATACAGTTTTTAAAACACGTTATTATTAGTCAATAACGCACCAACAATCCAATATGCGGTAGAGCAAAGAGTAGAGCAAGATTCCTCCGGCTTCCGCCTCAGGGGCAAATTACGAGGTGAGCAGAGGAGCCACCCTTAAGTATCCTGGGAGGGCGGAGGGCTCGAACAACTACAGCGCCAACCTTTCCCTCAGCAAGATGGCGGCTGAGGAGGGTCGGGTGAGGTCCCAGCGCCTAGTCGCAGCAGCGCTGTGGCTGGCCAAGTCAGTGGGCAGCCTCGGAGCGAAGCAGATCTCGCGCCGAGGTAGGGACAACAGTTTAAAAATGTACAGGCTAAAATATATACAGTTTTTAAAACACGTTATTATTAGTCAATAACGTGCCAACAATCCAATATGCGGTAGAGCAAAGAGTAGAGCAAGATTCCCCCGGCTTCCGCTTCAGAGGAGAGAAAGTGCAAATTACATTGCTGCAGCATCATATTCTATATAACATTGTATTTACAAGGTAGACCGTGCTTATCCTTATAAGGGGTTCAAGTGCCAATGCAGAAGAACAGCATGTGATGTGGACAGAAGAAGGAAGCCTTCAGCTCTAGGAGCCATAGGGCCAGATTACGATGTCGCCATTGCAGCGGAATTGGGACAAGCAGTTGTCGGTCCCACCAGCCACATTATGATGTGACCGCCGTGTAGGCAGTCAGAATCATAGCTTTTTATATTGCGACTTGTGCGGTGGCCCGGAAAGGGCAGCAGCACAAGCAGCAAGGGAAAAAGGGATGCTTTAAAAAAGAATTTGTGGGATCACCCACAAGTGCACCCAGGCCTCACTGCAGACAACCATCGGGGATGGGGGCCCTGCTCGGGCCCCCAAAGTCCCTTTCTGACAGCCTTTCCATGGCGGTCTGACTGCCATGTAAAGGCTGTAATAAAGGGACATTATAAACCCTACTGGGGTGCCTGAGCAGGCACTGCCCCTATTGAAGGGATACAAATCTGGCCTATTGGCTCTTCGAGCCCATTGGAAGCGTTGGTTGGTCCCTACAACCAATGCGGTCTGGTGGACTGCATCATAATGCGACTGTCGGACTGCCTTGCTGGGTTTTGGTCAGACTGTCACCGACAGCCTGTTGGTGGCAGTCCGACCGACATCCTAACGAGGCCCATAGGGCAATCAGTAACTTTAATTCTAGCTATGATTTGATTTAGTGGGACAACCTCTAATGACCCCATGTGTGGTATGGACTACAATTTATTATCAATGAGTTAAACAAATAAATTATGATCTATTGCTCAATGACAAAAGTCTGATCGGAGGCCAGCCACTAATGAAACACATTGGAATGACTGGGCCATTATTTGCCTCCAGACATTAAGTAAACTGCTGCCTGTGATTGTAACTCCAAACACTCCGACGAGTGTATCTGGTGCCCACAACGCGGTGGGTTTAAAAACGCCATGACCACGCTGGTGTTTCATTATATCTCCATGTTTCGGGTGAAAAGTGAAAAAGGACTACACACAATGGGTGCTGAAACAAAATAGAATAGCAGCCATATTTACACAATGATTGTCACGCATTATTGATTATTTGTATTATTTGTGTGATTGTTTTAGTATGGTTGAACCATTTTGGTTTAGTCCTTTGTTCATTATGACAGATCTATGTTTACTACGACTGTTGCCTAACTGAATTTACAGCAGATCTCATGGATACACAGGGCCCATATGTAGAGTCCCGTGTTATACCTGTCACTGAAATTTATTTTAGACCATGTGGCCTAGGACCGGTTTAGTGGTTTCACCCCTCTTCAGCCAGTATAGCTTTATTCCAGTGGCATGGAGAGCACGGGACTCACGTCTGAGCATACCAGTCCCACTCGGGTTGACAAAGGCAAAAAGAACTGTTGATGGACAGAATGCAGAACAATGTCATGCATTCACCCCAGTACAGAGGTCTGGGCCTAAATCCATCGTTTTTTTGCTCACCATGCCATTCCAGTTTGGACCCAGCCATATGCAAATCAGTCTTGACCCTGCACCCAATGGGAACATTCGAACCTGAACCTGAGCTTTTTCTTTAGAAAATGGAAATTACTTTTATTTCACACAGATACACTACTAAACACTACTCAATAATTTAAAAATATATACATAAGGCAGATCAAAAATACGTTGAATTACATTATAAAATCACATTTGACCTAAAAGGGTTGTGACCCCCAAAATCACATTTACCCCCCCCCCACCCCCTCCCCCACCCACCTATAACAGATAACACATCACCATATAGGGGGTATCACTTTGAATAAAACTAGCCTAGTGGCTCTATCAAGGGTTATCACATTACAAGAACAACAAACAACTTGTTAAAACTAACATAATTCTATGCATGCAATAATCAATGATAACCATGTGTAAACCTAATTATTAATATCAATGAAGCACACCAACCTTGATTGATAATTACTGTCAACAATATTATATCAATAAAGCATTTTAAAGTGAACAAAGCATGTGTCTGTGTACTTTTAATAAACTTCTAGGGTATATAGAAATTCAGCCATAGAACCTGCCCCTAGAGGGCGCTATATTCTGTGTGGCTTCTTTTTACATCAGCTCACATAAAACACAGCCATACAACCAGAGTCTAAAAAGCACTGCAATCCCAGCTGTAGTAAAGCAAAACCTCCAGCCTTGTAGGTGCTTTATAAAGTAGAAAATCCTAAAAGGTCCTGGATTCCTTGACTCTGCAAACATAGGCTTACCTATGAAATATACTTGGGTATACCTAAGCTGCAGCACTCCTGCAGCCCCCCACACTCTACTTTCCCTGATGATGGGGCCCCTGCCATCATGGGGCCAGAAGCCACAAATATGCAGAGTAGCAGGAGTCACAGGTCATTATGGGGTCTCTAGCCAGGAGCAATGAACATTTATTAGCGGCTCTCCCTGGAGAGCCTCAGAGCTTTTTCTTATATTTTTCCTTTTTGGTTAAGGGGGGGTGCCAGGTCCCACCTGGACACCACTGTGCTCCTCACTGTTGGGGCCACATGGGGAGCCCATTGCATTACAGCCCAGCCAGCTTCCCAAGCCACCAGTTCTATCTTTGCCGGAGCAGGAGCTGTCAGCCCCACTTTCCCTGCCCGCTCTGTGTTGGCAAGGTGCAGTGTCCTGCAGTGGCTATCCCGCACCCCCAAACATGGGCAAGGGAGCAGGGTGAGGTCCCCGGCATTGGGGTTCATTGTTGCTCCTCTGTTCTCTCAGTGTTCTAGGACCGGAGTTGGGATCTCAGGCCTCTTGCTTGCATTGGTCCCCTGGCATATGGGGGCCCGTGGGCAATCTATCCACATGGAAGGGGCCACACTCCAGCCCCCAAAATGTTAAAGTGAGGAGTTGCACCAGCCCCACGGGACCTGGCACACCCAGGGGCTAATGTAAAGGCAATGAGGTGGAGCCCCGCACTTCGATCCTCTATAAGGCTCAAAGGTCTCCAACGTGTAAAAGGCAAAATCTCGGGCCACATTGGTCCAATTTAGACAATCCTGGGTTCTTTCTACTCCTGGAGGTGAGCTCTACTCACCAGAAGTATTCCTATCAAATCTCTTCTCTTTCAAAGGAGGCAGTGTTTTGTGCAGGGAGCTGGTACCACTGGATCCTTGCACCAGCAGAAGTCCAGATCATTCCTCCAAATAGGCTTCAAGGGGCAGAAGAAGGCTAGCCTAACTGGTCCGTGGAGCGATCTGCTGGTCCTGGAGTCAAAAGCCTACTAGGTCCATAAAGATATTGACAGGTCTGGGATCAACTGGGGCAGAGGCCTTACTCCTTGTGGGCATCAGGGGGTTCCTCTTCCCACTTGCCCATAGCTGTCACAGTCCCAGCATTCAGCAGTATAAAGCACAACCAGCAGCAGCAGCCATTTCTATTCCTTGTGCAAGGGTTTTTAAAATGGTGTTGAAGGTTCTAAAAGCCAGAACCCCTTTCCAATCCAGGAGTGCCACATCACCTCTTCACCCTGTCCAAACCCTCCTACAAAATATGATGGGACAGTTCAAGATAGCATCATCTTGGAGTCACTGGTCACATCTGCTCTTGGGAACTCAGCTATGCTGCTCACTGGCATCATTGCCAGGGCCTTTCCCACCAAAACTTCAAAGAGGAAATTCCTCCTGTGTTGGCTCCAGTTGTCTGATCTCCCTCATTTGTTTAGTGGGCTTGGTCTGTCCTCAGCCCTGATACAGTGTGACAGGTAATTGACAGATGCAGATTTTCATCCAGACCCCTTTCTTCTCAGGAGCTGAACGAAGCACAGTTAATTGCTCTTTTTGTATGTGGCATCTTTTATTCCCTCTGTTGTGGAGAAATGTAATTAACTTGGCCCACCACAGTTATAAAAAGACTGGGCTCTGACACCGGGCTAAAACTGAGCCAGAGAAATTTAACAGTTCTGCAAGACACATAAGATGCACACGTATGCTCTTGTAAACTGCAAATATGGTCTGAGCACACCTTTTCCGCCCCACTTTCTTACCTCACAGAACTTTGTAGGTCTAAGGGAAGAAAAACTACACTCTAAGGCAGATTTCCCCCTATGTCTACAATAAAGTGTCACAGCAGACAAACCAGTAAATTACATTGACTTTACCTATCAGAGCCACTAATACTATAGGGCCTATTCTAGGGCAATAACTAACCCTGCAAAGTCCCCTCTGCACCATGCTACCGGTGCGGTTACCGGGCTGCACGCGATAGTTTCACATGTGCAGTCTACACGTGCACATATGTTCACATGCAAAACCAGCCAAGTGCCCCTTACCTTAGTTGCATCGCAGTGGCCTATCTATAAGGCAGGCGCTGGCAGTAAACATGCACAGTCCATTTCCCCAGTGATTTCCATGGGTGAGACACATGTAGCGAGATTCACCCACAGTAAAAAGTCTAAATCCAGGTGGTCCAAAAAACAAAGTATCTGTGTGTATTTAATGAGCTTAATTCATTTTGCAACAATATTACATCCAGCCATGTGCATATGTAAACAATTTTCAGCGACTATAATGTAAATAAAGATTTTCTGGGACCCAAAGTACTGCTCAGAAGCCGGCGAAGGTTGGATGCCAAATACCAAGGGGTCATCGATTCCTCCTCATGCCTGTTTAATTCAACACCAGGTCCATGTCTCTTTATCTACTCTTGCTGAATCTTTTTCATCCCTGCTTTATCTTTCTTATTTCGACCTTTTTTGTTTATCTTTCTCTTGCTCTGAACCAAAGTCTGCTGATGAACTATTAGTACCAGTCCCCAAAAATGAGTGTCGATAGGCCACACCTGCGACCACTGGCTCAAATTAAGCACTGGACTTCTTAAACGTATTCAGTTTTAACTGTTTGTTTCTGCATTAGAATGTTTTGGATTCAAGAAGAGCATATAATATTTTGGGTCAGTGCAACTAGAGTGCCGGCCGAAGAGATGTGAACTTGCCTTTCAATGGAATTATAAATTGTACCATAGCAACCCACATGAGCAGTTTCAAAGATGTGCTAGACTGTTCACCATATTTATTCTTCCAATGTCTAGATATACATCAGTCAAGTAGCAATGGAGTCCTGAGATCCTCTGTACCATGAATTGGCAGGCACTAATACGAAGCTTTACGTACATCTCCAATAAGCACTACCAACGCTGTCGTCAAAAGTGTCATCATTTACAAAATAAAAAGGAACTTGGTAAAAGTGATAACTTTCGATATAAATAGCAGTGTTTTCCAACGGTCACTTCCGTAGTACCCTCTCAAAAGTAGTCATAATGTTCTTTCCTGATGGTTTTTTAGTGGAAAATATTCTACCCAACCGAAGTGATCAGTTAATGTATCTTCTTTTATGGTAAAATGGCGTAGATATATGTTTGATTTAATGTTTTAAACCCCATGGGAAGGATTTAACCTTTAAATGATCACTTTCTTTATCTTGGATCTCGAGTTATAAAATACGAGGTATTCAAATGACTGTCAGTGGAATTCCTGAAACAACCTCACCGAAAAGGTCCTAATTCAGCATTCGTCTTTACAGTCAATTTTGGTTTAATTTATTCCTTGGAGAGCTGAAGAAAGTCGAAGTAAAAAATGTATGCTTAACAAACAAACAAGCTCGTATTGTTCCTCCGTGCCTCATTTTGACAGTTAAAGTCTACGGTCCGTCCCTGGCCAGTCATTCATTCAGTCCTGGTACTTATTTGAGTGAGCTATCGAACATTCGTTAGTAGAAAGAAAAAAATTGCAATGCACGCTTTTTCCATCTGCAGTATGTTTGCCAGTTTTAACTGGCTCACGCTATGAAGTTCACTTTTTTAACATATCTTCCAGCTCCCTACTGACAGAGCCAATGTATTATAATAAAATTAGATAACTATAGCTGAGTAATGATATAAATATAGCAGAGATAAGCTTTCTTTCAATGCGCCTAATCAGCAAATTCCTTATTGACAATAAAATATTTTATTTTTTTCGGAGCCCAATTTTAAATGTTCTTCCTTTTATTATACTTTTAAGTTTTAGTTACCTTTTTGATATCTTCTAGTTTTTAAATACAAATTTTGTCGTGCAGGTGGATAGAATTACATTTCGACCAATGTCTTGCATGTCTTTCAATTCCCACAGAAATACTCAACATATATCACAAAAATGTGCTAATGATGTGTTTCCCTATCGTACCTAGCACAAGAGAAATGTGCAGAGCTTGATACAAGTGAATCTTTTTGTGTCTCAATTCCCAAATAGAAACGGGCAAATATGTGTATGTTAATGTTGTAAGAACGTGGATGGAGAAAAGAAATAGCTTGTTGTGCTAATTTTTTAGGAACGAAAAAAACCGGATGAGGAGAAGAGATAAAACACAATTAGTCCTTTTGAGCAAAGGCTTCATAACCAAAAATAACTAAAAAAAATATACAAATGGGACCACAAAGCCTTACACACATTTGAAAATCTCGTTTAGACTCCGCTAGACTGCATCCAGCAATCCAGACACTGTGCAGACAGGCTAAGGCTAATTAATAACATGATCATGCTTTCACAAGCATTTTACCCGGGAGTCTTTTCTGGCTACTACTCATGTATGGTGTGTGAATAATGTTCATGAGTTCAAGTGAGTGTAGGATCCAGGTGGGGACACAGGTGCTAGGATAATTTTCAAGTGGAGGTACTCTCATCTATGTTACATCACTGAAGTCATGGGAATTGTGAAAATCATAGTATCATAGAAAGAAAAGGTGCAGCAGATAAGCCATACCAGTGCAGCATGAGAGTGGTATGGGTGTTGTCTGTAGTCAGAGGTGTATTTTGGAACACTCTAATACATATATATTACTAAGCATGGTGGTGCTATTTACATACAGCACATTTTCCATTGAAATTACACTAAATTGTACAGACGTGCAGTTTTACTGATAAAGCTACTTAGCACACTAAGAATGATATATAGAAAATAGATTTCAGCAAATATTTATCATTTGTGCCTCACTAAGGGGCTCATTACGATGTAGGGTGGAAAGCCTCCGCCCGACACCATCTCGGATATGGGACCGACCGAATGACTTGTTAACACTGTTAAGTCGGATTCCCATTGTTTTCAAAGGGAGCTCGTGTTACGCCATAGGACCAGCCATGACACAGGCTCCTATGGGGAAATGGAGTGTGTGTGTAAAACCCTGCACCCTGTCACAGGGACCCCATTGTGCCTGCCACACAATGCAGGGTTTTACAGGGGGGTGCCTTAGGTACCCCCTAGGCCACCAACTGTAGGATGCGGGCCCCCACAGTTAATATCCAACAGCTTTTCTGTGTCGGAAAGGCAGCACTGAAAGGCTGTTGGAAACCGACATCGTAATCCAGACGGCGGAAATGCCGTCCATAGGGGGTTACGGTGCAATTCCAACAGACAGGAATACCCCGCGAGTCGGTCGCAATCATGTCGGAATGACCGACCGGTTCATGATACGAACCCGAATATTGTAATTGGGCGGTTGGACTGTAAACCGACCAAGTCGGTCAGAAGGGCTCCGATGCAGTCGGGAAGATTCCGACTGCATCGATTATTCATACATTTTTCAATGCCTTTTTTGGGGGGTTTATGTGCATTTGTCTTGTCACAAATGCACGTACTAAACTAACAAGCATTGGCATAGCCAATAGGTCTCGCCTTTTGGACTTTATGAGGGTTTAGTCATGTAGCACAATTTCCTGGGTGCAAAGCCATTAGTTCTTGACAACCCAAGTCTTGGGGGTTCAAGAAAACTGTGCTATAAACTTCTGTAAAGTCCGGTGCTTTCCCTAAAGCAAGATGTACCGACCAGCTTTTTACAGGAATTAAAATACTTTACCAACATCAAATTTAAAAGTGCAGTTTTAAATCTGGGCATAATTTTCTTAGAAAACCGAGTAACAGATTTATAAATGTTGAATAATACAATTATTATGAGACCAAACTAAAAGCTATGTAAAGGGGTACAATGCATACGACGGTGACAAGAGCTTAGGGAAAGTGCTGCCCTAAATAAAATTCTCAAGTTCTTAAACATTGACATCTTAGAGAAAACGCTAAAGTGACACAACACCTCAAAAATAAATCAAACAAGCATGACCTATGATTATATTTAACACAAATCATATATTAGGTTTCCCAGGAATACTGGCCAGATTATACCTCATTAGATTAGAAAAAGGAAAAGTACTTGAAAGCACGATGGTCATTAAGCACAGAAGTGGTTTAGTGATCTTTCACAAATATGGATATTGGAACAACCTCAGCTCACCACCTGCTCAGTATAACCCCCCCCCCCTGACATCCACAGATGCCAGTACCTCAGCACACAGCCTCCATCAATGGATCTCCAACTGCGCTGACACCCTGGCTCCCCTGAAGAAAGCCTCAGGCAAGCAACACCCCCCAAAAAAGCCAGCTTTTTCTCTCCTGCCCTTTACGGGTCCAGACTCACCCGTAGAAGGCCCGAGAAGAGATGGAGGAGCAGAAAATTCCCAGAAGACCACTCAACCTTCAATACCACAGTCACTGCGCACCACCATCTCATTAGAACAACAAAGAAAGTGGCCCTACAAGAAAGGATTAATGCCAGTGCACTCAACTGTAAAGAACTCTTCCCCACGGTCAAAGAATTTGCCAGACTTCTGCAACAACCTAGGCACCCTCTTCCACCGCAAAATTAAGGAGATATACCACAGCTTCAACAGCCTTAATACCCAGGACCCTCCTACCCAAGCCGCAACAACTGTACCCAACAACACCAGACCCCAGAAGACCCTGCTCAGCTGAACTCCCCTCACCATGGAAGACACCCTCATGATCATGAAGAGCATCCACTCCGGGGCACCCTTGGACCCCTGCCCACGCCACATCTTTAACAGAGTGATCTCCCCCGATCACTGCCGCACCATCAACTGCTCCATCACCTCCAAACCTTCCTGGAAGACTGAAAACATGCAGAGATCAACCCCTTGCCAAAGAAACCCTCTGCCAACCTGACAGCCCTCAAGAACTTCAGACACATCTCTCTTCTCCCCTTCCCAGCCATGGTCATCGAGAAGGCCATCAACGCCCAACCCTCCAAATTCATGAAAGTGAATCACATCCTATCTCTCTCTTAATCTGGCTACTGAAGCAGCCACAGCACCGAGACCGCCCTCCTCGCCACCACAGATGACGGCTGCACCCTCCTCGACTGAGCAAAAACTGCAGCCCTCATCCTCCTGGACCTCTCAGCCACCCACCCCTAGTGCTCAAGACTCCACAAAGCTGGCATCCTCGACAAAGCCCTGTACTGGATCTGCTCCTTCGTCACAGGATGAACAAAGAAAGTAAGACTACAACCATTCTACTCTAAACCCACAGAGATCAGCTGCTGTGTGCCTCAGGGCTGCTCCCTGATCCCCACTCTCTTTGAAATCTACATGACTCAGCTCGCAGCCATCATCAGGACACAGATTCAACATCATCTCCCACGCCGACGACACCCAGCTGATTCACTCCCTCACAAACGAGCCCACAGTCACCAAGACCAACTACCACAATGAGATGAAGGCTGTCACCACCTGGATGAAGGGCAGCTGCCTCAAGCTCAACTCGGAGAAGACCACAGACCATGCACGAAACCTAGGCTTCATCCTAGACTCCTCACTCACCATGACCCACCAGATCAACACTGTCTCATCATCCTGCTTCCACACGCTATGCCTGCTCCGAGAGATCTTCAAGTGGATCCCCACCGAGTCCAGAAAGACAGTCACCCACGCACTCATCAGCAGCAGAATCGACTATGATAATACACTATTTTCCAGCATCACACAGAAACTCCTCAAAAAACTGCAGAAGATTCAGAACGCCTCAGCCAGACTCATACTTAACATCCCCCATCTCAGCCACATCACCGAGCACCTGAGAATCCTCCAATGGGTCCCAGTCAACATAAGAATCTCCTACAAAACTCTACGTGAGACAGGACCTGCAAACCTTAATTACTGCCTCACATTCCACACGAATATGACTCTTTAGATCGCGGATTTTACTCCGCAATGCATTCACAATGCGGCTGTTGCAGCGACCAAGTTGTCACAACGCACTGCCATTACAACGCAATTCGTCACAACGACTTGCGCTAGATGGGCCGCCGGACTTACGAATAGTATGATTTACTATTCCAGCTCCAGTGTGTGCAACACTAGGGAACGTTTTGGAATAGTAAATCATACTATCTCTTAGTCTAGAGCGCCATCTAGCGCAAGTCGTTGTAACGACTTGCGTTGTAATGGCAGTGTTTGCATGCGGAGTAAAATCCGCTATGTAAAAGTTAATTCCCATTCCACGCACCCACCACAGACCTCGCTCCACCCAACTGTCCCTGGCTACCACCCCAGGTATCCACAAGACCACAGCCGGAGGAAGATCCTTCTCCTACCTCACAGCAAAGACCTGGAACACTGTGCGTCCACCTCAGGCAATCACTGTCACTGCCTCAATTCAGGAAGGACCTTAAGAACTGGCTCTTTGACTGAACCACAGTGCCTCTGGTGAACCAGCTGTCCCCCCCACCTCAAAGCCTTGATACCCTTACGGGTGAGTAGACGCGCTTTACAAGTAACTTGAATGATTGATTGGGTACCTATCCTTATGTCCTCGTTTCCTTGTGGTGCATAGTGACTTAACTTTTCTCAATGAATTATGTCTAATGAAGAAAAAAGAAAGTGTATCAAATCTTTAGTTTATACTACCAAAGATAAATTGTTAACAGGATCCATAGTGTAGATCTGTAGTAAACGGGGTTGGTGGAAGAGACTTAGATGCTGTTGCAGCTAAAATCCCATTTTAATTTTCCAGCCTGATGGGTCACTAAAACCAGGGTCAGTGTTCCAGCATACACACAAAGGAGTTGCAGAGGGATACAGATCAGGTTGCCCTCCCCTCACAATATTCAATCGTAAAAGAAGAACCTGATCTAATATGGGACAATCCTTTCATAAAAACTGATGGTTTGCAACAGTATGTCTTGGTTTTTAAATTGAGCAGACGCACAGAACTGATTAAAATTGATGGTTCTGGTCGTTTAGCTCGTTTTTAGTTTGGAGAAGCAATCAAGTTACGGGAACCTGTTTCCGAGTAATTGGGCTACTACGACGTGATTTTCCCCTTCCTGCCTGACATCCATAGGAAGACGCTGGTACAAGCATTGGTCATCGGTCGGATAGACTATTGTAATGGACTCCTCATTTCTGCCAATCAAGAACAACTGGGCAGGCTGCAGGTGGTACAGAACACCGCAGCAAGACTCATCTTGAATGCCTTGCCCCGAACTCCCTCACGCCCACTCCTCTCTCACCTTCACTGGCTCCCGGTGAAACAACGCATTAACTTTAAAGTATGCTGTATAATGCACAAATGTATTTACGGGTCTGGCCCTCAATACTTAAGAGACATATTTGTCCCCTATTCACCTGGACGTGTTCTACGTTCCAGCAGCATTATGTTGCTTCAGGTCCCCAGGGTGACGAGAGCAAGACAGGGAGGACGGGCCATCTCACTTAAAGGCCCTATGCTTTGGAACTCTCTGCCCCCACTGCTGAGACACACCCCTAATCTTCTCTCCTTTAGAAAGAAGTTAAAAACATACCTTTTTACACAAGATTAATGACTTCTTTTGGTATCATTGCAGTCTCATGTTCCTGGTCGTTCCCTAATACCATTCCAGAAGCTACGCGCGGAGATACCCCTTCGGGGCTGATTCAGGCGCGATATAAATACATAAATAAATAAACATAAATAAGGCAGTGGGAATTTTGCTTCTACAGAAGGGGGTCAGAATAGGGTTGCACGCGGAAACTGTTCCACATGTAATGTAATGTAATGATGTCTTGTAAAGCGCATGAATCACCCCACACGGGGTATCTCCGCACTGTAGACCGCTGGGGAACCCGTCCTGGCTTTCCCTGTGAGATGGACCCTACTGGGTATCTCCAGGGTGAAACCAGGCATCACCGGCGTATGTGGGGGGCCGTTGTGGAGATGAGGCAAGCTAATGCCCAGAGTTGCCGAGTGTGATCCCTGGTTAGAGTAGGCACCGAGGCGAGAATTATCGAGTCCGCTGACCCTGGTCCACGACCCTGCCACGTCGGGAATTGAACCCTGGTATCGGGCTGTCCTCTGCTTCCGGGTCTGCCGCCTCTAACCTGTGAGCCACACCACTCCACATGCATGGTTTACCTTTTTCACACATCTAAATAATTTTTGCACTTTCCTACACTATTCTTTTGTGGTTTTGGGAGTTGCCAATGATGAGAACCGGAGCACACTTGTGAGAACCTAACAGCAGCTTCCATGGTTGTGCTTCCGTGAGGCACTTCCAAACCTTTGCACATTTTCTTCTTTTTTTTAAATTTGCACGCTTATGGTTAAATACTGGGAAATGACACTGAACAACTTTTAAATAAATGGGCAGGAGCACCTAGGATTGAACAGCATTGTGGAAGCTGTTGTTAAGCATTAGAGTCAAGATATGGCATGGGGTATGCTCACAAGAATTGTCCCATATTAGATCAGGTTCTTCTTCAGTGTTCCAGCACCCAAGAAAGCTGGGTGCGGAAACAGCAGGCCACTTGGGATCAGACAGAGTGGTGTCCAACCCAGGGACATCACTCCTCCTGACTCATAATCAGCCCTTCTATTTTATTTCCTCTTCCCCAATATTTCCTCTTCCTTCACCTTCATTCTCCAAATGCTCTACATAGGGGTAATTCAATTGTTCTTTCACATTAGATTTATTTTTTTCTCCTATGTTCGGCAGTTTGTCAATATTTGGTCAGAAGTCATTTTCTATTTGTCCCAGCTTTGCATTTCCGACTTTTGAAAGTCTTGTTTATTAAAGATACCTGGGTGTTGTTTATTTTGTGTAGGCACTCTATTTTCTACATCAACTGTTCATGGATATCCTTTAAATCTCATTGCACAATTCCACTAAACTGTTGGCTTTGCCTTCCACACAGTTTTTGGGGTGTTTTCTAATTGCTTGAAACATTATCAGCAATTGCAGTGACTACTAGTTGGCGACATGGCTGTGGATCCTACAATATCAGACTCTACTGATACTATGCTCATGAATTCAGCTTTACAACCAGGCAAACACCCACATCAATTTCAAGTGACCCCTGTGTGATCGTACAATACACTTGAAGGGATCATAATTTAACTGCACCAGCGGGGTAGTACAATGCGAAAGTATCCGTCCGTGAATCGGTCTTTACCAAACATACCCTCATTACCCTTTTTTGCTCTTCTGCATATCTAATGATTCAGCAAATTTGTGAGTGTGAAATAACAGTAGAAATGTTCGGTCCTGTATCTGATGTCAATTTTGATTCGTACCAACAAATAGAGTTTGTGATTTGGATCTAAATATCTTCTTCTGATATTTGGGTAGTGGATTCAACAGATAGTAAATATTATTTTGATTTGTAACTATGTCATCCTGGAATGAACCTTTCTTACTCCCTCTCACTGCCGAGTGCTCTTTAAAAACGCATGTAATTATCAACAGTTAACAAGAACGCCTCATATTCTATGGTTTGCCAGTTGTGAAACCTATTTTGTTTTGTGAATTGAAAGTCCATCCTTCGTCAGAAATGTGCTATAGTGTAATAGCGAATAAGGGGGCATATTAACAAGATGTGAGTTAAAAAACGCACATCGCACATTTCACTATCGCCGGCTATCGCCGGATTATTTTGCTGTGTTAGCACGATATTATCAACGCGCAACATGTAGGCGTTAGTAAATCCTGCGCTAGCCGGTGATAGTGAACATTAGCGCGTGAAAACAAGCGTTGTTTTCACGCGCTAATGTGTGCCTTGATAATATGGGGGGTGGATTCAGTTTTATGATCCACACCCCCATGTTAACAATGCCTAACGCCTGGTCAGAGCAGGCGTTGGGAGACCTGCGATAAACAAGTTTATCGCAGGTCTTTTCCTCCCAACGCCTGCCTTGGTGATAGGGTGTTCCCACCTCCAACCACATTTTACATGTGGTTGTACGTGGGAACGCCCACTTTGCATGTCATTAGCGATGTTCCTCGCTGACATGCAAAGTGGGCTTGTGGCAGGAGTTGCAATGCCCTTGTTAATAGGGCGCTGGAAGTATCTCCGCTTTCTCGACAAATTGATCCGAGAAAGCGGCGATACTCCAGCTTGTTAATATGCCCTAAGTTTGCTAAAAGTTAGCAAGTGGACAGGTGAAATTGTCACATCTTGAGTCAGTGCTGCAGCCCTTTGAATATTGTTGTCCGACATTACAATGTCAAAAAATGAATCTGCAATAAACTGGATGCAATGTGATGATGGCGTAAAAGCTGTAAGACATGAAGTACTAAAACCCATTGTAAAATGGTGCCAATGGTAACAAACTCATGCCCAGTCATTATGGACAGTGTCTCCAGTCCTGAACTTTTCACTCAAATCATTTATTTCAGGTGTGTTTGTCTAATTAGTTGAATGGAAACGAAAAGTTCAAAACCCAGAATGCTTTAGGCAAACCGAATTCCATGACTGGAAAGACTGTTCGTATTGACCGGGAAAGGGGTGCCTTTATCGGTAGAATACCATGAATTCATTAATAGGTACATGCATCAACCATTTTTGCGACCGCAAACGGTGCGATTCGCAAAAATTGTCCGTTTGCGTCTGCAATAAGGGCATTTGCGTTGCATGAAGGGTCACGGCACTCCCAATTTGAGAATTCGCAATTAATTGAGAGTTCTCAAATTGTGATTGCATTTAAGGAATCGCATTTTGCCATTCCTTAAATACAATGCAAGAACCACTCTGAAGTAGCGATTTCGCTACTAAGGGGCGCAAATTACAATGAAGTTGAACTTCATGGTAATTTTCAAATACTTTAAAAAATATACTAAAGTGCATTTTTCAAAGTCGTAGGTTACTCACACACATGTCGTTTGGACATGTTTGTGTGCAACATTTGTGCACCAATCAATTTCAGGGGTGCAACAGGATGTCATTTTGACACCCTTGCACCCTTGAAATTGCATGAGGAATTTGCGAGTACCTACTGGTACTTGCAAATTGCCTATGCTATTTCCCATTCATTCCCATGGGCCTGTAGGCCCTTAGGAATGAATGGGAAGGCATTCCTTAATTGCGACTCGCAATTCGCTAGTTGCAATTAAGAAATGTTTAGAATCGCTATTTGTATAGCGATTCCTACATGCATAGGCTTTTGCAATTCCTTAATTGCGATTCCTTAATAATCGCAATTAAGGAATCGCAAAAGCCTACCTTGATGCATGTGCCAGTAAGTCCCTGAGTCACATCACAACCAGCACACAATATCTGTGGAATATGTACAATTGAACTTTACAATATTTATTTAAAAGTTTCGTGCAGTGATCAGGAAACATGTTGTTTTATTCTGAAACTATACTCGTCAGTGAGGCTGATGGCTTTAATAGTTCATCGGTAATACTATTCGATCGAATATGATGTGGAAAATGCTGATGGATTATTTTTCCTTTTACAAATTCACAATTGCAGAACGTAAAGGAGACCCTAGGGAGGCTCTCGGGTCAAATGGAGGTTGTTCGTAGTAAGAGTCCAGCAGCTCTGAAAAGTGCCTCACCCGGGGAAGCGGAGCAGATACAGGAAGCGCTGACTCAGCTTCAGGACCAATGGGAAAAGGTTAACAAGATGTACAGGGACCGGCAGGCGTAAGTAACTCTATTACAATTGTGTTTTTTATTGTGAAGCTTATTGCATTTCTCCTTGATGTTTGGTGATTACACCTCAGGGGTCAGTTCGTACAAGGCAGCAGGTGCTTCCACAGAGAGCATCCTTTCTTAGCTTGCTTTGCTTTGCTATGGCCGCTCGAGCGTCCACTGAAGCTAACGCCTGCCTGTGTTCAACAAACAAAATCCAAGGTGGATGTTTCACCATCGAAGTAGGAGTTTCTTCTAATCAAAAGGAAAGGACATTTCCGATGAGTAACGAAATGCATACATTGGTGTCAGCTAAACTACTTCGACTTTCTCACATGGTCAAACTAAAACTAGCAGAATTGTATTCAGGCTGTGCTTTGCCAATTAACCCTCTTCCCCGATCATGAAGTTTATGAAATTGAAAACATTTGTCTTGCTCCTTTTGCTATTATGCACTTAACACTCCTTCCATATCCCTATTTATTTATTATTTATACCGGTTTTTTTTTTATTGCGCATGCGGTACCCTGGGGTGTCCGGGCGCTTTCCGCGAGATATGTATGAAATCACAGCAGCTGCCATCGAATAAACAGTTGCAAATATTAGTTTTAAACATCATATCATTCATCAGGGAAAGGAAGGGCTCGTCGTGTGCCGGGATCGCATAAAGGGAAAAAGGATGAATGGCTGAATGGGGTCACGTGTCTGCTCTTGGTCCATAATGGGATTTTCCCCGAAGATAGTGCTGGAGCATTAGCAGTCCTTCCATGATGGGTCAGTATGTATCTAGGGGCCGATCGAGTTCGAGATTTGAGGTGCATTCATTTACCCATGAATGAGCAGGGGTGGCTTTTTGAGTCTGGAACGTTGGTGGTTATCACCTGAGGTGGTGGATTCTTGAGGGTGGTACTTTGGAGAACCCCGGAGTAAGGTTGTGTGAATAATACAAGCTATTTTAAACATGCTTCTAGCAACTGTTGGAAGCTATTTCGGGGATGTCTAGGCTGTTGTGATGGCGTCTGAGTGTTTCACAACTCTGACCAGCTCCTGCTGCCGTGTGAAGAGTTGCCTTTATTTGGCCTAGATGTAGTTGGGGAATACCTGTGAGAATGACATGTTCATAGTCCAGTCCATTTTTTTCAAAATATTTCTTACTGTACATAAGCATAGAGAGTAACACACAGCTGCGATGTGTGTTACAGTGTAGTGGTTTGCCCAATACAATAATCTATGCAACATTTTAATAGCAAAGGCGCACATGTACATATTTACGTTTTCATTAAAAGATGGAAACAAAAGTACTTTTGCCAGCACCCTCCATAACCCTCACGCTTTTCCCTTTCGCCTTGTTGCTGTGAACTGCTATAATACCGTTCCGTCCACGACTATGGTGCCCTCTTGTGAAGTGTCCACCACTATCCCAGCTTCCCTGAAAGGCAAATATCCTGACCGTTGCAATCTTTGGTTAACCACATGGCTGCTGGGCGTTTTCCCCCCCTGTGCTGGGAAACTCTTGATGCCATTTATTCATGACGAGCTCAGCTCGTCATCAGCACACGACACCCATGGGTGATGACGAGCTGAGCTCGTCATCAGCATCGAAAGGGTTAAAGTAATATGTGTAAGATAAATGTCCATGTCAGGGGCTGTTCATGGTGGTAACAAGACATCATTAAAGGCCATTCTAAAGCTTTCCACTAGTGTATCCCATGCGTGAGTGGGAGGTGTAACGGTGCGGGGCCCTAGGCCCTCATGCACTCATAATGATGACACGGGCACTGATAGTTACAGGACAGAACTGACCCAAGGACACGTGCACCCGGCCCCTTTTATTGGCAGGGTCTCATGTCCAGTGACGCCTGTGCTGGATGGGTGTGGGGTGGGGTGGGAGCCAGCCCTCGGGGTGTGGCCAGTACATTACAACAACTAGACCAGTGATCAGCAGATCACTACATCCCTCCCAAACTTTATTTAAACTGGGAACAAATAAAGTCCTTCTAGCTTTGACCTGTGCAGGCGACCCTTTGAAGACCCAAGAGATCAGTCAGCTGGAGGACTCCCCCTCCGGTCACTGAAACGTTCCCCGTAAAGTGAACTGCGTTCTTACCTGCACGCTCAGGGAGCTTACACTGTGCCTCACCCTCACCCATTGATAAATGGTACCTGGCAGAGGTGGCGAGCGAAGATCTGTAAAAACGTGTCACAAGTGACCGCGGGGCATCAGCTCGGAGCGAAAGGAGGCTCCGGGACCGGCCCAGCAATACAACCCGCCTCCAGCACTGAACTGCTACCACTAAGGGAGATGAGGTGAGAAGCTGGCGGGAGGCTCGACAATGGGGTATGGGAGTGACCGGATCTGTTTCTTCCCCCCAGCTGTGAGGCGTGACTGGAGATATACACTTGGGGCAGGAGAAGAGGCCAGTAGCAATATAGGCAATAAAGTAACAATAAAGATGTATGATTTTTTACCACTACCCGCTGATCTCAGCCAATCCCTGACTACCTGCCTCAACCTAACATGGCGCCCGATCTTGATTCCTAGAGTATCAGCCGAACACGAATATCACAACGCTTCTACCAAAGTCTCGTGCTGCTATGTAGTGTTGATGTCATTCCTTTTCTGTACCTGAATGACTGCCTGCTGAGAAATCCATCGCTCCATTAAATCTTCACTAAGATCACTCACCTGTGTCTGGACTCGAGACTTTTTGGTCTCCTCCCGAACCTTTCTCATATACTGCGGAATCCGAACCTTATCCATACATTTATCCAGCAGCGTGTTCTATGACCCTAAGATGTTGTTGCAGTAGTATTTACTCTGCTCACACTGACCTAACATCACCGTGCAAAAGCATCCCTATCCATTGCTCTGCCGCTATAAAGGGAAACCCACATTATTTTACCATTGTTTGAGTGGTTCAAGCTTTTGCAATTACCTGACATCATAATGGTGCCTGCATATCTGGTTCCTGGAAGCTTTGCTACCGAGCATACAACAACCATCCAGCAAGGCTCTACCTGCTTCCATTTTTACGAGAGCCCCACATGTCAGAAGGTGAACTGCGCACTTAGCAGGACAGATTCATGCCACAGCCCTTATGCCACCAAGGTCTCCATCTACTGAGACATACTGCCTGGACTGACAATGACGATGCCCCATGGGCGGATTCTAAAACTGGTATACCTCGCAATACATCATTATCCCTAAATTTACCACCATTGTGTGTGCCCTTTACCAAAGCACTCCTTCTCCCCTTGTTAGGGAGCGATCCAGCATTTATAACCGGGAGTCTCAGAGACCTCTCTGAGAGAGTCCACAACGTCAAGGGTGCCACACACAGAGGAGGTATGGGAATGGCGCCCCTTGCCAAAGCACTCCTTTCCCCTTTGTTGGGGAGGGATCCAGTATTTCTGCTCTGGAGTTTCAGATACCCCTCTGAGAGAGTCCACAGCACCTTCCCTGAGAGCTGGAAACACGCCGAGATCAACGCCCTACTAAAGAAACCCAAGGCGGACCCGAGCGACCTCAAGAACTTCTGGCCCATCTCCCTGCTTCCGTTCCCAGCGAAAGTCATCGAAAAGATCGTCAACACCCAGCTCACCCGCTACCTAGTAGTAGTAGTAGTAGAAGTAGTGTGGCTCACTGGTTAGAGGCGGCAGACCCGAGAGCAGAGGACGGCCCGGGACCAGGGTTCGATTCCCGGCGCGGCAGGTTTCTGGACCAGGGTCAGCGGACTCGATAATTCTCTCGCCTTGGTGCCCACTCTGATCAGCGATCACACTCGGCAACTCTGGGCATTAGCTTGCCTCATCTTCACTAACGGCCCCACCAGACCGCCGGGGATGCCTGGTCTCACCCTGGAGATACCCATTAAGGGACCATCTCTCAGGGAAGCCAGGAAGGGTTTCGCAGCGGTCGAAGCGCCTTGGGACCCTCCGGGTAAGTAGTGCGCTATATAAATGCCTATACATTTACATTTACCTAGAAGACAACAGCATCCTGGACCCCTCCAAGTCAGGATTCCGCAGCAACCACAGCACCGAGACCACCCTCATCACCGCCACAGACGGCATCAGAATACTACTCGACAACGGCGAGACAGCAGCCCTCATCCTCCTGGACCTCTCTGCCGCCTTCGACACCGTTTGCCACCACATACTTCGCACATGCCTCCACAACGCAGGGATCTGAGGCAAGGCCCTGGATTGGACCTCCTCCTTTCTCTCCGACAGAACCCAGAGAGTCCGCCTCCCCTGTTCCAATCCGGAACCACCAAAACCATCTGCTGCGTCCCGCAGGGATCCTCCCTCAGCCCGACGCTGTTCAACGTCTACATGGCGCCCCTCGCCTGCATCTCCAGACTACACAACCTCAACATAATCTCCTACGCCGACGACACCCAGCTGATTCTCTCTCTCACCAAGGACCCCCTCACTGCCAAATCCAACCTGCCCCAGGGTATGAAAGCCGTCGCCGATTGGATGGAGGCAAGCCGGCTCAAACTGAACACGGAAAAAACAGAGATCCTCATCTTCGGGCCCAACCCCTCAGCGTAGGATGACTCCTGGTGGTCATCATCACTGGAACCCCCCCGGCACCAACCAACCATGCAAGCAACCTAGGGGTCATCATCGATTCCAAGCTCAGCATGACCAACCAAGTCAACACAGTCTCCTCCTCCTGCTTCCACAACCTCCGTATGCTCCGCAAGATCTACAGATGGATCCCGGCGGACACATGGAGAACCGTCACCCACGCCCTTCTAAGCAGCCGACTCGACTATGGTAACGCCCTCTACGCCGGAGCCCCGTCCAAACTTATCCACACGCCTGATCCTAGACATCCCACATCACCCCGCACCTGAGAGACCTGCACTGGCTCCCCGTCTACAATAGAATCACATTCAAAATCATGATCCACGCACACAAAGCTCTCCACATGACCGGCCCAGCCTACCTCAACAACAGACTCTCCTTCTACGTACCCAACAGGAAACTCCGCTCCACCGACCTTTCCCTGGCCGCCGTCCTGCGCATCCACAGAACCACTTCCGGGGGCGGATCATTCTCCCACTGCGCCGCCATGACCTGGAACGCCCTCCCCCTCCCCCTACGACAGACTGCAGACCTCCCAGCCTTCAGAAGACTGCTTAAGACCTGGCTCTTCGTGTACTAGCTGCAGCCCCTCCCCCCCAGCGCCTTGAGACCCTAGTGGGTAAGCAGCACGCTCTACAAATCCCCTGATTGATTGATTGATTGAAAGGGAACCACTCACAGTGGAAGTGTGGGAATGATACCTCTTCCACTGGGATCACAGCACACCAGACGTCGGTCACTGTTTCTCCTGGTCTCCCGGTTGTGTTTTCCTTCACCCTCCCCCTCCCCCTCCTCTTTCCCTCTCTCATTCTTGTTCTACCTCCCCTGCTCCTATCCTCTCTCCCCTGAATCTCTCTCACCATGCCTGCATTTTTCCTTACATCTATGTTTTTAACACATGTAACTTTGCTCCAGTAACTCATGTAACTTGTAACTATGCTCTGAAACAATGTTCGTTCTCATGTAAAGCGTTCTGATACCTCCGGATCTAGCCAGCGCTATATAATACTTTTCAAATAAATAAAGTCCAACCTGTGGGAGAGAATAAAACAAAAATAAAACAAGATAACTGAAACGTCCGCTGAGTCTCTTTAGTTGCTTCCAAAATAAAAACGATGGTGCAACAGCAGCTGGGACCACCAGTTCTTTTTGGCACAGTTCAAGGGTGTTCTGCAGGTCCAGTCTACCTTCGACTCTGTGCATGGAAGTTGTCCTCACAGTCTTTCACAGCATCGCTCTCGTGGTGACGAAACAGGTAGAGTGTTGGTAAATCAGATGGATGTTACTTTCCACCAATCAGTCCTGGTTGTTGTGGTTTCTCCACACAGGCAGCATTGCTTCTCTATACGAATGGTGGAGTAGTTGCAAGACATCCCTCTCACTAGGATGCCCCTCTTGCAGGTGTTCCCCTCTCACGGGATGTCCCCAAGGCCCTCCTCACCAGTCTTCCACTGGACTGGTACACTACACCATGTCGCTCCAACACAACCCTCGGGATGTGTGGAGGAAGCGCTACGAGTCCCACCTTCATGTTCTTAGCTTCACCTGAAGGGTAGTTGTTGGCTTCTGCCATTTCGCACAAGATGTTCATTCTTCTGGGACCTGAGGAAGAGTGGCTGTGGACCCGTCTCTCGTGGCGGGACCCGCTCTCACGGGCATCCATGAGGCCTTTGCCCCTGGCTTGCCACTGTCTGGTGTGGAGTGGTCAAATCCTCTTCTTCAGGACGTCCGAGCAGTCTCACCATCCAGTCTCCTGTGCGACCCCTTTGGGGGATGTCACCAATGGTCCAGCCTGCTCGCCTCTGCTGTCACCAGGTGTCCTGAAGACTCGCGGATAGATATTTTCTCCCAGTGCCACCTATGTTCTCTAAGCCCTGTGCTTGATGTACTCCGATGTTCTTGCACTTGTCACCTTTGTCTTCTGGTGTGCGAGTTGGCAGATCACACACTCCTCTCATCTTCTTTCTTTTTGTTAGGATTTCTTCTGCCCTTCTTTGCGGTGGCATCATGCCACTCAAATTTCTCCTAGTTCTTTCTTTTCTTTGTGACGCGGTCTAGTCTCATCTATTTGCTCATCTTCACTGACCAGGCCTATCTGTGTGACGTGCACTCCACACTTGTCTCCCTGGTCTTGTCCTACCCCTAGGACAATGCATTATTTTCCTTCGATAACCAGACCAGGATGTCGCGACCTTCTTATTATAAATACTCATGCTCGGTCTTCATTCTTGTAATCCAGGTCTTTCTTCTCTGACCTCTTCTTTGGTCATCGCCTCTCTGACCTCTTCTCAGGTCACTGCCTCTTTGACCTCTTCTCAGGTCGCCGCTTCTCAGACCGGTTCACCAGTCACTGTTCACAAAATTCTCCACTGATGGTACACCCACTTCGGGCAGCTTGTGCACTCGGTCACTCGTCTTGCGGTGCCATCTTTACTTCTCTGGATGCACCTTTTCTCCTCTTGCTTAGTTTGCGCTTTTACCTCTAGGCAACACAGTTAATTCTCTACTTCCCCTCTGCACATGGCAGTTCAGCATCATGGTGTCCCAGGGCCATCCTCCCTGCAGCAGTGACCACCTATGGCCACTAGGTGTCACTGCCATTTCCTCACCAGCTGTAGCTGCCTTTCCTCTTGGGGTTCCCTTCTCATGTCACTTGCTGAATGGGGGTTTCCTTCATTCCTTCTCTCATTGCCTGACAAAGTCTTGGGATTTGCATGTCCCTTCAGTCACAGCCTTTTCGCTGTCCTCGCCATCTGTTTTGGTTTGCAACAGTTGCCCCTGTGCTGTATTCCTGTACTCCTGGCGCTTTCCTGTGCTATCATCTCATGCTGCCTTTACTGAGACACGATCCTCAATTTCACGGGTGTAGTACTGCTCTTTGGCCACTACATGGCACTGTTTGAACTACATTTGAAATCTCAGTAGCCTCAGCAGCTTCATTCATGCTGCAGCATTTGTGCTCTCTCCCTCAGAGGTTTTCCCTTGCCGGTAGCCCCTGTTTACACCGGTTCTCTCCCAGGGCTGCCCTTTTCCACTTCAAAATGAAAAACTACATGCAGTGCGGCTCCCTGAAGCTGCAGGCTCCATCCTTCCCTATGTGCACTCGCGAGTCAACACCACTCCACAACAGACTTGGAAGTCATCTCTTACACATGCAGGTAAGCCGCCCTCTCACTTTAATTTCATGCTGCATGTCGTGCTTGGATGCCACACCCGGGGCACGGCACTGAACAATTTACTTCCTGAGTTGTGGGCCCCGCATACCTCACATTGTATCCTGATCAGCCTTAACCAGGGCTTTAAGTGGGATGAAAAAACTGGGGGGTCTCTCAAAGGGGCGTGGCCAGTGCAATTAGGGGCGTGGCTTTAAAACACTTGCTAAAAATCTGTGTTTAGCATAGTGTGCCGCCCGACTTGTATTTTGGTGTTTCTGTCATTGCATCCAGATATGTGAGACAAGTAACATCATACTTACAAAAAGTAAGGACTATTGGCTTTGTCAATGGTTATTAGTTGGATAAGATAAATAAGCTGTAACTATGGCTCGTTACATATAATATTGAAAAAGCTTTCAATTAAAGCCCTGGTGACCCTACCGCAATGTTGCTGCTCTTGCGTTTTCAGAAAGAGAAGGGAAATCCAGAAAGAAAATGACTCTCATTAAAGGATTTCCCTTCCCCCACAACGCTCAACTGGCATTCCGTCATGCTGTAACTTCTCCAATAGTGAGAAGTGAGCAGTGTGGGCAGCGCACATCGATGTACTTTTAGCTGGCTCGAAACGGGTCTCTATCTGGCTGTTTTAAGCCCTGGCACTTTTGTTCTGACTGCAGTGACAGCAAACTGCTGTCACTGCAGTCCGGTAAAAAAACGGAGAGCCTGTGCCAGGGCTCACAACAGAGCCAGATAGAGACCCGTTTCGAGGCCCCCTTTAAAAAACTGCCGGTGCTCCGACCCCTTGAGACCCGGCCCACTTAAAGCCCTGGCCTTAACCCCTTTACACACACTGGGGGGCCTTGCTTCATTGGAGCAGCCTTAGCTTCGCTACACGAAAACCCTTATCGTCAGCGCCCGAGTACCCCGCCTCGCATTATTCTCCTCACTTCAGTGGGCCTCACATTACCCACTTGCTGAAAACCGCTGCCTGTCCTCCGGCTAGGATAAACCTTCTGCAGGGCAGCTACACCGTCTCCTTGCCCGGTACCACTTTCATTCACTTTCAGTTTCTGGCCATACATGAGGGCATGCCAGGCCTTCCTCACCAACTGCCCTGAGTGGCAAGCCGCCGCTCCAAGACAGTTGCCTGCTCTTGCCACTCCGCAGCAGGCACTCTCATTCTTCACGTGCCGCAGTGGGCATGGCGCTACCCACAGAGGCTCAGGTACCCGGCTGTGCCAAATAGCTGTCCCGTTCTTAGGCCAATACTACTTTCTCCCACCAGCAGTCATTTCCTTTGTCTTCGCTCCCGCCCCTCGCAGCAGGCACTCTTGCTTCACGGGCTGTGCGAGAAGCTGGAACTGCTGCCTTGAAATCGACAGTGCCTCTCTTTGGCAGTGTCAGATTCCCCGCTTTGGGCTCACCTTCTGCCCGATGACTGCGCAGGCTCTTAAAATGAGGAGTGGGATCCCCCTGACCACATGCTGCTTGGGTCACTCTTCTTTCCACCACAGCCCCTCAGCACCTCTGCCAGCCTACGGGCTTGCCTCTTGCCCGGCGGGTCATTGCTTCAGATGCGGGTGGGCTCGGCATTGGTTCTTACTTCACTTGGGCCTCAGCAGGCTGGTGGCAGGGAAAGCCACCAGCTCCTCTCTCCTCCACGTGGTTTCTCTTTCTGCGTGTGCCGCCATGCACTAGATTCTTGCCACTTAATAATTGTAAAATCACTGCGCCGTTAAATTTATAAATTACCTAATCACTCGACCTTTGGTCTATTAATTGCACTGCGCCGTATCAGACAAGGCTCTCACTTCCAAGGTACTCTTAACTCTGGCAATTGTCACATCTGTCTCTAAACCACTGGAACTGTTCTTTTTGAATTAGAATTTCTAATTGCTCTTACGTGGGTTTAGACACTTTAAATCCCCGTACCTTTCAGCAATTGCATGGTATATATTATCAGCTTACTAATCTAGGGTGACCCTCATGTGATTGAGCTATCTTCTGAGTGTGAAGACTTTCATTAACCTAACATGTTGGTTTCACAACTTTTTCACTCGTTGACAACTAAAATGTCTCAATGGTTGACTATTAACTGTTAAGTCATCTGACAACCTTTTATTTTTGTCACTGCAATGAGCCTCACCACATCCTCACCATTAGTACCCTCCATTTCTGTTATGTTTATTAATAAATGTAATTCTTTCTTTTTTCCCTTCCCCCTTCTAGGCAATAGAGGCTTATAACTATTTGGCATCATACCAATGTCCTGATGATGGTCCCCATGATTAAGTAGTGGGACCGAAACGCCGTCGACCTTTGTGCACCTTACACATAAACATACACTGTGTGTTATATACAAGTGAAGGTGCTTGTTTGAATTTTCAGTGTATTTGAAAAACTACAGAAATCTGCAGCTTTTGCCTAAAAAAGCCCTGTTTTGTTGTGTTTTCTTCACTGTATTGATCTGTAAGTGTAAGGGTACAGGATTGTGCCCTACTACTGTGATCTGTTGAAGGAATTCTTCTTGTACATTTCGTATTCAGTAAAAATTGAGACCCCTGTCCGGCTGGACTTGTCAAAACTAATATAGAATCGATTGTGTCTATATTTATTGCCTGGGAATACTCCTTTTGTATGGGACCACTGTTGTTTTTGTAAAAAAAAAACCATGCACTAGCGGGCACACCAGGTGTGGGGTGGGCTCCCGATCATCTTCTTCACCCCAGGGGCTCTTCACATGCCCCGCGGGCCATTAAGAGCATCTTGTGCCTGTTCCTAGGGGGTGCCCTCTACACAGGCAGCACTCTCCCCCGCAACCACCTTCAAAAAGGTGGCTGCACCTGTGGCAGGTCCCGCTCGTCGCTAATGTAATGGTGCAGGGCCCTGGGCCCTTATGCACTCATAATGATGACACAGTCACTGATAGTTACAGGGTAGAACTGGCTTAGGGCACGTGCACCCGGCCCCTTTATTTGGCAGGGTCACATGTCCAGTGAGGATTGTGCTGGATGGATGTGGTGTGGGGTGTAAGCCAGCCCTCGGGGAGTGGTGGGTGCATTACAACAACTAGACCAGTGATCAGCAGATCACTCTAAGAGTGTGCATCCACATTCCTGCTCTCTCCCTTGTAAAGCCATGTATTTTGAGATGGAAATCAAGGAAGATAGGATTTGGTCCACACGATCATTGGGGTGGGGTTCAATGCAGCGTTATATAACGTTTCGCCAATAGCGTGCCAGGTCCAGGAAGCTGGTAGCATGTGTTTCTAATTTGGGTCGGGGGACTGAGCCCAATAGCACCACTTCTGGGGAATTGGACAATTACTGATCGTTTAGTGTTTTCAGTATTTTAAGTATGTAAATCCAGCTTAAATGGAGGGATGGACAAGCCTGAGCATATGGAGGAGATTGACATCAGGCAATGTGCAGCATGGGAAGACTGCTGCGGCTCCTGCAAACATTTTATTGACACAAGCTAATGTAAAATAGGCCAGGTTCAATATGAAAAACTATATATATATATAAGTATATTTAAATTGGGGCCCTTAGGAGACTTTGTGTGGGTATTCTAATATTTTACCCATTCGTAATCATGAAATACCTTAACTAGGTCCCCCTCCCAGTTAGTTCTGGATATATCCATTTGCTAAATGAAGGCCTGGTATATCCATTTAACCAATCTCCTCTATGAGCCATTCTTATAAAGCGGCATGGATTGGGAATGGATGTCAGTTCTCAATAAGTGTCCAAATGGCTGGAAGTCAGGATATGCATACAGGGGAGTGTCTGGAGGCATATTAGAACAGTGGAAAACCCCACAATTTGGCCCCCTGGTGGTGGGCACGAGAGCACAGTGAGTGAATCATGACAGAATCAGTGAGGGCACATAAACTTCAACTTACAAAACCCGGACGCTGGAAAAGGAATACTAGGGACATAAACCCCAAAGATCTGACATCCCTCAGCAATGACACCTTGCCTCCTCCGGTAGTCATGTCAGATGTCCATGGCCTTGCAAACCACTATAACACCTCCATGATGACCATTCTTGACACAATTGCGCCCTTACAACTAAAATGACTCTCCACTAAAGACTCCAAACCTTGGTACAGCGAGAGCCTAAATGAAGAAAGATGCAATCTGAGACTAGCTGAAAGAGTGTGGAGCTCCTCACTGTCCCTAGAAAACCTTAAGCACCTGAGATCACTGAGGAACACCTACAACAAACGCACCAGCAACTAAAAAAAATAATAATTTAGAACTCAACTAGACATGGCCAGAAATCGCCCAAAAAACTATTCGAAATTGTCAAACAACAATCCATTCAGAAAAATAACCCCCTCCGAATTGGTACTAATCCGCAGCAAAACTGCAATGGATTTGCGTCCTTCCTCGAAAAGACAAAAAAGATCTAAAGTGATCTCCAGATGGTGTTTGAGCATCTCCCAATGATACCTGCAAATAGCCCCCTGCCTGCCTCTGATCCCTCTAGCCAATAATCTCACAGATCTCACCCTCAAAAACAATGTGTCATGGAAGGTTCCATGTTAAAATATCAATGTTAAAATATTGATGTAAAAAATATCGGTGTAAAAATATCGAGAACAAAACTATCGACTCCCTACATATAAACAGGTAAGTACAATAATATCGACAGAAAAATATTGATGTAAAAAATAAAGAAGTACAAAATATTGACTTAAAAAAATGACAAAACTTAAATAAAATTAATTTAATAATATTAATATTATCAAAAAAATAAATTAAATATAATATATATTTTAACTAATTATAACAAATAAACTTTATTTAATAAATATTAACAAAAAAATGTGTACATATATTTACTTAAATAAATGTTATTAACTATTATCTTATTTATTTTATACATTTTTTAAATTATATAAAAATAAAATATACACATATCAATAATTTAAAATTAAGTAAAATATTCTGTATTTAATTAACACATTAAACTATTAAAACAAGAATAAAACAGATTTAATAACAAAAAAAATAATTGTAGTTAAAACATTGGATAGCGAGGGGGTAAAAATTACTATTCCCACCCCAGTGAGTGCAACAGTAGGAAAAGCTCTGGATAGCGGAGGGTTAAAAATGACTATTCCCACTCCAGTGAGTGCAACAGTAGGGAAAGCGTTGGATAGCGTAGGGGTAAAAATGACGGTTCCCACTCCAGTGAGTGCAACAGTAGGGAACTCGGTGGATAGCGGAGGGGAAAAAATTAGTATTCCCACTCCAGTTCGTGCAACAGTAGGGAAAGCGCTGGATAGCGGAGGGGTAAAAATTACTATTCCTACTGCAGTGAGTGCAGCAATAGGGACCGCTTTGGATAACTCAGGGGTAAAAATTACTATTCCCACTTCAGTGAGTGCAACAGTAGGGAAAGCACTGGATAGCAAACGGGTAAAAATTACTATTCCCACTCCAGTGAGTGCAACAGTAGGGAAAGCATTGGATAGCGGAGGGGTATACATTACTATTCCCCTTCCAGTGAGTGCAACAGTAGGGAAAGTGCTGGATAGTGGAGGGGTAAAAATTACTGTTCCCACTCCAATGAGTGCAATAGTAGGGAAAGCGCTGGATAGCGGATGGGTAAATATTACTATTCCCACTCCAGTGAGTGCAACAGTAGGGAAAGCGCTGAATAGCAGAGGAGTAAAAATTACTATTCCGACTCCTGTGATGCAGCAGTAGGGAAAGCGCTGGATAGCCGAAGGGTAAAAATTTACTATTCCCACTCCAGTGAGTGCAACAGTAGGAAAAGTGCTGTATCCCACAATAATAGCAAACAAAAACTTACACATTTTTATTAAATTTAATTTCCAATTTTAACATAATTAATATATAACTTTAAATATATAATTTTTAACAAAGATAAGAAAAAATCATTAATTACACATTGATTAACAATATAATAACCACAAAACACACCTAAAATTAATTACACAATTACAATTATTATTTACCAATTAATTAATGAAAATTAATGTAAAAATATTTAATAATTAATCAATAAAAAATAATTACTTACCAACCTTCACACCATTTACAAATATAAACACCACAACACACACCTAAAATGAATTACAACATTACAATGAATAATTAGTAATTAAATAATGAAAATTAATGTAAAAATATTTAACAATTAATCAATAAAAAATTATTTACTTACCACCCTTCACACCAGTTACACATATAAACACCACAACACACACCTCAAATTAATTAACCAATTAACATCAATAATTATTAATTGAAATTAATTAACAACTATTTATCAAACAAGTATTAATGAATCAATTAACACATTAATTATTTAATACATTTAATATAATTTAATTACTTCCCACCCTATTCCCCTATAAACCCACAACCCGCTACGAAATGAAAAACGCAAAAATTCAATAAAAAAAATATATATTAACTACTATAAATAATTATTTCAATCTATATAATTAAATTACTTCCCGCCCTATTCCCCTATAACCCCACAACCTGCTACGGAACTAAAAACACAAAATGTAACTAAAAGTAAATTAATAACTTGTAAAATTTTAAAACATATCATAAAATGACAAACAATTCTCATTAAAAACACTAAAATACATAACATTATTATTAATTCAATATTTTTGTAAACGATATTTAAGACGTCAATATTTTTTAAATTAATATTACTTATCTGTCAGTCAATATTCTTGCCCACGATATTTTTGTTGTCGATATTTCTTCCCCACGCTATTTTTGCGGCGATATTTATGTACCTTAATAATCCTGCTCTGCACCGTCATGGAACACATTCAAACCTGTTGATGAAAATGTCATTCTTAATATCTTAACAACCCTCAAATCTTCAAACTACTTCAATCAACCACTACCATCTAACCTCTTCCAGGAGATTACAACATCTTTATTTCCGCTCTGGACCAAGATAGTGAATTCTTCACTGCTACAAGAGGTTGTACCATACTGTCTAAAATCAGTACAAGTAACCCCCATTCTAAAAAACCCTCATCAGATCATTCAAACCCAAATATCTTCCGACCAATCTCCACCATTCCTTCTCTGGCTGAGCTCCTGGAGAAATGCGTCCATACCCAACTATGCATTCACATAAACCAGTTCCAGCTTATTGACCAATATCAATCTGGCTTGCTTCAGAGAAATAGCATGGAAATAGTCCTAACGCAAATATGATGCCCTTAAAATGCTAGATCAGAATGAATCATTCCTCCTTATGCTCCTTATCCTCTTAGACCTCGAATCAGCCTCCGACACGGTCACACATGACAGCCTACTTGACCTACTGGAACGCAGAATGGGGTTATCAGGGGTCATTTAAAACTGGATTGCTTCATTTCTACACAACAGAAGTCATAGAATCAAGGTTAACCAAACCATGTCCAATACCATTCCGGTCACTTCATGAACCCTATCGGGGTCTACCCTATCACCTACTCTCTTCAACCTCTTCATGCAGCCTCTAACCAAAATTCTGAAACTCTCCAACATCAAATACCACATGTATGCGGATGACAACCAACCGTACCTAAAAATCTTCTCCCCTGAAGGTATCCGTCTACTCCACACAACTTGTCAAAAAACCTAAAACTGGCTGACCAGAAACTACCTCAAACTCAACACATTGAAAGCCGAATTCCTCTTGATTGCCCCACCAAATAGATTCTTCAACATCAAAGATTGGATGAAACATCTAACGCCTGCAATTGCCTTTGTCATGTTATAGATTCCATAAGAACATTCGGAATAACACTTGATAAGAATCTCAACATGCAGAAACACATCAGCACTAAAGGAGCCAACCTTCAAATCAACATACTAAGAAAAATAAAACCCTCCCTACCATTAGACAATCCCAAAACAGCTGTGCAAGCACTAGTAATCCCCAGGTTACAATATGGAAGTGCTACCTTATGTAGTCTGCTGAGATCCAAGCTGGCTTCACTAAGGGTGTCCTTTAATTCTGCTTCAAGTCTCATCACTGGATCCAAGAGATACAACCAAATCACTTCCGATCTGAAGGCACTAAACTGGCTGCAATATGAGGCATAGCTACAGCTGAAAATTGCTTGCTTGACACATAAAGCACTACACTTCAACACACTGAAATACCTAGGTGACAAACTTGAGCTGTCTGGCAGCTGCAGATCCTCTAGGAGTGACAGCACCTTCTTATATTTTAAACCTAACTTTTGGAAAAGAAAACCTACAACTGAGCCTTCTCCGGAATGTCCCTAGAATTTAGAACTTCTCTCCCCCTGAAATCAGACCGAACCCCGAACCTGACCTCTGGGTATTTCATAGGTACAATACTTCACTATAGATGTTCATGGCTCCTAAGATGTTCTTGGTGATGCAATTGATTTCAACAACATTCACAGTTTGCGGTGGGCCAGATATCTACTCCACACCCTTCTCTTTGTTTCTCCTTCTTCCCATTGATTTACTCTGGAGGAATCGTGCAACTCCAGTTTTAGCTTCTTCTTCTTGATTTAGACTTTTGGCATAATGCCACTTCTCCAGTGCAATCATCATCCTCTTCACAACATTGTCTGTTGCCATTTGCCTTACTCTCCTTTCTTTTGACCAGGCCTCTCCATATGACGTGCACTTCACATGGGTCTCCTTGGCCATGCCCTACTCCTAGGACTGAGCATTCTCCTTGTCCACTGACCAGACCTCTTGTCGCGACTTTATTCTTTTCATGGCCTCACACAGGTCTTTTTCTATAACCTGTCCCAGGTCTTCTTCTCTGATCTCTCACAGGTCATTCTTCTCCAACCTGTCACAGGTCTTCTTCTCTGACCTCTCACATGTCTTCTTCTCTGACCTCTCACAGGTCTTCTCCAGCCTCTTACAGGTCTTCTTCTCCAATTGAGGATTCACTCCTTTCACCTCAAGTCTTCACCTTTGTGGCACTCTCTTCTGCCTCCACTCAGGCAGGCTTCACTGGGCCTGTCACTCCGGTGATGACATCAGTCCTTTTCCTCGCAGGGCTCTCCCTTCCTGGCTCCTGCCTGTGCATTCATCTTCGCCTAGTGCAGTCTTTGGCATGCTTCTGACTTTGCGCCTCCTTCTTTCACTTGAGGGTACTCTTTCTACTGGTGCCTTGCTCACCCGGTTCATCCTCTTGCGGTGGTGTCCTTTCGCCTCGGGGCGGGCATGCAGCGCCCTTTCTTAAGTCCTTCATGGACTTGCTACCTGGGGCTGTGCTGCTTGGCTGTTCTTACCATCAGTGGTCTCTTAGCAGCGTCCTTGGCTGGCAGCCATGAGATTATTAGGGTTCCCTGCATTGTGATCTATAGTCTCTCTCCCTTCTACGGACAGCCAGTCCCCGGTGTCATGTTGTGCACTTTTGGCATTCTCCTCTGCTGCCTTTGGCATGGCTCCCTTTTTTTATCTTCACCCTACTCTTGACCTCCTTCTTGGTGTGGGCTCATTTTGTCATCTTGCTCTCTGGGGTTGCAATGTCTGTCTCTGCTCTCTACACTCTTCAGCCCACTCATACACAGGGACAGCTTTGGGCTATTGAAGGCTCTTTTTTTATTGTTAGGGTTAGCAATCCCTCCCCTTCAAAACATTGAGCAGCCCACTTGGCCAGACTCTACAGAGATGCCGGTAGGCTGTGTTCAGTCCTTTTTTTTCCTTGGCAGCTTGTGCCAGTGGGTGCTGCCACCACCTCAGGTATGGGCAAGGCAGCTCTCTCAGCCCTGCAGGCCTTTGCTCTGGACGTTTGCCTGGAGCAGGTGCAGTAATAACTTATAGCCACTAGATGGCATTGTCTTATTATATCCAGGCCCAGCAGCTTTCCCGACTATACAGGCCTCATTACTGAAAGTTTCCTTAAGAGGGAAGGCTACCCTCACAGATGCTGGCAACCAACAACAGATACTTTGATGCAGTGCAGGCTATCTCTTTCCTTTTCTGTGTCCGGTGCATCTCACCCATGAAGGTACGCTACTTGTAAATGTCAATAGTAGACTCACACCGCTGGAATTCTCACCACAGCACTTCATGGTGGCAGTGACTTATTTCCGGCCCAGTGATTGATCCAGGACTGGGAACCATTCACAGCAACATTGACACTTTTCATGTCACTCAGCACTCTCCTTCACATGGTGGTTTCCCCCTCAAGGACATTGGACCACAGGCACTAGTCAGCTCCTCACACACCCGTAGGTCTCAGCTAGTGAGTCGTGTAAACTTTGGAGGGGGGGGGGTCCTTTCGCATGCAGTCATCTGCACGTGCTGCTTTTCAGGGCACAAGTCCTAAAAAAATAAGTGGGGGGACGCTCCAAGTTAGGTGGTGTCACCGGAAGTGACGTCACGGCAGGAGCTGGCAGGATAAATTGTTTTTCTGCCGGCTGCCCTGCGAAGGTGTCCGAGTCTACCGCAGCGCATGGCAAAGGGCAAAAGAGCTACTGTCCCTGCCATACTTTACAAACGAAAAGGGAGCAGAGTGGACTAGCAGGGAGAGCAAAGATTGCCCAGGCTACCACCAGTGCAAGATGGTAAATACATGTACAGTATAACGAGGAAAGGAATTGTACAACGATGTATGTTTCACTGTCCATGAATTGCAATGGTACTTTCCGTTAATGTGCTCATATCTCAAAATGCACGCTGTAAACATTTCTGGTAAGTGATGCTTAAGTAGTTATACGCTAAAAAAATGAGTTTGGACAGAAGCTTCGAAATCTGTCCTAGAAGCAGAGGGGAGGTAATTCAGAGGGTTGCAGAATGGGGCGTAAGCTGCAAAAAGCAGGGTGTCTCTTCTAATCAAACCCATTGTTCCTTCATCTCAGTTAGTGATTGTGTAACCATGTCCTCTGCTCGCTCGCCATTGTAAAGCTGTAGTTTGTTGACAGTCCACCCCAGGAACAGGTTCCAAAGAGCATCGGAAGGCTTGACATAAACAGTGCCGCCACCAGTTCTGAGAGTTCATCTAACGGTCCAGCTTTCGTCCTGATAAGAGACAGACTGACTTGGGAGATCGACGGGGAGGCCGGCCGTGAGGGCGAGTAACGCCATAATCGAAAGTCCAGCTTTTGCACAGGGGGGACGGCGTCCACCCGGTAAAACCCCTTAAAATAAGTGGGGGGATGCAGTTCACCCGCGTGGTCCCCCGACTCGAGCCCTGCTGCTTTTCATGCACGTGCAGCCCGCAGCCTTTCTTTCCCTGCATTGGGCACTAGTTGGCCGGCACTTCTCCGGTCAGGCTTGGCACATTAACTTGGGCCACCATAACTCTCCTCATGCTACTGGCCATGCCTTATTTTCTTGTCATAGTGCAGGCAGCAAACAGCTGGGACACGTCGCTTAGCTTTTACCACCAGCACCGTTTCCAGGCTCATAATCAGCAGCCGTCTCATGCTACGGCACCATTTTATGGGGCACTCGTCCTCCAGGAATGTCGCTCTGGGTTGGCCCTGCTCTGGCTGCTCCCCTTCTCCCACCCTTGCTCTCTTACCTGGTAGTCTGACGTACTCCACATGTGCTATACTGTGCCCTTTTCACTCACCTCCTCCGGCTTCCTCACTACGGCGGGCCACCTCTTCAGTACTGCGCTTGCATAGGCCTCAGCAATGAGGGGACCATCATCCTCACATCTCAGTTGGCATGCAGCTGCTAGGGGTGCCTCAGACACAGGTCACTCTTTCTCCTCCCAACACAGCATTTCAGGGCTCCAGCCCGTCTACACGCAGGGCAGTTCCCGCTCATGACCAATGTAAAGGTTTGGGGCCCTAGGCCCCATACACAGATAATGACCACACAGTGGTATGGTATCTAGAACTGTCCCAGGGCACGTGCGCCGGGCCTCTTTTATTGGCAGGGTCACATGTCCTGTGACACCTGTGATGGATAGGTGTGTGGTCACGGAATGAGCCAGCCCTCGGAGAATTGCTGGTAAATACAGCAGTAGAGAAACATTAGAGCAGTGACCAGCCAGTTACTATAAAATACCTAGAAGCTATCACGAGGACGTGGAGAAATAAATGCCTCTGGGAAAACTTGTTTCTACATTTTGTGAAAAAAATATTGCTTCCTTCATTGTTCAAGCTCACAAGCTATTTGTGTTATCCGCTACATTATAAAGTCAACGCTTTTATTTGCCGGATTCACCTCAAGCAGTGAATTAAGGCAAAGGGTAATTTGAGCACCAACATAAACACAGGAAACAAGCCCTTCGTAGCTACTATTATCTCAACTAATGATTCTCCTTTCTACTTGGCACCCAACATAAATTGCAAACCACAACATTCATTTTGGTTCCCAACAATGAACATCAAAATTAACAAAATGAGAACAACAGTGGCATTAATGAAATAACCTGCATCATTACAAGAAACCAAAAAATACTATTCACCCAACAAGGAAACCAACCAGCCAAAAACTAGTACACCACGATCTCCCACCAACAGAAATAGTACAGATATCCAGACTCAAAAATATATATAGCATCAATTACTACTCCATCAGTGAACAAAAACATGAAATATCAACCATCGTACATACTACAGCAAAAGTATCACAAACACAACACCAAAATGTATCTCCTACCATCTCAAATCACAACCCAATAACCCTCAACCCAAACAGTAAAGACATCTCAATTACAAAGACAAGCATAATGTACACATTCTTTGGGCAACAATGCAATTAAAGCAATTCAGATATAGCGATTAATATTTACAAGCAAACAACTCCATCTGAGACACTTAAAAAGCACAAAATAATTATATATGACTCAGACTCTTACTAAAAAATTGTAATGCTAAATGTGCTTGATTACAAGTTTGCCAGTTAAAACATTGTACAACAAATTACTGTACTTTTCAATCTTAACAAAGATACAAAAAAAATACATAGCATTATAAGGCATAAAGTACCCCCTACTGTATATTATAAGGATACGACAAGACTCAACTCGGAGTTCCATGACCTTATTAAGGCCCTCTTGACTTAATATGTCATTGGACTCCTCGTTGACTTGCAATATCCTTATAATGTACAGTAGGGGGTAATTTATCCCATATACTAAAGTGATGCTTATAAAGCTTATGTAAAAGAACAGATCAGATCAGTATATTTAATATTTTTATGGAGTGGAAGAAAGCGAAAGAATGTGAATGGACCTGTAGGAAGGTAGAAGTACTGGTGCTTAACATTTCCTTTATCATGTATGTATATTTGTCTTTGAGCTAATGCACAAAGTACAATTATGCAAAAGCCTTTAAATTATCACTGCATTTTAGAGCCACCATGCCTCCGTAACAGTGCTTTACAATTTGCTTCACTTAATGCAATATCAAATTAAAGAAAAAGACCGGAATTATGGGTTATGCAGGTTGATATTTTTGTCAGTGCACAAGGATATGCTAGTTAAATGCTGGTAATGTGTGCCTTTCCGGTAAGAATGGATCGATCTCTCTTCTTGTTCAGTGTCTGTTTTTTTGGTTGCAGAGAATGCGGGCTAAACCTATGGTTTTGCTTGTATCCATGCCTTAGATAACAAAAGCATTAGCTCTTTAATGGCTTTGTATTCCATATACGGGCTACTTTTTAATGTGCAGGTACTGAAGAATAGCGTGCAAAGACCTAAATTCATTGAAAGGGCGCCATGCTGCATACTCTGGGCATCATGTGACTGATGATGATACTTGCCTATGCAGGCCAAGTCTATTGGCACAGCACATGCCCACCCTTTCCCAACTCTCCGTTCCTTCAGGATATGTTTCAAAGCCCCACTTATTCAGGTTATTCCTTGATTAACAAGTTGTCTTGAACTCTAGCCTACATGTGACACAGAAGTTCCTATCTGCATCTGTAAAACTATTCTCCAAATTTTGTAATCTGTCCTAATCCGATATTTAGGTTACTTGACACATAGTCCCAAGCCCTCTAGAACTTCTGGTAGAATTCAGTTAACTCCGAAAAAATATACTTGTTTCATTTTAACTGCAGGCCCAATGTACAGCTATCAGTTTTTATAAGGAATGCTTTTGTTTTCCATGTCGTTTAATTCCTCTTGCAAGCAAATTCTTTCTTCCAATGTACTATGTTTTGGTAGCCCATTCTAATGCCAACATGAGCCAGAAGGGCTCTAGAAGAGAACTTTGGTCGTGACCAAGTGGAATCATATTCCACGACCTACATTGTGGGCATTGCGCAAAATTGTACTGTGTTATATTCATAAGTAGGTAAAACTCTGTCATGTTATATTGTAAATACGGTTAGTGTATACATAGTTATTTCATTTGCAATTATGATAAATCTTCTTGATTAAAGTGCACTTCAATTGCTCACTTGTGAATAGGTTCCAGATAAGCGGGGGGGGGGGGGCAAAACATAGCCTGTAAAAACATTCAGTGGCATCATCATGAAAGTGGCATCAGGTTGGTAGAACTTGATTATTTGAAAACGACATTTTGTCTAATTGACCCAGTTTAACTTCACATCAGTGTGGCCACGTTATTCCACTTCATTCAAGTAACATTACCCAATTCTTTTCTACCAAACACTCAGGATAAGCATACAATTGTCATTTAAGAAATTGTCCTATTACAACAATCTTATTCAACCTACTGGGGAAGGGCTGAAAAATGACAATAAAAATAATAAATATAATAATATGAAAAACGGAAAAAATAGCAATATCAAAATGTCAAGTGCCTTACAGTCTATCAGTCGTAATAGTGGAATAGTTTGTGAACACAGAGGCGGAGTTGACTTGGGTGTACTGAGGCATGGTTTAGTTCTTAATATTTATTTCTATTACCACTGCCTCCCTAACCTTACTTGTGGTTCCGTTTTTTGATGTCCTCAGACAACTGTACTATCCGCCTCAAAATTCACAAAATTATAATGTGTTCTTTCAAAATGGTCCTTGCAGCAAGTCAGGTATGTGTATTTTAAATGATATGGCCAGGTTCAGAAACTGAAGAAAAACTTTTTAACTTGGAGGGATAACCTTTATCTAGCAGGGAGCAACATTCCCCTTTTTCAGTGTTCGCTGTAGGAAATCACTTCCAAGGAAACCCATCCCATAGAAAGCATTGCAGTGTCCTGGTGGTCTGCCACAGTACCTACAAAGAGGAAATTGGCGTCCCTGCTGATTCCTATTCACAAAAGTTCCTCTCAAAAGATTTGGCCTTTAATAAGATTCCAGATGTTCATATGTGTAAGTGATTTAGCTTTAATAGGCAGCCGTTATCTCAAAGTGGATGATAACCATTTGTGAATTTCTTCGGAAGGCAGAAGGACTTCGATGATCTATTCCAACATCCCCTCTGCAGACTTGAAAAAACTCTCGGTTTTGAGGGGGAGAAATGATTCATCCCACTGTTAGAAATATATAGATGAAGGAGTTTCTTGTCAGTTCAATTAGTGACCAAGAACAAAATATAGCCTTCTGCTAAATATACTCCAACTATAAAACACAAAGCTAAGACCTATGCAGAGTCCAGAAAAAGGCTAAGAAGAATTCAGGATAACATGGCATTTTCTTGACTACAGCTGGACAAATCCATTTTTGTCGCAGATTGAATAATGACACAGAATTGATACATTGCACTTTCACAAAGGCATGAGGCAGATTTAATCACATTTCATGATGACATTTGTCCAGGATTTTAGGACTTTGTCAAAAGAGTTCTCAGTATCCATAGGGAACTGATCAACTGACTAGCAACTACCTACCTAATATTAGAAGCCAACTGTTGGACCTGGCCCTTTCTACAGGATTATCCTCAAACTTTTTGCCTTCCTCCTTCCTTTTTTCTGGCTCTCTTTTTATTGGCTTTAGGACTCTTGGCACCTTACCACTGCTAACCAGTGCTAAAATGCATGTTGTTTCTCCTCTAAAATGTTATGATTGGTTTACATGTGTTTGGCATATATGATTTACTTGTAAGACGCTTGTAAAGTAGCACACCATATACCCAAGGCCTGTAAATTAAATGCTATTAATGGGCCTGCAGGCTTGGCTGTGCCACGCAAAGAAGTAGCCTGTTAAACCTCTCTACAGCCTGACACTAGAGGCCTTGTGTGTGCAGTGTACTGCCTTTTTATCCTTGGTATTTAAAACTACTTTCCAAACATTAAATATCCTTTTCACTACACATAGGGCACCCCTAAGGTAGGCACTAGATATCCCTAAGCGGTACAAAAGGGGGTGGTGATGGACGGAGAATCTGAATCAATCAAACACTCACACCCAATCAAAAGATCTGGATTTAATCCATCACCGTTCTTTAGCCCACTCTGCCACCCCAGTTCAGACATGGCTATATGCAAATCAGTCTGACCCTGTGCCTCATGGGAACAGTCCAGCCTGAACTGCCAAGCCATGTCTTCCCTGGACCGGAAACAAGCTTCCGAGGACCGGTTTCTGGCATTCCAGCCGTCTTCAGCCCGGCTTGCTTGAATCCAGTGGCAAAGTGAGCAAGGGACTCACGTCTGAGCATACCCCGCCACACTTATGGCGACCAAAAGGGGGTGGTGATGGACGGAGCATCTGAATCAATCAAACACTCACACCCAGTCAAAAGATCTAGGTTTAATCCATCACCGTTCTTTAGCCCACTCTGCCACCCCAGTTCAGACATGGCTATATGCAAATCAGTCTGACCCTGTGCCTCATGGAACAGTCCAGCCCGAACTGCCAAGCCATGTCTTCCCTGGACCGGAAACAAGCTTCCGAGGACCGGTTTCTATGCAGAGTCCAGAAAATGGCTAAGAAGAATTCAGGATAACATGGCATTTTCTTGACTACAGCTGGACAAATCCACTTTTGTCGCAGATTGAATTATGACACAGAATTGACACATCGCACCTTCACAAAGGCATGAGGCAGATTTAAGCACATTTCATGATGACATTTGTCCAGGAATTTGGGACTTTGTCAACAGAGTTCTCGGTATCCATAGGGAACTGATCAACTGACTAGAACCTACCTACCTAATATTAGAAGCCTACTGTTGGACCTGGCCCTTTCCACAGGATTATCCTCAAACTTTTTGCCTTCCTCCCTCCTTTTTTCTGCCTCTCTTTTTATTGGCTTTAGGACTCTTGGCACCTTACCACTGCTAACCAGTGATAAAATGCATGTTGTTTCTCCTCTAAAATGGTATGATTGGTTTACATGTGTTTGGCATATATGATTTACTTGTAAGACGCTTGTAAAGTAGCACACCACATACCCAGGGCCTGTAAATTAAATGCTATTAATGGGCCTGCAGGCCTGGCTGTGCCACCCAAAGAAGTAGCCTGTTAAACCTCTCTGCAGCCTGACACTACAGGCCCTGTGTGTGCAGTGTACTTCCTTTTCATCCTTGGTATTTAAAACTACTTTCCAAACATTAAATATCCTTTTCACTACACATAGGGCACCCCTAGGGTAGTCCCTAGATATTCCTAAGGGCAGGGTGCTGCACAAGTAGAAGGTAGGACTTGTACTTTTATGTTTCACATGTCCTGATAGGGACAAACGTCCTTTTTCTTTTTTCACATCTGTGAGGCCTACTCCTCTCGTAGGCTAGCTTTGGGAATTCACTTATATACTTTTAAGTGATAATTCCTGATCAGAAAGGAGTAGTGTTGCCATGCTTGGTATGTTTAGAATAGTAATGATAAATCCTACTTACTGGTGAAGGTAGATTTCACGTTATTATTTTGCAACTGCCCCTTTTAGAAGTAGGCATTTCTCTGTGTTTATAGCTCCTTGTGCTTTTCAGCCTGTCTCCAATATATGTATGGGCTGGGTGACAGCTACACTTTGTGCATTCTCTCCAGACAGCCACAACACAGGAAGAGCTGGGAGTGACCGGAGATACATCTGCATACTGATATTCTTTCTGGGCACGCTGAGTGGGAGATGGTTCACACTTACATTTGAATAGGTTGTGTCCTGACTTTACACAAAGGGCTGATTTACCCCCTACTGATCGTCTTTAGCCAGAGTTTGGTTGAAAGGGATTGTTGTGCACGTCTAAGGATTCCTTTACAGTCACCCACTACACCAAATGCATTTTTGAGTTTAAGTACTAGGGCTTTGTGCCCATATTTTCAAACACTGCACAGGACTTGTAAACAGATGCTACTGGTTCTACATCTACACATTTGCAGGAGGACAGCTGTGCTGCCCAGTGAAAGCTCCATTCTTGCTACTTGCTTTGCTGTGTTGGCCTGCTTCCTGCTGATTGCTGGGCTGCACGAGAGAATCCCACTGTTGTAACTTGCCTTTATTTATTTATTTATTTATTTATTTATGAAGCTTGTAGAGCGCACGGCTACCCCCGACGGGGGTGTCCCGGCGCTGAGACTGTAAGCTGGGAAAAAGGGAGTCTAACTATGCAGATGAGAATAACCACGTCTTGAGACGGTTACGAAAGAGTGCTTCAGAGGGGGTGAATCTGAGATCTAACGGTAGACTGTTCCACAGTTTGGATGTGATGACTGCAAAGGCTCTGCCACCCATTCTAGAGCGGCGGAACCGTGGGACAACAATGAGGCGAAGATTGTTAGATCGTAAGGTTCTGGCAGAGTAGGATAGAACTAATCTCTTTTTTAAATATTCTGGTCCTGCTCCATTAAGGGCCCGAAAAGCAAGAGTAAGCAACTTGAACTTGATGCGACTGGCTATTGGGAGCCAGTGAAGCTTCTTGCGATACGTTGAGACCGAATGCCTTTGGGGTATATTGCCAATCAGCCTCACAGCCGCATTCTGAACGATTTGTAAGCGTTCAATTTGATATTGGGGGGCCCCTGCGTAGAGACTGTTGGCATAATCCAAGTGTGAGGTGATCAAGGCCTGAGTGACAGTTCTACGAGCATCCAAAGGCAGAAAAAAGGGGAAGATCTTTCTCATCATCCGCAGTTTCCAAAAGCAGGCTGCACTGACCTTATTGATTTGAGGGCCGCAGGAGAGAGTATCGTCAAACTGGAAGCCCAAGTTGCGAGCGGTATGAACGGGAGTAGGGGGGGGATCAAGTACTGTAGGCCACCACAAAGTGGATGGTATACTCTGTTTTTGATTGAAAAACAAAACCTCTGTCTTGTCGGTATTGAGACGGAGATGGTTAGAAGCCATCCAGGAGCATATTTCACCCAGGCAGTGTCGGAAGCTGGTGAGGCTGGAGTCAGAGTGATCTCTAAAAGAAAATATAAGCTGTGTATCATCAGCATAAGAGATCACTCTGACCCCAAATGATTCAACCACCTTGGCCAACGGGGCCAGATAAACATTAAAAAACAAAGGGCTCAAGGCCGAGCCCTGTGGGACTCCGCATACAAGTGGTTTGCCTTCAGATTGAAACGTTCTGAGAAGAACCCTCTGAGTTCGTCCTTGAAGAAAGGAGCTGATCCACGACAGGGCAGAACCGCCCAGTCCAATCTGCTCCAATCGGTCTAGAAGTCTCTTGTGCGACACCGTATCGAAAGCGGCGGATAGGTCGAGGAGGACCAACATGGCCTCCTCTCCCCTATCCAGACATTCTCGAATGGACTCAGAGACTTCCAGGAGCGCTGTTTCCGTACTGAAACCTGTACGGAAACCTGATTGGGAGTCGTGGAGTAAGGAATTAATCTCCAGATATTCCGCGAGCTGTAGTTGAACGGCCTTTTCCAAGACCTTCGCCGGTTTAGGGAGGAGGGAGATGGGACGATAGTTACAAAATTGCGTAGGGTCCGCATCAGTTTTCTTCAGGATGGGGACTAGCATTGCTTCTTTCCAGGTAGTAGAAAAATTGGCCTAGGTGTAGTGAGGCATTCCATATGGAGGTAAGAGGCTCAACTAAAAGAGGGCCTTGATGTGCTGGCCTGCTACCTACTACCTTCATGTGCCGCCGCAAGTGCTCGCCAAGGGCTTGTTGGCTTCCCCTGTTCAAGAAGTCTCAGGAAAAGCAAGGACTTTGATCCCTTTGTGCAGCCATGGTACTCTTGGCTTTTGAGTCTGGCAGCTGAGGTGACAGGGATCAGAAAAGTCTCTGGTCGCCAATGCCAGTGTGAGATGATTAGGTGCCAGCACCCTGCTGCAGTTAAAAATGCTGTGGGTTTGCAAGGAGCTGCACTGACTGAAAGGAGAGACCCAGCGCCGGGGTTATATCCTGAACCAGCGATCTCACATTGGCCTTGTGCTCCAACCCCTACCTTGTGCCACACGGGTGGTGTGCGATGCTGTGTGAAAGTATTGGGAATCCCAGAAGTAAGTAAGAGCCACTGCAGCACCTCTCAGCACGGCCCGTCCATGATGTGTCATTCAGGCAGCCAGGGGATCAAGGAGAAGCCGGCTGATGTCACTCCTGCATCATTTTGTCCACTCCCGCAGAGCGCAACTGAGCTGGACACTGCAGACACACTCCTGAGCCCACCGACACGTCTGTGGTCGCACCTCTTGGAGCGTGCGCTCTTTGTTAAACCAATCTGTGACAGATTTGTTCAAATTGAGGTAAACTAATTCGACTTTGAATAACTCAATGTAAGCTACTGGATAGATCTTACCATCATTGCTTGTATATTAGGTCTTTGAATTGTGCGAAAGTAATAAAGTCCCTTGTAGGCTTATTTACCTTCTAACTCACTGTGCTCAAACCTCCAAGGGTTTATTGGGTCTCCCACTCTTTTTTGTATTAATAGATCAGAAAAGGCAATTAGAATCATATTATTTGTGTTTGCAATAAAAGACGCAATTGGGAACCTCCAGACTGGGAGATTTCCAGATAGGCAAAACCTCAAACAGAAACCTAAGGATACGCTCTAAGAGGGTCCATTGTCCTGACATCAAGCATTGAAAATTAAATTGGGGTTTCCCACAGAGAGCTAGCAATTATGGATATGTCTAAAGTGCACAGTGCATAGAGGGAGGATAAAACCTAGGGCAATAACATTAAAACCTTAAAAGTCACCCTCACAAAGTGATGTTTGTCCCAGCAGCCTTCATCCTAATGTGCCAGATTGAACGTAAGAAATTCGAGCCTGGTTTCACAATGCTACACCTATTATCCAACTTGCAGATTTGCAGAGCTGTGCACTGATTTTCAAGCATGAAGTGAAGACAAAGAGGAGCAATCCAGCGAGCACGCTGTTTAGCATAGGCACAATAGAAAAATAAAGCCTGATCTTTGTTTTCAACAATTAGGCACCCCAAGGGACATACATTGTTCAGAGTGCTGCAGTTTCTGCTCCACAGACAAATGAATGCATCTAATTGCACAATCCCAAGCCTAAATTTAATAAACAGGGACATCGCCATGAATTCTTCAAACTGAGAGACACATTTGAAAGACAAGTAAGAATCAGTCAGACTGGCCAAGGCTACAGTTGAGATCCTACTGCAATAACAGTATTCCAATAACTAAGTTTAACAGTTTCTCAGGCGCTCTTAGTTATAGAAGAAGTATTGAGCCAGTATTTGGACAGACCAAGTTGATCAACCAGGTTTTTACATGAAAGACCCAAGTAATTGAAGATGCCAAACGATTGTCTACTATCTCCTAGAGGTAGTCCTTGTACAGGGCCAATTCCTCTGTCATTCAGAGTCTGATCAATATAATATAGATTTCAAGCATGCTATGTGAGAAAATTGTCTGAGACTTTGTGGGAGTCGTACAGTCTCACACAGAGATAATCAAATTCAGCTACCCTTTCTAAATTTTCACCATCTAACACCAAATGCGCCCTAGTTTTCTTGTCGTGGCTGAATACCATGAATTTGGTTTTATTGTTGTTTATTACTAAGCCATGGTCCTGGCAGAATAAACTAAACTTCTCCAGGACAGTATTTAAGCCATGTGGGAGTTTAGATAGGAGAAGGGTGTCATAGGCAAAGAACAGACCCGTCACTTTGGACCCAGCCATTTGGGGGAGTCGTTCTGACAATCTAGGAGATGCATCCATTAATAAATAGCAAAAATAAAGTAAGTGCCAGAACACATCCCTGGTGGACACCCCATCGGATTGGATTACCAGTACTTGTCTCTTCACCAGGACCCCATCTGACCATAGCAAAATTCCCCGTATATAATTGTTGAATCAGAGGCAATCAGCCATAGGGAACCCCAGCTCTCCTGAGGAACTTGCAAAGTTTAGCCCTGGGAAACAAGGTCAAATGCTGTTTGCAAATTGTCGAATGCAACAAATAACAACCCCTGATAAATATCAACTGTTTTCCAGTTTATGGTCCGAAATTGTAGGACCTGGTCCACCGTGCTTATGTTGGTCATAAAACTGGCCTGGGAATGTGACAGGACATGGTTTGTCCGTATCCAATCCCAAAGCTTGGTCAAGATTTGCTTGCTGTAGATTTTTTAGACATTATCTATGAGCCTTATAGGGCGGTAAATCTCAGGGCCTCGTCTAGGTATAATTTCCACCCTGTTCCCGGAATCAGGTATAGGGCTTTAGCTGCAAATTCTGTTGCAACCGGGAGCTTTACCAGTTTTTTGTGCATAAAGCGAATTGCGGGTTTCATCTATTCTGAAAACCACAGGATCGTTTCCTTTTCCCATAATGGCAGGAGGAGACTGGGGGGTCGCTATCATTGTGTTCTAATTCAGAATAGAGGTCTGTAAAGGGCTTAACCCATTCCCCCACAGGCACATTACGTTTAGGGCTAGCATGGTTTCTGGATCTGTTTTGTGTCACCATTTGCCATAACAATCTGCTGTGCTTCCCTCTCACTGCTTCCACCAGAACCTCCCATGTCCTAGCTTCTCAGGTAGACCTGCGAGATTTGATAACCATGGCATAATTTTTTCTCTTATTAATTACATCAGGCCTTTTAGTTGCTTTTTAGGGCTCTCACCAAGTCAGATTTACCCACTCTATAGTGGTGGTCAAATTATTCATGTGATTTCCTGGTATCAGTTTATGTACAAGGAAGTCAGGACAGTCCATAGCAATACCCTTGATTACACAATTGAGAGATGTTTTGACCAACATAATAAGTCCTCCAGACAGATTTAGAATTTATCGATGAAGCCGCCCTACTCTGGGTCAATCAATTTTGATTTTAATCCGGCTATAATTCCAGCTAACTAGCTGTTTATGGGAGGTTTATGCTTGGATTTGTATCCAATCCACAAGGGGTATTTGGGTCCATAGCTTGGGCGTGGGCATTGGGGGTGGCCTGATGAGGGGGAAAAATCTAATCTCTGACAGGAGCAGGAATAATCTCACTAGTCCTGGAGAAGTATGGTTGTCGGGCTCAGTAGCTACAGGAATCTTGTTAACCACTAGGGAGGCTGCAGGATTACGTAGTAAATCAACCGTAGTCAAACCACTGTCTAGATGATAAGCATGGAGAAATATGGGTTTAGGGGTCTCACTGAGCCGTCATTTGGCACTACCAGGGCCTTCTTTGCTTCCGGTCTTGTCACCTGGGGGCCTCAGTTTAGAACACATTTCAGAACCAACAGGTGGGGGGGGGGGGAGTGCACAAATTTAAGGAAATCTAACCCTCTGCCAGTTCCAGGACTGCAGTTTTTGTCTCAATAAAATCCCACTGGCCCTCCTTCACAGAAAAACATCTAATATATACCATATCCAAGTAAAGGATCGAAGAGCAATTTAGGAGCTTTTACTATGAAAACAGTAGGCCAACAATGGGTTGCAAGATACTCCAGTCTTTCTTGTGTGGAACATCTTGACAAGACATACGATGATTAGGGATAGAGTTCACCGGGAGATGCTGACCCTTTGTAGGGAGCAGAGAGGCTATATGGGAAGTAGGTCCGCCCCCCTACAAATGGACTGAGCCCCATGTGAGTACTTTAAAGGATGGTGCAGCAAGAATGAAGGGTGGCCAGCACGGCCACTTTGAGAAGAGCATGGATTTTCAAAGTCTCGAGCAACATTACTGAACCCTTTAGAGGATATAATCTGTGGGTCATTAGGATCTTTCTGGGAAGAAGAAAAGGTTCTTGCATCCTCAGGAGGCTTGTCAGGGGAGGGAGATGCATGCGCCCCCAGAACTTTGGTAAGGGTACTATTTACATCAAGAATCACTAATTCTAGACCATTAACCTCATTCCTCAAACATTTTAATAAGGCAGAGTGCAAGAGTAAAGCTGGAGGGGAGCAGGGCAGGATTCTGTAGTTGCTCATTTGCAGAACAGTCTGTTTGGAGGATCTTAAACCTGTTGGAGCATTGGACATTGGCAATGTCTGCAGATTTTAGACATGCTAGCGGAATAGAGACAGTGGATACCTCCTTAGGATGAGAGGGGGTTTGTGAGCGGCCCGGTCGAAGTGGGCTGTTGGTGCCCGAGACTTACTCCTGAAAACGTCCTCCACCTTCCCCCCTTTTGGTGTTCTGGCTTTGCTAGAGGCACTGGTTTCTAGCATACTTTTTACTTCCTCTATTAGGTAGTCAATGTCACAGGACACACAGTTTACAGCCAAATGCTTGGGTTGTTTAGGGCAATTCAGTTGAGTTGAGACACCCGATTAGCTAGTTGTAGCCTTCCTTTTCCCCATGATTTCGCAACACACTGTGGAGAAGCAGTTGCAAATTAAAGAACAAAATGCTAGCCCTTAACCAATGGGCCACGCAGACAAAAAGGAAAAGGGGAAATTACAGTACCTGAGGCTCCATTAAATTGTAGGCTCTTCACAGCCACTGGGGCCCAGACGAAACACCAAGGGAACTGATTCTGCCATTCCTTAGCCTGGCCTTGACAGGTTTGGATGGACTTCCCTTTGCTCGGGCTTCGCCCAGGCGTCTCCCATGCTGCAGGATGGTTTAAGGCACTTGTCAGCATGTCGGGAGATGGACCACCCCTGCCTAGTCTGGCTCTAGGTGTTCATCTCCTGGTACGTGTTAAGGTGTAAGATGAAGTCCCCTGAGGCCTCTAGTGTATGTGGGGGCCAGAGACCCCATTTGCAGCCAGTCATTTGGTATGCTTTTTTAATGCTTGAAGATCCATTTCAAGATTACCACTGTACATGTGTATGGAGAACCATGGTCATTTTATCTTAAACGATGCCAAAACAACAAAAAAATGTAGGAAAAGTTAAAGGTCCTCACCCAGTGTCACAGGTGCGACCTATTGGCTTGTCTAATGCATGTTTATATGTATGTGATTATTTGAGTGCATGACCATTGAAAACAAGAAGGTGAGCATATTTTAAAAAAATGGTATCTCATCAACTTGAAATTTATTTTGTGATATGAAACACTTTCCACTAAAAAAACTAGCAATTAATGGGCAATGTCATAATATCTGATGCCAGATCTGCAGCATTGGAAAAATGCTGTGCCTTGCTCTTCTCAACTTCGAATGCAGAGGCCATACATTTTACATTCAATGCACTGGTTTTCCTAGAGCAGAAATGGTAACATTTTATTCCATTAGTTTTGAGCATAGCACCTTTGCACCATATGGGCTATCCGTTCCTTTAACAACACTTTGAATAAAATGTAATTAAGTCAAGAAAAATAATTTATTTAGTTCAGCATATGTTACTTGCTGGAGACAGTAGTGGCGAAATGCACACTATTTTTATTAATGTCAAGAATAAAACATTGACATTAGGGTTACTGAATAAGAATGAATATCTTTTGGCAGTAAATCTACCGCAGGATACCATATATTGACTTATTGCCAATAATACGTAAACTCTTAAAGAAACCCAGGGATGTCCCTTTGTCTTGGACTGTGGCTCTATTTTAGACCCACTTTGCCAATACATTGATTGGTTTAATAAACCCCGTATTCCCTCCACCAAAGCAAACACCAGGGGTAACAGAGATTTCATCAACACTATATCAAATTTGCACCTTGACACTGATACTCAGTTTCTGGTCAGTAGGGACATACAATCTTTGTACACTAAGATCCCACTGGTAGGCCTTTTTAAAAGTGTTAAAAAAGCGTTGGACACACGCCCACTGCCAAATCAAGTTCCCACACAATTCCTTCCATCCTGAAGTAAATTGTCTTCAAATTTCTGTCAGACTTTTATTACCAGACTAAATGTAAATGAGTGAAGAAGACCCATCAATTATGTATTCCTCATCCAGACAGGTCATAAAGCCACTCTTGTGGCTACTAAGAAATAGCTAAACCACCTGTTACCCATATAGATTTTTAATTCACTATGAAGTATAGGAAACAGATGCTTACATTTGTAGACTTTGTATAGATTCAAAATAAATATGGGTAGCATTAAACCTACATCATTCAAGAAACAAATAGAATGTTTTTGTTCACATATTCCAGCAAGCACCTGTTTGACCTGACAGCTTTAGGGTGGTCTTCACCCGCCTTTTTTGCCACCCTCCCTCCATTTGTCTGACCTTATTTTTGCTGGTTTTAGCACTCAGTGCACTTTACCACTGCTGACCAGTGCTAAAGTGCTTGTGCTCTCTCCCTTACACATGGTCACATTGGCTCATATCCAATTGCCATAGTTAGTTTACTTAGTCCTTAGTAAAGTGCACTACATGTGCCCAGGGCCTGTAAATTAAATGCTACTAGTGAGCCTGCAGCACTCATTGTGCCACCCACTTTAGTAGAGCTCTAACCATGGCTCCGGCCTGCCATTGTAGAACCTGTATGTGCAGTTTTGCACTTCCACTTCAACCTGGCAAGGCAACTCTCTTTCCAGGCCTAAACCTTACATTTTATGTAGATAAATCACTCTTAAGTGGTCTAACCCACAGGGCAGGGTGCAATATGTTTACAAGGCAGTACATGTACTTTTAAATTGTACCTGTCTTGGTAGTGAAAACACTCCCAATTGAGTACTAGACATCTGACGACATGACTTCAGTACACTTCTGGACCTGTACCCACTCTTCCAGGAAGAAGGACTACTGGGCTGCTGAAAGGACTGCTGCTTTGCTGGACTCTTGCCTTGCTGAGCTGCCTTTCACACTGCTGTTCTCCTACCTGGGAGAGAAGGACTGGACTTGCATCATTGGAACACAGAGTAACTCTAAGGGCTTGCTGGCTTGCATCCTGTTCTGTCTCAGGGATATCAAAGACTTCAACTCATCGTGCTGCAGAACCTGGACTTTTCTTGCTGCATGTCTTGCCCTGGCAAGTGATGCCAACCCAGTTGTGGGCCCTTGAAAGAGGGTATATAGTGCTGCTACAACTAAATCACATACATTCTCATTGGAAGAGGCACAGATTTATTTTTGCGTGGATCAAAACAGAAGCATCTTGGCCAAAGCATGGAATGGAGCTAGCTCATCGCAAACGGAACTAGCACATCACCTTCAGAATCAATGCTTCCACTGCTGCAGGAGCCATAGCCACACATCGCATTCACAACCAGCGCATCGCACTCAGAGCAGATGCATTGCCAACATTACATGGAGATTCACGCCCCCACTACATGGCTTAACCCTGAAGTATTGGTTTGGCTGCAACTTGCATCTTCTTCAACATCGATGCAATACCGGATCGAGGTGCTGTTCTTCAGCGCGCCTACCTGGGCCACTATATCCAGCCTGCACTCCATCCCGGTGGACCTGAACTTTTAACTTTGCCCCGGTCCAGCACTACTGGCTATCCCATTTAAGTGCTTATTGCTTCTAGGCGCTTTTCACAGTTTATTCTTTGTTGTTTTGCCATGTTTTATTTCAAAATACATGATGTACGCAACAAAGTCAATATATATCACAGGGGTGAGACAATTTTTAATAGTCAGTTTGATATAAGCCAAACAATTAAAATGTGTTATTGATAAAGGACCCAGTGAAATATAAAAGCTCCTTAAAAAAATTATGGGAATAAAGTAAGGAGACTAGTGTTGAAGTAGTCCAGCGATAGACTAATTTATCCATAGAAATGTGGTCAGGTAGATGTAAAAAGAGTCCTTTATTGCACTCAGTTTTTTTTAATATAGGCTACAGAGCCGCCTGGGTAGAATTGCCCACAGATTTCGACCCTGGGGCTTCCTTCTTGAGTCTTCATCACAGCAGAGGTGTCATGCTCTGTGGGGCTGAGGGAAATATGACAACGACATTTTCTAGGCATGGAGATTGTCTCAAAGTTCACATAAAAGTAGTCTTTTAGGACATGAATTTTAAACCTTTAATTGTGTCGATTGGAGAATCCTGGCTGTAGTGGGAGAACTGAGATTTGAGTTTTGTAAAAGTAGCAATGTACAGGACACATCTACTTGTAAAGAGTGAGGGGAGTGTTGGCCTTCCCCAATGGTTCTTTGAAGTTCTGAAGATTTACTGGTAAAATACCAGATATAGAATCATGGATTAAATAACCAGTTCAATAAGTAGAAATTACTGAAGGTGATTGTGCAAATATTAAGATATTGTAGAGTTTGCATTTTCTTCATACACACGTTAACTTACTTTGTCAGATAATTTGCTGTTCATTGCTGCATAAATCAGTCTACCCTGGACATGATTTATCTTTCTCCTGCCACACTATTTCAATGTCCTCAAAGATATTGGCGTGGGCTCCACTGGGAAGAAATCTAGTAATGTGGGGTTTCCTTTAAAATGATTGTGCATTGTATAAAGTGCACCCAGCACTTAGAAAGCAATACTATGAATAGTATGCGTACAATAATCAAATTGTTTACAAGGTGCGAGTTAGAAAACGTGTTAGAAAAAGTCCTAAATTCATCGATAGACTTATCATAAAGTATGCCCCGGTCAGAAACCTGCGCTCGGTCAATCAAGGTCTCCTTCAGATACCTTCTTTTAAGCGCAAACATGCGGGCGGATGCAGATTCGGATCACTGGCTCCACGGCTGTGGAACACCTTCCCTCTGGAGATCCGGCTTTGCCCTGACCTCCTGTCATTTAGGAAATCATTAAAGACCTGGCTTTTCCAGCAAGCATTCCAATAAACCCGTTCGCCGCTTCCTTGGTCACACCCTCTATCGCTGACAGCGCCAAGAAACCAATCGGTGTTAGTGCGCTTAAGAAATTTCTTTTAACATAACATAACATATCCTGCACTTTTTCTTCCTTGTCTCATGCTGGTGTATTTGAATCGCTTCCAACAACCCCAAAAAAAGTTCAGACATTGGGGATAGCTGGAGTACATGCTTGTATTATGTTGCTAAGCGTGTATTCAAGCATGTCCTTGTAAAGTTATCTTTTGAAAGATGCATTTTTCCCAACAGTGTATCTCTGTAGTTAAATGTTGGGTTGCTTTCCGGTCGCTAACATTGTATAGTCCTGCAGAAATTAATTGTAAAGGCGCTTCGAATAAATATTCCAAATACTGTGGGGCATACTAATAATTATATGGTGCAGAGTGGGGTCGCAAGCAATTTTGCTGGACCGAGCTGCATCATTTAAAAAATGCAGGAATGCACTATATTACAAGAATACTGTGTATCCCTGTGCTCTCCCTGCACCAGCGCTAAAACAACAGCTGTGTGCCAACCCAGGCACCCTTTCACCATTGTGTAAGAGTTCCTGTGTTGCAGGGATGATTGTTGTTGTACAGGAAGGGACACATTCTTGCTTAAAGGGATGTTGCTCCTTCTAGAAAGAGCAAAAACTGAGGAAAAAATAAAAGTATTTCACCTTGTTGCACCACTTTAACGCCTCCAAGGGAAAGGTGTTAATTTCTGGCGCTGCCTGAGATTTAGGAATCCTTGTAAGAGCTGGGGCAGTGTCAAAAAGCCATGAGTATTGCATGGGAACACCCAGAGCAACACCCATGAAACGCCCTTTGACGCATAGTACTGCTTGAAAGAGTATCATATCTACAAGGCCATGTCAAGCCACGCCAAGTGGCTTTGAATGGCCTTGTAAATATGGGTCAGCACACAGCGCCACAACTAATAAAATATTTTTAACACAAATAAAAAAAAGTGATACTCCGATTGGCACTAGGGGCTTGTAAACATGCTCCTGTTTTGTGTATGAAAGTGGCCCACGATCATTATTGGAGTGGCTGTCTAAGAATTGAATGAAGAGAGGTAAGAACTTTTGTTACTCGAGTATGTGAATTAGTCAAATTCATCTGTTGTGTTTGTTCACCTTGGAAATAAAAGAATGTGATTTTAAGAAATAAAGTGAACCTTTTCACTACCTGAAGTTGAAATCAAGAGAGCCCATCACAGAGGTGTTCTGTCACATCCATTCCCTTTTTGAAAGAGGGTTATGTGGAGGGATGAGACATGATAGAGAAGTTTCTGCGTACAGTAGAATAAGCTTAAATTACCCAACATTACTTGTAAATTAATGGGGATTTGTACTGTTTTGATGAAGATATTATCCTCTATCTGTATTTCTATCTGAATTTACCATACATTATAAGAGTAATCAATACCAATATAACATTTATACTCTATGCGAGTCCTGAACAAAATAAATTCCAACCTAAATCACATTCATTTTCTAATGATCATAACGGTCTTACCTGTTTATAGTATGTTTTACACTCAGACCTTAGGATGGAAACATGACATTGTCAAGTTAATTCGGTATATTTCAGGCTTTAACTAATACAACATTTTTACAGTATGTTTGATGATCTGTGTCCCCTGAAACATTTATCTTATCATGTGTGCTGGCTCCCATTCGAAATCTTCACATCCTTTCAACACAGAAACAGATGTGTTTCCATTAACACATGATGGTTTCATGCTGTACTTAAGGATCCACAGTTCACCTGCATATTGCTGAGGAAACTGGCCACAGAACCACATTCTTTATGATTCCTTTGCACATGGCATGCCACTGCCGTTTGACTAGGTTTGCTCTGTGCAAATACTACATACCGTATTTTCCGGCGTATAAGACGACCCGGCGTATAAGACGACCCCTACTTTGGCAGAATAATTTTAGGTTTTGTGCTATACTCGCCGTATAAGACGACCCCCCACTTCCAGCGCAGCATAGCCATTCCGAGTATGTACCGGTATTTTGAACTTACCGTATTAGTCTAGTCCTCCTCCCTGTGGGTGAGCAGTAAGGCTTTATCAGTGGGCAGTGGGTACCTATAAGCGTTTATTGGGTGAGCAGTAAGGCTTTATCAGTGGGCAGTGGGTACCTATAAGCGTTTATTTTACAAACTGAAAGACTGAACGCAAAGAAATTGGTTGTAGAAACAATCTTGCTTTACTCGGAATATTTTTATTTAAAACCATATCAAAAACTGTCACTTCTGAATATACCGGTACGGCAAACATAAATAACGTAGTGCATGAAACAGTGCAAGTGCATTAAACGTTCCATAACTTCCCATAAATCCAAGCGATTTCTACAGGATTTATAACGTTCCCTTTAAAAGCCTTCAAAATCCTCCTCTTCGTCATCTGATCTCATAAGTAAGTCAATGAGATCTTGTGGTACATCTGTAAGGCAGTCATCGTATGGATCTTGTACCAATTCCGTATCAGATGATGTGGTCTCTTCTTCGGCATCCTCTTCACCTTCCCACAGATAGTCGTCCTCCATACCATCTAATGAATTCGATATGCCACACTTCTTGAAAGACTTTATGACTGTTTCTGCATCGATGTCGTTCCAGGCCTTTATGACAAAGTTGCACAAAACATCCAACTGTGGAGCACGCATGTTTCCTCCTTTTGTGAATGTTTTTTCACCGCTAACCATCCACTCATTCCACTGTTCTCGGATGCGATCTTTAAATGGCTTGTTTAGGCACACATCCAGTGGCTGCACCAACGATGTCAGTCCTCCAGGTATAACTGCAGCATCCGTTTTTAGTCTTGCCAGCCTTTGCTTGGTGCTGGGAGTTAAATGAGCCCTGAACATATCCCACACCAGTAGACTACGCCTTTGTAGAAGTCCACCTGGTCGCCTGCTCCATACGTTATCAAGCCATAGCTTTACCCCTTCTTCATCCATCCATCCTTTCTCATTCACATGCACAAAACAACCAACAGGAAACTTGAGTTTCGGCATTGTTTTTCTTTTAAAAATAACCATTGGTCTCAGTTTGCCACCATCAGCTGTGCATGCAAGTACCACAGTGAAACTGGACTTCTCATGTCCTGTTGTTTTTATTAAAATTGTCTTTTCGCCTTTTTGATGGACAGTTTTGTTGGCAATCATATCAAAATTCATCGGAGTTTCATCCATGTTTCCGATGCTACTTAGCGCATACACATGTTCATTGCGCAGCCTAATGACGTAGCGATGGAAGCTATGCATTTTGGCATCAAGATCCGCAGGTAATTTCTGGGCAATTTTTGTCTTTTGCCGCAATACCAGATTATGCCTTCCCAAGAATCTGGTACACCAGGACACAGTGGCCTTAAATCTGTGGCTGAGATCGGGATTAGATTTGGCCCACTGAAGTGCAACCAATCGGATTTTATTTCGGGTCACGACATACCCGCTTTGCCGATGCTCGGCCACCATGTCTGCTACATGCTTTTCCAGTTCTGGCCAATGTGGGGTGCCTCTTCTTAGTGCACACTTGCCCCTTGGCATACTCCGCAATGCTTGCTCATTTGCTCTCCAGGCCCGAACCATCTTCTCTGTCACTCCATATTGCCTAGCAGCAGCACAGTTATTATGTTCCGTGGCAAAAGCCACAACTTTGAGTTTGTAGCTGGCTTCATATTTCCTTCTCCTTGCCACTGCTGGAGCCTTGCTGAGTTCTAGACTGCCAGCCATTTGCTCTGGATGCGCTGCTGGAGCCTTGCCGGGTTCTTCGCTGTCTGCCATTTGCACGGAATGTGCTGCTGGAGCCTTGCCGGGTTCTTGACTGTCAGCCATTTGCACTCGATGTACGGTACTGGTGCTGTACAGTATGAACAGGTGCAGAGACTGTCTTCAACACCACACGTACGGTACGGCAAATACGCTATCTGGTCACGAGACTGCCTTTCCTCTTAGCAACAACCAGCCAATCACGGCAAGTGCTCTACTGCCTTCGGGAACATTCGGGAACATTGTACAGTCCCCTTTCTATGCCACGCCCATGCCAAGGGGAGAGGTGCGCGTGCCAAAACGTGCCAAACGTGTCAACACACAGGGCGCTGCCATCTTCGGCGCTGGCTGCCCATTACCATGTACCGTGTTTCGGACGTCCTGCTGCCTCGTCCTGCTGCCTCGTCTGCCTGGGGATGTGCAAGCGGTTGGAGGCGCGTGTACAGCGGCAGCGGCAGTCGAGGTAAGACTCATGGCGCCATTTGCTCGCTTGTGAAGCGGTTTGACACCTTCGAGTGAAGTCCTTGCTATGAAAAAAACGCTCGCTTTCGATACTTCATGGCGCAGGGCCTGGGTGTGGACGTTGCCAAGGTCGGTGGCTGTATTTTTTGACATAAGGTGTGTTGTTTCTTGTTATTTCCTATTGTGAAGCGGTCTGACACCTTCGAGTGAAGTCCTCGCTATGACAAAAACACGCTCGCTTTCGATACTTGCACAATTCATGGCGCGGGGCCTGGGTGTGGACGTTGCCAGGGTCGGTGGCTGTATTTTTTGACATAAGGTGTGTTGTTTCTTGTTATTTCCTATTGTGAAGCGGTCTGACACCTTCGAGTGAAGTCCTCGCTATGACAAAAACACGCTCGCTTTCGATACTTGCACAATTCATGGCGCGGGGCCTGGGTGTGGACGTTGCCAGGGTCGGTGGCTGTATTTTTGGACGTTGCCAGGGTCGGTGGCTGTATTTTTTAACATAAGGTGTGTTGTTTCTTGTTATTTCGTATTGTGAAGCGGTCTGACACCTTCGAGTGAAGTCCTCGCTATGAAAAAGCGCATGAAAAAATACCATAAAATTTTGTACCCGGCGTATAAGACGACCCCCGACTTTCCAGAAAATTTTAAGGGGTTAAAAGGTCGTCTTATACGCCGGAAAATACGGTACTTTCATTGGCAAATAGATACATCCAGACAGGCCCAAATGTAATGCCAAACCTAGGGCCTAGCAGGACTACTCGAAAAGCCTGGCTTCAGCTTCTTGCAGAATTCATGAAGTGAGGAGAAGGCTCTTATGTGTAGTGGTGGTCATTTCATCCTTTAAGAGTGTGTTAGGAGAATGCTTGACCCCAGGACCTGGTGTTCTGTATGTTTGAGATGTGTGTAAGTAGGAGACCGGAGGTGTAGATGTTGTCCGGAAGGTTTGTGAAAGCATATGCAATTTTGGAGGTATGCTGGGCCAGTGTTATATAGTGCCTTGAGTGGGTAAAAAGTTTGAATTGTGATCATTTGGGTTCATGTGTGGTGTGATGTGAATCTGGCATGGGAGGTTGTAGAGGGATTCTGGCTGCTGAGGTCTGAATGGTTTGCAGCCTTCTGGTGAGTTCCTGTTGATCTCAGCAGAGAGGATGTTCCCGTAGTCCAGCTTGATTATGACCTGGTCCTGTGTGAGAGATTTCTGGGTGCTGATCGGAAGCCATTTGAAAATATTCGTCAGCATCTTCAGGGTATGGCACAATGAGGCGATGACGGCATTGACTTGGGAGGTCATGTTGCGTTTGCTGTCAATGACGATCCTGATATTCTTGCATTGGGTTCTGTGATTGTGTGTCAGTTCTAACTCTGTTGGCTACCAGATGGAGTTCCACTGTGAAGTACCTTCCCAGAAGATCACAATTTTTGTCTTGTCAGTGTCCAGCTTTAGACAGTTGGTCTTCAACCAGTTGGTGATTTAAGTCATTCAGGCATTGAACTTGAACGAGGAACTGTCCGTGAGGGAAATAATGAGTTGTGTTTTGTTGTTGTAGTAGAGGACTTTGATGTTGTGGGAGCAGGTGATGCTAGTTAGAGGGATCATGTATTTATTGAAGAGGTTTGGGCACATGAAGGATGCTTGTAGAACTCTGCAGATGAGGGCACAGGTGTTCAAGGTGTTTGGTGCTAGGCTGACTGACTGGGCCTTCTAGTCAGGAAAGAGCAGATCCATTGGACTGCATGCTGATGTCGTATAAGCGTTGGATGAGGATAGGGTGGTAACGTCAAATGCTGCAGGGAGGTCCAGGAGAATGAAGGTCGTCATGACTCCTCTGTCCAGAGACATGTGGATATCATCCGTGGCAGTAAAGATGGCAGTTTCAGTAACGTGGTTGGCTCTGAAGCCAGATTGAGTGTTGTTGAGGAGTTGTTGGTCATTGAGGCATTTGGTGAGGCATTTTTTTTATGTTTTTCTACAAGACCTTGTCTGGGAATGGTAACAGGAAGATTCTCCTCTATTTCACGAGCATTGAAGTGTCCTCAGGGGGTTTCTTCAGCAATGGGACAACAGTTGTGTCTTTCGAACATCTGGGAAGGTTGTGGAAGAGTTGGCAGCATTCAGAATAGGTGTGAGCATGGTTCTGATGTGTTGCAGTCCTCTGGAGTAGGGGTGGTGGAGGCACAGGGTCTTATGGGGCCCTTGAGTGGCTGGCCTTTATGGCAACTGCGATTTCTTCTGGGGTAATGATAAGCCATGGGGTTAGCAATGGTTCTTTAGATAAGACCAGGATATGTTTGGTGAGGTCAGTCAGACACGGTTCTGGGTTGAAGTTGCTGTAAATGACTGTGATCCTTTAGTTGGAGAATTAAGAAAGATTGTTGCAGAGATTTTGCTTGGGGATCAAGTTGGAAGCAGCTGCTGGTGAGGTGAAATCCTTCACAGTGGTGAAGATTTATATGCTTCGGTTGGTGCAGGCATGGATGCAGTCCACTAGTGTGGTGCTTTTGTATGTATGTATTTATTTCTTATATAGCGCAAACCTTTCACCCTACGGGTATCTTGGCGCTCAGATTTTTACAAATAGCCTCCGTTGCAGCAGCAAGGTCAGAGGTGGAGAATTCGATTAACAACCTCTAGGAAACAGCCAAGTTTTTAGGCTTTTCCTGAAGATAGTCAGGGTGTTGGATTGTCTGATTCGAAGAGGCAGCTCGTTCCAGAGGCGCACTGCCACCACACTGAAAGCCCGACCTCCCATCCTAGATCGTTTAAATCTGGATGTTGCAGCTAAATTTAGAGAGGAGGAGCAGAGCATCCTCTTAGGCTTTTACCAGTTAAACCTTTTTGATAACGTGTTGGACCCAAATTGTGTAGTCCATTGAACACAGTGCACAAAGATTTAAAATGGACTCTTTCCCGAATTGGCAACCAATGGAGCTCTTTCACGGCCAAAGAAGTGGAAGATCAACGCTCCTTATTCAGGGCCATTTTAGCTGCTGTAGACTGGACTCTTTGTAAGCTTTGAATGATGTATTGTGGAGCTCCCAAATACAGTTCGTTACAATAGTCCAGTCTACTAAGTATCAAGCTTCTGACCACCAAGGGACCAGTCTCATTTGGAAGGAATGGTAGAACCTGCCGCAGGAGGACCATACAGACGCTAATTGTCTTATTGGCTGAGCCGCCATCTGAAGAGTATCTTCCACCATAACCCCTAAATTTCGTACCACCCTGACCAGTGTCAGGGGTTCTTCCTATGGGGAAGGTCTAAACTCCAGTGGTAGTTGATGAGGTAAGGTACTGCTAGGGCAGAACAATACTTCCGTTTTACCTCCGTTAAATTGGAGGTAATTGTTCCTAAGTCAATTAGAAGTGTGGGGCATACAATCCTGAAGTGTATTTATTGACACCGCTTGCTTCCCCTCCAAGGAAAACACCAATTGGGTGTCATCGGCATAGTTAACCAACTCAATCCCAAACGCTTTAATCAGGGGGAATAGAGGACGCAGGTATATATTAAAAAGAATGGGCCTGATGGGCGAGCCTTGCAGCACTCCATGAAAAACTGGGGATTTTTTTGGATGTAAATGGTGTTAGGGATACTGTCTGTTGTCTGTTAGACAAGAATGATTGTATCCATTGAAAAGCCCTTCCATTGACCCCAATTTCTGTTAGCCTATCCAGCAGGATACGATGGTTAGCCGTATCGAAGGTGGCTGACATATCCAGTAATATCAAAACGTTGGACTCTCCATTGTCAGCACGCCTTTGAAGGCTATCCATAACAGTTATTAATGCTGTCTCCGTGCCATGTCTTGCAAGAAAGCCAAATTGGTCCTCGTCCAGCAAAAATTTTATCCTCAAGTAAATCTGAAAGAGCCCTGCTTACTAGGTTTTCCAGGACCATTACTGGGTAGGGTAAAAGAGATATTGGCCTGAAGTTGGCCGGGGCAGATGGATCCAGCGCAGGTTTTTTAAGTAGAGGGGCAACTATTGCCTGCTTCCATGCAAAAGGCACTAAACCAACCTCCAATGATTGATTACATATCTGATGTAGCCAAGGTAGAGTTCTTGCCCCACTTCCTTCCATAATCTTGGAGGAAAGGGGTCTAGGGGGGAACCAGAAGAAGCCTTATGTACCAGACTAAGGAAGACTTCCTCTGTCAATTCATTAAATTTATTAAGGGAAGGTTTATCCCCCAGCTCTTCCTTAGCTCAGGGAGTTTGGTCTCCATGTTATTAAATGTCGAATTTTGAAGGTTACCTATGATTGTGGCAATTTTCTCTTCAAAATATACAGCTATCTCATCACAGAGCTTCTGCGAGGCAAGCACCTTATTATTCATACAGTTTGGATTAGAGAGATTCTTGACAATGTTAAAGAGAGCATTCGTGCTGTTTGGAGCTTGTAAGATAGAAGCAGAATAAAACTCTGCTTTGGCCTTAGCAATAGCTCTTTTATATTCTTTTATATTCTGCCTGTACTGATTTTAAAATGGTTTTATCTGTGTCGGAATAGATCTTCCGCCAAATCCTTTCGGCCCTCCTACATTTTAAATGTAGCAGTCTCAAATCCTCACTGTACCATGGAGCTGAGGGTCTCTTCTTACATTTACGTTGTTTCTCTGGATCATTTTGTGTTTAGCGGTAGCTGGTAGGAATTTGGGTTATTAGCTGAGAGGAGTCAAAGCCCCACTCAATTACTAAACACAATCCTTGCCAGGGTGAATGAAAAAACTCACTTAATAATCTTTGCTTAACCCTCTGGTAGCTTGGCATAAAAGCAGCCAGTCAACTTGGAGGCAATCTGTAAAGTATTTAGGCAGCACACCAACAGTGATAAAGTAAATACACATGGCAAATAAAATCCCAAACTAATCTAGAAACATAGAGTAAATTCTAATAAATGGAATGACACCAAAACAACAAAAATCGATCAAGATCATGAAGTTTTTTTAGTAAAAATAGCACCAAAAGGCTCAAAGCTCAATTGTGGTAATCAGGTCTTGTTGGACTAGGTCAAATTTACAAGTTCAGGCCGACTGTGATTAAGCGTCGCGGTCGGACACAAGGATCAGGTTCATCCTGGTGTAGAGGTTTACCTCTCTGAGTCCAAGTCCATGCAGGGAAAAGCAGCAGAGCTTAGCTTTGGTAGTTGATGCATGGAGAGCATTCTCAGCAGGAAGAGTAGGTCAGGCATCGTAGATGGTTTCTGTGTTACACAAAGAGCCAGTCGTCACTCGGGCTTCGTATTTGTGGTTGACATGGACTGTCGCTGTTGGTGCTGGTTCTCATTGCAGACACTACGAGCAGTTCATCGCTGGTGTTTTGCATCAGCGGGTGTTGACGATGGTCATCGGGCTCTATAAGAAGTCTGTTTGCGGTCACAAAGAGCCGGAAAATCTCTGGATCTTCACCTTGAGATTAGGATTTATAGTTTTGGGAATGGACGAGTATTCTTTGATAATAACCATGGGTCCAGGATCTGGGGGGGCACCTCTTTGGGATTAGGACTCACTCCAGCAAACGCCAGCAGCAGGGCTCGGGCAGGTCCAGTTGGTGCTGTTCAGCTTGGTAGATGCAGGATGTCCTCTGGAAGCTTGCTGTGCTCCTGTAGCTTAAACAGAAGGCCAGCCCTTGTAGTCACTTCCAGGGAACCTGATATCAGGGCAAGCAGGCCCAGTCTTCTTTCTTCAGACAACAGGGAAGTCCTTCTTCTGAATCTTCCACAGCTCCAGGAGTGTTCGGATGAGAGGCTCTGAAGGTTCCACTATTCTCCCCGATGCCTACTTTGTCTAGCTTTTCCTGGATTTTGTTTCAAATTGTCTAGTGTAACAAAGGACTGCCAGGCCTAGGTATGAACTACTTTTACTTAGTGGCCAGGCAGGCAGATCAGAAAGGTTGAGGACAACCCTCTCCCCCTGGACACCCTGCTCAGGAGAGAAACACCCTGCCCCACACCAAGGCTCCTTTGTCCCCATTTCTGGAAAGAATACACAACACACCACAAGAGAGGCATAGACAGGCATGGGTCCTTGGACATTGTCAGAAAAGCACATTTGGTTCAGGCAGCAAAATGCCAACCTTCTAAAAGTAGCATTTCAGTTTGGTCACCTGAAATCTAACTCTATCATTAACCCCTTGCATGCGGCGCACATTTTCTGCGCTGTGTGGGCAATTTAAATATTGGGCGGGATTCGGACGGGCCCCGGCCGTCCTCTGCACACGCCCACTGTGACGCATGACAGCCGGGGGCCGTCATGAGCATGCAAGGGGTTAAAGAGGGTTTTAATTTAATTGATTGGAACAAGCATTTCTCTATCTGTTCCCAAACTGCGGTTATTACTTTTTAAGTGTAATAAGGTAATCCAGTGTTAGTAAATGGGAGAGATAGCCTTAAAACAGTGAAAAATTACTTCATGGAGTTTTCACTGTTAGGAAATTAAAACATTAACAATCCTATTTTTTACATATCACCACCCTTTACCACCACCCTTTTCAGTGAGCCTTTAGGGCCACCATTATGGGTGACAAATAAGTGATAAAAAGGAAGGTTTAGGCCTGGCAAAAGGTTTAATTTGTTAGATCGAAATGGCCATGTAAAACCACACTGCAGGCTGCATTTGCAGTCTTGAGACGTTTTACAGTACTACTTTAGAGGGTGGTACAATGAACCCAACCCACTAGTACAATTTATTAGGGACTTATAAGTAAATTAAAATGTACCAATCAAGTGTAGACTAATGTTGCCACGTTTAATACAGAGGTAAATTTCACAGAGTCCCAATGCCAACAAAAATGAGTTCAGGGAAAACAAGGGCGTGAAGGCCAAAGGGCTAGTTGAATACTATGCCAAGGATGTCAGGTCTAACACAGATCAAATCAATTTATGGTATTTTTCAAAAACATTAAAATAAATAACTATTCCAAATTTCATGGTGCAGATGTTCACACATGCTTAGAGACGGTTTGAATAGCAAAATAATTGAGAACATTCCAAAACCTACTAATATGTTTTGATGATTTAAAGGCATTACCGATTTGTATGAGTACTAATGGAGAGTTGTGCAGGTCACATATTTCCTAAGTACATTGGCAGCACACTTGCTCCAATAGCTTGTCCAAAAGTCAGACAACGTGAAGGAATAAGGTGTATTTTCACATTAAACTTGCTTCTTTTTTTTTACACCAAGTAAGCTTTTTTTCTGGAAGGAGTAGTCCGCGCAGCTGACTTCAGCTCAGAGTAATACTTTGTCTTTTAATTATTGTCAATGGGACCCTCATTTTGTGTTACTTCGATACCACCATGAAACATGGATTTCTTTTGAATAGAGAAAGCATAAACATCCAGATCACCATACATGAAAGTACACTGAAACAAGACCTGGCCTAGTTATTCAATTGATGGTTGTCCTGTGGTATCACAAGAATCTGTATGTTCCACTTTTTCTCCCTTATATGCTTTAATATTAATGATTATTGAACCCCTACAAAAGAACAACAATCCATTCAAAATAACCTGACAATCGATCACGTTTGGATCAAAAGGGGATAGTACTGAATCAAAATGGGATAGTGCAGGTAGTTTCAATTTTTATATCTATGTAGGGACATATGTTTCACTATTGGCATAACACATTTTGATATTTCCTGGAAGGAAATAATAAAACTGGAGATCGAATCCAGGAGTTATGATACTGTTTCAGAAGTTGGGCATGTCTGTGTGTGAGGCTCGCCCCTTTCTACTTTGTGCATAATTTGAATACCCCATGATGTGCATGTCCTTGTATTTTCTGTTACGGCAAAACCTCATAAGTATATACATATGATAGTGCTAGTTATTAATAGATTTCACAAGAGGCCATCCTTTCACTTGGTTCTAAATGGATACCGTTAGCCTTTCAAGGTTTGGAATATTTTGGTGTACAGAAAAGCATTGTCCTAGTTGTAGCATGTTAAAACTTTTGTGGCTGTGTCAGTTGTAAATACTGTAGCAAAAATAACAAATTGCCAAGTATTTACCTCCACCACTCAAACCTATGGAACTAATATGAGTAATCAAACTGAGAGTGAAGTCTTAAGTGGCTGTGCTTACATAGCACTCTGGAGTGGTATCAAATATAAAATATTAAACTCATCTCGAACAGCTCACTGAAAACATTCCAGAAGTCATCAGGGAGCTGCACGAAATGGGTGGGCATTGCTAGAGTTAAGAATGAAAAATATAGATGGTGTATCTACATTTAGTTACAATCACTTGCAAACTTTTCTTAGCAATCAAATTCTGTTTAATAGCTCCATGAGTGATGATTAAAAAGTGGGTAGCAAATCATGTCTTAACTACAATGCCAAGCATAGCACTTTGTGTCATGATTACAATTGGTAGCCTGCTTCATTTGCCTGACAGAACATTCCTGACTACTCTGTTATGGAACTTCTTCATCTTCAGGGAGTGACATTTATTTGCTACTCCAGAGTTTCGCCATATACAGTGTGATAATGTGTGAACTCATTTAACAGATAGGAACGCAATTGTAAACCTCATTTTAATACAGAGGTATGTAATGGGGGTTGTAATTTTATCAGTCTCGGTTAAGAAGGGAAAAATGAAAATATTTGTGGTCATCTCCTGTATTAAAGCAAACTAAACTTTCCAAGAAAGTGTTCAGTACGGCTACAAGTGCAATCACTCATAAAACAGTGGCTGATTGTAACCATTGGACGAGGTTGGCGCTGGGTGGATGGCCATTTAGTCTTGCACTTTGGTTACTAGATGCTGCTCCCTATGATGGGTGTATAGTTTGCTGAGTACGTTACCAACATTGTATGCTTTCTGAAAAGCAAGGTCTAAGTTCCTTTCACAATCCGAGGGTGTACTTTTTTAATACACAGCTCAGGCACAATGCAATTCATGTTCTTGGGGCATGTCCTAAAACTATTGTGTGAATGAAGTATGACTGTGGAAGATTTTGGGTGACACTGTGTAATTTGAAGTTTCTTTTAGACAAAATGTGCAAGTAGCTGGAGCAAGCATCTCTTGGAATCATACTCCTAATATCGTCTTTACCTTTAAATTGTATACATACTTTTAATAGAGATGATTGGCCCATCTCATAAAACGACTGATGCAAGAATTATAATTTGTAGTACTTTGTCCTTTAAATCATTTATTTGAGGAGTGTAATTATATACTGAAACAACAATTTGCATTTTGGAATTACTAATTATTTTCACATTCATTTTACAAAGATTTTATGTTATTTGTAACTTTTAAAGACACTATTTTTGACTCTTCTAAAATTCAAATTACAGACAGGAAGCTTAAAGTTCAATTTAAGAAAATATTTCTTATTTTCAACAATATAAAACTGTAAAAATGGCACCTCAGCTTACAACATAAGAAATGATTTCTTAATTCCAAATGAGGTTTTTCAGACTATAATGTACTGCCAAAACCTAGACTGGATCATTATTAACACTGATAAGTTAGCATGGGTTATGTAATTACATCAATGAATGATGAGTTTAATTTCTGGGTTTGACAGTACAAGGTAATGTAATGATATGTTAACAAAGGTACGCTGCCAGTATAAAATACACAATGGTACAGCAAAAATGACTAGAGCCATTTTATCAAAGTAAGTTACCACGGTTCTGTCAGCTAAACGAGTTACATCCTCGTTTGCACTTGTGCAATTAAATGCCTCTCCAACATAAGCAATTTTAAGGTAACAGTAAAGGTTTCTATTTTCCTATTTAATGTGATTGTATTGTAAACTTTGATCAAGCAATATTTTTATTTTAACCCTGAGAGCCAATACAGCTGTGTACAAACGCAAATTATTTTATTTCAATTGATTATGTTTGAAGACTATTATCTTTTCATACCATAATTTGTCTTCACTTTAAATAAATTACTCTGAGTGATTTTTGATATGCCCTTAATGAAATGGACTCCCTGGGATAAAGGTTATTTAGTTATTACTTACTTTCCTTATTTTAACAATCTTCTAGAGAGCTCCTGTAATAAAGGTTAATTCAGTGCATAGCCCACTGCACAACTGATCATGTATGTAAATAAAGATATTCAACAATAAGAGATGTACAGTATGGGCCAGGAAGGGCAGAATACAATTTTATTGTGGAAGATGGATAGTAGATGTGGGTCAAATTATGATTTTTTCCCAACACAGATGTGTACTTTTTGCAAAAGCTACATGTATTATGCGAGGCTTTCCTCAGCTACAAAAGTCACACAAAATGCCTGCTCAATGTATTTTCCATATAGTTTCTAAAGTGGCAGTTAGTCAGTTTTACACATGCGGACGCAGCGAATATCCAGTGAGACATTTTTTTCTCAAATCATTCCTCATGGGTAAGCAATATATGAACAAATACAGGAAAATCAAATTATGTGAACTTCGCAAACCCCAGTATTTGTCATTTGCAAAAGGGTTTGATAGGGTACAAAAATATATGTCCATGCCTAGTGTTTTTTTAGAGGGGGGAACATTAGCTTTAAACATGCTGTATAGGTGTGTGCTTAAGTGTGATTGCTTAACCACATCAGTGCTAAGGAAATTCGTCCATGGTGCTGTACTTTTTAAAATCCCAATGTTCATGACGAGCTCAGCTCGTCATGAGCACACGACCAGTGTACTGCATGACGAGCTGAGCTCGTCATGAGCAGCGAAGGGGTTAAAGGTTGTTCAAGTGTCAAGAAACAACGAGTTCTGGGTGGTAGTTGCAGCTACAGTATAGGAGTGGTTCAAAAAAAGATGTTCTGAATCTTGTTACCAAAGGCTGTAGGAAATGTTAACATCTGAGGCTTCTTTGCCTCCTTCACTATCTATGATTGGTCAATATTGCTTACATTATAGGCTTCCCTGACAATAAACATTAATGTCTTAAGGGATGCAGTGAACCCTGAAACAATCAAAACTGTTTCAGTGACTGAGGGGTTATTATAGATTGGGAATACATGGCACAATTACATTTGAAATACTAAACTCAGAACAGAATTTATCCTCGTTACAAATGTGTTCCTCAGCCTGAATTCAATTATTAACAACTATAAGAAACCATGTTCTCAACAACACATGCACCTCTTCAATTGTATCTTGTAAACAATGGCATCCAATGAAATCCTTTACATAGAAAACAGTATAATTCCAAAGGCAATGCTAATGACAGCTATCTATGGTGGGAGACCAATCAATGAAGAAAACAATGGATTGACCACTTCTAGTGAATGAATCTACTATCTGAATCACAAACTTTTAATAATTAAATCTGAGCATTTAAAATTATTATCACTTTTAACTTTAATGTGGATGGCACATATCTGTGAACATAGATGTCCATAAAGAAAAACAAATAATGGTCTCTAATGATGTTTCAGTAACATCAAAAACTGAATACAAAGTCTTACTGCTTCAAACTAATGATCATTTAGATCGGTATCTTGAGGAGCATTTCATATCCAGGAGATGAATACTACTATGTGTACATGCCAGTGATTGTCTGCCAATGAATTACAGTATCTCTCTTTACAAGTGCACTGCTAGTGAGTAGGCGTGAGTGGTTGAAATCCCACACTGCATCCCTTCAGCCAAGACCCAAAATGGACTCCATGGCATTACTTTAGAAAAATATGTTTTGTTGAGGGAACTAGAATGTATCACCGTTGGATTTGGCCCTTTGTGCAGGGTTATTCCCAAACTTTTTACTTCTTCCTCCTTTTTTTTCTTGACCTGTTGTTTTGGTTTTAGGACTCTGGGCACTTTACCACTGCCAATCAGGGCTAAAGTGCATATGCTCTCTGTGTAAATTGTTATTATGATTGGTTCTCCCTGACTGACATATTTTGATTTACTGGCCCGTCCCTAGTAAAGTGCACTGAGTGTGCCAGGGCTGGTAAATCAAATACTACTAGTAGGCCTGCAGCCCTGATTGTGCCACCCACACAAGTAGTCCTGAAACGGTAAATCAGATCTGCCACCGCAGTGTCTGTGCGCAGTTGTTAACTGCCATGTCGACTTGGCAAGTGCATCCACTTGCCAGGCCCTAACCTTCACTTGATGTCAGTCACCCCGAGGGTAGGCCCAAGGTACCCCTTAGGGCAGGGTGCGGTATATGTGAGAGGTAGGACATGCCCTAATGTGTGTGGCATGTCCTGATAGTTAAATACTGCCAATTTCGTTTTTCACTATTGTAAGGCTATCTGTACCCATGGGAAAACATGGGAGTTAATTTATAACATCTTATAAAAATAACGTACCATTTGGACCAGATAGGAAAATAATGTTTAGTATTCCTGAACTCAGAATCTAAAGATGCATATTTTAGGAAAGATGATTTTTACATTCTGTGTTTGAAAATACCACTTTTAGAAAGTAGATATTTTCTTGATTTGCCATCCTGTGTGCTTCTGCTAGGATGTGTATTGACTGTCTGGCTTTGGAGTGACAGAGGCTGGGGATGTGCAGTGGCTCCAGAGAGCATGGATGAGTCAGCACTAGGCTGAATAGGCCTGATCTGCATTTGGAGTGGTGGGTGGAGTGGCACTTGCACCTGAATAGGGCTGTGCCAACCTTCCAAAATTCCCCCTGTGGTATGTCTAGAGCCAAGGCTCACACTGACAATGGATGCTGTGCACTTGCAGGGTGCCCCCCAGAACTAGTATGAACCTGGCTCAGAGCCCCTTGCACAAAGAGAACAAAGACACTTTGGGATATAAGTATCAGACCCAAAACCCCAGACTTTAGATCATTCCTGGAATTCAAGAGGAACATTTGACAAGGAGAAGAGCTGTAGAGACTATGGAGAAATACTACCCTTGCTGTGTGTCTGGGGTGGGCCTGCAGTTGTTGTTTCTGCCAAGGAAAGGAGAAGGACTTTGCTGTGTGCTGTGTCCCCTACTTGAAGGAGACCTCCAAGGGCCTGAAGTGAACTGGCCTCCTGTTCAGAAGTCTCAGGGACACAAAGACTTCACCCCCAGCTTCCCTGAACTCTGCTGCTTTGAGTTCTAACCTGCCTTCAGGTGCCTGTGCCAGTTTTGGACCTCTGAAGATTTTTGCTGCTCTTTGAGAGCTGGAAAAGAGAAGAAACACAAAAAACGACAGAAATTGACGCATTGCTCTAGCGGCTGTTTTTCAGATGCATCTTCACGGCGTGAGAAGGATTTCCACGCATCGCCACGCCACTGTGAAAACCGTTGCAGTGCCTGTCGTCGCTGCAAGAATCAACGCTTTGAGGGATCGCGGCTGAAGAGGACCAACGTAGTAAAGTGCAGTGCCGCCCCATCGTTCGCCAACGCATCCCGGATTTCCACGCTTCGTACCTGTGCGGCAAGTTCTTCCGACGCATCACCTGCGGGCCGGAACCGACATGAAGAATTGATGCATCATTCCCCATACAGACCGTAATCTACCCAACTCTTCCTCTGCGTGCAGCAGGACTGTTGCATCACCTCCTCAGGGTTTCAGGAGTGTCGCATCTCTGTGTTTTCTGGTGCTGCAGCTGTTTGGCTTGGTGAACTTTGACGCAACTATAGGTACTTTGGTGAAAAGTCAAACATCCATAGGTTTCTACGGTACAAGTTCTTGAAAACTTTTGAAAGTCATATTTTTAACTGTGTATGTTGGATTTTTGTTGTTTTGGTCTTGTTTAGTTTTGATTAAGATACTTTATTTTTCTAAATCGGTGTGGTGTCCATTTGTGGTGTTTTCACTGTGTTACTGTGAGTGTTGGTACAAATACTTTACACTTTGCCTTTGGGATAAGCCTGTCTGCTCGTGCCAAGCTACCAGGGGATGAGCAGGGGTTATCCAAAGTGTGTATCCCCCTTACTCTGACTAGTAGCAAGGGTCCCTATTTGGACAAAGGTACCTACGTCTGCCAACTAGAGACCCCCATTTCGAACAATTACATTTTGCATGCATGCAAGGCAATTAACATTGGTTAAAGCCGATCTGTTTAGTCTAGTTTCGTTTTTTCATAGAAAGTTTAACATTCCGTGAACAATACATATTTTGAGCAACCCCATGTGCAATGCCGAATATGAAAATGCTTTCTTTTTGGAGCAAATTGTATTTCAAAATCGACATCTATGCCTTTCCTGTGCAAATAGGGATCTTGTATTCACATTTAGAAGGAGAAAGACAACATACAAATATACCTTCCACAATATGCTTTTCAAGCCTATGACCACCAATTATTAAGTAATTTAAAAGTCATATGTTATTTGTAGAGTATGGGCAAGATGTTTTTTCTGGATTTTAGTTTCATCAACTGAGATTATAAAATATGTAGCATATAATCTGCTATAAAACCTTATGTAATATTCTAGTTTCCAAATTGACTTTGGTTTGTCTGTGGAACAATGGGTTCTGTTCAAAGGATGATGAGGGCTGCTCACAACCATGTCTATGTCTATGACTCAGTCCTGTTCTTCGTTCCTATATAACGTAAGCAGTACCTTCTCTTGCCTGATATGGTCAGGTGCCCACATCTGTTGGTTATTCAACGGTTCAGATATAAAAGAAAGTATTATTGTGCCTTTCCTATTTATTGATTCTTTTACATTTATTTCCGTTCCTTTATTTCAGTCTTTACAGATTGAAAGCAAGACTAGTTAAATATATATTGTTTTCGAGACCCACAAAACTGTCAGATCATTGTGTTCTCCATAACCACATATTCAACTCCACATGTATTGGCCACTGATACAAATCACGAGAAGTTACTGCAAGAACAACAACTGCTGCTTAACTTACATTAAATTAAAATGTTGTGAATTTCTTGTTATATATTAACTTTTATAGTGATTTTCGAATAGTGTGTGTCTATAGAGCATTCAGACAGACAATAGGGTTGCAGAGGTATTGAAATATGGTACAAATTCTTCTTTTTAATGAAAGAAAATGTGGCGAATCCCAAAACCTCATAGTAACAATGAGATCCAGCCCTCAACTGAAGATCTGGCAATGATCTACAAATAATGAGTATGGTGTATATCTCAACTCTCCGCTTTATTGAAAGAAACTTTACTTTTTGGAAATTCAATCCAATTTTCTCATATTTCTAAACACTGTGGCAAATTTATTCAACACCAGCCGAGAAAATAAACGACAGATACTTGGTCCAAGAATTTCAATGAGTTGTAAGTTTATATTTGATAAACCATGACAGTCTTGTTATCCATTATTATTGCACTGCTTCTTTCTTGGCTCTTCACCAACATGGTGACATTCTTCAAATGTGTCATAGAGGACTGGGAGCATAAATGGAAAAAGGAGGAAGAGTGTGAAGTTTAAATGCCACCCAGTGCGTTACTTTTTTAATATGTGTAGTTTTGTTCTTGAAATCAATCAACATTGTGATTCCCAAAGTTAAGCTATGACCTCAATTATGATTGTGCCAGTTTTTAATACTGGATAAGCAGAATACCACATAAAGTTGGTACCCTCTGCATCTAAAAATGATTAATACCAAGAATGGAGTTACCATGCGGACCCATACATTCTGGCTAAATTATACGGAGGCAACCGCTGGCACAGTCTGTCTCTTCTGTGCAGGTGAAACGTTTCAGCAGGGAGGACGGTCGCAATTGTGAAGGTAGGGTCAGAGCAAGTGGGAGGTCAGAGCAGGTGTGCAATTTTCCCGTGCTGACCCAGAAGTCAGATGGGAGCAGGACTGTGATATTACATACAACCTCTGCCCCTGCTGCTTCTAATGTGCTGCTTCTAATGTGGTCTTGTGTCTCAAGGTATGAAATTATCAGGTCTAGGGGGCATATTATCAAGAAAGCTCAATACATTATCGCCGCTTTTATCGGCAGGAAACTGCTGATAAGGCGGCGATAATGGGCTTGATAATATGCTCTATGGAATTCCTATCGAAGCCCATGTTAGATGTCTTCACATCTAACATGGGCTTCGATTGGAATTTCATAGACCATATTATCAAGCCCATTATCGCCGCTTTATCGGCAGTTTCCTGCCGATAAAAGCAGCGATAATGTATCGAGCTTTCTTGATAAAATGCCCCTAGATTTCGTAGAACCAATAATGTGGGGCCTGAAGACGCTAGAAATTGATCGTGGTGAAACTACACCCAGAATTATCACACTAGGTGAAATGTCTCATAAGCAATTCAAAACAGATTCTTAGCCTGAAGGTAGCATGGAGGTTTGTCATAACGTATTATTACAAGGTATTTTTACTGACAATTCAAGTATCCACGTTGCTCTTTATTTGTTCAGCCCAAAGAAACAGTTGGATGACTGAGTACTAACTGCAAATCATTTGCTGCAAAGTGCAACTGAGCAAACTACTGAGCCCACCAACCCCATGCATTCCGTGTCCGACACAATAAGGTATAGATATGGTTCAACAGCATGAATAATAGTAGCTTGACTGGTTTTCTCTTAGCTACTTCACATCTATTGAGTCTGCCTCACTTCAAACGTACGTATTGGAGAGAATTTGCTCTCTGCTTTCATCATGACTGTTTAGCATGGGGGCCCAGGCTCAAATATAAGTAGAGGGTGCTACATTTTAGTAAATACAACGCATGTCTTCCCCTTGCTTTAAATATAAAGTGAAATACTAAACCCGGTTTAGGCAGAGCAACTAAATTCGCCAGTAAAGCACCTGTCTCATACAAATTATTGTGACATACAGAGAAAGCAAAGTACTTGAATGGCGCTTTTCGGGGTCAGCTTGACTATTTTGTAGAGACATTACATTTATTGTGAAGTCCATCTGGAGATCTCGTGAACAATGTAATGTTATACCTAACCAATATTATGATAAACCAAACCTACGTTTCTTCAGAATCCGTGAAAATGCTGTGTAACAACTTGAGACAGCAAAGCCCATCAGCCTAACACCCAGGATTTTTTAAATCCGCTTGTTTGAAATAGCTTCCTAAGGAAAAGTGCAGCTTCCCTTTCAAAATGTGTATTCTATTTTGTTCGCTTTACTTCTGCATATGGATATGCTTTTATAGTCATTTTTGCTTCTTATATATTTATAATCCGCTCTTTTAAAATTGCATGTCCAACACACTGACATCCAGTTATGTGTGACAACTTAAAAGGACTTTCAATGTAAAAAATGGAAGACTGGCTCATCAGTAATTAAACTCTTTAAAACAGTTGGCAATAAAAAACGGTATTAACGAAAGGTAGCAGATTTCACGAGCTGCTGTGCCTTATCTGGTTTAAATATTTCCTATGAATATTTGGACCAGAAATAAAGGTACTTCGTTGTTCGAAATTGGGGTTTCGGTTGCAGAAGGTTGCACCTTGTCTAAGCAGGGATAACAATTCTAGTCAGGGTAAGTTAGATACACATCATAAATTAAGCTGTGCAGACTCTCTGGTAGCTTGGCACAGAGCAGCCCGGCTTACTTTAAGAGGCAACAGTACAGTATTTGTGCAGTACTTCAAACAGTAAAAGAAAAAACTCTGCACAAAAACATAACACACCTGGTAAGAATAGCAGAGCTTAATTTAATGAACAAAACAAGACCAAAATAGCAAAAATATAAAAAGCAGAGTCGTAGTTATGACTTGTTAAAAACATCTTGAAATATAGTGCTTAAAAGTATAATGCGCAAACTGGGGCTAACTGGTTGAGCTAGACCCGCTCAAATCCAAACGTTCAGGCCAACCATCATGCAGCTTGGCTCAGATACAGGGACCAGCCTTGGTCCACTGAAACAGTTCCTTAGTTGACTGTTGCGTTGAAGTTCAGGACGAGATGCAAGCAACAAAGAAGGCGATGGATCTTCGTAAATTCCTCTGGATGTAGGCGATGCATCAGTACCAATCTGCGCAAGTCAGAGATGCGATGCTATCAAACTCTGTAATGTTATCTGCGCAGCATTGGTTATGCATCGGCACCAATGGAGATGCTCTGGTTCTGAGTGGTGTAACAGAATCAATGCGTGGATTTGTGCTGAAGCAGCACTTTATATTCACTTCTGAGGGCCTAAAACTGTAGTGGCACCACTTGGCAGGGCAAGACTCACAGATGGCAGAGCCCAGGGGCCCGATTCACAGAATGAACTTAAGACTCTATCCTAAACTTACTACTATTTTGGTATTCACATAATGCACTTACTACTTTTGGCATTCACAGAAGGAACTTACTACTTTTGGTATTCACAGAAGTTAGGATTTTGTCTTAAGTTTGTATTAAGACAGACTTAGGACAAAATCCTAACTTCTGTGAATACCAAAAGTAGTAAGTGCATTCTGTGAATACCAAAATAGTAGTAAGTTATAATTGAGTCTTAAGTTCAGTCTGTGAATCGGGCTCCAGGTGCTGTAGTAGGGTTGTTGGAACTTTTTGATGTCCCTGAAACTTCAGAACAGGAGACAAGCAGACAAGCCCCTGGAATCCCTATGGATTCGAGTGGTGTAGGTTCAGCCCCTCTCACCCAGGCAAGAAGGGCAGCAGGCAGGTCAGCCCAGCAGAAAAGCAGTTCTTCCAGAAAAGCCGTCCCTCAGAGTGGCAGTCCTTCAGCAGCACCACAGTCCTTCTTCCTGGCAGAGTATCCATAGGTTCAGAAGTGTGCTGAGGTTGCAGGGTCAGAAATCCAGTTCTTATACCCATTGTGCCTTTGAAGTGGGGGGAGACTTCAAAGAGGGGCTTTGAAGTACATAGGTCTTCCCTTTTCTGCCTTGGCTCCAGACTCAATACAGGGGGTTAAGTAGTCCTTTCTGTGGTCACAGAACACAGCCTATTCAGGTCCAAGTGTGAGGCTGCATCCAGCTCCCCTCCCATGCTGCCCAGGATGGCTCATCAGGATTTAGATGGCTCATCAGTCACACCTAGCTCCTTTTGTGTGTGGATATCTGGAAGGAATGCACAAGTCTCCCACTCCAGACATGTTTTGGAAAAAGGCAGCAGGCACACAGGGCTTAAGAGCAGAAAAAAGTCCATAGATGTTAACATGACAACTCTACTCCCTTCCAGTTGGGAATTACACTTATTAGATGTTACAAGGAATCCCCAATATTAACCTAAGGGAGGGGTAGGCCTACCAGTAGTAAAAAACGGTTTTGGGAGTTCTTCACTACCAGGACATGTAAAGCTTAAAAGTAAATGCCCTGCCTTTTACTTACACAGCACCCTTCCCTATGGGCTAGCTAGGACCTACTTTAGGGGTGACGTATATGAAATAAAAGTAGAGTTTAAGGCTTGACAAGAGGTTTTAAATGCCAAGTCGACATGGCAGTGCAAACTGCACATATGGGCTCTGCAGTGGCAGGCCTGAGACATGTTTAATGGGCTACTTCAGTGGTTGGCACAAACAGTGCTGCAGGCCTACTAGTAGCATTTCATGTACAGGCCCTGGGCACATGTAGTGCACTTTACTATGGAGTTATAAGTAAACAAAATGCCAATTGTGCATAATCCTATCAAACCAAGTTTAGGGGAGAGAGCACACAAACCTTATCACTGGTCAGCAGTGCTAAAGTCCACTGAGTCCTAAAGAAGACAAAAACAAATTCAGCTAAAAGGGGAAGAGGGAGACAAAAGGTTTTAGGGTGACCCTGCCGGAAGGACCGTTTCCAAAACATGTCCTGTGGGTCAGGATGCCTGTACCCTTAAACACTGTAGAATACATAGTTTTGGAAATAATATTAAACAGGTGTGAAATGCTCACATTGTTAACGTCTCTACGCAGAAATCAGACATTGCAGGATGACCAGTATGCATGTGCAATGTGCATTCTGCAAGCAACATTTAGTAGCATTTGATCAGTTGGCATAATCTGCAAATTATGCAGCAGAGAGTGCCACATGAGGCACATGTTGTAAATAATAGCTATCGAGAAACCGTCATTACCACAAAACCTCTTAGGTCCTAACCATACCAGAGGAAGTATTCTACAGTGTTTAAGGGTACAGGCATACTGACCCACAGGGCACGTGTTGGTATGGCCTCAGCTTTTTCAGGGTCTAGACCACAGCAAAAGCTTCCCTCTCTATAGCTGACCAAAGTTTCTCTCTGGGGTCAACCTTCTGCTTATAAAGGCTACTGGTTGATACTGACCCTCTGCATTAAGTTGAGACAACACAGCCCCTACCCCAAACTTAGAGGCATCTGTTTGGACAGTAAATTGCTTGAAGTAGTCAGGACTCTGCAGAATGGGAGCAGTGCACATGGCCTGCTTGAGATCATCAAATGCCTTTTGACAGCTAACTATTCACTGAACTTTCTTTGGCATTCTCTTGGAGGTGAGATCATTCAAGGGAGTCACTATAGACCCATATCCCTTCACAAATCTTCTGTTTTACCCAGTCAGGCCCAAGAAAGCCCTGACCTGGTAGTTGGACCAACCCAGTCCATTATGGTCTGGATTTTTCTCTGTAGTGGTTCAACCTGGACTCCACCCACAAGGTGGCCCAGGCACAAAACCTTGTTCTGCCCTATCTGGCACTTTGTAGCCTTGATAGTGAGGCCTGCTTTCTGCAGAGTCTACACAACATTCTTCAGGTGGAGCAGGTGAGCCTCCCAGGTGGAGCTAAAGACAACTATACCATCAAGATATGCTGCACTATAGGCTTCCAGACCTGTAAGGACTTTGTTCACCAGCCTTTTGAATGTGGCAGGTGCATTCTTAGAACCAAAGGGCATCACACTAAATTGATAATGCCCACTAGGGGTTGAAAGTGCTGTTTATGGTTTGGCATCCTCAGCTTGTCTCATTTGCCAATAACCAGCAGTGTGGTCAAATGTGCTCAAGAACGTGGCTGAGGCCAAATTACCAATAAGCTCATCTGCCCTAGGAATTGGATGAGCATCCGTTGTAGTGACTGCATTGAGCCCCCTAGAGTCTAATAAGCAACCCCTCATCTCTCTTTTATCACCCTGATGATTTAATCACTCCTAATTCCAGCATCTTTTTGACCTGTGTCCTGATGCAATCTCTGACATTGTCAGGCTGCCTGTAAATCTTATTTTTAACAGGTAGACTATCACCTGTGTCCAGTTCATGGGTACACCAGGTGGTTTGACCAGGAGTCAGAGAGAACATGTTTGATTGAGGAACCTATTGCAATCAATCTGCTTTTGGTCAGTGAGGCTGTCTGACAAAGCTACACATCAACTGACCCATCATCAGGGTCCTGAGAGAGGAGATCAGGGAGAGGGTCACTCTCTTCTTCCTATCCCTCATCAGTTGCCATGAGCAAGTTCATGTCAGCCATGTCCACAAAAGGTTTGAGCCTGTTCACAGGTAGCACCCTGTGGGGGCTCCTAGGAGTGCCAAGGTCCACCAAGTAGGTGACCTCCTCTTTCTGCTCAATTATAGTATGGGGTCAACTCCATCTGTCTTGGAGAGCTGCTGGGGCCACAGGCTCTAGCACCCATAACTTCTGCCCTTGCTGATAAACAGTCAGAACAGCCTTTTGGTCATGCTAAGCTCTCTGTAATTCTTGACTTGCCTCAAGGTTTGTGCTGTCCTTCTTCATGTACTCAGCTATCCTGGAGCGGAGGCCAAGTACATAGTCCGCAATGTCTTGTTTAGGTGGTTTGAGAGGTAACTCCCTTTCCTCCTTCACTAAACACAGGGGACCCCTAACTGGATGCCCAAACAGAAGTTCAGAAGGACTGTAGCTAGCCAACCCCCTTCTGTGGGACCTCTCTGTGGGCAATGTGAAGGCAGGACAACAGAACATCCCATTTACACCTATGCTTGTCTAGGAGGCCCATGATCATGCCCTTGAGGGTTTTGTGGAACCTTTCAACTAACCCATTGCATTGTGTGTGGATAGGGTGTGGTGAATTTGTAGTTCACTCCACACTCCTTCCACATTGCAGTAATATAACTTGACATGAAGTGTGTACCTCTATATTTAAGACCCCCCTTAGATAAACCCTCACTGGGAAAGATTCCCAGGAAGGCCCTGGCCACCTCAGGGGCTTTTGTGGTTCTAATTTGTATTGCTTTGGGATACCTAGTGGCATGGTCCACCAGCACTAGTATGTAACTGTGTCCAGAGGCTGTTGGAGGGTTCATGGAACCAATGATATCAATCGTAACTTTTCAAAGGGAACCCCAACCACTGGTAGTGGTATGAGGGGAATGCTTTTGTGGTACCACCTGACTTACCACTGACTTGGCAGGTGGTACAGGAGTGACACAACTCCTTTGTGTCAGACATTTGAGGCCAGTGAAAGTGAGGGAAAAGCCTGTCCCAAGTCTTGCTTTGGCCTAGGTGTCCCTTTAAGGGAATGTCATGTGCCAAGGTAAGTAGGAAGACTCTAAACTTCAGAGGTATGACCAACCTCCTGGCGGTACCAGGCTTGGGGTCTCTACCCTCTAAGTAAAGGAGTCTCTCATCCCAGTAGATCCTGTGGGATCCACTAACTTTTCCAGCAGCCTTAGCAGCATCTTGCTGTCTGAGGGATTCAAGAGAGGGACAGGTTTGCTGCTCCAAACTCAAGTCTGCCCTGGAAGGTCCCCCTGTCCCCAAGAACTCAACCTGATAAGGTTCCAGTTCATCTGAGACAGTTCTTTCACAGGGACTAAGATCATCTCCCTCAAGAGGCTGATCCTCACTCCGAGTCTGGGGGGAAGACACCGACTTACCCTTCCTGCTCCTTCTCTTGGAAGGTCCCTGGTCCATTATTCCAGGATCCAGGGCCTGTTCAGTGTTTGTCAGTTTGGCCTGTGACCTGGTCACAGAAATCACATCTGCAAAGATGCTCAGCATTGCTGCATGATTCCTAAGTTCCACTTCAGCCCGGGCTGAAGTCTCCAAATCATTGCCAAACCTTCTACTGGTAGGTCTGAATAAACCAACACTTTCTTATGGCCAGTTACCCCTCCCCAGCTACAATTAACAACTGCCAAGGAATGGTCAGTCCTGACATTGTTTGCATTAGTCATTTGGTATATTTTAACAAGTATGATTTGGTCAGGGGCCATATGATGCTCTGTTACCATAGTGATAATTGTACCTGTGTCCCTGTATGCCATTGCCCCTTACCATTTATCAAGGACTGATGTATGTATTTGCCCAGATTACTGAGACTGACAAATAGGGTGGCAATATCCATGCCACTATCACAGACCAGCACAGCCTGAGCTGGAGTTCTGACTAGGCCAGAACTCATCGCAGAGCCCAAGGTCAACCCTACTAATCCCTTGTTCCCTGAACCACCTCTTGTACAAGTGCTAGGAGGCGCAGTTGCCTTAGGGGCAGTGGTGTAGGAGGATTTCCCTTGGCTTTTGGACAATCAGAATCTTTTGTCCAATGGGTCTTTACCTTACAAAAGTAACACCAAGGTTTCTTTTTGCCTTTTCCCTTGTTGGATTGTGACTCCCTTACCAGATGCAGACTCGCAAATGTGAAGTACAACAGTGTCCTCTTTGTAAATGGCATTTCTTTTTAAACAACAATGTTAAAACCAACTTCTCCAGTAAGGAGTATTTACCATCAGCATTCCAAACATATGAAACATGAAAAAGCTGCAGCTTAAAAGTGTATTAAGGAATTCCAAATACTGGCATGTGAGAGGGGTAGGTCTCATAGCAGCAAAAATAGAAATAGGCTGTTTGTCACTTCTAGGACATCCAAAACATACAAGGACATGTCCTGCCTTTTACTTACACGGCACCCAGCCATTAGGGTCGCTTAGGGCCTACTGAGTGCAGTGGTAGGCTTGAGACAGATTTGACATGCTTCTTCTGTGGGTTTCACAATCAGTGCTGCTGGACTCTAGTAGCATTTGAAGTACAGGCCCTAGGCATATGATATACCACTTTGTAAAGGAGACTTACCTGTACACAAAATATGCCAATCAGGTATACACCAATGTTATCGTGTTTAAGGGAGACGTACATGCACTTTAGTACTTGTTAGCAGTGGTAAAGTTCTCAGAGTCCTAAGGCCAACAAAATGAATCAGCAAAAATGAGAGGCAAAAGGCAAAATCTTGTGGAAAGACCAACCTAAGGATGACAGGTTTAACAACATTGCTATATTTAAGTCGGGGAGACATTTAATTGGGATGTGTATTTACATAAAAATCAATAAATATGTTGAATTGTTGAAACAATTACAGTTCAAAAAGAGACATTTTAAGTTTTACTCCACAGAAAGCCTGCTATGTCCAGACCCACTTATACAATAACCTGTTGGGAGGGGCTGGACAGAGAAACAACTCGGTATTGTATCATACCTCCAGCATCACAGAAGGAACAGACACTCTTCCCTCCAGTAGCGCCCTCTCTGCTAAGCCCTCCCCGTCCCCTAAACTGCCTCTTCACACATCTTACTGGCAACCCTTGCTCTCTGCCAGTCACCACCCACTGAAAGCAGATGCTAAATTTAAATTCTAGCAGAAAAGTGCCAGGTTTCATACCATAAGCAGAAATTACATGAGGAAATACCCAAGTAATTCTGGGTCTACATGTTATTCTTCATTCCAGGAGGAATAACTTGTAATGCCCATCATTTGTCTCTAGTGTACCAACCATAATTTGAGTTTCCGGCTCCACAGTATCTATCTCACAACCAAGTAAAAAGCTACTCATTATGAGGCTCTAAGTATACACTTTTCTATTGAGAAATTAAAGCCTTTATAATGCCTTTCACACTTCATTGGGGAACATTTTTACAGTCCGCTAATTAAAATTTAAAAAAATCTTGGAAGCCTAAATTATTTTAGTCAAAGTACAGAGCAAAGCTTGTCGCTTCAATGCTGAGCTGGCGGTAGCCCTTGTCAATGAAATGATACTTGAGAATCACATAACGAGGATGATCAGTAACACTTGTAAGTTCCTGTTTTTTAAGCATCCTGCATTTAAAGACTCTTGAAATACATTTCCCTTTTGTTTCCTGTCAGGTTAGCACCATTCAGGAAAGAAGGACCCCCCGTGTACAATATTCTAGCAATCACAATCTCTTGTAAATAGCATCTCAATACACAACATGAATGGTAATAGTGTTCTGCACTGAATGCATGAAACATAATGCATCTAAAAAGTGACTCCACAAATGTCACCTCTACAAATAGCAGGGAAAATGAAGAAACAACTGATCCAACCGTCAGCTGAAACAATGTCAGAGCCAGAAACGAAGAGAGGGGCCCAGCAATCTGCGGTCTACGATGGGGATGGACGGGCCAGCCTTTGGCCTTGGCTTTGCCCAGGGCGTGTCCAGTACTGCTGGATTTCTGCATGTGCTTTTCAGCACGTTAGTAGTAAGCCCTGCCCTTTCCTGGCATACCTCTGCAGGCTTGCCTCCTGGTGCGGGTTCACTTTGGGGGCGAAGTCCTCCGTGGTGCTTTTGGGTAGTGGGGGCCAGCAAGCCCAGAGTTTCTCCTCATTGCGTCACGCGCTGCGGTATTGCTGCCTGCACTTTTCAGTGCATCAGTATTTAGCCCCACCCCCTCCTGGTGTACCTTTGCATGTTCGCCTCCTGGCGTGGGTTCACTTGCGTGGTGAAGTCCTCTGTGGTGCTCTTGGGCAGTGGGGGCCAGCAGGCCCAGAGTTCCTTCAAACTGCGCCTGTGCTGCAGGATTACTGCCTGCAGTTTTCATCGTGTTGGTAATCAAATGCTAATCCCTAACTATATATGGCCTAAAACCTATGGTTTTTTCAGTGAATATATATATATATACATACATACATACATACATACATGCACATATACATACATGCATACATATATATATATATATATATATATATATATATATATATATATATACATATATATATATATATATATATATATATATATATATATATATATATATATATATATATATATATATATATATATATATATATATATATATATTTTGGCCGGTTGCCAGTAGGTAGTTCTAGTATGGACCTTGTTTCTATTCAAAAAGCGTTTGTTCTTTTGCCAATATCTTTTGCGCCGTTTGACAAATCTTGGCGTAATTTTAAAAACTAATGGTTCATACAGCTTAACTCCTGTCTTGAAAGTTTTGCGGTGATTCATCAAGCGGGGTCCGAGGAAAAAGGGGGGTCCCAAAACGCGTTTTCTCTATGTTCATTTCCATGGGAAACTTTAGACAAAGCTACAGCCCAAACTGCAGAACGGAATTACACCAGATTTGACAAAAAAGGTAGGTCTTGGTTCAGAAAGCGACCTTTTTTGTAAATGGTGTAAATCCGTTCAGAAGTTCCTGAGAAATAAAAAAAGAAAAATATCGATATCTGGTGGCAGACGAGGATTTGCGAACCCTCCCGAGCACAAACTTCATTTTGATTGGCTGTCAACACTCCAAACCAAGAAGTGTTGGCAGCCATCTTGTGACTCGGTAAAACGGAGTCACAAGAAAACAGGGAAAAAAAGATAAAAAACAACAAAAGGGGGCAGGGTAGACACACTCTAACCCCCTAGGCCTGTAGGCCCTCCTCCCCAAATTAAAAAAATCAGAGGCCAGGCCCCGGGGAATGGGGTCCCCGGTGCCAGAAGTGGCCCAGAGAAGGGGGGCCACGCAGCCCTCCTCCCATAATTAAAAAAAGAGGCCAGGCCCCGGGGGATGGGGTCTCCAGTGCCAAAAGTGGCCCAAGGAAGGGGGACCACGCTGCCCCCCCTTCGGTTAAATAAATAATAAAAGAGGCCTAACCTTGGGGGATGGGGTCCCTGGGGCCGAAATCAGCTTTGGGAGCTTTCCTGTTTTTTCTTTTATTACATAAAAGGGTGAGGCCCTTGGGATGGAGTCCCCAGGGCCCAAAAATTACTAATAGAAGGGGGCCACACAGACCTCTTCTAAAAAAATTAAAATAAAAGAGAAGCGGGCATCTCGCTGGAGGCCCCATTCGCTCCCTGCACCACTCTACAAACGTGCCTCCTGGTACGTTCTGGGTTGGGGAATTAAGTCCCCTAAAATGTTAAGGGTCCTTTGGGGCCAACAAGCCTACCAGATACCTCCAGTAAGCCCTACAAGGCTGAATTGCTAAGAGTGGTCTGAGGCCATGCCCCCTTTTTACACCTCTCTGCAAACGCGACTACTAGTTAAAGAAGCATTTGCAATGTAATAGGTTTACATTTGCGATAGTTAAAGCTATAGGTCTTGTAAATGTAAAAGTGTCTTACTAATGTTTCTTGGAGTAGAGTGAATGTGGGCTGTGTGTAGTGTAATTATGTGGCATGATGGGCAGTGAAATTATGTGGATACACTTTGAATTTGATGTGGATAGAAGGTTTGTGGTATTTAGTGCATAGGAATTATTTAGAGTGGGATTATGTGTTATGGAGAGTAATTATGTGATATGGTAGTCTTTGTTATGGAATAGTAAGCTCAGGTTTAGTTTTCATCATTTCCGTAGAAGCTAAACTATAAACTTAATGAGACAAAAAAAGAAGGAACCACTGAGTAGCACTTCTGGCCCTAGTCAGAGGTATGAGCAGGGCCATTGGAATTATGAGACTGTTTTGCTGCACTGACTTTCGCACAATTATACATTTTCCGCATTTGCCACATAATCCATCATCTGCTGCAAAATCTGCAGATGTAAGCCAAAAAAACCTTGTTTCTAGCTCAGACTGCTCAAATGCTATCAAAAATGTGGCAACAAATGTTACAGCATGGTGGAAGGACCTTTGCAAACCTAGAATGGTCACCTGTTACTTATTGCTAAATGTGGGTATTAAATTGGTGCTAATGTTGTGCAAACCACTCTTGCTTCTTTCTGTGCCTCTCTTGCCTCTCTCTGCATTTCTTTTGCTTCTTTCTGCACCTTTCTTTTGTTCTGCAATTCTTTTACCTTTCTGCTCATGTCTTCCACTTTCTGCACCTCTCTTGCCGTTTTTTGCATCTCTGTTGCCTCTTCGAGCACCTTATTTGCTTCTTCCTGTACCCCTCTTGCCTCTTTCTGCACCCTTCTTCCCTCTTTCTGCACCTCTCTTGCCTCTTTCTGCAACCAGGTTCCCTCTGTCTGCACCTCTCCTGCCTGTTTCTGCATTTCACTTGCCTCTTTCTACACTTCTCGTGCCTCTTTCTGCATCTCTGTTGCTTCTTTCTGTACTTCTCTTACATCTTTCTGCGCCCCTCTTGCCTCTTTCTGCACATCTGTTGCTTCTTTCTGTACTTCTCTTGCTTCATTATGTACCTTTGTTGCTTCTTTCTGTACCCCTCTTGCCTCTTTCTGCTCCTCTCGTGCCTCAGTCTGCCTACCTGTTCCTTCTTCCTGCACCCCTTTTGCCTGTTTCTGTAACTCTCTTGCAGTAGCAGCCCGTTTTGGGAGTGCTGCCGGGCGCAGACGTGGGGTGGAGGGAGGGGCAGGGTGGGCGGTAGTAAACTGCGGAATACTGCCGCACAGAGGTGAGAACAGAAACATATACATAAAATGAATTTCGTTGAGTGTGCTGCATCACCAATTGTGATACAGCACGCACAACAAAATTCCTAGTTCTTATGACATAATGGTAGCGCATTCATTGGTTTTCTTGTAGTCATTCATGACCATGGTAAGTAGCCTTTAAATATTCAACAGCAGTTGTGCTGGTTATGAAAAAGTTGGCTATGATTTGTAATCCGAAATTCATGAAGAGTAGTTTTATTAAAAAATCAGGATTGGCATTACCTACCTAAAAGGCTGAATAAAGTATATTTCAATAATAGAAAGGATGAGTTGGTAAAATCTGAAACCATGAAGGTTTCTGTTTCTATTGACAAGTCAACCGGAAGTCGTCTGAGCCTAAGCCACAAATCCTCAGTAACAGGGATACAATGCAATGAAAGCACATCTTACTCAATTCACAAAGGAAACTTGACAGTGAGAAGCTAGGAAGGTCATTGTGATGGTTTGTACTAGAGTCCTGTTCCATTGCGGAGCTAAGCGTAGAGGTAGAATTCTGTATTCGTTGTCTCCCAGCACCCAAATGTATGGTCACATAGAGGTCTACTGACCTGAAGAGGCCCTCGCCATTCATCCTCTGGGGTCACTGGAGCACATGTTTGCCTGAAATATCCTCTCTTGAGAAATGCATTTTTTCCTTTTCAATCTCAGATCAAGAGATGCAAAATACAAAGTTATTTCTCTAGTTCCTCGCCAACAACTTTGTAAACCAAACAAAGGTGGCGGAAAATCACAGGCATGCTCAGCTTTCAGCACAATCATGGATGAGGTAGGAATGTCCTGACAGGTATCTGTTTATCCAAGTCAGTTAGTTTCTTTAATGATGTTTCAGCGTGGCCTTTGTGTGAAATAACTCAAACAAAAGCTATATTGCCACAAGGCTCGGATGGACAAAAAAACTAAACAAGCATTTACAATGCAATGGTCTCGGCATTATTAAAGGTAGAGCTATTGGCATTGCTCATGACATTTTTTTTCTCATTTTTAAAAAAAAAACATAAATAAATGGTATTGTCATTTACAATGGCAATAGGTGAGCATTAGAGAGTAGTAGAGAGTATTTGCAGACACAGACACACACAGACAGAGCCGCGCGCACACACACAGACAGAGCCACGCACACAGACAGACAGAGCCACGCACACAGACAGTCAGAGCCACGCACACAGTCAGAGCCACGCACACAGACAAAGCCACGCACACAGACTGTTTAAAGGATGGTGATGCACTCAGAGACATAGTCCATATTTGGGTTAGGCAGAGAACCGTATTTAAGTGCCCCCCCACCCCGTGTCACATTCCAAGGATTGCCTGGTACTTATGGAAGCATGTGATTTAATCTTGACATGGACTGTGTATATGCATGATTCTACTGCGCTTCGAGATGCCCTGAGGTACTTTGCAATCTAATAGCGGGCCACGCCTGTATTTGTTGTATGGCTGCCCATCCGAGCTAGCGGCCACACGCATGAGTTTAAATCCCTACAAACGACCTGAAAGCAGTCATAATACCGCAGTGTGAAACAAATAAGCAGCAGACATCGCGCTAATTCATTACATTACCTAACGTTAAAACGTACCATTCTACAAGCAATACGGCATGGTGTCCCTCTTTAACATCAGCAGGCGTGTGCTTTTTATGAGGGCGAAATGCAGCATGAAAAAAGGCTGTATGGGCCACTTGCAATAAGGGTGAACTGCTCGGCTTTCTTCATAGTAAGAACACACACACAACCCATCCATGCCAAATCTCGACAGTAACCAGGTTAAACTCTACAGTCACAGCTGTTCCCACACTCTCAAACATTCTGTGATTCTGAAAGTCGGCGCTCAGCGTGCACCACTATGATATACGATCTTGAACAGTTATAAATGTATCACCGTAACATGATTAAACTCAAAGGTTTACACACTCAAAAATTCAGACCATATCCATGTTTACCAGCGCTAGCATTCTGTGTTTTTAAAGAGGACCTGGTCAATACTGCTGGGGATTCAACCAGAAAAACTGTCACCCATGCTCTGGTCACGAGCCGACTGGACTACGGAAACACCCTCTACGCAGGTACTACCGCTAAACTCCAGAAGAAACTTCAACGGATCCAAAACGCCTCAGCCAGGATCATATTAGACATCCCGCGTAACGAACACATCTCTGGTCACCTGAAAGACCTCCACTGGCTTCCCGTCAATAAGAGGATCACTTTCCGACTGCTAACCCACGCACACAAATCACTCTACGACATCGGACCAGAATGCCTCAACTCACGACTGTCCTTCTACACCCCCTCCCGCCAACTACGTTCTTCCAGCCAAGCCCTCGCCACTGTACCTCGCATCAACAAGTCCACCATGGGAGGCAGATCCTTCTCATACCTGGCAGCTAAAACATGGAACTCACTCCCCACTTACCTTCGCCTTACCCAGAACCACCTAGCATTCAGAAAGCAACTTAAAACATGGATATTTGACAAGTAATCCTCCTCCCCTCCCTAAGCGCCTTGAGACCCTCTGGGTATGTAGTGCGCTATATAAATTATTTGACTTTGACTTTGACTTTGACTTTGTCTGCTAGGAACATGCCATATCAAAGGCTGACGACAGTGCCTCTGAGCTATTGCTTCTGCTAAGGAAATCAGTTGGCATATGAACACATTCTTTCAACTGCAATTCCAAGAGTCGGCGCGCACCAATATTCACTTAGGAAAATCACGGGTCCTGCAGCGCTCTAGCCCCGGTTTTTCATGTGCAAATCACTTTTTTCAGGTGTGGTGGCTACAATCGAACTAATGGACTGAAATAACAGTTCATTAACAGTGTGGAAAGCGCTGAAAAACAAAGGTCCAGGAATGGTGTTCTGCTTTTTTGGATACATTCGGAAACGTTACATAAAAAAACTCTGATATTTAATAATAAAAATCAGCGAAATAAATGCAAGTTACCTGCTTGCAGGTCAGTCTCTGCTTCTTGCTTGGAGAACAAAGGCCCGCAACCAATCACAAAGCCTGTGGGCAGGAAGCGGAGAGCAGACACACCTGCAATCAGAGTGGTGTGAATGGCGCCCCCAGGTGAAGGGAGGGAAGCATTTTGTAAAGCGCCTAGAGAATTATCTGTTTGGCGGTAGATTGGAAGTACTGTCGTAAACTTAGTGCTAGCCAGGAGTACATTTTCATCTCTTGACACATCTCAAGGGAATCTTCCTTTCTTTTGCTGAAAGGTATACAAGTAATTGGGGGAAAGGAAACATCTCCCGCTCCGCAGACACAAACCACGTCATTCCTCGTTTTTTGACGGAACATGGCATCGCGTTCTCTCACTGCATACAGGTACTTAAAAAAATAAAACTGTATTTAAGGAAGGGAGGGAGACATGAAATGCCAACGCATTAATATTTCTTTTTCTGCACGAAGAGGAGGGGTGGGGGTATGGCTGCGAGACGACAAATGTAACTTTACGTGTTTGAGTTTTCAAGCACAGGTATACACGTTATATTGTATGACTCAGTTTAACTGTTGGCCCTTGCTCTTTCTCCTTTTAGTTCTAAGATTAGCCGCAATTCCAAGATCATGATTATGTCTCAATGTGTGGTTCACATTATTCTCATAACTGGAGCATTCAACTGGCTCCGTATTTTGAGGAATCGTATCTTTTATCTAGTTTTCGGACACCCGCACGGTGCATGCTGGGATTGTAGTTTGCTGGTACTATTGCAAGTCCTCCATGTTCTACCCCTGGTCTTTAATTAAACGAGTGTGCAGATTTGCAATAAAACACACAGGGCGGCCGGAGTGCAACTCAGGACTGCACAGAGAAAGCTTGCGGTGCACAAGCACTGGGGGAGGGCAGTTGGGCGCCGTGAACAAGCACCACGCCGGACAGAGCGCACACAGGCAGAGGCTAGAGGGAAGACTGGATGGAGGCGACCTGGGAGTGAGAGTGCAGGGAGGTGGGAGGTTACAGGGCAGAGGAGCGCGCAGGACGAGAAGCGCCGAGAGGGAGCCTGCCGGAGCAGGGAGCTACGGACTGGGAGGACGGGTGAGAGCGAAAGGGAGTAGGGAGGTGGGAGTCTGCAGGGGCTGAGAGGTAGGCTGCAAGGTGACTGAAGAGGCGACCTCACAGGGGACGGGTTGTTGCAGGCTAGACGGTGGGAAAAATGGCGGACTCAAGCTTGTGATATTTTTCGGATTTGGGGGAGTGGTTTTGCTGTCCTGAGTGACGGACTACGCCACGAGCTAAAGAACAGCAAAAATGACGCCCCCAAATCCGAAAAAGACGGAGCCTATTCGGAGGGACGTCTCTCTCCTCCAATGGCTGGCCTCCGTTTAGGAAGCCAGCCAATGGGAGAGAGCCAAAATTAGAGGCGGAATAAAGAGCCCCTCTAAGAAACATAAGATCTCGATAACTTCCGGTTCTGCAGAACCAGATAGTACCTCGACCTAAAAAGGGTAAATCTACCTCCTATTTCTGAAAAGCATCCTGGATTACCAACATGTTACAGCTATGCCTCAATGAGCATCCCCTGTATAAAATGTGTGATAATACTGCAACAGTACAATGCATTAATGCATTAAGGCTATTTCCTCTCACTGACTAAAAGAACGTACTTTACAGCTGTTCTTGGTCATGTCTCATCCATTAAAACATTGTTTATCTTTTATACGACCCAATTGTGTGCAGCAAACACACTCACACACACACACACACACCCCAACACACACACTCGCCCCCTCCAATCACTTCCCCCGTGGCATAGAAGATTTTCTACCAATTTTGTCCATAAAGTAGTATGAATAGAAACCCTACAAAAGAATACAATCCCATCGTCTTGCAGGAGTAGGCTGTCAGTTTGAGGCAATTAAATTTGTGAGTGGCATCACAGAGTGGGCGATCAGTAATTTACAAGGGATACATTTGGGATACAATAGCAATGTAGGGTTTTGATTTCTCATTGTAATCATGGCTGCTTTCTAGAGACTTTTGCGGGTAGTGCAGAAAATACAACCATTGAAATTGACATGTTTCTATTGATTACCTACCATCCACGAGCTCAACAACGCTCACGAAGCATTCAGTACTTTTCTGTCTAGGTTTGTGCGTGGGAAAATGACAAATTTCTAAACAAGTGTCTTTATTTTATTTCCTATGGGTATATTTTGTTAGTACAGGCAAACGTATCAAGTTTCTTATTATTTATTAAATGTAATATCAACTCATGCAAAGAAAAGTTTGGAAATAAAAGCACGATTTGGATGTCATAAAGTGGCCATATTAAATTTATACACTGTGTTTTTTCCCGTTTTTTTTTAATATCCAGTATGAATAGAGTTAATGGGCTGATCATGGGATTTGTTGTTGGGAAGCAGCGTCATTTCAAGAGTTATTCCACCCAGGTCTGCCTTTCTGTTTTATCAAATGTGCTTTCTCAATGTTTCCCATATTCCATTAGGCTCTCAGTCAGAAAAACACGAACACAAAATTGCAAAACATAATATAAAAACCAAACAACATTACCTCCCAAGAAAGTTGTCAAAGAAATACATTCTTCGAAAACAATTTCAAATGACATGCAGCACAACACAAAACCAGCTGTAGTCAATTGGCAAAATATATACATTTTACAAGAATATGTTGTAATCCTTTTTGTCATGAAATCAATATTTTACAGTGACTAAACATCATGGGCCTTATTTATGAAGGCCTTGCGTCAGTTTTGCGCCGCCGGTGCGTCACTTTTTGTGACGCACCAGCGATGTAAAAAATGCGCCTCGTTGCGCCATATTTAAAAAGTGACGCATCTAGGTAGATGCGTCACTTTTTAAACCCCTGCGCCACATTATACCTGCGTCAGGTATAATGTATGCAGAGGGGGCGTTCCACCGCAAAAAGCCTCGTAATAGTGACGCAGTGAAATCTATGAGATTTCACTGTGTCACTTTTAGGACGCTGTTGCGTCAAAATCTTGCACCTGCCTCACAGCAGGCGTAAGACTGATGCAAGCCCTTTCCCATGGGGCTTTCCCCATGTGAAAGGACGCATTGCTGGAGTTGCGTCACTTTTGTGACACACTCCAGCAATGCGTCACTTTTGCGCTTACAGATACGTCAGAAATACTGACGTATCTGTAACTCCTTGCGACATGATGCGTCATACATTAAATATGACGCATCAGGAATGTCGTAAGGAGTGCACAGTGAAAAGTGACGCATAGCTGTTTTCACGCAGCGATGCGTCACTTTTCATAAATGAGGCCCAATATTCCCTCAATGCATCATGGCAGCTTTTTTGTCATTCTGTGAATCTACCGATGATTCTCAAGTGTGAAAATGTAGTACACAGCACACTGAAAAAAATACATTGGAAAGAAAGCAGCACCTATCTAACAACTATCTATCAATCAAAGTTGCTTCAAGATTTTCCGTGCCTTTTTTTGTTTGGCATAGTGGAGTTGTACGAGCCATTACAAGTAGGCCAGAATTCTGCCAAGAATTTCCTGCAGAGTTACTGCATGGGCATCAGTAATTCTGATGCAGTGCAAACCAGTAAGTGTAAGCGCCCCAAGTTTAAATCAGTCAATCAATCAGTAGATTTGTAGAGCGCCTATTGTCAAACATGAGGATATCCAGGCACTGGCAGGGTCCAGTTGATTAGCCAAATAGCCAGGTCTTCATGGACTTTTGGAACGCTCAAAGAGATGGGGAGGCCCTTAGATAAAAGGGTAGATTGTCCCATGTCTTTGCTGCTAGGACAGAGAAGGAGCAACCTCCGTATCTGCTATATCGGATGCAGGGGTGAGGGCAGGAGAAAGGGACGTGGAGCGGAGGTGTCTGGTGGGCTGATGGAAGTTCAGGCGATGTTTCAAGTAGGCGGGTCTACAGTTGTGTAGGGCCTTGTATGCATGGGTCAGGAGTTTGAACTGGCATCTATTCTATACAGGGAGCCATTGAAGTTCCATGAGGTAGGGGTCGATGTGGATTCGTCTAGGGAGATCCAGGTTGAGTGTGGCTGTGGTGTTCTTTATGGTCTGCAGTTGTCGGAGGAGGTAAGCTGCGATCCCTGTCCAGAGAGCATTCCCACATTTGAGTCAGGTGGAGTTATGGGCCTGGGTGATGGTACATCCTGAGCTTTGCTGAAGCCATTTGAATGTCTTACGAAGCATGTAGGGGATGAAGAAGCAGGATGAGGAGACTGAGTTGACCTGTGCCATTATGGTTAACTTGTTGTCCAGTATGATGCCTAGGTTTCTAGCATGGTCAGTGGGGGTAGGAGTAGGTCTGCGTTCTGAGGGCCACCAGGATGTGTCTCATGAGGTGCTTTGTTTTTGAAAATCAGTACCTCTGTCTTGTCCTAGTTGAGCTTCAGGCAGTTGTCTTTCATCCAGTTGGCGATGTCTGTCATGCAGTTGTGGAAGTTGGTCTTGGTGGTGTATTCAGAGAGGGAGAGGATAAGTTGTGTGTCATCAGCGTAGGATATGATGTTGAGTCCATGATCTTTGGCGATGCTGGCTGGAGGTGTCATATAAGTGTTGAAGAGGGTTTGCTGAGCAAGGTTCTTTGGGATGCTACACAGATGACTTCCTTGGGTGCGGAGGTGATGGTGGACATTTTGTGTTTTCCCGGTCAGGAGAGAGGCAATCCATCTGAAAGCCGCTCCATGGATGCAATTGTTGTGCAGCCTTGTGATGAGGGTGTCATGGGAGACTGTATTGAAAAGTGTCGAGAGGTCTAAGAGGATCAGAGCTGCAGTCTCTTCTTGTTCTTGTAGGGCTTGGATGTTTGTGGTAGACGTGATGAGGGCTGTTTTGGTGCTGTGATTTCTGCTGAATCCGGATTGGGAGGAGTCTAGTAGGAGGTTCCATTCGAGATGTGAGGGGCATTGTTGACTTTTTCTAATACTTTGGCTGGGAATGGGAGCAGGCAGATCGGTCGGTAGTTGTCAAGTTCATTGGGGTCTGCCAATGGTTACTTTAGTCCTTGGGGAAGGTGGCTGTGGCAATTGAGATGTTGAACAAGGTGGTGAGGACATGGCTGATTCTGGCTTGGCCTAGGTTAAAGATGTGTTGAGGGCATGTGTCGGTTGGGTCCCTGAGTGGATCAAGTTCATGATTGAGGCAGTGTTGTGTGGGATGAGCTGAATTCATTCAGTTAGTTGGATGTCTGTGGTGGTAGTGGAGTCATTGCGTTGCTTGAAGACATTGATGGACTTAGGCTGGAGTTTGAAGTTTCTGTAAATGTTGGTCATCTTGTTGTGGAAGATGTTTGTAAGTTTGTCACAGAGTTCCTGTAAAGGGGTAATGTTGTTTCTTGCATCTGAGGGGTTGGAGAATTCTTTGACAATGTTGAAGATTTCTTTCCTGTAATTAGACCTTGATTTGATGCATGAAGCTAATGCCTTTTTCTTTGATATTCTGAACTGTCTGTGGTAGAGGTTGAGGGCTGTCTTGCAGGCAGTCTTTCCAGCCGAGTCCTTGCTGGTGTGTCACTTCCTTTCCAATTGTTTACAGTGTCTAGTGGTTCTGATGTCTTCAGTGTGCCAGCAAGCCTGCTTGGTCGACCTTCTGTGGGTGTTGTTGCCAATAGGAGCAACACTGTTGGTGCAGTTGGTAATCAAATTAGTGAAGTTTCTGACGTTCTGGTCTAGGTTGTTGGAGGAGATTGAGTGAGTGTTGTTGAGGGTTTGATCCATGTGTAATTTGAGACATTTCTCCAGCTGCAGAGAGGGGCGTTGGGCAGATTGGTGGCGGAGGTCCGTCCAAGTTTGACTCAAAAGCTCTCGGCTGGTGCTATGAATATCAGAGTTGTCAAATAACTAGGCAGCATAAACTTTATTCCACCTCTTTCATACACCTCCAGACACTCCCTGTCTCTTCATTTCACCCTTCCAGGTTCTTTTTTATCCCTGCTTTCTCCCTTTATGAATAGTATCCCATCTTTCTCTTCAGCTTTCTTTCTTGCTTTTTGTGTTTTTATCTCTCTTGCTCTGGGTCAAAGTCTGATGGGGAAAAATGAGTGCTGGTCCCCAAAAATCAGTGCTGGTGGGCTCCAGCTGCAACCATAAGCTCAAATTAAGCACTGTTCCGAGGAGATACCTTGGGATCACATATTGGTCCCTGAGTGTCCACTGAGAAATAGGGAATTGAGAATATCATACTATCATACATGCTTAATTGGTGCCAGTGCTTTCCGTTGCTTAACACCGGCATTGATTTCTCAGGGCCGGGTCCTCACGTGATATTGAATTGATTAAGTTCACGCGGGTCTCTGTCACTGTTTGCTAAAATATTTCAAATTGGACACTGTTTAAATGTCCCAGTTCTTTATTTTTGTAGAACATGCAACTTGAAAAGCCCAGCTCAGGCTGTAAAATGCTGTGACCAGGATATAGTCCATTTTTAAACCGCGCATGCTGGGCCCAGCCAAGCGATCGGCCAGGTCTGCCAAGACAAAAGTGTTTTTCTGGAACTTTCTTCCCCCTCAACTGCCGGCTCAGGACAGGTGCTGGGTCCACGCAACGCAAGGACGGGCATTGAGAGTGCGCAGGAAGCATCCAGTGGGTCCACCATGGTGCGAGCTACGGAATAATGGCAAAGTGGCCCCTGCCTATCCTGCCGTATGGTGGGGGCACTACCGCCAATGATCCCTGAAGGGGCCGGTGTCACCTGGCAGTGGGGCTGGGACAGTAGCGCTGCTGAAGCGGCTGTGAAGGCCACCTGCAGAACCATGCCTAGACCTGGTTTTTCCATTGCTGCACAGAGAGGAGACGTGGTCCAGCACGTGCCACTGCCAGAATGCATGAATCGGGCAGATAATCACCCTTCAGGTGCAGGCAAGTCTATCCTCACTTTGTTTTCCCCCGGTGCCCCGCCCACCCCAGCATGCAACGCAGCCTCAGCCTAATCTGCCAAAGAAGAAGCAAGTAGAAAGTAGCGCAGCAGGCAGGCCACAGATTAATTCAAACTAAAAGGCAGTAAGTAATGATTGTGTAACTTGCTAGCAGTAGTGTGTGAAGTTATACTGTGAAGCAAGTAATGGAAGGTCAAATGTGCATTTCTACGAAATGTGCAGCCTGTGGTTCTGGTAACGTGACTCTCACTAGTTCAGTCTGCTTCTGAAGGCTTGACTCCCCTCTGGTGATCAACCAAGTGCATCTGTGGTGAATACGTACTAGAGAACAAAACGCATCTTAATGTGGCAGAGTCTTAAAAAGATGTAACTGCAGAAATACTTTGTGAGCTGCCGGTCTTGCAGGGACAGACGAGTCTACTCTATGCGACGTGTGCAGGTGGTGAGAAAACAATGACGCTTCCTTACAGTCTGCTCTTGCCAGAGGGAAAAACAGGCAGAATTTAGAATATACACCTAACGGGCAAGTGAATGTGCCACGTGTTCTCTGAAGCATCACTAGGCTAGAGCCGCTAAAATGTAATTCAGTTTTGGTTTAAAACACAAACATAAATGCAAAGGGCAAACATTACAACGACTTGCTTAACATTGGACTTGAGGTGTTAGTTAGAGCTGCTCTTCACCCCATGTGTGAACCTTGACAGTATTCGAATTGCGTTACCAATAAGGAATCTGGACTGTGGCACAAAGTTAGGCTTGTGTGATTTTTGACGCCTCCTTGCACTTTGAGTTCTTCACAAACACTGTGCTTTGTTTCAAAGGCGGAAACGCCCATCCTTTGATATGCATCGCTTAAATGTAGTGCTTTAAGTGAGAGAGGTGGGTGCAGGACTCCGCTTCTCCACTGTGAGCTCATACACTTTTCGCTTTCATCATGGAGAGGTAGAAATAACCACCAGTGAATTAGATTGCATTGATGGGGGAACTTTCTTTCAAACATGTGAATTGCTAGCTCCATTTCCAAGAGTAAAATACTGACCGTTTGTTGTTGTTTTAAGAGTCTGCAAAGATCCAGATTTGATACTGAATAGGACTTTTATCAAAATTGTTTGTATTGATTTGTAACTTGACTCTTGTCTTTTATTACTTAATTATTAGTCAAGGATACCTAACTCAGCACTCAACTCTTCTAAAAGTGCTTTCTAGTATATATTTGCTTGTTAAAGTATGGACAGATAAGGGCTAAGAATACCAGCTTTAGGAGATTCTGTTTATGTTTGTACCAGCCAGGATATTAAATACTATTGATGCCATTAGAAAGCAGTCAGGTGGCAACCCTAAAAAGTGCAGTAAATGTGGCACACATTTGTGGTGGAGGTTTGGCGAGTGGGGGGTCTATGCTCATATCTCAACAACAGAGGGCAGATTCTGATGAGTTTTGTGCTTTATTAGTTCGAAAGGCAGTGTGGAACCCTCTCTGAATGGAGTTGAATGTCTTACTTCATTTTGAAATAGGTGGCAATCGCATTTTCTGTCCCACAATCTGATCGTATAATAAAACTATTTCTTTGAAGCATGAGAGCCGAGCCCAATTCTCCATCAAAGCCTAATCCTGATGGTATAACTGACACTGTATTGTCTTTTATTAGGAATACCTATTGTGATGGCACAAAACGTCTTTTGATGGCATTGGCAGAAGACTTTAACACAGTTAAAGAATCGCTATAGTGTGTCTTGCACAGCTATGCATTGATCAGATAGGCTAAGAATGATACAGCCCTCTCACCCTTTAACTTTAAATAATTATTTACTGTATACTTAATAAAGCAGAGTTGTACTCTTTTCTAGCTCTCCCTCACTTTCCTTTTCTTTGTTCCCTTCACACTTCACTCTTTCCCTTGTCTCGATTCTTCCTTCACTTTCTGCCCAACATCCGCTGTTCGTCACTTTCTACCCCATGTCAGCGTTTCTCGCCTCCCCTCATTAACTGCTTTTCATTTTTCACCTTCGGATCTTTCCCTTCAGCTCTCCTTTTATGCACTCCCCTTTGTCTGCTCTTCTCCCCTTGCCTTTCTCCTCTTTCCACTTTTCATTCTCATTATGTTCCTTTCCAATCTTGCACTCCTAATCTCAGCTTTTCCCATTTCTCTTCACATTCTATGTGTACCTTTGTATCTTTGTATCTATTGTTGCCTTCAGACCTCTCCTCCTTCCTAACTCTCCCTTTGATGTTTTTCTTTCCCACACATATATCTTTATATCCACTCAAGGAATCTGTGTTTGTTCTCAGGGTCATATATTTAAATCTTGGAGTGGTCGCTCAGTCCTTCATCTTTCTGAGGTCGATAAAATTAGTGCCATTGAGTTGAATAACCTTTCAATTTGGTGTCAAGGGCCCCTCTGGTGAATATGTGCTGTACAAGCATACTTGGTGTGTTAAGGACAGAAATGCATTTTAATATTTTGTTTTCAAATTTCTTTGCAATATTAGTCATTATTATTAACTGTGTCCATCCCTTGACCCAGTACCATTCATGCTCGTATCCATTCCCCTGATCTCCTTATTTCCCTTCATCCCATCTTTTTCCTTTCCGTTTTCTCTTCATCAGCCTCCCCAGCTATGCCTCCTTTCTTCTTTCCATTCTTGCTTCCTTACATCCTCTTTTTTTTTTTGTGTCCTCATTTTCGCCCTTGGTGATCAACTAGTGGCATGTAGAAGCGATCTTACTGTCTCAGATAAACTGGAAGGAGCTCCGGGGAGTGCCGCTTTAATTGCCCCTCAGTAAGTAGTATCGTATTCCGACAAAGCCACCTTGAAATAACCATATGGGACGCATGCTGCGTTCATATACCCATCATGTTGGAATATATTGGGTATAGTCGAACAGAAAAAGAAGAGGATGCCAAGCAGCTTAATCATTGGACCTTGGGGAAAAAAAAAAAAAAACCCCAAGATCAACCAAAACTCTTTACCAATTTAGCAGACTCCAGAATTTTCTCTTGCTTTGATTTCCGGATCTTAAGAGGTCCATCTTTGATGTTTGTAGAACTGACCTTTGCCAATCCAGCAAGATTGGAGGTGATGGATCTTTCCATTTTTTACATATTTCCCTCCTTGCCAACAAGATACAGAAGAAAAGTAAGTTTTTTGCTGGACCATGAAACTCTGGAGAAATTCCAAAAATAACAAGAGCAGGTGTTAAAGTTAGTGGAGATCCCAAAGAGGTGGATATTGAAATCGAGACAGAGTTCCAAAATGGTGTTAGCAGTGGGCATTCCAAGAACATGTGTAAGTCCGAAGCATCTGCCAAACCACATTTAGGGCATAAAACCTGCGTGTTATCTGTAAACTTCGACAGGCGTTGGGGGGAATAGTAGGCCCTATGTAGAGTGAACAGATGATTGCGGCGTAACCAAGATGGTTTTACTATGTTCCACATAATTTTAAATGATTCATGCCACATATTCTCAACACTAATACCAGTCATATGTATAGACCATAGCTGATCTGGTAATAGGAACTCACCCTCTGCTTCATCCAATAACATATTGTACCATAATGAGACTTCTTTCTGAAATGGGAGTCTATCAGTTAGTAGTGACACTAATGTGCTATCGCCTCCTATCTGAAATCTACCTTTAACACGTGACCTTGCATTTGCCCAACCTTGGATTTGGAGATATTTGAACCTAGAAAACCTAGGCCCCACTTTTGAGCTTAAAATCTCCCATGGTAGTAAACTTCCTTCAACAAAGATGTCCCCCCAAATTACCATGCCCGCCTCACGTAATGGTCTTGCAAGACTATCCAGAAGCCAGCTCGGAGAGCCAGGAGAGTTCCATAGTGGGGCTTTAGCAGAATAGTAGTCAATTTTAAGGGTACACCTAAGTTTAGTCCATGTTCTGCATGCATCTCTGAGCACCTTTAGTTTTATTTTCTTAAAAAACTTCGGATCCCCAAATTTAAACAAAAATTCATGATCTGCCACTTTTTCTCCTCTAAGTAATGCAGCAAACATGTGTCCACAGGCCAAATTTATAGGGGATTTTAACAGCATCCTGACATGGGACATTTGAAAAGCCCACCCATAAAGTTGTAAATCAGGCGCAGCCAAACCTCCCTTCTCTCTGCGACGCCTGATCTTCTTCCACGAGATTCTTGGGTTATGGTTATTCCAAAAAAAAGAACGTATATCACTTTGGAGCTTGGTTAACATTTTGGAATCAAAAAAAAGGGGAATGGTATTGAATAAAAACGTGATCTTGGTTAAGATCGTCATTTTCACTAGATTAGATCTACCCAATAGAGATAGCGGCAAGGTGGACCATAATTTCATTTGCCTACGACATTCTTTAGATATAAGTGAAAAATTTGCTGGAGCAATCTCATCTATGTTTTTATATATATTCAAACCCAAGTATCGAAGGACTGAACTTATCTGGGCTCCCACTACGGGCTCAGGGTCATTCCAGACCATAATGTCTGTCTTGGCTGCGTTAACCTCATATCCTGATACTGCTCCAAACTCTTTAGCCAACATAATTAGTGTTGGAAATGCTGATCTTAACTCGGATGTAAAAATAAGAAGGTCATCTGCATATAAAGCGACCTTCCTCTCCCACCCTTCAAACACAAAAGATTTGATATTACTATTGTCCCGAATTTTTTGTGCAAAAGGCTCTATATAGAGATCAAACAGGAGGGGGGAGAGGGGGCATCCCTGTCGGGTTCCCCGAGTGATATTAAAAGGGTCCGATAGTTCGCCATTAACAAGTAAAGATGCTGATGGGTTCTTATACAGGAGTTTAATTGTACGTCTAAATTTGCTACCTAAATAAAAAATTTCTAGTACCTCTGACAAGTAAACCCAGTTAACTCTATCAAATGCCTTGGTTGCATCCAAGGTCATTACAGCTAGAGGAAGTGATGTCACCGTCGCCATATCAATAGCACCTATTAGATCATATGTCAGTTCATATAGTTGCCGCCCCCTTACAAAACCCTTTTGATCTGTGTGCAGGATGTTTGTTGCAACTGCGCCTAACCTATTCGCAAGTATAGAAGTAAAGATTTTGTAGTCTGTGTTCAGAATGGAAATTGGTCTATAAGACCCACAGTTTAGCGCTGATTTACCTGGTTTTAATATCAATGTAATTGATGCATTATCCCATGATTTAGGGGGGGGCATCCCTTCAAGGAGGATCTTATTAAAAAGCTCAGCCAAAAAAGGAATAATGACTGGAGATAGGGCTTTATAAATTTCCGATGGCAAACCATCGGGGCCTGATGCTTTACCCTTTTTACTACTGGCCACCACTCGCTTAACTTCCTCTTGTGATATCGGGTCATCCTCATTCATTACCCAGCCCTCCGCCCTTGGTGTATTTCTTCCTTCTTTCTCCATTGGTCGTTTTTTCTGCTCCTTCCTTCATTCCTTCTTTAATATCTTCCAGTCGTATCATCAACCCTACCTTCTGCTTTTCTTCCTTTTTTCTTTCTTCTTTCTATACATCTATCACACATTGTTCACATAATTTTTCCCTCTATCCCTTCATTTCTGCCTTTCACATTCTTTTCTTATTTCCTCCCTCTTTCATCCATTATTTATTTCCTCACTCCACTACTCCTCTTCCTACTCACATTTTTACCTTCTGTCTTTCATGTATTCCTTTCTTCATCCCTTCCTTTTTTTAAACAGCACAGTACAAGCACTTTCTTTTTAGTTTGCAAAGATGCCTCAAGTCTTGTTGTTGTATAGACTTTCCATAGGTTATATGATGTTATATTGATTTGTAAAGCATACTAATCACCAAAGAGGGTATCCATGAGCTCGAGCAGGTGTGCAGGTGTGAGGTCTCCAATGTGCTTGTATGAAGAGTCAGGTCCTCAGCTTCCTGCAGAACTCAAGAAGTGAGGAGGTGCACACTCAACCAGATTGATTATAGTAACCCACAACAAGGGAACTTCACAGGGTAGTGCAGTCACTGTGTCCGCCATTGTTTGGAGCTGTATCTCGCAAGAAGTGAGGAGATGGCTATTATGTGTTAAGGTTCGTGGTGCGGGTGGAGCAATAAAAGAAGTGGGGTGGGCAGTAGAAGAAGTGGGTGGAGCCAGGGAAATGGGTGCAGCCTCCTAGAAAAAAGTGAGCACTTGTACTTAATATTTTGCAAATTAAGCACTGCTCTAGATAAAGATTTACTCCAGCTATGACAGGGATAAGTATACAGTTGCCATGCAAGAGTTTATAAATAACCCCAAACTCACATGATTGCAAATATATGCCAACTTAGTCAGACTTCTCCAACCTTGAAAGCACACAACATGTGCCTTTGCAGAGCATTTGCTAAAAGAATATTACACCATAATGGTGCAATATGAAAGCAAATATATTTAGACGTTTAAATTCACATTTTATGACAATAAAACACATTGTTTACAGTAGGAATTTAAAATGTCTTCACATTTTAGTTTTATTTAATTACAGAAATACCTCTGAGAACTGAGAATTAGGCCCTCGGTGCTCAGTAGGTCACAGGTGTGGAGCTGTGGATTTCCTGAATGAATTTGGTATCCAATGATTTAGGATTTGGTGAACTGAGGTTCTTTTGCCATCTCTTTTTGCTTCAATGCCTATTTTGATTTAATTTCACTTATGGAAGCCATGATGTGACGGAAACAATCTACAGTTATTTTTATCTGTAGAAAGTGGATTTGTTGGTTGAGTGGGATGGAGCCTCTAGTAGCTTGGCACAGAGCAGTCAGGCTTAAGATATCTTATCTTAAAGATAGAGACAATGTGTAAAGTGTGTGTGCAGCACTTCAAACAGTAATGAAATGAAATCACAATGCAAGAATAATCCCACACCAAATTTGAAAAATAGAACAATTATTAATAAATAAATCAAGACCAAAACCACAGAAATTCAATCAGTAGATTTGGAGATGTGAAACTTTAAAGATTGAATTGCAAATAGTGCTAAAAAGCACAAACTGCAAACTCTAGTTATCTGGTTGTGCTGGACTAGGAAAAAGTCACAAGTTCAGGCCAGATGCAATGGGGTGCAGGATGGCTATAGGGAGCCACCTTAGTCCACTGAACACAGTACTTTAATCCTGTTTGTAAAAAGAAATAAAGTCCCGCGTCGAGGATGTGTTTGCAGAAGAGGTGATGTGAGGTCCGGGTGAGCAGGTGCGTCATATATCGGCGGGTCTGGGGAGCAACAATGTGTGATGTGATGTCTTTGTTTGGAAATGCATGCCGCAGATGCGATTCCAATGGGCTGCATTGGGTGATGTGTAGTCCTTGCATTGAGGATCCTCATAGCAGAGGCTATGCGTGGGTTCCAATGGCGATTCATCGAGCAGCAGAGGTAATCAGCCGGTTCTGTGGGAGATACGCTGCACCGCAGAGAAGATGCTTCAGTTTGTCTGCATCCACAGATGGGCTGACAGAGCACCTTTAGGCCCACTTCCAAGGGTCCAGGACTGGGGTGGCACTACTTGGTAGAGCAGGACTCGCAGATGGCAGAGACCAGGTGCTGAATTCAAGGATGTTGGAAGCCTGTTCTGCCCATGAGGCCTCTAATCAAAGGGCCAGCCACCTAGCCCTAGGAGTCACTCTGGGGTCCTGGGTTTAGAGCTGCAGGTCTAGAGAGTGCATGTATAGATATGTTAGTGTGTGTGACAGTGAATGTATGGGTATAAGTGTGGGTATAACTGTGTCTGTATGGATATGTAAGTGACTCTCTATAGGTGTGAGTGTGGGTGTGACAATTTCTGTATGGGTGTAAGTGTGGGTGTGAGAGTAAGAGTGAGAGTGTCAGTATGGGTATGTGAATGGGTGTGACAGTGTCTATATTGGTATGTGAATGGATATGAGTGACTGTTTGGTTATGTGAGTGATGTAATCTGTGAGGTCATAAGCAGTGCATTGCAGGAGCATAAGTTAAAGTTAGCTCAGGTAACTATAGCTGCTGAATTTCACTGGTTTTGTATGAGTGAAATCTGAATCTAACCATAACGCCCCTGTAACCTTTGTTTTTGTCAGTGAATCTCCAAGGTTTTTTTAATTCAATTTCCTAACTATAACTTCTCTGTAAACTTTGTTTTTTCTGTTAATTTCTATGATACACGAGTGGGTGTGAGAATGTCTACATTGGTATAAGTGTGGGTGAGAGAGAGTGCATGTATGGGTATGTGAGTGTGTGTAACAATATCTCTATGGTGCAAGTGTGGTTGTAACAGTGGGTTTATGGGTATGTGAGTAGGTGTGAGAGTGTGCATATGGGTGTAAGTGTGGGTATGACAGTGTCTGTATGGGTATGTAATTGGGTATGAAAGTGTCTGTATGGGTGTAAGCGTGGGCGTTAGAGTGTCTCTATTGGTATGTGAGTGATGTAATATGTGAGATCATAAATAGTGCATTGTGGGGGCATAAGTTATAGTTAGCTCAAGTAACTATAATAGCTGAATTTCACTGGTTTTATATGAGTGAAATCTGAGCCTAACTATAATGTCCCTGTAAACTTTGTTTTTTTCAGTGAATTTGAAAGCAAACTTGTTTTCTATTTCCTAACTATAACATCCCTGTAACCTTTGTTTTGTTTCTGTGAATTTCTACATTTTTTAACATTCTATTTTCTATCTATAACATCCCTGTAACCTCTGTTTTTTTCAGTGAATTTCAATGGTTTTTTCAATTGTATTTCCTAACTGTAACCTGTAACCTTTGAGAGTTGGCGTGTGAGTGGCTTTATAGGTATTTGAGTGTATGTGTGTTAGTGGCTTTATGGTTCTATGAGTGGGTGTGTGAGTTTGTTTGTGGTTGTGTGAGTGGCTGTATGGCCCTGTGAGTGGGTGTGTGAGTGACTGAATTGGTGTGTACATGGCTGTGTAAGTGGGTGTACTTGTGTGAATCTGTGAGTGGGTGCATGAGTGCCTCAGCGAGCCTGTGATTGGGTGCATGAATGTCTGAGTGGGACTGTGACTGGATGTGTGAGGGTCTGAGTGGGTTTTTGAGTCAGTGCATGAGTGTCTGAGTGGGTCTGTGAGTGGTTGTGTGAGTCTCTGAGTAGATCAGTGAGTGGGTGAGTGAATGTGTCAGTGTGTCACCCAGTGGCTGCATGACTCTCTGAGTGGACCTGTGAGTGGGTGTATGAGTCTGAGTTGGTCTGTTACTTTGTGCATTAGTTTCTGAGTTGATCTGTGAGTGGGTGAGTGAGTGTCTGAGTAGGTTTGTGAATGGGTGTATAAGTCTCTGAATGGGAATGCGAGTGGGTGTATGACCCTATGAGTGGGACTGTGACTGGATGTATGAGTGTCTTAGTGGGATCTATAAGTGACTGCATAAATCTGTATTCTCTGATTGGGTATGTGAATCTGTACATATAAGCTGTTAGCTCCCGCCAAGTTAAAGCAAACAGATATTGTCTGGGCTGTGCACCCTGGGCATAACAGGAGCCATCCCAGGGGAAGGCAGCCGCCAAGGCTTTGTTTCAGGAGGGGGACTGCACTGCCCCCTCCTTTCTTGTATTTGATATTTTGCTCCAGGGAGGTGGTGGTCCCTGGGGCTGGGGTGGGGTCCGCGGACCCCCTGCATTTAATTTAACAAAATCCCCAAGGATATAGTGGTCCCAGGGGCTTGGGGGTCCACTCTGCCCCACTATTCATTTTATTTAAATCCCCAGGGAGGAGGTGGTTCCTGGGGCATGAAAATGCCCACGGAGGGGGGCCACATGCACCCCCTCCATCAGATTAATAAACTTAGCATGCCCCTGGAACCTAGCCCACCCAGGGGCTTAATTAAGAACAATCCGGGAGACCGTGGTTGTTGGGTTTTTTTGCCACAAATTTTGCGAATTATCTGCAATTAAAAAATAATTGCCTTTTTGCTCTGGCTTGGGGGTCAGGGTATTCCTACCCTCCTCCCTTTTTTAATGTTTTTTTTGGAGGACTCGACTGAAGCCGAGTTCCAAGATGGCTGCCAATACTTCCTGGTTGAAGTGTTGGCAGGCAATCATAGCTCTGCAGTTCTCTGCATGAGCTCAGTATTATTCAAGAATTAGCCACAATTGCAGATATCCTAAATTGGATTTGCTTAAAATTCTCAACAATTACTAAATTAATTTACACCAAATTAGATCAAGTGCTTAACCAAATCTGTGTGTGTGTATATATATATATATATATATATATATATATATATATATATATATATATATATATATATATATATATATATATATATTCATTCAGTTTAAAGGGGTGCTGTAGTTAGGTGAAAATGTCAATTAAAACAAACAAACAAAATCACTGAAATTCACCAGTTATAGTTATCTCAACTAATTTTAACTTGCAGCTTTAAGTAACTATAACTCGACTTCGCCATGTACTGCTTATTAACTCCAATAATATCACTCATTACATGTTCTATAACACCATTGACAACATCACTGCACATCTGATATAGCATAATTTATGCGAAAACTTTGCATGGAGGGGGTGCAAATTAAAGTTACTTTGGACATGACATAGTTTCTTGAGATAAATATAAATGGTACATTTCAGTGATTCTCTTTCTATAAAAGAAGTTTTAACTGACATTGTCATTTTAACTATAACATTCCTTTAACCTTTGTTTTTCCAATGAATATATATATATATACATATATCTATTCACACACACTTATTCACAGAAAAAACAAAGTAACAAAGTAACTCTATAGTTAGGTGTTAAACGTAATTAAAGTCTTATGCTTAAAACCCCAAATAATAATTTTATCAGTTAAAATTTACAGAGCTAACTTTAAGTTTTGCTCCCCGCCATGCACTTTTAGGTTGTCATATATTAGTAGATTTGGACAGATTCTGTTGTATTTTAACCCCTTCATTATGACTCGAAGCACCTGTTTAAACTCAAATTTCTCAAAGGTGGCTGAATGGATTTACATCAAATCATGAAATGCAAACATTCTAAGTAATGTTTTAACACTTTTACCAAATTTGGTGTAATTCCATTCACCTGATTTTTCTGTATTGCTTTTCAAAATTTCCTATGGGAATTATCATGGTAAAATTGATGTTTTAGGATCTCCCTTTTTCTTGGCTCCCACTTGACACATCACCCTAACATTTTCCAAGAAAAAGCTGAGATGGATGAACATTTTTTGGGAAATGTTCATGAAGATTCCCCAAAAAGGTCCAAAGTTTTTTTTCATGTAGCTAGTAAATTATGTATAGTTATTAATTATGTACATATGTTCAAAACGAATGTGTAATTACAAATAAATCGAACTATTAAACATTTATTACCAAATAAATTAATTAAATTAAATCAACACATACCTTTTAACAAAATGTACTATTTATGAATTAAAAGTAAAATATCAGGGATGGTGTGAAATATTTTCCCTTAATGTTACCTATAAATCAGATGACTAAATTTAAATGAATCCATTATTTATTATGCATTTAGTTTGATGTGTTATTGTGCTGTGAATTTTTATTGGTATTATTTTAGTTTAGCAATAAATGATAAATTTTTAAATTTTATTTCCATTCACTTCATATATTAAAATATACTTTATATATTTTTAAGGCAGCTCTCTGCCTTGGCAGCTCTCCATCTGCAAAGTTACTAATAGTATCTTTAAATTCACAAATCTAATTAATACATTCAATTCAATAAGCCTCCCCTCCCACCCCCCGTCTGAAGTGATGGAGTCATGTAACTCTACACCTAGTTTTAAATCTACACTCAGAAATGGTACAAGTATGCACCACAGTGTGGAAGTAAATGCATGCAGGCGTAGACATTCACACTATATTTACCTCTAAATGTTCAGCATGTGTTTTGAATTGAGATTTACGTTACTTAAAATAAAGTCTACTCGGAGACCAAGTGACTCTAAATCTATGCCACATGTCAAACAGTGCTGATTTAACTTCTCCAGATAGCCAATAATTCACAACATACTGTACAATATTATTGGCCTTGAGAGTTGTTTGAAACAGGTCTACCAAAAAAGCTGAAAAAAGCTGAAACATTATCTTGCACTAAAAACGTTATGCTTTCAAGAAGAAGTTAAATAAATAGACAGAACAATGAAGCGATAGTTCACGTTTCCTTTTATAAGAAAACCGCAACAAATCTATAAAGTGAAGCAGAAACTATCATTACTGCTCCTGTATTTTAGTTTATCAGGGTGATATTTGCCAACTGAAAAACAGGGTTGTATATCGTATCATCATATGAATTTACACTATAAATATGATAGTTGATAATGTTTGGATATTGGAGAGTGTCCCACAAGTATCTTTGTTTCCCTAAAAAATGTAATCATTCTCTGTGATGACATTTAAGAACGCACAATTAATAATAAATTATAATGACATCACAAAGTTTCCCATTTAAGCCAGCAGTCCTTAATAAAAAATAAATCCCTGGTTGTCACAGTTGAAAGTATTTTCAGAAGAAATTTTGAAAATCAAAAAACCCCTATAAAACAATTGTTAGAAAATACAAAGATCACCCACGAAACAGCAATTCTTTGGCTGTACCTTACCTAATATTAGTTAGCCTTTTGTGCGGAAAAAGAAGGCGATTTTTGATAGGCTGTGCTCAAACCAGCCTTCCTTCCATGTCAGTCTGTGCTATATTTCTAATTTGTGGCCAGGCCCTTATAAGATTCAAAGGCAGTGCCAAGGGAACCCAGGTGGCCCAATACATTCTGGTTCATTTGCTAGTTCCCCAGTGCACATTATCCGCCAGAACACTTGTGGGTATCTGTCCAGAGAGGCATTAAAGTGGAATACAGACACTACATTTGTGTTTCTCCTAAACTGGTGAAGTCAAAGCTTGTTAGACAATTGGGAGACACCATCATTTAAGGAACTTCCTTCATTTCCTTAAGTTATTAACATTTTTGAGAAGCCAAAATACTTTGATACCTACAGTTTTGAAATGTAGTCATTATGTTAAGTGTGATTACAGTTTAAAGGACATTATTATATCTTGTACAGTAACTCAGCCTTCCAAGACCTTGTAACCTGTAGGTTACATAAAAAATGTCTCCATGCCACGCACACCTAGTGCTACCTTACTGGGATCTGTATTGCATGAAAATGACTATTTTTGGCATATTTATCCCCATTTTTTAATTTGATGCTGCTGTTTTTTACCTCTGTGCACTGGAACTCTGCTAACCATGCTCCAATGCATGTGCTTGGACCCTAATTGACTTATCTAATGCATCTACAAGTCCATAGTGTATGCTACCAAGTGTATTCAGGGCCTGTAAGTTAAATGCCACTAGTGGACTGCAGCATGTATTGTGCCACCACTAAAGTGAAAATGCAAAATATAAGTGCAGGCCAGCCACCAGTATCCTGACTGTGCAGGTGTAGACTGTAAATTAGACCTGTCAAAAAAACTCCTGAATAGGCCTAAACCATCCTTTTAAACATTAATAATTCACAGCTAAGTTACCCATAAGGGCCTAAAAGTATTCATTATGCAGGGTGCATGGTATGTAAAAGTAGGGCTTGTAAAGGTTTAAATTAAAAGGTCCTTACACTGAAAAGTCCTAAAATATATTTTCACTGTAGCAGGGTTATCTCGTCCACAGGAAAACACTGGGAGTTCATGTTAAAATTAAATCATGCTATCTCCACGTAGGAACCAGGTAAAATGTTAATTTTTTTACTTTTTTAAATATTTATTACAAACCTAATTCATCAAAAAACTTTATTTGGTTATTTGCACAAACCCACCAAAGGATACACAAGATAAAACATGTCTATTTACAACTTAAAAAGAGTGTAAACACAAATCCATATTTAATTGCTATTAAAAGAGAAATATAAAAATGACCAGCCAAGCATGCACCAAAATGTATTGAATGAGAGCTGTAAGGCATGCTTCCTACTATAAACCGTATAGTATGCAAGACCCAAAAGGATAAGGGGAAAAAAATCCAGCAATCCTCAATACATAAAGTGCATATTTGACATGTAAACAATTTATATTACGGTGCAATCAGCGATAAAAGCTTCTGTCCGATTGTCCAGAAGGCAAATAAAAAGTGTCTGACAGCAAAAACTATTGGCTCAGAAACATCCGCTTTTAGGATTCTATACACAATCTGATGCTGCCTAGCTCCTAAATTGAGGCAGATTGGTTTTATCCACCTCCTGCGTAACTGATGGTATCTAGGACAAATAAAATAAAACGTGTTCTTCAGTTTCCTTAACATTAGTGCAGGCAGGACAAGAATCTATTTGTAAGCCAACCTTCTGCTTTCTAGGAAATTTGAAGAGCAAATTTCCGTATCTGAATCTAACAAATAAGCTTTTTGCGAGGGGGGGGGGGGGGGGGGGGGTGAAATTTGGTCTAAAAAAGGTTTGAATTGCGGACATGATTTTTTCGCTAAGAATTTGGATGGTAGCGGACCACTAGACAAATTACTAGTGTAGTCATCTCACACCACCTCCCACTGACTTTCAATCTCAATAGATCCTCTCTTGTAGCCCTATCTGTATGTTCCCACAAATCCATCATGCTCATTTGCTTGCACCAATTTGCTTAAACCATGGTAGTTTTTATGCACCATTGATCTTCATAACCTCCCACAGAGAGTTCCGATATTCAGTAAGTTGGGGATTATCCATAGGCACACCCAGTAGGTTAGGGGTTTCAGAGCAGCCAGATCACCAATTCTCTTTAACTCAAGGTCAAGAAAAGGGGAATTAGAGGAGTTGTGATAGGTGCCGAAATAAGGGACCTAACAAAGATGTTTTCACAAGCCGTTAGCTTATTAATAGTGGTGTAGCCCCACATCTCAGCTCCATACAAGGCTCCACTTTGAGCTTTTGCACAATAAATTTCCAGGGCTGGGGAGAGGGGATGGGTATAGGATTGTTTATGAAATCTTAGTATGGATTTGGATCTCTGGTATAGAGTTAGTTAACTCTTATTTAACTGATATTCCCATTTAAGTAACTCATTCAGTCCTATGCCTAGGTCGTCAAAATGTTTTGCCCATAATCTCCCGTATACCACCACGTACTTTTCCCACCATGTATTTAGTCCTAGAGGTGTTAAGTTATAATCTCCTGTCTCTACAAAATTCTAGAAATCCGTCCATAAGTATTTGCAGGCCCATGGGTGTTTTAGATAATAGTAGGGAGTCATCTGCAAAGAGCAGAATAGGGACTTTCTCGCCATTCAGGGAGGGTGCATTATTCCTACAAGCCATTAAGTGACTCGTCACATGATTTATAAACAGGGAAAACAGCGTAGGGGCGACAACGCACCCCTGTCGCACCCCTCGCTGTATCGGTATCTTCTCTGTTAGTTCGCCATTCTTCCCCCACATAACATCGGTGTAATTATCCATTTGGAGGCGGGATATCACTGCACCAAATCCGCAGGAGCACCTAGATTGAGCATGATCTTCCAGAGCAAGTCACGTGGTACTAGATCAAACGCTGCTTGCAGAACCATGAATGCTACATAAAGCTTCTGTTTCCTGAGTAGCAAACCCAGTTCCTTAGTAACATTGGATTTGTGACAACTATTTTAGAAACATTTATTTTTTAAAGTTACATTTTGCCCGTCTAACGCCTCTAGAAGCCCATTTGACTGAGCTTCCAACCGTCACCCAGTAACTGAATAACTCCTTAATTAAGTGTGAAGTGGCTCCAAGAGTTGAGACAACGTGCTGGAGTGTGGGAAGGTATCCTGTTCCTTTGAAATGATCACCATCTGGCAATGCCCAAGAACTTAATGATCTTTAAAGAGGCTTGCCCTTTTAAAGGCAGATGTAGCTCTCTCCTGGGTCTTTCTTCTTTATTGCCTTTCTATCCAGCCAGGCACCAATCCCAGTGGTGGAAGCTCTGCCCCCGAACTGGTTTTGAGTGACCACAGGGGGGGGCTTGCTCATTTCCATGGAAACTCCTCTAGGATGGGCACAAAAGTTCTCTACACAGGGCAAGAACGTTTCTGATATATTGTTTTTAGATGCACTGTGAGATTGTTTGCTGTAGGGCACACTGTAAATGCTGTAAAAGTGGCAGGGTTACCCCTGCAAAAGTGGTGGGGTTATCCCTTGGAACCTTTCACTATTGGTCAGGACGGGGCCAGGAGTCACTCCCATGCTCAGCCTGGTGCCAGGCATAAATGTGGCACCCCTGAGCACTCTCTCCAGCATACTGCTGAGCATGTGGAAGACAGTAGAATTACTTCACCTGCTGATATGACCTATAAGGAGAAGTCTAAGGGATGGGTCTGCTTCCACTTTTAACCAGGACAAAGACGTGGACTCTAATGGTCAGTTGGCTGACTTCCTGGTAAGCTACAGGGATGCAAAAACTGCAAGAAGCCCACTTTCCTTTGAAGAGCCCAGCTGACCAATTTCAGCTGAACCTTGCCCTGGACCCTGCTAGCAGCTTCTGTTGGAGTGAGTTCTGTTCTGGAAATCCTGGAACCCTTGGATAGTGTCAAAGTGCACTCCTCTTGTCTAAACCTGAAACCTTGGACTAAGAAACTTTTAAAGACATTTTGCATGAAGAAACAACAGAAGAACAGAATCAGCCTGCCAAGGCAATCCGCCAAGGGTGCATCGCCAGTGAGCCTGACTTCGCCGTAGCTCTTGTTACATTCTTCTCTGCAACAGCAAATTTGATTTGATGATCCCAAGACTGACCAGCATCTTAAGATGTCAAACCCTTTTTGGCTACTGCCTGAAGCCTTGTCCCACTGAAGGACTCTGATTCCCTGAAAGGAGGGTTATTCTAAAGTTGGACATGTTCACTGGGCCCAATCCTGAGCAGCGTACAATCAACTTAGATGACTTCCTGGGCATGAACTCTAAATGTTTAACACTCTGAGCTCTTCCCACCTTTGCTGATTGCTTTACTGAGACCTTATCCTTGTTCAGCCCATCAACAATGAGCCCGTCTTCGGAAAAAGATGCAGCTTTGCCACACTGCGGACTCTACCTGCTTGAAACATTTCAAGTGTGAAGGCATCTTTCCCAACCGGAATCAACCTAATCTTAATATCTGACCCACGATCAATCGCGGTAAGCCTCAAACCTTACCCTTGTCTCAGTCTAGTGCGACCAGTTGCCCTTGGTTGGCACTTTGCGCTTTTTAGTGTTATTGTTATTTAAAATTATAACAATTCTTATGTTTTGTTCCTCGGATTGGATTATTGTCATTTTGGTGTCATTTTGTTCATTAAAATATTCTCTAGTTTTATAAATTGGAAGGGAAATTTTAGTTGAATGTTTTTTCAATATTTTAACTGAAGTTGGTACTTCTAAATGCTTTACATTTTCTTACGGTAAGACTGTCTGCTATGTGCCACAGCTAATGAGGGTAGAGCTCAGGTTAAAATTACTGAAACCTTTGTTAGATCTAACAAGAACAGTGCCATTATTACTTGTGGTGGAGTCCCATCCACCTAAACTATAATACAGAGTCTCACACTAGGGACTAATAGGTAAGTTAAATATCCCAAACAGTACTATGCCAATTTCATCATGTTGAAAGGGGGAGCACCCACACTTTCCCACAGGTTAGCAGAGGAGAAGAGAACAGCCAGCTAAAATATTCAAGACACAAATGTATGGGTAGACCCCTCAAAATACAATAATTTCCAACACCACTTTATTATGCTAATGGACCTAAAAAATATAGGGTTTTAAGTTCTGTACATTGTTCTTTGTATATAAAATTTATATTTACCCCCCCAACACACGCACACATACATGGTGTTCTCCTTAAACCAATATTGCTTGAGATACAGGTATGTGCTTTCTGATTTTTAACTATCCTGCGACTTATCTTCTAAATAAATTGTTGTGGATATCTAATTTGTGGCTTTCACTACGTTAATTTGAGAGCCCCCCTATTCAATCAATTACATTGTGCACAAGAACAGCAGCACAATGCTCCCTGATGGAAATCAATGTCAAACAATATGTAATAGTATTAGTAGTATGACATACGGATAATACAGAATTGAACTGCTATCCTAATTTGATGGGGAAGGAACTTCAGGCACAAATGGGTGAGTCTGCACATGCCTCTAAAATGACTGAAGATGAACATTCAGGAATATCCTCTTCTTTCACCCTGCCTACAAACAATTAATACTTTTGAAGTAAAGACACTGTTGACCTGGCCTAGCTAGACCTAGAGAAAACCAAAAATGATTCTGTCTTCAGGATTAATTCATTCGCGGCAAAAGATGATTGACGTATCTGGTTTTCTAATTTATATGACACACCTGTTCCCGGATAATAAAATAGTTTAGTACTATTGTAAAATGAGGGTGGATTTCCACGTTCTCTTCTGTTAGAATAACTAGAAGCCATTATATATGAGCAACCTTCAGCGGATCTATGTAATCAAAAACCTAGGATGAGTGGAACCAGTCCTTCCAGGGAAAGGCATTCTTATCTTGCGGATCTCTCAAAAAGGTTATTTATCAGAGCAGTACTTCACTTTTTATATCATCAAATATGTTATTTTGAGAGAGGAGCAATTATTCCTTTGTTTTTTTAATCTATTGGCAGTTTTTGATTCCATAGATACTTCACTTTGTTTTTGGAAAGCTTTATTATTAAGGGAAACGAATGTTGCCACTGTGAATCTAATTAAATATTTTCACCAGGTTTTTACACGAGTTTAATTCACCTTAGAAGGGAAGACAATGCATCCTTTTCTAAAAACTCTGGTTGGTGGGCATGTGTGTATTTTGGCATCACTCATTTTTTATTTACTTCTAAATGATCTTCCTAAAGGTCTAACCTAAAACTTTCATGCCTTTTTGGGATGTTGTAAAAAAAAAGTGGTCAGCATAATGCGTTTAAGACAAAGGTTGCCGCAGTGGTGTCATCACATAGGATGAATAGGACATTTTTTAGTGATGAAGTTGACTTAGTGGCAGTGTGCTCTCTTAGAGGAGGACCAAGCTATAGTAATCTCTGGTGCCGTTTATGGGGCAGACGTCTGTGTCACTGTGATTTGTAAAATGTTAGTCTTCAGTCACAGCTGAAAACTATTGACTTTGGGGGTTGGAACACCTGTGAATATCTTGAAACTGGAAAAAATGTCTAATTTTTTTTTACTGAAAATATATTTCCACACATAAAGGGAATCTTAGATACATTTGCCTGTGGATTCATCAAGCAGAGAGTGTATTTTTAGTCATCTGACATAAGGTCTGTCCTGTAGATAAAGTCTTATGCCTCCTCTGTTTCGACTATATTAAAAAAATGTCTGAGGACCTTAACCTGCACTATATGTCAGAATTGCCAGATTGCTTTTCAGTTGAGGATAAATTTTCCTGAATCTGGTTTACTTGAAACACTTGAAATGGGAGACTTTACGGCAAAGTGGCAAAGCTGCATTTGCAAAGTGTTTTTTAGGAGTTAAAACTGTGGTGCTTTGAATAGAAAGGTAATTAACTTCATTCCTACAATTTGAGGAGGTTTATGCACAGTTTATATTAGAAACCGTTTCTTTGGCAGGTCAGGAATCATGCTGGTCGTCAAACAATGCTCGGATATCCTGAAAGTGTGCAACAAAGGTTGATTCCCGATTTTCATCGTATATCAGTGAGGACTTTTTTAACCCCTTGCGTGCTGCGTCGGCCGTTGGCTGACGGGAGCACGACCTCGCTAGTGCTGGCGTCGGCCAACGGCGACCTGGCCCTGCCCATTTTGCGGAAGTGCTGCACTGCAGCGAAATCGTGGCCGCGGCAAAGGGGTTAAGCAGCTTTCCTGTTTTTGCGTAATGTGCAAAACCTTTTAAATCGAGATCATGTTGCATAATGGGCCTGATTATAATGGCGGTTGGAATTTCGTCTGACCGCCATCCTGTAGGGAATGGGACCGCCCGACCAGCTGTCGGTAGTCCCGTTACCGGTATGATGATCTGACCGCCTTGAAGGCAGTTGAAAAGTATATATTGTGTATTGTGGCGTGTGGTGCGGGCTGCAGCACATGCCGCAATAAAAAAAAACACATTTAGCATATCCCTGCAATATATGGCAGGCACCATGCAGTGCTTGCCGGAAGGTGCAGGGATATGTCGCCCCCGAGGCCCATACCAGAGGGCCAGGAGGTAGGAAGGCCCACTATGGGCCCCCACGTCACTTTCCGCCTGCCTTTTCATGGCAGGCTAACCGCCATGAAACGGCCAGCGGAATGGGACATTGTAATCCCCATGGCAGTGCCTGAACAAAGCACCACCATTGTTGTAGGGATTGCAGTCCCTCCGATGGTCCGTGATCTGTGGCGGTCGGTCTCTCCATCCGCCTACCATCTGCCTGCCATTAAAATACTGCGGACAGTCAATCAGGGTCTGATGGCGGGGGGACCACCACCGACAGTCTGACGGGGGCGGTCCCTCCGGCATCATAATGAGGCCCAATGTTCTGGAGAGCCTGGGGTTGCAGAAGGATAAATGGATTTTAACATTCTGAATTGTTTTTTTATCATTGTTCGTGTACTGTGTTTTCATCAGCTGGATTTGAGTTTTTCATTTTTGTTTTCTTAAATTCAGTAAATGATTTAATATTTTTTTAATTCCAATTGTATTAAGTTTTCTCTGTGGAGTAATTTAATAGCAATATTTGCTCATTTAAGATTTTGTGTTATTTAAGTTAACGCTAACTGCTTTTTGAATTTTTGGGGAAAAATTGTTTCAAAAAATGTGTCTGTCTTTTTTGCGATCTATAAATAGGCGTTTTGACAAATCAGCAGAAAAATGGCAGCACTTTCACTATGACTTAAAGAGCTTTACCCAGTGGTTAACTGAAGCGGAGGGAAATTTAGCAAGTATGAAGAGTGATACTGTAACCATGGACCTGGCAAAATACAGAAAGAATCTCAAGGTAAGGGATTGTTGAAATTATTGCGTCCTGTTTACGGGCGTGGAGCTGAGGGAGTGGATGAATTTTAGAAACATTACTTGATGATTTGCCATTTAGCTTGAGCGTCTTGTGCAAGATATAGAAGCTATGTTTTATGTACTGCAAGAACCATCTGATAACACATTTGCAATTAACGGTGTACAATATTGAAAACGAAATTGCTACTTATCTAGTGATTTGCATTTCAGGATGCCCACAGGGGGATATTTCGAAATTAAAATTCTTAAATTATTGTTTTAAAATGTAATGTTAAGTGCTTTTATGAATCAATTTGTCTCACGTTGCTTAAATGTGCAATGCCATGGAGAGAAAACAGCATTTAGTATTTCAAAGACGTGGCAAGTGTTCTACTGATTTGTATTTTGAGTTGATGTGTTCTAGTGACTTCACTTTGGTGAAATTATGAGATATGTTAGAAATGCTGTCTAGTGAGGTCAAGTGAAGAATTGATGCCTGCTGTTGTTCTCTAGAAGGCATGGTACCGCTTGTGATGCTCATTATCTCACGATGCAGCAACTCCCAGTAACTGTCTGTGAAGTGATTTCTTTAAAGGGCGTGCTTCTTTTTGTAAAAAAAAATATGACTTTTGTTGTTTTTCTGATTTCGAGTTAAACTGAGTTTAATATGTCACAAAGAAGTTTCAAGGATATTTTACGTTGCATGTTGACGAACCTCTCGAATAGGTGTACTCATTACAGGGTGTTTAATTTCCTAATAACAATAATTGAAGCCTTTTTGACAATATTGAATAATGAAAATGATAAACAGAAATGTTGGCATGTTAATAGTGAAATGTGAAAAATACAATTTTAGATCTGTAAAAATGTATTAATGTTGAGGAGTATCTTCGGTATAATCAATTAGCAACAGGATCTGGTTGAGATTGGCCACAATCGTCAACAAGAATGATTACAATGGAAATGCAATGGGGAATTAAAAGACGATTAAAATAAGACATATTTCACACAACTATCTCGATTATTTTTTAAACAACTCCCTTTGACAGTTCATTAGAGGACACATTTTAAAGAATTTTTAGTGTATCGGTAACTTGAAAAAATACTTTGAAGAGTAGTTTTGCACTAGAATGTCAGCAGAACCGGGGCTTATCAATACTGAAAATGCACGAGGCAAGCTTCCTTCTAGGGCGTGCAGCAGCATCTGGCTCCTCTAATGATGCACAAACCTCATATGCTGGATTTCGGGCCCCTTCACTAAACACAGTTTAGGTACACACTGAAAAGGGAAACGGTAGCTCACGTCATGGGAACAACAAGAGCAGTACACCACAGTCAAACATAATCCATATTCCACAACTATGCCAGACGCTGGAAAATACAACATTTCTACGATTTGTGACTTGAACGTGTGCTTGTTTGTTTCTTCTCAGGACTTAACTGCCTTGGTACACCTGTCTGTCCATTGGTACCGTTCGCTGTAGCACAAATGAAAGTTAGGATCCTTCCTCCACTAGAAAACAGATCAATCTTTGAACGTTAGTGCCTAGGCACATCTTTACATACTAGTGTAATTGAGACAAAACTTAGGCAACTTTGTTAGCTGAAGCAAATGCTTCTCAGTCAACACAAACACTAAAATGTAAACAATATATTCACGTGACAATCAACATAGAACTGTACTGTGTGCTGATGTATGTTTAGTGAAAGATTTGCACCTGAGGACCATTTCTTAATGTTCCTTTATGATTCGTAGAGTAATTGATTATGCCCTTTAAGGAGTGCATTTTTGGGTGATGGAAGGGGTGGACCTGAATTAATATTGGCGATGAAGACTATGAGTGTGTATTTTCACTACTGCTTTCTTTTTGCTGTAACTGGTAATGCAGCCTTTCCACGCAATCAATGAGAATATTTGTGCATAATTCTTTTTGGTCACAGTTTGTGGTGGACACGTACTTAATCAGCATGCCTTGTGTTGTGCCTTGACAGACACATCTTTGTGATCTTTGGAAGAGGTGGTTCTAATGATGATCTGAGCTGCCAAGTTAAAGTATACAGGTGGTGTAAAACTGAAACAATGTTTGCTGCAAGAGTGAGCGATCCACGTTCATTTCACTGGTCCTTTTCTCTGCTGACTTAAACACTCTGGAATCAGCCCTCAGTTGTGTATTTGCGCGAACTCTATGATTACTGCCTCTCTTCCAAGGCCTTTAGAACTCTGCAACTGATATTGCCCTCCAACTCTCATTCTCGAATGCTTTCATATAGCCTTAGAGCCCGCCGCAGCTTGCCCTACCATCCATTAAAGGCCGCTCCAGAGTTAAAGGCCCCAGCCGAAGGCAAAGGGCTTTAACAAGGGAGTAGGTCTTTAATGGCTGGTAGAGCCTGCTACGAAGGGCTCTAAGGCTATTGGAACAATCACCCCCTAGAGGGCAGACTGTTAGAATTTTTAAAACACAGGTCTCACTAAGCCCAAGGGAATTGAAATCCCCTTGGGCTCTGTGATGTCTTTTGTTTATAGCATCAGCTGCGAACAAACATTGGAATGGTGGAACTCCGGGCTTCTACTGCCATTAACAGCCCGGAACACTCCATTGTCTCCAAGATTCCGTTGTTCTCATTTGTCTTCAGGCCTCTCTAGCTCCTAGAAAATAAAGGGCCTTAACTCACTAACAGGTATTGTAAAGTTTCAGGACCAATTTAAATATTCCCTCCCACATCATCTTTATTAATTCCTTTATGTGATGATATTTGGAGACCAGCTCACTTTTAGAAGCAGCACCACCGCACAAGAGAGCTTTTGTTGAAACCCAAGTCCCGGCAGGGTTTATGTGCCACACTTGGTCCTGGAGTACAATGGAACAAATTGGGGAGAGGATGTGGCCTGGCGGCTAAGGCAGTCGATCTCAAATCTGGGGAACCAGGGTTTAGTCTCAGCATTGACACTCATGATCTTGTGATTCTGGGTAAATCACTTAATCTCTCGGTGCCTAACAGAAATGAATGTGCCCTTGTGTAACGCAACTGGTGCTCATGTAAAGCGCCCTGACACCTGATACCTTTGGGTCAAGTTTGTGCTATATAAAACTCCAGAAAAAAATGATATATGAGCAAGATTAGTCGTCTAATGCTTCCCCAGTGCAAGCAGATGGTGGGTGCTATTAGTGCTTTGCAAACTGCTGAAGCACTCACATTCGGTACATTAATTTAATTTAAAAAAGCATTGAAACTCTACTAATATAGGAAACCAAATAAATGTGTTTAGAAATTGTATGTCAATATTCAACACCATGCATTCAGGCATCTACTTGTAGGTTTTGTAAGGATTAAAACTATTTGCTGCTCTTGACAAGGTCACTCATGTACATATGGATGTGAAGCTTCAGAGTAAGTCACTGGGTTATCAGCAACCCTTCCGAATATTCTCAATTTTACTGGGGTTTGGGTCGCATGTAAGTCATGAAATACCCCTTTTTGAAAGTGCTGGTGTTCTGTATTAAATAAGTAGCCTAGGGCCACTTCTGTAATTTAGATATATATCGATTCTGCAATGCAAATGAACACCATTGTATGGCTACCCTAATTCATGTTATAGTGGAAGTATGAAAACACGACTGATCGCATGCTTTATCTGTATCCTTTTGTAAGACAATATAGTCTTCTAGACGTGAGACCTCTGGAAATGTTCTGTGTATGGACATTTCTTCGTACCAATGGCAGATTTCTTAACCAAGTCTTGTTCATTTAACATGAAGATTCAATTAAGCATATGGAATTGAAACAGAAATTAGCTGATCGAATAGTAGACATTCAGGGTCAGATTTATCTGTGTTGCATTGCGCTTGTGTCACACACAGTGACTCAAGGGCAAAGCAACACTAACGTCAGATTTACCAAGCAACGCAAGGCCACCGTATGGTTTGTAAATATGCTTGGTAAATCTGGAGGTATGCAAGGAAGCGCAAGTTGCTGCCTTGTATTACTGTTCCCCAGGGAAGTGGTCCATGGGTGGAAAGTGGGTGTTCCCTAGCATCCACCGGTGGATTTGGGCTCATTTCCAGATTTGCCATTAGTGGTAGACCAGGGAATGCATCAAAATACTATGCCTACCCAGAAGAGGCGTAACAAGGAAAATATATTTATTTCATCAACTTTTTTCCTCTTTCTACATGTGCTGCATTCTGCAGCACACATTCAAAGAGGAAAAAGCCTCAGAGGATTCTATTTTGTGCGGGAAGGTATCCCTTCCTGTGCCCGAAAATTATCCTGCCTACCATGTAGGCGCCCTTGACCTATGGTGCAAGAATGCCTGCTTTGGAGCAAGGCAGCACATTGTGCGCAAGTGCAAGGAAAGGTCAGGAACGCACCATTTAATATTAAATATGGCGCAACTGCGAAAGGATGAGTTAGGAGCGGCTTGGGTATTAAAAGTCCTATGTTGTATCTTGGTGTGTTACTTGACAAATACATAACCACAACATCAGTAACTCTTGCCTTGGAGTTGGATACATTCACTTGACTTCCTAAAATCTGTTTTCCTGCTGCATATTCATTAACTGTTCAAAGTACATTAAAGTCCTTTGACCTATCAATTTAGAATTCATATTCAAAATAACTCCTGCTTTTATATGGACATCACAGGACAAATTAGCAAAATATGTTATACTTTCTTTAATTGAAAAATGTCTGCTTTAGCCCAACTTATTCACCAGCTCATAATTCTTCTGACATACCAAACTAGGCAAAAATAGATTTCGTTTGGAAAATATCAATCGGAAACAACACTATCCATGAATATATCTGGATAACATTCCCACTAGGGATACCGCCCAGCCTGTTTGCAAGTTTTATCGGATGTGGGAACACAAGCACAGTTTATACAATCCTCTGTTATGGACACTCTGTCCTGACTTTAGCTAAAAAAAAGTCTCTCTGATTAACAGAAACTTCACATAAAACAAGAGAAAATTGCAGAATTAAAAAAAATGCATGTACCATTTGTTAAGAGTCCTACAGTGGATCGCTTTGAAAGACAGAAACACATCGAAGACTGGAGGTCGAGCGTATAAAGACATTCAGTTAAAGCCTCCTTTCTACTTACCAAACATGTTGTCTTGGAGACCAAAAAGGACACAGAAACAAGGACTCACTTTTTTGCACCCAAACATACTTTAGAATTATTGATATTGCTAAAGACGCTTGTGCAGCCCCTTCTGTGATACAGATCGCATAAGTGCACAAGTAGAGAAGTACATTCTCAAAGGGGCAGTACCTTATTTGCAAGGAGTATGAATGAATAAACACTTTGCCTCTGAGCCCATGCTATATTATAGATGTGGGTGTAAAGGCCCCCCACTTGGAAGGAGGGAAAAGGGGTACTATTGAACTCCTGGCATCACCCGGCCGGTGTATGCCGTCACTCCATACATTGCCCATCAGGAAGAACTCTGTCCTTCCTTTAAAATGCAGGTTGGTTTGCTGACTGAAAAGTGAAAGGTAGCCTTGGGCTCAGTCTGCCTTTATTTATTTATTACAAGCATTTATTGAGTGCACAGCTACCTCCAATCGAGATGTCCTGGCGCTAAGGCTGCAGAGAAAGTGCATTGGCAGAGGAGACGGGCTAGGTGTAGTTGAACAGCAAGGTCTTCAACGATTTCCTAAAAGCGGATTCTGGTGCCTTTTACTGATGTGCTGTCCCCTAGGACTGGCATGACTTTGCAGCACTGCTTGCTTTTGTAAAACAATAAGTGCTGGGGCCCTCTTCAGGAGGCCACCGCAGTGTGCTCCACTCACTGCCACTGTACTTAGACAACTACTAACCATGACATTGCTACAAATCGACAATTCAGACTGTTCGAGGTCGCCAAAGCTTTAAGAAGGGCTTCGGTGGCAGGTACTAATTGTTTTTCATGTGTGTTAATTAAAAAAACAACAGTTTTCCGCTCGCCTTTAAATTGCAAAAACAGCACCACCATGTGGCAGCTGTCATAAGTGCAGGTTCTGGCAATTAAGTGCCGGTGCTGAGCACCGGAAACCACTTGTTCAAATTAAGCACTGGTTTGCTGCTGCCCTGAGGCAGTGCATTCAATGTGATTATGTGCTCTTGCCAGGTCTGCGTATGGTGCAGCCTGTTAAAAGTGTGCTGCAGCGCAAATCAGGGCAGTGCATCTGTCTATGATATGGACCCAAAGCTTCAAGAAACCATTAAATAAATAAAGACCAGAAGCATAGCACACTTTTTCTTTCAGTTGCTCTTGTCAGGAAGCAGCACACAGGATCTGCGACCTAAGGGTACAGTCAACTGTTAAAACAGAGGACAGAAAGCCTTATCACCCTCCTGCAGTGCTTCACTATGTCAAGTAAAAATCCAAAAGAAAAACGCAGATTCCAGCTCCATACACCCTTACCAAGTCAGTTATTTGTAACGATTCTCTCATATTAAAAAGGCAGAACCTTCTTACCAGCCTGAACTCTGAAATAGCTTGTCTCAACTGATTTGGATTTCTTCTCTGAATGGTGACCACTGATTAACCTGTTTTATCTACCTCGAAAAGAATACTATGAAATGTGTTGCCTCGAAACAGCATTTACTGCTGCAAAAAGAAGTGAAACTAAACAATTCATTTGAGTCACACAAGCAGTTTATTTAATCCAGCCCCATGTTTTTTTAAACAAAGGCAAGACCATAATCAGCATGTTGATAAATAATTCCTATTGGTTCTTGTATTTCCTAGGAGGGCTTGTTCAAAGGAGCTTAGATTGAAAAGATCATGAAAATCATCTTCTTTTAACCCTTTGCATGCTGATGACGGCCCTCATCCGTCATGCACTACGGCACTCGTGTGCTGATGACGGCTGGGGGCCGTCATAAACCCGCCCACTCGCGATTTTGCCGCACAGGCGCAGAATCGCGGCAGCATGCATGGGGTTAAAGCCCAGACTCAGAGAGGAGTAATTCATGGGATAACGTGTTGAATTTTTGATAAATGAAGCAGATTTTAAGGTATTACTCAAACATGATCAGATAAGGGAGTGGGATGCACACCAAAGTTTATAATTAAATGTAGTCACAATTGTTCGTTAAGTGCGTGCAAACTGGTGTAGTGCCATGCCCAATAGGCACTGTAATTGACAACAAAATGGAACTGGGGCGTCATTACACCCCAACCAATTGCACAGCTGAATTGCGCCGCTTTGGCGATAATATTCCTTCATGATAGTCCTTGTATTCCTTGTTTTTCATCTTGTTCAGTCTCAAATTTTACTTCTACCACTTTCTGGGTTCACACACAGAGTGTTAAATGCCATTTTTGTATTTTCTAATGTTCCCCCTGTGTCCGTCCGGACCTCTTGAAAGAACACGGCTGTTTATTGTTTTTAGTGACCCCAGACGAAGGGCGTTTGGCCTGAAATGCATTGGGTTTTTATTGAATAAAATGCTGTCCAAGATGAATCTTTGCTTCAGCCGTTTTCTTTCAAGAGGTCCGGACTGACACAGGGGGAACATTAGAAAATACGAAAATTACTCAAACATGGTCAGGTACAAAGATCAGATATAGAAGAGTGTTTCAATCAGCAGGATCGGAGCAGTATTGATAAGATTGCCCAGTCAGTTAAATTTTTCCTGTGTGTAACCAAATGTTTAAAGGTTTGGATATGAATGGTGCTGAATAAGCCTTCTAGTATTTCAAATGCTACAAACTATGGTCCTTAAATTGGGTAATAGCTTTGTGTGACAATTGTGGAGACAGTGAGTGATTAAAAGAATATTATCATGGATACTTACTGTCAATTTGTCAAATTGATCTAGCAAGAATATAAAATGATGGAGCCTTTTGACATCTTTCATGATTTCGTTTTAAGTATGGCTTTTTAGGCTTGCATTCTATCACTAACTATAAGAGGAGCACAGAGATTTCATAAAAAATGATGCAAAAAGAGATCCCAGATCAGAGGACTGTTTATACAGAGGGAAGTTCAGAAGGTGCTTTAAAGTTTTTTATTGCTGATGATTCTTGGACTCCATTGTTCCAAATAATTTCTATGTTATTCAAACCTAGAATATGTTCAGCTTCTGTGCGGATGGGATAAAATAACAAAACATATTTCGGTAGCCTTTGCCAATGACTTTAATCAGAAGTACTCGAGGTGTCTGATGCCATTAATGCTTCTACTTTTCCATTTGTGAACCAATCCACCAATGACCTTTGTCATTGACTACTCTTCCAGCACTTAGACCTGCAAGCAGTTGTTCGATTGAGTAGCCTAACCAGGAAAAATGGCATTGGATTTGAGCATTCCAACTGGACTTCATAAATGTATATGTCTTCTTTTTTTTTGGTCCAGTAACCAGACTTCCCATAGTTACTACTGGGATGGACTTCGGACTCAACTCAACAATGCCAATCTCGCTATATATAGCTGAAAACGTCTCCCCAAATTGATGTGACCCAATGGCCCTACAAGACGTGAAGCGGCTTTCAAGCCTCTGACCCCACAAAAAATATCCATTGTATAATGCACAAAAACTTCAAGAGTAAAGCTAAACAGTGGCTGCAAAGAGCCCTCTCTGCCAACCAAAAATCAACCTCATATCCCCAGAACGTGTTGCATCGTTACTAACAAATGCTCACTCCTCCTTATGGTGAGATATTTAGGAAATTCATCTTTCCAACCCACTAATTAATTTCTATAGAAATATGGATGATCCAGAGTGGCTGGAAATATTTTAGCTTGTACATGTTTGGTAGGATTTGAAGCCAATACGATTCAAAAGGCCTTCAGGCATCACCAACAATGGCGATGCTAATATTATTGTCCTTCTGTTCCCTACATATGTGGGAAGGAGAACAAAGATTGCTATGCTGGATAACGACGTTTTCCCCCCGCCCCCCTGTCTCCCAGCACCACTGTTCAAATACATACTTTACTACTTTGGCAACTAATAAAGTCATTTGAGGGAATTAAACACCTCTCTGAACTGTTCTTCAACACACCCTTTAAATATTTCTAACAATATAGATCCTATTAAAAAAAAATCCTCAGATACAATTACATAGTGTGCGCACAACGTGATACTCTCTCTCTCACCACTTCCCATCCAAGATCCTTCACTGCCCTGGCCCGCTGGCTTGTCCAAATATGGTGCTAATCCCCAAGGAATCAACAGACAAGTTATTAGTGTTCAGGGCGAAGAATTCATTCAAACCCAGCGACCCAGCGACGGCTCGTGGAGGGAGTTACGGTGGGGCAGGAGGGTGGGGAGGGGGAGGGGCAGGGTGGAGGTTGCTAAAAACCGGCATATGGATAATTGCAGGTAAGTAAACAATTTAATTAATAAAACGAATTTCGTAGCTCGCACTGCATTGCATTTTGCGATGCAAGGCGCACTACGAAATTCGTTTTATTAATTAAATTGTTTACTTACCTGCAATTATCCATATGCCGGTTTTTAGCAACCTCCACCCTGCCCCTCCCCCTCCCCACCCTCCTGCCCCACCGTAACTCCCTCCACGAGCCGTCGCTGTTCAAACCAATACATGAAAATTCTCCACCATCTTCTATGAGAGTACCAATATCCTACTTGGATATATATATATATATATATATTCCAGCCGAGTTTTTGGCGTTAAGCTGTATTGGCCCCTTGCAGCGGCGGGCTTTGGACGGGATCGCCAGTCCTAAAATACTCCAACTTTTCGTCCAAGTTACAAAGAACGACGTCCAAGCCTCAGTTGTATGTCAAACTGGATTTATTTTCAGTTTGACATACAACTGAGGCTTGGAATATATATATATATATATATATATATATATATATATATATAGATGATTACACATAGCATCACACCACTCTGTATCCTATTTTGGATATATTTATGATTATACATGGCATCACAATCTCCCGTCAGTATCCTGGTAAGGCAGTAAGGATTTAAGAATCACTTTACAGTTAATCATAGTATCAAGTTGACCATACACTTGACCGCTCCACTGCGCACGTTGCGCCGTCCGCCCCCAATGCGCTACAGCAAACAATTACAAATTGTAGAAAATTACATCTTGAAATCCAGTACACTGCATAGCGCATCGGCCCACTGGGGATATCTGAACATAGGCCTCCTACCCAAGATTGACCTCAGTCCATAAGTGGCAGGTTAGGGCAGTAGAGTTGAGGACCACTGTCAGGCCAGTCCCTCCTCCCCACCAATCTAAAGCACACTGCAATTTTTCCCCCTCCTGGGGGGTCCATTCAGGCACTGAACCACCGGGGTTGTGTCGGCCCTTTTCTTGTTAACTGTCAGCGCTCTACCACAGGGTGACCACCTCCCCGGCACACTCGCCCTCCCCCCGCCTGACGCTGACTGTGCTCCAGAATGGCACCCAGTACCGTCTGAAGAAACAACTGCAACCCTTTGGTCGACAGACAGACCCCATCGTCTTGAAACAACTCTGTACGCCCCAGCTGGAGCAGCCTGTGACGAATCGTACCCATGGAAGAAGACCCCCCGCAATATTCTATGAACCAAACCATTCAACTTGTGCACCGATCTGTTCAAAGCCCTCACCGAACCTGCTTCTACCCATACTGCCCACGATATCACCTCAGACCATAGTATTGACACCGTTGGTAGGTACCATTACATTTACAGTGAATCTAAAATGCAAAGAGTGATATTTGCTTTTCTGATTATAAAATATATTTTAAGAAGAAAGGATTTTGCTAGTGAAAGGAAATAGTCCGATATACCCAATTTAAGAACATGAAGGCAAAAACCATTAATAATTTGTCTACATTGATCAATTACAAATGTAATTCATTTGTACGCTTTTTAAGAAAGCCAGAAATATCAGCCCAACTTGCAATCTTGTTGAAATGCAGGGGAATGAGGTAAGAACAATGTGGCTCCCATCTGCATTAATACTTTTATATTACCTAACTAAAAAGTATCACATTTGAAAGTAGGCAGCCTTTGTTAGGATGAGGCTCCAGTTACTGTGCTCATTATTAAGTCACAAACGCTGATGTAGACGTGTCTCTTTTTCACGTCCCATATAATATGGTGACTAGAGGAGTCTATGCCTCTGTGACACGTGCTCGAGTCTGGGGTTTCCTTTAACAAATCATTGTTTTCAAGTACATTTTTCTTGTTCATTGGTTAGGAGAGAATCCTCTTTGGAACTGCTGAAAGCACTGGTTTCTTAATGAAAGCCAGGGCCTGGACAGATGGCTGTCTACTGACCTGAAATCATCTAATAATGCAGCAACAGATGCCAGGCATGTGTTGATCTGAGACCAGTATGGTATGGCATATATCATTTTCAAGTTTAGCCTGCAGCCACCCTTAGCTGCCTGTTGGGACAGAAACATATTGAATTCAGTATAGCCTTAGAGTGTGTTTTGATTTCATCCCTTGCCCATGTTTGGATGGATTTCTTGTCTATATTAGTTCCCTGCTCCTGATGTAATGGCTTTTCATACTGTTCCTGTGTTCGGCCCACAGAGCATTTCGGTTACACATTGTTTTGTTGGGAAACATTTTATCCATTCACTGCTGACATGAGGGGACAACATTATATTTTGTTTTCTGTATTTCATGAGAGTTCATTTCTTTCCATGCTCTCATCCCATTCTTGCTTTATTTTATTTTTTAAAGGGCACAGTAGCTGCACACTGCTAACAGGACAGTCGTGTGCACTCCTCAGTGCCCTCTGGTCACTGCTACCCGCTCTCTGTAGTTTTTCAAATGATATTTCCTAGGGCACGGCAGGTGCACACTGATGCTGGGTCACTTGTTTGTCACAATTTGTGTGGTATTCTACTCCTACTTTATTTTTAATTTACCCTTTCTGTGAGCAATCTTGGAACGGTGCATTAAATATAAAGCATACATAAGGCTGCTGCTTATGCATGTGCATTTATGTGGGACATCTTTATTAATATCAAGGAAAATTCTTACATGATCGCTGTTGCACCTGCATGAAACTAAGCCGTGACCATACAGAGGGGAAAAAACATTGGCAAAGCCAAAAGGTTTTATGGGCCAGACCTATTGGCTTTGCCATTTCTTCAGTAAATACGTCATTTAGCAGAAGAATAGAACACATGGAAGTGGTTAAAGACATGCAGGTGGAAAGCTAAGGAGAATCGAAAATCAATAAGGTGGTAAAACTTGGCTGAAGAACATCAGTGTTATGGATGGTAGGACTTCAAAGGTAATGTCCATTTCAGCCTGTACCTTGGAGCATTATAAAGCACCTCGAGCAAGAATGTCCATAAGCAAGGGAGCTATGAAAGGACAGACTTACATTATGACATATAGGCAGTGACACATATTTAGTGCAAATCCCTATAGTGGACCCTTGGAGGAGAAATCAATGATCTTGGTCACACAATACATGATTCACTTAGAAAGTTCTCTCACCACTTGAAAAAGAAACAGAGGATGTCCTGTCCAGACACTGACAGTGAGGAGGAATAGTTATGCAGGAGCAACCTGCAGTCTGTAGCAGCACCTGCCGCATCTGCATCACCCTCTGAGTCACGTAATGTCACCTGAAGACAGGACAAGCATGGAAGAAAGTCTCAACCAATCTTTTGTATTTGCTTGAGTTGAATGCAAGCCATGCTTATGAACTCGTTTAATAAAGCAGCCCCATATTATTGGGGTTATCGGGTACATGCAAGCGCGGGGACATGCCGGGAGGCGTCACCAGGCGCTTTACAAACCCCTTTAATAATAATAAAAATAATGCAAATGTATAATATCCTAATGCAATTGGTGTGATGTCTATAATAGCAAGCTATATTTTATATTTGAAATAAGTTCTCGTTTTAGATGCTGCTATTCTTGTTAGACCAGCAAATAACAGGTTAGAAAAGTGTTGTTCTGTCAGTTGACAGTGCTATTTCTCCAAACTTGCAAGTGTTAAAGAATGTGTAAAAATTGCAATTCAATGCGTGTTTCCTATTTAAAGAAAAAAGCTAATGAGCATGCTAAAATTAAAATGTATTTGCACATGATGCCAGAATCTAATTCGGTGAGCTTGCTTCATTTCTTGACATTATTTAGCAAACTCTTCTTAACATAGTAAAATAAGTCACTTTGTGTTACAATGAATACCAACTGTAGGATACAGAAGTTTACATTGTCGTTCATCCTGTCTTCCACTTCTTTTCCTGACATGCATTGCCTCTGTGCATACCTGATTTTCCATGAGGGCACATGGCATGCTGTTCTCAGAATTGAGTTAATAGCATTTTATTAAAAATATATTGTTGGGGGGAGGAGCCAAGATGGCGACCGGAGCAGACGCTTGAGCGCCCGGCTCCGTCGGCCCTTGGCCCCGTAATATCATCCTGACTACTATCCTCGCCGTTTCTCGAGGTGAAACGTGTGCGACGACGCGCTGTCCACGCCGCCGTTTCCCCGAAGTCTCTGCCTGCCCGGATGCCGGAGTTCTTGGTGCTTTTGTTCTCCGCCCTGGACCCCTGCTCCATTGTTGCCTTTGCCGGCCCCCTGGAAGCTCCGCAGTCACCGGACCCGCTAGCGCCAACCCGAGCCGCACGGTCCCGACCTCACCCGACACCACGGACTGCCGCCAGCTGTGCCTGGGGGGGGACGGCCAGACGCCTCCTGCACCCTACGCCTGAAGGGCTGGGGCTGTAAGGTAAGCCCCGGTGAAACGGGTCTCCTGCCCGAACTGTGGACCGCGCTGTGGGAGGCTGCTGACCCCCTTCTTCTACTATCTAGCTGGCTGCAAAGGACACCCGAGGGAAGGGTGGCGACTGTTGGCGTTCCCTGTGGCGGCGCAGACCTGGGGAGAACTGACTTTCTGCTGCGACCCCCCCCCCTGGCCTTTGTACCGTCCGGCGGTAAACATGGCATTGTTTGCCTGCCCGCGGCTGGGGGGTGATACCCCGGTCTTGCCCGCTACTTGCTTCGCCCTCCCTCCACCAGACACCAGCTCCACAGTGCCGTCCCGGAGTGCTGCCGATGTGGGGGTGCAGCTTCCACTGACATGCGGCTCCGTTCTGGCTGTCCTACGGGACTTTCGTTTACAAATGTGCGCTGGCTTGCAGGCGCTAAGTGAGCGGTTTGACTCTATGCTGTCGGCTGCGGGTCATGAGCGCTCCGTTTGTCACCAACACGGCGTGGGTCTGCCAGTGCCCTTGTCCTCCTGCGGGGACACGATGACTGCATGGGATCGTGCTACACTGGTGCCCGCAACTGGCTTTCCCGGCACCCAGGATCAACCGCTCTCCAGCTCAACTGCGGATACTTTGTTTCCCCGTTTATTGCTGCCTGCTTCATTGTTACCTGCCTCACCGCGTCTGCAAGAGCATCCAGCTGGGCAGCACCTAACATCCTCGAGGACTCGTTCACAGTGTCCTTTGTCTTCTTTCCTGTGGAACTTCTGTACTTTAAATGCCAATCTTGGACTTTATGTGGTGGACAAAGGGACTTCTACAGATGGTCGGTGGCCATTTTGTGATCCTACTTCACCATCTTCTCCCAGGCGGCCATATTGTCTTTGTCTGCACGGGATGCGGGGCCTTCATGTAGGGGCTGGCTTAATCTCAAGCCCGCGATCGGGCCAGGGCTAGACTGCTTTATATCGCTATGGTTTCACGGATGGGCTGGACTGGGACTGGAACTGTATGTATATGTTGCGCGCGCTCGTCGCGATCTGTCTTCCTTCATCTCTAATGTTGTGACAATTCATTTTCACACAACCGCTTTTGGTGCAGTGGGTTTTCAGTGTGTGGAAGCCATAGATGGCCGAGGGTTCAGAGCGTTCAGAGGATACGTAGGCTCCTCCCCACTTTCTTCTTTTTGGGAGTTTAGATTTGAATAGTCCTATTCTTTTCTTACCCCCTTTATCATAGGTGTAATGTTCTTCTTATCTTTCTTTAATTTATTCTTATTCTCTTTCTTATCTATATTTCGGGTTTATTGGGCGACAGGCACTATGCTGGGGGGGGGGGCAGGCCGTAGCCTCCGCATTGGTGTAGGGTGGGGGGGCAAATTACTGTTTCTAATTAGTTCTATGGGCCTTTTTTTTCTCTTTTATGTTTCTGCGCTACTTGTTCCGATTCTGGGTCCGGGTGTGGGTTGTCTGAGTGGGGGCGGCATTGGAGGGGTGCGTAATTGCTGATGTGACTATCCTGGTGTAGAACTGCATTGCCTCACTGCCTGAGACTTTACTTCCATTGCTGTTTTGATGATGCTGCCGCTCTCCCATGTGGTGAAGATATCGTGCGGACTCGAATCTCCTTGGTTCTCACTCTTCACTGACTTTTTCCCTGCTAACATTGCTTTAAAAAACTTTAAAATTAACCTTCACTTCTCCTCCCCCTGGCGTCGAGGGTCTCTCCAGTGTAATATTCATACATCGTTGCTACTTTTGACCGCTGAAGCAAAGGGGCCGTAATGTTTGTATCAGTGCTTGATTGTACCGTGGCCGGCCGGAAGGTTGTAGGCCCGTATTTGTTCTTTTAATATGCACGAATAAAGGTTTTCAAAAATTAAAAAAAAAAATATATATATATATATTGTTAATAGGGTGAAACCCTACAATTCAGCTACTTTGAAGCACTCCAAAAATAACAGGTAATATAGTTAACCTGTTTTTTTTTCAATGTAAGCGACTTGGTTAAATGATTGACGTGTCCTTGGAAGGATTTAAACTTAAGACCTGCAAGCAGAATCGATAAGCAGTGTAGGTATCAGAAATCCACCTGCTCATCAGAGTCAATATCGGTTTACTTTACATTGCTGTGTCACCATGGCTGCCCATGCTGGTATCTTTCTATTGCCTTAAATAAGGGCGACCTTCAACCCTTCAACAGTTTGTACACTAAACTGTTGGTTATTGAGCTTTTTGTTATTGTTTTGGGAATGTAAGAAGATTTATGACGCTTTTGAGATAATATTGGTAACTTTTCTTCACAGTATGCAGCCCTTCCTGTTCCAGTCGGCTTCACTAAAAGTTCCGGTGTTCACGATTCTGTGATAGGCATGAATGATAGCTTTAGTATGAAACGACTAGCAAGGTCTAGAGCATTGTGTTTTATGTTTCATTTGGAGGGGGTTAAGGTTATCTGTGGACGGTTGCTTTCCCCTGCCTCAGTAAGTCCGCCCCAGGGACTGAGGGCCTTTATTTGCCATGGTGTACCTTACAGGATCTGCCTGTAGCAGACTTGGTGGGTGCACCCTATTGCAGCAAATGCACTGTGAACAGTTCAGTTATGAGTTTGTACCTGCAATGTGAACAGTGAAAGGGGAACAAGCTCTTTGAAGCTGCTGGTCTGCTGTTCACTGTAGACGAAGAACCGGCCTCAGTTTTCAGATGGGGGTAGGGATTCCCCCACAGTTGGATGCAGTGAGTGATTGCAACTATCTACTGAGCGATTCCTGGAGGCCCCACCCCATTCCTTCCTTCATGAGCCCTAGGAGGGCTAATTGTGGTCACAAACCCTTGAAACTTTATTGACCCTCATGTTGGGGTAGTAACAGATTCTAGGAGAGACTGTCCACATAGGAGAGGCTGTCCCCGTGGGACAGCTTCTCCTTTGGGAATCATGTCGGGAGCCTCGGAAGGAGCAGGCAGTAGTCCACAGGACAACTACCTGCCACCTCAATATCTTCTCAAACAGGAAACATTTATTTTTTAAGCATTGATCCCTTTAAAGGACATGGGTTGATTATATAAAAAATCTTTTCAGATTGACAATGTAAATGCTGGGATAGAGTTCTTCTGTAACTTCCAAGCCACCATCAATGTAGTCACAGACAATTGCTAGGGTGGCAAATAGCAACCAGCCTGATTAATATTTATTAGGCATCTGGAATTGTGATCTCCTGTGATTGGACAATTTGTGATTCAATCTCTTTGCACTTAGGTTGCACTTTAAATTGCATTCCTTTCCTCAAACCAATCAGTGTGCCTTTTGCACATACTGTTTGCAAACAGGTATTAGATCCCCAGGCTCTAAATGCATTTTGTAGAAAGTCCAAACTCAGAATAGTGATTGACAAACAATTTGGGAGAAAGAACTTAGGGGCATATTATCAAGGGGGTTTATCTCCGCTTTTTTGGCTTTAAAAGCCAAGAAAGCGGAGATAAAATTATCTCCCTATTACCTAGCTGCCGCTAACACCAGTTAGCGACAGCTAGTAGGAGATAGCGACCATCTTGGGCCCCACTTTGCATGTCAGTGATATTTATCACTAATGAGATGCAAAGTGGGCGTGCCAAGATGTTAGAGACTGAAAACAGTCGCTAACATCGCTATCTCCTATTACCAACTTTTGGAGATATTCGCGCTAAGCGGGAATATCTCCAAAAGCTAACACCTGCCCTGAGCAGTTCTTAGCCATGTTATCCAATGGGAGGTGGATAACATGGCTAAGAGCATTAGCTCGCTAATGCATGAATATCGCTGACTTTTCAGTGATATTCATGCTTTGCGGCGATTTTTACCGCATTTGTGTTAAACCTTGGTAATACCAGGTTTTATTTGCGGTAAAAATCGCCGCAGCTCTGCGGTAAATTTTTGTCTCTAACCAAGCAATAGCGATAATTATCGCTATTGCTTGGTAATATGCCCCAATGCCCTTTAATTTAGAAACGTTCTTTGATTCTTTGCTAGAAGAAGACTGTCAACCTTTGTATGAGTTTGGAAAAAGATAGAGGCAGAAAATAAACTTTTACACTGTTGTTTTTATGAAGTGTAACTGACTATGTGAGAGCTTTTGCTAGACAGTTTTTCGATAAAAACGGAGTCACCTTGCTGGAAATAAAATATTTAGCGTGGAAAATTTGACAATTACTTTGATGTCAACCCCAGAATAGACTAACCTTTTAAAAATAACCACATGACCCTATTGACGAGAGAACTGGTTGGTTCAGAAGATAATATAAACAAATCGCAGATTGCTGGGTAAAGAGTTTCTGTTTGCCTGTGCTTGTGTTGGAGAGACGTCTCATAATTTTTAGACTTCAAACTCCGGTAACAGAAACTTTTCCTATTTAAAGTGTCCCTGGATTCTTGCTCTCCCTCAACACAAAGTGGTCCAGGTATTGCTCTTCTATCCTGTGCTATCATGAAAATTCCCTGTGCATCTAGGGTAAGGTAGGCCCTTTGAACTCAGAATGTTGGATTTTAGACCTATCTCTTTTGACAGTTTTATCCCCAAATGTTTTGCCCTTTGCCTCCTACTTTTGTGACCTTTATTCATTGGCTATAGGATTTTGATGCCTTTACCGCTGCTGATCAGTTCTAAAATGTATATGCTCTCTGTATAAATTGTGATATGATTGATTATCCATGATTGACATCTTCAGTTTACTGGTAAGCCCCTAGTAATGTGCATGGTGTGTGACAGGGGCCTGTAAATCAAATGCTATTAGTGGGCTTGCAGCAGCTCTGGTTGTGCCACCCACATGATTAGCCTTGTAAATGTGTCCCAGACTTACCACTGTAGTATCTGCATGCACGGTTTGGAACTGCCATGTTATCCTGGCAAGTGCACCCACTTGCCAGGCCCAAACCTTCCCTTTCCTTACAAGTAAGGCATCCGTAAGGTAGGCCCAAGGTACCCCCATGGGCAGGTTGCAGTGTATGTGAAAGGTAGGACATGTTCTAGTGTGTGTGACTTGTCCTGATAGTGAAATACAGTGTATATCCTTTTTCACTGTTGAAAGACTATCTGTCCCATAGGCTTAATATTGGGATGCACTGTAACGTTTTCATATGTGTAACTTGCAATAGGGACAAGATAGGAAAATGAAGTTTAGACTCTTTGAACTCAGATTTTATTAACACACCTTTTGGTAAAGGTGGTTTAAAAAGACACTTTTGGAAAGTGAGCATTTTTTTTCTTTACCATTCTTTGTGCTTCTGGCTGTTTGTGTATTCAGTGTCTGGTGTGTGAGTGATAGGAGCTGAGATGTGCCATCACTCTAGACGGTCACTGGGAGGTTAAGGTGTGCCCTGCCTTGCCTGGGTGATTCATGCAGGGCTGAATAGACCTGGTCTGCATTTAGAGTGGTGGGAGGGATTGTACTTACACCTGAATATGCTGTATCTCATTTTGCACAATACTGTCTCCGCCCCCTGTGGTCATGCTGCACCAGTGAGGGCAGGACTGGATTGGACTGGGTTCAGAGACCCTGCCACAAAGAGAACAAAGACATTTTGGGGTATAAGTATTACACCTAAAACCCCAGGACTTTAGCTACTTCCAGGAACAAGAGGACCCTGCCAAGAAGAAGAGCGGAAGGACTGTGTGAGGAATGCTGCCTTTTCTGTGTGAGGGGTGGGCTGCGCTGCAGTTGCTTCTTATGTCTATGGTGGAGGAAAAGGGCGGACTCTTTTTGACCTGCTGTGGTATCCTGCTTGGGAAGAATCTCCAAGGACTTTTGTGTGCTTGCTTTCTGTTGGAAGTCTCAGGGATACAAAAGGCTTCAAGAAGAATACTATCAATGCTTGAAAATCACCTGCCAGGGAGGACAGGTGGAGAAGATGTGTGAAGCTGCTGCCCCTAATTGGTGTTGGGTAGGACGGCCTACAGTCTTTCATCCTGCCTGGGACAGAGGAAGGACTGGACTGTTATTCACCTTTTTGTTTTCCAAGCAAACCTGGGACGAGCGATTTTCGCTCTGCTCCTTGATCAGCATGTATTGTGAGCGCTGTGTTTAAAGAATTGCAGTGCTGGTGGACTTTCCAGCACTGTGCAGTGGGTACAGACTATAATACAGCAGGGGGCTCTGCTGAAGTGTCCCTGTGCTTTGTGGAGCCCACCTGCATGAGAGAAAGGGGACCGCCTGCAGGAGCGCTCTGGCAGGGGGAGCGCGTGGTGATTGCTGTGTTCTTTACTTCCTAAACTTTTCAGCCAAGAGTGTGTGGCATGCCCAAGGGCAGAGCCAATTCCACCACTGCCACAAATGTTAGAAATGGGGTTGCTAGTTTGCTAGGGTACACACCTAAGCCAGGCGGAACACCCACTCTAGTCAGGGTAAGGGAGATACACACCCAAGATAACCCCTTCTCACTCCCTTGTTAGAGGAGCCCATGTGTCTGCAAAGGAAGGGCCACCCATCACCGGGAGTGGAATTTAGCAAACCAGATCACCCCCAAGGCCTCCCTAGAGCAGGTTCGGCCTGCAGGGGAAAAGATGCCCACAATCTCCCCGCTCACTCGAGCAGCAGTAAAGGAAGAGCTGAGGCCACCCAGCTCCATTTGTCTGGGGTAGCAGCCGTCCTGCGTGGTAGTTGGCAGCTACCCTGAACAGGCCAGCCAGTTCTGGCTACCTGTTGGGGATTCTGAGGGGTTGCTCCCCATGGGAGTTGGTCTGCCCCTTCCATGACACATACTTGGAGTGGAGTGTTCCACGCGGGGTCATCATACTTCCGACGATACGAGCTTGGTGATGCTCCCAGTGCATTTGGGGCATAGCTTGGTGACCAACATATCCTCCACAGCCCACGGAGAAGTAGGGTCGTGGAGGACAGTTGTTATGTTTCATATAAGTACCCAATATAGGCTCCGGTAGCAACTTAACCTTTCACCTATATTTTCCCCTACCATTACACTACATGACAGTTCTCTGGACTGACCTTTCACCTAGTTACGCTACTGTTTACAGGACATAGGGTTTTCCTTGAAAGCTAGCCTTATTCATTATGCATGAGGATTCCTGGAAGCTCAGCTGGACTAACATCTGCTGCATAATAACTATGTATGTGGGTCTTTCCTCCGTCATCCTAAGTCTGACTTGACACAGCAAGGTAGATCCCCTGATGGTACAACTTTGGGTATATAAATACCATATCTATGCTGAGGCAGGGAGAGGAGAAAAAGGACTTCTATGTTGACACACTTATGCTGAGGTTCCTGCATGCAAACACTCCAGCTCCCAGTGTTCTGACATCCCTCTTGGGGTGTCCATCTCGAGACGAAGACGGGGTCCCACAGTCTCTCTCTTCAGCTAATATGGTTAGCTTTATCCTAGAAGGATTCTTGGCTATACACCTACATACATGCTGGATAAGCTTAGGTACATCTAGTTAGGGTCGCGTTGTAGGAGTATGCCTTACTGTCATGTATTTTATATACCTGCCTGTATTCATTGTTTTAGCACTATGGTAGAAATCTCCCATCCTTTTTCTCTGTTGGTGCTCATAAACATTTATATCTCTTTCTGTCTTATGGTTGTTTCAGCACACCTATTTTACACTAGAATGATGCTGGTTCAATAAATGTTTATTGAAAACATCCCCACAATTTATTCTGTGAATCTCTCTGAGACAAAGTGAGCATGAGTGACTGAGCGAAAAGTATTGCACTGTTTCCATGATCCCTGATGGGACAGAGTTGTCATGTTTGATAGTTGTGAAGATCTATTCTCTCCTTGATAAGAGGGGTTTCTAGTGGCACTGTGAGCTAGCTGGTATACAGGTATATCCGGTGGGGATATCTGGAATCAGTCTGGAATCCAATCCCACAGTCTATGTTGTCTAAACACGCAGATCCTACATAGGTTTATAGGAACTACACGACATGGCACCCAATGTGGTTACTTGTTGTAGGCAAGTATTGTTTCCGTCGTCCTACACAGTCAGGGAGATGCCATATGGCCTTCATTGAATATTTCCTTTATACGGTTTGATACTCTGAGCCGAATAAAAGCCATGCTTTTACCGAAAACCGTGCCCTTAACATCTGCCCGAGAGACTTTTTATCTTCAGGTCGCACTGTCCTCAGCTCAGATACAGGCACTAGTACAAACAAACTGCCCTTTCCATTTCACAGAAATGGTACAACGTATATTTAACATGTCTGATACGACAGGTAAAATACACCTATTTAAGACCACAGGTTCCGGACTGTTAAGCAACTTTCAGACCGTCTTCGGAGTGATTCCAAACTTCCTACACTCCGTATCCAAAAGCATTTTTGGAGGATTCCGCTGATCCTGTTCCTAATAGCAGGAATCCTGATTGTAATTTTTCTGCTACGCTATGGATGTCCCAGTCACCAAGGAGATGAAAAAAACGCTCATGTAGCCCATATCCCGTGATCACATGGTACTCATCTGGGCACACTTCGCCTTCGCGAACTGAGCGAGTCTTGGTTCCTTTGATTTAGACCAGTCTGGATCAACTGTGTTTTGCCTGTCCTCTGATGCCTGTTCTGCGGACAAGAATGTGTGTTGGATCTCTGTCGAATACTTCCATCGGTTGCGCCACCGGATGTGAATGTTTTTCTGGACCCGATAATGGCCCATGTACTGCTGTGTCCTCAGCATATTCCCATGCTGATGTCTGCATTCTTAGAGCCACCGCAGGATGCTTCAGCTCCTGTTGGAATGGATACCGGCTCCTCAACAAACACTCAGGCCTTGGATGTCACACAGGCTTCCCCAGCATCGGCTGTGGATAATACAGAAGATCATCTGTGCTCAATTGACCTGATCTGTGAGGTGTTGCGGGGACCATCGGCGGTGATGGCAAGTAACAGTGATGTTGTGTCTCCCAATCAGGAGACATAAACATATGGCTCATCGTGTGCTGGGAAAAATGTGCCCTTTCTCAGAAACAACCAAATTTTACATTTTAGACAATAGGCACTTTTTGCTGAACTGCATGGCTTTCTGATACTCATAGATTTTTAACAATATATACAAACATATTTCAGTACGACTTGTACTGCTCAAAATACAATTTTAGCATTTCTTTTAAATTTGGGCATTTTCTATGCACTATTTTGTGGACTGATTAGTTATTTGCATACAATGCCTATAGAAGTACACTAACATTTTAATGTGTTGTCCAGTCGGATGAGGATTGGGTGTTATTTTTCATATAGGTACCCCAGTATAGGCTCAGGTAGCAACTTAACCTTTCACCTATATTTTTCCCTGCCATTACATTACATACTGGTTCTTGGGACCGCCCTTTTACCTAGTTACGGTACTGCTTACAGGACGTGGGGTTTTTCCTGAAAGCTAACCTCATTCATTATGTATGAGGATTCTTGTAAACTCAGCAGGACTACCATCTCCTGCATACATAACTATGTATAAGGGTATTTCCTTTTTATCCAAAGTCCGACATGACACAGCAAGGTAGACCTCCTGTGGGTAACACTTTGGGTATACAAACACCATATCTTTGCTGAAGCAGGGAGAGGAGAAAAAGGACTTCCATGCTGACACACTGACTCAAGACAATGAGGTTCCTGCATGCAGACACTCCAGATCGCAGTGGTCTGACATCCCATGCGGGTTGTCTAAATCGAGACGAAGATGGGGTCCCTCAGTCTCTCACTTCAGGAATGGGGTTTACCTTATCCTAGAGGCATTCTTGGCTCTACACCTACATACATGCTAGGTAAACCTAGGTACATCTAGTTAGGGTTCCATTGTAGGAGTATGCATTATTAATGTCATGTATTTTATATACCTGCCTGTATTAATTGTTTTAGCACTATGGTAGCAATCTACCATCCTTTTACTCTGTTGGTGCTTATAATCATTTATATCTGTTTCTGTCTTATGGTTGTTTCAGTACACCTATTTTACATTAGAATGAAGCTGATTCAATAAATGCTTATTGAAAACGTCCCCCCGTTTTTTCTGTGTATCTCTCCGAGACAAAGAGAGCATGACTGACTGAGCAAAAAGTATTGCACTGTTTCCGCAATCCTTGATGGAACAAGGTTGTCATGTTCGATAGTTGCCAAGAAACATTCTTTCCTTGGTAAGAGGGGTTTCTAGTGGCACTGTGAGCTAGCTGGTATACAGGTGAACATACCCAGTGGAGGGTGTCTGAAATCAGTCTGGACCCCAATGTCACAGACTATGTTGTTGAAACGCTCAGATCCTACATAGGTTTTTAGGAACTACACAACACAGTGCCCATTATCGCCTTAAAGGTTGTAGGTGCGCAGGTGCTCCTGGGCCCTACTTTTTGGGTTTCATACAACCTGTAATAGAAGCTCAAATGATGATGTGACCGGTGTTGGTTATTGTGACATGTGAGGAGTGTAGGATTTATTCACTACCTGCAGCATTTTTGTGTGCACTGTCATAGTATTCTGCTGCATTTCATGCCCTTATGTTGGTGTGTAGGTATCATTTTAACCCTTACTGGCATAGTAAGCCATGAAGCAATGTTGCATATTATAATGGTGGTTTGCATGGACTGTAGTAGTGATTCATGTTCATGTTCCCTTACATTCTGTATTTCATATTCCCAGGTACAGGTCGTTTTATCACATACCACGTCAGGATTTGCCTTATAGGTGCACAATGATGGTGTTATGCCTAAGGTTGGCATGATATATTTATAATATGCGCAACCTACCAGTATTTACTTGATTTTACTACATTGTGATGTTATGACAATTTGCCCGTTGTCAAAGTGATTTATGATCTATGTGATGTCATGACAAGCGCTTAGTGGTGCAGTGTTTTATGTGATATGGTTGAAAGTGTTTCTGTGAATAGTACAAAATGGTATTTGTATTTAACCTTGTGTGGAGTCTCATTTTAGGTGCGCCTAGTGTGTCAGTGGTGTGTGTGTGTGTGTGTGTGTGGGTGTGTGCGTGTGTGTGTGTGTGGGTGTGTGTGTGTGTGTGTGTGTGTGTGTTTTGTGCAAATGCTGTACACATTGCCTCTGGGATAAGCCTGACTGTTTTGCAAAGCGACCAAGGGGGTGAGCATGGGTTATCTTGGGTGTGTAACTCCTTTACCCTGACTAGAGTGGTGGGCTCTGCTTGGCTTAGGTATATTACCCAGAGAACCAGAAACCCCATTTCTAACATTAGAGCTTCTGGAGATGAATTCCAGGTCCATTTTCTAAATGGACATTTTTCTACAGACCTGAGGTAGAGTGTTGTGAGCCTTCCTGAATCTTGAACCTATATATGTTGCCTAGAAAGACGTTTCGAAGAATTTTGGAGCACTAAAAAGAAAGTAATACATGTTTAGTTATAGTAGTAGAAAAAAATGTTTTCATTCGTGGGGGCCAGAACAAAGTGCCAAGCTACCTTGAAAAAGATGCAACCTTTCCTTTTACATTATCTGTTTTTCTGACTTTGAGGTTTTGAATGCAATGAGGCTACTGCAGGATTTCCAAAAACACTGCATATTACGTCATGCAGCTGTGTCTAACTACTGCTTCCAGCCTTAACCTGCAAAAAATGTTCAATGTCTAGAAATTGTCTAAAATCAAAATTAAATAATTTAATCAGGGTGAAGCACCAACTTGTACCCTAGCATGCTCCCTTGTAATGAGCTGTCAGCGGTGCCAGAAAATCTGCACCTTTGCGCATCATACACAATCATTAAATTCCAACTTTCATTGTTTACTTTGATTCAGTTTGGGTTTTTGTAATAATCCCTCATCCTTACCTTAGATTTTTTTCTCTTTATGTAATTTTACTCATTCAAATATTTTCTCTTTTTAACAACTTAGGGCCCCATTAGGATCGCGGACAGACTTGCGTCCGTCCGCGACCCCTGAGTAGGAGGGAACCTCAGCATGACCTGCAGAGTTCCCTCCTGTGAAATTAGGATGTGACCGCCACCCTGGCGGTCACATCCTCTATTTTTACCATTACGGCGGGTGCGGCTTCAAGCTGCACCCGCCGCAATGGTAAAAATGCATACATTGCATTTGTATGCAGAAAGCGGCAGGCACCGTGCGGTGCCTGCCGATTTCTGCATACAAATACAGGGGGGTACCATAGGTACCCCGCATGTGCACCCCCCACACCCCCCTTCACCCAGGGGGCCCGCAACGGGCCCCCACAGTGAAGTTCCACATTCTATTCCACGGCGGAAAACCCGCAGCGGAAAAGCATTTTTTTAAACACATCCTAATATGGCTGGCGGTGTCTGAGAGACACCGCCACCATATTAGAGCTTTTCCGCCGCGGTTGTAAGCCAACCGCGGCGGAAAAGCAGCGGACTGAAACCAGGACCCACCAGCCATCCTAATGTGGCGGTGGGTCTTTGGTGGGTTCGCAGCGGATTTTCCGCATCCTCCGGGCCGGCGGTGGCTTCCGCCGGCCCAGAGGATGCGGAAAATCCGCATTCCTAATGAGCCCCAAAGTTAGTAATCTTTCCCATGTATTCAATACATGTAATACCGTTTTTCGCTGTTACATTTCTTGCATTTTGGGCTGAGGTATGCCTTGCTGGTTGTGCCAAGCTGTCATGAGTGAGTCACGTATTTTCCACAAACACCAGTTTACAAAATAGGAATCAGATGTTTTCTTTGTTGGAGCTCTCAACGAATCCCAGAAAAATGGTGGCCTCTCTACCCTAGCTTAACAAGACGGTCTATAGAGAGCACACATATCTAGCTTTAACACTTCATGAAAAGCAGTGTCATTGTAGAAGTAAATGTCTTTAAAGTCTAATAAAAGATATTTCTTATGATGGTTCTCCGGTTCGTCTAAATGAAGACTGGCAGGCGTGATGTGCATTATACTGATCCAAGGCCTCATTACTAAGGCCCATGCTGAATGGAAAGACCCCCACCCCCGAGCAAAAGCGACCTAAGAAATTAGGGATTTCTCAAATGTGTGCACTGCTAATCAGCTGCACAAAAGAGAGACATGCAGACCTTTGCCTGAATTGCTAACTTTGCCATTTCCAAATGTAGGCACTGTAAGCACATGGCAAATATAACCAATTACATGTGACAAAATGAGTACCAGAGTCTCCTGGACACACCGATGATTCAATAATAGGAGTTTAGGTGTTCACTATCCCCGGGCAAAACGTCTGCTACATGCGCACAATTTTGGCAATTCTGTGTTATGCTTGTTATGTAATATTTCAAAAATTATACTATTACGTTATGCCCCAGGATGAGGTTCTAGCCAAATGAAAACAATGCCGGAATTCACGCTAAAATATAGTGCTATTACATCTTATTTTGCATAATTCTTCCAAAACTTTACTTTATCGTGCAAAAGCAATTTTCGCTAAGTTCGCACATCCCTAGTTGTAACCACCCTTTGCATTTGACAAGAGAAGTCTTGCCAAAGGACGTTGCTAGTGGAGATAATCGATTCATACTTTCATTTTACAGTGAAAAATACATTGATTTTAGGTCTGCTTCAATTGTAGTTAAAACCTTTAACCCAAATTTAGGGTCAGCTTTTTTCGTTCGTTATAGAGGCAACTATACCTGTCTGATCCGGTATCAACACCAAAGGTCAAGCCAGTGGATGTGAAGAAAATGTCACCTCCCTTTCCCTTGGCCTGCTGTGACGGGGGACTTTTAGCAGATATTTGCTCTCATGCATCCTGCCATCCTGCATCCTGGGAAGACGAATCTGTCATGATGTCCAGCTTTAGCCTAGTTGCCAGTCATTATCTCCACTAAAGAAAAATCTCAGGTCCAAAGGTGGTTAACATTTAAAAATAGCTTCACTGAAGTTAGACTTAATGCACTAGAAATGCATTTCTGATGATAAATTTGTTCAAATGGCGTCTCGTTATTTACTAGCAAATGTAATGTCCATAATAGTGACTAGTATGTGCCATTAGCTCAAATTGGAAAACAGCATCACAAGTAGATAGTATTGGCTTTGAATTAATAAGACACGCATGTTTGCTTCGTACATATTCAAATACAGCACACTGATGCCAGGCTGCCTTAAAGAATAACTGAACTAGGACTACCACTTAAATTACTTAAAACCGTATTCCTTTTTAGGCTAACCTAAAATGTAATCCGTAACAAATGAGGATTTTACATTTGCGTTTTAATGCACCAGGTTCCATGTAACAACGAGGCTATATATATCAAATCTGTTTTAACATTGGCTTCTCATTCTTTGCCTAAAAAAATAGTGTATATGTAAATTGAATGATTCAGAAGGTAGTGATCATATATCTTCTTGGTATTCTTTGTGTGCTAGGGTGAGGTGACTAGAACGGCGATTCCGTCTTTTTTAATTTCAGTAATTTTGTATTGAAAAAAATATATATTTAAATGGAGCATTACATATACATGGGAGGAAGAAGAGAAACAGAATGGAAAGAAAACGATGTCTTTAACTCTGATGGGGCAGAGGTTTAGAAAGTAATAGTTTAACTTATCGCTAAGACCCTTCTGTAGAGGTGGCCACGGGTGTTTACAAATTAAATCGTCTCTGGAGTTGTTCAATCATTTATTTTCTTCTTTGCACAAATCACTACATACAATTCATTCCTTGATTAATTATGCTGGTTTATTGATTATCAATTTTGAGTTTATCAGTCTCCCAAATGGGTTTAAATCCAGAAATCGTTACATTTGAAGTAATCTTGCCCTGTATTACTGTACATAAATATAGAGAGCTCCATGCATTTCATTATGATAGAGTTTCATCAGGAGCAAAGGTTTTAAATTTGAAGCTTGAAAATAAGAAATAATAATACATCTCGCAGGGGCATAATAATACTGATATTATGGTTATAAAGTACCCAGGTTCCATTGATTAGACTTTAAATGGCTCAATTAAATCTTTTGAGAGTTCGGTATTGTAAATATGCATATGGGTTGAAGCTATAAAAGAATGTTTACCTCCAATATTTATATGGAATAATTGTGATTGTTCCCTTTCACTTAGGTGAATATGGAACAAGATCACTCTCTATGATATCAGATAGAATTTCGTGATACTTCGTAAAACACTTTGGGGCATATTACCAAGCAGGGCGATAGGCAATTATCACCGCTAAGCAGCGATAATTCTATCGCTCTATTAGCAAGCTGTCGCTAACAGCAGTTAGCGACAGCTTTAGGCGATAGCAAGCGGTTTGGGTCCCGCTTTGCATGTTAGCGATTTTTATCGCTAATGGCATGCAAAGTGGGCGTACCCAACCTGTTAGCGACTGAAAGCAGTCGCTAACGTCGCTATCGCCTATTAGCAAGGCAGGTGTAGCGATGGAAATATTCCCGCTATCGCCAAAAACTAACGTCTGTTCTGACCAGTTCTTAACCATCTTATCCAATGGGAGGTGGATAACATGGCTAATGCATGAATATCGCTGTATTCTCAGCGATATTCACGCTATCGCTGGAAAATTTATTGCTTTGGAGATAAACGTTGCTAATAGCACGTTATCTCAGCGATAATTTCCGGCGATGATTAGAGATAAAAAAAATCGTTGCTAAGCCTACTTAGCGATAAATATCGCTAATCGTTGGTAATATGCCCCCAAATTTGTCTTATCTGGTTACATATTACACCTGTAGTTGGGGCCGTGGGATCAGCTATTTCACAGCACAGGGCCGTTCTATTACTGCATATACTAATGACAGAACACATCCCTTCTCAAAGTCCCCAAAGAAAGATGGAATTCAATTCCACCCTTTGCATAACCATCATATACGTCACTTGTGGCCAATTTGAAGCAGTTTGGCCCAGATTCCCATTTTGGGAATCTCTTACTCCAAACAGTGCCTAGAATAGAAGCTAATAAAAATGATGTTCAATTTGATGACCTATTTCATGGAGTCCCAAGGCCAATGGTTTGAGAAAACTTGGCAAATACGGGTATTCCTAAGGGTCTTTTCTGTGTTGAGTTGTTGTATTCCCTATTCCCAGACCCGTGCTTAGTCAATAGCCAAAATATGCACTGGCTAACATGCAGAGACTTCTCCTTTTTCAATTTTCCTTTCAGTTACCTTCGAGGACTATGCAAGAAGTCACCTAATTTTCCAAATAGAGGTTAGGATTGAGTAACTCATGGCAAATTTAGAACTATACACTTAAGACACTGGTTCCCTGCAGCTGGAAAAGGACTATTATCACATGGATTTATCCACCCTTCCTCAAGACTCTGTGATGATTCTGACCTCAAGTACTGTGAGTCCACAGTGACGCTTTTTATTTTGTACGTTGAATCCAGGGTGGACCATCTAGGACCCACCCTTCAAACACCAGAGTATCAGGGTACTCCTACCCTGCCACTTATATGCTTTTTTATTTACATTTTCATGAAATGAGAACCGAATCCTAAAATGGCAGCAACACCATTTCTCTGCATGTTGCAGGCCAGCCACTGCAGTGCTCAGTCTTGCAGGATTGGTCCCAGTAACACAGGAACAACTGATCAGAAGTCTTCGTTAGTTGTTGTTTCACTTAGTACTTACTTGGAATTGTCTCTCTAGTACCTCTGTGCTCCCTTGCAAGTCTGCAGTGATGCTATAAAAATGGATTTTTACACATTGACCTCGGGCTGAGGGTCATTACTGGATTCCCCTACAAAGGCAAGGAGTCACAGTACTTCTACCTTGCCCCCTTATATGTTGTTTCGTTTTAGTTTTCAGGCTACAATGACTTACTCCACAATTCCTAAAATTGTGGTTGCAAAATTTCTCTTCATGTTGCGGCTAGCTAATCCCAGTGCTTGGTCTTGTGGGTCTGGTCAAGTGGAAGCTACTTGAAATCTGGAGCAGGTGTCTATTGTTGGCCTTGTTGGAGCCTACAAAGAGTGAATATTGCTAATGTCAGAAATATGTTTTTGTTTTGTAGCTTCATAATGTTTTAAAAGACATTACCATATCATTTATGATTGCTATTTTGACGGAGATCAAACGCACAAGACCACAGAAACAGTACTTGCAGGAAAAATATGATTAATTTTAGAAAGTGACACTGCTTCTGAAAGCATACTGTAATTAATGCGACCTTAGAAACAGTCTGGACCACATTTTCAGCATCAAAGGGAATTTAAAATGAATTCCAGTAAGTTCTAGTGCGCCTTACCTGAGGTATTTTTTGCAATCTCTATAATTAGCAAACGTTTAAAAACAAAATTCCATCAAATGAATTACTTTCTTGAGTCAAAATGAGAGCTATGAATGATTGTGAGATCATAGTTACAATATGAAAATATTAATGAAATTTAGCACATGCTTCCACCCAACTTAATATAATTGAACGAGCTGTCACATGGAGCATAGGTTGTTCTTATTCCATTTCATCTGTAATTTAATTTTAAATGAGCTTCAGAAAATAATATGAGCACTCCATGGACGCCTTGGCTAAAGCAAAAATACAATTTAAGGAAATGTAAATGCAATGGTAATATTGCAGGTAATATGTTGCATTCATTACATTTATTCACAGTATAAAATCATTCCTGTCAAGAACAATCCTCGCATAAACTTTAATTTAGAGATTTAAAGTGTAGTGCTGAAGTTGTAATATCTTTTTAAATATTAAATCTAATCTTCAAATCATGTGTAGGCTAAGCAATTTAGCGTATATATATATATATATATATATATATATATATATATATATATATATATATATATATATATACTTTTTTTTTTTTTTAACAAAACATCCCCAGTTGAAGACGCACTTGAAAAGCAGATGTATTGCAATGAATATTTTAATAAAAGGAAACTGGCATTTTCATTCAAATGCATTTCATTGCCTTAAGCGTTTCAGAGCACAGCTCCTTGGTCACAGGCTTCATGATACTGCACAGAAATGGTGAAAAGGCACTCCACCTCTGCATGTCCACTTAATTAGCTCTCAGTGGGCCTCACAGGTGAGGTCAACTAAGTGTTGCATGCTGGGATCAGTAGTTCACTTTCAAAATTCCTTTACCTTTAGTAGGTTTCTCTGCTGTAGCAAAATGTTCATTTAATTTAAAAGCCCTCAAGTGTGCCTCGGAGATGAAGATGTTCAGTTTATTTTTTCTTTCTGCTTTTCCACTAAGGAAGACTCGGAGGAGTTCCATGTCCTGGTGGCCCCTTAACCTTGACCTTGAGGGGTGGTGCTGTCTTCCTGGCTGGAATGCTGGTTATAAATCTTTAAACAAAACATCCCCAGTTGAAGAGGCACGCAAAAAGCGGATGAATTTCAATGATTCTTTTAATAAAAGGAAACTGGCATTTTTATTCAAAAGCATTTCATTGCCTTGTGCATTTCAGAGCACAGCTCCTTCGTCACAGGCTCCATTATACTGCACAGAAATGTTGAAAAGGCACTTTCCCTCTGCATGTCCATTTAATTAGCCCTCAGTGGGCCTCACAGGTGAGTTCAACTAAGTGTTGCATGCTGGGATCAGTAGTTCACTTTCAAAATTACTTTACCTTTAGTAGGTTTCTGTGCTGTAGCAAAATGTTCAGTTTCCTTTTATTAAAAGAATCATTGGAATTCATCTGCTTTTTGAGTGTGTTCTCAACAAGCTGTTAATAAGGGGAGCTTGGATTGTAAAGTCCTGCCTCAAGGATGCATTGTGTACAGACTGGATATGAAGAGACTACAGGGGTTGGGATGACGTTAATGAGGGGCTTGCAATGTGAGCATCTGAGATGGGGATGCGTCGCTCAGTGGCAGGTCTGATTAGGCTACAAGCTCGATGCAGAGTCCCTGTGCTGAAGAATCCTCATAGCAGAGGTGATGCATTTATTCTGCTCAGGTTTGCGCCGTGGAGCAGAGGAGATGTGTTGGTTCTGCTGGATCCACGGATGGGCTAACAGAGCATTTCAGGCCCACTTCCAATAGTCCTGGACTGCGGTGGCACCACTTGGTATGGTAAATCTCACTTTTGCAGAGATCAGGTGTTGCTGGAGACTAGCCCTTGGAGTCTCTCTGACTGTCCTGGCTACAGGTTGCAGGTACAGTCCTTCTCACCCACGCAAGAGGGCAGCAGTGCTTCAGGGCAACAGTCCAGCAGAGTGGCAGTCCCTTTCAGCAGCACAGCAGTCCTTCTTCCTCGCAGAGTCTGGTGTCTGAATTCCAATATTTATATCTGGTGACTTTTTTAACTGGGGAAACTCCTAGAGGATTCCTTTTTAAGTGTTTAGATTTCTGCCTCCCCTGACTTGGCTTCATACTAACTTCAGGGAGTATGCAATATTTTGTGTGACAGCATAACACAGTCTATTTAGGTGCAAGTACAGCTGTACCTAAGTCCACCCTCCTATCTTGCCAGTGATGGCCCATTCAGGCACATCTAAGCTCTCTATTGTGTGTGAATGTCTAGGAGGAATATACAAAGATCAACTGTCAACTACAGTCAGTCATGTGACTCAGTGACAGGCTGCAAGCACTAAATGGTTAAGGCAGGAAAATGCCAACTTTCTAAAAATTATATTTTCAAAATCATAATTGAAAATCAGACTTTACTATAAACAAGAATTTTTAATTGCAATTCCAAATACCCCTAACATGAACTGTTTTCCTGCTCCCATTTGGAAGATATCCTTATTAGGCTTAATAGGGTAACTCCAATGTTATTGTGCAAGTGTGTGTTTGATAAACAGGCGAGGAGGCTGGAGAATTGGTCTGAAAGAAGGAGTTTTATTGATAACAGAAGGGGTTTGGGTTTGGTTGGCTGACTGTCCCGTGGGTTTTTCTTCTTCTTCTGATGAATCCTGTGATGAGCTGGAGGGATTTGAGGCTTGCAGAGGTGATGACTCTCTCTCCTTTTCCTCTTGACTGAGGTGGTCTCCCCGGAGGCTCTACCTTTACCACACCTTTTTGTGTTGTATAGTGAGAGTTGGACATAAGAAAATCAGTGAAGGGTAGGAAAGTCTTGGTGCTCAGATAGGGATTGTGATATAGAGGGTCAGGATTTAAGTGCCTAGAGTATCTTTCAGACGGGGGCTTTAGGCGTGTTTTTAGGGGAAAAGACGATGCAAAATAATGTGACTTGTATACTCAGAAACGTTACGCTGCAATATCACCAAGTTTTCCAACCAGGAAAAAAAATACCCAAAGGCCTCCCTCGATCCCTAGCCCCACCCAGTATTCCCTTCCGCTTCTCCAACCCACTTCCCGGTACCCTTAAGCCGCTAGTACTCACCGGCTTTGCAGCAACTCTCCAGAGTTGCGGACGCTCCCCAGCATCCTCCGGACACCACCAGTCCTCGCACCAGCTTTCTTCTCCCTCCTCCTGGTTTGCTGGTTGTCTTGCATCCGGTATCTCGGGTCCAGGGTCTTCTTCCTCGGGTCCCGCGTCTTCTTCCTCGGGTCCGTGTCTTCTCTCTTCAGTTCCTCACTCCAACTTCTCTCCGCTCCTTTCGCGCCAACCTTATCTGCCCCTGCCCTTTGAACTTGGTCGTTTTTCCTTGGACCGTCCCTAATACTTCCGGGTTTCGCTGGGGTCACTTCCGGGTTGCGATCCTTGTTGGCATTTTCCTGTGGAGAAACAGGAAAGGGGCATGGTATCGGTAGTCCCTTTTGAAAACTCCGAAATGGAACCCGTTGTTGTCTCCCCCCCCCCCCCCCCCCCCCCCAGGAATAGTCTGGTAAGTCCTTCCTTCGTTCCCATGACTTTCTCACAGTTATCCTATGGGAGAGGTAGGCATTGCAATAGTGAAATACAAATGTAAGAGTGTTTAGCTATTAGGACATGTAAAATAAAGTGCATGTTCTACTTTTTATATACATTGCACCCTGCTCTATAGGCTGTTTGGGGCCTACCCTATAGGTGATTCATATGTAATAAAAAGGAAATTTTGGGCCTGGCAAAAAGGTATATTTTGACAGGCTGCATGGGAGTTTAAACTTCAAACACAGGCTGCAATGGCAAGACTGACGTGTTTATGGAGCTCCTTAAGTGGGTGGCACAATAAGTGTTAGTGGCCCACTAGTGCAATGGTGCAATGATTTCCATGTGCATGAAACAGTGCCCATAGCTTGCAATTTATTATTCCTTTTCAGGTTGATATATGACTGGAAAAGGGAACCAATTAGGGACTTTGTATTCCCAGTGATCGCACCGGGAGAATGAAAAAGCTGTGGCACTCCCGAATCTGAAAAAGATTTCCTGACATATCCTAGCCAAGCAATATTTTTGCAATATTTTAAGTGTATGCAATTGGCTAGTACACAGTGGGAGAACTTAGTAAGTGGAGAACTTCAGATTTTGGCCCATCATAGAAGTTGTGCTCATTTGATTGTGTCTTCGATGTACGGAGGGCCAGCCTTAGTGTGTGAAAAGAGAGAGAAGGTACTAATTGGAACAGCCAGTAGTCTGGAGAGGAATTTCTTTTCAGCTGGTTGTAGTTTGCATACCCCCAAACCTCTGCCCTGTATGTACATTCAGCTTTATAGAGGGATAACAGATCTTTCACTGGCTTTTGCTTAAGTTGCTGGTGAAACTTAAATTGATCTCGGCTGCACTTTTCAATTTGTGCCCTCTCTGTTCAACAAGTTTGGCCCAGTAAAAATTTTGATCCAGCAAATTTCCTGGGCTATTAAAATGAGACATTTTCGCAAGGATTGCGCAATCCATGCTTAATCTATGGAAGTGTGTGTTTCTAAGGCTAAGTGTTACAATAAATGATTTTGTAAGGCTGACCCTTAATTTCAGATCTAACATAAAATCATAAATGTATCCGACAGGTGCTGAAGCCCATTTGTTGTGCACAACAGCAGCACAGCACAGTATCATCAGCATACATTAGTACAGGTGCAGTGTGATCCCCTATCCTTGGCAAATCCATACCATTAAGTTTCAAATTGGATCCAGTGAATTAATGTAGAAAAAAAAGAAAAGGGACTAAGATACATCCCTGTCTAACACCACTAGCAACTCTTAAAGTAGGGATACACTCCCTGTCATAACCAAAACGTACCTGGGCTATAGTGTCCCAATGTAAATGCTTAAAATGTTCAACCAAGCTTGAATCTACCCGGCTTGACTGAGTTACCACAATGCATCCCTATCCACAAGATCAAACGCACTAGACAAGTCAATGAAGGCAAGATGCATCACACCTTTCTTGGCCATGTCGTATTTCCGCGAGATCAGGAGCAGGTTGAGGGACTATTCGACCATGCCAACACCTGGTCGGAAGCCAGAATGAACCTCGGAGTGGAAGCTACTCTCTTCCGCCCAGATCTCCAATTTTTTGAGAATTACCCTCCCTAATATTTTGATAGAGGAGTCCACATCCAGATGGGATGATAGCATGATGGATCTCCTCTGTCAACCTTTTTGAAAATCTGGATGACAGTTGATTTTTTCAATGAACTAGGTATTTCAGTGCAGTAAAAGGCACAGAACTCATTAGTAGCAATGGGCCCCAGAAATATATGTTAAGTTGAAAGACATCAATTTGAACCACATCAGGGCCAGGGGCCTTGCCTGGGGAGCTCTGTAGGATTGCAGACATAACATGATTATGTCTATTGAGAAAGGAGGTGACTTATCAATGGATACAGAAAAGGCAGGGTAATTGGAATAGGAAAAAGGATATATAAGTAGTCCGGGATCAGATGGTTCCATATCCAAGCCTTCATAAATGCCGGAAAAGTGGGTCAGCCAATATTCTGAAGAGACATGACAGGTGAATTTTGAGGCATTGTCATGTGTAAAGAAAGGATAGTTGATCACGTCCCAAAAGGACTTTACATCCCCTTAAAGGAGAGGCTTTAAGTAGGTCTTCTCATGTTTTCTCTCTAATTTCTGTCATTCTATTTGCCAGTGTTGTTTTGTAGGCCTTTTCTGGTTAGCCTAATTTCCTCTATGTTTCTGGTTTAGGAGATGGTTGTTATTTTCATTTTTTTCAAAGCTGCAGTACCTTTTTTAGTGGTAAACAAACTGGACATAAATGAACACAAAGAATTAAAACTACCCAATAACATATGTGGCGTTGCTGTGTTTGAAAGAAAACAAAACACATCTTCAAGTTTTCCATTAATTAACTTTGCATACATCTTCTCAGGATTCACATTTTTCCATTTCATGTGACTCCCATTATTTTTACTATAATCAAGGTCAATGGGATTCACTGGAGCGGGTACATGTGTAGCTATGTTGAGAAATGATACCTAGATTAAGACTGTATTATGATCACTCAGCTTTGAGAACAAAGTTAGGGTGTCCGACACCAGTGTGGCTAAGAGTGAAAATTACAAAATAAAATCAAGAATTGATCCACCACCCCTGCCTTTGAAGGGCAGGATAGGATCTAAAATGTTCTTCACAGAGTCTGCATTAAAAAGTAGATTGTGATTAGGTATAATATAATTCAAAACTTCACCATAGGGACTATTGAGGAAATGGGATAAATCGTCCCTCTGCCATTTGAAAAACCACTAACACTATCCAATTTCAATGTATTTATTTTTATGATTGCCAAACTCTGAGGAGGTCCACATTTATTTGTTTATTTATAAAGTTTTATATAGCGCGGACTTGATCCCGAAGGATATCAGATTGCTTTACAATTTGAGGCAAAGGTAACAAATCAGAACATTAGTCTAACATTGGGAATCTAATGGGCATTGTATCAACTAGAACAAACATAACAATACTAAGAAACCAGCAACACAATAAAAAAGATACTCTTTGATGATAAAATTAACACAGAAAAATATTCCTCCCCAACAAGATATCAGGGGCTCCTAAGAGGAATTTAACATTAAAAAAGTCTACTGATTAAAAACATAGCAATGTACAGTACAAAATGATTAAGATGTCTTTCGTGCCTTTAGTGCAAAAGTTTGGGAGGTAAATAGCATAAAATAATATATATACCCTAAAATATGTCTTAGTCCAATATATATATACCCTAAATAAGTCCAATATATATACCCTAAATAATTATATACCCAAAAATATGTCGTAGTCCACAACTGAGCTTGTTTCTGCTGCCAAGAGAAATGCATCAAAGCCCAATTTTCCTTGTCAACCTAGATCGAGGACTTGAGAACTCACTTTCAGATTTTAGAAATGACCTTTGCTTGTCCCCCCAAGTCCTTTCGTATTCATGAACCCCAGAGCTAGAGACACATCAATGAGGTTTCCAAGTATGTTGGGCTCAAAACACTAAGGCTGGCTTAGGACCAACAGCAATCAAGGTGCCCCACTGCGTGTTGAGGTCAATTAGGAAGTACCCCTTCTCAACACTGATTGACAAGCTCTCAGCCCAGTTGAGGGCATTGGACAAGAACAAACAGGACGGCTGCAAGGTGTACCAGATGCCTGGGGGCGGTAATAATGCAGGTCAACTGAGGCAGGGGTGTTGAGACAAAGACTTTGAGCCAGGTAATTTGTGCATTTAACCCCTTGGGCACGATTCTGCGCCTGTGCGGCGTTTTCTGTAGAGGGCGGGTTCATGACGGCCCCCAGCCGTCATCAGCACACACCCACCGTAATGCATGACGGCTGGGGGCCGTCATCAGCATCGATGGGGTTAAGCATGCCCATATTAGCTCCCGGAGAATTGTTTCTTCTTTGTCTACAGTTGTCTCTTTGTGATTAGGGTAGTTAAAATTACCAGTTTAATTTGCCTTTGTTGTGTGGTGTGAATTACGCTACCCACAATTCCAAAAAGGTTAGTACTCCCTTGTTCAAAGTTTGGCCCTCTACATTTTATGTATATTGCCCCCTCCACCCTGTTTGAATAAATGCATGAATGAAGTATAACCGGTCTGTCTTCCTTTAAAAACCATGAAACTCTAAGCTGCACTCCCTCACTTGTTATTTTTCTCTTTAAAGAATATGCGGGTTTTTAGTGTGTACCGTCCTACTATTTACATGGTTATACTGTATGACGGTGCTTATATTAAATAACCTTCAGGTGATGCATCTAAAATGTAACTATAATGGCAAACAGCTCTGCACAACGAACCTGAATATATTGTTTTATTGAATTAAAGCTTCACCCAAAGTCTGAAATGGATTTAGAGGTGCAGTTGCCACGGCATACCTTTATTTCTTCCTCATTCACGCCCATTACCACCAGCGAGGTCTTGATCAAGAATGCATTCACTACAAAGAAAATGAAGCCAGAGTGGGGCAATGCCGCTCGCGCATCTGAGTGCAGAACCGTGTCATCCGCTATTGATCCCAGACCATTATATGTGTCTGCGAAATGAATCAAGAAGGCTCGCATGTGATGCGGTGTTCAAAAAGAAAACCTATTCAATAATGAACCACTACATTGCGTTTCCTTGTATATGGGCTGGTTAACACTTGTCAGGCGGCTTTTGTTTCCATATTTTATAGTTTGTTCTGTGACCTTTTAAGATGCCATGTACGTTGTTGGAAATAAAGGCCCTGATGAAACAGCAGGCGCGAGCAGTGTTGTCCTACTATTTCTTTCAGCGGTGGTCACATGCCAGCAGACTGTTCTTTGGTATGCTCAAGATGTCAGAGATCTGGTTAGGGAAAATGTAGCTTTTTTGTGGTTCTAAAAATAGTATGCGTGCTAGCTGCAAGGCTGGGAAATTAAAATAAAAAAGGATCTGTGATAAGCTATGGCAGGATTTGGAATGTCTGACAGATAAGAGCGCGCACTTGCAGGAGGAGATGAAATGTGAATGGCCCATCATTTTCTGTCATAGTTCAGCCAAAAGATGTCAAGTATTTTAGTATTTCGGTCCTTCGCTTTCGATGTCCTTGTATAATGCATGTGCATTGGCTTTCCCTTCCCAGTGTCGTCTACGAATCTTCACCGACCCACGCACAAGACATGTTGGGCCCAGCTCACTTTCGGCTGTACACGTGTGCTTACATTTATGGATGCCAGATAGTCTAAAAAGGAGGCAAACATAGAGCCATATTATCAAGAAAGGGCAATACATTATCGCCGCTTTCATCGGCAGGAAACTGCCGCTAAAGCGGCGATAATGGGCTTGATAATATGCCCTTGTGAATTCCCATAGCAGCCCAGGTTAACACCAGAACCTGGGCTGCTATGGGAATTCACAAGGTCATATTATCAAGCCCATTATCCCCACTTTAGCAGCAGTTTCCTGCCGATAAAAGCGGCGATAATGTATCGCCCTTGCCTGATAATATGGCCCATAGTTTCGCTACTGAGGATTTCTCCGCCATTAATGCAGAGAAAGCTTCAGCAGTGGGGATGGGTAAAGGTTGAAGCAGTGCACGGTTTGCCCAGAAACGTGTACATTTGTGGTTATTCCCAAACTACTATCAGACTCTCTCACATCGTGGAAATGAGCAGACGTTTAGTGCCGCCAAGTTCGAAGTAACTTCCCTTCCTGTATGAGAAGGCAAGCGGATCACCCTCGGGTTTGGTGTAAGGGGCAATAGAGCAACTGATTTTACCATGCATGTGCACAGTGTGCTACTTTCCCCAGGACACATTTTGTGCTATGTAAAATTATGGATATGGAAGTAGGTGCTCAGGAATATGTCACATGACATTCCCAGTAGTACACCTGTAAAGTTTGACCTTGTCCAAGCTTCCTAGAGTACTGCTGGGAATGTATGTGAATTTTTACACTCACAGAAAAGTAAATTTTTTAAACATATGTTTATTGAGGTTTTCATAACTGTAGTTAAAAGGAAAATATCCACATAAGCAATACTGTCCAATAAAAAAGGAAGATGGATCGCTTTATGTTAGCAGTACAGTTATTGGTAGAGACTTTACATGGCAGCACCTTCTAGAACATGGAACATTGCTAAAGCTAGAAAAACAAGTTTTAGCAAAGCCCATCGGTCTCGGCAGTGCCTGATCTACTGACCTTGTCAATGTGAATGTCTTTAGCCATGTTGTCTAGCAGCCACCTACTGTGCAGGATGGCTGAAATTCACTGAAAGGGAGACGGCTGGAAAACACAATTACTCCTTTGGACTGCTTGAAAAAAAAGGAAAAAATTGCTCAGAAAACCAGGAACAGTGTAAGGAAACATCTACTTGGTCCATGCGCAATGGATGGGCCAAGCACAAGAAGAGGGCATGGTGAAAGGCATAAAAGAAAATGAGAACAACTTTGAAGTTTACCAATGGTAGGAGATGAGTGGCTTGTAAGCCCACAGCTAGAACATGACATGTCTCTTTGAGACAGCGCATGCACTGTTTAGCCGACCAACGCATGGGCTGTCTAGTTGAGACCTAAAAACAATAGATTTCACTCAGGTAAAATCTAGTGGCTTTTCCCAATGCTTGTTGTGTTTAGAAACGGGGAGATAATGGGCCATATGTATCAATGTTAGGTTTTGCGATTCTCAAATAGCGAATTTTTGAGAATCGCTATTTGAGAATCGCAAAACGCTATGTATGTAGGATTTGCAATGAATGTTGCGAATCCTACATATGCCTTAATTGCGAATCACAAATTGCAATTAAGGAATACCTCCCATCCATTCCTATGGGCCTAGAGGCCCATAGGAATGAAAGGGATGACATTCTCAATTTACGATTCTCAATTAGAGAATCGATAATTGAGAATGCAATTTCAAGTGTGCCAGGGTGTCAAAAGGACACCCTGTTGCACCCCTGAAATGAGCAATCGGTGCATATGTGGCACACATACATGCCTTAAGGGCATGTGTGTGCGCCACATGCCACTTTGAAAAATGCAAAAATTTGCATTTTTTAAAGAAATCACAAATTACCATCAACTTGTAGTTGGTGGTAATTTGCGATTCCTTATGCCATATTCGCACAACGTGGGTGCCTCATATATTTCATTTAAGGAATCACACTTTGCGATTTCTTAAATGCATTCGCAAAATAAGGAATGGCAAATTTTGCGTTTCCTTATTTTGCGAGGCAATTTTTTCTTTTATACATACCATTAAGCTTAAATGCGATCGCAAACGCTGAAATTCTGTGAATTTCGGCGTTTGCGATCGCGATTTTGAATGATACATACAGCCCTAAGTGATTTATCTGAAATCACAAAATGTTAACTGAGGCTGGGGAAAGATGATATGGCCCCTTTCGGGATAGAGGGTGTGACATAAGAGCCAGAGCTGCCAACAATGGAGCTGGTAATCTGGGCTTGAGTTTCAGCGTCTGCTTAACATCCTTGATTTTGGGGAAATCACTTCATATTGCTGTGCCTACAAAAATGAATGTGTCCTTGTTTAAAGTAAATGCTGCTAATGTAAAGTGCTCCAATACCTTCAGGTAGTATTGGCGCTCTATAAAACTGCACAAAAAAGGTAACTGGTGCTTATGTATGATGCACCAATACCTTAAGGTGGTGTTGGCACTACATAAAACTGCACACAAAAAAAATGTGAAAAAAAAGAGTTGGTTGAAGAGGGGATCTGCGCAATGAAGTTTAGCAACAGGCTGGAGATGACAGGCAACCAACAGAAAATGTAGACTAGGATGGGGAGATTAGGTGATTTTGCTGTAATCACAAAACGTTGAGCTGAAGCCAAGGCAATAGAAATTATGTGCCATCCTCTTGGGAGAGGATGTGGTGTAAGTGCCTGATATGCCGACAACAGAGCTAGGAAGCCAGGTTTCAGTTTCGGCATCAGCTTAACATGCTTGATTCTGGGCAAATCACTTAGGGCCTGATTTAGATCTTGGTGGATAGGTTACTCTGTGACAATGGTGACGGATATCCTGACTGACAAAATATAAATCTCATAGGATATAATGGAATTTATTTTTCAGACAATGGGATATCCATCACCTTTGTGAGGGAGTAACCTATCTGCCAAGCTCTAAATCAGGCACTTAGGGCCCGATGTAGGTAATAGGGATTTTCTGAATTCAAAATACCGAGGCGGGCCGAATCGGTATTCTGAAATCGGAAAACTAGATGTAGCAAACTAACAGCGAAATAATACCGAATCGGTCGGCATCAGTAATGTGAATCGCTACGTACCGATTCGGCACGGACCGAATCGGAAAGTACCGAATCGGCTACCACCGAATCGGAAATAGCCGAATCGGCTACCACCGAATCGGAAATAGCCAAATCGGCTCCCACCGAATCGGAAATAGCCGAATCGGTAAAATCCGATTCGGCAATTACCGAATCGGAGGCATGAAAACACACCCATGGGCAAAAAGCCCATAGGAATGCATTGAAGAAACCGAATCGGTAAAATCCGATTCGGATTTTACCGAATCGTTAAAATCCGATTCGGTAAAATCCGATTCGGTAAAAGCCGATTCGGTAAAAGCCGATTCAGCCAATGAGGTGGATCCCCCCTCCCCCACCCAAACAGGGAGTGGCAACCCTGGCAGGTGCAGCTAATTAAGAACTTTCTGGAGAGCCAGCCTGAGCTGAACACTCACAGTTAGCAGCAGTGGGAGTAGGAGGTAGAGAACTGTTCAGAGCAAGATGGCAAACCAGAGTGAGAGCCAGAAGTCCAGCCAGAAGAGGAAGCCAAAGTTCAGCAGCATCGAGCTGCAGGTGTTGGTTGAGGAGGTGGTGAGGGTGCACCGGCAGCTATTCGGGAAGCTGTCCCTCAATGTGCCGGACAGCACCAAGAGGAGGCTCTGGAGTGAAATCGCCCAAAAGGTCAATGCTGTAGGTGTCACCCCCAGGTCCCCTGATGAGCTGAAGAAGCGCTTCTATGATATCCGCAGCCTGACCAAAAGAAAGATGGCTGAGATCCAGAGGCAAGCAGGACTCACAGGTGGGGGCAGGAACCCTGCGCCACCCCTCACAGAGCTGGAGGAACTGGTCTCCAGCACCATTGAGAGGGAGAGCGTGACCGGAATTGGGACCCTGGACAGCTCAGCCAGAGCTACAGCTACAGGTAAGAAGCATGCGCATCATGACACACCCTACCAGACACCTCCCCATTAGACACAATGCACAGCCAAACCCCAGCACAGTACTGTAACCAACATACAAGAGACAAGCATCATGGTACATGTAGTCAGCAGAAGTTAGCAAAATATGGCAGTGCAGAATCACAAGATAGGAAACAGTGGAACACATTCTAAGGAGATGCAAGGACATGTGGAATGCTTTAATTGTACTGACTGTAATACATCGGCACTCAATTTACAAATGCTTCTTTGTACCTAGGGGCACCATCAGGCGGAGAACCACTGACAACAGAGGCAGCAGCACCATCTACCAGTGCAGTCGCAGGGCCGAGCACGAGTCAGGCTGCCGAGGAGGAGGAGGAAAACACCATAGGGCTGGGTATTGAGGGAGACCTGGCAATTGACTATGATTTACTTCACTCCCCACAAATGCCGAGCACACCCCCCTTGCTGTTCTCCCCAGAGAACTCCCCGACAAGGGACCTTCATCCACCTACACCAGCTCCTGCCACGATTATGGCTGTGGCTCCAGTAAACCCTGTCCTGGGAGCAGGGGCTCAGGCCCCGGCCAGCACCACACCCCCACCAGTGGCACCCCAGCCCACTCAGCAGGCCGGCAGCAGCAGTACCCGGCGCCGTGCCATTCCCAGCACTGCAGCGCCAGCACCGGAGGGCAGTGTCTTCCTGGGCCTTGAAGGGAATATGGTGAAAATCCAAAGGCAGCAGGCGAAGTCCATCATGGCCTGCCAACGCCAGCTCCTGCAGCACAACCTGCAGATGGGGGAAATGGTGAAAGGTTTCAAGGCCTTTGTAGATACCAACAAGGAGGTAGCAGCAGGTCTAGGCAGGCTAACCACTGCCATTACCCAGTTATGTGGCAGACTAGAGGAGCATGAGCTGTCGCGCAGGCGGGATGCCCGGGTGCAAAACCGCTCCATAAGCCCCCTTGCTGCTGCAACGGCACAACTCTGTCAGCGCGGTGCCAACATGGAGTCAAGTCTCACCCAAAATACCGCCGAGATAACAAGGGGAATGGCCCGCATCACTACAGCAATGGAGGCCATGATTATCTCAAACACTGCCGCAAATCCTGCCCTGGACCTGGGGGATGCTGGGGACAGCAGCAGCCGCAGCAGCCCGGCCAGCGCTGCGTCAGAGCCACGCAGGAGCACCAGGCGCTCCGCAGAAGCGGCTGGACATTCTGAAGGGGGTGAGGGACACCCCAGTGGGGCTGCCAAGCGCTCAAAGAAATAGGCTTGCAAGGGCGGGTGAGGCAACCTGGACCTTAGACTTTTGTTTTCTTAGCTATTACACCTTTTTTGTGTTGCACATCAGTGCAGTAACTGTGTTGCAACAGTATTAAAATTTGCTTTTCACCACAACCATTTACCTGTCTGTGCATCTGTACTCACTCAGAAATAGTTTTCTGTAATCTCCTCACGTCTGTATCTGCCATCACTTGGCGTAGACACCCCAGCTGGCTGTGTTAGTGGCACAGCTTCGTCGTCGTCATGGTCCTCGTAGTCAGACAACTCCACCTCAGTGCCCTTCTTCACCGCAAGGTTGTGTAACATTGCACATACAGCTATGATCTTGCAGCAGGTGATGGGGGTATACTGCCTTGCACCTCCACTCTTGTGCAGGCATCTGAATCTACTTTTCCAGATGCCAAAGGTCCGTTCGACGACATTCCTTGTGCTTTTGTGGGCCCGGTTATACCTCCTTTGGCTGGGTGTGGAGGGGTTGAGGTAGGGGGTGAGTATGAATGAGCGGGGGGCATATGCACTGTCGCCTGGAAGGGAAAGGGGTAACATTACACACATGCATACATGTATTACACCTAGCTACTTTGTGTTATGGAGGTCTGATGATGTGTCTCACCTAGGAGGTATCCTTCACCAAATTCGCCAGCCATCAGCCGTGCATAGATGCCGCTCTGTTGGAAAATATAGGAGTCGTGGGTACTCCCTGGGAATTTTGCTACCAGGTCTGTGATGGTGCACTTCGCATTGCAGATCACCTGCACGTTGATGGTGTGCGTAGACTTCCGATTGCGGTATATGTATTCTGTGTCCGCTGGTGGGCAAATCGGAATGTGCGTGCCATCTATGCAGCCAATGATTTGGGGAAATTGTGCCATCTGGTAGAAGTCAGCTTTAGTTTGTAGCAGTTCTGCGTGGGTTGCAGGGAAAGAGATGTATTGGTCCATCCTGTGTATCATGGCGTCAAGGAATGTGTGGAAGAACCTTGACAGGCTGCTCTGGGTCACCCCTCCTGCCGCTGCAACTCCACTTTGATAGCTGCCAGACGCAAGCAGGTGTAGGCTGCATAGCACCTGGACGTGTGCTGGGATGGCGTGTGCCCTTGGGGTGTGGTGGTCCAACAATGGTTTGAGGTCCCTGATGAGCTCAAGAATGGTGTCAGAGTCCAGCCTGTATCTCTGTAGGATCTCTGCCTCTGTGAGCATGAACAGGGTTATCCTCTGTCTGTAGACCTGTTCATTTCTTTGCCATTCCCTCTGTCCTTCCTGCTGTAGCCGTAGCCGCCTCGCAATGACATAAAAAGCTGCCATCCTGCAAGTTGCAATGCATTTTGGGGCTGTTTTTATGGGTTGGAGTTGGTTACCACCTGATTGTAATCCATGGTAAATACCGAGTGAATTCTACCGATTTTGAGCCGAAATCGGTGTTTCTGTGCCTCCCTACATCTCCCCATCTGTCCGAATCGGGGAATTTCCCGATCGGTGATTCAAACGAATCGGTAGGTTCTCCGATTCGGCTCATGTCCGAATCGGTGTATCTACCGATTCGGTACATGGACCGAATCGGCTTTATTCCAAATCGGTGTGTCTACCGATTCGGTACATGGACCGATTCGGATAATTTCCGATTCGGTGTCAGTACCGATTCGGTACATTGACCGATTCGGATAATTTCCGAATCGGTGTCACTACCGATTCGGTACATGGACCGATTCGGTTATTTTCCGAATCGGTGTCACTACCGATTCGGTACATGGACCGATTCGGTGTTTGCATCCGATTCGGTGTGTTACCGATTCGTTACATATCCGATTTTCGGTATGTACGTATCGGATTCTTTTCCATTCGGTACTCATTCCGAATCGGTTTTCGCTCCGATTTTGACTTTTTTCTTTGCCCTACATCTCGATGGCTGTATACCGATCGGTAAGGGCCCAAAATCGGTATTTTCTGCCGTTACCGATCGGTAACGGCCTACCTACATCTGGCCCTTAATCTCCCCATGCCTGCAAAAATTAATGTGTTGTTGTGTTGTGGAGTGGTGTGGCTCACTGGTTAGAAGCGGCATACCCGAGAGCAGAGGATGGCCCGGGACCAGGGTTCAATGCCCGACGCGGCAGGGTCGTGGACCAGGGGCAGCGGACTCGATAATTCTCATCTCGGTGCCTACTCTAACCAGGGATCACACTCTGCAACTCTGGGCATTAGCTTGCCTCATCTCCACAACGGCCCCCCACATACGCCGGGGATGCCTGGTTTCACCTTGGAGATACCCAGTAGGGACCATCTCACAGGGAAAGCCAGGACGGGTTTCCCAGTGGTCTACTGCGCAGAGATACTCCTTCGGGAGTCGATTCTAGCGCATTACAAACCCACAATTAATTAAATAATTAAAGGAACTGGTGCTAATCCAAAGCACTCCAATACCTTTGGGAGGTGTTTGGTGCTATATAAAACTGCACAAAACAATTAACTGGTGCTTATGTAAAGCTCCTCAATAGCTCCTGGTGGTGTTGACACTGCATAAACTGCACAAAAAAATATGAAAAGTGGAGTCATGGAGAAGGGGACCTAGAGAAGGGGACCTAGGGGAAGATGGTATCTGTGCAACAGGAGTGCAGTGTGGGAGCCCGACGGGCAATGAACACTAAAATGTGGGCTGCCAGAGGGAAATTATAGGATTTGCCTACGTTTACAGTGTCCTCGTGAAAAATAACTGGTGTTAATAGAGAGAGCTCCATTACCTTCGGGAGCTGTTGGCACAATATATAAAACTGCACAAAATAAGTAACTGGAGCTAATGATAAGCACTCCGAAACTTTTGGGCGGTGTTGGTGCGTTATAAAACTGGACGAAAAATATAAAAAGCAGAGTCATTTGAGGAGGGGATCTGTGCAATGGAGCTCAGTGGGACAAGCAGCGATGGGAGGGAGGTGAACGGGCAATCAATAGCAAATACAGGTTGCCTTTGGGAAATTAAGTCATGTGGTTATAATCACAAAATATGGGCATTAGGCAGAGGCTAGGGAGACACAGGGGTGTCCTCGTGGGAGAGGATGTGGCGTCAGGACAACAGCTGCTGACTATGGAGCTGGGATACTGAGTTTGAGTTTTAACATCCACCTAACATCCTTGATTCTGGGCACATCACTTAGTCTCCCAGTGCCTACAAAAATGGATGTGTCCTTGTGTAAAGGAACTGGTGCTGATGTAAAACACTCCACTACCTTCGGATGGTGTTTGCGCTATATAAAACTGCACAAAAAAACTGAAAGAATTTCATGTTAGGCTGGTTTACAATAGTGAACATGAGGACATACATCACACCAGAAACCACATAAAAAGGACTCATTTTGCCATGGACACTGAGGCGCAGGCAGACCTTGATGACATCTAGACTCTGCCTGGCTCCTATTAAAAGAATTCAAGTTAAGCAACAATGGCACACGGAAACACTTTACCGGTAAATGCAGAAAAAGTAAGAAATTGTCCGAATGGGGGAAATTTTAAGAAATAGAGTCCCATACCATGAAATGAGAGCATTGTGAGACATAAACAGTTGGACCATTTTGCAAAGGAGAACTGTGGCTTTGCAATTACAGCAGAAGTCACAGATAGTTTAGAAGCTCTGACTTGCTCTGTGATAACTTATACCTGATTCATTTGAGGTCTGCTATTGCATCTATAAACACCAATGCCGAATAACCACATATGGTGCAAACACGCACACACACCTAACACCCACACACACAAAAAATAGACAGAAACTACATGTGTGCCAAGTAATAGCAACCACACACACATGCCCCAAATAGCACGTCAGCTATACACTACCAGGACTTTAAAAGGCAGAACACCACTACTCCCTAGAATGAAACAGGCTACTATGGGGGTTTAAATCAGGGTTAGGGAGGGAGTGATTTGTTGCTGGGGAAAGCACTGGTAGGTGCAAGGGAGCAAGCAGAGACAGGAAGGAGAAGGTGGTGGAAATGGAAAGCAGCAAAGAGTGAAAAAGCTGTGAGGGGGAGATCTGTGAACGGAGCATGATGCTGAGTGGGAGGAGACAGAGCTAGTAAAAGCACAAGCATTGTGCAGAGTGCAGGGAAAAAATGTAGGTCATAACTGGTCATAAAAATGGGAGCAGTGGATGTTTATAAGTGCTTGGTCCATGCTCTGGGCTAAACACAAGAAGCGGTATTACCGTGCATGCCAGGGACAAATTTGACAAAGAATATGAGATAGACGAGTGAATGGAAAGCCTTTGAGTAGGCTGAAGCCCACTGATTAAACACAACATGGCTCTTTGAGACTGCGCTGTCTAGCCAAGACCTAAAATGGGAAAGAAGAAAATGTAACCATAGAGATTATAAAATAAAAAATAGCAAAGTTTAGCAATCTGTTTCTATACAGTGTAACACACATGGCAACAACAACCACAGCATTTGCATGTAAGAAAGAAATGTATACTTGGGACTTGCTGAACATTTCTTTGGAATGGTGTGGAGGGTTCTTCTTTCATGAGTAGATTTCTAAAATGTACTGTCCCAGCTAGGGAACATAATTAGTAATAAACTTTTATCTTTCCTATAGCAAACACGCCCCATAAAGTGTTAGAGTCAAACACCCCACCCACAGTCCACCCCTCCTAGTGTGCTAGCTCTCGATTCCTTCTGATTAACCGAACATTCTATGTAGACTCTCTTCAAGTGTAAGATCTGGGAGTTGTCTGGACAATCTCAGGTGCCTGGTCTGGATTTTTATATAATTTTTATATAGCCACCAGGTTTTTTCAAAGTATAGAGTTTTATAAGAAAGGGAAGCAGTCAATTTCTCCACCTTATATACCTGACATACTTTGAACCGTCTTTTGCCTAGTAGAAGAGGAGGTTTCTGCTTCCAAAGTTGGGCCAAGTTAACCAACGATCTATCAAACAATGAGTTTGGCTAATGGGGTATATAGGAAGTAGATATTGTCCTCGCCAGTTTAGCGCAATAGAATTACTGCAGGATACATAGGAAGGACCACTACCATGGCATGTTTTATAAAGTTGATCAAAGCGGCCCAGTAGGGCTGGACTTTGGTACTGGCAATCATACAAGAACTCGAAGCCTTGTTGGTGACAATATCTCAAAAATGAATCTGAACTTCCAAACAGTATTATAACACAGGTTAGGTATCACCTTGTAAGAAGTTTGAAAGTGATGTATCTATGGTGGGTAAAGATAGAACTCTCCACTGCCCTATACCATATCCTGACCCATAAACGTTCTGTCGGGTCTCATTTGTCCAATGCTTGCTTGAGTTTGGCCGTTATAAAATATCTTTTGAAATCCATGGGGCACAATCCTCTTTCAACTTTCTTTCTGTATGATATAGAATTTGTCACTCAAGGAGGTTTATTAGCCCGCATACAATTTATTAGTCACTTATATATTTCTTTGATAGTTTTCCTCAGGAATTTAAGTTCAAAAGTTTAGGCCAACTAGAGAGACCGCAGAAGGAAATCTATTTTGACAGTGTTGATCTTGCTAAGCTAATATAAATCTAGACGTTCCACCTATACACATCTTTAAAAAGGATGTTAAGTAATGGAGGGATATTGCACCCAATAAAGACTCATTAGGGTTAGGAATATGGACCTCCAAAGGAGATGCCTTGAGCGTAGTTTTGTCTCCTCAAAATTGTATCACCTACATTGATCTTGCTGTGCTAGTTAGACTATGGCAGAAGAGACCAGAATCATACTGTTCCAAATCTGCACTAGCTATTTTGTGATCAATTCCTATGATTCAGACGCTGTTTCTGCTGGAACAGTTTTTTCCATCTTCTAGCTTTTCTACCAAGTTGGTATAATATCTTTCCAGTTTCACCATCCTTTTCCCAAGACATCCTGATTGTGTGCCTGTCCAGCAATAAGGGCTTCAACCTGGTGTATTTTATGCATTTTGAAGATTATGATCCAGCTCTGAAATAGATTTCCTAATGTCTTACCTCAGGGAGGACAGATCTGACTTGAATTCCTTGATCAACTGATGAATATACGCTTCTGCTCTGTCCTGGGGAATGGCAGCCTCTCTGATCTTGAGAAATCTGAGAATTTACTTGTTTTTTTTCTGAAGCTCCTGAGGTCTTTAATGGATAACTTTTTAAGTAGTTTGGCCTCTGTGAACACCATCCTGTCTACGGGGAATGCAAAAAACATTAGGGCATCTTTCCCATAGTGTAGTATAATTGTGGACAGTTGAGCCCTAGAACCCTCTTCACCAAGGACAATTCTAAGCCTGATGCTTTGCTATTTTGTGTAAGGCCTCAAATCCATAGCTCTGAAATAGCTTAGGAGGAATCGAACACAGGCAGTGTATTCATCTGGTGTGAAAAGTGCGAAGATTATCTCTACGGTCTTTAGCAGCACACTCAGAGAGCCTTGTAAGTAGCCGATCACTGTTTCAACTAGATCTCCCAGCTTTGCAGCATCTGATGTCTCACCACCTATATCGCAACTTGAAAAATCCTCAGGCTCTCCAGTAAAACTGGATCCAACCTTAAGAATCACACATATTCTGAATTGCTGCCATTCCCATCTTTCATGCTTTTGAGGGAGAGGATAGGGGCCACACCCCTGCATTTGGAGGACAAGCACTACTCTGATCCCACAATGTCCCCAGACAACCTGTTCCAAGCCAAGCTCCAGGAACTCCCATGCCCTTGGAAGGTGCAAACTCAAAGTTGCTGCATGGCATGGTTCTTCTCCCTCAGCCACACCTAATCAGGTGTTCTCTGTCTCTTCAAACTCGGTGATGTCTGCCATTTTGTCCGGAGTGCTGGCACCCGGGAGAACACATCCACTAAAGCCTCAGTTAGTGTTCATGGGTGTTATTAATGAGATTGTTTAACAGCCCCCAATTTACCTACATCAGGAGACGCTCACTTCTAATGTTTCTTGGTTCCTCTTTCAAATCCAGGCAGCTAGAACAACAGCCCCCAGCTGGAGCTCAGCAAGGACACTTCTTGCTGGGTCCACTCTCTGGCTACGTCCCCCATAGGGAAGTGTGGCATTTTGTTGATGTTGTCTCGTACTGACCATGGAATTCAAACCTTCTGAGAGTTTCATGCACAGGACGTTAGCTGACAGTTGCAGAGTTTTCCTGCCTGCCGGATTGCTTGCTGTTGTTTGAGATGAATAAAAGACTTTTACTCACCAGATCAAGTGTATATGTCGTCCACCTTCACAACATATTTTGGCGACGAGTTAGCAGGCTGTCTACACGGACCCAACGTGTAGTCTTGGAGGGAGAACGAGAGCAGTAAAAAGAATTTGCACGTTTCCATATGAATCCTGCTGATTTTTCGAGTGAACGCGGCTATGCCATATGTGCAGCATACGTTTTTGACTTCCGTCGTGGTGTGGCTTGTGAGGAACTTGAAGGGGAGCGAATAAAGGCGTTTTGGTTGTTGCACATGCGCAGGACTACAAAGGCAGGCAGTGGAACGCACACGTTTGCTTGAATGCAACGTGTTTGTTTTGCGTAAGAAACATGGCAGACATTTTAGGTGTGAAAGAATGGGGGAAAGATTTCTGCATATTCAGCAGCAGTGTATTTCTACGCTGATACACACAGCAGGTCCAGTCTACGTGTCAAGGAAATATTGCACAGTGCATAACGCTGACATGCACGGCATGTTTGTTGGGAAATAAAATGATACGCTGACATGTACAGCTGAAGCAGATTACGTGTCAGATGAAATTATTCATATTCTGCGCAACGCTGACACGCACAGCATATTAATTTGAAACATTTTAGCATGTGTTGTAAGTTTTATTTTTAAGTGTGATTCAACAAGGTGGTATTTGAGGATTAATTGTGACATTTTTATCCTTGATTTTTGGAAGCTACAATTAGCGTATGGTTCTGTCCAGAGTAAACAGTCAAAGGATAATTGTGTGTCACTCCTCATTGACACACAGATACACAAACATTTATAACCTTGTGTAACTTTATAAGGAAACCATAGTTTGTTAAAAACAAAGGGTACAATGCACGCTGTTCCACCACCACCAAATTTTTTACAAACTCCAGGTGATCCACCTGTGGCATGGAAAGAGTGGTTTGATGGTTTTGAAACTTATTTCGGTGCTATTAGGGCAATCCGATACCGTCCAGAAAGAAAAAAATACCTGCTTCTACATTCTTTAGGATTTGAGGGCAGAGCAATTTTCAAACACTTACATCAAAGTAATGTTGAGGATGAAGTTTTAGATGACTACCAAATTCCTGTAAGGAAGTTACAAGAGCGATTTGATGTACAACCCAGCTTGGTGGTTGTGAGACATACATTTTTTAAGAGGGTCCAGCAAGAAAGTGAGGTTTTTTATACATATATCACGGTGCTAAGGAAATTGGTGTCAGAGTGCCAGTTTGAGAATTTCTGTGATCAATTGGTTAAAGGTCAATTCATTGGTCATTGCATTGATAAATCTATAAAGCAGAAATTACTTTCAATCGGTAACCCATAGTGGGAAACAACCTTAAAAGTAGCTAAAAGTATTGAAACTTCTCGAATATCGGCAAAAAGCTGGATTCAAAGAAAGAATCAATCACTCAATCAATCAGAGTACTTGTAAAGCGCGCTACATACCCGGGAGGGTTCCAAGGTTCTGAGGGGAGGGGGGGTGCTGCTATTACTCGAAGAGCCAGGTCTTGAGGAGTCTTCTGAAGGTGAGTAGGTCTTGGGTCAGCCGTATGTGGGTAGGGAGGGTGTTCCAGGTCTTGGCGGTGAGGTAGGAGAAGGATCTGCCACCGGAGGTCATTCATTGGATGCGGGGGACAGCGGCGAGGGGGAGGCTGGCGGAGTGGAGCTGGAGGGTGGGGGTGTGGAAGCTGAGTCTGCTGTTCAGGTAGGCTGGTCCGGCGTTGTGGAGTGCTTTGTGTGCGTGTGTGAGGAGCTTGAAGGTGATCCTCTTGTTGACAGGGAGCCAGTGTAGGTCTCTCAAGTGGGGGGTGATGTGGCTGCGGCAGGGGACGTTGACGATTAGTTGGGCGGAGGCGTTTTGGATGCTTTGTAGTCGTCGTAGGTGTTTGGCTGGGATTCCTGCGTAGAGTGCTTTGCCGTAGTTCAGTCTGCTGCTGACGAGGGCTTATGTCACCGTTCTTCTTGTTTCGTTCGGGATCCACTTGCAGATCCTGCGGAGCATGTGGAGGGAGTTGTAGCAGGAGGAGGAGACGGTGTTGACCTGCTTAGACATGGAGAGTAAGGATTCGAGGATGAATACTAGATTGCATGCATGGTTTGTGGGTGTTCGTGCTGTTCCCAGTGTGGTAGGCCACCAGGAGTCGTCCCAGGCTGAGGGGGTGGGTCCGCGGATGAGGACCTCCATCTTGTCCGAGTTCAGCTTCAGACGGCTGCTCCTCATCCAATCGGCGACGGCCTTCATTTCCTCTTGGAGGTTGGTTTTGGCGGTGTGTGGGTACTTGGTGAGGGAGAGGATGAGCTGGGTGTCGTCAGCGTAGGAGATGATGCTGAGGTCGTGATGGTGGGCCCCTTGTGCGAGGGGGGCCATGTAGACGTTGAACAGCGTTGGGCTGAGGGATGAGCCCTGGGGGACGTCGCAGATGATGTCGGTGGCTTCGGATCTGAAGGATGGGAGGCGGACACTCTGGGCTCTCCCGGAGAGGAAGCACGTGGTCCAGTCGAGAGCCTTCTCTTGGATTCCGGCTTCTAGGAGGCGTGTCTTTAGCGTGCAATGGCAGACCGCGTCGAAGGCGGCTGACAGGTCCAGGACGATGAGGGCTGATGTTTCTCCGTTGTCTAGTTTGTGCCTGATGTCGTCTGTGGCGGCAATGAGGGCTGTCTCGGTGCTGTGGTTTCGTCTGAATCCGGACTGGGACGGGTCCAAGATGTTGTTGTCTTCGAGGTGGTGGGCCAGTTGCATGTTGATGATTTTCTCGATGACCTTTGCCGGGCACGAGAGCAGGGAGATGGGCCAGAAGTTCTTGAGGTCCTTGGGGTCCGCTTTGGGCTTCTTGAGGAGGGCGTTGATTTCGGCGAGCTTCCAGCTTCCAGAAACGTTAGTGGGTACAGTTAATTGGAATTTTAGTAAAGTACAGAAGGACCCTAGACAGCAGGACGAACATAAAATTTGCTTTTTTCACAAGAGTTTTGTTTCGGATTTGGATATCAGAGCCATGGTCGGAGTGGCAGAATATGTCCAGCAAGAAGTGTTGTGTGCAGGGTGTGCAATAAACATGGACACTTTGCAAAGGTGTGCCAAAGTCAGCAGAATAAACAGACTGCAGCAATAAAATACATAGTTGATGACTGTGAATACGAAAAAGTAGATGACATTGAAAGAGATCTGAGAAACATGGTTGTGGTGCTTTAAAGTGATGACATAAAAAGTGGTGATTCGGATTCTTTTATTGATCCCCTTGTTGACATTTTGGTGGAGGGAGAAGTTTTGAAGTTACTAGTGGACTCTGGTGCACGAATAACAATGATTACTCATGAATTGTTTGACTGTGTGGCCAAAAAGAATGTTGTTTCCCCCTGACCTCAAAGCTGTATCATATGAAGGGTGCAGTATTGATCTATGTGGATACATGATGATATACTTGAGTTCAAGAGGCGGAGGATTGCATGGATAATTAAGTTGCGAATAAGGTTCTAAATATCTTGGGGTTGTTTTACCAAGGCCTCCTTGGCCTGGTTCTTAAACCAGGTACATCAGAGCACGTTTTAGCTATAAGGGACAAGACAGAGTCTGAGAACATCATGAACAGGTATCCATACATATTCACAAGTGTGTTCAGTAGAATTTCTGGTTTTAAACACAAGATCATGGTTAAGGACGGTGCTAGCCCTGTTAAACACAAACTCAGGAATGTTCCGTTCAGCATTGCTAAAGATTTGGAAAAGGAATTAAATATGTTATGCAAGAGAGGTGTGATTGGACCTGTGGAGTCCTCCCTGTGGTTATCACCTTAGGTGGTGGCAACAAGCATAACAATGAACTGAGAGTGTTGACTGTAGATGTTTGAATAAAGAGATATGGGTGGATTCACACCCATTGGCTAATATCTCTGAGCTCTTAGTTCGGCTGTCAGAGGCCACGGTCTTCTCCAAGCTTGACCTTGCCTCTGAATATCACCAAATAGTACTGGATGATCAGTCCAAGCATCTAACAGCTTTTGCTTCCCCGGTTTGGCATTTATCAATATTGTACGATGCCTTTTGGGCTGGCATCCGCCATGTCTGTGTTCCAGAGAGTAATGGTAAACATGCTCAAGGGGATCCAATGTGTATCAATTTTTCAGGACGATCTATCGATACATGCACCTGACAGACATGCACATGATCTTATTCTTGATGAGGTTCTGAGCAGATTACAGTGTAGACATGCAGTACTTGGACGTGACAAATGTTTGTTTCTTACTGACAAAGTTGAGTACCTGGGACATCTCATCAGTAAACGGGGGGTTTTGAGCCTAAGCCGAGTTTGGTGAAAAGTATTGTTGATGCTAAAGCGCCATTGGATAAACCTGGTCTCAAATCCTTTTTGGGCCTATGTGAGTTTTACTCTAGGTTTATCAAGGATTATGCTGCCAAGTTATGGCCTCTTTCATGCATGTTGAGAAGGTGTGTTACATTTGAATGGAAAAAAGAGTGTCAGGATGTGTTTGAATGGGTGAAAGGACAGCTGTGTTCACTGACTGTACTAAAGAACTATGATCCAGGACTGCAATGTGTGTTAACTGTTGACGCAAGTAGTGTGGGGTTTGGGGCTGTTCTTAGCCAGGTGTAAAACTCTGAAATGTATATCATTGGTTTTGCATGCTGTGTGTTGTCTGATACAGAAAAACAATATTCTGTAATAGAAATGGAATTGTTTGCCTGTTGGTGGGGTGTCATGAAATTTAGGAACTATATTTGGGGAACATGTTTTGTTATCCAAACTGACCACAAACCCCTAATCTATATTCTGAGTGGCAAGAACTCAAAAGGGTTCACACCCCGCATCGCACGACTTTCTGCAAAATAGTTGCAATTTGACTTTGGCACAGAATATATTCCTTGTCAGAAAAATGGGGGTGCAGATTTCTTGTTCCGTTCTTCCGATTGGAGTGATTGGAGTGAAGAAGACAAGACTTTGTGCAGTGACGAGGACAAGGAAAATTGCATTGTGGCATCTATTGAATTGCTACTGGTTGGTGCCTTTTCTGAGAAAGATTGGAGAGATGCTCTAGAGCAGCATTTCACGCTTAAGGCAGTTAAAAAGTTCATTGACCCAAAGAGAGGAATGTAGATTTGGATTTCAAAACTTTTGTAAAGGTTGCGGACGGGTTGGTACTGAGAGTGGACATGTTTGTTCCTCCCATCACTTTGAGGAAAAAGATTATCGTAGGAGCTCATGATGGATATTTGGGCTCTACCATGACAAAGAAAAGGATGCGCTTATCTTTCTGGTGGACTAGTATGGATCAAGAGTTTCATTTGTTCATTAAGAATTGTGTTATGTGCTCGAGTTGTGACAAATCTATTAGGACAAGAACCCCACTTCTTTGTTCAATTGAATTGCCCTCAGGCCCTAGGGAAAATGTAGGAATTGACATTGTTGGACCGTTTAATGCTCTTAACAGTTCTTCTAGGTTTGCTGTTTTGTTATAATGGACTATTATAGCAAGTGGCCTGAAGTTAAGTTTGTCAGTGAAGTGACTTCTGAAGCTGTTTTTGAATTCTTGAAAGAATTTTTCCTCAAGGAAGGATTCCTGCAATGTTAGTTTCTGACAATCGTTCACAGTTCATCTCTGATGAGTTCAAAACATTTCTGGTGACAAGTGGCGTCAAACATCTTAGAAGTTCTCTTTATCACCCACAAATTAATGGATTGGTAGAGATATTGAACAAGGTGTTTGGATAGTGTATTCAGTGGGTTATTGCAAACAAATGTGTAATTGTCAATGCTGTTAATAGTATGTTGTGGTTTTATCGTACCACTCCCTAATCGGCAACTGGTGGATCTCCATTTGAATGGCTGTGTGCTAGAAGAGCGCCAACATGTTTTCGTCCAGCCTGGATGAGCAAATGGGTTTGGGCCAAGAAGGACTTGGTTTCTGACCAGATTGTTAGGAAAAGAGTCTCTTCCTTTCAGGTGTAACAAAAATGCAACTTTGATGTAAGAAACAGAGTCAAGGATGTGGATGTAAAGGTGGGTGACTTAGTTCGCATTTGTAAACCTGTTCATGTAAACAAAGGTAAAACCAAGTATGGTCCTCCTGTCAGGGTTATCAAGGTGAATAGAAATAATGTGCAAGTTGTGAGTGGTCAATGGTGGAATAGTTAGAGAGTTTTTCGAGTTGGACACAAGTTTGGAAATTTACTGAAGAATGAGGCAGGGAAAAGTGTGGGTCGTCACACTGTTGTGTGTAATGAGGATTCTTCTGGTTCAGATGTAGTACCTTCAACTCCTGGTGTCTCAGATAAGGTTGTCAAGTTGAGGCATAGTGCAAGGAGAGTTACTTTTCCTATCAAGTACCATGACTTTGTGTGAATTCGCACATTATGGTCTTCTGATCTAGGAGTGTATTCTAATTTGTGATAATGTTTATTCTTTTCTGTTATCTCCTTGTATTTGTTCTAAGTATTGTTATCCTATTCACCCTTTTTCTAAAGGGAAAAGCCATGTGGCATTCTGCTAATGTTGTCTCATGCTGAGCTTTGAATTTGAACCTTGTTGAGAGTTCCATGCTCAGGACGTTAGCTGAGGGTTGTAGAGTCTTCCTGCCTGTTGGGCAGCTCGCTGTTGTTTGAGATGAATAAAAGCCTTTTACTCACCTGATCAATAGTATATGTTGTCCACCTCCACAACAGAGTGCTTATGCTTATGATTAAATTCATGGCTAAAAGCTTAAGAGGCCTGATTAGACAAATTGTTGGTGACATTTTACACCAATGTTCCCATTTGCAATAGATTACATTGATAGTGACATTTTGCAGTAACATTTGCACTGCCCAACAAAAGAAACAAATCCACATATTCACACTGACTGTCTTTTTTCATCAGTTGATTTTTCCAAATATCGATGAAGTTACATTGATGTAATCTTGAAAAGTCGGCGCAAAATTATTCCAGGTCAATCTGTGTTATGAGGCTGCTCCCGTGTTTCCACTTTAATTAGCAGGAAGAGTGGGTAGAGAACACTTAAAAGCATGGTCCTAAAATCTATTTGCATTTTGAAATAATTAGGAAAAAGAGAGGCCTCTGTTGGTTAAAATTTGCTTATATTTTTTTTTAATTCAATTTACTGAGCACCATGAATTTCGTGTCTTAATGAAAAGGTAAACGATAATGCCAGGATAATACTGGATTCTGCAATGTGTATGTTTGTAAACATTTAGACCAAATGTATTATTTTAATTCTTTCTTTACTGCGGCTCGTGTCTTTCCTTAAAATTGCCATAAATGGGTAGGGGTGGCAGCTTCTCTATTTGTTGCTTGCACTTTTCATTTCCAAACGGAGATTCCACATGAACAGCATACAGAAATAGCAATTTCCTGCATTCTGTGATCTAAATGTGCTAGCTTTTAATTCATTTCATTTTTTTTTGTGTCTCCGAATGGAGCCACATTTATGTTAATGTTACACATGTACCACTCATTATTTTCATGGATTTTATGATGAAGAAGTGGTTTACTTTACACGTTTACATTTATTTCAGATTCATTCAGTCTTTATTTCTAGTAGAATGTGTAATTCAACTATTTCTTTTCGAGTTTCTAATTAAAACTACAAAAGAAGGGACCACTTACAGGAATTCTAGATGTTTTCGAGAATAATCCATTTTTCAGGCATTTATGGGAGGAGTAACTACACTAATGGAATTCATAATTAGATAGCTTTGACGTGTCCAACATGTCTAGAAGCACGGACATGCAACTGACAAAGTTGTTCTGTGGGGCGGATTTGATATTTTTCGCAGTCTGAAAATGTAGAGATCATTCATATGTCCTATACATGAAGGCAGTCTAGAGGACACAAAGATGGTGACGGTTGTGTTATACAAAAAAAATGCATAGTATATAATTGGGGCATTTCGCATCCATACTAAAGTCTGCTTTCTGGAAGTACAAATGTCACACCGTCCATGTGGTCATATACAATTTCGACTTTTTGGAGGCGCCATATTTCCATGGTAAATGTTCAGAGTCCCAAGGGGCATGTACCAGTGAAAACCAAGCTGCCATTAACTGCATGGTTAATGAACTTTGTCTAAGAAAGGAATAACCACTCATGAGTGCTACAATTTCGAAATCGCCGATTTGGCTCAGCAAGTGCAATGCTGAATATTGACATATGGTGCGATCCACAGGTCAAAAGAGTTAACACATTATACCGCACTTTTGAGGTTGGTGATTTGAGTGCTATTAAATTCGAAAATATTAACACCTACTATTTTAAACGCGTAGGAACAGAAAAACTTCAGTATCAAGTAGTATATATAACAAGTTATTGCTATTTAACATTATTGGCTTCAAAAATATCAGCAAAAACCGAGGTTCGTGCTAAGTTATGCAGCCACTCCACATTATATAACCAGATCCTTCTTTTAAGGGACTTTCAAAAAATGGTAATGTCTTACATTATATTTGAAGCAAAGGACAGAATGCCTAGGTTTTATAGTTTGTGTACAAAATCATAATGTTATCCCAAGTAAGCATGGTGTTTTGAAACTTTTTTTAAAGCTTCACAGACAATGACAATGTACAGGCGGGTGCGATTCTCTCCAGTTGTGACTTTTGGTGTGAATTAATTGGTGAATTAAATATTTTGGGTAAATGTATTTAAATTAAATCCCCCCTCTTCACCATAACATACTCACCTTAACAACATATGAGTCTAAAGAAGTTTTGAAAAGAATGTTAATACAGTGTGATCTCTGTAACAGTGTCAAAATATTCCTGTTGCTGCTAAGGGCCAGCAGTCCCAAATTCCTGCCCGACGCTCACCTTAACATCCTCTGGTGAGCTGTTGCACTTTCCATCCACCAGCAGAACCGATTCTTAACGGAGGACTTCTGGTGGCTAGTGTGAGGGAACGCCAGCACATGCTTGCTGACACCCAGAACCAGGAGTTGCCATAAGGTATTGGGGAAAGCTGGGGATTCCTTGCTGCCTGATGTCACCCCAGTCTTGGATGGTCAAACTGGCTGAAGGGGAGTTGAGTTAAACTTCAACTCAGTGAATTTGGGAAATGTCTTCCGCCTTTGTGAAGGGTTACGGTTTCTCAACAGTTCACTTTCACAAGTGATGTCAAACACCTTCTAATCCATTTATATTATAGGGGTGTCATGCCGTCTAGAGTGTAATTGCTACGTTTGTGAATTGCTGACATCCTGTAATGGTGAACCTATAACTTACAAGTAAATGATGCAATTCTTCCAGCTCATAAAACAAACTTCAAATAATGTAGTATGAAAACTTTGTTTTGTTAAAATAAATAACATTGAGGAATAAATGTTAAAAACCAACTTTCCCAAAAGGTAAAGGTCATACATATACATGCTGTTGAAGGTAATCTTCCGTAGACACATCATTATTTCCTATTAAGACAAATATGATAGTAGCACCTCACATGAATGTTTAACATGTTTAACCTGCGTACCACTGAGATAAAGAGACACCTTGCATTAGAAATGTTTTCTTTTCCTCCAGAGAAATCACATGGTTTCAATAGTCTAGAATGCCTGAAGGGTGAACACTTTGAACTTGCCTTCACCCCTTATGAATCTTTCTAGGAGGATTGGGCACATGAACTTTATTGCTGTCTACTAACCTACACAAGTGAATAGGCAAAGCAACATTTGAAAACTCCATAAAAAGCTGGATAAGAAAAAAAACCTGGAACTCCGAAAGATAATAATTTAGCTCCATTGACTCAAAATGTCTCTAAACCCTAATCCAGCAGCCCATGGTCCCACCTACAGTTCCTTGCTTAATAATTAAATATGATCAATCCAGAATCTGAGTTTATATTGTTGATATCGTTTTTAGACGTTGTGTGAGAGATTAAAAGTGATAACTTTTCCACCTACTCAAGATATACTCCCCTTGACTGGGTAAGTGGCCAGTATACATAATCTAAATACTAATCGAGGTACCTAGTAATCTTGGAGACTGGATACGTTAGAAGGACGAGCCATCTAGGTGTTAATGCTCACAAATGGGAGAGTCCATTATGCTCTTGAGAGCCAGAAATATTTTACAGGCACCAGTCCTTCCAATGGCTTTCAGTAGCGGCCTGTATTGTGTCCTGGAAGGAAAGGGAAACTTCTCTGTAATATAGCAGGACATTTTTTGCCATTTACTTATTTATCTGTCTGCTGTTCAGAGCCGAAGATAGCAGGATATACGAGATGAGGTCAGAGGGGATAAACAGTCAAAAGGACAGTAAGGTGTTGCCTTGAAACACAGATTTCAGTGTTCAAGTTCTTACAGCTAGCTCTTACAGGAATAGTCGAACAGTGTCCCCACACCTATTGAGCAGGTTCACGTTCCTCTGTTTTTGACTAGGATGATGCTCCAAATAGATTATATGATTAATGCAAGTTTGTCAGCCTCCGTTGGCACTATATCCGACTATGAGCCTTTCAGACTTACAAAAACCCATTACTGAAACTATTGGAAGCTTGATCTGAGTTTGACCTCACTTCTTTCTCATGTATTTTCAATTAACTGACAAATAGATGCAAAGTATGAAAATGTGTTAACCAAGAGAAGCTTCATAACATTTATCATGTCTTTGCTTCTTTCCTCCACCACCAAAGGTGGTTGTAAGCCACTTTGAGCAGACCCTTGTTGATCAAGATTTTTCTCATTGAATTTTAACTCAACTTGTATGACTTTTGGAAATTTTAGGAGAAAACAACTACCACTGGAGTACATTACACTTCAAGAAAACAAGTGATGATTTACCGGTTTAAGCTGCCAATCCAGCATCATCCACACATTGGTCAACCTACTGTTTGCAACAAATTTAAAGGCATTGCTTCCCACTGACTTTGTTGCCAACATTTAGCTCAGTTGCTTTACATTGAAAACAGCCAGAAGCATTTTGATACTGTATTATTGAAACATTTTAGTGCCATTTAGCTATTAGCTTTGAGCTGTTTTTATTAACTTGGTTGTAGCATTGCACTCCTTTTTCTTTTATACATATTGTTTTTTTGAGTTATTAATCCTTGGACATCTCACATCGAACAGTTGCAAATTGTAAGGTTAGAGCTCATCCCTACACAACAAAAAGTGAGTGTTAGGAATGGAATTCCTGGTTGGCTGAGGTGTGCACCAAGGCCAGGCAAGAATGACCATTATGGTCAGTGCAAGCTAGATACACACTAAAAGATAATCTGTGATCACTCTCTGGTAGCTTGGCACAGTGCAGTCAGGCTTGTCTAAAGAGGCAATATGTAAAAATAGATTGTTATAATTTGAACAAAACAAGACCAAAACGACAAAAACACAATGTATAGAATGTTAAACATTTAATTTTAAAAGAATAAATGCAGTAAAGGCTTAGAAGCAAGTAGCACAAAAAAGGTTTCTATAGGTCATAATGAACCACAAAAAAGTCAAAGTTCGGGCTGGCTGCGATGGAGTGCCGGCTACTAGGCCCACTCAGGCCCTGGTAAGTAAAGTAAATTTCCTGGTCCTAAACAGCGAGATGCATTGATATTCTCCATGCAGTGATGGTAATGTGTCAGTTCCAAAAAGGGGTGCTGGAGTTGAGAGTTATTGAGCGAAGTGCCGAATTATGCCACACAGTCGAGGGGATGCGTGTATCTCACCAAGCAGCAAACACAGTGATACTCTGTCTGAAACGTCGATCTTTGGAGGCAAAGCACAGGTTCTGAGGCAATGGGCCAATTTAATTCCTGTAACCAGGTTCATGTGCAGGTTCTGTTACACTTAAAAGGAGATGCATCTAAATCTTCAATGCAAGTATCTGGGCCACTTCCAGTGAGACAGGACAGGAGCAGGGGTAGTGACTTTGAAATTCCTGTGTCTCGAGCAATGGGAGGCAAGCCAACAAGCCCTTGGAGACCACTTAGAGTAAAGGCAGAGTTCAGCTCTCCTTCAGAAAAGTCAGAGAGCAGCAGGCGGCAGGTCTCTGACTACAAACAGAAAAGCAGGCCATCCAGATAAGCAGTCCAGTTGAGTCCATTAGGCAGCACAGCAGTTCTTCTGGCAGACCTTCAGTTACACGTTCAGTAGTGTCTGCCTTTAGGGGGTCAGAGACCAGTGACCCAGCACTTATACCCAAACATGTATTTGATGTGGGTGTGACTTCAAAGCAGCTCTCTAAGTGCCCAAGTATCACTTTCAACCAAGTCCTGTCTGCCATGCTATCTGTGGGTCTGTGAGGGGTAATCAGCCCTTTGTATTGGGACAGGAAAAAACCTATTCAAGGGAAGTATTAGCCCCTCCTTTCCATCCTGCACAGGCAAGACCATCAGCATGCAGATGTATGTAGATGGATACTCAGACACACCTATCCTTCATCTGTTGTGGCTGTCTAGAGAGAATACATAACATGTAGCTGTCACCCAGCCCAGACGTGTAATGGAGTTAGGCTGCAAAGCACACAGAGTTATAAGTACAGAGAAATGTCCACTTTTTAAAAGTGTTTTTTATAAAATAGTAATGCTAAGTCCAACTTTCCCATTAAGGAGAATTTGTCATTACCATTTCTAATCATATGAAAAAGCTACTTTCCCCACCTCTGATCGGAAATTACTGCTTAAAAGTGTATTAAGGAATTACCAATGCTAACCTATGAGAGGAGTAGGCCTCATAGTAGTGAAAAACTAAACAGGCTGTTTTTCATTACCAGGATATGCTAACCATACCAGTACATGTCCTGTCTTTAATCTACACAGCACCCTGCTGCTTTTAGAACTGCCATGGGGTGATTTATGTAACAGGGGTGATTTATGTATAATAAAAAGGGCGTTTCAAGCTTGGCAAATAGTTTTAAATGCCAAGTCAAAGTCTCAGGCCTGAGACCGGTTTGAAAGTCCACTTCTGTGGGTGGCACAATCAGTGCTACAGGCCTTTAATTCATAGGCCCTGGGTATATGGTATACCACTTATGGTATACCACTTTAAACAGGACTTAAAAGTAAATCAAATATGCCAAACATGGTTTAAACTAATTATACCATGTATAAGTGATAGAACACATGCCCTTTAGCACTTGCTAGCAGCGGGAAAGTCCCAAGAGTCCTAAAGCTAACCAAAAAGAAGGAAAGAAATAGAGGAAGAGAAAGACAAAACGTTTGGGGTGGCCCTTTAGAGAGGGGCATTTTCCAGCAGTTCTTGTGCAATGTACTTATTAACTGTTTTCATTGCTTTAGCTGAACTGTTTTCATTGTTTAATTGATTTCTTGTTTGATTTTGTTACGCACAAAAAATAAACACATTTTCCAAATGGGTGTCTTATTGCTGAATCCAACCTACCAAAATTGAACTAAGGATACTTTTAATTCAAACTTATTTTAACCGCATGGCCCTTTTGTTTGGGTAATTTGGGAGTTTAGACGCAGAATTCAAAAGTGCAATGGTATCTCTCCCTCAAAGCCCTCCAATTGGAACCCCTGCACATAAATTCTGTAGAAAATGTAAAATACTTTGCTTGCTTTTTATACATGTGTGTATATTGCCACTCGGTATAGAGACAAAATATTGAGTTTTAATTATCGACTAGACATAATATCGAGTGAAAAATATATAATAGACAAAATATCGACTAGACATAATATAGACTACCAAAAGATCGACTAGAACTTTTTAATATCAAATAGAATGGACATAATATCGAATAAAAAATATAGAATGGACATAATATCGACTAGACATAATATAGACAACAAAAATATCGAATTTAAGGTAAGTTAATATTCATTTTTAATTCTTGTGTAATATAATTCTGTAGCGGGTTGTGGGTTGATAGGGGAATAGGGTGGGAAGTAATTTAATTATAATTAATTAAATATGTTATTTTATTTATTGGTATATATTTAGAATTAATTTTTAATTAATTATTAATTGGTAATTAATTAAAATATAATTGGTAAATAATTTTAATTGATTGATTGATAAATATGTTAATTTTAGTAATTTATTTTCTGTAGCAGGTTGTGGGTTTATAGGAGAATAGAGTGGGAAGTAATTTAATTATAATTAATTAAATATGTTAATTTATTTATTGGTATTTATTTAGAATTAATTGTTAATTAATTATTAATTGGTAATTAATTAAAATACAATTGGTAATTTATTGTCATTGATTAATTGATAAATATGTTACTTTTATTACAATATTTTCTGTAGTGGGTTGTGTGTTTATAGGGAAATAGCTTGGGAAGTAATTTTATTGTAAGTAATTACATTTTTTAAATATTTTTTTATGTCTAATTTTTATTTATTTTTATATTGTAAATTATTTTATTGGTAATTGGTAAAGATTTTGTATTACTAGGTAAATGTTATTAATATTTAATTTGTATTTGTAATTTTAATTGATTAATTAATGTTTTATAAAATTGTAAAATATTGTAATTTTTTTTTAATTGGTATTAATATTTATATTATTTATATTTATTTATGAAGTATTTACTTTCCCCACTGCTGCACTCACTGGAGTGGGAATAGTAATTTTTACCTCTACGCTATCCAACGCTTTCCCTACTGTTGCACTCTCTGGAGTTGGAATAGTAATTTTTACCCCTACGCTATTCAACGCTTTCCCTACTGTTGCACTCTCTGGAGTAGGAATAGTAATTTTTACCCCTACGCTATCCAACGCTTTCCCTACTGTTGCACTCACTGGAGTGGGAATAGTAATTTTTATCCCTACGCTATCCAATGCTTTCCCTACTGTTGCACTCACTGGAGTGGGAATAGTAATTTTTACTCCTACGCTATCCAACGCTTTCCCTACTGCTGCACTCACTGGAGTGGGAATAGTAATCTTTACCCCTACGCTATCCAACGCTTTCCCTACTGATGCACTCCCTGGAGTTGGAATAGTAATTTTTACCCCTACGCTATCCAACGCTTTCCCTACTGTTGCACTCACTGGAGTGGGAATAGTAATTTTTACCTCTACGCTATCCAACGCTTTCCCTACTGATGCACTCCCTGGAGTTGGAATAGTAATTTTTACGCCTACTCTATCCAACGCTTTCCCTACTGTTGCACTCACTGGAGTGGGAATAGTAATTTTTACCCCTACGCTATCCAACGCTTTCCCTACTGTTGCACTCTCTGGAGTAGGAATAGTAATTTTTACCCCTACGCTATCCAACGCTTTTCCTACTGTTGCACTCACTGGAGTGGGAATAGTAATTTTTACCCCTACGCTATCCAACGCTTTCCCTACTGTTGCACTCACTGGAGTGGGAATAGTAATTTTTAACCCTACGCTATCCAACGCTTTCCCTACTGTTGCACTCACTGGAGTGGGAATAGTAATTTTTACTCCTACGCTATCCAACGCTTTCCCTACTGTTGCACTCTCTGGAGTGGGAATAGTTATTTTTACCCCTACGCTATCCAATGCTTTCCCTACTGTTGCGCTCTCTGGAGTGGGAATAGTAATTTTTACCCCTACGCTATCCAGCGCTTTCCCTTCTGTTGCTCTCTCTCGAGTGGTAATAGTAATTTTTACTCTCTCACTATCCAACGCTTGCCCTACTGTTGCACTCTCTGGAGTTGGAGTCGAGCATTGTTTAAGGACAACACTGGTGAGCCGTCATTGTTTCTGTGCAGTAGCCCAAGAAGAAGAGGCGTTTGCCTCGAAACGCGTCGGCAAGAAGGATTTTAAGGATTTGTGAAATGGATCCAAAAAACTGCAAGCAGCCTCGAGGTGCAGACCGGATGGTAGGGACTGCGCTGTGTGCCCTCTCCGAGCTGAAGGGCATTTGGTGTGAACATTAATGGCACAGCAGTCCTTGCCGTGGGAGAGGAGCACCATTTCCGATGGTCGAGTTGCAGACCGAAGGGTATGTGGCTTGGAAAGGCTTGGAATGTAAACTGTCTTTGTTCCTGAAGCGTGCAGTCCCATGGCTCAAACAGCGTGCAGTCTTTTGATCCTACCTACTATAGGATGAACAATGCTCTTAAAGGACACAGATACAATGAGCCTACTATAGGCATTTTAATAAATGGTCACCATCGGAACCACAAATACCAGCATGCCATCAGGCATTTTCTGGTGTGCCACGCCCACTGTGGGCGGAGTTGTCAACAAAATAAAGATTAAAATCAGGACAACACTGGTGAGCCGTCATTGTTTCCGTGCAGTAGCCCAAGAAGAAGAGGCGTTTGCCTCGAAACGCGTCGGCAAGATGGATTTTAAGGACTTGTGAAATGGATCCAAAAAACTGCAAGCAGCCTCGAGGTGCAGACCGGATGGTAGGGACTGCGCTGTGTGCCCTCTCCGAGCTGAAGGGCATTTGGCGTGAACATTAATGGCACGGCAGTCCTTGCCTTGGGAGAGGAGCACCATTTCCGAAGGTCGAGTTGCAGACCAAAGGGTATGTGGCTTTGAAAGGCTTGGAATGTAAACTGTCTTCGTTCCTGAAGCATGCAGTCCCATGGCTCAAACAGCGTGCAGTCAATTGATCCTACCTACTATAAGATGAACAATGCTCTTAAAGGACACAGATACAATGAGCCTACTATAGGTATTTTAATAAATGGTCACCATCGGAACCACAAATACCAGCATGCCATCAGGCATTTTCTGGTGTGCCACGCCCACTGTGGGCGGAGTTGTCAACAAAATAAAGATTAAAATCAGGACAGCACTGGTGAGCCGTCATTGTTTCTGTGCAGTAGCCCAAGAAGAAGAGGCGTTTGCCTCGAAACGCGTCGGTAAGAAGGATTTTAAGTGTTTGTGAAATGGATCCAAAAAACTGCAAGCAGCCTCGAGGTGCAGACCGGATGGTAGGGACTGCGCTGTGTGCCCTCTCCGAGCTGAAGGGCATTTGGTGTGAATATTAATGGCACGGCAGTCCTTGCCGTGGGAGAGGAGCACCATTTCCGATGGTCGAGTTGCAGACCGAAGGGTATGTGGCTTGGAAAGGCTTGGAATGTAAACTGTCTTCATTCCTGAAGCGTGCAGTCCCATGGCTCAAACAGCGTGCAGTCTTTTGATCCTACCTACTATAGGATGAACAATGCTCTTAAAGGACACAGATACAATGAGCCTACTATAGGTATTTTAATAAATGGTCACCATCGGAACCACAAATACCAGCATGCCATCAGGCATTTTCTGGTGTGCCACGCCCACTGTGGGCGGAGTTGTCAACAAAATAAAGATTAAAATCAGGACAACACTGGTGAGCCGTCATTGTTTCCGTGCAGTAGCCCAAGAAGAAGAGGCGTTTGCCTCGAAACGCGTCGGCAAGATGGATTTTAAGGATTTGTGAAATGGATCCAAAAAACTGCAAGCAGCCTCGAGGTGCAGACCGGATGGTAGGGACTGCGCTGTGTGCCCTCTCCGAGCTGAAGGGCATTTGGCGTGAACATTAATGGCACGGCAGTCCTTGCCTTGGGAGAGGAGCACCATTTCCGAAGGTCGAGTTGCAGACCAAAGGGTATGTGGCTTTGAAAGGCTTGGAATGTAAACTGTCTTCGTTCCTGAAGTGTGCAGTCCCATGGCTCAAACAGCGTGCAGTCTTTTGATGCTACCTACTATAGGATGAACAATGCTCTTAAAGGACACAGACACAATGAGCCTACTATAGGTATTTTAATAAATGTTCACCATCGGAACCACAAATACCAGCATGCCATCAGGCATTTTCTGGTGTGCCACGCCCACTGTGGGCGGAGTTGTCAACAAAATAAAGATTAAAATCAGGACAACACTGGTGAGCCGTCATTGTTTCTGTGCAGTAGCCCAAGAAGAAGAGGCGTTTGCCTCGAAACGCATCGGCAAGAAGGATTTTAAGGATTCGTGAAATGGATCCTAAAAACTGCAAGCAGCCTCGAGGTGCAGACCTGATGGTAGGACTGCGCTGTGTGCCCTCTCCGAGCTGAAGGGCATTTGGTGTGAATATATATATATATATATATATATATATATATATATATATATATATATATATATATATTTTTTTTTTTATTTTTTTTTTTAAGTTACATTAATTATTTATTAATTTTAAGTTTATTTAAGTATTTTAAGTATGTTTAAATTAATTATATTTATTATTATAGTAATTTTAAATTACTTTTAAGATATTGAAAAACTTCGATATTTTGTCTATATTTTTTCCTATCCATATTTTGGAGTCGATATTTTTGTACTTACCTGTTTGTAGATAGGAAGTCAATATTCTAGCATTCTATATTTTTACCTCAATATTTTTGCAAGTCGATATTTTGACTGTCGATATTATTTCAGTGATCCTTGCCACTCACTGGCAGACCATTTGCTCATTATCACATGTTTGTTGTGGTTATTCAGAAAGAGAGTCTGTGGAATGGCAACAAAAATGAGCAACCAGATAGGGAAGGCATGGAGCAACTTTCAATTGAATAATTCATTCAATAAATAATGAAATATTAGCAAATTGTGCTAAAGAGAATAGACTTTCATTATTTGAGGTGTACCTACCTAGCAATGATCACTGGGTTTTCTAAAACAGATTATTGGCGTTGTTTTACCACCTTTCTTTAAACAGAATCCAACCGAATTTGATGTCCAGAGTTGCTTGCTGCTAAGCTCAGAATTTTAATGTTGCCAAATATTTCTTAGTAAACTGAAACACTCAATAAGGGATGTCGCTATTACACAGACTTTTTAGTAGCAGAGTATTTACTAGGACCTCACCATGATAAAAAAAAATGCCAATCATGAAGATATTTTCCCCATAACTGAAATAAATAGGAACTTGTACGTTATCTCAGTTTTTCCTGCACTCATATCTTTATTACAACTTTGAAATTCATTGGTCACTATTGAAGGAAAAAAACTTAAAGTTGCTCCGACAACATTCTTACATTTATTATACCACTTGTATTCTAGAGTGTTGAACGAAAAATCATTATTGATTTGAATCCACTGAGCAAGTTTGAAATTTAAATACATATTACAACTTTTAGTAGACTACTTTTAATTAGGCCTTCTTAACAGGCATGCTGATTTAGAGAGGAAAGAAACTATGCATAAAACAGAATGAAGATGCTCTGCTTGGTCTTAAATTTAAGTCTAGAAATCCCCATTGTGATACGTGTAATGAATACAATAACTATCTCAAACCTAAGGAGGTTTGGTGTTTGATATGGAAGACAGTGTAATTGAATATAATTGCAAAAAAAGTTCTTGCTGCATTTTTTTCACACCTGCTAGGACACTGTCCATTTGGAAAGAACGACATCGGCAATTGCAGTTAGCTGTAAATAAAGAATTTAGTGATGCAATTGTCAATACAGCACAATACTATTCATTTTCTGCTCAGAGGAACATGATTGTGCTTAATTGAAATGCAAGTAACATCTGCTTCGAAGTTCTTTTGTTTCTGTGGTAAAAGTTTTAAATTGACTTTTATAAACAACCAGATTTTCTTGGCTCCTATGAGACACTGTACAAAATGGATTTTTAATTCAGAGACAGCATATTGTGATTAAATATCCCTACGAGGTTCATATTTCTGTTTCTGTAGCCGAAACTGAACACGGATACATTTATGGCTCCTGAGAGGACAATATTGCGGTATAATTTTCACATAGAATTGGATCACATTTTTATAACGAGTGTAAGTCATTTTGCAGAGGATTTTTTGAACAGCTGGATACAGAATAAAGATGCTTGAATAAACTCTGTTCCAAAACTTAAACAGTTCTCCTTTATAATTGCAGGTTAGAGATATCAAACTCATTTTACATTTGGCGGAATTATCAGCATTTTGTCACTGCCCTGGCAATCATTACATGTACATGTGGCTGGTGGTCAATAGGGAATTTTTTATCGGGTGTTCTGTTCTGGGTCATCAATTTCCCAAATTTAAGACAAATAATGTACTTGCGAGCAACGTGTACAAATATAAAGTAGACTACTCTAATCTCCATTAGAAAATCGATTTAATGCATACCTCAAAAAGCATAAATTAATTTACTTAAAAGTCTCATTTCAGTATGTTATTGTATAAACTCTTCATAAAGTCTATTAAAATGATATGGACTTGACCGAGTTGGGGAATCTTGGCACACTTGCACACCAGTCCAGTGCCTAGATTCTCAAAGGAATACGTTGCTCCGTAACAGAGTTACTGTAAAAAGAAGCACCTGCGGAAAATTGCCCCAAGTTCACATAATTGCGGAAACGTAAGAAATGAACTGAGGTAACTTTCCACCACACATCCGTAATTTGCATATGTTCAACAAAGTGATTGACCACCGCAAAATGAGCATATGAAAAGGTGCACCTGTCAAATCAAATGATGTACACTTGTCACAAAGGACTAGTGTAAAGTGCCACTGAGGGACTCTTCCTTGGAGACATTCATAAGATTTACGTCATTGTTTTCCTAGTGCCAATAACATAGATGAATGGACTGATGCACCCTCTGCAGAAATATGGTTTCTACACTTTTTAATGCCAGTGGGTCCTTTCCCTTCTTGATTCCTGTTGTTAAATTAAATATTAGTAGTTCTTGGTATTACAATGTTTTGAGGTTGATGAATTTCTATCTAGGCAATATGTTATTTTTAATATTCATACCTTCTTTCCATTACCAGCATAAAAGTCATAAATGTTAGTCAACACCAACTTGATGCTGGTGAGTCAGGAAAATATTAGTATATTTTACTATGTACTTAGAAGCCTACTGCTCTTGTTCAAGAGTCCCTTAAGTACAATACCTGTGGGCATTAATTGGGAAGATAGCAGTGTACAAAGAAGCCTAGGTCACACTTGTGGTGCTCTTCTTGATTGGATCAGTATTGAACAAGTTAAAAGCACTAGCTGCATATTTCAATACATCTCCATTTCCAAGGGTCTACATAATACAGTTCCAGTTTGTTTATGCATTGGAGGTCATATAGCAGCACAGGTGCCAATAATGTCTTAAGTACTGTTTGAAGTTCAAATTATATCGCCTGCCTTATCTCTGAACCATAATATTATGCCCCAACTATTAACACCTATTATGTGTAATTGTGAAATAGAATATTATAGATAGGGAAGTCCATCCGAGTGGAAGCACTTTCAGTATGGGAGTGGGTTTGATGTGACACCTGGGGCCAGATGTAGGTGGCCGAAAATAGCCATTTACCGATTGGTAACGGCCGAAATCGGCCGTTACCGACCGGTAAATGGCCATTGACATGTAGGGGCCCTTAAATATTGCATTTTCGGTAATTTTACCAAATCGGTAATTTTACCGAAAATGCAAGATTGAAATGTGGGTAGCCAATTTTCCATTGGCACATGGCTTTCAGAATCGGTATTCTACCATGGAATACAAATCCATGGTAAAATACCGATTCCTGTGTACATGCACATCTGTGCATGTACACATGTGCCATGTGACAGACAGACGTGCCCTTAGGGCATGTCTGTGTGCCACATTGCACACATGCCCGTTTTGGGGGTGCTAAAGGGTGTCAAAGTGACACCCCCTGCACCCTTGACAAATTCGGTATTTACCGATTCGGTAAATACCAAATCGGTATTTGAATTGAATCCTATGGGCTTCAAGGCCCATAGGATTCAATAGCAAATACCGATTCGGTATTTACCGAATCGGTAAATACCGAATTTTTAAGGAATCGGTAAAAAATCCAGATGTTGGTACCTACATCCCATTTACCGATTTTGAAATACCGAATCAGTAAAATTCGGTAATATTCGGTATTTCAAAATCGGTAAATGTGATTTACCTACATCTGGCCCCTGATCTTTAATATTTTCTTCTTTTTGTTGAAAAATATACCAATTTTATCCAAATAATGTAGCTGAAGAGGGCATATATTTGTGGACAGACACTGACATAAGCCTACATCCAGTCCCAAGTGTACAACTGTGCTTCCAATAGTTGACAATTTGTACTGATTATTGTTTGAGTAGGTCATTTGTCCTTACATCTCTAAATGCAATGGTGTGCATATTTCCTTAACCCCTTCGCTGCGGGGGATATTCTCCCGCTGTGCTGGGGGGGGGCACACAGAGCTCACATGCTCATGATGAGCTAAACTTGTCATGAGGCACGGCGCTCCTGTGCTCATGACGAGCTCAGCTCGTCATGGCCACACCCGTTCCCGTGGAACTCTCAGCACAGCAGGGGAATTATCCCCGCATGCGAGAGTTCCACGGCACCGGAGAGCCGTGGCTCATGACAAGCTCAGCTCGTCATGAGCATTCAAGGGGTTAATGTTAAAGCATAGCATGGCAATATACAACACACTTTTTAAGAATGGGCTTCAAAGGTTGCAGTATTAGTGAACAGACTTGAGTTGTGTAATTGAGGGGTTCCATCAAATTAATTGGTGTAGCACTTCAGAAAATGTTCTCTGATTAGGTAGGAAAGCTTTGCAGACACATGCATAAATTCAAATTAAGTACCATCTTCTCACCTCTTAGGTGTCAAACTCAATTCGTATTATGTAGATAGGAAAAGGGGCAAGGATGTACCACTAATAAAAAAATACATTAAAATAAAGAATGTAAGGTTCAAACACAGATTTTAGAATATAGTATTGTCTCAGTATCACAAAAGTAGTCTAGTTAAATTAAGGAAACCTATAGAAAAAGGCTTAACTGTTTTAAATGTAAGTCAATGGAAAGGGCCGCTATTACTGTGTTTGAAGAAGTCAATAATTCCGTACATTATTTTAGGAGGACTTCGTGGTAAGCTTTTAGACCCCACAACCTAATTTTTGGGAAAATAAACGTTTAGACCTGGCATCCTTGGTGTAGTTTTCCCATGTATTTTTGCATCTGCCTCCTGTGTTTTTGCTATGTGCAGGACTTGGTTTGCTGGTCTAGATGCTCTGGCCACATTGCCACTGCTGATCAGTGCCAAAGTGCAAGTGCTCCCTGTGTAAAATGTGAATATGGATTGGTGTTTCCATGATTGGCTTGTGTGACTTACTACCAAGTCCCTAGTGCTGTGCACTATGTGCGCCCAGGGCCTGTAAGTCAAATGCTGCTAGTAGGCCACTGTTATAGGCAGGGGAAACCCAATAAACCCTTGTAGGCTTGGGCACTGTATGGTTTAAGTCAGAGTATGCTACAAGGGACTTATTTAGAAAATAGTCGATATAGTTGATGAGTTGTACCACTGTAACACACTCAATAGTATCCACAGGATAACAGTCTTATTGTTCAAAAATAAATTAATGGAAGGATGAAGAGAACACATAGAGAATAACTTATGTTTAACACATTTTTTTATATTTACTGAAACAAAAGCAAAAATTGGGGAGATAAATACAGACAAATCAATTGGAGCAAAAAGTCATGAACAGAAGTAAATAGAATTTTTTCTACAGTTCATGACTAAAAACATCAACTCCTAATGGATGAAACAAACAACCTAAATTAATTAATAAAAAATGGTTGTAAGTTAGTGTCACAGCAACATATGAGGAGATGATGAAGTGTCGACGTTTCGGTCTTAGAGGGCAGTCGTCAAAAAGACCATCATCAGGACGATATGTTTCAATGTTGAAAGAACTCCCTGGAATTTTTTGAAGGAATGCCAAATAGAATGATAAAAGACGGCAGTATAAATGGGGCGCAACTGTCAGCCAAAAGTGAGATCTTAGAAATTAAGGAATCAGGTCACATCTGTTGACCTTATGTCTGGTAATAGTCCGAATCAATAAAATATCCAGACATTTTAGAATGAAAACTCCAACAGCGTTCTGTGTATCCTCAGGTTCGTCAGACGAACCTGAGGATACACAGAACGCTTCATCATTTCCTCATATGTTGCTGTGCCATGTCGACCTGGCAAGTGCACCCACTTGCCAGACCCTAACCTTCCCTTTTCTTACATGTGAGTCACCCCTAAAGTAGGCCCAAGGTACCCCTGCTGCATGTGCTCAACAGTTCTGCAATTTGCTTTACTTTTGTGTTGTCTAAAGCGGTTGTCCCATATGCAAGATTCTGTCTGGTATGTGTTCAATTTTGACGGGAAAGAATGAGCACAGCTTGGTATGTTCCCATTAAATGTGACTACAGTGGGTTAGACAGTTGACGCTGCCATATGTCAAGTCTTGATTCTGCACCAAGCTTCATTTTGGATTTGGTGTCAATGTGAACGAATATTGAACCTACAGATGCTGCATGTCGGTCCGCAAACCTGTTTTGGCTGCAGACACATTAATTTGATCAATGTAGAAGTTCATACATAAGGTACAGACAACCCAGTTCAAAAACATAAAGCAGTGGCTAACTCTTTATGCTTTTATCTATGCTGTCTGTAAATCGTACGGTACAGTACAGTTCACACTCTTACTTCTTTGACACTAAAGCATTAAAAGTATAGTAAGATCCTGTATTTTCCGTTTTATGCTGAAAATAAACTATTTACTCCACTGGAGTTGTACCCGTTCTACTCCGTTTTATATGAAAATCCCAAACTGGGAGCATGGTTTAGGGAGGTTCTAGATTCATCTTTTAGTCGTAGTGTGGTGTAGATTCAGTAAGAGCATATATATTGTTTTTGCTCCTCTGCCCTGGTGAAAGATTCTTTTAAACAGATCATGCAAAAGAAAACTAACGTGTGGATTAGAACACTGAGAGGCCCATTTACGAGCTGTTTTTCGGCACTCTTGCACCACACAATGTGTGCATGAGCGACGCACACCTTAATTCAGATTTTTGAAGTCACACAAGGCCACTTTGGGTGCCCCTGACTGGCACTATCAATCTGGAGTAGGACAACACAGTGCAAAAAGCTGCATTGTCTTACGCTGCCCTGGGAAGGCATTGGAATGGCATTTTGTGGGTGTTCTAAACCGATTCCCACAGTTTTTTTTACTCATTCCCACATTTACCAGAACTGTTAACCCCTTCCATGCAGCCGCTATTCCCCTGGTGTGCTGTAAACAACACGAACAGGGGCGGGCCGTGACGAACCCCAGCCGTCATCAGCACACGAGCACCGTAGTGCATGACGGCTGGGGTTCATCATCAGCATGGAAGGGGTTAAACCTGGGAATGCACGAAAAAGATATGCCTTTCCAGGAGAGGCGTAACAAGGAGAAATATCTTTATTTATCCTTGTTACTTCCTCTTTCTATGTGTGCTCCATTCTTCAGCACACATAGAAAGAGGAATATGCCTCTCAGGAAGGTTTTTGTGCAGGAAGGAGCCCCCTTCTGCACAAAAACAAACCTGCATGCAATGCAGGCACCCTTGCACCCAAAGGGCACCAGCGCAGAGGAAACGACAGGAATGTGCCACATTGCCTTAAATACAGCATATGCCTACACTTTTCCCTGTACTGCAATGCAGCGCAGCAAGGTGACTTGCCGCGCTGCATGACTTTTTCAGACATAGGCTCCTTACTGCTAGGAGTGACCCGGGTGAAGACACACTGGGCTTCAGACGTGAGCTTGACTGCATCCTTTCTTCCAGGGAACAAAATGCCACTAAGATCATAGCACTCATCTATTCAGGTTACTAAACTGGCAACGCCTTAAGTATGTGTTGTTTTACAAAAATGCTTGCAATATCTGTAGGGTCTTTCATTTTCAGTAGTGTTCTTGTCTGCAGTCAAATGTGTTACAGCTCTTGAGCAGTAGATCTGAAATTCACCTTCTTTAAAAAAAAGTCTTTATTGCCTTGACAGTCCAATGGAAATAATTACGATTGTAGAAATGCAGATGGAGAATCCTAACTATATGACCTTAACCCCTTCGCCCCGGCGTGAATTCTGCGCGTGGGCGCTAGGGGGCGGGCGCAGTGCTTTGGTGCTCATGACGGCACCCCGCTGCCATGAGTCACGGGCGGCTTGTGCTTACCACGGCATGGTGCTTGATTACAGTAAATCCTCTTACAAAAGGTAGGGTGTAATCTCCCCAAACATGACATACCGTTAATAGGAGTTTAATAACACAGTTGAACATTTTAGGGACCAATATTTTTTATTCTATGGTCATGCATAAACAATATATATGTATAAATATTACATATTGTAGGGCCAAGGGAAGTGTTGTCCAGATCACACTATTCATTCCTTCTCCCTCAATAAAGGAATTTATATAAGTTACATACATAACTGAATGCAGGGTCCTCAATAGTCTCCACTAGCAAGAATGCTATCTTGTTAGGCTGTCATCTTTGACAAGTTCTAATATAGTTACATTCTACATCTCAGTGTAAATAGGTACCCTGTCTCCTTTTTCTAAATCCAGTGTAGTATTGTGCTCTCTTCCATACCCCAGTCATAGGTATCAGCTATCTAGTATCTTAGCCCTCGGACACTACAGGATTTGCTGTTTGACATACATGTGAGGCATACATGAGAGGCATACTGGTGAGGTATACATGGTAGGCAGATCATCAAATCCACCAGACATACTTGAACAGTTGTAGTCTGGAATAACCAGTAGGGGATATCACTCTTCAGGAATATCATAGGCAAAATAATGAGGGCCAACATTTTGAGGAGGTAACTGCATATATTACAGGTCAAAACCCGCCAACTACCGTCCTATTAGCCTGATAGATTGTGCCCAGAAGGTATTCTGCCGCTCGCTCTTTGTTAAAATCCAGACCTGGATGGAGGAGAACAACATCCTTTCTCCACTCCAGGCGGGCTTTCGGCGGAAGACCGGCACGATCGATCAGGCATTTTGCCTGATCTTGCTGTATTGGAAGGTAGTTGTGTTGGGCAAAGGCAGTTTATATCTTGCCTTTATTGACTTGAAAACAGCTTTCGACCTAGTTCCCAGGGACCTGCTTTGGCAGGTCCTTCCGGACATGGGTATGCCTCTGGAACTTTTAGAGCCACTCATTAGGTTACACGAGGATAACTTTTCCTGTGTAAGGTGGGGAAACCAGGGCCGAAACACTGAACCATTTAAAATCAGGCGGGGGTACGCCAAGGGTGTGTCCTGGCCCCCACCCTCTTCTCCCTATATGTAAATCAGGTGGCTGACCTCTTGTGCTCTACCCCGGCCGATGCTCCATCACTGGCTAATCATAAAATAGCTACTCTGATGTTTGCAGATGACACTCTTTTATTGCCTAAAACCCCCATGGGCTTACAGAAGCTTTTAAATTGCTTTAAGAACTTTTGTGACAAGAGGGGTTTGGTTATCAACACAACTAAAACTAAGTTGATGATGCTAAATCCTCACAAATCCCTTAAGGGTAACTTGGTTCTTGATAAGGTCCCGCTCGAACGAGTGAGCTCCTTTGATTATCTGAGAATCAAGTTATCTGAGGTTATGGTATGGAAGAAACATCTAGAGAGGGCATCCCTGAAATTTTCCCAGCTAACTGGGGCCCTGCAACGGGAAAATTGTCTCTCGCACACTAGGCCTGTAGCCCCTGCACTGAAGCTGTGTAGCTGTAAGGTAGTAAGAAGTGTACTCTATGGAGCAGAATAAACATTAACATCCTCTCGATAATAGAAAATACGTTTCTTAGAAGTCAAATATCACTCCCACAGAGCACCCCCCTCTTTCTCTTGAAACTTGATATGGGTTTAAAGTCTATCAATGATCTAGTGAGCCTACGCACTTTGCTTTTTTGGTACAGATTAGTTACAACTCCAGAACTGATGTCCTATGCAGCTGCTTTTAATGAAGTTACTGCCCTGGACAAAAACCATAATATTGGGTGGATCAACTACATAAATACCATCCGGGTGGTCATAGGTGTGCCCAAGGAGTTATAAGGTCACCCTCCCACATACTCTAGGGACGCACTAAAATCACAGTTTTGGGCTTGGGTAGAACAGAAGAACTTTATAAATACTCAACATGGCTGCCTAACTGACCTGTTCTTTGATATCAAATCTAGCAGACGGCAAGAAAGCTTCCTTGATTTAATAAAAGGGCCAGAAGATAGGAAATTATACATTTAATTTAGACACTGTTGCCTTTCTATCAATGCCTTCACTAATACCTGGAGGACTAACATATCACGGCCCATGGGCTGTCCTTCTTGCCCTTGCCTTAAAGAAACAATAGGCCATGTATTTGTTGCCTGCCCCACCTACACTAGACCCAGAAGGAACCTGCTTACCCCTGTATGTAGATACTTAGGGACACATAGTCACAAAGAAGCCCTACGTATTCTGAAGTCAGACGTGAGACCATTCTTTGTTTGTGCAACAGCAACATTTCTGGGTAAATTATGGTCCATTAGAAGGAGGGCCCTATCGACTTGAAGGAAGTAAATGAATTGAAACCCAAATGATCTGAACAGAGGGGCGTATATTTCGCACTAGCACTTTGGATTCTAAATATTTGGATTGTTTGCTATTCTAATTTTGACGTTAGGACACATCTTTTAAATATTGAAATATACTTATATTTGCACTATGTACATATTGTATTTTTGTGTTAAGATTTTTACCTCAATTTGTATCTTTTTTTTAAGTTACCAAAAGCCTGTATAGTACCTTTTATTCTTATTATTGCCATGCAAGTTCTATGTGCTTCTTTTTTTTATGATACTGTAAAACTGAAATAACGACTTTTGTCTGGCATATACGTCAGTATTAATTTACTCCACATCTACATACCTTACAGATATTGTCAATGTACATGTATAAAGGGATACATATTATAAACGTGTATTTACATATATACGCACTTACCTGTCTTCATGTGGCCTTCAATAGTTTAGCTACATTATTCTAGTAAACTAATATTCCCTACTCGATATTGCATACCTCATCTGGTTCAACGTCCCCATCAGCTTACTTATTAATATTGTAGCTTGAATGCAATAGTCTCTAACTACCAGACAGTCACATATAATAAGTAAAAAATGTACTACTTTTGTGATTCGTCTAGGGGCAGTGTAAAAGGCATTCCTCTAGATGACATCTATTCTCTTGGGAGTTAAGTGTTTGCTATGCAGGCAGTTATATTGTAACAAATCGTGCACTTCTGAAAATATTATCTGTTTAGCTAGTACTTACCGACACTATGCGATATAGAATGAATTAAGATTACCTTGCTGTCACCTTAAGTAAGAACTGTTGGGCACTAGTCCATCTTCAATGTTTAGAGTTACGTTGAATTTAAAAGCCAACGAACCCATCCTGCGCAGAGCTGCATATGATTAATCCTCGTGGAAGGCGAAATGTGTCATGCTAAAGCTATGCTGTTTCCATTAAAAGAAAATTAAATCAGCACGTTTGGAGTGGCTGTTTGTAAGTTACTACTCTGGTTTATGGTTGGTGATTTGTTTAAGGTGTCTGACACACCTTGGAAAGACGACCCCGACTCGCTGAGGCGCTTTTCCTGTCAGGAAACGGAGACATTGGAGAGAATCCAGTTTGAAAGCGCCCACCGGCTGTGAAGTAGAAACCTACTACAGAAGAATGGAAGTGACCTCTGTGAGGGGCCCACCTTGACTGCAGAGATGAATACGGAACAGCCAGAGTTGGCGAAGGAGACTGCTCCTAGCCCGACGTGCTGAATAACACCTTTTTGGATGATGAAAATGTGAAAAGTACAATTTGGATGGTAGCGAGATTGACTTTGGACTAAGCGGCGGCCGGGAAATACAAGCCACATACGGAATTGTTCCTTTAAAGGCGGATTTGTAAACTGACTGCTGGCAAACTCAGAGGAAACTAATTTTGCCAAGGACTACATTGAAGGATTTGACCTGCAAAGAGTAACAGTGAGGGTGCATTCTGGGAACTGTGGTCCGTTTGACACAGTAATAAGAACAGTAACAGAAGAAGGCATATATCGGTAAACAGGTATGATGGAAATACTTGACTTTCAACGGAACTGTCCAGAAATGACTGCTAGTACTTACCGACACTATGCGCTATAGAATGAATTAAGATTACCTTGCTGTCATTTTAAGTATGAACTGTTGGGCACTAGTCCCTCTTCAATGTTTAGAGTTACGTTGAATTTAAAAACCAACAAACCCATCCTGCGCAAAGCTGCATATGATTAAGCCTCGTGGAAGGCGAAACGCGTCATGCTAAAGCTATGCTGTTTCCATTAAAAGAAAATTAAATCAGCACGTTTGGAGTGGCCGTTTGTAAGTTACTACTGTGGCTTAAGGTTGGTGATATATTTATATATATAGTCTGAAGAAAGGTTTCAGGGACGTTACAGTTAGATTGCCGTTTTACCTACACAAAACCATAGAAATTCTGCAGTTATAGTTCAATTTAAAGTTAAATATATGTTACCATACTACAACTCATGGCCCAAAGTTACTTAAAGGCTCAAGGTATAGTTTCTTCAGATAAGTATAACTATAAGTATAACTAAAACTGCTAAATTTCTATGGTATTGTGTTGGTAAAACATCAAAATACATATAATGTCCCTGTAACCTTTGTTTTTTATCAGTGAATTGTTATTGTTTTTGTAAAAGTAAAGTGATATATAATTACCACAAGTTAATACAGTCACCAGTACATGGCTTTGGGCCGTGCATGGGGGGGGGGTTTGTTTTCCGCCAAATTTGGTGTAAATCAGGTTCAGCAGTTCGGGTTGTAGTTGTGTTCCATTTTTCTCAGCCCCTATTTGACGAATCATCCTGAAACTTTCCAGACAGCAGCTAAATTGAGTGGCATAGTACTACTAAACATTTTGTGAAGAGTTCTCAACCGGCACCAAAGTTATTAGCAAAACAAAGCAGCTAATCAGATCTCTTCATGAGGTCAGTGTGGAGGCTCTGACCAGATTTCTAAATTTATTTTTTCTTTAATAACTTCAAAAGTACTGAACAGATTTAAATTAACTTACAATAAGAGATCTTTCTGAACCAAGATTTAACTTTCTGCCAAATTTGGTGTACATCCGTTCAGCTATTTGGCCTGTAATCATGTTAAAAAAATGCAATATGTCCATGGACATTACATGGAGAAAAAGCTTTTTGATACCTCTCCCGTTTTTCTTGACTTCTGCTAGACGAATCACCCCGAAACTTTTCATGCAGAACTAGGCAAAGTAGGGCACTTTTTGGGGAATATTTTGTGAAGATTCGTAAAATGGCGCCAAAATTATTATCAAAACAAAAAACGCTTTGTCTATGGGAAAGGTTGGTTCTAACTATAACTACCTACTGGCTATCACCAGTAGGTAATACATATATATAGATATCACTTGTCTGCCATATTGTTCTCCTGTTTATTGTTTTTCTATACTTGTTCTGTTGACTAATATTGTTTTTTTATGGTGGAATTAATTTTCAACCGGATAGGTGCTGCAAGTTAGGGTGCAAGGCCTGGCCTGCACCCAAGCAAATGTGACTGCCCGACCACCATTGCACATGGCTGCAGTGGTAAAATTCAGGGCCTGGCCTGTGTCAAGTCCTGTACCCAGCCTGCTGCATGTGCTGGGCAGCAGGGGTAGGGTGTGCCTGCTCACAGGCCAAGCTCTGAGCACTCCCTTCTGCTTTCCAAACAAACTACAACACATTTTTTGAATGGCTTTGTTTGTGCTTTTTTTACATTACCTCAAACACTTGGGTCAGGCATACAATGAAAGTTTAATCCAGCTCTTAAACAGAAGCTTGCGAATTTAAATGTTGGCTTCAACTAGCTAGCAATGCACAATTTTCAATAAATTGTTTCTCATCAGGGTTTTTTCTACACATCTAGGTACCCCTAACCACAGCCCTAGTGTATGCCACCCTTGGGATTGCCCCCCTAACACACAGGACATTGGATTTGTTTTCCACAGCATGAAACACCATCTCAAACATAACTACACATGTCTGTATAATACATCTAGAGCTTCCACACCCTAGCTGAACCAAAAAGAGCTGCACTCCACACAAGCAGTGTTATAACATTTTTGTAAAAAGATATAGCAGCATTTTATAATCTTTAAAATCAACTGTGTGATCTATCTAGCTGTCTGTCTGTCTGTATATCTATCGATCGATCTGTTTATCCAAGTCGGTTGATCCATCACTTCTTTTCCTATGCTTATAACTTACTTATGTCTAATTGCAGTGTATTACATGCATTAGATGCTTTTTTGTGTATGTATGTGTATGGCTGAGATACCCGCCGCCCCCTCTCAACACAATCCCCAAATGAGGGAAACCGGAAACAGTTCTTGAAGTTTTTGGAAGTGGGAGGGAGTGACTCTCCCGGCCGTATTTATTAAAAACAAAAAATTAAAAACATTTAAACATTAATGTACAATTTCATACCACACTGCGATGTTTGGCTAACCTTAACAGATTCTCTAATACAGAGGTTCTCCTAGCCGATCTAACATCCTACAAAACATTTACTTGAAATATTGAAATTGTACATCCTAACGTTTAAGGGCCAACGGCAAGGTCGTAACCGGTGTCAAGATCCCTAACCAGACATACCCCCCCCCACTTGGGAGGGGCGACAGCACTGAGGCGTACTCACGTGCAACTACTACAATTTCCCTTGTCTTGACGGGGGCACTTATCAACTCGACGCCAGTTAAAGGTCGTTCGAAGACTCGTGTGAGGTATCTAGAAGGTATCGTAGACCTCCCCCCAACCCCACACAACTTACCGCATCTGCCGTCGCAGATGTCCCTGGCCCCGGGAAATTCCCCAGGAGGGGGCTGTAACCCCTCCTACACAGGAAGGGGCCTTGACCGCCTTTCCTCTTCTTCCGGCGACCCATCCTTAGAAGGGACCGCCTCCCCGTTGAGGGGCCAAAGGCCACCTTCCCCGAGCGCTCCCATCCGTGTTGGGTGACGCCCACTCATAGGGATCTTCCAATTAGTGCTCACCGATCATGACCTTACCGCCTACCGCCTGACCGAAATAAATACGACAAGTGCTAACTAAACGAAACTACATTGGCCATTATGACCGAAAAACCTGTGTCTAAATGGACCTTAAATCCGATATTCTTTAATCACCAACTTGTAACATTATACCAATTTTATTACACATTAAATATCAACATAACACCAAAACAACCTGAAAACGAAATAGAATAACTGATCAACTTTATTAAAACAACTAGCTGTCCTCAGGGGCTGGTGGGTGGGTCAAAATTGGCTCTTCGTTCCGTCTCGAGCTCACGTGCAGCGGGGAGGTGCAGCTTCAGAGCACAGGAACAAGAGGATGTCTTCTGGTCTTGCGTCTCTTTTTATCCATCTTCAGGGCGGGCGTAAACCCGCCCCTGCCTGCCCCGAGGGCGTGGCTGGCGGCGTCCGTGTCTAGGCCAGCCCACTCAAGGGTGGGAAAAAGCGCGCCCCGGCTACGCCGCTTCGGGCATACTAGCCGAGACGCGCCTCCCGCCCAAAAATGTCTTCCCGGGGGGATCGAGGCACTCTGCCATACGTTCGGGGGGACCGAGTGGTCGCCCCTTTCCATATGGCTGAGATACCCGCCACCCCCTCTCAACACAATCCCCAAATGAGGGAAACCGGAAACAGTTCTTGAAGTTTTTGGAAGTGGGAGGGAGTGACCCTCCCGGCCGTATTTATTAAAAACAAAAAATTAAAAACATTTAAACATTAATGTACAATTTCATACCACACTGCGATGTTTGGCTAACCTTAACAGATTCTCTAATACAGAGGTTCTCCTAGCCGATCTAACATCCTACAAAACATTTACTTGAAATATTGAAATTGTACATCCTAACGTTTAAGGGCCAACGGCAAGGTCGTAACCGGTGTCAAGATCCCTAACCAGACATACCCCCCCCCACTTGGGAGGGGCGACAGCACTGAGGCGTACTCACGTGCAACTACTACAATTTCCCTTGTCTTGACGGGGGCACTTATCAACTCGACGCCAGTTAAAGGTCGTTCGAAGACTCGTGTGAGGTATCTAGAAGGTATCGTAGACCTCCCCCCAACCCCACACAACTTACCGCATCTGCCGTCGCAGATGTCCCTGGCCCCGGGAAATTCCCCAGGAGGGGGCTGTAACCCCTCCTACACAGGAAGGGGCCTTGACCGCCTTTCCTCTTCTTCCGGCGACCCATCCTTAGAAGGGACCGCCTCCCCGTTGAGGGGCCAAAGGCCACCTCCCCCGAGCGCTCCCATCCGTGTTGGGTGACGCCCACTCATAGGGATCTTCCAATTAGTGCTCACCGATCATGACCTTACCGCCACAGGCCGGATAGTTGACCGGCTATCCGGACCCCCCACAAAACTCCTACCTAAAGGTCATGTTTCAAAGATTTCAACCATGCTAAGAGGTCTCCTAAGAACAACTCATTCCCCACCCAAGACAAATGCACACCATCCCCCGAATACATCCTGTCATCATTAATACAGCTATGAGAAATAGAATGCAATGTCCTGGAACGGAACAACCTACTCACTTTATTGTTAAGCTTTCTAACAGAGTGATTCAAAGCAGGTATAGAGATAGCCCCCCGCCACACCTTCCGTGGAATCAAATGGGACCATGCAATCGTGCACCCCGGAACTCTCCTCGCTAACCAACTTACAGTGGAAAGCATTGCCTCCAGGAGTAGTCGTCTACCGATGGTGACCAAATCATTGCCCCCAACATGCACTAAAACTATAGACGGCGGTGACCTTGTCCGCCCTAACAAACCCTCAAAAAATGTTTGAAACTGGTCAATACAGAGACCGCCCCTTCCGTAGAAGGACATCCTGTACCCGTATTCCCCAGCTACGTGAATCATGTCACCTGCTTTGAATACGTCTGCGGCACGCCTCACGTATGAGTGGCCCACGACCCACACCTCCTTTTTCACAGCCGGTGATGTCTGACCGCTGGCCCGGTGTAAGGTCGACTGCATAGTCCGCCCCGCCTCGTAGGCTTGCGTAACTGAAACCAAACAAAAACAAGAAGCGTGAGTACAGAGTACATAATTACAGCTTCACAACATGTGCAACCGCACATATCTTTTATAACAATTGGAGGACCAACGCCCCATTCGTTTCACTTGCTCAACATTAAGACCCCTGGCTGTAGCTTCCGTAGCAGCCCCTATCCGAAAGGAATGGGTCCCAAATTCGCCAGGGTTCAAGCCCGCAGCGGCAACTGACATCGCAAGCACCCGCTGAAACTGAAATTTCGTCAGTGGGGTGGTGTCCGCGTGTCTTAACAAAGTCCCCCCCCATGATGCCACCCTTCGTGCTAGGTAATCCTCTAAACACTTTACCGGACATATGGAGGACCCAGGAATCCTGCGTATGATGACGCAGTCACCCATCCCATCTTGGTCAGTTTTAGACCTTACAAAGGAGACAGTCATTGTTTCTCCCCTGATCTGAACGTGTTCCCGGCACAAACCCCCCGCCACATCCAGTCTGTTCCTTGCAACTAGTTCGCTTACTCGCATTGCTCCGTGAAATGCTAGCGTAAACGCGGCTCGGAACAGCACTGCCTCAAACTGAGATGAACATGTGGCAGGAAGTGTAGCTAACAACTGGGACAATCTATCCAAACCTATCGGGCGCCTTTCATCTACTCTGCGACCCTCAAGGCGTTGCCACCCACGCAGCGCTTTCTGTACAACGAAAGACGCTGTTGGGTCCTGGATAGCGTGTGCTCTGGCAATAAAGGAAATGGCAGCACGATGCCTCTGGGCCGTAGCCACCGATTTCCCAGCCCTACGTAAGGACATCAGGAAATTCACCACCCATTCCTCATGACCCCAAAGTCGCTCTCTATCACTCCCCAAAAAGGCTAAATAGGCCCGAAACGCCCCTTCATATGCCTTCCTCGTCCTTGGTGCTAGACTCTCTCCCACGAGGTGACGAAGTTCGGGGCACCGAGAGACCAGAGAGCTTCGGTAAAGGGTGCCGGCTCCGGGTCCGCTGAGGGAAGGAAACCCGAAAAAGCCTGCATTTGAAAACGAGACAGTGCGTCAGCTGCCTGATTCATCACCCCTGGCACATGTTTTGCTCTGAATAGCACGTTCAATTGCATACATAGTAAAACAATTTCTTTAAGCAGTCTTAAGATCAGTTTACAACGTGCTGCCTGACTATTGATGCACTCGACCACAGTCATATTGTCCGACCAAAATATGACCGAGTGATTCTTGAACCCATCGGGCCATGTTCTCAAGGCCACCAAGATGGGAAACAGTTCGAGGAAAGCAATATTACTCGTCAGACCCTTCTCATGCCACCAAGTCGGCCATCTTTGTGCCGACCATTTTGTGCCGAAGATGGCGCCAAAACCTATGCTTCCCGCCGAATCTGTCCATAGCCCCAGCTCCTCAGAAGACACGGCTGGTTTATTCCAGACGATTCTACCATTGAAATCCGCCAAGAATGCCAACCAAATACGCATGTCCTGGCGGATCTCGGCCGATAGTCTCGTGCGATGATGGCCTTCTTTAAGGCCGACCATCGCTTGGGCAATTGAACGGGAAAAGGGGCGGGCCATTGGTATCACCCTCAGGGCAAAATTCAACTGTCCCACCACCTGCTGTAATTGTTGCAGCGTAACTTTTGATGCATTTATACACAGTTGCAGCGCAGCCCTGAACTTCAACACTTTCTCGGCTGGCAAACGGAAACACCCCTCAATGGAGTCCAACTCGATCCCCAGAAACTCGAGGCAAGTCGTAGGACCCACTGTTTTACCCGGCGCCAATGGCACGCCTAACTGTTTCATCAACACACAAAATTCGGCCAAGGCCCGGCCACATTCAAGACCCCCGGCTGCCCCAAGAAATAAGAAATCATCAAGGTAGTGCATTACATCTTGGAAACCCGTTTTCTTTGTGAAGACCCATTGTAGAAAACAACTGAATTTCTCGAAATAAGCACAGGATATAGAACACCCCATTGGCATACACCTATCCATGTAATAACAACCCTGAAACATGAAACCTAGGAGACGCTGGTCGTCTGGGTGTACCGGGAGCAATCTGAACGCTGACTCGATATCTGACTTCGCCATCAGCGCCCCGGGCCCCAGGCGATTCAAAATGGCTACGGCCTCATCGAAGGATGCGTACCGCACCGAACACACTTCTGGATTGATTGCCTCATTTACGGAAAGACCTCGTGGAGCTGATAAGTTATGAATTAGTCGGAACTCTCCAGGGTCTTTCTTGGGGACTACCCCTAAGGGAGAACAAACAAAATTCTGGACTGGGGGTACACTAAACGGGCCAGCGACCCGACCCCGAGTCACCTCTTTTCGGATCTTATCCTGTACTACGGTTGTATGCTGCAGGACGGAAAGTTGGTTTTTACACTTATCCACACCCTGAAAGTCCCCTACCGGGATGCGGAAACCATACGAAAAACCGTTTCGCAGCACCCCAGCAGAAGTACGATCCGGGTAATCACTGAGCCAAGGGATCATTGCCAGGGTATCAATGGGAGTGGGTAAAGGCGCCCCTCGGACTATATTAGACCTGTTTGGCACCTCCTCTCCCCCCGTTATCACCCGTTCTGGCTCTGCACGAGGCCTCAGGATGGGACGACCCACAACCACTACATTCATGTTTGAATTTACACGATCCCTGCGGTCTCGTACATTTTCCTCTGTTGTAATTAAAACAGAAACCCTTTCTTCCGGTATTGCCGGCAGGTTTCGAGTGATCGTCGGTCCCCGAACCTGATCGAAAGGGCGTCCCCGCATATTGTCGGGAGGATTCACCCACATTACTTCCCACCAACGGCATTTTTAACATCCCTGACTCCTTCATTTTATCCCAGGTCAAGGCATCATAACAATCCCAGGTTAAACTTTTATTATGCTCCTTTTCCTTTCTGAACATATTATCATAACAAAACCAATGATTCCCCTGATGCGATGTCGAGTACCCCATGATTCGTGATTGGTAGATTGGGAACTCGGAAAGCAACTCAGGCCTACGTTCCCCCAGGATTGATGTAAAGATTCCCCAGGCATTGCTCCAATTGGCGATATTCTCATTCACTTTAAAGGCGGCCATTTTTGCGCGCCAAACACTCGGATGCATTAGGTCCTTCTGACTCTTTACATGCTCCACCTCATAATGATCAACAAGTAACGAAAAAATGTTCACATACTCCCCCGCCCAAATCTTTTCCTTAATTGCCAAAGGAACATGTTGCCCCAACTTTTCTCTCCGAGAGGGTGTTGACTCATCCCTCGCGATCGGCAATGGCCGCTTACCTGCACCTGACGCTGCCTCTGTGGTCGCAACCGTCCCTGGTGTCTTGTCCCCCACTGCAGCCGGCACGGGCACCTTGGCTGCTTCCCGTTTCTCACGCAATTGCTTAATCAGCTCCTGCGCTTCGACAGCCGTGGCGCCCTCGTTACCTTTTCCCAACCACGCTGCCAATTGTGCTGCCAACTCGGGCGGCATATCATCCTCGGACACGGGGGTGATCGGATTCCCCTCCTCTGGCACGGGAGTTGGAGCCTCGAGCGGGGCACTGGGACCGGGGATCTCCTCTCCCGCTGCCCCCCTCCTGGGCCTCTTGTTTTTCCCTCCCGGGGCTGCTCCCGCCAAAGGACGTTTTGGACCCCTTTCCTCATTCTTGTCCACCCGCTTCCTTAGCTCGGACATCTCCTTCATGAGAACACGCAGCATCTGGTCGGTATTCATGCGCTTTCCAACCTTCTTCGGCATTCTCCAACAAAGTAACTGAAAAACAAACAAGAACGATTAAAACGCTCAAAATTGGCTCTTCGTTCCATCTCGAGCTCACGTGCAGCGGGGAGGTGCAGCTTCAGAGCACAGGAACAAGAGGATGTCTTCTGGTCTTGCGTCTCTTTTTATCCATCTTCAGGGCGGGCGTAAACCCGCCCCTGCCTGCCCCGAGGGCGTGGCTGGCGGCGTCCGTGTCTAGGCCAGCCCACTCAAGGGCGGGAAAAAGCGCGCCCCGGCTACGCCGCTTCGGGCATACTAGCCGAGACGCGCCTCCCGCCCAAAAATGTCTTCCCGGGGGGATCGAGGCACTCTGCCATACGTTCGGGGGGACCGAGTGATCGCCCCTTTCCATTTATCACTGTTAAATTAAAAATGCTATAATTACCTCCAGTTGAATCTGCATTTGGGCATAATGTTTTTTGCTGCTTATTTTCATCCTATTTCAGAAATGTATCACATCCCCTAGTTTTGCAACATTGACAGGGAAACCAATAACACGATTGATGAAAATGTTATGAATGTTTTCATGTAGGTTGTTTTCTGATTGCCATTAGTACATTAGTAGTGTTGCAGCATAAGCTTGATAAAACTTTTAATTATGTGATTTCTCTCAATTACTACTCTAACTATACTGGGCCCTTTACGATTAGACAATATGTAGCATTTCCTTTTACCATTGAAATGCGTCAATACACTAGCTAAATAATCCGTGTACTGGGCTGTTAAACTAGATATTGATCGTTTCCTGTATATCAGGTCCCAGCCTGAACGCCATTCAAACATGGTTATGGTCTTCTAATGACAAAGTGTACTGTCTTTTAATACTCTCTTCTTTTCTTTTCTTTTTCTTGAACTTTACTTTTTTTCATCTGCTGATTTACTGTGTGACTATTCGGTATATAAGTATATGAATTATATATGATCAAATGTTCACTTGTTTTTTCACCTATTATATTTGTTTTATGATTTTATTAAATTGATATGTAATAATGTCACTATCATTTGTGTGTTGGCACACTGCTTTTGCAATAGTAATTGTATCCCCTTTGGTTGAATCTGTGTGAGCGATATGATGTTTGAATGAATAAGATTTTCAGTATTGGTGGCCCAAAGAACACATTGTTTTTTGCATTTCCTTTTACCACAGCGAAAGTGATACTCAGATTAATCTTTCTCTGCCAAGAGGAAGGGTGGAAATAAGGGTGGTCTAGCAACACGTTAGCCGTCTAATAAGTGCCATTAATGAACAGCCAACTCAGAGATTTGAGATCAGATTTAGGTACACCCCTCTCAGAACCATGCAGTAGAAATAAAGAATTAGCTACTGGAAAACCCAAACTCCTAAGTTAGGTTGAGTTAGGATTACGCCAACCAATAGCTCTGCAACAGCAATGCAAAACAAAAGAAGGAACACCTGATGTTCTGTCAGAACTTGCTGATTCTTCCTACAACACATTAGGGGCCAGATGTAGGTCGCCAAATACCGGTCGGTAACGGCCGATTTCGGCCGTTACCGACCGGCATTTGGGATTTGACATGTAGGTGGCCTTATATTTACAGAATCGGTATATTTACCGATTCGGTAAATTTACCGATTCTGTAAAATACTGAATCGGTAAATTTACCGAATCGGTAAATCCAGATGTGGGTGGCACTTCAAGCAGTGCCACAGGCCATTACCGATTCGTTATTTACCATGTAATACTATTGCATGGTAAATAACGAATTCCTGTGTACATGCACATCTGTGCATGTACACCTGTGCCATGTGGCACACATACATGCCCTAAGGGCATGTATGTGTGCCACATGGCACCCAAGCCAAAATCAGGAGTGCAACAGGGTGTCAAAGTGACACCCTGTTCCCCTTGACAATTCGGCATTTTTACCGAATCGGTATTTACCGATTCGGTAATTGACATTGATTCCTATGGGCATCAAGGCCCATAGGAATCAATGGCAATTACCGAATCGGTAAATACCGATTCAGTAATTACCGAATCCTACCGATTCGGTAAAAAATACCGAATTTTTAGCTACATCTCATTTACCGAATCTAGAATACCGAATCGGTAACATTCGGTATTTTAGAGTCGGTAAATGAGGATTACCTACATCGGGCCCTAAGTCATTAGTACACAGCACAGTTGTATGGAAGAACCAATAGGACTCAATAATAGAATCAGACAGATATTTGATTCATTTGGTTATTGTATTAAGGATTGAAAGTTCATTTCCACAATCAATTCCTTGAGATGTTCAGTTTAGAATATCACAGCTTGTATAACAGCACCATACATTTAAGCAGCCTTTTTTGGATGATTATTGTTAGAATCAGTCACAGAGTTACAGAGTCCCACAAGCATTAATGGGGAAGGAATAGTCCGTTGTCTAACAGCTCAAGTCCTATGAAGATGGGAAAAGAGTTTACATTTGAAGTCCATTATGGGTGAGTCCGATAGCCTAACCAAAGAAATAAAAAAAATAGAAAAAATAAAAATGGTTCGGCAAAGGTTTCAGTCCATCAGCTACCAACTGTAGCATCAGCAAGACAGTCCAAAAGGATGAGAAACGTTAATCAAAAATAGGTCAGCATAGCATCCTCATGCACAGGGAAAAGGAAAAGTGTGGTGTTGCCCCTACTTTGGGGTTTCTTCTTTCATACAGTCTCTAGCAATTTCCAGTGATGTGACATCACACCATCGAAACACTACCCAATGCGCAAATTCATGTAATGTCACCTAAAACAGTTGCAACAATGAGATGGTTTCCGATGCTGGTTATGAGAAACGAAAGATTGAGAGTCCACATAGGCCTAATATAGGTAAAAAGAGATATAAAGTAATCATCTATAGCAATAGCTGAAATTCTGTTCTCACAGAAATATTTCACTGTGAGCATTGAAGAAACATTAAGGAATGTCAGGGTGTACACATGTACAGGACAAATAAAACAGTATTTCACTAGTGGAAGATGACTCGCATTAAGTTGAGGAAAGGCTCAGCACTAGAGAAAATGAAATGAGCTCTAAACCAACATCAAATATAATGTAGTTAAATCAATTCAAAATAGACAATGTTTAGAACTTTTTTCAATCATTATTACCATGAAAAGTGATAACATTAGAAATTCTCCACTACCACAAATTTTCTCAACATTCATATAAGTGCATACATTTCTAAATTCACATCTCAAATTTCGTTTTGCATTTTTCATAAACTATGGAAGCTCTAGTATTACTGGGTGAAATTTCAAGATCATATCATGTTTCTACTCATTATTGCACCGACATTTCTAAATGCTGCATTTTCTTTACAGGCTGTATTAAAAACCCTAGGCCATTTTTATTGTATCAGTAAAAGTTCGAAAACAACATTATCAAGAACTCTTCTCAGTGCAACTCATTTATATGTATTAGTATTGCCTAGTATGCATGTTTTTAAAGTACCCTATTACTGTGCTTCTACCACACTTGTCTCATTTTCATATGTCACTGTGTCTAACATGTGCATTGGGACATTTCAGCTGTTCGTGTTTTTTGTTTGTAAATGTGTCATGTTTTGTGATTTTAAAAAGTGTGCTACATCAGTAGGTACATAGAAATAATAACCAATGGCTTGAATTTACGTCCATTGGAAGGCTTGCTGTGCTGTTTTGTCTGTATGTCAGAATGAATTTATTGCTTTAAAAAATGTCAAAATGTCCTGACATGTCATGCATGTGTACAATATGTTATTCGATTAAATATTTTATGTAATTTTACAGTAACTGAGAAGCCTTGCTTTTTTGTAAATGTAGTCGTCCCACAGACAGGTGAATAAAAGTCTATTCTCCTGAAGCACTCGCTTCTTCACAATATTTACTTCGAATTCAAGGTAATGTAAAAAGCTCTGAGAAGCTAAGCAGTGCCTCCACAAATCGCCTCCATGGCCCCTGTATGCCAGCACTTCACATAGTTACTGTGTGAAGCCAACTCAGGTGGTCAGGTCAGAAATTAACACCGTCGTGACCCACTTATCCTAAAAATAACTCCCAGAGCAACAGTTATTTGTGAAGATTGTGGCAAATGGCAGAGAAAAGGTCACAGACATCATTCACCTAATCTGGTCATGAATGTAGTCTGTGATTGTATGTGTGGCTAAAAGTGTGATGTGTACTTGTGTTTCTGAATCTCTACTTTGCTTATTTGCAACTGTGTGTTTGTGTTGCATGGGCCTGAATGTAAGGTGTTTGTTTCCATGTGTGTCGGCATGTGAGCATGTGCCAATATTTGGGAGTATGGGTTCATGAATGGCCAAAGGTGATTTTCTAGGCACTTTGGTGCCATTATGTCTGTGTAAATGTTGATTTGTGTGTTTATGGGCTGTTGATGTTGTTTTGCTGTGTATCTGCATTTCAGGAAAGGTATATGGTTAGTGTGTTTTTGAATGTGAGTATGGGCATCCATGGGTTTTTGCATGTGTTAGTGGAGAAGTGTGGCTCACTGGTTAGAAGCGGCAGACCCTGATGCAGAGGTCTGACCTGGGACCAGGGTTCAATTCCCGACGTGGCAGGGTCTTGGGCTCAATGTCCACTGACTCGATAATTCTCGCCTCGGTGCCTACTCTAATCATGGGTCCCACTCTGCAACTCTGGGCAAGAGCTTGCTTAATCTCCACAACAGCCCCGAAAGGGCTGGGATGCCTGGCTTCACCTTGGGGGTGCCCAGTAGGGGGAATCTCACAGGAAAAGCCAGGAAGGGTTCCACAGCGGTATACAGCGCCAGGATGCCTGAAAGGTGATAGTGCGCTTTACAAGTATACATACATGTTGTGTTTTTCTATGCATTCACTACTCAAAAGCCATAACTATTGCGTTTGCCAATATTTGTTATTATAGGGACAAGAAGATTGTAGTGTAACGCCTCAGAATTTCCTCAAGCAGAACATTTTGCTTACCAACTCCCTCCTTGTAGCATTTATTTCACATTGCTGAGTCCCAGGTTTCCTCCCCCGCAGAAAAAGCACGTGAGGTGACATTGTTGTGTAATACTTAATCCACTGTTACACTGGATTTGTTACTGAAGTGGATGCTAACACAGTAATTTGGCAAATTATAATTGTGGGTAATGGCACAACTGGCATTGTTTACAAAGTGGTAGCACGGTTGTTTAGTAATGTTAACACAACTTCTAATGTGTACTGCAGCTGTGCTAGACTGTTCAAGCAGATCAGGCAGAAGTGGTGGCTCTGTGCCCACCAGGACTGGCATCAAGCCAGAATAAGTGCAAAGAGCATACAGTTTGAGACACCTAACACTTTGTTAAAATGGCGCAGCAAAGACTGAAAATTATATTTGCATGCAATCAATTGCTCGTTTTTGTTTCATCACTGGCGGCAAATAAATAAATGAAATTACTTTGGGCAAACAGTCACATAAGTTATATATTCAGCATAGCCTTTGAGGTAAAGCATTTAAATAAATAAAAGTGAGTCTACCAGCGTTTGCCAAGAGAACACATAAGATTTCAGGTAGAAGTGTGACACTGGTGAGTACAGCCATTATAAATGGCAATTATAGAGCGTTAATATGATTAAAACGAAATTCTGTTTTACATCAAAGCTGCGAATGCGCACCATCCAACATGAAAAGTTTGGCCTACGACCATTTTATCTCTCAGCGGTTGAAATAGCGAGAAGCTATTAATTCCATTGGAAGTGCAATATTCGTGTTCAAACATTGGGTAACAGGTTCTCTGAAATTATGTTAGCCCTGAAGGTGTATTGCAGAATAAAAGTAGCGTTGTTTTATTCCTTGATAATTTTCTCGTTTAATGTATTTCTTTGGAAGGAAATTGTTGTAAAGGAAAATGTATTTGCCATACTAAAGTGACATTCTGATGTTAGTCTACGTCTCAGATAGATACTTCAAGTAAATATTGTTTTTGCATTATGTAAAAGATAGTTAGTTCGCTTGAATGAATTATAAACCAGAGATAATTGTGTGAGAAAGGCACAGTGGCTAACACCAGAAGCAGCCTGCAGGTGGCAGAAGCAATTGTGGCATTTAGCAATATTTTTGGATGGAAAAGAATTGAATTTGGGTTGTACTTTCAGGCAGAGATTGTTGGATAACTTTCCTTGGTAACCCAACCCAAAGCACTGTCAACTGCCTTCTAATCAAGATGTATGTAAGAGGGATATAGCACAGCCGTCTAACTATAATGGGTGCCACAGGACACTTTGTGAAATTAGCAATGTAGGACATCAGTTAGCGGCACTTTAAACCAAAAAGATTATTGTAGACATTTTGAATACATTTATTAGTAAACAATCTCGGCAACAAACTGGAGCTCGCTCTGAGAATTGACACTCTGCACACTATGCCACACTCTGATCCTCACCGCTCCGCTCGTTTCAGGTGGCACTTCACCTACCTGAAAGTACCTTGAGGCGGCATGCAGACACTGTCACCAATCTCAAAAGAAAAGTATTGACGATCGAATCATATAGGACTTTGAGGCAGAAACCACAGGCAAGAACTGATACCAGGCAGAAAATCAGTCCGAGATGTGGGACACCCAAGTAGATATGGTTAATAAAACTAGCTTAATGCCTTCTTTGTTTCGTCATACAAAGTCATATTCACTTGGTGCTGTCTTAGATGGTTTAGTAAGAATATGCGATATATGTTCAAGTCCTAAAATGATATAAAAGACAAATATGTGTTTAAGTCTGTCATGAACATATAGAATCTATAAAACTGATAGAGTGGCTGAGTTACACTGCAATACTAATACTATTGGGGGTATATTCACAAGAACATGTGCTAAACATCACCAAAAAATGTTAGCGCAACTTTACACATCGCAGCCTATCATGGGAAAATAACCCTGTGTCAACGTGGAATTCATAACAAGGCGGTACCATGCGATAGTGTGCCGAAACCACGGCCAATGTCTGCGATACAACCACCTCGACATAGATAAAAACACAAACCACATCACAAAAAAATGTGCGATGAGCCCATTCGCGATGAGGAAAGCAGGGATAAGCACCGCCAGGCCCGCGACACACAAGGCAGGCGGGAATAAGCACAACAAAAGCCTGAAGAAGAAAGACAAATAAAACAGAAAACACCAGCCAAGCACAATGGAGACAACCCGAGCAAGTATACAACCCCACAAGCCCCATTAGCACTAAAATATAGTACATGGCAGGCCATCTCGAAGAAGGTGAATGTAGCCTGAGAGCGGAGGAGGATAATGGAAGAAAAACAGAACATCCAGAATGATGCGAAACGCACAAACAAGCAGAAACACGCCAACAACAAGAAGGCAGCAATGCACACCAGAGGTGGGAGTCCAGCCCCACACCAGGAGCTGGATGACTTGGAGGAAATGGTGTCCACCACATCAGTCTGGAAATTGGTGGCAGGACGCGGTGACCAGAAACTGCCCAAAACAGGCACAACAGCAACAGGGGGAGGAACCAGCAGGGACTGGGGGGATGGGAGGATGGGCACAATGGCACACATGCACAATTAAGCACAGCACAACTGCAGACAAACCATGCCCAAGAGTAACTACACCAACCAGAGCACAAGTCACACAACCCGGCAATATCACACCACTGAACAAGCACAGAAGTGAAAACGACACTGCCTAAAAGGGAGAAGGGTGAGCCAAATAAGAGCTGAAGGGACATCTCACACACAATGCAGCACACACACATAGGAAACAGAGCACCCCAACATCGAACACATTGTGGTACAAACTAGGGGTGGACGTAGTTCGCGAAGTAGCGCTACGCGAAGTGCACTTCACACTACGCGAACTTCATGTAGCACTACGCGAGCAGCGTAGTAGCATGTTCGCACTGTGCAAGATGTGTTTTCAATGATTGCACAGTGCGGACAAGCATTCGGCACTGTGCAATCATTGAAAACGGCATCTTGCACAGTGCGAGCTGTACTTTTCTGCTGCTCGAGTAGATTATTACTCGAGCTGCAGCTTTCTCAACGCGAACTGGTAGTTTCTCATTGAGAGCGGTCGCGAGCATGCGCAACCACTCACAATGAGAAACCTTACCTCCCTGCGTTGAGAATCTAACTATAACTACCTACTGTTGACCGCCAGTAGTATATATATATATATATATATATAACACACAAGTCTGCCTGCTGTAGAAGACGCCACTCAAAACGGGTGCAATTTCGCCACATGAACTTTACTGCGGGCAGCAACACTGTACCAAGGAAACAGCCCAACGGTATTCAAAATTCCTTCCCAACGCGTTTCATGTAAAACACACTTCCTCAGGGGCTATGGAATCAAAGTCAATAGTGAGGCACTTTGGGCAGCAACCTAAATAGTGCAACTAACTCCGTCTCAGTGGGCGTGGCCAAACCAATGGCCTGCTGGTAGTTGTGGTGCTCGTCGATTTTCTACAGTGAGTGGCATCACACATTGCTTTGTATCAAAAACTGTTTTTATCCCAGTGGATTGTGGCACAGTTCAAGGTTACTTGCGTTGCTGGCTTACCCCACAACAATGGCCCCGTTTTCCATAAGCAGGTCCACCGTTTGGTGAACTCGCTGGATGCTGTGAACAGCACCGAGGAGTCTTCCGCGGCTCAGGCAAAAGCCGCTTACATCAAACCACATGAGTCTGCCTGCTGTAGAAGACGCCACTCAAAACGGGTGCAATTTCGCCACATGAACTTTATTGCGGGCAGCAACACAGTACCAAGGAAACAGCCCAACAGTATTCAAAATTCCTTCCCAGCGCGTTTCATGTAAAACACACTTCCTCAGGGGCTATGGAATCAAAGTCAATAGTGAGGCACTTTGGGCGGCAACCTAAATAGTCCAACTAACTCTGCCTCAGTGGGCATGGCCAAACCAATGGCCTGCTGGTAGTTGTGGTGCTCGGAGTTAGTTGGACTATTTAGGTTAGAATGAAAATGGTTGACTATCAGGACAATACTGCAAGAGCTAGTGCATCCAGCCACCTGTAGTGAGATTGTGTTTTGGGAGGGGTACCATTTAAATTTTAATGCACTAGATTTTGGAATCACATCTGAAGTTAAGCCTATGAAATATTTCAATACTTCATGGACTAACTCATTACTTAGGAGAACTTATTCTCTGCAAGTGCTAATTATGTATGTTCATATAAAAAGTATGTCCTATTCATTCATGATTTGCTTTATAGGATGGAACTGCTGAGGATGCCCTGGCAATTCCTTCTAAAGGTACCCACATGTTGTTTTGCTTGTTTACTCATAAGGCTAATGCAGCTCTATATACAGTCAGGAAAGGATGATTTAAAAACCTATATGACTCTCAGAAAGTCTTCTTCAAGCCTGTGGCAGACGAAGAGGACTTTCCAGAGGATACAACCCTGTGAATGGAGGTATATCCCCAGACCATCAGCGTTTAACTTTATCAAGAAGAGAGCCAGAGCCCTTCCATTTTCGGGATATTGTAACGTGATTTGAGATGTGTTTTTGTAATCAGCAGCAGTGCAAGGCCTCCAGGCTGGGGTAAATCCATCTGAGTGAAAAAGTTAGATGATGATGCATAAAGAGCCTGTGTAAGGGTTACTGATATTTCAGAAACACTCTGAAATAGATTATCATGGCAACCTGTTTTATTTGAAGGGGTGTTAGTACTGTCTATTTCCGACTTTCCCTAAAACCTGCCCATGCAGTTACCATGGTAACGCCTCCCAGACATTTATAAAGAGTAGCACCTCAGCATCACCTACACTAACACCTCTCTCAGGGTTTTAGTGGTAACACCTTTACAATACCTTGCACAATAACACTTTCTCCAACAATTATCACAATATCACCTCCTCAATGCTCCTAACTTCAAAGTCCTACCAGCAGTTCCCACCATAACACCTCACCAGTACCTAGCACAGTAATTCATCTCCAGTTACACATAGAATAACCTCTCCAACTAACCCATAGAATAACCACTTCCACTTTTCTGTCACCTCCAAAATAACATCTTGTTGCTCCCACAATTGAACCTTCCACAATGCCTTCACGCTAACAGTTTTAAATACCTCAAATAGTTATGCCCTACTAATTACTTTGAAGTAACTTTGAATGAAAGGGCTAAGGAAAATAAAGATAAACTATCCAGTTGTCTTTAGCTAGTGAATCCCATTGCATTTCCTCATAATTTATTTGACTGTAACATTCTTCCATTCCCTTGCTCAGACATCGTCCAAAACATATTTTCAGAAATACTGGACCTTTTACCCTGATCGCATCCTACCTCTCTCCTTCTCTATAAAGTGATTAATTTTGATTTCAGTCTATTCTTGAAGTTCTCACGATCTATGGACTTAGTCATCCCTCATCAGTAACCACCCACCCAGACCCTGACTATCAATCATCCATGATCTGTGGCCACACCATACATCTCTCACTCTGATGCCCTCCATCAGACTCTCCTCTCAGTCCTAACTTTCTTTTCACCACTTGACTTGCTGTCTTTCATTTTTAATGGTTCCCTTTCACCTCAACTCCTGCTGCCACTAATCTCGTTCTGCAGCTTTCACTCTTTTTGTCACATCTGCAGTATCCCTCTCTACCCTTTTCATTTTACTCTTGCTCTTCACTTCTCATATGACTGCTTTCTATCTCCTGATCACCTCTTTGTCTGCGAACACAAAGCATGCAGACGAACATGATCCAGGGTCTGCTGATGTCCCCTGGTTAATACCATTACAGCTGAGTATCTTCCCCATGTTGTGTTTGCATAGGTGAGGGCTCTGTCGTTGTGTGTTCTTTCTATACATAATGGAGATTTGATTTATCTGTATTCTACTAGTCTGCTGTTGTTGACGGTTTGTGGGTATTATATATGTGAGTTATTAATGGAGATTTTATCACCTTTAAAAACATCAGTGTAATTTCTTTTCTCAGGAGAAACCCTGTAGAGATTGTTTTGATACAAATGCAGCTAAGGCATAATTAAATGAATCTTCTGTGCCCTAGACTGTGAGACTTACGATGCCTCCTTCTTCCCATCACCGCTACCTCTACCAATTGCCCGAGCCAGTGGGAGTGACCAAACTGTACCATTTTGACCTTACCATGCTGGGAGGCGTTCGGGGTGTGGGGTGTGGATTGTGATGAAGTGGATTCTGATTCACTCCTCTTTAATACCTGCTGCGCTGCATGAACTTCTAAGCACATAACTTCTGCCCCTGATGTAATGTAAAATGTAATTTGTACTTGTAAAGCGCACTAATACCCCAACTGGGGTGTCCTGGCGCTGTAATGCATACTGCTGTGGAACCCTTCCTGGCTTTTCCCAGTGAAATATCCACCCCCAAGGTGAAGCCAGGCATCCCAGCGCTGTTGGGGCCATTGTGGAGATTAAGCAAGCTATTGTCCAGAGTTGCAGAGTGGGACCCATGATTAGAAAAGGCACTGAGGCGAGAATTATCAGTTAGGAGGAAATTTAGCCCAAAACCTGCCGAGGCGGGAATTGAACTCTGTTCCTGGGCCAGACCACTGCATCAGGGTCTGCCGCTCTAACCATTGAGCCACACTTCTTCTTCTGATGTGAGAAGAGGGCGTGAATACTCGAGCATTACAATGTACATGCTCACCTGATGCTCTTCAAAAAATAGAACATGTATTTACATTACCAAAAAGTGTCAGGATACCGGTACAGTCCTTTAAAAGCATGGGAAGTCTGGAGAAATCCGGGAAGTCTGGCCACACTACCCTCTCAAATCTTCTCCCTCTTTGCTACACTTAGTATCCTTTATATTTCTCTTCTCTTCAAGTACTTCTTCCCACTATGATCCTTCCACCGCCCTGTTGTCTCTGTGCAGATCTATTGCGGTCCGGTACATGGCAGATTCGGAGTGTGGCAATTGGATGTGGGTGTAAAAATCTGGCACACTTTCCTCCGAGCCTTGCAGTGCCAGCACTCTGGGCTTATTCTGCAAACAAAAAACATGCCAAGGGCATGGTTCAGGATCTGCTGATGTCCCCTGATTAATACCATTTTAGCTGAGTAACTACCTTATGTGGTGTTTGCCCCTTCCATGGGTGAGCTTTCAGTAGATCTGTGTTCTTTTTTTAATACAAGCATCTGCGCCCCCTTTCATAATACCAAAGTGCCCCAGGGAAACGCACAGCGGGCGCAAACACCTGTTTGCACAACAGCAGTGAGGTTTAACCTAGAGCTAATGTGTAAAGCATGTATGCAGCACACAAGCAGTAATAAAGTGAAAACACAACACAAGAAAAATCCCACACCAATTTAGAATAGAGTAAAATGTGATAAAATATTCAACACCAAAATGACAAAAATCTAATTAGTAGAACCGGGGATATGCCGTTTCAAAGATTTAAGTGAAAATAGAGCAAAACACACCAACTGTTGTTATCTGATTGTGGGGAACAGACTAAGTCACAAGTTCAGGCCAACCATGATGGAGTGCAGGCCAGACGCAGGGACCAAGTTGGCCCAGCTGAGAAATGTGCCTCAAATCCTAATTGTGCAGTGTTGTGCTGCACAGAAGCAGTCCAGACAAATGATGCGAGGTCAACGCCAAAGATGCGTCAAACAGCGGTAGCTCTGATGAGCTGCAAGGGCTGTGACGTGCGCTTGTGTCAAAGCTGCATCACACTATGTTGGTTCCAACTAGAGGCTGCAGGGTCCACATTGAGGATGGGTCACGCAGTGGCAGGTCCAGTAAGCTGTGTGCAGGCTGAGATACAGGCTTGCGTCAAGGCGGCCTTTGTTCTGATGAGGCGTTGCGAAGAGCTGCTTCAGGATTGGCGTTGTCTGCATCAGTTATGATGAGACCATATCTGGGCTGGCAGAGCACCTTTAACCTGACTTCCAAGGGTCCTGGACTAGAGAGAGGATATTTTGGCAAATGTACTACATTTAGAGATACAGAACATTACAGAAATCAGAAAGGTGACTGATTTGCTAGTCACCTTTCTATGCTTCTGAATCATAAGTACCATAGCCTTCATAAACCTCCTGCCTTTGAACTACAGTGATTAACATTATATCCTTTGCAATGCTCGCAGTGGCGTCTGCTGCACAACAAGGGTGGTGGGGCAGGGCGATGAAGATTAAAACAATAAAAAAGATCACATACCTGATTACAGCCACAGCATCTCCTCCGTGCTCTTCTCTTCCTAACTCCTAGCAGAACACAGGCTTTCCTAAGCCAATCATGATGCTGCTGTCACCAGCATGACATTAAACAAAAACAAGAGGCCAGACAGGTTTTATTTTTGGTTTTGACACACCCAGTCAATAAATTCTGGGTAGTACGACTATTTTATTTTAGTCTTTTATATTTCTTTAAAAAAATGTTTGTTTTCAAATACAGTATGTATAAAAAAGAATTAATTGTCAAACAATAATCAGCACATACAAACATTTAAACATGATACACAAAATCAATGTTGAAAATTACAATGCACACCAAATACACAACTATACAATGCCTCCAATTACTTTGTTACAAGGCACCAGACCTTCACATTACATATAAACAGACAAGCGGATAAAACAACTCATAGGAAATGCCTGCTTATCTAACTAAGCCCAAGACTAAACTTCATTAGAGTCACACTCCTAGGGGAAGAAAGTATGGTAGAGTATTTTTTTTAATGCCCTAGAAGCGTCTCTTTCTTTTACGCCCTGGCTCAGGATCAACGCTTTTCGAACCACTATATCATTTGAAGGTTCTCCTCAGGACACGACTGGGGGGGATTATCACTGTTCTCAGCTTCTACGGCCACTAATGGTAAAACTTGTAAACTTGTATACTTGGGGATTTATAGAGCGCAGTTGTTGCCCGAAGGCGTCCAAGCGCTAGGATAATCGTGACCTACAGAGAGCAGGGAAGGGGAGGAGAAGACAACGGTTTAGCAGGCAGATGTGAAAAGGTGGGTCTTCAGTTGCTTGTGAAACGAAGTAAGGTTCTGGGTGGCTCTAAGATGAAGTGGTAGAGCATTCCAGGCCTTAGCTGCGTTGTACATGAACGTCCTTCCGCCGGTTCTAGATCTTTTTATTCTTGGGACTACTGCTAAGAGAGTCTGGCTGGAACGAAGACTACGATTTGGGATGTAGTGTGTGATCAGATCATGAGTAATGATAGGTCCCATGTCCCAGAAAGCTTGATGGGCTATACATAGCGCTTTGAACAGAACCCTCTTCCGGATCGGTAACCAATGGAGGCTAGTCAGTCCGGTCCTTACTGAGTGTCTGTGCGGGATTTTGAGTAGAAGGCGAGCTGCACTGTTCTGTACAGTTTGCAGCCTCCGAAGGGTGTATTCTGGTGCACCCAGATAAAGAGCGTTGTTAAAATCAAGACGGGAGTGAATGAGCCCTTGAATGGCAGCCTGTTTGGCTTCCAGGGGGAGGAGAGGGAAGATTTTATTTAGTACTCTTAGAATGCCAAAACATGTGGCTGACAGTTTTGTGGCTTGGACATTGAAGGATAGTGAGCTGTCCAGCCATACCCCAAGACTTTTGATGGTGTTTTGGGGGTTGGAGGCGGTCCTAGGCATGGGGGCCATAGGGAGGGGGGAAGTGCCGGCTCTGAAGGTCCTAGGAGCATCAGCTCAGTTTTATCTCCGTTCAATTTCAGGGATGTTGACGACATCCAGTTCCTCACTTCCTCCAGGCATTCTCTTAGCCCACCTGGCGCAGTTCAAGATGCCTCCTGCGCCAGTGAGACCACCAGCTGCGTGTCGTCCGCGTATGAGATGATTTTAACTCCAAATGGGCGGACGACACTGGCCAGTGCTCTCATATATAGGTTGAATAAAGCAGGGCACAGAGAGGAGCCCTGAGGAACTCCACAATTTAGAGGTCTGCTGGAGGAAACTGAGTCGCCATCAAAAACTCTGAAAGATCTGTTCCCCAGAAAGGATTCAAACCATGCCCAAGCTTTATCATTAATCCCCAATCAGGACATGCGGCTTAGTAGTGTGTCATGACACACTGTGTCGAAGGCCGCGCTTAGATCAAGGAGGATCACTGCCACTGATCCTCCCTGATCCAAGATTTTTCTTGCTTCCTCTACAACCATGAGGAGGGCGGTCTCTGTCCCGTGCTTAGGTCTGAAACCCGTCTGAGTGGGATCCAGTATGTGGTGGTCCTCTAGATAGTTCACTAACTGTTGGTTCACGTATTTCTCCAAAACCTTGCTCAACCAAGGGAGCAGAGAAATAGGGCGGTAGTTAGCCAGATCAGACGGGTCCAGATTGGGTTTCTTGATCAGTGACCTAACCATGGCCTGCTTCCATACGGGTGGGATGGTGCCGGAGGAGATGGAAGAGTTTAAAACCTCTCTGATGACGGGCAGGATGGTATGGGATGCTGCCATTAGGATGTCAGGAGGGGCAGGGTCGGCCGGCGAACCTGATTTGACACTGAGGGCTAGTGATTCTAAAGTGGGGGGGTCTAGTGGGGGAAAGTGAGTTAAGCTGCAAGGAGTGGGGGAATGTGGCAGGCTGGGTAGGTTATTAGATTGAGTAGATAGGTCGGTGTTTGGGGGAGAAAAAGTTGAATACATTTTGTTGATTTTCTGGTGGAAGAATTCGGCAATGTCATTACATTGGGTGACAGATTTCTCGACATGCACCACAGGGGATGGGTTCGTTAGCTTTTTAATGATCTGGAAGATCTCTTTGGGTTTAGATCTAGCAATCTGGATTTTTTCGGCGAAATACGTCGACTGAGCTGCTTTTATTTGAGTTTTGTACTCGTTGATGGATTCACGGTACCGGGTTTTGTTATCCGCCGATTTGTCTAAGCGCCAGCGTCTTTCCGCCCTTCTACAGAGACCCTTTTTTTCTCTGAGGGACTGGGTGTACTAAGGGGTGGTTTTTTGAGGCCGCTTCAGTACAGTCTTGCTCATTGGGAGAGTAGAGTCAAGAGTGTGGGAGATCCAATTGGCATATTCCTGGTTTGCTAGGGCGGGATCATCCGGAATTTCTGATTGTGAGCTAGCCAGTTTAGTGCACCACTTATCATCCTCAAGACGCGTCCAGGCTCGCCTGAGTTTGGTGGTGGGAGCCGGAGGAGAGAATTTAGGTGTGGTCCATTTGAAGGGGATTAAAAGGTGGTCAGTCCAGGGTAGGGTAATGCCTGGGTCCACTGTGATTTCAGAACAATTTGAAAAGATTGGATCTAGTAAATGACCTTTTTCGTGAGTGGGGGAGGAAACACGTTGAGTGAGTTGTAGGGCTGCTAGGTCATCTGATAGGATAGCAGCTGAAAGGTCCGAGGGGGAGTCAAAATGTAGATTTAAGTCACCTTACACGGTAAAGCTAGAGGAGGTGCTGACTCTGCTGGCCACAATCGATGGCAGAGATAGAAGAAATTGCTTCGGGAGGCCGGGTGGGCGATAAATAAGGGTGCCTGAGAAGCAGATGTTAGGAGAGAGGTTGATGTTGAAACCCATGTTCTCGCAGTCCGAAATGGTCTCGGGAGAGAGTTGACAATGATATTGCTTCTTATGGATGATAGCAAGGCCTCCGCTTCTCCCTTTTGGCCGGTCTTGCCGTGTTATTTGATAGCCGGTGGGGAGGGCCTCTACTATCGCCGGGTTGGAATCACTGGTAAGCCAGGTTTCCGTAAGGAACAATAAATCCGGGGTGTGCTCTTCTATCAATAAGGCCATTTTGGCACTATGCTTAGGCAGCGAGCGGCAGTTAAGTAGGAGCATTTGGAATTCCTGTGTGGTTGTTGTGCGCGAGTTAGGTTTGAGAGGCGCAGAACAGGTAGGGCAGGTTGAGGGAAGGTCCATGGCTTGGAGGGAATGCCAAGGGCATGAGTTGACAGGAGGCCTTAGCTTATAGAGGGTTGCTAGCGTATAACATATGTGTGCTGACGGCTGGGGGGCAGTGGGGGTGGCCCAAGGCCTGGACTCGGCGCGGACGAGCGCAGACGAGCTTGCCTTATGCGCACCTTCGGCGCGCAATCGTCGCGCAATCGTCGCGCCCGCTGCGCTTCCTATTCATGCGCATTCTTGTAGTCTGAGATTCCTAGGGGGGCGTGGCCTCGGAATGGGCGTGTCCTGCTCCGGGCGGGGAGAATGGGGTTTCCAAGAAGGTGTGATTGTAGCCTTCCCAGCGCTCGTTTTTCCGCAGGGACAGGTGCCAGCACACAGCAATCGTGTGTAGGCAGCAGGGGGAAAGTGCAGATAAAAGTCAAATTTTTCAGTTTTAAAAGTGAACGAGTGAACACAAATACAAATCTCCCGGCTGTGCCTCAGGAGGAAATACAATTACCGGCGCACTATCGCCTCAGCGCGCTATTTATACGTTCTGCTAGGGAACGTGGCCTCAGAGTGGGCGTGTCCTGCTCCGGGCGGGGAGAATGGGGTTTCCAAGAAGGTGTGATTGTAGCCTTCCCAGCGCTCGTTTTGCCGCAGGGACAGGTGCCAGCACACAGCAATCGTGTGTAGGCAGCAGGAGGGAAAGTGCGGATAAAAGTCAAATTTTTCAGTTTTAAAAGCGAACGAGTGAACACAAATACAAATCTCCCGGCTGTGCCTCAGGAGGAAATACAATTACTCGCAGTAGGCAGTTGTCAGGCAATATATGAAAATTCTTCAGGTGTTGACACAATGGAGGGGAGAGTTAAGGAAGCTCCGGCCGATTCTCGGCACTCAACGTTCTTGCACGACGGGCTGTGCTGTTTCCATCTCAGCTTACTTACAAGTGGAGCTCCTCTCTCTCTGGATCTTAATTGTCCGTTTGCTCTTGCATGGCGTCTGACGTATATGCGCCGCGAATACCAGCATGACAGCAGCGTTGTGATTGGTCTGAGTGCCCTGTTTGGATGATCACACATTGCCTGGGAGTCTTGGAACTGTTCTCCACCCATCTGTGCTTGTTAATGGTTCCCCCATGTGTTTTGGGCCCTGACAATGAACAATAAGTCTTCGAAGTGTCTGGGAGAGATGACTAGTGCAGAGCAGTACCATGCCCTTTTTACACTTGAAAGGACTTTACCTCCAGCACGAAGAAACCTGACACCAGGCATGCCCTTAATCTTGTCACACCAGGTAGCCTGCAGCACTGATCAGGGGAAGGGGGATAACTTTCTATAACTAGTCCACCCATGCAAAGATTGGTGCCAGACATAAAAACAGGACATTCATGGCAGTTCTTCAGTACATCCTTTGACCTGTGGACGATACAGATGGACTGTCCTACTACCGCATGGAATGCTTGAAGGACTGCCTTTCTGTTTGAAGAAGGACTGTGCCTTTCGTTGCCTTCATCCCAGGCTACTCAGAGTAACTCAAGGGTCAGTTGAAAGACCTCCAGAGTGAGCTATAGGGCCTCCCTGCAACTGCCCAGCTGACCAGCTGCAACTGGATCTGCCTGGGCTCTGCAGCTGGCCTCTGCTGGAGTGAATCCTGATCCCCAAGAGATGCCATTCAGGTCCTGGATCCTTGGCTGGCATCAGTGAAAGCTCCTCCAAGAAGAAAAAGTTGGGCTCCTTGCCGCCAAATCTTACTAGTCTGGAACTCTTTGCACCAGACTGGAGAAGGTAACTCTTCAATGGCACTAACTTAATCCCTCTATCCAGCTCATACTCCATTGTGGTCTGCCTGAACTTGTGACTCTCCTCCCTCAGTCTAGCATGCCCAGATGATAATGAGAGGATCTTTGTGCTTTAGGTGCTATTTTCTCTAAAAAACCTTAAAAATTGAATGTCCCTAGTTATACTTATTGGATTTTTGTCATCCTGGTGTCAATTTAATAATTAAAATGTACTCTCTTTTTTCAAAATTATTTTGTGATTTTTCTTGTGTTGTGTTTATTACTGTTTATATACTGCATAAATACTTTACACATTGCCTTTAAGTTGAGGCTATCCACTTTTGTGCCAAGCTACCAGATAGTTTACTTTGTTTTGGCTCACTCTGACAAGGATTGCAGTTGTTGCCTGAGGTTGACTCCTACCCCCCTCCTACCAAAAACCCAATTTCTTACAGTTTGCGAAAGATGACCAGAGATGTTTCTCCAGATCAGAAACTTGCTTGGTAGATGACTGGATTGATAATGGATAATTAAAAACACAAAAATACTGATGCATTTTCATCCATCGGTCTGTTGTTGTCATTCACATTTATCTTCAGGCCACTACAGCATACTGCATGGTCCACTCCAGCTATTCAATAAATTCACTATGGTTGGGCTTTCTGTTCTTCCGTGAGCTGCATATCAGCCCTCAAAGTAGTTTTCTCTGGAGCTTTTTAAGACCATAATATATTTTCACTTCCAGCTAATTTCTATGTTTTTTGTTAATTGGTGATTGTGCAGTAGCTCACCCCAACATAAGGTTTTACAAAAACCATGACACAACAAGCATTGAAAGAGCCAAAACGCTATCAGATAATGCCAGACCTATTGTTGTTGTCAATGTTCACTGAAATATGGATGAAGTCTGCCCAGATATCTATCTTAATTTTTTGAAAACACATCTAGAGTTGTAACAAAGTGATAAGCTACTTAAAGAATCTGAGCACAGGTTTTTCGTTTGGTTCTTTTTTTTTACAATTGTAAATAACGCACATAATGTTCCAATCAAAATTTTACTTTGAAAAACGCAGAAATCATCCTTTACTGGCATGGTATGTATATTATGGTTTATGACAATTTATAGAATTTTATGGGAATATCTTCTGTAATATTGTACAAATATCTTTTTTATTTTTTGACTCATGAATTGTCCTAAAGACACTACCCTTAAATAGGCGCAAGTTTATCCTGGGAAATTTTAGAAATCCACAAGTATTCAATCATCAATTTGGACTCAAAATCCAGCAAATAAGGAACAGCAATTTTTTAAAGCCCTATAAGGGATTTCGAGCCCAGGATGGTAGTATATTACGTTTTTTTAAAGAAAATATATGTCCAGTTGTCCTAAAGAAAGTGCGAATTTCAAATTCTCCCCGGAAAAGAAAATAATCTTTCTGTTATATGTATAGTGCTGTTGGCTAATATAGACTAGTTTCAGCTACAGACATATATATTGTAGACTATGTTCTCTATTACACACATTATTCTTGTCAGATGCCCCACAAGGCTTACCTCTGCTTGTGAAGCAATTCTGCAGAGACGACAAGAGCACCCGTCCCTGTACCCACCTGACCCTCGTGGAATGTAGAACCCAGCAGGGATGAGATGGACGCAGGGAAGGGAGCCAGGATGTAGAGGCTTAGTGGGGGTGTGGAGCTTGCGGGGTATCTCGGTGCCAGCTGGAAACCAAAAAAGAACCAGATCAGGAAAAGAACCACACCTCCCGCTTTTCTGAGCCACCCCTCAAACACACACAGAAACAGTCTGTCTCCGGGAACTCACCGGTGCTTTTGCAGACTATGGTCCCCAGACATCATTGCAGCTCCAATGAAGGACAATCAAGGTGAGGCGCTCCTGCGCAACGTACTCAAGCAAAACCCAAAGGAAAGCGCTCCTGCGCGTGTTGCACGACTTTATACTCAGTCACTGCTACACTGTGACATCCCTGGAAAACAAGGTGAGCTAATGTACAATACCCCCAAGCAGCGCTCCTGCGCGGTGGGGGACCTAACAACTACAAAGAAAAAGTAAAGCACTCCTGTGCCATACCCTTTAACCCAAGTACAGCGCGGCAAGGGTTAATGTGGGCAGAAAACGAACTGCCCTGGATAGTGCTCCGATGCGGTGACCCAAAGGAAAACAACCAAGCGCTCCAGCGCGGCGAGAACAGAAAACAAACAGTGCTCCAGCGTGGAAGGAACAGAAAACAAACAGCGCTCCTGTGTGGAAGGAACAGAAAACAAACAGCGCTCCTGCGCGGCAAAGGCCAGCTGGGTCCTGATGCGTCTCAGCTCCGGGAACGATATCACGTCTCTGGAGAATCCGGAAAGGATTCGAAGCACGGAGCCGGCGGGAAATGCAATGTTTAAGCGTTTCCCCCAGAAGTGCTTCCGTAGACCAAGGTCAGCTGCCCAGGACTAGACCGGGACTCAACTTCCGCCCGGAAGTGAATATCCCGGCCATTCTGTGTGTGTTTAGCGGGGATGGCGGGGAGCGGCAAGCGCCGCGAACCACGACAATTCTGAGTATGCCACTGTCTGCACCGCTGTGTTCATTTAGGAGACCTACCTGATTGTCGCTCATGGGTACATGATCATTAATGGTGCACCTAAAGCAACTTTATAATCAGAAGGGGAAAGGATCACTGGTCCTGCTTAAACCTTGGGCTCACAAGTCGAGGACCTGGTTTTTCTCCCAAATTAAATGACTCTCATACACGTGTATGTTGGTAGTGATGGTTTCTCGTTTGCGGTATATACTGTATCCCCGCTTCTCTACACGTGCGTGCGTAATCACTGAGTCATTCGTTTGTCTTGTGCACCCTCCACCAGGAGGTTTTGCCTTAAGGTTTAAGGCAGTAGTGATCGTGGAAGTGAGGGGGTAGTGGTGTGAAAGCTAAAATGCCAGAAAACCAGACAAGTGTTCTTTATTGAGTCTGGGTTCGGACTGAGGGTAAAAATTACGGATGCACTTTGTGAATTGTTAAGGGATTCTAGTGCATTGCAGTAAAAATTTAAAAAGAGGTCGACATGTTTCAGCCTTTGGTAGTCAGAGGATCTATAGGCTTTCTTCAGGACCAATGGGGTTAAGTGAAAAGGTGAAAAATGTGAGAAGAAAAGAGGAAATTTGACCTGTTTCTTCGTGACTTTTAAGGTTACGTTGTACCTGTAAAAGTAAACAACAAACACACAAACAGCGACAAACAGGGAGAGGGGATATGGAAAGACACATAATTATGTACAATAGTACCTTAATCTTATAAGGAACTAGAAAATGGCAATATTTCCCGTCATACTCAGTTTTGGGCGTCAACTCTTCCATTCTCATGCTTCGTTTCGACTTATGTTGGAGTGCCCATAGTTCTGACATTTATACTGTAGTGAAGTGCACTTAGCTCTAAACATCTCACTGTGCGTGGTCTATCGTGATACTGCATACAATCTGAGTATTCCAGGGGTGGCGACATGATGATGGTGCCTAAAAGATATTTTCACAGGTTGTGTTAGGTGAAAAACATTAGTGCTCAGAACGCTGCGCGCGCTTTTTAGATACGCATACCTTATTTTATTTTGGAAATTTCTCCCTCGGGGAATTAAGGCTGATCGAGAGAGGCCTTACTGCAAAGTATTAAGAAGGGGATATTATCTGGTGAGCTCCTTAAACTTACGGTTTTGTCGTTGTTAGGACGCTTCTAGTTTTACCCCATACCTTAGTGCCTTCTTACTCGGTCCTGGCAGCATGTGCTGACTCTGCCCTTCCTCACCCGGAACTACAAAGTGTAGTGGTTCCCGGTTTTTTATACTCACGGGTGTGGAAAAAATAGAAGAAACACTTCAGCAGTTGCCGGAGGTGCCTTCCAAAGTTAGGTAGACTACCCACTATTAATTGGGGAAATACTCTGTATGAGTAGACCGTGAGAATAGAAGTTTGTTTAGACTACAGTATTTGATATGGGGTTACAGGTGGGGTACATGGGTTGAAAACCCCAGAAAGGTTGGTAGTGTTTTTGTTTTCTCAAAAAGTCGAAGTTTTTTAGAATCATCTGTTAAGTGATAGCCATGGAACGGAATCATTCAGGCCTAAGGTATCTGTTTTCAACCTGTGAACCCAACGTTGTTCTTTTTCGAACAATATTCTTTCCGCATTTCTGTCAATTGTTTCCAGGCTTTCCAGGATTACCCAGTGGAGATCGTTGGCAGTATGTTGTTTCTCTTTGTAGTGTGACGACATCTTGGTCGTGTTTTTCTGGCAGTTGACATTGCTCCTGTGTTCACTGAGTCTTTGTTTCACTTTGCGGCATGTCATCCCTATGTATTTCATATTGCACGGGCAGGTGATCATATAAATCACGTGGCTGGTGTTGCAATTGGTGTGTCTTTTTAACTTCCATAACATGTCAGGAAGTAATTGCAACTCTTTTGTTGGTTTTGTGGTGGTACATGCCACGCATCATAGGGATGACATGCCGCAAAGTGAAACAAAGACTCAGTGAACACAGGAGCAATGTCAACTGCCAGAAAAACACGACCAAGATGTCGTCACACTACAAAGAGAAACAACATACTGCCAACGATCTCCACTGGGTAATCCTGGAAAGCCTGGAAACAATTGACAGAAATGCGGAAAGAATATTGTTCGAAAAAGAACAACGTTGGGTTCACAGGTTGAAAACAGATACCTTAGGCCTGAATGATTCCGTTCCATGGCTATCACTTAACAGATGATTCTAAAAAACTTCGACTTTTTGAGAAAACAAAAACACTACCAACCTTTCTGGGGTTTTCAACCCATGTACCCCACCTGTAACCCCATATCAAATACTGTAGTCTAAACAAACTTCTATTCTCACGGTCTACTCATACAGAGTATTTCCCCAATTAATAGTGGGTAGTCTACCTAACTTTGGAAGGCACCTCCGGCAACTGCTGAAGTGTTTCTTCTATTTTTTCCACACCCTGGAGTATAGAAAACCGGGAACCACTACACTTTGTAGTTCCGGGTGAGGAAGGGCAGAGTCAGCACATGCTGCCAGGACCGAGTAAGAAGGCACTAAGGTATGGGGTAAAACTAGAAGCGTCCTAACAACGACAAAACCGTAAGTTTAAGGAGCTCACCAGATAATATCCCCTTCTTAATACTTTGCAGTAAGGCCTCTCTCGATCAGCCTTAATTCCCCGAGGGAGAAATTTCCAAAATAAAATAAGGTATGCGTATCTAAAAAGCGCGTGCAGCGTCCTGAGCACTAATGTTTTTCACCTAACACAACCTGTGAAAATATCTTTTAGGCACCATCATCATGTCGCCACCCCTGGAATACTCAGATTGTATGCAGTATCACGATAGACCACGCACAGTGAGATGTTTAGAGCTAAGTGCACTTCACTACAGTATAAATGTCAGAACTATGGGCACTCCAACATAAGTCGAAACGAAGCATGAGAATGGAAGAGTTGACGCCCAAAACTGAGTATGACGGGAAATATTGCCATTTTCTAGTTCCTTATAAGATTAAGGTACTATTGTACATAATTATGTGTCTTTCCATATCCCCTCTCCCTGTTTGTCGCTGTTTGTGTGTTTGTTGTTTACTTTTACAGGTACAACGTAACCTTAAAAGTCACGAAGAAACAGGTCAAATTTCCTCTTTTCTTCTCACATTTTTCACATTTTCACTTAACCCCATTGGTCCTGAAGAAAGCCTATAGATCCTCTGACTACCAAAGGCTGAAACATGTCGACCTCTTTTTAAATTTTTACTGCAATGCACTAGAATCCCTTAACAATTCACAAAGTGCATCCGTAATTTTTACCCTCAGTCCGAACCCAGACTCAATAAAGAACACTTGTCTGGTTTTCTGACATTTTAGCTTTCACACCACTACCCCCTCACTTCCACGACCACTACTGCCTTAAACCTTAAGGCAAAACCTCCTGGTGGAGGGTGCACAAGACAAACGAATGACTCAGTGATTACGCACGCACGTGTAGAGAAGCGGGGATACAGTATATACCGCAAACGAGAAACCATCACTACCAACATACACGTGTATGAGAGTCATTTAATTTGGGAGAAAAACCAGGTCCTCGACTTGTGAGCCCAAGGTTTAAGCAGGACCAGTGATCCTTTCCCCTTCTGATTATAAAGTTATCGACGGAGACTGAAAGGATTTTCACTCTGCCTCCCCCCACCTCCATGATAATACACGCACCTAAAGCAACATCATAAGAATGCCTTGAGCCCTCTGCATGCAGTACTTAGGTTCAATTGTAGTCCATTCTTTTGCTCAAAGTGCATTGCCATACAAACACCCATGCAAGCCTTAGTAAAAAGAAAATAACTCAATGTGTTTGTAATATATTTTGTAATTATGAAAAATAGCATGTGGTGTATCAGCAAATAATGACTAGTTCTGGTTGGTTTATAAAATAGTTTTCGATTGTTAACAAGGTAAGAGTTGGTACCCTATTTTTAGCTAATGGTAGCAATGGTATACTTTACACTTATTAATTAAATGACCATAATAAATACATGGAAACCAAGTAATCATAGTATTCATGCTGACGATTTTCTTTTATCAAAACGAAAGAAGGATAGAAAGGTTGGCCATGAAGTGTTACTCGCTCCAGCAATAATTAAACAGTTATTCTCTGAATTTTATTAAATCAATTATGTTTTGAGAAGTGGGAAGGCTACATTATTCATACTAAATTACTGCAAGAAAAACCGATAGCAGCTAGGATTGATAAGACAGTGTTTGTGATCTGTGTATTTCTTGATTGATTCTCTGGCCTATCAATTTTGAGGTATTTAATTTCGGTGTAATGAGCAAATGTAGGACAAAAAATACAAATTAATGGCAATCACAGTAACTGAGATTTTTGGAGAATGTGCTGACTTATCAGCTCAGTAGAGGAATATCTGTTTATGTGAATGTAGATACCAGTTAACTATTTCTATTTGTACTGAATTAGTGTTTCTACCTATTTCATGTTTTCAAAAATGATAAATCCACATCCAAATTTAACATGAAACTGTTGCCAAAAGCATACATAATGCCTACACCTGGAGATAATAATATGTTTCAAAATATCTTTGGTTCATTAAACAAAGAGCATGAAAGGAAGAAGATGCAGAGAGACACAAGAAAGAGGTATACACAGAAGTTTCCATCTCGGTTCATGTTAAAATTTATTTGACGCACCTTAGGCCCAAAAAAGTGCAGCTAACTAAAGTTTTTATTGTGTTAAGGGATACTTTAAATCATAACTGAAGTACTTTGGGTCAGTGTTAACTTAGGAAGAAAACATGTATTGCATTTCGGCACTCAATAGAGACTTACGGGACCAATCTTATGGACTTAAGGTGAGTATGGGGCAAGGTCTAAGGCAACACCAACAGTTCATTCTGGGTAGCATTGGAGCGGCTGAGTGCCCTATTCAAATCTATGGAGTTCGGCCTGTTGGAAAAGAGGCTGCAGTCTCGGAATGGGGGAGGACCAGTCGGGCTGAGCCACAGGGAGGCTCAACTCTTGTGATGCTCGGAAATGTGGGGATGCCTTTGATCCTCTTCTCCAGAGAAGACAGGTGCACTGGTGTCTTTAGGCATTGGATTTTTGTCACTGGAGGCACTCGCGGTAGAGGGAAGCCTGCAAGCAGAAGCTGCTTGTGTCTTTGGAAAGAATCAGAGAGCAAGGGACCCCCTCTAAAAGTCGTTTAAGGTCCGGGAGTGAGAGGAGAACTGAAAAATCAAAATAGAGACTCGAAAAACTCCCCTATTACCTAGATTTCTTTTTCGATTATTAAATCTGGTATGGGTATCAATACATATAAAACATCAAATATTTACAACATACAAAAAGACGTTTTACTTTTTTTCAGAGTTGTATTTATTCTTCTTATTACCTTCTTCTTTGCTTAGTCAATGCATTGAATGCCATTTTTTTTAAAAGATAAAAAACTATTTTCCTTTTAAAAAAAATAATATATACATATTATATCAATTTGTCATAGAAAAATAAATACAAATTTGTTGACCCCCAAATAAATAATCAATCTTCTATCCAACTCATTCATTCCTCACAGTCGTTCACAATCATACAAGACACATATACACAGCTAGATTTAAAGGGAAACACAAAGATGTAGACCGTTTCCACAAAGATGACAGAAAACAATAAGGTATGGACACACGAGGTCGACACACGTTTCGGTGGGTTAACACTCAATGTGAACCACCTTCATCAGCATCTTGTCCAAATTGGGTACAGTGTCAAACAGGCAAGTGAACAGGGGGTACAAGTTTCAATTGTAATAAATTCCAAATCGAACGTAACCGCGCAAGTAGAAATGAAGCTTGGAGCACCAGTGTCTTTTTCATGGATGGCTATCGGTATACTTTGTTTTCACGTAGTAAAGTGTGCGTATGACCGTCAACATGTCTTGTCCATGTCAGGGCAGGGCCATAGTGGGAGTTTAATCAAAAATATTATGAGTGCGTGTATTGCAGGGTCTATGTCTGTATATTTTCTGATCTCTAAATAAGGAATGTTGTCAGCCACAGTAATAGGTTGAAACCCCGCAATATGGTCCAAGATACTCAATTGGGCTAGCCTTCAATAACAATTCCTGGATATCGGCAAAAGTGTCAATGGAAATCCTCTCTGGCATCTTGCGTCAGCCAGCCCACAGTCTCATGCTCCCAGGGTCTCAGGGCAAGCACAGCTCCGCCGGCATCTCTCAGGACTGTGGCCCTGCCCTGACATATACAAGAAACGTTGAAGGTCATACACACACTTTACTTCGTGAAAACAAAGTATACTGATACCCATCCATGAAAAAGACTCCAGTGTTCCAAGCTTCATTTCTACTTGCGCAGTATCCTTCGATTTGGAATTTATTACACAGGAAGCTTGTACCCCCTGTTCACTTGCCTGTGTGACACTGTACCCAGTTTGGACAAGGTCCTGATGAAGGTGGTTCATATTGAGTGTTAACCCACCAAAACGCAAGTCGACCTCCTGTGTCTAGACCTTATTGTTTTCTGTCATCTTTGTGGAAATGGTCTACATCTTTGTGTTTCCCTTTAAATCTAGATGTGTATATGTGTCTTGTATGATTGTGAACGACTGTGAGGAATGAATGAGTTGGATTGAAGATTGATTATTTAATTGGGGTCAACAAATTTGTATTTATTTTTGTATGACAAATTGATATATTGTGTATATATTATAAAAAAAAGAAACACGTTTTTTATCTTTTCGAAAAAATGGCATTCAATGGATTGACTAAGCAAAGAAGAATGTAATAAGAATAATGAATACAACTCTAAAAAGTACAATGTGTTTCTGTATTTTGTAAATATTTGAGGTTTTTATGTAATGATACCCATACCAGATGTAATCATTGGAAACAAAATATAGGTCATAGGGGAGTTTTTCTTGTCTATATTTTGTGGCTTTGGAAAGTCCACAGTGGGCAAGTCCAAGGTGAGCTTTATCTCTGGAGGGCTAGGGTACACACTGGTACCACTGGCCCACTTCAGCACAGTCTAGGAAGCATAGGTGCTGTGGTGATTTGCTGTGTCCTCACAGTCTTCTTTGGGGTGCCTTCAAGATGCAGGGAAGCAGCTGCGTTGCTCCACTGGAGTTCTTGAGTATTTTTTCAAGGCAGGCTGTCCTCCCAGGCTTTGGAGGAACAACAGCTGCAGATGAGATGTCTGTGACGCAGTTTCAATGGGGAAAAACAGACAGGCCAGCAGGGCTGGTGCCAAGTCAGTTGCTCTTCTTCAGTCTTCCAGCTCTCCGGTCTCCTTTTTTTCATAGGTCTTCAGGATCTCTGGACCACGCTGCCACTGTTGGCCCATTTCAGCTTGGGTTAGACTGCTTGTGTGCAATGGAGTTTTCTGATGTTGAGTTTCCATTGGTCTTGGAGCCTCACAGCTCTGTCTGTGGTACCTGCAAGATGCAGGAGAAAGGCTCCACTGTTTCACAGGAGTTCCTGAGTCTTTGGAGTAGTACTTGCAGTCCTCCCAGATTTAAGAGGATCAGAAGCTTTCAGGGCGAGAAACCTTTGGCACAATTGTTGAGAATAGGTGAAGTGGCCCACAGGGCTGGTGCCAAGCCAGCTGCTTCTTCTGCAGTTAATGCTTTTGCGGCACTTCTTCCCTCTTCTTTTGGCCTGCAGGTTCTGAATTCCTGGTGTCAGGGCTCATCTAAATACTGAATTTAGGGGCATTAGGGGAGTATAGGGTAGTAGTCAATATGCTACTTAAGCCTGGGGTCAACACCCCCATATGCACACTTCCTGGGGAAAGTGGGCAAAGCACTGTCCCAGAGATCCTAAATGTGTCCTCACCGAGATGGTCATGTCTGAAAAGTTGCATCCACTTCAGGAAGCCAAGTTTAAAGGTTGAAACACCTGTTTTGCCTAACTACTTTTCCTGCCTGTCCAGGTGCCAAGGGCTCTCGACAAGGGGGTTGTTTCCTTTCCTGTGAGAGATGCCAGATTTGCATACCAAAGGCGGTGGGCCTTTTTGAAACTCCTTGCCCCTGCAATCCTCAGGTCATTCTGTGGGCGGTGATGCAAGGTACCCCCTGTCAGAGCAGGCTTGGTTTATGGCCTCTGGAGAGCAAAGGCCCTTGGGGTCAGAAACTCATCTCTGGTGGCAGGCTGGTTAGAACCAGTTAGTCAGCATGCCAGTGGCTCGTATGTTTTCAGGGGGCACCTCTAAGGGGTGCTCTGAGTGTAGGTTTAACTCAATCCAACACTGGCATCAGCACAGGTTTATAAATAACAGAAATGTGATTCTAAACATCCATTTTTTAGGTGAAGCCTTCATGTAGCTGGGTAAATTATTTCTACCACTGTCCAGCAAATGCTTGTTAAACAGCTTTCTTGTTCATGTGTTCTGGCAGCAGTGGAACCGACCAGCACAGGGACATACCTGCTCATGTGGTGATGCTGTCACGTATAGTACACCCTGCTTTAGTGCTGTAAGGTGTGCTGAAGGGGTGACTTACCTATACTGCATGCAGTTTCAGTATGAATGGCACCCAGGCTGTGTGCCATGTCATGTTTTCACATTTGTCTGCAACAAGACACGCAGCCTGCAGTAGCAGTTTGGATGAGCTTGGTGTGGGGGCTCTTAGGGTGGCACAATTCATCCTGCCACCATTAGGGACCTTCGTTAGTCCCTCAGGCTCTAGATACCAGGGGTACCAGTTACTAGAGACTTTCAGAGGGTGCCAATGGTATTGGCAAATGGGGGCACAATTATACAGCTTTAGGAAAAGATCTGGCACTGGGGGCCTGGTTAGCAGGAACCCAGTGCATTTCCAGTTAAATTGTCATCAAATACTAGAAGAAAAAGTTGGGGTGACCACTTCAAAAATGGGACTATCCTACACCATGGTTTTAAAACGCCCTCCTATTAAAATACCTCACAGGAACATTGTGTCCTTCTTTTATGTCTGCCCAGATTTACTGCTCATGTCTTTGGAGGGAGACTTTATGACTTTCCGTTAATGTTTTGAAATAATATATGTCTTCTTAAATTCTAGTTGGTCTTACCTTTAAGGCCATGTTCACATGCATAATAAAACTGAATTGTCAGATTGGGATGGAGGTAGTGCATCACCACGCATAGTGTGGAATACTTTCGATGCAGGTATTGGGAGGAGACTCTCAGATTCAGTCTAAATGGTCAAAAGACACAATCCCAGTTGTTGAAAAATGTATACAGAGAATTAGGTAATATTCAAGCTCAACTGCTTATGGCCGCATCAGTGGGAGCCGAATTAGAAGAGGTCAAACAAAGGCTCGTGATAGCTAAACACGCCATCCGTAATATCTTGGCAAATAAGTGGCAGAGAAGTATTTGGCTTGTAAAAAGGAATGTTACAGGTATAGCAAGTGTGTGGGTCATTTGCTGGTAGTACGGATCAGACAAAAAGCAATGCATGGGGAGATCACTGAAATCAGCGACAGTTGGGGTCATTCTGTCACTGATTTTGTTGGAACTTGTGGGGTATTTAAGGATTCTATGTAGAACTGCATCATGAGGAAGGGGTTAGGGATGACAAAGATATCTGACTCTGGTAATCTGTCAGGTGAAAAGGGATCTAAGGAGGGTGGATAATCTGCATCTGTCAATTTTTGGTCAATGTAATGTAATCAAGATGCTATTCTTAACCAAGGTTAACCTTAATCTTTTTAGGGCGATTCCACTTGAAAACCCATCTCTTCCCCAAGGCATAATTAGTTTAGTTTCCCTCCCGGCCCTAGTGCTCCTCCTCCCTGAACTAAGCTGATACGATGATTAGTGGGATTTTCAGCGCGGGGACGCACTGTTCCTTGTGCAACCATGCGCTTAACAAATGTCATTAATAATAATAATAATGAATTGTAAATCAATGGTTCAAAATGATGGAAGGTATGGTCAGTAACTTTATATGATCATGCACTAAGGCCACAAGAGCTCTTACATACTTGATATTATCCAGGCTATGAAGGGGTTGGGCTGTTCCCAATTTTAAGTAATACAAGTAGGCCATTGTTTTACAATACTCGAAGTCCCTTATTTGTGGGAATGACTACTAGACTTAACACAAGACCAAACGACAAAAACCCACAATACAATATCAAGAATATGACTTTAAAATGGTAGAATTATCTTACTTCAATGTGTATGGTAAATGCAACATTTTACTCTCAAAGTACCTTAGATGTGTAACGCAAAACCAACAAAAGGGTTGCAGGGATGGTGATGCTTCAGTTCCTTGCTTCGGGGGAGGTGATGCGTCGGTTCCTTACTGCAGTGCAGGGGAGCTGATGCGTCTGTTCCTAACCGGAGAGAAGATGATGTGTCTGTTTCTTACTGCATTCCGGTTACGATGCAACAGGATGGCGCCTCGATGTGATGCAACAACTTGGATACAATGCGTGCACGCCCGAAGGCCGTCCGGCAAACTCAGTGGACTCTTGAACTGCGACAGGCCCTGCGACACGCTTCTCCGGTAATGCAACACGCTTCCTCTGCGATGCATCGGCAAACAGCTGCGGCACGCTTCTTCAGCGATGCGACGGCAACAGCTGCGGCGGCGACACGCTTCTTCCTCGTTGCTTCGAGCTTCCAGCTCCCAGCAACACGCAGTCTCTAGAGGTCTCAAAAACAGCAGCAGGCACCTCTCTGCATGTAGAATTTCCAGCAAGGAAATTCAGGGGAGCTGGTGGTGACGTCTTTGTGTCCCTGAGACTTCAGAACAGGAGGCAAGCTCAGCTTCAAGCCCTTGGAGATCTTACTCAAGATGATAAAGTACACACAAAGTTCCTCTTCTCTTTTCCTTGGCAATAAGTAACCACTGCAGGTCAACCTCAAACAGCAAACAGCACAGGGGCAGTCTCCTCCTTCAGCTTTCTTGGTTTCTCTCCTTGGCAAAGGTTTGTTTTGATTCCCAGAAGTGATCTAAAGTCCTGGGATCTGGGCCCCAATATTTATACTACTAAATCCTTTGTTCTCTGAAGGCAGAGAGTGTCTGTTCCTAGTCAAACCACTTCTGTCCTCCCTGGTGCAGCTTCCTGACAGGAAGTAGAGACAGCATTGTTGAAAGCAGACCTTGCCCAGGTAGCTGAAAAGAAATCTCCTCCCCCTACTCTCCATTCAACCCAGGTCCTATTCAGCCCAGCCCTGGCTCATCAGACTGCTGGAGCCAAAGCCCTTACCAGCCCCCTGTCACTCACAAAGGAGACATGGAATACACAAACCTAGCAGAGGCATACTGAATGGTTAGGCAAGAAAATACCTACTTTCTAAAAGTGGTATTTTCTAACACAGAATGTAAAAATCATCCAAACTAAAAGATGTATATTAACATTCTGAGATCAGCCATACTAAATTTGTTTTTCTACCTTGTTCCCTGGGTCTGTTAGGATTATAAGATGTTATAACCAAACTGCCCATTCTGGACTATGGGAACAGGTAGCCTTGCAATAGTGAAAAACAAAATTGACTGTAATTTACTATCAGGACATTGCACACACATCAGGGCATGTCCTACCTTTCACATACAATGCACCCTACCCATTGGAGTACCTTGGGCCTACCTTAGGGGTGACTAACTTGTAGAAAAGGGATGGTTTGGTGATTGGCAAGTGGGTGCACTTGCCAAGTCAATATGGTAGTCCCAGACTGCACACGGGCTCTGCGATGGAAGGCCTGAGACATATTTTACAAGCTGCTTCTGTGGGTGGCACAACCAGTGCCACAAGCCCACCAGCAGCCTTTGATTTACAGGCCCTGGGCACACATGGTGCACTGTACTAGGGTCTGACAAGTAAAACAAATAGCCAATCATGGAGTCACTAATCCATTAGAACAATTTCCAAAGGGAGCATTTGCACCTAGTCACTGCATAGCAGTGACAACTTGCCCAAAACATCTAGACCAGCAAAACATAGCAAAAACATAGGAGGCAGCAGCAAAATAAATGGAAGGAAGACCCACGCCAATGGTGCCATGTCTAACAGATATAATGAAAATGTCTAATAAAAAATATATATTTTTAAATATATATTTTAATATATATCTTTTTTTTAAGTATAAGTAAATATATTGCTTGGATTTTAGACTATCATATAATATAAATATATTCTTTAAAGAAGATGTCGTTGACATGCTTACAAAGCTATTTTAGTATACTAGTTTGTTTCCTTTCATAAATAAAAATAGCTCTTTTCAAACGTGCCCATGTATTTTCAAGGGCTTTTTTTGCAAATAAGTGCTATTCTAATAGACATGAGAACGAGTTTACCATTGGTTGAAGTGACATGTTTGCGTTGCTCTGTCAGCTGTGATTTTTCATAGCAGTTTTCGTAGGGAGTAGAGCCACGGGCACGTCAGCACATAATCGAGTGTTCTAGTAAATACATATCTTTGCACCTTTTATTCATAGCACCACGTAGAGACATGATGTCATACCCAAGGTCATTTTGACACCGAAAAACAGTTTTACTGTTGCAATCGCACACTAAAAAATAAATAACCCCAATCATGTAAAGCCTCGTTAATGTCACGATTACAGTCTGCTCCAGATATATTCTACCAACAATAGGAAAGAGTAAGGATAAGCAGAAAGGGTTATTGACTTTAAATCACTCGTTTTTCAGAATGAAATGTCAATGATTTCCCTAGCTTTGAGTCTTGAGCCCCAGTCCACTTCCAAGCTTAATTCCAGTCCAGGTTTTCCGAAGAGCGTCGGCTTCATACAAAGTTGGCTGCTGTGCATTCAGCATCCCGGCAGCTCCCATCTCTCCACACTAGCAATGGCAAACCTCTGTGCGGATTCCCTGCCGGGTGATCTGAGCTGAATTCTTCCCGGGGGCTTTAGCGCATCTGTGTGCACCTGTTTCGAGGTAAGAGAGGCAGGCAGCAGCGGAGAGTGTGTCCGAGGGACTATGCTGGCAGCGGACATCCGTGTTTGATTCCGGCCAGGCAGCATCTTCAGTCGTCTCTGCTGGTGCAGGATGCTGGAACCGGGTAGCTGTGCTGCTGCAAGTGGAGGGGCTGCTGCTGTACTTGGAATTAGAAGGTCTAGGTTACATGTCATGGGGACGTGTATGTGGAGCACGGGGTTGTGCCTCGACACAGAGGAATCAGTGTCTATATGATTGGTCCTTTCCAAGTTTGATGCATTAGTGTTCGGCGTCAATAAAGGCCAGCATCCCAGAGCAGAAAGGGATTTGCAGCAGCTCTCCGTTTGATGCTGTTAAGTCATCTTCTTGCATTGAAACTGTCTGGTTGGAGTATACTTGTGTGTGTGGGAGGGTGAGGGTAGGCCAGGGGGAGGTCTGATTTCATTCATGGATATCCAATCTGGAGTCGTTTTTTTAACCCACATGCCGCTGGGATGTAAAATAACAGCACTGAGCAATTTGAGTCGTGCTTTATGTGCTATTGGCGTCCTGGAGTGGACACTGCGCTGCCTGTGTGGTGTATAGGCTGGAAATTACACTTGAGTGTGTCAGGCATTACTAATAAATCGACACAATGTAGGCTTTCACTTTGCTGTGAATGCTGTATAGATTTCCCAGCGCATGCTTCAGGCGCAGTGGATTTAAACCGAGCAACCCACGTTGGAGTGAAGGTTTTCAAACTTTGCTTGCTGTTGGTGCAGAATTTGTCACTGCGGGCCAAGGTCGAACTACCTTAAAGTTTTTGGATATCTCAACGCTGCTTTACGTGCAAGCACCTACCGAGGAGCGTGCGCGCTTGTCTTCTTTGAGAGATGTTATGTAAACGTATGGTATGACGTGGTACTGTATGCCATCCCAAACTGTATTACGTATATATATATGTCGCACAGAACGCTGTCAGAGTGGTCCATTGCCACAACACACCCATGTGCTTCTTTTCTTCAATATTTGGAGACTTCTATCTAAGAACATTTATAATTTGCTCGGAAAAGTGAAATGCATGCCGCCTCGAACCCAGCAAAACATTATTAAGTCATGTATTCCCCAATGCATTTTTCACATTGTTGCCTAGGGCTCTGGTTGGGAAAGTCTTTGAGGCTCAATAAAAATATGTATTCATGAAAAATGAATTACTGATCACTGAGGATGCTCCGGAGGGGCGGTGACTCTTTTTATTTTGGTGATGAGTTTAACATGGTACTTTGTAGTTTGGTTGTGCCGGCGGCTCTCGCCTATTGTAAAATCTTTGCTGTAGGTTGTCGTTAACATACTTACTGAACTTTACGCATGGCCTGGCTAACAAGGCGAGCGCTCCCCAACACCGTGGGCTAGAAACAAGCGCGAACGCTTACCTGCGCAGAAGAGGCGCCATCTCTGGCCGGCCCTCTGCGTTGATGGCAGTTATGCAAAGAGCCAGCATGGACCCGAATTTGAATAATTCTGTGACTGACAGAACTGGGGATTGATGCTTCCGGTGGCTTTCCATTACAGTGTCTGCCGCTGAGGCAGTGTGAGGGCTTTCAGAAAGATGGAGTGGTGTAATTACCAGGTGCACATGTTCATTAATCGTTTCTGGCTAGGAAAAAGCTTCAAGTTCTTCTCCACTGGCCCGCTCGGAAAGCTATAAATATCTAAATTGTGTCAGCCAAGAAGTCGCGCAGAATGGCGGCTCTTTTTGAGTTCAATTTCATGCACTAGTGCCCTGGTCTTGTGCGAGAGTGGTCTGCATTCCTCACACTGGGTTCTTCTCTCCCTGTGAAAGTTCGCAAAACAAACTGAGGGGCCTTTTGTTATTCACTGGAAAATGGACTGTTTAATCCGGCGTGGCGACTCTCAGGCACAAGTCAATTTAGATTGAAAATCAAAGGCAGGAGATGTTGGTCTGACTGGAGGTGTGGCCTGCAGGGTCGTACGTCATGGAGCCCTGTGATTTTTATGTTGCTGTTATGGTTGCACTCAGTTGCACGTGCCACGAGGAGCGTCCACAGTTGCATGTCGCAGTTATCATGTTCTAGGTGCAATGAATGAAACAAAAAGCAATTAGTGAGCTTTGAGGCGTCTTTATATGACACTATCCACATGTCTGAATCCTTGTTCTTTGTACAATTTATGCTAATTTCTAATCTTTGTGAAAATGGTGGGAACAGCACTCCCCGCCCATGCTTATAAGTATACGGCACAAAACCAGAAGTTTGATCTGTTTAGTTCTATTTTCTACTTTTGTGTATCGCCATTTATATCTGTGGCTGTGTCTTCCAATTGTTTCTCCTGCAGAGGCTGATGACGCACGAGGTGAGTGCGTGATTAATTAAATCAATGAATGTCTGAGCAGGTGGCCAGTGTGCAAGAGTAGCTGTCACGTGGGAGTCTAGCACACCTTCACCGTGACGTTCTTAGTCGGATGTGATTGTAGCGAAGCACGTTGAGAAAGAGTGCCTGGGCTAGAAACTTCAGGTGTGACTTCGATGACTATTTCGCATCATGTTTAAATGTGTACAGTGTCAAAAAAACAAGTCCTTGGCTGAAGAATACGTTTGCTTTATCACTAAATGATTATACTAGTTACCAACTTTCTCTGTTTAATCTGTTTTCTTTCAAGTGGTTTCAATATCCCAACTTCTACATTTAGTATAACCAAGGATATTTTTAAACTACGTTTTACCCTCTTAGCATTTACCATATGCATGGGTTGTATATGGTGTGAAACCGTCAGCATTTTTATTTGAGCATTTACATTATACTACCAAGCATATTTTAGGCTGCATTTCTGATTAGGCAGCTTTGCACAAGCCATGAACTTTAACGATGGAGACCTAACCTACTACTCGCCTTGAATAAATGCATTCATTTGATTTAATCATCGGATAGTACATGTAAAGTCTTTCAGACGTGTCGGCTTTGGGAAACAGGCAATACATGAAAGCAAAGGCACTTTGCTAGAAACAATAATATATTACCAGCAAGCGTGGTGCCTTGAATTCTCTCTAACATTATCTAGTTAGGATTAATTGGCAATGAATTAGGTTTTGTGTTTTGGACTCTAAGTGGGAGTGAACACCAAAATAAAGCAAATCCCATTTGTTATGCTACGTCCAGTTGTAGGTTGAATATACAGATGTTCTAACTAGAGATGAAATTAGATATTTTCCAAGAGACCAGGACTTTGGGGGGTTGTCGGGTTACAGTCTTTGACAAGTCAGGACCTTCTAACTTGCACATGTATGTTCCTAAACGTTCTCTTCCTTTCAAAGACAGATGGCTGATTGATTTTCCTATAGGTTATACATCATGGTCAAATTCTATATTATTTAGTGATTTGCTATATTTTTTTAATGTACAGTTTCTTGTGTACTGTTGCACATCAAGGTCAAATATCATTTGTCATTTCTAATGGCAGCATTGTACTGCATTGTTCTTTTTTACTAACTCTGCCACTTCAGACAGGGAACATTCATGAGCATTTCTGTCGGGCTCTCAACTTCTATTCACATTCCTATATTAATAGGAGCACACACTGTTGGAAAATGGCCCTCTCTGAAAGGTCACCCCAAACTTTTTGTCTCCCTCCTCCACTTTTTCTGACCTCCTTTATGTGGCCTTAGGACTCTGCACACTTTACCACTGCTAACCAGGGCTAAAGTGCCTGTGCTGCCTCCTCTAAACATGGTACAATTGGTTTACACCTGTTTGGCATAGTTTACTTGTAAGTCCCTTGTAAACTGGTATATCTTAAATTCAGGGCCTATACCTCAAATGCTGTTGGTGGGTCTGCAGCGCTAATTGTGCCACCCACATAAATAGCCTTTCAAAGCTGTCTCTGGCCTGCCACTGCAGGGCCTGTGCATGAACTTACTGCCACTTCTACTTGGCTTTTAAAACGACTTGCCAAGCTTGAAACTCCTCTTTTATTACATATGTCAACCCTAAGGTAGGCCCTAGATAACCCTACGGGTAGGATGTTATGTAAGCAAATGGAAAGATAGGTACTTTTATGTTTTACATGTCCTGGTAGTGACAAACAGCCTATTTTGTTTTTCACTACCGTTAGGCCTACTCCTCTCGTAGACGTGCATTGGGAATTCCTTGATACACTTTTATGGTGTAATTCCTGATCAGAGAGTAATAGATTTTTCATGTTTCATAGGTTTGGATAAGTGATGATAAACCCCCTTTACTGGTGAAGTTGGATTTTACATTACTGTTTTAGAAATGCCACTTTTAAAAAGAGGTAATTTCTCTGTGCTTATAACCCTGTTTGCTTTGTAGCCTGTCTCCAGGACACGTCTCAGCTGGGTGACCACTACACTTTTTGCATTCCCTCTAGACAGCCACAAACACGGGAAGTTGAGGCTTCTCTGCATTCTGAACACTCAACTGCATTCATCTGCAGTCTGATGGATCTTTCTGGGCAGGGAGGAATTGGAGAGGCTGATGCTTGCTTACGATTCAATAGGTAGTGACCTGTCCACACACAAAGCACTGATTTACTCCCACAGATAGCATGGCAGACAGGACTGCGTTGCAAGGGATCCTTGTACTCTTCAGAGTGCTGCTTTAAAGTCACCCATTACATCAAAAGCACTTTTGGGTATTAGTAAAGGGTCTCTGCCCTCCTAAAATCAGACACAGCTGAATTTTGAACTGAACCTCTGTCATAAGGACTGCTGTGCTGCTTAAAGGACTCAAGTGGACTGATTTCTAGAAGGACTGCTTTTTTGTTTGTTGCCCTGCTACCTGCTGCTCCCTGATTCTACTGAATGAGAGCTGGACTCTACCTTCCCTCCAAGTGATCTCCAAGGGCTTGCTGGCTTGCCTCCTGTTTTCTAAAGTCTCAGGGGCCCGAAATACTTTGTAAACGTCTGCTGGTGGACTCTGCTTTCTGTGAGTCCTACCCTCCCCTGAGCTGCCCTCTCCAATTTCTGGGCCTCAGAAGTGGGTTCTGCAGCTGTTTTGGAATATATTTTTTGAGGTACCTCTTGTTTGCGTGTAGAAAAACCAGAGCATCGACCCAGTTGAGGGAGTAAAATCAGTGCATTGCATGGGAACCAGTGCTTTTCTTTCAGAATTTGACACATCAGACAGCATTTTGCCACAGCTGCAACTTGGTGAGATCAATGCATCCCTTCGACTGAGTGCCAGAGTCCAGCACATCATTTGACGCCTCTCGACTCCGGCACCCATCTTCAGGACTGACACTTCGCCATCATGGCATGGAGAAGGTCGATGCATCCTGCACCTGTGGGACTCTACATCGACCATCTCATTGTTTGCAACCAGCAAAGGTAGATTTTTCACCGGGGTCAGCATTGGTCCTGCAGCCAAGCAGCACTGCATCGCGGTCAGCCTGAACTTTGACTTTGTCCCGGTCTAACCCACCCTAAAGTAACCAATATAGCACTACTTTTTCTTTTTTTAAAAACTTTATTTCTCATTTTTTTAATAATAAATAACAAACATTGTTCAAAACATACATTTCAGCAATTAGTACAGAATGCATTCTATAAGGTAGATGTCATATGAACAGTGAGCGGTACAGATATGTGTCGATATTAACATTCTAAAAACACAGGAATTCTGCAATACAGCAAGTACGTGCCCTTTACAGTCATCTTCCTCCCCGGATCCTGTGCACAAGAACAAAGTGGAGGTGGAGTAACTTATGTCAGAAACAGCTGAAAAACTAAAAGTGCCCTGCAACAATGCATCGCTCACCCCACCCCAATGCGGTCAAGCTCATCCTGAGAATCATCAGTATCAGCTATGTCCAACAGGTACTGGCAGTACAGACCCCATATACATTTTGCTGCCCATTTCACTGGCATCAGAGCATTATAATTTTCAAATTGGGTGGAACAGTATGCTAAATCTGTATTCCACTCCGTTATAGTTGGCAAGGGGCCCCTCATCCAACGCATGGCGACCCTCCTCTTAGCCAACAGTAGACCAAGTGCTGCCAGCTTGCGCACGTCCTTTGGAATTTGTTTGTCATACCAAAGTAGAGCAACCAATGGTGTCTCCATTAACACACAATGTAGCATTTTAGAAAGGACCTTAAACACCTTGCTCCAAAAGGTACATATTCCTGGACATTCCCAAGCTAAGTGTGTGAAGTGTGCATTTACTGCAGAGCATCTCATACATTTATCATCTTCCCTCAGTCCATATCTGTACAACCTTGCCGGAGTATAATCTGTTCCTATGAATATACTTAAAATGTAACAAACGATGCCTGCGGTTAAATGAGATGGACCTAATAGTAGAAAAACACCAGGACCACTGCGCCAACGTGATGACCGTGCCAAGTTCCTCCTCCCAGTCTAATTGAAATTTTAGTTTATTCTGCTCACAGTGGTCTTTAAATAAGGAAAATTGAGCAGTTATACCATGTTGCGGAGACTGTGTTTGCAAAAGGTACGTCAGTGACGGCTTCCCAACTGGTTCACACATGTCGGAGCCTAACAGTATGCACAGGGCCCTACAAAATCTGTGATATTGAAATGTATTCAGCGCTGTCACCACTTCCACCTGCGCAGATATAGTTCCCATGTTTTAGCAGTGCCATAAAGGAATAAGTCTCCCATATATTATATATGCAGCTTAGCTAAGGTGGTCATTGTAGCTCTGTCCTCCCTGTGCAGAAGCCATTCACACCACTGTATCAGCAGTTTAGGAGAGTATATTAATTTTAATTGGTGCTTATTGGCTATTTTAGCAAACTGGTGTCCTGTACAATTGACAGGATCTATCGTGCGTGGAGAGATTCGTGCTGCCCCGGTTAACAGATTGGGCAGAGGTGCAGTGGATACCATGTTGTACTCAATAAGGTGGTGCAGTAAGTTCTGAGGACCATGTATCCACCTATGAGCATGTAAGGTCTGTGCAGCTCTGTAATACCGTTCCATATCTGGTGCGTTTAACCCACCCTCTGAATAGGGCTTCGTTAGGATGTCCCATTTCACCCAAGGCTGTTTGCTGGCCCAGACCAGTCGGCAAAGCAATTTACGCAAAGTGGAAAAAAAGTAGGGCAGACTTATGGGTATATTTACGAATAAAAAATAAAAAACAAGGAAGCACGATCTTTTCAGTCAGAGCTACGCGGCCAACCAACGATAGCAGCAGTTTTATCCATTTTTCCAACGCCTCTGTCAATTTCTGTACTGCGCAACCTTAGTTTTCGGTCAATACAGCTCAGCGTCTGTGTATATTTTTATGCCCAAATACCTTACCAGGTCCGTAGTCCATTCCAATGGGTAAGGGGTCTGCACAGGTGTAGGAATGGAGGTTAACAGGAATATAATTGATGTATGCCAATTGATGTGGAGCCCTGAATGCCAACTAAATCGCTCAACCTCTTGTAGCATTGGAACCAAATTCTGATCTGGATTACGAATATAAAGTAAAGTATAGTTTGCGTATGCAGCAATAGTAAGATTATAATTTAAGGACCGGATACCGCAATAGGCATGATATTTACGCATCACACACATCAAAGGTTCCACAACCAGTGCATACAAAAGAGGGGAGAGGGGGCAACCCTGTCTCGTACCCCTTGTGATAGCAATTGTACAGGATATCGCACCATTAATCTTTACTTTAGCAGCAGGGTCCATATAGTGTACCTTTACTAATTGTATAAAAATATCCCCAACCCCCACCCTGCGCCGGACAGCATATAAGAATCTCCATTCTACGGAGTTGAAAGCTTTTTTGATATCAATGAACAGGACCACCACACTAATATGTGGGTTAATTCACACTATGGTACCAAACAGTGTGCGAAGATTACTGGATAATGACATACCAGATACACACCCTGTTTGTTCTGGACCAACCATTTTAGGCAGCAAGGGAGCTAGCCTATTCGCCATAACCTTTGCGAACAATTTCGTGTCGGTATTCAGCAGTGAAAGCGTCTGTATGACGAAAAATGTTCCGGAGGCTTCCCGGGCTTGAGCAGGGTAACTATAGTGGCTTCCCGCATGGATGGAGGCATTGTCCCCGTTTTAGCCATTTCTTCAAACAGATTGACCAGATGAGGGAAGTCATTTATCTTGGTATGCCTTATAAAAGGCCACCGTTTGGCCATCAGCACCAGGTGCTTTTTCATTAGGCATGTCTTTCAGAGCAGTTGTAATTTCCGTGGTCCTCAGTGGTCCTATAAGTCGTTCCCTGTCGCTATTGTCCAGCCAGTTCATAGCTATGTAGGCTAAATATTCATCATCAGATTCTTGGGCTGTAGTCTCCCTGGATGTTTAGAGACCTGCGTAATAGTCAGCAAATGCGTCCAATATAGCCGGAGTACCTTCCACCAAGACTTTTTATGCATTATGCATGTGCATGATGTGACCGTTCCCCCTGTGAGGTCTCACTGTTGCTGCAAGTGTTGCACTGGGTCGGTCCCCTTCAGAATATGTCCTGGCCACTGCATATTTCCCCAGGTGTTTTACTTCATCGTCAGCTAACTCGTTTTATTTATCTATTTGGGTCTTAATCTGTGCTAGTATCTGAGGGTCACCCGTGTCTTGCAGTATTCCCTCCGATGAACGCAATGAGGTTTCAACCTTATAGAGTTGGGTACGAATGGATTTAAAGACACCAGCATGCTTCGAAATCTTAATCCCTCTCATATAAATTTTAAAAGCTTCCCACACAGAGTCCATGGTGGTAATGCTGCCCAGATTCGTAAGAAAGAACTCATCTATTTCCGTGCCTATTTCCGTGCATAAGACAGCGTCCAATAAAGAATATTGTGGAAATCTTCATCTCTTGCTTGGCACTGCTTTCTATAGGAAGCTCCAAGGTGTGGCATACTGGAGAGTGATCTGATAGAGTTCGGGCCATATGCTGGCAATCACGAATTGAGGGGATCAATGTGAGTGAGGCGTACCAGTAGTCTTTCCTGGTATGGATATCATGGGCAGCTGAATAATGAGTGTATTCCCTACCCAAAGGTGCAAGCTGTCGCCAAACATCCCCCGATCCCTCAGCCTGAGCAATGCAGGCTACTGCATGACCTGCACGTGATGGGGGTCTAGGTTCACCCTTTGATCGCTCCAATTCAGGATCCTGAATACAATTAAACCCCCCCATAGTATTGGCAAATGAGAATACTGCATAATCCTAGAATGTATGGAATGGTAAAAATGTGGGTCAACATAATTGGGCCCATAAACACCCACCAATAGAACGTTAAAATTATACTTACGACAATTCGCTACAACTAATCTTCCACCAGTGTCTATATCCATTGCTTGTATCTGTATACCTGAGTTCCAATGAGTTGTTAGGAGCACCCCAGAGCATGCAATGTAAATTCAGATGCCACACAGGAGCCTTTCAGTCGTCGTTAAGATAACAATCCAGACTTAGGGGAGAGATGCGTCTCCTGTAGGATAACAAAAATGCGAAGGAACCACATTTGATCCCTGTTCAAGCTGAACAACCAAATTTATCAGTGAATAAATCCAATAAATTGAAATTTATGAGCTTAATTCATTTATTTCACTGCTTACTCTTTAAACTTTTCCCCTGCTGTAATCAATTTATTATAGTTATTCCCATTCTTGTGCAAAGTTCTTCATAAGTTCTTCAGAATTCTTCTCCTGTTGGATAGCCACATCTATCTCATGCCTGTGCAGATAAGCAACCACCTTACGTATTTTCCTTTCCTCGTTAAGACCCCTAACGTTCGAGGAAAGGAAACGGGTAACAACTGGGCGATCACTGTTCTTGTGCATGTGGAAATTTGCCTATACATAACAACCTAGCACACAAGCTGTATACCACGCCACACAATAAAATGCAGTACCCATGTAGAGATATATAAACTGACTGAAATGCAACATTGAACCCCCCAACCACCCACACCATATCAAAATAAAAAGATACCTATATAGCACTACTTGCTTCTAAACACTCTACAGCATGTATTCATATAAAATTCAATATCTCAACTTTTATACATTGGATTTTTGTGGTTTTGGTCTTGTTTTGGTCAGAATATAATCTATTTTTCTTAACCTGCATGGAGTCTTTTTGTGGTGTATTTATTGTGTATGTGTGTGTTGCAGAAATACTTTATACATATTGCCTCTTTAGATAAGCCTGACTGCTCTGTATCGAGCTCCCAAAGGGTGAGAACAAGTTATCTTTTAGTGTGTATCTAGCTTACCCTGACTAGAGTGGTGGTTCTGCCTGTCCTGAGTGCATACCTCAGCCAGCCAATAATCACCATCGGTAACACAAACAATACCAGACATGGGGCGGGCATAACTGGCATATTTCTCTCTAGCATATTTACTCAACATAATCGAAAAATTGCTCATAATTATGCATAATTGTGTGAGAAGCGCAATCCAGCATTAAGCACTATTTTCTTAGTGCAAAAGTGCACCCTTGCATCCCAAATGGCCCTGAGGATACATTTTGTGCAAAGAAAATAGCAGTAAAAGCTACAGGACATGAACATCAGTAACCAGCAGCTACTCACTGTCCCTTAGCTTTTTGTTCCTATGCTCCTGCAGCAGGAGTTTTGCCTCAGATTATTCGTAATTACTCAAGCTGGTGTAATTGCGTAATTTCGATTATCACAAGAGTAATGCATAGTTACAGAAATTTCTCCAATTACTCCAGCATAATTACATTTTCTCCCAAGCCTACAACAGACCTGTTTCTGAGGTTTTGGGCCTAATAATTGAATTGCTGCTGGAGTACTATGACAAAGAAAGCTACAGAACCCACTTAGAGTTACTCACTAAGAAGAACAAAAATTGATGGATGGCAAGTATGAATTAATCTCAGCCACTGGTCGGATTTTTTGTTTATGTTTTTACTTATTTGGGATTCAGACTGCATAGTGTAAAAATCATAATGCTTTTCTTGCATCTGCAGATATAGGTACACCTATACTGAAAGCAGGTTTCTACTTTGAAAGTACATGTCTTGAAAGTTTCATGGATAAAAAGTACTAGTGGAAAGGTTCAATACAGTTGAATGGACATTCCATTCAGTAAGAGATGGGTTCACATAAGAGGAAAGGATTCCCTCTCTTGTAACGCATTTAAATTCCTGCAAAAAGGGTTGGAAACTCAAAGGTAGACCTTCTCATGTGGAACCTGTTAGTTGTGCCACTGAAACTATTTGAATACAGTCATAAAAACATGACCCCAATGTGGCATGCCTCTGTTAACCAATTGCGAGATCTGATATATTCTTGAATAAGAGCTTCGTTGCTCAGCTATGAAATGAGGTGGACAGTTGCGTTTTGAAAAATACATCATGTAGTACAATGGGAGAGTAAAATAAGAAGAATTTTGGTAACTGAATCTGCCATTCGAAGATGTTTTTCTATGATAACTCCTACACAGCATTGGCGGATTCACCTCATCACAGCTCAATGCTGAGCAGGCTACCGTATTTGTCAGCCTACCCTACGTTTCATTTTTCTTTTCCACAAATAAAAACAAAGTTGTGTTTTTTCGAATTTCCTTACTCTTAAATCTGTAAAGTTCAATCTAAATGTCTTTTATTTTTAAATCAAATTCGTAAGTTATTTATATGGAATGTTTAGAAACAGTCACCAAGTTTTCATCCGCATAATTCACCATAAACTAAATAAGGCCCCCAAATTTGGTTCTCCCCCCAAAAATGTCTACAAAACATATTTCTCCTCAACATGTTGTAAGCAATGTTACCAATCATAATCAAAGTCAACTTCTTCAGAAATGTGACTGAACTAACACAAGTATTTACTGCTTTTTTCAGCTGGGGCTTCCTGTAAAAATATGTTATGATCACGAGGTCAACTTAATGACATTACTTTTAAGATTCAATGTTTGTGCTACCGAATAATTCGAGAACACCGTGTGACCCTCACCATTTAATACGTTTTTTCAGCTGGGATCACACAGTCCGCACAAATTCAGACATAAAACATTTATTCTCTGATATTCCTTATTAATTGTAGAGCAAACTATCATATATGGTTTTTGTTTCAGGATTGGGACATAACCGTTGTATTTCTAGCATGAAAAAAGGGCATGAAGTGAGCTTGACCACTACAGCTGAACTTTTGATCTAACATCTGTTACAGGAAAAATACAGGTGCATTTTTAATGGAATTAGCTTTGTACCACCCAATGAGATATGGGCTGATTAATGTGAAGTTACTCAGCAGTTCAGTAGCTCCTATATAGCCAATCTGCCTTTATTTTAGGATTTGTGTGTAAAATTGTGCATCTAGCAGAATATGCTGATGTTATATACACAGACTCACTAAAGCTTTAAAACTATTGCCAAAAGGGGATTTTCCAAATGACATGAAAATGGGAATTTAAGATCATTTTTAGAAATTACTTTAAACAGCAGTGCAACAGAAGGTTTCAGGATGCAGTGGGATATTGGCACAGATTGTGAGTGTTCAGGGCCAAGTAGTGGACCTTGACATGTTCAACATGGGTTCACTGGTTTGTGATTCATACATAAAGGACATAGAACCTCAGGTTATCTTACATCACCATGTCATTGGACATACCCTTCAATACAATACAAATATTTCTCGCAGTGATCCCAGCTCAACTGAACTGAACATGGATTTAAAGTTCGTGATTCCAACATTTCATAGAAGAAAAACCTGGAAAGGCTAGTTTGATATGGAGCCATCTAATAACCATAGTACATGCAAACATCTGTGCAATAATAATACACAAAGATCTAGACACCTCTTGACCTTGTGGGGTCAGTGGTGGATGAGGTGTGATGCCTCCTTTGACAGCATTACCGCATCAGAACCCCAATCCAAGACACTGTGGGTATCGCAGGGGAAGAAGGCACTTGGAGGGAGGAGGAAGCAGTAATAAGAAGAAGGATGAAAGGGTGAGTAAAGTCCAAGACTGCGGTAGTCGTTGTAGTCAAGGAGGGCAATAAAGAAATGTCACAGTTTTACCTGGCGCCTGACATCTGAAAACAAGGTGACTGCTGAGAACAAGATAAATCAGAATAATGCAAACAATAACTGCAACATGCATTGAATGGCAATAGGAAAACAAAGAAAAGATATTTTTACATGTGTGTGCCCCCATTAGATGGAAAGAATACAAAGTCAAATTGCAGCTGCAAAGCAGTTTGAATGCATATATGTTTAGAACAGCGCGCTCAATGCTTATCATATGTGAAAAGCTTACTAGTGATTCGAAATTTGCTTAAAGATAGGCACCCACGTGAATCAATGGAATAAAAGCAAGTTGTTATGAAGCAGGATTCAAGGTTAGGGTTGCTTTGCATACCAAGTTGAGAGGATGTTTAATTATCTAGTATAACATATCTAAATAAGTAAAAGGAGGTTTTTGCTGAGGTAACAAAGCGACGAGGAGATAATTACGCAGATCAAAAGGAAGGTTGAAACTATTGTTGATTTAATCATCATTCTCAATAAGAATATTCAATAGTAAAAAGAGTTAGACAAGGATTATCGCTCGTACATATCTATATGATGTAGTCCTGAAAAGTGTTATTGTAGACTTTGTGGGCGAGTTCTTCGAGAGGCATCTCATTTTCTGGTAGCATGTTGTTGCTGAGAAATCTTTCGTAAATATATTTGTCATGGCAGGGGTCTTCTACCATCTGGAATGTTCCCTTTAATGACATAGTCCTCCAAGATCAGGGAACAGAGTAGGAATGCAGTGCAGCCAAAATAACTCTTTGCTGCCCGATTCTTCGTCCTGTTGCATGGTTATCAAGCAGAAGACATATGATATATAATACCCACGACATGTCGGGCCAACTGGGGGCACTTCGTACTTCTCCTCAAAATGTGACATTCCACAAACCTGTTCATCTACACGGGCAGAATTAAAAAATTGTCCTGCCCAGTTTGAAACTCATAATGCAGAAATATTCATACATGTAAGTTGTGCTGAAGAAGTACATTTGTTATGATTTTAGAGGGGTACACTTTTCCTTGTGCATGTCAAAGAGTTTGAAATTTGCTCCTATTACAAAAGTATATCAAATTTGCAACTGTTGGGATGTAAGAGTCTTCTGCATGGTAAGAGACATGTAGTCCCGGCCTATGTGTCCAACTGTACTGTTGTCTGGATCCCTAATGCTGATTTTTTTGGTTATAGGCAAACATGGGTCATTCACACCATGACATAGGCCTGTCTCACTGATTGTGGTCTTGTTTGACCAGGAGGGGTGCTCAAAGTGCTACCCTCATAGTGCTGGAGGGCTACCGCCTTCACCAAGAGTTAAGCAGCACGGTAGTGGCAGCATTTTGTGGCCTGATCAGTAGAAATGAACAGGTCCTTTTTGCCCTGTGTCACTGGAGTGAGACCTACAGACTCACTCACCTTTTTAAAATCCTTCTGCTGTGTACTTAACTCACCCTTGGTCTACATCAGGTAGATGTAGAGTTCTACATAGTGCAGGTGTAATCACTGCGTCAGATGTATGTGAGCCAAGGAAAGGTACAGAATACGGTAGACCAGTACTGTGAAGTATTTGTGTGGTTAGTGCATGTACTGGATATATGTATTTTTGATCAATGAGAAAGGATCACTTGTCCTGCATAACATGGGGTATGCATGGGTGTTTCGTACAATTCCCAAGTTTAAACCCTCATGCACGTGTTGGAAAATTTCGATCTTATAGCGGTATATCTTGGTTCTCCGCTGTCCCTAACACGTGTTCGCATAATCACGGGGTTTTGGCAGTGTTACCCTTGTTAGAACAGTAGTGATCAGAAATCGTGATAGTGAAGTGATAAGGTGAAAAATATATAAAGAAACTAAAAATTGTTCTCTATATCAGACAATTAATTTTAATAGTTCTGGTTTTTAGAGGACAATATTAAAAAGGGGGTGAGTGAAATTAGAGCGATTATGACTCTTTCACATTTGGTGTGTGGTATAGGTCGACATGTTTCAGCCCTCCCATAGCCAAAAGGTCTGTGGGGCTTTCATCAGGACCACGGTGCTCAAGTGAATAGAGACTTACTCACGTCTCTATCGGTTCAATGAATTTTGTAGAACATCACGTTGTGTAGTTCTACATCAAGATCAAATGTATCTGTGAAATTTAAAAAGAAGAAGAAAAGTCTAGACAAGGGTAAGGGTAAGGGGAATAACATTTAAAACATTAAACATCTATTCGTAGTATTTTGGCATTATTTGTCGAAAAAGTAAAATACTTTAGGCTGATCACTCTTACAACCCAGAATGGGTCAACCCTCTCATAGTTGGCGTTTTTAAAGATACGGACTTTATACATAGATGTGGTTCTGTCTATTCAGATATCTAATTTTGTCTAGTTCTGCATGCAAAAATCTTACTCAAGTCACATACGTTTTTGCCGAGTCTTAGTAATTAAACCATTTCGGGAACGAGGAGTATGTATTAAGGATACAAAGTTAGTAATGAGCAGTGGCAATACCGTTACATAGTTGTATAGTTTGTAACGCGTTTATCAGTGCTAGCGTGCTTTGGCGAAACTATGCATAACAGATATAATATCATACGCAAGTCACATGCGTTTTACCGAGTCTATGTCGTATAACTATATATATATATAACTATGTTACGGCCCGTGTAAAAACATATTCGGTAATAAGTAAATGTGAAAGCGTTACGTAGTTGTCTACTTAGCAACGTGTTAATCAGTACTAATGCATTGCGCAGTGGGTACCATTCATACTATGGCGTTTTGAACATACCTTGTCATTCGGTTTTAATAAACCTCAACGGGAACCAGCCGGGTCAAGGAGGTTTTCTATAAGAACAGGTAGTGATATTGGAATTAAAACAATGTAAGTCAGCGAGATACATTACGGTTTTTTGGGCGTTCTCCTCGCTACCTCGTTCACTCCATACGCTGCTTGTGCTGACACTGCCGAATCTGGTCCCGGAACCTGGATTTTCTTCCGGGTACTGGTTTTATTTGGTCGGCATTGAGAGTGAGGACAGACTTTAATCCAAAAACGTTATCATTGAACACTACTTGGCAGATCATATTTAAACTTTGAGTGTTAGAACATAGATTGTCCAATTTCCAATAAGCCAACTCGAACAACAATAATTATGGTGATGTTAAATTCAATTATCTCACATTGCCCAATATTAAATGTTGTTCAGCCGCATATTAATGAACCGGGGAAAGGCAAAGTGTCTAACTTACATTTTGTGTACGACTACCCCAAGTATGTTTTTTTAACCAATCAACCGCCTAGAGGTGGTGGCAATCCAGAAAGGTATCTGTAATTTCTGGTATCCATTTTAGCGCAGTGGCACTTATGGTTGAGTGGGGGGTGATTTTTATCATTGATCTGGTTATTTCTTCACATCATCTATAGATGTTCCCCCATGGAATGTTATCATTTAATCCATTTTGATCAGTGCCAAGTCTATGAACCCACCACTTGGGAGATTCTGGATATATGTATGCCTGCGAGGAATACACTACAGAAGAGGTATGGGGCTAGATGTATGAAGCATTTTTGAGGTTGCAAACTGTTCTACTCTCAGAATGGGGCTGTTTGTGACTGCAAAAAATCCTTTTTGGGAGGTTCAAAGCCCAAATTGTGATTTTGTAACTTGGTACCAAATCACAATTTGGGTGTTGCGATTCAGTATTAGGATGCTGCTTGTGGAGGGCAACCCTTCCTAATACCAAATTGGAATGGTAGGGATGAATGTTTTGTGGCTTGAATGCATTCTCAAAACATTTACAATTTACTGCTAATTGAAATTTGGTGGTAACCTAATTGCAAATTGGAACGGTTGAAAAAATTAAACTTCCAAGTTAAATTTTTTTCTTTTTAAATGCATCCTGTTTTCCTTTAAGGTAAATGGTCTGCGTTTACAAATAAAAAGATTGCTTTATTTAAAAACAATCACAGACAAGATGGTCAGCTGACCTCAACAGGCCACCATCCCTGTGATGACTAAGATTCCTAATGGGTCACAAAATGCATCCTACCTCATTAATATTCATGAGGTAGGTATATTTGTGACCCATTATAAATCACTAATAAAAGTCAAAAGATGTTCAGACATTAGGAATAGTGATTTAATAATTGCCATTTTCAGGGAATTGCAATTAGGAAATCACTATTCTTAATCATCATACATCTGGCCCATAGTGCTGTGTAGTGCATGTGCAATAAAAAGTTTGCTGGGCGTATGTGTGCTTGGGGGAAGTACAAAACATGAAGGTAGAAGTGCTGTGCAGTGTGCACATGATGAGCGTGTGTGCACTGGAAGTGTGTGTATTCGCAAATAGCAGTCCCTGATACACGACAAAAAAAGCCACAGTACTGAGCTGTGCCTGTTTATTGAATGTGTGTGATGAATGTGTGTGTGTGTGGGTGTGTGTGTGTGTAATGGCACACTACATGGAGGTACCATTAATGGAGAATATGTGTATTGTGAAAGTACACTGAGTGCAAGTGTGTCTGCAATGTTACAATACATGGAGCACCTTGGGTGCCATTTCATTTCATTTCATAAAGCTTTATTCGGAACAAGAAACAAGTCCATAAAAGCACAACATACAAAATACAGTTAAAAAAGCGGTGATCATACTAACGCAAACTATACAGATAAATTAATATTAGTTAAAACTGCATACTTTTCCTAGCATTAATTGATTTTAAAAGGAAGGTAGCTGTGTAAAAACAGACATCAGGGTGATGAAGGTTAAAAAGCAGTCTCATGGAGTCTTTTACAGTCCTGACTCCAAACTTTACAAACACAGGTTTAAGATAAGCAATCCGCAAGTATTTATACAGTTGACAAAACAAAAGAAAGTGCATAGTGCTTTGTGAACAAATGTTATCACATGGGCAGGGGCCAACAGGGGGTGAACGCTGTTGTGGGAAGGCCACTAAATTGTGGACTATCCCAGTTCTCAATCTAGTCAACACATACCAGTGGGCCTTCCAAGTCACCCGCGATAAGTGCGGTTGATAGCCCAAAAAATCATTTAAATCATGGTATAGAATGCAAGAGGAAAGTTCAACACTGTCTTGGTGCCGTCTGTTAGCTTGGTGATTTAAAAAAGAGTTCTTGATTTCATGTTTGGCTAAATCAGAGGCACCACAATGGTCAGTAAAAACATCCAGGCCAAAACCCTCCCGAAAACTGTCCACGTTATATTTTAGCCATGGGATCCTTTGATAGTTATCCAGGGACAAGCAATCGAATATAATTGATCTACACAATGACGTCTCTTCTTTCATCCATATCGAGCGCCAAAGCATAAGTGGTCTCAAGAGAATCAAATCGGAAAGATGGAAAATACCCAATTCTTTGTGCACTAAAACGTTGGAAACTGAGCTGGGTAGACACAAAAGTCTCTTTAGAAAAGTATTCTCCTCTACTTGAAGCGGTCCCACCGGGGCGTAGCCCCAGATACCTGCTCCGTACAAGGCCGTAGATAGGCATTGGGACTGAAATATTTTAAGCATGTCATAGACACGCCTGTCACCCAACTTCGTTGCTAACGTAAATATGCCATTTGAACTCCTGGCCATCTTAGACCTTACATTATTGTGCTCGCTAGACCATTTGTTATATTTGTTGTTTGAAAATGTAACCCCTAAATAAGAAAAATTATCAACAAGTTGAACCTTCTGCCCATCAATGAAATATGAAAAGGGCTTCTTTCCGTTCCTCCGCCCACATTCCATTACAAAGGTTTTGGATTTGTTAATCACTAGCTTTCTTCCTTTAATAAATAGGGAAAAACCATCCATCAACCGTTGAAGGCCTATGGGGGTGCGTGAAATTAGAACCGCGTCGTCCGCGTATAATAAAACTGGGACGCGGTCTCCGTGTATTGTGGGAGCATCCACTGACATAGATTTTAAGGTGGAGTCTATCTCGATGGCATTTTGGGAAGCCCAGGCCTGCCTCATGAAGACATGAGGAGTAGAGGAATCCTCCCAGAAAGATCTGTGTATTACTGCATACCCCTGAGCTTGACGGGACACACACTGAAGAAAGAGGGAAGAGACTCCCCCTTTACAATTCAAAAGGGTGCTCTGTGATTCAGTAATCGATCACAAGGAAGGGGCCTGGACATTTCTGAAGAAGGACTTGGGACTGAAATGGGAATCATAATGAGTAGGAGTGGGAGCCCAGGATTAACCTTTTGATCACCATATTACTGTGGCTAACATCCAAGTGTAAACTCTGGTCACTCCCATGAACTGTGCTCTGGATCTGTCAACTTCAGAGTCTTACCTGCTGTGACAGACAGCCTTTCAAGAGGGAGGAAGAGAAGTAAAAATGTAAAGGAAGCAGAACCCCAACATAAAACACTTAAATTACTTTAGGTTTCTGGAAAAGGACTATAAGAAGGGGAGGTTGAGGCCCCAAACTTTGTCATCTGCCAAGCAACCAGACGGGCTGTGTGAGAAAAGGCAGCTCTGCAAGACTTCTGCCTGTGACCAGGACGGGGGGCCTAGGCCAGCTAGTTTCCCTGTTGGGTCAGAGGACATCACCCAGGGAAACCAAGCCCACCTGCCATGGAGCCTGGAGCACCCATGCCTGCCTGTTTGCCAAGACCAGTGTGCCCTGAGAGGAAGAGGAGAACATTGGAATGAGTGAGGTTCAGTGGGGAGCCTTACAGTTAGGATTTCTTGTATGAGGATTCACTGTGCACCGATCAGGTCATTGTCTGTGTGCAGGATTATTTTCAGCTACATCTGTTAGCCAGGAGAGGGCCTCTGTGGACTGAACCATGCATCAAGCGATGTATGGGGAGCGCAATCCTCGTACTGCCTTGTTGCAGTGACCCCATATGCCAGAGGGGTCCACCAAAGTATTAGTGTGACCTGCATGTCAAGATTTGTGAATGCCTTAACGGCTCCCAATGTGCTATGACGTGCCACGGTGGAGAGGACGATAGTACCAGAGTCTATGCTGTACAGCAGAATCTCTCTATATCAGGAGAGGCTGCTGGTATGACATTCAACGATTTTGTACCATCCCTGGGACTAGAGTGAGACTGTGACCAGCTGGTTTAGGCCATGCAATGAGATCTGATGTGACTGACCCCCGAGGACTGAGGAGTATGCTGAGGGAAGATGTCACACTGTAGCTGGGCTCCAGTCAGGAGCTGGAGAATATAAATTGAACCCCTGCACTCCAGTGCGGAAGAATAACTTACTGCCCCTTCACCAGCTGGGAGCTGCTCCAATCAATGGAGAGAGCTGGCAGTGTCGTTAAGGTGAAGGAGCCTGCACCTGCTATGTGCTGTTGCATGTACCGCGAGCAGCCCAACTTCCCGGAGCAGGATAAGAACTCGTGAGTACCCATGCCCTGGGCACTCGCTGCAACATCAAATTATTCAATCCTGCAGGAGCGGGTAAGACTTGAAATGGGTTTGTGGGGCCTTGGGGGACTCGCTCCTAAAGGTGCTGCTGCACCACAGAAGCTTTTGACTTATTCGTATGAGTCAATGGGTAACTCTTGAGTAAGTCCTATAAATCTGAATTTCCTTACTGTGGCCACAAGTGAATTGGGAATAACCTTGACCACATATAAGGAAAAGGGTGGCACAGGGATTTGCCTTCTCAAGCAGCAGCCACTATTCTTCTGAGGCTGAAGCCACAAGCAACCCTGGCAACCCTCAGGCAGCTTGGCACAGAGCAGTCAGGCTTAACTCAGAGGCAATGTGTAAAGAACATGTGCAACACTTCAAAAAGTAACTCAGTGAAAACACACTACAAATGCATCTCACACCAGATTAGAAAAATGCAGTAATTTTTCAAAATGAGGCAAGACCAAAATGATAAAAATCCAATCAGTAGAACTGGATATATGCAATATTAAAGATTTTCTTGAAAATAGAGCCAACTATGGATATGTGGGTGGTGCGGACCGGGACAAAGTCACAAGTTCATGCCAACTGTGATGGAGCATGGGCCTGCTACAGGGGCCCAGTTAGTTCCTTAAATCCTGGTTTGCGGAGCGTTGCACAGGTCTATGCTGAAGATGCATCACAGAGCTGAAGTGTTACATCCATTCCAAGATGAGGTGAGACTGCTGTGCTGTGCAAGGTCCAGCGTCATTTATCATTAATATTGACCCTGGACCATGAACGAGGGCTTTCGATGCACATCTAGTGTCAAGGATCCATCATGCAGTCAGAGCAATACATTGGTTCCAAGGAGATGTGAGGCTGGGAAGCAGTTTGGTGTCATGGAGACTGATGTCAATTAGAGATGCGAAGTCCTGTGCCGAGTTTGCATTGCAGAGTGGCGATTCCGATGAGATGACAGGCTGCGATGTGATGCAGGTCTTTGCGACAGTTCTACTCAGGGTTGCACCATACAGCAGAGGCAATATGTTGGTTCTGGTGGCTCCACAGAGGCTTGCAAAGCACATCAGGCCCACTTCCAAGGGTCCAGGGCAGGGTGACTCCACTTGACAGGGCAGACTCACAGATGGCAGATGCTGGATTCAAGCTTGTTGGAGTCTTCTGTCCTTGAGGCTCTAGTCAGAAGGACAGCCACTTTGGGGTCCTGAGTTCAACAGATACTAGTCCAGTCCTCACCCAGGAAAGAGGGCACCAGGCAGCAGAGTCCTTCTTCTTGCCAGAGTATCCACAGGCTTAGAAGTGTGCTGAAGAGATGGTGTCTGAGAACCAATATGTATACCCAATTGTGCCTTTGAAGTGTGGAGACGCGTCTAGAGGTTACCCTCTGAAGTCCCCAGACCATCCTGCATTACCTGTCCTGGCTCCAGTCTAGATACTGCCCTTTGTGTGGAGGCAGGACAGGACAGAACCTACGGTGCAGAATCCTGAATCTGTGAACACGCACCCAAGGATGTACTGTAACTGACTATCTGCATCTCTTCTACATTCTTCACCTTCAAAGTGATAGAGACATACCTGGACTGTATCACGAACACGTGCAGTGACGCAGGGCAGAGATGACCTCCTGTTTTATGCAGGCATTTGCACTGTCTAAAGTTCATACATTCAACTAGGAATATTTTGAAGTTAGCTGCAGACAGCACAATTGGAAACCGTGAGAGGCAACTACTTCTCACTGTTTTGGAGCTGTGCTGTCTGCGGCTGATGAGCTAACCCCGAGACATTCTGTGTTAAATGTACATGCTTTAGACAAAGCACTTGCATAAAAACAGACTCTCAGCTGTTCTCTGAGCCAATTCACTATAAGGCCCCTGATAGGAGCATATGGAATGCAAAATTATTTTGTTGTGTGACATAAAATAAAAAAAAGATACTGACACAAGACATACTTTGCAGTCATAATGATTCTTCTTAAAAATGTACTATACATGGATCATATGGATATTAGACCCTCCTTCCGTCCTATTTCCCCTTCTTCCCTCCATCCCACGAACCTTCCATTCTCTCCTCCCTACATTTTTTCCATCGCTTCCTCCCCTCTCTTCCTTATTTCCTTTCCCTTCTCCATTTTTCCTTCCCTCTCTTCCTTTCTTCCCTCTCTTCCTTCACTTTTGTCTCTCTTCCTTCCTACCCTCTCTCGTTCTTCCTGGCCTTACGTTCTCTTTTCTTTCCTTTGTCCCCCTCCACCTTCTTTTCTCTCAGATTTCATCATTCAGTTCCTGTTCCTTCCTTCACATTTCTTCTTCACCCTATCATTTACCCCTTTTTTCCTCTTCCCTTTAATTGTGTCATTCCTTCAATGCCCTTACTTCCCACCTCCCCTTTTGCTTCCATTTCTCTCGATTCCTTTTCCTTCCCTTCCTCTCCTCTGCGCATGCCACGCCGACTTCCTTTCTCTACTGTGTAAGTCCCTCTTCCTTCCTTCCTTCCTTCCTTTCTCCCCTTCTTCCTGTTTAACCTACAGAGCATCTTGAATAAAGTGTGTGAAACTCAGGACCTGGTATAATTTGCAAACTATCTGCTAAACCTTCACGAAATCGCTTGTTTTCATTTATTCCAATGTGTCTTTTTGGAGCGGTGGTGAATCGCACAATAAGGAGACAAATCATTGCGCACACGCAGTCTCTGACTTAATCGAGAGGAGTCCTCTGAACGCAGCGCTGTGTGTGTCTAAATTGATGACATGGTGGTAGGAAAGTCCAAATGCAGCGTCTCACGAAAGGCATGTCATGTGCAGAGCGCGCAAGAGATTGAGAAATGCAGCAGGCTTTTTGGCAGTGTGTGCAGGAAATGAAGACTCAATAGAACGCGCATTTCTCTTAATGGGTTCTTTCCTCATGCTACCAGAGAACCTGTCAAGTGTAACATATGCAGTCAGAAACACAATAAAAAGTAATCATCTTGGATTTTGTCAGATACATACATCACATGGCCCCATCTGCTTAAAATAGAACATGATTTACATTTCACTGTTCCTGACACTTTTTGTGCAGAATCTTACGCAGGGAATGGTCCCTCTCGGGCATCATTACTAGTTGTATATCCGTTCTATACAAAGAGTGTACATAGTTTATTTTTTTAAGCAAATGTGGCAAATATTCCTTCTGTTTAAAGAAGCGTGTTGAATATAATGTAGAGGTTGTGAGACCTCTATAAGGCACTCCAGGCTGTATAGCGGAATCACGAGCACAGCAGGGATTTGCGCCAGTTTTTAAGTAATACTCGGCAGCACTTATTTTTGAAGACCTGCACTTCATATTCCTCATCACACTTTCCCTCAGAGCTAGAGAGTGAAAAACATAAAAGGGGGATAGGAGGAGAAAGAGAAAAGAGTGATAAAGGGAAAGAGCAGGAGTAAAAAGGAGCCTGAAAGAGGGAGATAAAGAGGCAGGGAGTGTGTGGTGGTAGATTAATAAGGAATGAATTGGAATCAAGATTATGGTGCTTTGGTATTTGTCACTCTTGCTAATCATAGCATAGGCCACAGAATTCTGAGCAAAACGTAGGGCCCCAGCACCCAAGGCCTCATTTTGGTGCAGTTCAGACCACAACAGATGGTTTGTCGGTTGCAGTCTGAACTGCACCTACTGCTGCCATCCGACTGATGCATTACGATGCTTGCGGTCGGAGGCAGCAGTCACAGAGACCGCCCAACACAATTTGATGGGCTTATGGAGCCCTTTGGTCAGTCAGAAAGGCCTCATACTTATTCCTAAAGGATGGCATTCTGCCATTGGGATTATGATGTCGGTTTCTGACTGCCTTTCCATGTCAGGCTTTCGGCCATGGAAATGCTGTCACGACATTGGGGATCCCTAGCAGGGCCCCTTCCCTCTGGCCCTCTGCATCTGTGCTTGGGGAAGCCCTAAGGTGCCCCCCTGAACATTCTTGCACTGTGTGCCAGGCACCGTACCTGCCACGCGGTGCAGGGATGTTCACAAACTCCCATTTCTCAATGGGACCTTGTACTGGGGCGGTTTCCACCCATCAAACAAGGTCCCATTGTGGAATATGCGACGTTATTCCGCATACAAATATCCCGCATACCATCACTCCGCAAAAATTATTCTGCACATACTATCACTCCGCAAATTAACACAACGCAAACTTTTACAACGAATATGCCTTTACCACGCATGCCTTTACAACGCAAAGGCATGCATGTTAAAAGTATACTCATTGTAAAAGTTTTAAAGGTAAGTAAGAGTACGCTACCCTACCCTACCCTACACCCTAATGTAGTACCCCTGCACCACCCACCCTCGACACAGTCCTTTTCCTACATTTACACTACCCAGCACAACCCCCCAACACTACCATAAAGCGCTTTTCTTCCCTACACAACACTACAACACTACCTTAATACACTACCCCCAGCATTACCCTACACTACACAAACACTGCACCACTACCCTAAACCCTAAAACACTACCCCCAGCATGACCCTACACTACACAAACATTACAACACTACCCTAAACCCTAAAGCACTACCCCCTGCATGACCCTACACTACACAAACAATACACCACTATCCTAAACCCCTACCCCTGCATGACCCTACACTACACAAACACTACAACACTACCCATAACCCTATAACAATATCCCCAGCACGACCCTACACTACACAAACACTACACCACTACCCTAAACCCTAAAAACTACCCCCAGCAGGACCCTACACTACACAAACACTACAAAACTACCCTAACCCTAAAACACTACCCCAAGCATGACCCTACACTACACAAAAACTACAACACTACCCTAAACCCTAAATCCCTACCCCCTGCATGACCCTACACTACACAAACACTACACCACTACCCTAAACCCCTACCCCTGCATGACCCTACACTACACAAACACTACAACACTACCCTAAACCCTATAAAACTATCCCCAGCACGACCCTACACTACACAAACACAAAAACACTACCCTAAAACACTACCCCCAGCACGACCATACACTACACAAACACTACACCACTACCCTAAACCCTAAAAAACTACCCCCAGCAGGACCCTACACTACACAAACACTACAACACTACCCTAAACCCTAAAACACTACCCCCAGCATGACCCTACACTACACAAACACTACAACACTTCCCTAAACCCCAAAACACTACCCCCGCATGACCCTACACGACAAAAACACTGCAACCCTACCCTAAACCCTAAAACACTACCCCCTTGCATGACCCTACACTACAACACTACCCTAAACCCTAAAACACTACCCCCTGCATGACCCTACACTACACAAACACTACAACACTACCCTAAACCCTATAACACTACCCCCAGCACGACCTTACACTACATAACCACCACACTACACTACACAAACACTACACTACACTACACAATCACTATCCCAGCACGATCCCCCACCCCTAAAAAATTAACCCAAATGCCCTTACCTCTCTCGTCGTCGTGGTTCCACACTCCTGGTTCCATCTTCTTGAAGTCTATTTTTTTTCAAAACGCATGTGCATTTACCATACATGCCTTTACAACGTAATCCGTTGTAAAGGCATGTGTGGTAAATGCACACTCGTGAAAAAATGCGGAGTGATGGTATGTGAGGTGAAAGACCTCGCGGAGTAATGGAATGCGGACTCAAAGTCCGCGGAAAAAAAGATGCAGAGTGAACGTTGATTACCCCATTGTGAAATGGGAGCTTGCGACCACACCATGTGTGGTGGCATCTTAATAATGCGGTCCGACCGACATCATAATTAGGACCTTAATGTTTTCCAATTAAGCACTACTCCTGGACTACTTTTGCATTACAGAAGGAGCCATATACAGCTATGAGACCCCCATCTACAATTCCCAATGAACTCACACAATGTTAATGACAACCCAAAACTGAGATGGTAAGACACACATTACAACACAAGTGCTTAACATTTCATTGGGAGCCACCAGTATGACAAAGAGACAAAAGACTGCAAATTCTGTATAAGGGAGTTTGAAAAAAAATGAATGTAAGTAAGCCAATAATACCAATTGTACCAAGTGGGGATGGGTGCACAGACATAATATCGACTCCAAAATATCGTTTGGACAGAATATCGAGTTTTAAATATCGTTTGGACAAAATATCGACTAGACAGAATATCGACAGCCAAAATATCGTTTTTAAGGTAAGTGAAGTAATATCGACTGTAAATAATATAGACAGTGAAAATATCCAAGTATATAATCTAGATAGTAAAAAATATAGTTTTTAAAATAATATTTAATTATTTATAGTGTTTTTATGTAATAATATGTGTGAAAAGTGTCATTTTATTTCATAAGTATTTTTAATTAATGATTTTTTTAATTATTGTGTAATTTTATTATGTAGCGGGTTGTGGGTTTATAGGGGAATAGGGTGGGAAGTAATTTAATTATAATTAATTAAATATGTAAATTCATTAATTGGTAGTAATAATTAATTAATTGGTAATTAAATAATATATGTTAATTATTTAAAATTTAATTGGTAATTAATTTAATTTAATTGATTAATTTCTAATTATGTAAATTAAAATAATGTATTTTCTGTAGCGGGTTGTGGGTTTATAGGGGAATAGGGTGGGAAGTAATTTAATTATAATTAATTAAATATGTAAATTTATTAATTGGTAGTAATAATTAATTAATTGGTAATTAAATAATATATGGTATTTAATTAAAATGTAATTGGTAATTAATTTAATTTAATAGATTAATTGCTAATTATGTTAAATTAAAGGGGTATTTTTAGGGTTCAGGGTCAGTTTTTAGTTTTTGGGTAAAGGGGTATTTTTAGGGTTCAGGGTCAGTTTTCAGTTTTTGGGTAAAGGGGTATTTTTAGGGTTCAGGGTCAGTTTTTAGTTTTTGGGTAAAGGGGTATTTTTAGGGTTCAGGGTCAGTTTTTAGTTTTTGGGTAAAGGGGTATTTTTAGGGTTCAGGGTCAGTTTTTAGTTTTTGGGTAAAGGGGTATTTTTAGGGTTCAGGGTCAGTTTTTAGTTTTTGGGTAAAGGGGTATTTTTAGGGTTCAGGGTCAGTTTTTAGTTTTTGGGTAAAGGGGTATTTTTAGGGTTCAGGGTCAGTTTTTAGTTTTTGGGTAAAGGGGTATTTTTAGGGTTCAGGGTCAGTTTTCAGTTTTTGGGTAAAGGGGTATTTTTGGGGTTCAGGGTCAGTTTTTAGTTTTTGGGTAAAGGGGTATTTTTAGGGTTCAGGGTCATTTTTGGGTTTTTGGGGTACATATACAATATTGCGTATTATTTAATTAAATGTTGTTACTATATATATATGTATATATGTTTTAAGAAATATGATTAAAAAAATATTATTTTTTTACTTTCATTAATTATTTAATTATTAAAAGTTATTTTAAGTATTGTTAATTATATTTTAGTAATTAATTTTTTATATTAATGTAATTAAACATTGTTTTTAGTAAAGTCGATATTTTTTACAACGATATTTTTTACAACGATATTTTTCCTCGATATTTTGGGTAGTCGATATTTTGGTAGTCGATATTATTTCAGTGATCCGTGGGGATGATATTGAGTGTAAAGCATGACTAATAAGCCATCAATCATCCTTAAAAATAGCACAAGCTCAATGGCTAAATAACTCTCACAAGAAACTTATGTAGTTTCTGACACAGTCAGCAGCTTATGAATCACAAAGAACCCTCCCCCCAAAAAAAACAAATATAAGGGGTATAACAAAAGAGGTCTTGTAACAAAGGCGAAACTTAGCCCTACTCCATCCAAATAGGCACATACAGCATCTGTGATGATCAAAGATGCCCCCTTAATGACGCTATATTAACCACAGCGTTTAGACCTCTATACTTGTTGAGGTATTTTGTCTGGAGGTAAGCCTCATGAAAATAAGGGAAGCCTTATGATCACTGATTCACTCTGCATTACAAAGCCATCACCAGAGCCTGGACCCCTCTCTGAAATACCCAGGACTGCATTACAAAATCCAGTTTGTGATAAAAAAGCAGTAGACTTTGTCAGAAGATCTCAAGAGCACATTTTGGTGGCTAGCCTCTCAACATCTCTCCAGCAAAGTCAATATAGGAACGCCCTATTACAGATACTAGAAACAAGACCAGTGCTTCTCCAGCAGCTACTACAGATATTCAACTTTTCATTGGCTGTTGTAAGGGACGTGAAGATAAGAGCAACTGGTGCAACTATTGTACTGACCCTTGGGGTCTCCAGACTGTGGCGAGGGCAACATTTCAATTCACAGTAATTGCAAGCAGGAACACTGCAATTATGTAAAGTTTTATCTGGGCTACCCATCAAGTCTTTGACAGTTTGGAACAGTAAATAGTGTATTCTCCATTACCCAAATTATGAGCTGCTTCTGAAATGTACACACAAGCTCCATTGTTATTGGATTAGCACTAAGACTGATTTGAAAATAGGTGCTTCCAATCTGGAATAATACAAAAAGTGTTGGTACTGCAATTTTTTTTTTAAAGGGAATGATCTGGTCATAGTACACAGTCTTCAGCCAGACATCATTGTGCAGGCTGCAGGTCACACACAGTGGGAGTTGCCAACCTGCATAGGGTTGGGCAAAAACCTACTACTGTACATGGCTGTGCACAGATTGGGATTGATCACCCATTGTGAGGTTTGACTACCCACTGGGTGGGTTGGGCACCGGTGGGGCATTGGGTACAGAGGCTAGCCCTGACCACAAATTAGTGCTGTGCAAAGCGAATGAACATGAGAAGCAGGAGGATGGGGGCATGGCCTGGCGATAGGATGGACACACAAAGGTGTTTGGGCACCCATGGGGGAGTTAGGCCCAGGATGTGGCTGGAGGTGAGGACCTATGGCCAGCACTAGAACTATAGTGTCTGCCTCTGTACCCCTGTACTTACCTTTCGAGGCACCTTGATATACTGCTGTACCAATACATGTACACAGTACTAAATTGAAAAAACAAAACAAAAGTAGGCCGTATGCCATACAGTAGAACTAACCTTTAAAAAGCATTGAAAGTATTCAGCTATAATATAATGAGGAAAGTATGACTTGCACTCCAAGTTCTTGCGTCCTCAAGGCGCACAGAGGCTTAAGGTGTGGCCCCACCCCTTAGTGCATGAGTACTATAAAACACTTTTCCAGGGGCCAAAAAGTTTTGTCTGTGGTGTGACCAAGACAGCTCCGTCCTGGTACAATACCACATTTTGGCTGCCATCTTGGGTGTACCATCAAATACACTGTTAGTCCCGCTCTCGAATGACTTCAAAAATGTATTTGGCCATTCACGATTGAAAATCCAAACCATAATTGGTAACTTGCGAAGTCAGTCTAAATCGATAGATGCAATCTCACCCAATTGGCTTAATTCTTCAGTCTTTTCACATTAATCAAACTCTGTATGAGCCGCCTCAGGCTCCAGGAACAGTTTATTATTGGCTGTATATCGGGCAAAAGTACTCAGTCCCACTTGCCCATATCAGCCTACTTTGTACAGAGCGGCCCTAACCTCAGCAGCCATCCAATTTGTAAAAACATGACTTCCATTCACTCATCCTCCAGTTGCAGGTTTTCTGGCAGTCCACCAAACTCACCCACTGATCTGACATCCAACTCAATGTCTCACATGTATGACTCCTCAAAGTACTGTGGTTCTGGCAGTCGTCCCCTAACAGTTATTTTCACAAGTCCATCACAAGACTGCCAAACTCTTGGTGTGTGGGTGCTCTGTTTGCGAGGATTGTCTCATATAGTAGATCCACAAACAGCAGTCTCCCTGGGGAAGGGAAAAAGAGACAGGCACTCATGGGTACACTCTGACATCAATTCAATAGTTTATTCAGCAAGACGCTTTTCGGCTTGTATGCCTTTCTCAATTGCTGATACACAATAAACATATTGGGAAACCATGATTTTTAAAGTCTTCCTAAAATGTTCCTATTGGTGGATATAACTGGGGTGTTAAGAAAAGACTGTGCCGTACTGGTATAATACCAGATTTTGGTCGCCATCTTGGGTGTACCATTCAATACACTGTTAGTCCCGGTCTCGACTGACTTTAAAAATTAATTTGGCCATTCACAATTGAAAATCCAAACCATAATTGGTAACTTGGAAACTTGATAACTATATATCAACAAAAAAATGAATCTGTCCTCATGTAACCGCAACTGGTGCTCATGTAAAGCGCTCTGATACCCGATACCTTTGGGTCAAGTTTGCGCTATATAAAACTCTGTAAAATAAAATTAAAAAATATATATTGTATAGAGCAAGAGAGTGTGTGATAGAAAACATTAGAGAGAGCGGGGGAGAGAAGGTGCCAAATACTCATACATTGACTCAGAAAGTTGAATATTCTCCTTACAACGAAAAGAAGTTCAATGTCATAAGGTAGACGCAGACACCTTTATATGCTCCAAATCTGATGTAAGCATACAGCGATAACAAGGTTTTAACAATTTTGAAGAAAAAAAGAGTGTGTATTTGCTGCAAAGAGTGAGCATACATTCCTAGCAGTTGTTATATTTGTATTTAATTTCCCTTCCTTTGCTGGTGTGCACAAGGGAGCCATGCTGACTGTGTTTGCATTCAACTGTGAATGGATTGCTGATAAGAGCTTCTCCCCTGTTTCATGCCTCAAAAATATCTCTGCACGTTCTGTGAGTGGAAACTGTACTTGTCTAGAATGCAAAACGGATTCGGGTGCAGCTGCAGACCACACCTGGCCCGCACTCACAGCATTTTAAAACATGCTGCGCGGATTTGAATCCGTCGTCTAATAATACGTTGTATGTCGTGCAACTTCCGGTCAAAAACTAAAGTCATATTCGTAACAAGTCTGCAATTTCAGCACTTTCGCACATATTAGGTTTTTGTGAACTGCAGTCCATTATTTGCAATTTGAAATGAGAGACTACAATTTAAGGAAGCACAATGTGTTAGTTGAACTTTCACTACAGCCTCAAAATAAATGTTTAAAAGGAATTAATCCCTAGAATTATTACCGCAGTTATGTACACACAAAATCTCAGCAAGGAATTGGTCAAATATATCTGATTTGGCCTGGAAGGTGGCCCTGTTATTGGGAAACAAACCAGTAAAGGAAAGGAACGGGTGCAGTAAAGAAAATACATTTTATAAATCACTCCCAATCAGGCGGAACAGTAGTGTCGGTGGTACCAACCGGAAGTTGTAAACTCAAGGGGAACATCAAAGCAGAGCAGCACGGGGCCTTTACAATGAACTTCATTATACAGTCTTCATGTATTTACGCATTTCCTTTTCTAGAAAAGTCTGAAAATGAAAATAAGGTGTTCTCTTGGTTCTCAATAATGTCCTTTTTAGCTGTTCAGTCTAGGAGAATTTCTATCTCAAGCTATATAGTAGCTGAAAAGCCCCTATACATGCTTTAACCTCTATGACGAATTGAAATTCCTACAGGAGTCAGTGGAGGTGATCTTCGGCCATTTAGCAGAGCGTATTCTCGGGGTTAATCAGGTGGTTTACCAAGTTCTTTCCTCTAATGATATTTCACACTATTTTGAAATTGATGATTGTTAACGGTTTATGGCCATTATTTTGATAAATATTAGGAGTGAAAAGCGGGCAAACATAAGTTCATTATGATCGATAAGTAATTGGAATGGTGCGTAAAGTAGATGGTTCTAACACTCTAGCTTGTGGATTCAAGAAATCGGTTCATGCCTCCATTAGTACCACATTTCTATAATATTTGTTGCCACGTGTCATGTGTGATACCTTTTAGCCATGCCTAGTTTCTAGTCAAAAGCCTCTTGCATTCTGGAACATGTATTCCTGTTGCTTTTGTAATTGCGACTATTAGGTCAACAATCTCAGCATGCAATTTATTGGAAGCAAACAAGTTAGGATGGCTAAAAGTGGGTCCAACTGGTAGATATGTTTTTGCTGGTCTGTTATAAAAACGAGATATATTGCGATCCACATATTTTTTATTTGAAGACTACAACAAGTGCAAGCTGCATAGATACAGATTAATTGGTTACAGTATTTTCATCACTGTTATATTTTGGATATAATTAATACCATTATTGTAAGTATGAAATGTATGTGCAGTTGAAATAGCATGGTATTCTGGTCCATGCCTGCTTCCACACCCACATAATAGATAACATAACTGAAGTTTAACATCCGTCTAACTGTGCACCTGTTAAGCACAGTCCATTCTCACTTATTATCTACTTCAAAGGGTTTTTTTAACTCTACCATTCACACTAAAAAATGCACATGTTCACCTCCCCCAGACCTTATGGAGCACAGTAATGCTCCAATTACTTACCAGTAATCTTCATTACTCTGAGTATTGTCTTCCTCGCCACGAGTTGCAAAGTTAGCCTCAGCTCAACATCACAACCCTCCAAATTAAAGTCAGCATCCCATGCCTCCCATCCCTCCCCAACATGGCTGACCACCGCCACCCTTGCCCCTGTATAAGGGAAGGGTCAGCTCACCCCACTTCCTGTAGAACTACCAAGCCCGAAGAACCAATGAAACCGATAGAAAAACAGAGAGGGAGGGAGGGATGGAAACTCATGTGGCGAGGTAGACAATAGTCGGAGTAATGAAGATTACCGATAAGTAACCGGGGTATTACCTCCTTGTCAGTCTTCCTCGCCATCACCGTTGCAAAGTGAGCACATACCCAAGCCCAGCGGCTTCCTGAAAACTCGCAAGAAACCACAGACAATGGGAGGATGCAAAATAGCAGGTTTAGTCCAAAATCTAAAACAATTGGAAAACAACCAAGAAGAAGCACAGAAGGCAGGAACATCAAGAGCCGGAAGAACTAGCCCCGAGAACCACTTCAGCAAAACCCCCAGCCAAAGGACCACCCAACACCACCCGGTAGTGGTCAATGAACATGTGTGGGGAGAGTCGGCAACACCACCACATGGGAATGACAGGATCCGAGGGAGAGGCATCCTCTGAAGTGATGGATCCATGAGATGCCAGTTCTGCCATCAGTTAATAAACCTTCACAGAAGATGGAAAATCCCTGGTGAAATCCTGAATGGCGTAGCACTTAGAGAGGTATTGTGGGAAAGCCTGCCTGTCCCCTTCCTGCCACTCATTGGCTGTCATGCTTTTGACTGAAGGATATAAGGGTAAGTACTCTGGCTCCTTCCTCTGATACTGCATAAAGAAGCCCTCCACCAGCTCCTCTACTGGAGGTACAGAAAAGGCCATGTTATCCTTGATGTGCTGTAGAGCCTCCCTTTACTCTTGGCCCTGCATATATCTTCCCCTGAGATCCTCCTCCTTACCCTCAATGCAGGGGGGAGGATCCAGTCTCTGTCATTTGGGGGAAGAGGGGCAATCGCACTCCTTAAAGACTGCTGCCACTGTAGCTTGAATCATGGACTGGATAGTCTGAAGAGACGGGGAATCAGCTGTAGGCTGAAAGCTGGGTTCTGCCACCACTGGATGGCAGGGAAAAAAACCCACACAAGAGCTATCAGGCAGCCTGAAAGAGGACTATACTGTCCACCTAATATACTCCACTATGTTGTGAAGAATAATGGAGAAGCGATAACCAGCGGGCAGACCTCTGGGTGCCCTACCGCAGTGCTAGGATAAGAGACATGAGATCGAGCGTCTTACGTCCCATGCAAGAGAAGCAGCAGATGGCCTCTATTGATGGTACCGGTCTGCAGGGGAGGCATGACCTGCACCTCCCGTCGCATGGTCGCGTCTCAGCTGGAGCTGAGATACGATCAAAACAGAGGTAAGCCCGCAGTGCAGGGGCTGCTGAGGGCAGACAAGCTGCCCCATGCTCTCGTGTCAGCAGGAGCCGAGACGCGAGCAAACAAAGGTAAGCCCGTAGTGCAGGGCTGAAGCGCTGAGCCCCAGAGCCTGCCCGTCGCCAGAGCCCACTCGTGCAGGGCCTCAACAGTAGCAAAGCTCCATACCTCAAACCCACTATAGAAGAGCCTAACTCCACAAGGTATGGTAGGAGGGGGGGTGATACCCTGGGATGTGGGTCAAGGTTGGCGGTGGTCAGCCATGCTGACTTTGCTTTGGAGGGTTCTGGTGTGGAGCTGAAGCTCACTTTGCAACTCTGGTGGCGAGGAAGGCTTACGAGGAGGAAATGGAAGATTGATGTTATCATATTCAACGCTACTGGACCTCAGAAACGTTAAATGCATCCGCGATGAATCAAACCTGTGACGCAAGCTCGTTGAGCTTATGCTATAGTGGTTAAAGATATACGTAGTAGTGTGAGCTATAGCCCAACGGACACCAAGCTAGTTTACTCGAGCCGAAAAACACTGGTAAGTCGGGGGCAACCAGAGTGCTGGGGTTTTAGATTGCTTCTGATATACAAAAGAAGCAAGGATTTCTGGCAAAAATTGGAGGACATAGTAAGGGTGGTCACGTCCCCCCTGATGGTGTCACTTACTAACTTGGAAAAAAGATTGGCCACTTTGGAAATTTGTGTATGGCCATCACTTCATTAAATTCCCATATGGGCCCAAGTCCTCCCCCAGCACCAAACACTGCTCCGTTAGTCCCCTCAAGTACTACCGACCAGCATAGTGTCCCTGGGTTTCCACTATGTCTAGGTAACCCCCCTAATGCTATTGATTCCTCGGGTACTAGTGTAAAACCTGTTGAGAATACACCTTTGCAGTTTCCTCCTGGCGGGTTGGCGCCTCCAAATAGGAACTGCAATAATGGCCAGCAACAGGGCCCTTCGATCCCTGAACATGTCACATCTAATTTTGATTAAATACCTACCCAATCAACCAAGGATGGCCGAAGTGCAACAGAGGGCAGATAGAGGTTGTCTTAGTGCTCCAGGTACATTTCATTTGCCGCCAGAAGCTAATCCATTAACTGTAGTCCTAGTAAACGTTCCTACATTACGTCAAGGGGAATTTAAGCACTGGTCAACTTTGCGTAATAGATCTCTTCATTTTCTATCTGGGAGGATGGGCCTGTCAAACAAGCTTTTTTCCAATTTTAAGATGGCCCGTAGGATAGACTGGGTGGGTGGCTCTGTAAAATCTTTGGAGGGAGACTGCGTTGTTCTCTCTCTTGCTTCACCACTGCTGATTCATACAATTCTCAGTAGGGTGGCTTTTTTTCCAATAAAGTCCCAGGGGTCAACATAGTACCTTTGGGTTTTTTCTACAGGCCTTATAGAGTTCCACAATCATGTGCGAGTGTGCTTGATGGTCCTTTGTCACATTCTGGATATTCTATACCAGTTAGAAACTTTTACGAGCCACTCTGTAATCTAGATGCAGTTGACTGACTGTCTACTCCCACCCATACACAGTGCGATATCACGGTGGTCACTAGAAATAACTTGTGTGTGGGACCCCCCGAGGAGCTAATTGACAGTTTGGAGCCTCATCCCGAAGCTTCTATTATAGTTTCTAATTGTCCCTCAGGTCCAATTTATGGTAGTCTAGATACTATTTTGCCCAGGATAGAAGAGATATCTGTAAGTGCTAGAATGAATCCAACTACCACAGGAGTGTTGTTCACACGTAGAAAAGATTTATCTGACATTAACATCATCTCTTGGAATATTGCTGGGCTCCGCGAAAAGGTTACAAACCCAGTATGGGTTGGATTTATAGAAAAAACAGATATCATCTGCCTTCAGTAAACGTGGGAGTTGGAACCTGTCCACATTCAGGGCTATTTGACTTTTAATATCCCGGCCGTAAGAGGTTTAGGAGGTAGGCCCAAGGGAGGACTGTGTACGTATGTATCCCACTCATTATGTATGGACAGTATTTTAACTAAAGGGGGGGATTGCTACCATCAGATCGTTCAATTTTCAGTAACAAGCACAAAATCCTTATGGTGAATTTTTATAATAATGTTCCTGTAGAGAATCTGGGGTCTGAGTTCTCTTGCATTGCTGAGACCCTGGATGCTATTTGTACCCTGACAACTGTGGACTCTACTATTTTATGGCTGGGAGATTTCGATTGTGCATTATGTAGACCATTGTTTTAAAAAATCTCTGTGTACCCGATGGATCAGGGAGTCTCCAATTGTCATTTTACACATTCTAAGCTGGGCGGCCATCTTAAAGATTTGATGTCTCATTACGATTTGGGTTTCGACAAAGACCTTGTTCATTCTCCTGTTCCTATGACTGCTACTTTCAATGGAAGAGGTTTATCCTCTATTATTGATTTCATTTTGGTTTCATTTACATTTTCCCCTAGTCTGCTATCTTTTGATATAGGAACTGTGGTTTTGAGTGATCATTACCCTCTTTGCCTTAAGTTCCACCTGCAAGCTTATGGGCCTGTGAGGAATAAAACTGTTAAAAGTATGGCAGGCATACTGGAATTGAATAGAACCAATGGATATGCTATTCGATGGTCGAAGGTTGAACCTGAGGTATTGACCAAGCGGCTAATCTCTACCCACAAAACTGTCTTTGATATCTGCCTCAGTGAGTCCTCCTTTCTTGAAGAAATGACTTCCTCTTTTATTGAGATAACTAATGAGGTCAAAAAGCTACTGTCCGTCCAACGTGGTTCTGCCCCTAAAACAACTGGTTGGTTTGACAGCGCTTGTTCTAAAGCGTTTTCCAGTCTTAAACTGGAACTCCATAAACAACCCAGATCCCAACAGGAGGTAATGAGGGCAAGAGACACTTACAGGAAGGCAAAAGCGGATAGAAAGAGATCACTGAGGGAAGAAACGTGGGGGGAGCTACATGAGGCCGCACAAAAAAAGGACTTATCGGCCCTCTGGAAAATCCTAAGAACTCCACCCCTGATAGGTGATGGGAGACCTACCATTGAATTAGCCATTTCAGAAAAGGACTGATAACCCAATACTCTGCTCTATATAATGGTCCATCTTTTAATGAGTATCCTCTTCCGCAGTCCCCGTGTACATACAATGGCAACCTTCATGTTACTTTGGATGAAACAATGTTAGCCCTTGAGCGCAGTAAGGGGGGGGCAAGGCCCCTGGTCCCGATGAGGTTCCAGTTGATCTGTTCAAGTCAAATGCAACGTTATGGGCCCCTCTTTTAACACATCTGATTAATGCCAGTGACTGCTCCACCTTCCCTAAGACTTGGTCTGAATAAATCATTGTGGCAATCTTCAAGAAGGGAGATTGTTAAGATCATGTTTGTTACAGACCGATCTCCCTTCTTGACTCTATGGTAAAAGTGGTTGGTCGAGTCATCCTCCAACGGCTACAGGACTGGGCAACTGAATCCAATGTTTTATCTTATCTGCAGTATGGGTTCCGGGAAGGCCTGGGTACCCTTGAACAAAGTCTTAACATGGCTATGATAGTCGGGAAATACACACGAGCAAAAAATGGGAAACTTTACTTAGATTTCGTTTACTTGACTGCAGCTTTTGATTCTGTTGTCCATGCGAGGCTATGGGAGACCCTCATTGATCTTGGTCTAATCACTTTCCTGACCCGTTTTTATGAGAGAGTTTCAGCTAGCGTTAGATTTTGGACGAAGGGGGCAATGCACTTTGGGATTTCCTGTTAGAAGAGGGGTGCGCCACGGCTGCGTGCTGGCCCCCTTTCTTTTTAATTTATATATAAATGGTATTGCCGACGCACTTCTTAAAGGGGGTTCAGATTTTCCGCAAGTTGGTGGAAGCGGAATCCCTGCTCTCCTCTACGCCCATGATGCAGTCCTCATAGCGCGCAGGGGCAATGGCCTACAAAAGCTCTGACCAGTTTTGGTGCTTTTATGGGTGACCTGGGATTAAAAATAAATCCCTCTAAGACCTTCACAATGAATTGTGATTCTGGGTCCCGGAGCACTACTGGTCGAAACATCTTTCTGGATGGAAGCAAGGTAGCTAATACAAGGACCTTTTCTTATCTTGGTGTCCTTTTTAGCTACAACGATACTTGGACCCAAGCAATCGCCCAGAAAAAATTGTCCTTTAATAGATCCATTAGTGCCCTGACCACCTTCACCAAAAGATTAGGGAGGAAACCCCCTAGGGAGCTTATACTTATATACAAGGTTCAGTGTGTATTGGCAGCGGTTTATGGGGCGGGGTTTGGGGCATTTCTAATCCCACTTCCCTGCAAACAGTAGAAAATCTCTTTCTTTGTTATAGTCTTGGTGTTCCACCTGGTACGTCTTCTTTTGTTTGCCATGAGGAGTTGGGTCTTTCATACATCATGGATCTTATTAAACTCGAGCCCATACTCCTTTGGCACAGGATTTGGTCTAGTGAACAGACCCAATTAAATCGTGAGATCCTGTACGATTGCATGAAGCTAGATGGAGCATTGAAAATCCCTTGGCTCAGGTACATATTCCAGTTTGCCAAAGACCTTGGTCATCCTGAGTATTATTTAAAACCGAACTCAATGACCCAAATGTCAAGGAAATCTTTGAAGAAAGATTGTTTGGATATATTGGGATCTGCGAGATTAGCGGTTGAAGCCCCAAAACCCTCAGTCATTTACCATCAGCTAAGGCTTACAACCTACGACATGGAACCATACTTAAATTTTGTTTCAAAAGATCATGATAGAATGTTATTAATGAGATTCCGATTAGGAATAGTCCATAGAATTTTGACTATCCCACTAATGAATGACTGGTCAAGAGAACTCCCTCAGTGTATGTGTGACTTTACATCGGAACAGTCTACCATTCACTTATTCTTTTTCTGTAATTTTTTTAATGAATTAAGGAAATTCTGGATACTTCCCATTTTAAGTTCCTTTGGCCTAAGACAATGTCGTCCAGCCCTCGTGTGATTGCAATATTTAGAGAATGCATTTGTGGCTTGGAGGGTTTCTAGCTTTTTGAAGAAAGCTGTGTGGCTGAGGAAAAGTATGTTTTTTTAACCCTGACGGGCTTTTTCCCTTTTAAACCCTTTTTGTATGAATATTTTAAAATGTATCGTTTTATCATTCTGTTTTGTTACCCCTCTGAGGCGGAAAGCCGGAGGCATTTTGTGTTCCATGTTCTTTGCCCCATTCTACCTGCTGATTGAATACTAATCGCGCCTGAAATAATTTTTTTTTTAAAAAGTGTACCATATTTTAAATAGTGTGTTTTTACATTCTGTGCTTACCTCGAGACGAGACTACTTCGCCGCCGAGGCTTATTTACTGGTACCACGCCGACTTAGCCAGGCGCTGGGAAACTCCAGGCACAATTTCAGGGGCCATCTTGGGAAGGGAAGGCTGAACCGAGACCTCGGCGCCCCTCCCGCCCTCCGTGGTTACTTAAGGAAGAGTCCTCTCTGTTCCCAGTGATTCTGTTTTGTTACCCCTCTGAGGCGGAAAGCCGGAGGCATTTTGTGTTCCATGTTCTTTGCCCCATTCTACCTGCTGATTGAATACTAATCGCGCCTGAAATAATTTTTTTTAAAAAGTGTACCATATTTTAAATAGTGTGTTTTTACATTCTGTGCTTACCTCGAGACGAGACTACTTCGCCGCCGAGGCTTATTTACTGGTACCACGCCGACTTAGCCAGGCGCTGGGAAACTCCAGGCACAATTTCAGGGGCCATCTTGGGAAGGGAAGGCTGAACCGAGACCTCGGCGCCCCTCCCGCCCTCCGTGGTTACTTAAGGAAGAGTCCTCTCTGTTCCCAGTGATTCTGTTTTGTTACCCCTCTGAGGCGGAAAGCCGGAGGCATTTTGTGTTCCATGTTCTTTGCCCCATTCTACCTGCTGATTGAATACTAATCGCGCCTGAAATAATTTTTTTTAAAAAGTGTACCATATTTTAAATAGTGTGTTTTTACATTCTGTGCTTACCTCGAGACGAGACTACTTCGCCGCCGAGGCTTATTTACTGGTACCACGCCGACTTAGCCAGGCGCTGGGAAACTCCAGGCACAATTTCAGGGGCCATCTTGGGAAGGGAAGGCTGAACCGAGACCTCGGCGCCCCTCCCACCCTCCTCCGTCACCATCTATATGTATATAAACAAGGGACCCACCCGACCGCGCAGCGGGCGGGCGCAGCGGGCGCGCCGACGGCGCGCCGAAGGCGCGCCTAAGGCAAGCCCGTCTGCGCCCGTCCGCGCCGGGCCTAGGGCCACCCCCCCTGGTTCACTTGACTCTCCTCACCGCATTATTTACTCCTCCGCTCAGCTCCAGCATCTTCGCCCGTTGTGCAATCGAACCTGCTCGATATTTCATCCTACCACCCTGTCAACCAGCACAGTCATATACTGTCCTAGCTGTCATAATATGATCCCCTCTAAACCTTCGGAAAGCAAGCCCCATATCTTGAAACCCCATGTTATAGCCCTCACGAACGTCCGCTCACTGGGCAAACACAGCCAGGACATTCATGATTTAATCCAAGATTATAAGATTGACCTTTTATTTATGACCGAAACCTGGATGGGCCAAGCTTCCGATCCAGACTTAGTCATAGCTGTTCCGGTGGGATACACTACCCATAGGCTAGATAGGCAAATCAAGAAAAAGGGAGGTGGTATCGCCATTATTGCCCGTGACACTTACACGGTAAGGTTCACTATTATCCCACAGATTTTTTGTGAAGCTATTGAGTTTGCAATTAAAATGTCTCCTTCCTACACTTTTAGAGGGATTCTCCTCTATCGCCCTCCAGGGCCAAGAACTGATTTTATCGATGCATTTAGGTCGACGCTGGAAGTATCTGCATTAGACAACTCTTTCACCATTTTGGGTGATTTTAATTTCCATTTTGACGACCTTGATAATCCTGACTCAGCAACATTATTAGCTGATCTAGCTACATTTGGCCTTGCCCCCCTGGTTCATGCCCCCACGCATGATGGAGGTCACATGTTAGACGGTATCTTCACCAATGCTACAGGTTTTCAAGCTACACAAATACTTCCGTTAACCTGGTCCGACCATCATCTCATTCTGACAGCGATACAAATACGTGACCCTCCACCCAATAAATCGAATTCTACCCCTCGTCAATCATATCTGGCTTGGGAGAATATGGATGAATGTAGGTTTAAAAATCTCCTTACAGCTACCACTCCCTTGCTATCTACTGACCCTAACACTGCTACTTCCCAATTTAACAACTGGGTAAGTTTAGCAGCTAAGGATCTGGTTCCCGTTAAGCTACGCTCACGGAACAGATCCACCCCTTCGGCCCCATGGTATACGGATGATCTACGCAAACAAAAACAACTGTGCCGCAACAGAGAGAGACACTGGAGGAAAGACTACTCTCAGGAGTCAAAAGTTTTGTACAAAGAGTCAGTGGCCTCATACAAATATCTCATTATAGAAGCCAAGAAAATGTACTACTGTCACAAAATTGAATCTGCACAAAATTCCAACAAATGTCTGTATGAAACCACCAAACAGCTTGCCGGCTCCTCTGTTGATCTTACTCCCCCACCGTCTCAAATGATCTGTGATGCTTTGTCTAAGTTTTTCTTTAGCAAGGTTGACGACATTTATCGAATCTTCGCTAATACTACCATTAGCTCTCACGATGCCTTGGTTCAGCTAGATGGACCTGTTCTTCATCAGTTCAGTGACGTTACAGGCCCACAGGTTCTAGACACTATATCTTCCATTAAATCAGGATCAGCTCTGGACCCGTGCCCGTTGAAGGTTATGCGGCCCATCATGGATGTAGTCTTTACATCCATAACAGAGATTTGTAATTCCATGTTCTCCACGGGTATCTTTCCAGATATCCTCAAGAGAACAATTATAAAACCGCTCCTTAAGAAATCCAATCTAGATAAAGAAGAACCTAAAAGTTATCGGCCTATTGCCAGCTTGCCTTTCTTGGCGAAAATAGCGGAAAAAACCATGAATACCCAACTCTCCTTCTTTATAGAGGAGAATAAAAAGCTGGATGATTCGCAGTTCGGCTTTCGCCGATGTCATGGTACTGAGACCGCCCTGGTCAAGGCGGCGGATGATATTAGATCTATCCGGGATGCAGGAGGCTCGGCCATCCTGATTCTACTGGACCTATCGGCAGCCTTCGACACGGTCGACCATGTTATCCTGGTCGACCGTGTCGAGAAAATGGGCATCCGAGGCAATGCCAAAAATCTCATTGCCTCTTTCTTGGCTAATAGGACCCAGATTGTCACCGTGGGACCTTTTGAATCCTCTCCCCTGTCATTACCTTGTGGAGTTCCTCAGGGCTCATCCCTCAGTCCGACACTCTTTAATATTTATGTGTCGGACCTTGCCAAAGTCATCAGGGCACACGGGATGAGCCTGACGTCCTACGCTGATGATACCCAATTGGTCCTAGCGGTCAAGAACGATGGGCCACAAAGAGCCAACATGCTTACTCAGGGCATGCAGGCAATTAGCAGTTGGATGGCCCACAACTGCCTGAAATTAAATTCCGAGAAATCTGAAGTGGTAGTTTTCGGCAATCTCTCCCCAGAGTGGTCCTCTTCATGGTGGCCCCCGTCCATGGGCCAGCCTCCGGACCCAGTTGACAAAGTCAGGAATCTGGGTGTCATGTTTGACAACCGTTTGAATTTCCTACCTCATGCCAACCAGATCTCCTCCTCTGCCTTCTACAAACTTCGGCTCATCAAGAAAATTATGCCCTTTCTGCCTGAACATCTTGCTAAAACCCTGGTGAGCGCTCTGGTCCTCTCCACCCTAGATTACTGTAACGCCTTGTTTCTGGGTGCTCAGGAGAGAGTGCTTGCCAAAATGCAGGCTATTCAAAATGCAGCGGCAAGGCTACTAGGGCGTATTCCGAAATTTCAACCGGTCTCACCAACCATAAGACAACTTCATTGGCTTCCGGTGAAAAAGAGGATAAAGTTTAAGGCATTGTGCTTGATATACAAGGCCTTACATAATGCCGGACCAGCGTTCTTTACCCAGAACTTAATCCTCTACTGCCCGTCTAGAACACTGCGATCCTCTAGCTCCCTTGATCTGGTGGTCCCCCGCACCAAAACAGTCAACTGGGGTGACAGACGATTTCTGGTGGCGGCACCAAGATTGTGGAACACACTCCCTCAATCGATAAGGACCAGTTCCTCCCTCTGGTCTTTCCGAAAAAGCGTTAAAACCTGGCTTTTTAACATCTGATGAACCCTGCAGTTTTTTTGGTGTCTTTATGGGAAAAACATTTCAGTTATCTAGCGCCGAGATGCCTAAGGGCCTTTGTTCGCGCTCTACAAGTGTTATAATAAATAAATAAATAAATAAATAAATAAATAAATAAATAATAAATAAATTCTCTTGAGATCTGAATTTTTATACTGTGACTTATTTATTCTATATAGTTTGATGTTTGCTTTTATGATTAAATGTATATGATCGAATAAAGCTTGCTATGATTTGATTGATTTGATTTGAAATACAAAAGAGAAGGAGTTTCATTCGTAAAATGATGTAGAGGATGCAAAATTAAACTGAGCTCCGTAAAACTCCCACTAACCTTTTAGGGGGGAGCCCGTCATAGAAAAAACAATAAAACGTACTGTTTTAACTTTTTCCAAATGAAGACTAAATAGTCTTCGACATTGTCACGTGCATTCGAGAGTAGGCCTCCACTCACAGAGTGTTTCCTATGTAAAGTTAGCATATGATACATCTCGGTAAACAAGCGTGCCACTGCTCCATCTTTACTGCTGTATTCGTGGAGTACGTATGAACTGCGCATTCTCTGAAGCGGAAAATTTAAAACATGTTGACGCTCTATAAACCCCAGGCACTACGCCAATGAAACAGATAGATTTATTTGTGAACGTAACTTTCACTGAATTAAAGTTTACTCCAGTTAAAGCAGCTTCTGAAAGAATCCCTTCATAGGAGACGTTGGTACTGAAAAGCATGCCGCATCCCATTATAGAGATAACTGATAGGATTCTCGTCAAGCAGCTTCCCGCGCAAACACGGTACTCACTGCTTCGCATATTAATGCCCTTAATCTCATAAATAATGTGGATAATGAAGAATGGCTAAATTGATGAGGTAGGAGGAAGTGTCATCTTGTGGTTATTTATAAGACTTCTGGGTGTCAGAACGTGTGTATTCTAATCCATTTAGCCTGCGCGTGATTTAAAAGTAATATAAACAGTTTCATTTTTGACAACCATTGACCTTTGTGTCGGGATATATTAACAAGGGCTCTAATGTGATTCAAGTAGAGCGTTTCACTGGCAGATTGGGGAATCTGATGGAAGATGTAATGGTAAAAATTGAAGTACATGTTGTAGACAGGCGAATACTGGTGCCTAGCTGCTAATTTTTGGTTGCTAACATTTCTATTCCTTCTCAGAAACGCTTTTAGACATTTGAACATCTTTAGCAAACATATAATCCGTTCTGGCTTTAGCAATACACTCCCTCCACATATTATTTTATACAAAAGGCTTATGACTGAAACATTATATATTACTTTGCAGGTAGTTTGGTACAGACTGGCTACCTACATCGCCTGGCATTACATTGTCACAAATAGTTTAAAGGTAATAGTCATTTTTAATTAAAAATAAGATAAACGAAAATTGAACAAAACTGCTGGATATTATTGAAGCAGAGCTACAGGTTAGTCGGATTTGTTTTGTAGGATCCCTCCGCATAATCTATCTGCACAGGAATTGACATCTCTGGTTTTCCATAAAAATCTGTCTTTTATAGAAAGCAAGCAAGAAGACTTGATTTCCCATCATCCATCTGCACAGGAAGTGGCACGATTGGCTTTTCCATCATCCATCTGCACAGGACGTGACACTACTGGATTTGCCATAATGCATCAGCACAGAAGGTGACATCATGGGATTTCCTGCCAAAACCACCATTAAAAGAAGAAGCTAAGCAAGAGGACTTGATTTCCCATTATTCGACTGCACAGGAAGCGACATCCCTGGACTGACCATCATCTATCTGCAAAGGACGTGACATCACTTCCTGCCTTCTCCCTATTTCAATCAACTCTTCAGGGCTTCCCATCTCCCGGCATCCTCAGTAAAGAGAAGACACAAGCTAGGATATTGCCTGGTTGAGGTTGTTGGGGACAGATATGGGCTTGGGCCAGAACCCATTTCCCAGGGAAACTTTAAGGTAAGATAAAATCATGTGCATCAACCATGACCCTATACTACCAATCCCCACAATCACACCCAGAGGTAGACAACGCAACAACATGCATAGCTTTCGCATAACACATAGACCAAACCTTGTACACATCTCACTGCCACATAGCCTCAAAGTACAGGATGCACATTCCAACTCATGCTCATTAATGCTAGCTCTTTAGTACACATGTACTAGACATTGCATAGCTCTTTGCCCATCACAGGGTAGATGCCCTTTCCATCACAGAAGAATGGCTCACGTCCACATCTTAGCACATCCTTGACATCCCTCTCCCCACAAGCTATAGCATCCATCTTGAGGAACAAACACCTAAGAAGGTAGGGGCCTCATCCTGCACCCTAGATAGGTAAATAACACCTAACTCCATGGAGCTGCTGACATGACATTTGCCGTTCTCTGCATCTCAGATCACAACTTTAATCCCATATACAGTTGTCTGTGGCAGAACAAGGACTCCATTAAGGAATTCTCAGCTCTGCTCACCAGCCCATTCATACAACATGCCTACACTACCCTCTTGGGTGACTCCAATGTCCCAGACAGCACAAACTCTCCCCCCCCCAAAAAAAACAAGTGACACCCTTTTGAGACTCTTAGGTTTACCCAATGTGGTACAGCATGTTACAAAACCAATAACACTCCAAAGGCCACAATCTCAATTGTGTCTTCTCAAAATCACCAACAATCCAATAAAAAACACCCATAGCCCTGGACTGGACTGACAACTTCGTCATCTCTACCTCGCCACTCAGTGTCATACCAACAAACCTAGGTCAACACCGAAGAGATGACCAACCCTTAAGGTTCTTTAAAGATTTTTCATGAGAAAACCTAATGCTTGAACTCATCTCTCACCCTAGCAGCTCCACTTTCAATACCAACACCCTTCTAAAGATCTTCAGCTATATTTTGGAAAGCTACATGATAATCCCTACTGCAATTATAACATTTAAGTGAAAGACAAAGCCTTCAGCACCCTGGTCTTCTAAAGACCTTGCTGACGATAAATAAAACATCTGTATACAGGGAGGACAATGGAAGAATAACAGAACTGCTGCGGACCTCAATAATAATATTAAAGACCATTTGCAGGCAGCTCATCACATCATCCAAAGCAAAGTACTATAACAACACCATCAATTTAGCAAACAACATCATCAGAACACTGTTCAGGACAATCAAGCAGTGCATCAATCCCCTACTGGACACACCCATTTCTCACTCCACAAAAAAGTGCAATGAAATCAACATCTTCTTTAGAGAAAAAATACAGGAGATCTGAATCTGACACCACATCAATGTCTCCAAGCCTGCTTTAATTCCTACATCCATCTTTTCATGTATAATCGTTCAATGGTCAGCCTTGAACGCTCAATGGTTCTCAGGCCTCGTTTACATATTCATCTCTCTTGAAGCCACTTCTTAAGAACATGATGTATTTCCATCATCCTTCATTAAAGCTATATTTGAGGGTGCTCTCTTTCCCTCCTGCTTACCAGTGTCAATTCCTCCCACACTCAAAGCATCTTCACAGAAACTCTCAGGACAGGCCAGATCCTATTCCTCATAAAGAAACCTACACTAGACCGTGATAGCCTCACCAAATACCGGTCCATCACTCACCTGTCATTATGGTAATGATTTTCTGTCATAAAATCCTTAATCAGAAAGGTCCTTGTTACCTCTTTCCTTTCATCAAACTTTATCCACCTAATAGGTGTCTCAGATCTTCAGGGACCACTTTGACGGTGATCCTGATAAAAAACAGATCGATGGGAGGTAACTCCTTTTGCTTCTTGGACTCTAAGCTATGGAATTCACTCCCTCTTGACCAAAGAAAGGAGCCTTCTGAAATCATGTTTCAGAAAAACTTAAGATCTGTTTTTTGCAGAAAGATCAAATTCCTGAGATAGTATAGGGCAGGTTTCTTGAGGCCACTTGCATTGGAATCTAGTGTATGGAAAATTCCGAATGGAGAAACCAGGCACTCTACATTTTCTTAACACAACATAACATTAACTGTCATTCATCAGCAAGATCATAGAAAAAGCAGTCTGTGTTCAACTCCAATGCTAATCATCTACTGCACGACTACCAGTTCAGTTTCAGAGGAGACCGCGACACAGAGACAGCTTGCTTCTACATCACAGATGATGATCTCTTGACCACAGATGAAGATGACTCCTGCCTCCTAATATTTTTAGACCTCTCATCTGCCTTGAAACAGTTGATCTTCCCATTCTCATTCGTACTATGGAGTTTCAAACGGGATTCACTGGCATTGTACTTCACTGATTCTCGTTCTACATCTACATCTACAACCAACACCCGTTTGATCACATGCGCACATATGGAGTCACCAAGGTTTCATACTGTCTGCTGCCATCTTCAACCTTTACATGGAGCCAGTCATTGCTCTACTCAGCAATAACAGTATCAAGATTCACCAATATACCAATGATGCACACTTTTTATTGCAAGTCTCCTCTGCTTCAGATATCCAATGACTCAAACACTGCTTGCACATCATCCAAAACTGGCTGTCCAGCACCTAGCTGAAGTTCAACCAAACCAAGACAGAATTCCTGTTATTTGCCAAAGACAATAAACAAGTTACAGTACAAACCTATCTCAATGATAGAAAGTTTGATGGCTTAGAATCCTCACTTTAACCAAATGGAAACTCACCTGGGTACCATGGACTCAAATGGAACACATTGCAAAAAAACAAAGATGACCTGTTATCAGCTCTGCATTCTAAATAAATTAAAAGTGTTTCTTCTAGAAAGTGACATCAGAACTGCTGTTCAAGTCTTACTCTTGCATTTGGATGGTTATATTGCCCTACTCCATGGCCTCCCAGACATCACACTGACATTTCTTAGAAGCATCCTACACCGTTCAGCCCGTATCACCCAGGGCCTGATGAAATATTATCATATCACCACAAAACAGATAGAACTTAATTGGCCGTCTGTGCTGTCCTGCGCCGTCCGTGCTGTCTTGCGCCATCTTCAAAACCAGTAGCATAATTTATATTATGTTCACAACCAGCACTTCTGCTTTTCTTGCAAAGAAGCTCACCACCTCTGGTGGTTCTCTGCACACCTGTAGCTAGGACACCATCAGACTGCAGAATAGGAAGAATAAAAAAGAAAAAAACAAGATAGCTGACTGTTTCCATCAACACATCTAGGGTCCTGAACAACATCTTGTTATAAACCTGGACCACCCCAACCCCCTTCCAATGTAGCAACGAGTTAAAAACTCACCTCTCTAAAGAACACTACATCACAATGCATTCCCATCCACAATCCAGCATACTTTTTGACTATATGCTTGTTTTTAACCATGTACAGAGATCGCTGAATTTTAGCTAAATGTGCATGATCTAATGACCATATACATACATACATACATACATACTGTGACTTTATTCTAAAAATATGTATAAGAGGTGACAAACAAGAAGAGAGCACAAGTGCATTATGATTGCACGAAGAAGCTGTCTCCCCTCATTCCAGTGTTTGACATTTTGACTTTGATCTAAATAATCCAGACTTTCTGGTAGCAGGTAGCCAACAATCTGAGCATCAATTTACAGAGACATTTTTCTGAACTGTGAAACTTATGATTATACTTTCCAAACCACTAACTGAGTACTATTTGTAACTGAGTAGGCCTGGGTGTCTTTCTACAGTAATCCTACAAAGTGACAGTACTTAATAGATTACACCTCCAGGAATCAGCATAGTGGCCAGGCCACTAACAAGTTTGACATGTACTTTTAACTTGTACATGTTCTGGTAGTGAAAAACTCTCAAATTTGTTTTTCTTTACTACAAGGCCTAACCCTCCCATAGGATAACATTGAGGCACCTTATTACATGTATTACAAGCTAACTTGCAATTGGGAGCAGGTAGAAATTTCAAGTTTGGTTTTCTAAAGAATTGTAATTTAAAAAACTATTTAATAATATAGTTGGATTTATCAATTCTTAAAAGCCACTTTTGGAAAGTTAACAATTCTTGCCTTTGGAGCCTTCAGCCTTTATTCTGGGTCACATGATTAGTTGTAGATGACAGTTGGTATTTATGTATTGCTCCGAGACAATGAGGCAAAGGGGGAATAGGTATTGGCAGGATTGGCCATCTTTGACTTGATGGGGGAGGAGCTGTCACTTATCACAATTGCACATCATAAAGGCTCTGCCTCAGTGCACTCACAAAGGGTTTTGCACTAGTCTTTTCTACCCACAGATGGCCGGGGACAGGGAAGAGAGGCAGGAAATTTCAAAAACCTCTGGGGTTGAAAATCTCCAGAGCCTTCTCCTGCTTCAACATTGGCACCATGAATTACTATTGGGCACTCAGACACAACTCTTCTGAACATCTCTGGACCTGTGCAAGACTTATAAGGACTGCTGTGCTGCTTTGCTGCAAGATGGACTGCTACTCTGCTGCCATGCTGCGCCCTGCTGCTCTGCCGCCCTTTTGCCTTGCTTCCTGAATGAAAAGGACTGGACCTGCAACTTGAGCCTAGGACCATCAGTTTGACTCCAAGAGCTATATGGCTGGCCTCCTAATAAGAGCCTCAAGGACAGAAAAGTATCCAACCACCTTGCACCTACCTAGCACCTGGACTCGGCCAGCTGTGAGTCTTACTCCTCAATTTGTGCCACCCTGGTCCTGGACCCTTGGAAGGGGGCCTGAAGCTGCTCTGCCATCCTAGCTGTGGTCTCTTGGACAGAAGTGAGGCAGCATGATGCATCTCCTCGCAGCTCTGAAGTGAAAGCACCACTGCACAAGACAGGACTTCGGATTGCAGCGCGCAGTACCCCCAAACCACTGCTGCATGACACATCCCTACACAGGTGTTATCAAAAGAGACTAGCTTAAATATGACCAATATTGTTAGGACTCCTATTAGATTTGTCATGGGCACATCGTTGGTGAGTTCATGAAGCCCTCACCCACCGACCTGGTTGGTGGCATGCTTCATCATCGGGCCCACCCAGTGACACCTAATGTGTCCCGGGTGTGCTGCGACGCCTGATTACAGCGGAGCTGGTATTTTAATGAGAGTGCAGTGTGAGGTGTAAAGTGAAGTGTGAGTTAAAACGGCTTGGCGAGGGTCCCAGTACCCGAGGGTAAATTACATTTTAATAACTGGGCCCACGTCAGCAGTTGAAATAAGGCTTGGGGATGTTTAAGGGAGGCGAGTTACTACCTCCTACATCCATCAGTTGTTCAACATGTTTCAGCCAGTGCCTTAAACTAAATCTGGCTTTCCTCAGGACCTTTTTAAAATAGAGTGTAGTGCAGCATAAAAAGGAGTGTAATCCAGGCTATGTGTTACACTCACTAAGGTGTTTCTCTAAGTGTGAGAGGGGATTCCCTTCTCATATATGCGCTTAGATTTTGAAGCCAATGCTTCCAGGAGTGAAGCGGTAAGGAGTTGACCAGCTTTTCTGGTCAGAGCCGGCCTTGTACCTGTTGCACCGTCCTCATACTCTGGCATCCCTACATAGGACTTTGAATTGTAAACCTCGATTGGCTGCATCCTCAATGACAATGCAAGATCTCACAACCCAAGCCTCATCGACGGCTGCGTCTGAACCACCGCTGTGTGACTCATCCTCAGCGCCAGACCTCGCATTGCTGCCACAGCTCATCAGAATCACCGATGTGCAACACATCCTTGATGCACAATCTGGCAACACTCTGCAACCAGGATTGCAGTTACTTTGTTCAGCTGGCCAAATTGGCTCCTAATCTGGTCTAAGCCCCATAGCAGTAAGCCTAAATTTATAATTGTGTCCTAGTCTGGTGGGACCAAATAACCATCATTGGCATTTTGTGCTTTTAACCACTATTTTCACTTACATCTTTAAAATTTTCAGTTCTAGTGATTGGATTATTGTTGTTTTGGTCTCAAATTTGATTCTATTTTTCTTACTCAATGTCAGTTCTTTATTGTGTTGTGTTTTCACTTTATTACTGTTTGAAGTGCTGTATAAATACTTTACACATTGCCTCTAAGTTAAACCTGACTGCTTTTGTGGCAAGCTACCACAGGGTTAGGCACAGGTTAATTTCTGGTTGTTTTTAACTTCCTCCTGACAGGAATGGTGATTGCTACTTGATTAGGGTTTCTCCCCCAACAACCAGTGACCCAATTTACTACAGCTATCTAGCAGTTTCCTTGAGTGTTCTGTTCTCATCATGTGTTGACATGTGTAACTGCATACCGATTTGGGAGAATCCGGTTACTGATAATTTTCAATGTTGATTAAGTTGAGAATATGATAGTCTTCTCTAGAACAACAGAGTTTATGCACATTTAATTCCTTTCATTTGCATCCTGGATAACGTCCTATTTAATTCAATAAACAATTGTGGTATCCATCGTTTGTGCCATTGTACCTAATACTGTAGAGCTGATTTCCATCAGAATTTTTTTTATGGCAATAGTTAACACTAGAAGCAAAACCTTAAAACAATTCCAGATGGCATATTCCCCCAATCCATTAAACAGCAGAACTTTAATATTGTTACAGAAATATTAATATTATAGTCCCTTTAATCTTTTCCATGACAAAACACCACTATAATGTCTATATTGCACTATAGTGACTATGATTAATAGTTATTTATTAAACACTGCCACTCTTTTATGAGTGCAGTGATATTCATCTTGGTATGATATAAAGAGCGGGTACAATGGCATATAACACGCTGCTTTTAATTTTACATGAACCTTGTTAATCTTATACTATAAAAAATGTGTATGGTTTACATCTTTACATGTTCATACATTTGATATTCATTGTTGAAAGGCATGTTTGGTAAACACAGACATTTACAATTACAACAATACTGATTATGTGATAAATAGATTTTACTAGGGAATGCCTCACTTGCTCACTATGGGCCTCATTAGGATGGCAGACGGACCTGCGTCCGTCCGCCACGCCCGAGGTGGAGGACCGTCCGCAGGGGCCGCGGCGGTCCCTCCATGCGAATTAGGATGTGACCGCCACCCTGGCGGTCACATCCTGGATATTTAACATTGCAGCGGCACCCGCTGGAAGGTTAAATATGCATGCTTACCATTTGCATGCACAAAACGGCATGCACCGCGCGGTGCCTGCCGCCTTGTACATGCAAATGCTGGGGGGTACCATAGGTACGCCCCATGTGCACCCCCACCCCCGACACCCTGGGGGCGCCCAAGGGCCCCTCAGCAGCAATTTTCCACATGCTTTTCCACGGCAGTCAATCCACCGCGGAAAAGCAAGTTTCAACACACATTGTAATTTGGCTGGCGGTGTCTTGCAGACACCGCCACCAAATTGCCAAAAACACCCCGCGGATCAGCGGCGGACAGACCTGCCGTCCACCGCTGATCCCACCACCATCCTAATCTGGCGGTGGGTGTTTTGATGGGCTGTGGCTTCCGCCGGGCCGGAGGATGCGGAATCACCACAATCCTAATCGGCCCCTAAGTGTGTGTATTTTTGGTGTTATGTAGATCTACATTTGTAAAACTGGCAAGATGGTTTAGTGAGTTTCATTTTTCAGCTGATAAACGTGTGAGTACTGTAGATCACAAGTTCCATTCCTAGCAAGGCCAATTCTAGGTTTAAACCTGCACTGGTCATATAAATGAGTGGTGTTAAATTGGATATTATCATCTGTTATTTTTCGCTCTTAAAAGAGTAAAAGTGTGCTGTACCTTAGGCCTGGGCGAAATTAAAATTTCAAAAGGGTAATTTTTAGAATTTTGCAAAATTCCTGAAATAACCCCATTGTTCCACGTTGCAAAATTATGCGCCATTTGTGGTAAAAAAATGTACTGAGAACTCAGTGGGATAACACGACAGCTGTTGCTCGCAGGGCTGTTTAAATGCGTTCTAACTCCAAAAAGTGGCACAAGGACACATTTTGCCCCAAAATATTGTGTGAAAGGACACATTCACATTTCCTGTAATTCCACTTAACTTCGTGTACTTTTGCTGTAATTATGCTAAAGCAAATTTTACGAATTTCGCATACCCCTGCTATACAATGTCTGACAAAAATTATTAAAGGCTACTAAACAAATATCTTAAGAACCCTGGCCAGCTCAATTGGCAGTTGTGGTTGAGTGAATTACGGTGTCACCATTTGACTCCAGATACCAATCAAATGGTGGCATTTTACGCCATCTTAAGTTGTTATTTGAACATCTATGATCCGTTACATCAGCTTGTGTCGATATGCTGAACAAAATGGGCTGATTCCGGCTCTCCTAACGCTCGTTTGCCTAGTTTTTATTCATTTATGTGGACAATAATTGAATGAGATGCATTTGACTTTGGAAAGAAAAAGAAAGCGTTACATCCGTAAGGTACAGATTTAGAAATATGGTGCCCTCATGACATGTCTTTGTCCCATCCAAATCTTTTCTTTTAAACATTGGTGTTGGTAGGAAGAATCCGTGAGAACATAGTTGTTGTGTTCACCAAAGGTTCAACTAAAATGAACGATAAGAGACCAGTCACCTATTCCATTAGTGACTGCCATTGTACTCATAGGCAGGGTAATGACAAGGAGCTTTGTGACAATATTAAGCAAACAGCGCAATGAATATTACACTCAGTCAAACAGTCACTCGTTCAATATTTTACAACAGGGCCCTTCGAGGACATTAAAGGAAATCAGGCGTAGACCTGAGCCCTGGGATATGCCACTCATCTAGGGCATGTGGGAGACACTAACACCATTAACGCAGATTTGGTGACTATAGAGTTTTTTATCTGCAAGTGGAAACACAGCAGAAGAGGCTGCCGTCTTCACAACATCAAACTAATCCAGATCAAGTGTAGGATGCATTTATTACACGTTATGGCACTGAAATACTGTTGGGTTAGCATCGAAAGAATTATATGTACATTATTTTCACTTGATTTTAGGCCAACTTACCCTTGGGCATTAACATCATTAGATTTCAGATGACAATGCTTGACTATAGATGTAGTTTGTTCTATGATGAAGACCACCTATTTTATTCTCAGCGATGTATTTTCGCAGTAGGAAAAATCGGTAAATATTATTGGAAATAATCTGGTATATTTGCTTTGTTGTGCGGGAATCATTCCATTAATTCGACTTTGAGTCAGCCATTAACTGCTCTTGCTGCAGACAATGCTGTATTGCTTCTTTTATTCAGGTACAGCCAAAAACATAATCACACTTTTTTTTGGGTGAAAACATAAACCCGCACACATTTCCTTTAGCAACTATTGCATAAGAAAACCTAACTAACAGTTTGCTCAATGACGATAGTCCAATTTTCCAATACATGTGTTGCTGTTAGTATCAAATATTTCAGATCAGTTGAAATTCTCTTTAACCTACCTTGACATCTACCTGCCTTGTCCTTATTAGGGGATCACGGGCCAGATGTAGGTAATTCTGTTTTACCGATTCATAAATACCGAATTTTACCGATTCGTTATATATGAATCGGTAAAATAGAAGGGGGGAGAATTAGGTAGGATCGGTAATTGAATTACCGATTATGTAAGACTCAGTATTCACCGAATCGGTAAATACCGATTCGGTAATGCCCATTGATTCCAATGGGTATTGAAGCCCATAGGAATCAATGGGCATTAACGAATCGGTATTTACCGATTCGGTAAATACCGAATGTTGCAAGGGTGCAGGGGGTGTCACTTTGACACCGTCTAGCACCCCGAAATCAGGCACGTGTGCCATGTGGCACACAGACATGCCCTAAGGGCATGTCTGTTTGTCACATGGCATATGTGTGCATGCACACATGTGCATGCACACCTGGATTCAGTATTTTACCACCCAATTGGATTGGGTGGTAAAATACCGATTCTGTAAGGCCTGTGGGACTCAGAAGAGTCCCACCTACCTCTGCAAGTTACCGAATCGGTAAAAATGCCGATTCGGTATTTTACCGATTCGCTAAATTTACCAAATCGGTAAAATAGGGCCCCTACATCACAAATGACCATTTACCGGTCGGTAACGGCCGAAATCGGCCGTTACCCGTCGGTAAATGGCCACCTACATCTGGCCCCACATGCCTTATCCAGTAAAGAAAAACAATCTGTATCATGACCGTTAGAAATGGGGGTCTCTAATTGGCAGTGGTATGCACCATGTTCAAGTACGGACCCTTCCTTCTAGTCAGGATAAGGAGATTACACACTTAGATAACTGCTGCTCACCCCCTTGGTAGCTTGACACGAGCAGACAGGCTTATCCCAAAAGCAATGTGTAAAGTATTTCTCCAAAACACACACAGTAACACAGTGAAAACACTACAAATGGACAACACACCAGTTGAAAAAAATAAAGTCTCTTTATCTAAACCAAACTGGTCCAAAATGACAAAAATCCACATAAACAACTCAAAATATAATTATTAGAAGGTTTCATGCAATTTTGTCCATAGAAATCTATGGATGCGAGATTTTTCACAAAGTTCCTCAAACGCATCGAGATCCCCAGGGCAAAACAGCTGCAGAAGAGTGACGCGTCGGAAACCACAGCGATGTGTCAGTTCCTGAATCCTTGGGGAGGCGATGCGACAGTTCTGTTGCACACAGGAAAAGTGATACGTTGAATCCCAACTATATGGGGAAGTGATGCTTTGATTTCAGGATGGTTCTGGTATGCTGGTGCTGCGTTTGAGAAGCGTGGTGCATAGTTGTGATCTGTTGAAATACAGGCGCGCTGGAGGTCGATGCACAGCAGGGCTCACGTCAGAGTTGGTGTGGTGATCTCGAACTTTGGAGGATGGTGCAGTGGACTCGGCATGTGGAGATTCTTTGGGCCGCTGGGAGGTGCTGCATGGATTTCTTCAGCCACGCATCGCTGTGCATCTGGAATTTCTCCTGCACAGCAGTGCTGCATCAGAAAATTCATCCGCAAAAGAGGGCAAAGTGTCAATTTTCAGGTTTCCTCAAGTTCTTGTAGTTCATTGCTGAAGAAATAAATTCCAAGGGCCCAGAACTGGGTTTGGCACCTCAAGATAGGTCAGAACTCCCAGGAGTGAAGTTCAAGGAAGCTGCAGATGAAGTATTTGTATTTGTATTTGTATTTGTATTTTGTATTTTGTATTTATTTTATTTGTAAAGCGCTAACATTCATCCTGAAAGGACATCACGGAACTGAGGAAAAGTTGCAGGTGATTTGACGGCAGCACTAGTTGAGAATTATTGATCTGGCCTGGGGAAGAGGAATGTTTTTAGTTGTTTCCTAAATGAAAGGAAGCAGTCAGTTGTTCTGAGTTTAGGGGGTAACTCGTTCCACTTTGTTGCGGCAATGTGAGAGAAAGCCCGCTCTCCCACCCTGACAGTCCGAGCTCGGGTGATGGATGCTCTTCCTGACGTCATAGATCGTAGGTTTCTAGAGGGTTTATGAAATCTGATCATGTCATGTAGGATGATGGGGCCTGTATTGTGGAGTACTTTGTGTGAAATACACAACAGTTTGAAAATGGCTCGTTGTCGCATTGGAAGCCAATGAAGCTCACGCATGCAGTTTTTGGCTGAGTCATATTTTCTTTTATTACAGATGGCTTTGGCAGCGGCATTCTGAACCATCTGTAATTTGGAGAAGAGGTAGTCTGCCATTCCCACAAACAGTGAATTACTGTAGTCCAACCTACTCATCAATAGTGATTAGACTAGTGTTTTCCTGCAATCTGTCGGAACCCAAGGGAAGACTCGTCTAAGCATCTTCAGAAGGCCGAAGCCTCTGCCGCAAACTATGGAAACATGGGATTTCATGGATAAGTCCCTATCCAGTGTTATTCCTAAGTTTTTGGCTTTTGTAGTAGGATTGGGAGGCAAGCCCAAGTCGCTCGGCCACCAGCTGTTGTCCCAGACCTGTGTGCCTCTGCCGAACAATAGAATTTCAGATTTGTCAGCATTTAGTCTGAGACAGTGGTCCTGCATCCAAGTTGCCAGTTCAGTCAGGCAGTTCGTCAATCTAGTTTTAGAGTCATCATTTTCATCAATGGTGACCATCAGCTGGGTGTCATCCGCATAGGAGCACATTTCGATACCCCACTTTTTGCCGATGGTTGCCAACGAGGAGACGTACACGTTGAACAGAGTTGGGCTCAACGACGCCCCCAGGGGAACTTCGTATTTTATAGGTCGCGGAGGGGATGTATAGTCACCCAAGCGAACTGATTGGGTTCGATCGGCTAGGAACGATTGTAACCATCCTAATGCTTTGTCTTGAATTCCTTTCTCTGCCAGGGTGTTCAATAATTGATGGTGGGGTACGGTATCAAAAGCCGCTGATAAATCAAGGAGTATCAGAGCGACTGTACTACCTTGATCCACCTTGGTCCTAATACTGTCTGTCACCGCTAAGAGTGTAGTTTCGGTGCTATTGTTTGTCCGGAACCCTGTCTGTGAAGCGTCCAGCAAACCGTTAACTTCCAAAAATGTGGAAAGTCGTCTGTTGACCAACTTCTCCAGGACCTTTGATAAGTAAGGTAACTGGGATATTGGTCTGTAATTGGCCGGATTGTTAACGTCTGCCCCAGCCTTCTTTACTAAAGGGGTAACTAGGGCCTGTTTCCATGATTTTGGGAATACAGCAGAACTAAGGGAGAGATTAAGTGCTCTAGTAACTACTGGACATATTACAGGGGTAAGCTGGGAGAAAATGTGATGTGGACATGGGTCAAGTGGTGAACCAGACTTGACCTCAAGCATGACTTTTTCTACTTCCTCTTCTGAAAAAGGGCCAAAACTGTGACAGATGGTATGTGCAACGGTTGGTACATATTGTTCGTTTTTTTCCGTCCTTGGTTTTGGAAAGGAGGCATAGATGGTATCAATTTTTTCGCAGAAAAAATCATTGAGCTTGTTACAGTTCTCCTGTGAGGGAGTAAGATGTAAGGAGAGATTGGTTGGGTTGCATAATTCTCTGACAATTTTAAAAAGTTCTTTTGATGAATTTTTATTCTCGGATACTCTGCGTGTGAAGTAATCCTTTTTTGCCTTTCTGATCGCTCTATGATAGAGTGTTTGAGCTTTCCTGAAGCTGTCTTTGGTCTCATCTGTCTTGGATACTCTCCATTTATGCTCAAGGGAGGTGCAATTTCTTTTTAAGAGTTTAAGCTCAGGTCCGTACCATCTCTCTGATTTTTTGTTGCCTGGTTTGTGACGGGATTGGGTGGTCGAACAATGTTCAAGTGCATTTTTAATGTTATTATGAAGGAGGTCTATTTCCTCATGGATATTAGTACTTGTACAAGAGGGGTGTGAGAAATGATTGCTGAATTTGTCAAGTGTGAAAGATTTCCAATTTCTCATGTTTGCTGTGAATGCACTGTGTTTTTTGGTCTGGGGGATGGGGAGATTAATGCGGAAGGAGATCATATAATGATCGGTCCATACCAATGGGGTTAAAGGGTCGATGTCAATAGATTCGATATTAGAAAATATCAAATCTAATGTATGTCCTGCAGTGTGTGTTGGTTGATGGACTCTCTGAGATAACTGCAGGATAGCCATGTCTTCCACTAATAGGTTCGTCAAGGAGCTACTGCTGTTGTCCAGATGTATATTGAAATCTCCAAGGAGGAGGATGTTCTTGTTCTTCAAACAGACAGGCATGATCTGTGTGAGTAATTGTGAACTAAAATTTAATGTGCAGCCTGGGGGATTATAGATTAAAATGCCTCCGAATAGCACATTGGTGTTTATGGCCACCGTAAATGCCAGAACTTCATAGTTTTCAACCGGCACAATACTCTCTTGTCAGCATAAAAGGTGGTCTCTGAACAGTAGAGCTACACCGCCACCCTTTTTCTTAACTCTGTTAACATTCAGTATCTTATAGTCTGGGGGAAGTCTCAGGGACACAAGTCTTTGTGTCCCTGAGACTTCTTAATAGGACAGCTTCTTTAAGCAGGATACCATAGCATGGACAGAATTTCAGTTCTTCTCACTGTTCACAGAAGAATCAGCACTGCAGGTCCACCCAGCAAAACAGCACACAGCATAGGGGGCAGCACACTTCCTGGCAGTTCTTTAGCTCTTCTTCTTGGCAGGGTCCTATTAGGCCAGAAGCAATCTAAAATCCTCTGGTATTTGGGCTAATACTTATAACCCTTTTTCCCTTTGAAGTCTTTGTTCAGAACGTCTCTGTCTCTCAGTAAAACCAGTCTGTCCTCCCTGGTCCTGTTTCACTACAGGAGGAGGAGATAGCATTGTGCAGAGATGCCACAGCCTATTTAGGTGTCACTGACAACTCCTCCCACCACTCTAGCCGAGGCTGGCCCATCAGCAAATGCAGGCCACACCTCAGCTCTTTTGTGTGAGTGTCTGGAGTGAATGCACAAACAGCCACATTAGTCTAAAACCAGACGGTGAATCCACAAGTAGACCGAGGCACACAGGATGCCCACTATCTAAAAGTTGCAAAAAACACAGTTGATGGACAGAACGCAGAACAATGTCTTACATTCACCCCAGTACAAAGATCTGGACCTAAATCCATCGTTTTTTTGCACTCCACACCACCCTAGGTCAGACAATGGCTATATATAAATCAGCCTTGACCCTGTGCCTCATGGGAACAGTCCAGCCCGAACTACCAAGCCATGTCTTTCCTAGACCGGAATCAAGCATCCAAGGACCGGTTTCTGGCTATCAGCCTTCTTCAGCCTGGATAGCTTGCCACTGGATTCAAGCAAGCCGGGCTGAAGACGACTGCAATGCCAGAAACCAGTCCTCGGAAGCTTGTTTCCGGTCCAGGGAAGTCATGGCTTGGCAGTTCGGGCTGGACTGTTCCCATGAGGCACAGGGTCAGACTGATTTGCTATATAGCCATGTCTGAACTGGGGTGGCAGAGTGGGCTAAAGAACGGTGATGGATTAAACCCAGATCTTTTGACTGGGTGTGAGTGTTTGATTGATTCAGATGCTCCGTCCATCACCACCCCCTTTTGTACCACTATCTAAAAGTGGCATTTTCAAACACACAATTTAAAAACCACCTTTACTAAAAGGTGTGTTATTACATTTTGAGTTCAGGGAGCTGAAACTCCAAATCTCTAGCTGTTCCCAATTGAAAGTTACACTTATAAAATGTTACAAGGCAGCTCCAATGATAGCCTATGCCGGGCTAGAACTTGCAATAGTGAAAATGGAAATTCACAGTATCTCACAATCAGGCCATGTAAAACACACGAGTCCATGTCCTACCTTTAACATGTACTGGTGTACTGTATATGGAAGTACCTTGGCCCACCTTAGTGGTGACTTTATGTAAGAAAAGGGAAGGTTAGGGCAGGCAGGCAGTTAAAAAAAGCTCATGTAGACACTGCAGTGGCAGATCTGAGACACATTTGAAAGGTTACTGGTGTAGGTGGCACAATCAGTACTGCAGGCCCACTAGTAGCATGTGATTTGCAGGCCCTGTACACACACAGTGCACATTACTAGGGACTTACCAGTAAATCAAATATGCCAATCATGGATAACCAATCCGAATTACAATTTACACAGGGAGCACTTGCACGTTGGTGCTGATCAGCAGTGGCAAAGCGACCAAAGTACCTAAACCAGCAAAAACAAAATCCAGCACATATTCAAAAATACAGGAGGTAGTGGCAAAAAGTATGGAGAAACCATACCAAGGATGCCAGATCTAACAATGACCTAGGTACAAATAAAGTTTAAAAAGTGTAAAAAATAGAGAATCTGTATATATGTGTGAATTTGACTGACTAAGAAAGAGATCATGAAGAGTGATACTCACTGATAAGAACAATGCATAATGTAGAAAGTCAGATTTCAAACTTGACCAAGGGACTCACAAATTGTTTTTTAGACCTACTGAAACACCACATCTGCTGGGAGTTTGAAATATCTTTTGTTCCCGTCAGCGTGCAAAATGGAATGCAAATAGTTACATAGTTGATATAAATGTGCTTATCTTTTGCTTATGGTTTTGCAAATTGTTAATCTGCCCATTGACAACTGACCTAAAACTGCTGTCTGTTTTTGTTGTCTTGGCTGCTGAAATTCCTTCTTTTCATCCTTTGACCCTGTAATAGGGTGATGGGGCACAAACTGTAAGGTTTGCAGAAATTCATCAATACTAATATTCTATTGATAACTTAAGACTGAAATGAGCCATTTCTGTTGCAGCATCTCTATTAACTTCCATTTCCCAAATATATATGATAAGACACTGTGTCTCATTGAGAATGACGGAATGTTAATCGCACAATAAAATTAAATAAAAGTTCATATCTGTGCTTTGAGATGAGCCAGTGACAAGGATGATTTGTGCTCAAATATAACAACTTGAAAAAGTACAATAATAATGTAACATTGAGAAACGGTTTACCCCATGTATTGTAATTTCCAGTTATTTGTCATATGGTAACTCAAGTTGCATTTCTTCGGTATCCATTGTTTGGCATTCTTTCAGAGACCAGAAGCTATGATAGTGGCACATTGGAATGCTATATATTTTACCACTCATGCCTTTCATCAACATGGGATTGGGAGATTTTGAAATGCTGTAGACATACTCAGAATTCGGATCCAATCAATACATGTTTAATGCTAAAATAACGCTAAAATGTTTTGAATATTTATCTGGTAGCTGTTGCCGAGTAAATTAAGTTAAAAGCCTAATTTAATCAAATGAACCCTCACATACACTAATGTGCAAATGGAACACATTTCTAGAGTTTAAAATTCGAAATATTATCCAATTTTTTTCTCAAGATAAACATACGATCTGATCCACACAGGTAACTTACACATGTTGATTAATTTACACCTTTGAGTAACTTTACTGTTTTTTTCCTATTCACAAAATCTGAGTGTCCAAATATTGCAGAATACTGTTGCCTATACTGTGCTACATCTGCATGAAAGCAATCACATTACTGCAGTCCTTGCTTTCATGCACTGTCCGCATGTTGCCAAATGCATAACACTTAATTCCTTCTACATTAGCTATGAAGCTTACCATCGCCCCAGGGTCTCTCCCATTTCAGTAAATCACTATATACAAGCAGATAATTAGGCTTTCTAGATCATGTTCTCTGAGCATGCATTCGTCTAAAGAGTCTTTCTGAAAGCAAGGGCATCTTCTAGAAATAACTACAAAAAACCATCAAACAACTTTGCAGTTCATACTCTAAAGCTGTGATCTCATACTTTTCCTCCTTCCTGCTGATTACATCAACGGTGTAGATATGAGAGCAATGCCTTGCTTAGCCGAATTTCTGAGATGACTGTACAATGTGTGGATCGTGTATATTAATGTTTTAAATAATAAAAATACATTATTTATAGTAAATTAATATTTGAAATTAAGAATGTGTGTTTGAGCCATGCAAAATATAAAGGTATTATGAAAAACATAGGAGAAGTGTGGCTCAATGATTAGAGCGGCAGACCCTGATGCAGAGGTCTAGCCTGGGACCAGGGTTCAATTCCCCGCCTCGGCGGGTCTTGGGCTCAAAATTCCACGGACCTGATAATTCTCGCCTCGTGCCTATTCCAATCATGGAGTATCACTCTGCAACTCTGGGCAATAGCTTGCTTAATCTCCACAACAGCCCCCACAACGCTAAGGATGCCTGGCCTCCACCATGGGGGTGCCCAGGAGTGGATGCTTCACAGGGAAAGCCAGGAGGGGTTCCACAGCGGTATTCGTACAAGCGCCTTGAGACCTTTGCGGGTGTGTAGTGCGCTATACAAGTATCAATTTACATTTACAAGAAAAATCTCATTCAAGATATATTTTTTTCACTGACATTGTGCATTTTACAGGTATGAAAGTGTTTGTTTTTATCTTGAATATACTGTGCAGACCATGAATGAGTTTTAGAAAGCAACATAGTGGCCATTTTAGAGGCATTGGATGCACAAGCCGACATGCATTCTCAGCATATATACCAAGACTCGTGAATCAAACCCTCTGTGACCCAGATGAGTTCCTTCAAAGTGCAAGTTTAGAAACGATTCACAACCGAGCTGTTGACACTCTTCCTGCCATTCTAAACTCTGTATCTCGCCACAGCCATCTCACCCCACTGTGATGCCGTGATTTTCGATCGATGCATTTTCAATCATGAGCTAATTGTAAATGTTCCTTCTCATCTCATTGTTCTGACATGTCGGCTACATATTCATGTGTCTTCGTATAGAGCTTCACTTCCTTCTGAGGGTTGATTTATCTTGATGTGTGCCACAATAAGGTAAAATAAGGAATCTTTAAATTTTCCAGCATTTGGAAGTTTTGCTTCATTGAGGGATGTTTTGGCTTATATTTTAAGCCATTTGTATATCTCCTTCTCATGTTGAACAATATCATACATCTGAATGAATCAGTATCCATAGTAAAGATAATACTATCAAAAGATGTATTGCAAATGTACCCATTCTCAGTTTGTAAAAATTTAGTAGGATTGTTTCATAAACTAGCATGATGGGTCATTGAGATGAACGGTCTGGTTGAAACTTTCAATAGTCTGCAGCTCACAAGTTTGAATACTGGTAAGGCTGACTCAGCACTCTATTCTTCAAAGGTTGGCAAAATGAGGTCCATTAAACTAAACAATAGCAACACCTATTATTTACAGAAAGGGTGAGCGTAAATAGTTATTTGCTGTAGCATTATTATGCGGTTACAGCAAAATGACACAAGATTACGCGCAATTAGACGAGGAGTGTAACTCAGCATTTAGCGCCACTTTCATAATGAAAAATGCACCATTGCCTTCAAAATGGACCTGAGGATACATTTTGCTCTAAGAAATAGTACTAAATGCAACAGCACACTAACATCAGCATCCAGTAGCTGCTGGTGGTTTCAGAGTTTGTTGTGCCTGTGCTCCTGCTGTAGGATGTTTGTGCCAAATTACTCATAACTACACAAACTGGCATAATCGCATCATTTTTGGAAATTTTGCATCAAAAGAGTAACACCAAATTAATAAAATGACTCAGACTACTCCAGCGTAAAAAGAAATTCGCCTAGGCTCAATTTATGGCGTTTTGAAAAAGAAGCGCTATGAAATGAATCAATGTCTTATCATCATATACCTATGGCAAATTTTATATAATACTAAAAAGAAATGGTATGGTTAAGATATTAGAGAAATAAGTAAGGAAGGATATTATCTACATGGATGAAGATTATCAAAATAACAGGTTTATTAAAAGTGAGTTTAGGTGACATCATAGACTTGAGAGCTTACCTGGCCTATAGCCCTTCATTAGTGTCTTTCTTTTTGGTGAACCTCAAAAGGAAGAGTCCGGAATTGAAACTACAATAAACATGGCTCCTTAAGCACTGTTGGTTTTTTCTTTTGCTGCTGATTTCATGACCGCCGACACAAAGGGTAGTAAGGGTAGTATGTTGGTTTGTATGTATATGTTATTTCGATAGTGTAAACCTACTCAAAAGGCAGCGGAGCACTGTAAATGGTGTAAGGCAAGCTTAAAGTCAGTGAGTAATAGGAGAGTAAGTTGATTTGTGGATGATGCCACTGGGTTTGAAGTTGGTGCGGGCTAGAGCAAGGGGAGCCAACTGAGTTACATCAGGATGAGGACGATGGTTTGATATTTTTTCAGGCCCTGAATGAGATATGTAACAGTGTATAGTAGGCCCCTAAGAAGTGTCAGTGTGGAGTCTGAGAAGCTATGGAGAAGGGCATTATCACCATTCAGATGTAAGTGTACAAGGGCTTGAACAGAAGTTCTGAACTCACTTTATGAAAGAAAAAGTTTTACTTTCCATAGAAGAGACAGCTGGTATCTTTGTTTTTTTTAAATGTTTTCCTTGATGGGAGAAGTTGGTGTCCAGGGTGGATCCAAGTGATTATGCATTCATGAGAGTTGGGTTTGAAGCCATCCAGGTTCATTCCTTTGAACCAGGTTTGTGTTTTATCTTGTTTGTTATTTGTCAGAAATGCAGTCTCTAGTTGGCAGTGGTCTGCACTATGTCCGCGTAGGGGCCCTCACTCTAGTTAGAGTAAGGGAGTCACACAGCAATGATAACCCCTGCCTACCCCCTTGGTAACTTGGCACAGAGCAGTCAGGCTTATCCCAGAGGCAACATGTAAAGTATTTGAAAATACACACAGTAACACAATGGAAACACTACAAAAGTCCATGCCAGTTTAGAAAAATAGCCAATATTTATCTGAATCGAACAAGAACAAAACTACAAAAATTCAACACACACAAGTCAAGATGTGAATTTTCAAAGACTAAATAAAGTTCAGTTCTTAAATATTAATAGTTGCGCTTGATAAGGACAAAGTACCTTAGATGAATCAAAAATAAAAGATGATACAAGGGCACAGGGAAGGCGAGGTGCCAAAAAAGCAGGCAACACGTTGATTCTTTACTGCTACAGTGGAGTTGAGACATCAGTTCCTTACTGCTGATCAAGGGAGGTGATGCATCAGTTCCTAACTGTCGCAGGGGAAGTGATGCACCATTTTCAGAAACGCAGCCTTGATTCCTGACTTACTGCGGTGCAATGTCGATGAACAAAATGGCGCCCAGTGATGATGCGTCAATGATGCATCAATGATGCATCGAAAGGCAAGTCACACTGCATCGATCCTACATATATGAAGCAGGCACTGTGTATGAGTCGGGGCGATGCATCACAGGATTCGGTGATGCAATACTTTAGACTCATGTACTGGCTGTTCTTCAGAGGCTCTGAGATGAAAAGCTGGGGCCCGCATTGTATGCTGCAGTTGTGTTGTTCAGCGGAACCACACTCCTGTGCAGGCAGTGGTGATGCATTGAGTTGTGGTGGTGCTGCGCCGATTCTGAATGACACTTTGAGTCGATGCATGGATTTTTTTTCTTGAAATCACCAGAGTTCACTTCCAAGGGCACAAGAACCAGCTTTGTCACCACTTGGCAAGTCAGGACTCTCAGCAAAAGAGCCCAGGTACTGGCAGGTTAAGTCTTTTATGGCCCTGAGACTTCTTAATGAGAGGCAAGCTCAACTCAAGCCCTTGGAGAACCTTGAAAGCAGGATACAGAAAGCAAAGTCCAGTCCTTTCACTCCCTGGACAGACACAGCAAGCTGAAGGCTAATACAACAAAGAGGCAGTCCCTCCGGACACCTTATGCAGCTCTTCTTCCTGGCAGAATGTCTCAAGTCCAGAAGTGTCCTAAAAATATGGGGTCACAGCTCCAGTACGTAAATCCATTTTAGTCTCTGAAGAAGGCAAACTTTAAGGACAGTCTTAGTAGTGCACAAAACCCTGCCTTTCCATGCATTGGCTTCAGACACACTACAGGGGGGTGGAGACCGCTTTGTGTGAGAACAGACACAGCCCTAGTCAGGTGTCAGTGTCAACACCTCCCGCCACTCTAGCTCAGGAAGATCCATTTGGCTGGTGGTGGGCCATCGGGATATACAGGGCACACCTCAGCTCCCTTCGTGTGACTGTATAGAGTGAATGCACAAACAGCCCAACTGTCATCCTTACCCTGACGTGTATTCAGCAGACAGCCAGAGGCACAGAACGGTTAAAGTAAGAAACTCCCAACTTTCTAAAAGTGGCATTTGTAGACGTGCAATTTAAAAACCAACGTTACAATAAGATGTATATTTAAGTTGTGAGTCCAGAGACCCCAAACTCCACTTTTCTATCAGCCCCCAATTGGAAGACAAACTTGCAAGATGTTACAAGGCAGCTCCAATGCTAACCTGTTTGAGAGATAGGCCTTGCTGTAGTGAAACATGCAATTAGCAGTATTTCACTACCAGGACATGTAAAACACAGTAGTACATTCCTATCTTTTAAAAACACTGCACCCTATCCATGGTGCTACAGTGGGCCTACCTTAGGAGTGCCTTACATGTACTAAAAGGGACGGTTTGGGCCTGGCAAGTGGGTGCACTTGCAAGGTTGAAATGGCAGTTTGAAACAGTGGCAGGTCTGAGACATATTTGCAAGGCTACTCATGTGAGTGGCACAATCAGTGCAGCAGGCCCACTAGGAGCATTTAATTTACAAGCTCTGGGCACACACAGTGCACTGTACTATAAGTTTACTAGTACATCAAATATGACACTGATGGAGAAAATATCATTACATTTCACACAGGAGCACTTGCAGTTCAGTGCTGGTCAGCAGTGGTAAAGTGCCCAGAGTCCTAAACCCGGCAAAAACAAATGCAGCACACAGTCAAAAACAGGAGGTTAGAAGCAAAAAAACAGGATCATTCATGCCAAAGGATGTCAGGTCTAACACCTCCTGTGAGTTCTCTTTGTAAGATTGAAGAACTTGTAAAGACTATCAGCGTAGGCATGTCTGTTCCAGAGCGGTGCTCCACCGTAAAGTCCATTCCCTGTAGGGAGATGGACCACCTCAGAAGTTTTGTGTTTTCACCCCTCTTCCTCATTAACCATTTGAGGGGCCTGTGGTCTGTCTGAAGCTGGAAGTGAGTCAGAAACAAGCACTATCTTAGCTTCTTCAGCACCCAGACCATAGCATAAGCCTCCCTTTCAATCACGCTCCACCTCTGTTCCCTTAACTGGGAACTTCCTACTAATGTAGGCTACAGGTTGATCTAGGCCCTCTTTGTTCAGCTGTGAAAGCACACCTCCCACACCATGCTCTGAGGCCTGAGACTCCACCACAAACTTATTGGAGAAATCAGCAGCCTTGCCGTGCACATGGCCTCCTTCAGGTTGTCAAAAGTGATCTGGCATGCCTCGGTCCAGATCATCTGATGTGGCTGTTTCCTAGAAGTCAGTTCTGTCAAGGGTGCCGCAATGGTGCCATACACCTTGATGACTCTCCGATAGTACCCGGTGAGGCCTCAGAAAGCTCGCACCTCTGTCTGAGTCTTGCGTTGTGCCCAAGCCACAATGGTGTCAATCTTGGATTGTAGGGATGCCACCTGGCCGCTTCCTACCTGGTGTCCCAAGTACACCACAGATCCTGCCCTATCTGGAACTTACTTGCCCTAATAATGAGGCCTTTACTCTGCAGGACCTTCAATACCTCCTGCAGATGGTACCAATGGTCCTCCCAACTGGAGCTAAAGACTGAAATGTTATACAGGGAGGAGGCACTGAAGTTCTCCAACCCAGCCATGACCCGATTGACCAACCTCTGAAATGTGGCAGGGGTGATCTTCAACCAAAAAGGAATCATCCGTAACTGGTAGTGCCCTTCTGGCATTGAGAACCCTGACCTCTCTTGTGCCCTCTTGGTCAAGGCAATTTGCTGGGAATCCAGATGTTAGAGCAGACGTACTGAGGAACTTGGCAGCTCCCAGCCGATCAATGAGTTCATCAGCTCCGGTGATGGGGTGCTCATCAGTCCTGGTGATATCCCTGAGTCTATGGTAGTCCACACAGAACCGTAGTTAAGGGGTGACACCAAGTGGGGCAGCCTTTAAAACCAAGACCACTGGGCTGGATCAAGGACTGCTGGAGGACTCAACCACCCCTAGTGCTAACATCATGGAAACCTCTTCATTAATGCTAGCCTTCACTCTGACATTCAGCCTGTAAATCTTGTGCTTCACAGGTGGACTTTTCACAGTATTGGTTTCAATAGTGCACCAATGTTTGACTACTGTGGTGAGTTGAAACAGAGTTGAAACTGTCCCAGCAACTGGTGACAGTCACGTTGTTGCTCTAGGGTCCATGCCAGGGTGAGGATCACATTGTCCCCTGACCCATCCTGCTCCTGGCAAGCCAGGAGTTAGTGGAGAGGCTCACTCTCCTCTTTCACCCCATCCTCAGTAGCCCAGAGCATAGCATATTCAGACCTCTCAAGGTCGGGTTTTAGATGGTTCACATGTAGGACCCTCAAGGGGCTCCTAGGAGTCTGCAAGTCCACCAGGTAGGTGACATCACCCTTGCGCTCCTTCATCTTAAATGAGCCAGACCACTTGTCTTTTAGAGCACGGGGCTCTACTAGTGCCATCACCCACACCTTTTGACTCTGTTGAAACTCGACCAGAGTGGTATTCTGGTCGTACCAATGTTTCATGTCCTCCTGGCTAGGTTCTCTTAGGTGAGTTTAATGAAGCAGGCTATCTGGTACCAGAAGGCCAGTCTGTAATTGAATACATCCTAGGGTGGCTTCCTAAGAGCTTGCTCCCAGTCCTCCTTTACCAAACTGAGAGGTCCTCTCACACTGTGCCCATACAGAAGCTAAAAAGGCCTGAAACCAACCCCCTTCTGTGTTATCTCAATGGGTCTGACAGACCCATATTCATGCCCTTCAGGGTATGGTTGAATGTCTTAACCAACCCATTGCTTTGGTGGTGGTAAGGGGTGGTGAATCTGTAGTTCACTCTATGCACCTTCCAAATGACCTTCATGTACAGGGACATGAAGTTGGTACCCCAATAAGATGCTCCCTCCTTGGGGAATCACATGCAGGTAAAAATCCCCATCAGTTCCTGGACCACAATGGGTTCTGTGACTGTCATCAGAGGGCTAGCGTCCTGGTACAAGATGGCATGGTCCACCAAGACCAGAATGAACCTGTTGCCCATGGCAGCAGAGGCCCCACAATGTCAATGCCCACCCACTCGAAAGGGGTGGTCACGACAGGGAATGGTTGCAGGAGAGCCTTTCATCCCCCCACATTCTTACCACTTGACTGGCAAGCCTGACCAAACCTACAGAATGCATCTAAGTGTTTTCTCATTTGGGGCCAGAAAAAGAGGGTGACAGGCCAGACAAAGGTCTTGCCCTGCCCAAATGACCTGTCAGATTCACATCATGAGCCAAACCCAATAGGACGGTTCTGAAGCGCTGGGGTATCACCAGCACATGGACTGCACCAGGCTCAGCAACCTTAAACTCGCTATGCCGGAGACAGTTCTCATGATAGATCACGTGAGATCCAGACTCTTTGCCAGCTTCCTGGTCCTCAGCCTGCTGACAAAGACACACAAGAGTGGGGCACTTGCTCTGCCCTGGTGGGATCCCCTTCCTGCTGCCAATGGGTCAGCTCAGGCAGGTTACCCAGTTCAGCAACTTCTTCCCCTGTAGGTACCGGCGGATCCCCCTCAGGGTCAGCCTCCTCCCGGATCATGGGTATTTCTGAAGAGGGTTTTCTGCACCCCTCCTCTTACTGGCAGGCACCTGGGCCAGTCTTTCAGGCTCAAGGTCCTTCTGGTCATCATTGGCTGCCATGAACCGTTTAGTCAGGCACGCCCGCTCAGGCAATCCCAGCATCTCCACGTGCGACATGAACTTCACCTCCTTCAATGCTGTCCAAGACATTTCCTAGCAGACAATCTACAGGCATGGATGGGCTCACAGCTACCCTCAAGGAACCTGAGACATCCCCTGTCTCAAAGGGAAATCTCATCTTAAATGTCTGATAGAACCAGACTTTAATCTACTAACCTGTGAAGTCCTCCATTTCAAACTTATTACCTCAGCCACCTGTTCGTTTGGTGGGCTGCTGATCTACAGGCCCCCAGGCCCCAGACCTCCGGTCCTTATGGAACTTAAACGTCTGTTCAAACCTTTTTTAGCAGAAAGATGGTTGACCATCATGGGTGATTTCAACCACACATAAGGCAGGCCACACTCTGGATGGGAAATTTACCAATGACACCAGAGTAGTTTATCAAAAAATCATTCCTATCTGTTGGTCAGATCACAGCTCAGTTGCCTTTGAGTATGCGCCCTTCCCGGCAACCAGAAATAACAGAATTCCTCGCCCTATTGCTAAATCCAGAAACTGGAAAGGATTTTCAGCCAAGACTCTAGCCAGTACATTAAACAGCATACCCTGTGTAATCCAAGATGACCCTGATAGCGGGTCGGAGGCCTTCCCCATATGGCTTGAGACTGCAGCCAATAAACTTGCTCTTCTTAAGACAATTGCTCGTAGAAGACGCTTCTCGTCTGCAACTTTGTATAATGATAGACTCAGGGCGCTCCAACAAGTATGTTGTCGTCAAGAACGAGCATGGAGAAAATTCCTAGATGAACAGGAAAGAATGGCTTATAAAAAGGGACATTAAAGAATATAAGGTCGCAATAATGGAAGAAAAATTCAAGTATTGCACCCACAAAATCGAAAATGCCCCCTCCTCTAAAGATTTCTTCAGCCTAGTGCAATTGCTCTCAGACTCGCATCACAATACGGAGTCAGACAGCTCCCTAGTATTTTGTAACCAACTAGCAACTTTCTACTATTCCAAGATTATGGACATTTACACAGATTTTGGTCTAACTACTACTATGCCTACACAACTAATTGCTACCAGTTGGCCCCTGCCCACATCTAAAGGGCGGCTGTCAGATATAACCCAAGTGACTAAAGGTCTCCCGGTGTTCCCTTTACTCTCTCCCGACCTGGCAGAACAATAGCTCCAGGAACTATTTTCAGGATCACCCCTTGATGCCTGCCCTCCAGCAGTCCTTCACATAGTGGCAAATACTATAGCCAACCCACTCTATAAAGTAATGAACAATGCGATCCTATCTGGATCCTATCCTCTTTGCTGGAAACAAGCCATCATGTTATGTTATGTTATGTTATAGTGTTTTTGTATAGCGCAAATCACCACTGGTCTCTAAGCGCATCAGGCCTCATTTAAAAAAAACGTATCTGGATAGCACGCATAGTAAGAACTACCGCCCGATCCCTCTGATTCCTATTTGAGCAAAGATCTTGGAAATGGACTTTAATACCCACCTGATGCATACTACGGAAATGCAACACTAGTTAGATGACTCCCAATTGGTTTCAGGGAACACCATGGGACAGAGACTGCTCTAATCTCACCCACAGACTGTATTAGGCGTCGAGTTGACGAGGGACAAGAGGTAGCGCTGATGATACTCCTGGACCTATCAGCAGCATTTGATAACATCTCTCCGACACTGTCGCTGAATAGGTACCAAGGCCATGGCATCTCCTGTCAAGTGCTAGCTCTCTTGTCCTCTTTCCTCAAGGATAGTAACCACAGGGTGAAGCTTCATCATTTCTATTCAGAGGCTTTCTCCTTGCCCTGTGGTGTGCCATAGGGCTCATCTCTGAGCCCTACACTTTTTTATCTTTATTTAGCACCCTTAGTGACAATAGTCCACTCTTCTGGAATGGAGGTAGTGTCATATGCAGATGACACACAGATCCTGGTGTCAATCGCCCAAAAATCAAGCTCTATAGTAGAGAATGTCTCTCGTTGCATGACCAAAGTGGCAGAGTGGATGTCATGTAATTTTCTAAAATGTAATGGAGACAAAAAGGAAGTAATGATCTTTAGCCCAGGAGCACTTATCTGGAACAGCAATTGCTGGCCACACTCCTTGGGAACATGCTCTATCCCGAGAAAAAAGACCAAGAATCTTGGAATATTGATGGACAAAGAACTTAACTTTAATGGCCAAATAAATCGTACCTCAACTACCTGAAAATGGATTATCAGAATGCTCAAGAAAATCTTCCCATTCATTCAACCGTCCGCTCGCAAGCGGGTTGCCCTTGCCCTGGTAATGTCCAGACTCGACTATTCTAACTCACTGTATCTGGATTCAAATAAGAACACGCAGCACGGACTCCAGGTTATGCCGAATGCATTGGCGAGACTGATCCTGGGCATACCCAAGGGACAGTCCGCTGCAAAGTGACTGGAATCCCTAGATTGGCTCACAATTAATAAATGCATTAGATTTAAATCTCTCTGCATGGTCCATAAGGTCCTTCACCTTCCATACCCTGCAAGATTGAAAACTTTGTTTGGGTGGTATATCCCAGCCAGACCCCTTTGTTCTTCGCTACTACAGCTCACGGTACCAAGAACTAAAAGAAAAAGATGGGGCAACAGAGCATTTTCTATGGCTACCAGCAAACTCTGGAACACCCTTCCACTAAACACAAGAACCATTCCCCATCTCCTGCCCTTCAGGAAGGCTCTTAAGACATGGTCTTCTTATGGACTTTGAGCTGGTGTTTTCCGACAGTGATATATAGTGCCTTGACGCCTTATTGGTAATTGCTGCGCTTTATAAATTTAAAATCAAATCAATCAAACCTAAACCACCTTACATTGGTACTCAATGTTGTCTACTACAATTACTTGGTGAAGCACTCCAAGGACCACTTGCTCTTCAGACACCAGGCGACACGTGACGGTGGTCACACAGGCTCTTGTGTCTCTCGGAGCCTCTACCCTCTGCTCATTTATGGTTACCCTTTCCCTGTAATTCTCAGTGTTATCAGGCATGAGGGTTCTCAAAAGCATCCCACTGTCCCCTAGTGAGACAAAGATCATCCCAGCTTTTTCCCCACACTCACCTGGGATCAACTCCTGCCCAAACCATACACTGGCAATCCCCTGTGACTGCCCACCGGTGGGGGTGTGTGCCTGCTTGGGACACTTGGCGTTCCCCTTGAAGTGCCCTTCCTGATTAAACTCAGAACACTTCATGTGCCTTTTCCTCCAGGCTTCCCTGGTGAACAAGCCTTCTTTCACTAGAGGGTTGGGAATCCTTACTCTCTTAGCTGGTTTAGGGCTCTATTGAGAACTACCCATTTTTATTCTGTCCCCCCATCTGCTGATAGGGACCCTGCCCACCCTTGATGGAGTCTCCCCCATACAACCTCTTGTGGCAACAGGTACTCATCCAGCCTCCTGATAAAGCTTCCTGGGGTCAGTAAGCTTGCTGTCCATCAATTGCTGGTGCAGCTCTGAATAACACAGGCTAGACAAGTGCTACCACACAATCCAATTGTACAACCCTTGATAACGTGTTACTTCACTGCCGTGCACCCAACCATCCAGTGCTCTGCAAAAAGAATCTACACACTCAAGCCATGTCTGGGAATCAAGTGACTTGCTCAGCCTAAACATGTCCCTGTACCTCTCCAGGGGTAAGACCATACCTAGTGATTAGGGCATCTTTCATGGCAGTGTAGGTGAGATCATATGCTTTCCCTAGGCCTAGCAATGTGTCCCTCCCCTCCACTGTGAAGTAGTTCCACAAACCTGCCCCCAAATCTCTCTCAGGGCCCATTCATGTGGAGAGCTGCCTCATATGAAATCACCTCTGGATGTCATCCACCTTGGTGTACTATTTCCCTAGGGTCTTGGGTATGTGCACCCTTATTTCAGACTGCACTGAAGAAATGCTTCCACCATCTGTGTTGGCCTTGCTTTTCATTTCCAGCTCCTTTAAGCTCAGTTCATGAGCTAAAATAATTTCCCTTTCTTTGATAGCTAGTTTTGTCTCCTCCATTTTCATGCTGAGCCTTTCAAGCTCCAATGTGTGCTTCCTAGCTTCCCGTCTGCCCTCCAGCTACTCTGGGGACTGAACTTTGGATGAAACACTGATGTTGGGCCTGGAGGGTGTTCTTCCCCAGTCAGATCCTGAGCCAAAAAATCCCTGTTAAGGCTCTTTTCCTCCATGTCCACAGTATCATTCCTCACCACTGTGTGCTCAAAAGCCTCCCTGGCTGCCACCCAGGCCCTCTGCAACTTTTGCAACTCCTCCTTCCTAGAGAAGTCTTTAAAAGATCCCTTGACATCCTTGCAGAGTTTTTTGAGCTGATAACATTAAATTACAGAAGATTTTTCTCACGTAACAAAAAAATGGCACCTGGCCTATTTATGTGTTTTGGTTGTCTGTGGTGTGTGCTGTAGCTGTGCAGTACTTTACAGTGTACAAGAATTTGTAAATGTTTCTTTGAGCAAATGCTTTATTTTCAATGCTTTAGTCTTGATACCATCAAATACTATCTCAGTACCCGTGAGTACAATCCACACTCATTCCGCAAAGAGCATCACAACTGAGGCAGGGAATGATGCAAGGCATATTATCACATTTAATGGAAGTTGAATGATGTTACCGCTTCCATTACAAGTGACAGCTACCTCCTGCAGCAACACTAAAAATAGACTGAGTCTTTTTATAGAGATAGTTCATCCACTGAGATTTGAAATACTTTAGGCACATTTGCTATGATACTGATTTAGTGATGTTCCTTCATTTTACCAAGGTTCATAGTGCAGAATTAATATAAAAAGTGATGCACCTTTCTAATATTAAGAAGATCCTGGAAACCTGAAGTGTAGCCATCTGCAACAAAAAAATGGCACATACACTTTTGGTGCATATCCAAATCCATTTACCAGTAAATCCAATTCTTCTGTTACACTGTGTGCAAAGGTTGATGTTTAAAAAGGACAATAGTACTTATTCTGCTGTTAAATGCGTGTTCATTTGTAATTCTTAAATATTTATCATTGTGTACTCTGTGGAGGCAGCTTGTCAGCATCGCATTTATCAATAGAGCATAAAGGTGCAATATGGTATTGTGTGCAAGTTTTAAAATATTAAGGTATATGATAAAGCATTAATGTATGATCTTTGCTAAGCACAGATCAGATCAGTGCAATGAAAGCTTTGGCGCCCTCTGCAGATATGTGAATTAACACACATTTAATCTTCGTAATGACATTTTTGTGGGTTTCCTTAATATTTCCTATCTGCTACAGATGTCTGTGACTCTTCTTAGAACTTCACAGGATTCCTGTGACCCTAAGTATTACAGATCGCATGGCAGGCAAAAGGGAGCTCCTGCCCATTCATTGCACAACAGACAATGAGAACACACAAGGCCTGATTAACAAGGGTAGCCGACCCATTTGTGTAGGTTTATGCATTTGAGTACGTATTTTGCTTTTAGGTAGACATTATAGAGTAAAATATACAGTCATAAAATATAATCTTCGCTCTAGTTCATTTCAACTGTTAACATTTATGAAAGTGCATCAGTGTTTATTCCAAACCATAGCTTCCTTAGTTTAACTGCAGTTGCTGAAAAATTGTCAACAATTAAACAAGTAAAAACGTCAGCCAAAAATTGTAAATATAATGAGGCTGGAAGTAACTCTTCAAAATGCATCATTCTTAGCAGGGGCGCAATGAATTAACGCCTGGGCTTCTTATAAAAATTACAAAACATAATAAAACGCATTGTATCTTGTCAGAAGATGACATCATAACAACAGGGAGCAGGGAAATTATTGTATGTTGTCAGACTAGCAAACTATATTTGGCAGTGGACCATAATACATCTAAAACGTGGAGAAAAAACGATAATAAGCTTTTAAAACTGACCAGAGGGACAGTTCCATAATAAACAATGGCCTTTAAAATGGCATGACCCCAAAGGTTTAGTAAAATCCTTTTCTTCCTTAGAATATTGTTTCCATCTCAAAATGTTAGATCACACCCATCGCACATCAGGCTTTACAATCTTCACTGGGTTATCAAAAAACGTTCTCCTCCCTAAATTGGAGAAACAAGTACTAACATGTCTGAACCGGTATGGTTTTCAGTGAGACAGTCTATCAAGATCAACCTAGTCAGGATACATTCCGGTCTAATCCAAATCATTAACCATCTAATGAGGGGGTGCACACTAATTATGTCACTGTTAGACCTGTCCCTTTTTGCAGGTTGATCCCCAAACGTTTTGCCTTTTGTGTCCTATTTCTCTGACCCTGTTTTTGTTGGCTGTAGGGTTTTGGGCACCTTACCATTGCTGATCAGTGCTAAAGTGCATATGCTCTCTGTGTAAATTGTGACTATGATTGGTTATCCTTGATTGGCATATTTGATTTACTGGTAAGTCTCTGGTAAAGTGCACAGTGTGTGCCAGGACCTCTTAATCAAATGTTACTAGTGGGCTTGCAGCACGGGTTGTGCCACCCACTTGAGTAGCCTTGTAAATCAGCAGCGGTGCGTCCATTGGGGCGTAGGGGCATAGCCCCACTAAGCCACATGGACGCACCGTCACATTTTTGGCAATAATTACCTCTCTGCTATTATTAGCGCTACCGGCCGGGAATCCGAGTGGGACACACCCGACTCAATCGGGAGTGCGCAGGGGGTGGGGCTGGCTGGGCTGCTGCAGCTTGAGTGACAGTCCACACTCAGCTGCAGCAGTACTGCGCATGACAAGATGAGGGGCCACCTTGCCCGAGCATGCGCGCTAGACTTTCCCCGTAGAGAGGGACCAAGGGGTGCTGCTTCTTATGTGCCCCCCCTAGCGCCAGGATTGGCTGGCACAACGCACAGAAGGGCAGGCAATCCATTATTGGATGCCGCCCGTGTGTGGTGGCACACTCCCTCGGCACCACTTTAAATGGCCAATCACTGTGTGACTTCATGTGAAGCCATGCAGTGATTGGCCATTTCAGGACGAATCTCTTCTCTCTCTCTAGGCTCGGCTCGTGTGCGCAGCAGACCGACTCCCTGCCTGCCTGCCGCCTCATCACCTCAGCCACACGCTGTCTGTATCCTGCTCCTGTGAAATTATTATAATAAGTAAGATTACGAATAAAAAAAAGATTAAGGGAAATCTGTGTTAATCTGTATGTATGCCTGTTCCTTGCGCTGATTTGCAGCGTCTCAGGCGGTAATAATCACAGACGGACGGACGGTCCGAGTAGTATGTCCAAGTGCCACTTGCCTGAGGGTGAGTTTTGTTCATGGCGCACTCCTGTGCAGGAATCTCTCCCTGTGAGGTGAAAACCTGGGGCAGACGTGGGCTCCTGCTCGGAGTCTGCAGTCAGTCGCACACTGAGGTACAAGGTGGAGCTCTCTCCTAGAGCGTCCCAGGTTGCCAGGGAACACGGGTGAGGGACACGAGGCGCCTACTTCAAAGGAGGAAGTGCGGAGGCAATGTCCAAAAAACGTGTTACCTCATTGTTCAAACTAGCGCAGATACATCGCGCTAAGCTCATATTCAAAGTCGCTTTCATTTGCCTATGGGTATTTCAGGAGTTAGTGATATCGCAGTAAGTGGGGGGAGGGGAATAATACCTCTTCTTCCACAAAAGTTATCTAGCGATTTGAAGGGGCCATTTTACAGTCAGGAAGGAGCTGTTCCTGTTGAGGGTGCAATGAGCTTGGGTCCTGGGAGATCCACGCCCAGTGCACCCTCACTTGGAGATAATGCAGCTCAGGTCGCGTTAGTTCCTATGCTTGTGACTGGTATCTTCATGGTTAATGTTCCAAAACTGCACCCTGGATCACGCAGGAATTTTGAAATATTAAAAGAATAAGGTGGTCTATCTGTCTGCTGTATAAATGAGCTAGATGTACATGGTGTAAAGCTTACTGCTGGAATCTGGGATTCCGGCCTTACCTCCCTGCTCTTCGCATTCTCACTCAGTTCTGACATGAGGAGTGTCATGGTTTTCTGCATGACCAGATTTCAACTTGCAATGGGAGTTAGTAGGAAATGCTTGGGGCTTCTGTTTTAGTAAAATCTGTTCTGTATCATTCGGCCTCAACTTAAATTCCATCTCTAGTTCGAGTACGGGAGATTTGATCGCAGATCACATGTTGCCCTTTTTTTTTTCATTTGAAAAGTCTTTATTTCCAATAAATATTCTCCGAGTGTTAATAACACATTAAGCTCAGCCAGGGCTTAAGTCAGAAAAAGCAACGGTTTCGGAGAAGATACATTGATGTGGTCCAGTGTAAGTGTTCCAGTTTGATAAACTGAAAACACAAGGGGGGAGACATACTGCTGCTCACTGCTCCCTCGGAACCCTGGGTAAATCGGCGCTGCACGCTAGGTTACCAAACACAGGTGATGTAGGGCTCTGGGGGGCAGGCGCGTGCGATGGAACCATGCAGAGGGCGAGAAGGGGAGGGGGCTTCTTTCAGTGTGGGACTGGGACAGAAAATTGGCCCGGGCACCAAAATTAAAGAGGCCTCCATTAGCAAACCAGATAGCCAAAAAAGTAAATTGGAACCGTTTTGAACCTCTAATGCTATCTACATACGTGTTTTGCAAGGTATGGGAGACTGGTGCGTTTGTTTTTGCTGCAGGAAATGTTTGTGGCAAAACAGGGGGATAGCAGAGAGGGAGGCGAATTGGAACCAGGCAGGGTCACGATTTTAGTAAGCACACGTGGGATGACACTGAAAAACACATTTTTTTAGTAAATGAGGAGTTGAATAAGAAGGTGAAACTCGCTTTATAAAAGTAACTCCTGTGCAATTGTTTAGTCCTATGCATCGTAATTTGATTCAGTTCGTTGCTTACAGGGCACCCGCATCATGTCCCCTAGGGAATGTGGGCATGTACTTTTATAATGCACATTGCATTCCTGATGTAATTATCTATGAGGCAGTGAGGCACTTATCTCTTGTAAAACCTTTTCTTTAACCTACTACCATTAAGGCTCGAAGTCTAAGTGGGTTGCAGCGTGAATGTCTGTCATTCTTTGCATAAAGGACTGTGCTTTTGTTGACTCCTTGATTGTGAAAAAATCTGTGAAGACAATGATTTCCTCCCAGGCACACTTTCCCATCTGGTAGAAATCTTTTCAGAAGCACCTCCGCAACAGAACCTAGCTACATTTGGATTGAAGGCCTACTTTTATACTGGCGAGTCCTGACTCTTGTATCTTAGAATTGAATGTATATCTGTCGGTTTTGCGCTTTACATGATTTTTTCATCCTGATGTCAGTCTGGCATGGCACATATTGAGAATGCTATTGTGTTTTGTACTGATGAAGATCAAATGTATTCATGGTGCAGGACCGAAACGCTGACATATATATCCTTATTTCCATTACTGTCATTCTATTACTTGCGTCTTTTCATTTGTGTGAAGCCAATAGTTGTAATGCTGCTGGGTGTGTGTTCCTTCATGAATTAATTATATATCAAGGTCACCGTGTAGTGACCGAAACGCGTCATGCTGGCGATTGCGTGTAAATAAACCACTGTGAATTCACTCTTTGCGCTGTGGAGTGGTCTGTACCTGTGGGTTTCGTTGATGCAGATCGGATTTCTTTCCATGTGCTGATGCAGCGGAGCAGGATTGTGAATCGTGTATATATATATATATATATATATATATATATATATATATATATATATATAGCGTCACTCCCCATTTGTCCCCGAACTGATGTTGACCACAGTCCACAACTATGATTGATTGAGACAATCAAAGGCGTCGGCTCACCATCCTGTGATTCTGGACAAATCTTTGAATCTAGAAAAAAAATGAATGTGTCTTTGTGTAATGTAATCTGGTGTTCATGCAAAGTGCTCTGATGCCCTGGGACCTAGTTAGCGCTCCATAAAACTGCAAAAAGGTGAGGGTTTAGCCCTACTTGAAGTTTTCACCAACAATTAAATGCCTCTTAAATTATTACCTTCGGAAAAAAAGCGTGCTTCTATGCTTTTTTACTTCTGCAAATGTTCCCAAAAATGTTCGCCATTGTGCTGCTGTGTTTTCTTTTTTCCTTGCACAAACATTGTTAATTGACGTCACGGTGGCCTCGGGTGGGTGCAGGATTTTTTTGAGCTCAGAGCAGGCTTTTAAACTTGTCATCAGATGAGGACACTTGGTATAAAACAACATATCTATAAACTGGTCCCGACACTGAGAGGAACTCACATCCTACCCTACAGCACAGAGCATGCTGGAACTTGTGGTTTGTCACATTAAAATTTCTGATTATGGGATAAGACAGTAGCCATGGCATTGGCAATCCGGAAGTACAGGGAAACGCTGGCAGAGATATGTTCACAAAAGTCTGCCTTTCAGCATGCGTATATGTACTCAAAGCAGAACGGTGTGGCGCGATGCCTTCTTCGGATCGGAACGGATGTACAGTACACTTGGTGGTGGGTCTGCTGTTTATGTAATTTGTGGATTGCCATGGACTCTTTGATTAGTTGAGGCGGAGAGTCAGTGGGTTTAGTGTGCAGTCTGGACTGGTTCATCATGCTGACACCAGTTGCTGCAAGTCCTATCTCATCAAGTTGGCGACCCTTTTAAACTAGATGAATGAAACCGTAAAGGGGACAGATGGGTCTTTAATCTGTGTGTGTCTCCTGACCATTTGATGACTGAGAATGTGCTAACGGAGGGGTCTCGTCATCGCTCCCTGCTTTGTTTCTTTTTCAAGCTCATCCACCTTTCATTCTCTCGACTGATTATGCTGTATTTGTTTCAGAAACACAATGGAATAGCTCTGTTACAGCACTGCTGCTGTATACTGTGGCATCATGCACTTCCCATTAAATGTATTTCAGGATATACCTCTAATTTTGCAGCTGTTCTACTGAGTAAAGGTTTGGTATCCAACGAATCTGAGGCCTGTCTCAGGATGTGTTTGCGAGAGCTCCTTAGTAACTCTCAAAACATGAGTTACTCAGAAAGATACCTGTACAAAGACTTCCATCTGATTACTTGTCTACAAACTGCGGCTCCTGGCCTTCATCCATTTCTGCTCCTTGTCTGATACCTTTCAGTGCCAGTCTCCTTTTCCAAAATTACTCACACTAGTTTCTCTTCACATCAGCACCAGATCGCAAAATTCCCCCGATGACCTGGCAATCTTTTCATTAATGGCTGATGCTGGAATATTATGCACTACAGCCATCCGCCATGCAGGCATATAAACAGGAAAATAACCCTGCCAAATGCAACTCCCTTTTAGTAAACAAACCAATTCTTATGGTGAAGGTTGCCCAGACTAAATATCACCAAGACACCATTACATTACCTCTCTTGCAAATCACAGGTTGTCCACTATTTCTGGAAAGAGCGCGGGAGGTGGGTGAGGCCCCTGAAGACTACTGAGGCCCAGAGGGAATTGGAAATTGAGAAGTAGACAGAAGGAGTGTTCAATGAAGAGGAGGAGGGCAGTGCAATATACCCAATTTGCATCTGCTATTCGTTTCCCTCCTGAAAGGGTGGTCTCTGCTGGTCTCTCAAAGCCAGTTCCATATTGTTTTAGTGTTAGCCCTAAATCACGGAATGTTCTTCCTCCATGATGCTTAATAAATTCCTCTAGGTTTCTTCCTTTGGACACCTTTTGAGGTTCAGGTACACTTGGCTGGAATGTAAGTTTTTGGGGAGACACTAGTGTGAAGGTTTTTTTCATAGGTAATGTTATGTTGGTCCTTTTTCAAAATGATTTTGAAGAGAGCAGAGCAGCTTGAATTTAGGGAGACAGTGGAGAACCTTCAAGTTTAGGGAGAAATGGCAGACCTTTTTCCGCATTAAGCATTCTTGAGCTGCCTAATATTTAGAAACAAATGAATAGGCAAACTTAGAGTAGGGTAGCATTCTCCGTCCTTCCTCCCCTTATTTATTTTCTTCTTTTACCATTACTTTTCCAATCTTGCCCTTTTTCTTCTTCCTTCATATTATTATCTCAAGCCCAATCTCTACAGCTGCTACATCCCAAATTACCTCTACACCTGCCTATCTCCCACCTTTCACTCTCCCATTTCGCCTTCTCTCAAATCTTATCTTAGCTGGATTTTTATGTTTTTGTACAGTGGTCCATTGAATTTGCCATGCTCTAATTATTGCAGTAGTCTTTCAAGAAGTGTGCCATGACTGAGAAATTAACAAACCAAGGCACTAGACTGGTATGTGTATTTTCCAGTTTAGATAGTACTAAATGTACCTAATCCGAAAGGATAAAGTGCCCGAATCGGACAGGCTTGAATGGACACGTATTAGCGTGCATATGGTTCTGTAACAAGAGGCAGGAGTCATTTGATGAGTTGGCAGGATGCAACCAAATTGCCACCCGCTGGGGTGGGTCACAGGTAGTGCTGTCTTTGGCCGCCATGTCCACCGTATCCACTATATCCACTATGTGGAATTGGAGCAAGGCCAAGGCAACAATTGCTTCTACCTGCATAGAATAAAGACATACAGATTTCACAAAAGACATATAGACTGCATGCCTAGTAAGCCACTGAAAGGCCCAGAAGGGGAATATGAGGTGACCAAATCTGTACATCACTGTAAGTAACACTGTGGAAGTGGCTGCCTGGCTGGGTGTGCTTGTGTCCCTGGATTGTGGTGGTTCCTTGGTAGTTCACCCCAGATATTCTGTGTGTGTCATACAAGTACACACAGAAACAAATACACACACACAAATACACATACACACACAACAGCATCACAAAGAGAACACACACAAACATCACCCCCTAACAAACACCCACCATATTCAGTCTTGCACATGCAGCATTACTCCACACCATTAAACATGCCATGACAATTACTACCACAAGCACCACCACCAGTCACATACCCATCACAAACTCCATCACACACAGACACACCAATCCTCATAACTCCACCATCTCTAACACTATATCAAACTCATTCTCTCTTTTGCACACACACCAGTACAAATTCCATATTACACGTGCATACATCAAAAAAGCACTCAAACATACACTCACACACACACACTTCTCAACAATGCACACTATCACACATCATGAAGACACAAAGATCGATATTTCCTTGTTTGTGTTGCTTCTCAAATCAAACCATGAAACCAATCCTTGATTGCTAACATTTGTCTGACCACATGTTCTGTACGAACCCTAACTCACAGTGCTTTAGCTTTGCCTTTTAGTAGATCGGCGTGTTCACGAGATGGCTCTGGTCAGGGCCGGACTGGGGCATAAATAGGGCTGGGCGCCAACATCGAAGCTAAAAAAGGAGCGCCCTGTTTGGAAATCAAAGCACCTTTGAACTTATTAAGACAGGCTGTATGAGTATTTTCCAAGGTAAAGACTGCAAGGAGGATGTGACATAACTGAAGGCAATCTATGTTTTAATATCAGGTTACTCGCAGTGCATACATACCCAATACTAGTCCCAGCTGGCAGAAGTTCGCTGAGAATGTGTGGTTTGCATGTGGGAATCGTGAAGCAAGAGACTAGCCTTGAAATCGTTTTTCTCTCACCTGAATTGGGAGGGTTGGTATGCATGTTGTGTGCTTATACATACAATCTAAAGCATACTAATTTTTCAGGGCACACTCACACTGCAAAGCAGACTCACACAGGAACGCTTCCACTAATACTAAAAGGTTTGCTCACATTGAAAGAGGCACCCATATTGTAATGCATGCTCAATGCAGTTCGGGCAATCTCTTCATCTGCTAACTAACAGAGGGAATAGAGCAGCTCTCATGGTTGAAATCCATGCCAAGTTATTGCCGCTGTTATAAAAGTCATGGTGGCATATACGATCACTACCTTAATTAGAGCTTTGAGCTTTTGCTGTCTAGTTGTTCTTACCATGGTGGCAGTTGTGGTTATTGTTGTCAGGAGCATGGAGAAAGCTCTGTGGCAGGAAGAAGAGAGAGTGTAACAAACATGTTTTGCACTGACCTGCAAGAGAAGGTTCCCAACTGCTGTGCAACTTCTTCTACTCTTAGAGCTGAGATGTTCATGAAAGTCTTATAGTCTGAATTCAGCAGCGTAATAGGACGGAATGTATGAAGCTCTGTGGTTATACTGAATAAGCAGCTACCTATGTGATGACATCTATTAATGTAATAACTGCACTTTCACAATTGCTTTATTAACCTTCCTGCTTTCTCAAATTTGCTTGAAAATGCACCATTTGTCCACACTTTTTTCAAAATTTTCTCGGGGGGAAAACCCCCCGAACCCTCCTTAGGGGTTTCGGGTTCGCTCGCTGCGCTCGCTCGCTACGGTGCAGTATGATTAGCATTTTACGCCCCACCACTTTCAAATGTCACCACCCGCCCCTGTTGTAAATATGTCTCAGGCATACCACTATAGTGTCTGCGTGCACAGTTGTAAATTGCCATGTTGACCTGGTAAGTGCACCTACTTGCCAGCCGAAACCTTACCTTATCTTCCGTGTAAGGTAGGCCCAAGGTACCCCCATGGGAAGGTTGCAGTGTATGTTAAAGGTAGGACATGTGCTGGTGTGTTTTACATGTCCTGATAGTGATTTAGAGAAGTGTGGCTCAATGGTTAGAGCGGCAGACCCTGATGCAGTAGTCTGGCCGGGACCAGGGTTCAATTCCGGCCTCGGCGGGTCTCGGGCTCAATTTCCTTGGACTGATACATCTCGCCTCGGTGCCTATTCTGATCATGAGCCCCACTCTGCACCTCTGGGCAATAGCTTGCTTAATCTCTACAACGGCCCCAACAACGCTGAGGATGCCTGACCTCACCTTGTGGGTGCCCAGGAGTGGGCTCCTCACATGGAAAGGCCTGGAAGGGTTCCTCGGCGGTATTCGTACAAGCGCCGAGATGCCTCTGGGTAGTCGTGCGCTATATAAGTGCGTAATTAATATTAATATTATTATTATTATTATTTATTGTGTATTTCGTTTTTCACTATTGAAAGGCTGTCTGTCCCATAGGTTAACATTGGAGCTGAACTGTCACAATTTACATGTGTAACTTTCAATTGGGACAAGATGGAGAAATAAAGTTTAGTCTCTCTGAACTCAGAATTTAATAACACACCTTTTAGTAAAGGTGGTTTTTAAATTGTGTGTTTGATAATGCCACTTTTGGAGAGACAGCATTTTCTTGCACTACCATTTAGTGTGGCCCTTACTGTGTATTCCCAAAGGAAATGATGGACAGAGCGTTGACAATACAAGCACTCACCCCCAGTCAACTGATCTGGGTTTAATCCATCACCGTTCTTTAGCCCACTCTGCCACCCCAGCTTGTTTCCGGTCCAGGTAAGGCATGGCTTGGCAGTTCGAGCTGGACTGTTCCCATGAGGCACAGGGTCAGACTGATTTGCATATGGCCATGTCTGAACTGGGGTGGTGTGGAGTGCAAAAAAAGGATGGATTTAGGCCCGGATTTCTGTACTGGGGTGAATGTATGACATTGTTCTGCATTCTGTCCATCAACTGTGGTCTTTACTGTGTATTCAGCATCTGGTTTTGGAGTGATAGGAGCTGGGAATGTGCATTCACTCTAGACAGTCACAAGGGGGGTTGAGGTGTGTCTTGCCTTGCCTGGGTGACTCATCGCTAGGTTTAATAGACCTGGTCTGAACCTACAGAGGTGAGAGGAGTTTTGCTAGTCCCTAAATAGGCTGTGTCTCCTTTGCACTATGCTGTCTATGCCCCCTCTGGTCATGCTGGATGAGGGAGGACAGAACTGGTTTGGACTGAGCTCAGAGACTCTTCCACAATGAGAACAATGAGAAAATAGGGTATAAGTATGAGACCTAAAACCCCAAGACTTCAGTGGACTTGTGTGTGCTTGCCTCCTGTTGGGAGTCGCAGGGAGATAAAAGACTTCAAGAAAGATCTTCGCTGCATCTAAAAGGAACCTGCCTGGAAGGAAAGCGGAAAGACTGTATGAGGTGCACTGGCCCTGAAGTGTGTGAAGTGGGATGGCCTGCCGTTGCAGCTTCTGGCTAGAGCATTGCAAGGACAGTATACTGTTCTTCACCCTATGTAAAGAAAAGTGCACAGTGAGCATTTTATGTTTGGCTTTCCCAATGTGCGTGGGGAGAACTGGATTTCTCTTCCCCCGCTGAGCAAGTGCTCAGTAACAAACCATGACCAGCACATGGTGAGTGCTTCTATTCCTATGTGGATTGCATCATAAAACCAGAAGCACCGGCCGCACGGCAGTGAGGCCCCATCTGCAGGGAAGCTTTGCCAGAGCTGTGACAGGTTGCCATGGCAACGGAGATCTTGCAGCGTGTGGGATCATACTTCTCTGTTCATTTATAAAGATACCTGGTACCTAGAGGAGTTTGCGGTGGAGGGCACTCCCCGTGTGTTGGAGAAGGAGCCCAACCCTCATCGCCACAGCCTCACAGGGCATAGTATACTGACGCTCGGCTGACCGGTACCTCATGCCTCCCACAGCTGAGACCAGTGAGGAGTTCCCCGTACCGCAGTTGGGAGCCCACTGGGGGGGTGACTGGTGAGGCCTGAGCCAGACCAAGCGGCTGTATTGTATCTGTCGCAGCTGCACCGTACTTGTGGGCAGCTGCAATTGGGATTTCTGCCTTTGGGGGACCCACCCAGGTCTCCCTGCCGACTGTAGCAGGGCGTGGCAGCTCCTCCCATCCTGACACATACCTTGGGGGTGTTTCTTCTGGATTAATGCATCACCCTGTGCGGTCAGCAGCTGCACCGCCCATGCTCTTCACCAAGTTTGCATATGCGGGGACCGAGTAATGTCTCCCACTCTCCCTGCAGTGTGTGCGTAATTGCCTCCCTGATCCCATGGGGCCATAGTTAAAATGTAAAGGAGTGCAGTTGCAGCACAAAAGTCAATACAGTAATTCCTGGAGAAGGTGTACTGGTGTCCTAGTCACCGAAGTGTTGTGGACACTTACTGCCTAGTACTTATTAGGAGCACAGGAGTGATGTGCCCTATAACCTGATGAAGGGGTTGTAGGTATTAACATGTAAATTGTGATGTTGTGGCAATATATGTGTCATATATACATAGGTAGTCTTGTCTTACAGTAGTTCAGGGGTTACTACAATAGGTACAGGGATGATGGTCTTTATGATTTGTGCAACTTATAAGTAATTGCTTTCTTGCTCTAACTGTGATGTGATGCCTAATGTTTGTATGATAGGTTCAAATCATATGTATTGCTTTATTGCACTAAATGCGTTATGACAATTGGCTAGTTGGAAAAGTGATTTATCATCTTTGTATTGTTGTGACAATTACCTAGTGGCAAAGTGATTTATGTGATTGTGGTCTATTGTGCTTTACATATAATAGAAAGTGGTATTTTTATATAACCTTGTGTGTTGACTTTTTCTTTATGGTGTACCTAGTTTGTCACTGATGTGTGTGTATGTGTTGCGCAAACACTTTACACATTGCCTCTGGGATAATCCTGACTGCTCTGCCAAGCTACCAAGTGGGTGAGCACTGAGCAGGGGTTATCTTGGGTGTGAAACTCCCTTACCCTGACTAGAGTGGTGGGTTCTGCCTGTCTTAGGTGCAAACCCTAGCCAACCAGAAACCTAATTTCAAACAGTCACTGAAATAGCAAAGGCCCAGGTCTTGATGGCCTGTGTAGCAGGGTACACTTGGGGGGCACCCAACAACCTCCAGCAGAATTTATCCTCACGTGTATGAAGCAGAGCAAACTCCACTTAACCCAACACATCTCAGGCATACACAGCTATAAAAATGCACTTAGCCAGTATAATTTATGCAAAGCCCTGGTAGTCTCTTACCCAATCTAGCAGTAAAAACAGAAGTATCTCCAAATACTCTCACTAGTAGAATCCATTAATTTATCATGAGGTTGACCCAGTTCTCCCTATCAAAGGTGAACATTAGGCCAGTGAATGCTAGAAAGATAGAGCAAGATCTCTCAAACAAATATTTTGTAGCAACTAAATTCAGGTTCAAACACTTGTCACTGATGCTAAGGTCACGTCGAAAACTGTACTATAAACTGGAAAGAATACCATTCTCATCCACTGAGGTGACAAGTCTATTAAGAATCACCCTTGCAATCACTTTAACAACAGCATCTATTAGGGAGCTAGGATGATAACAATGGGGGACGGCCTTGTCCTCCTTTTTGAAAACGTGGGCAATCACTAAAGAGAACCATGGGTTTGGGGTACCCTCAACAACCACTTCATTAATGCTATTCATCAATACTGGGATCCAAAGTTCTGGATCACTGAGGAAAAGATCTGCTTGTATTCCATTCGATCCATGGACCTTATTATGAGAGAGGCCCAAAAAGACCTTCTGGACCTCCTTCTGGTTGACCAACAAGGAAGAGACCTTCACTAAGTTAGAAGACTTGGCAAGGAAAGCCTCACTGCCCATAATATATTCCCTCAAAATAATTTTGCCAATCCTCTTAGGCTATATACAAGGCCAGTCTGCCCTTACACAATTCATTGAAAAAGGGGTGGTTGATGACTTCCAACAATCTGTTTTGATTTCTAAGTGTGGTGACTAAAACTAATTCATGACATGCCTCTCCCCTTATTTCTGTTTTCCTCCTCTCAATCTGGCCATTGTAGTCCCTTATACAGTTTTCCATCTGAGTGTTATCCCCTGTGATACTCTTCAGGCCTTGCAAGGAGATCTATGCACCCTAGAACAACAATGATGAGACCATCTAGGACCCATACAAGAACCTGCTCAGATAGGCTGCACAAGCATATGTAGACAAACAGCAGATTAACATGCAGCACGGAGACATCAGCAAAGTCACTCAATGTCCAAGAGGTGACGTGTCTGACAGTTTTTAAAGGCTCAAACCATAAAGAATGCAGCATCATAACATACATAGCACAAATTAAGCACAGTTCATTTGACCAATTAGCAAGGGTCTAACCAGTTGTATACCATTAAGGTCCGAACCATACTGTTGCCGACCACGTGACCCAAGTGGGCAGCTTAATGTAAGATATAAGTCTGGTGCTTTTCCAGTTAATAATTGCAACATAATAGTAATGACCAGAAACATATTGCGAAATTGGGGTATGCTGAAATGTAGGTGTACGTGCCTAAGCGAGCATCTTCCCTTGTGCCAAGTATCTCGTTTTCGAGCAAGCCTTGCGTTAATAAAGCTGTTTCTCTGAAGCTAGGAAAAACTGCAAGCATCTTGTGCAGTATTAATTATGTCAAATTAACATGGTCTAGAAGCTTTTATTTGGTATCATACAGAAAATGGCTTCTACACATAGAACATACTTCCTTAGCAATAGATGTATAAGCCTGTAAAACCATCTGAGAATTTGCTGACCCGGTTCGGCAAAGCTCTATTTACAGGAGACATGGTACCATTCAATGGGGGGGGGATTCTTTGGAGCTACTTTTACCCACCTTAATCTTCTACCTTGATACTAAGATGTTAAATCTGAAGTATTATTTTTAAAGGCTGTCATTACCCTTGGGTTGCACCATCTCATCCCTAAGTAAATAGGGTTATGATCACTAAAACCTGTAGTATGCACCTTGATTGGTTTCCACCTCATCAAACAGATTCCGTGGGTCCAGGATAATCCACCACCGTTAGGCAACCCTGACCCATAAAAGCGGGGGAGAGAAACGTTTCACCATGTGAATCCAAGGCTCCAAATGAACAAACCAGATTGAACTTGTTGGAGAAAGCATCAAAAAGATGCCCCAGAATCAAATGTTCGGAATGAAATAGATGTTCTGCCTCTATCAAGAATTGCGAGTCAAAAATATTACAATGCCCCTGATATGGGAGAATGTTCTCCCATCAATAATTCCCTATAGTGGGATGCACCTCTATCCCTTTGCTCTTGAAACAATAATGCATCCAGAGGCTCTGAAGAGTTTGATCCAAAAAAGCAGTATAAAAATTGACCACTAAGAGTTCCTTCCTATCTGGGAACCTGAGAATTGTGAGACCCCACTCGTACAACTTGTGATTTTACAATTTAAGGAGAGGGATATCAATAGTAACAAGCAGTCTTTCGGCAGGACCTGAATGCGTGAAAACTGACGATGTTGCGTCCCAGGTTCTTCAGTCAAAATGTGGGCTGCCACACTGCCTCTATTAAAATTGACGACTGCATAACCCATAACCCACCTTTTATGTGTGCAACCAATTGCAAGAACTTCTCCTAGCCATTATTATGGAATTGGAAACGTCTATCCCGACATGCATATTGAGCCGATGAGTGACTTTGTTTTTCAGTTGTGGGTACCTTTCCCCTGCTCCCTTCTGTACACGAGGGACCTTCCTCAACACAATAACACAATAACAATGGGGGTGGCCTTAAGGGGCAGGTTAAGGACTTTGCTACTCATCAACCTCGCCCTCTCACCCCTTCCTCTAAGGTCCCCTCACAGGGGCAAACTTTCTCCTTGTATAGACTGCAGGAGAAGGACCAGTACACAACCTGACTGAGAGCAGTTGCGGTAACGAGGGAAGTGGACAGGTAATCGCAGGTGGGCAAGGCTCTGACACTTCAGAAATGGAGGGGTCTGAAGCCACTGGGCCAGGGCACTTTATCACATTTGACAATGGGGCCTGAGAATAAAGGTATGGTGGACTTGTAATATCCGCACCCCTCCCACCCAAACATACATCAGTGCCCTTGTTACTAAAGGTGGATAAACCATGAATTTGACCAATAGTAGACCCAGACAGCGTAAGGTTTCCAATCTCTCCATTGTTATCAACATAGATAAATATTCCTCAAAATTCGTTTGAATGTTTTACTTAAATTCAAGCTCATCCACGAAGGGTTCATAGTTATTATCTGCTTTTACATTTATGCCTCCCTTGCCCCCACCTCCCACTCGAGAAGTCTTTTTTCCAACTGACAGAAGCTTTTGTTCATTTGCACCACCTTTTGGGATAAAACTGACTCCTTCCTCGTACTTTTGGGGGTTGGCAGTCCGGGTTCAGAGGTCATACAGAGCCCAAAACCCCATCGTTATGATAGGGATGATGGACAATTGCATGTGTAACATTCTGCACACCCTCCTTAAGAACCACAGAGGGCAAAAGAATCTCTTTGCAAGGGTTAGAGGAGTTTACCCTGATGTCCACAGTCAAAGATGACAATTGATTCATAGGTGCTGACAAATCGACTGAAGGAGCTGAGGTGGTATTAAAACCAGGTTCCTCTTACATTATTCTTATTGCCTCCATGATTGCCCCTACAGCGGACATTAAAAAGATCATTATTTACTTTTCATTTGAAGAACCCTGGTTAAGACTGGAGGGTCTTGGGCAAGGTAAAGACGTTTTTCATTTCCCCAACCTCAAACGCAAGTCACTTAACTCAGCTAACATAATAAAAAGAGACTGATGCATGTGTCAGGGAGGTAGGCCAGCACAGCCTCATTCAGGTGCAGATGGGCACAAGTGGGCCGGCTCTTGTTATGGTCTTGGCCTGGCCACATGTCTGCATGCGGCCCACATCGCAGCGATAAAGAGCTTTATTGCCCCACATGGCAGCAGGGATGAAGGCTCCACCTCCTAGGAGAAAGGCACTCTGGGTGGTGAAGCCCATTCTCCCAAACACAGCATCCCATGCAGAGGAGTTAAGAAGGAACTTTTAAGCACCAACGTGGCATCAGAGTTGAAGGCTCCACCTCCTGGGAGCAAGGAACTCTGGGCGATGCACCCAAACACCGCGTCCTGCACTGGGGAGTTGACAAGGAGCCTTACAGCCTTCACACTTCGCAGGAATGAAGAATCACCGCATTATCAGCAGCCAGCACTCAGTGATGTAAATTAAGGTAAATAATAATGTCAACAGCTGTCTAAAAGCCTGGAGCATTGCAGTGGAAAATGTGTACACTTGGAAGTGTTTCATCAAGCGAGGGTGGATGGCCATCCAGAATCTCTCAAAGTGAACTCCAAGTGGAATAGTCCGTCTCCATCAGGGGTTTAAGTCGGATGAGAAAACTGGGGAGGTCTCTCAAAGGGGCGTAGCCGATGTAAATAAGGGCGTGGTTTCAAAACATTCAAACTAAAAATCTGTGCTTTAAGAATAGTGTGCTGCCCAATTAGTATTTTACTGCTTCTATCATTGCGTCCATAAATATAATACAACAAGTTACATTAGAGCAACAACAAGCCAGGACTATTGGCTTTGTCAATGCTTGTTAGTTGCATAGGATAAATAAGCAACAACTCGTTGTATATACCATTGAAAATGCTTCAGCTGTGACATGGTGTGACTGCGAAAGAAACATAACGCGTATCTTTGAAGTTACATCAATGGCAGTGAAGGGTGTTACTGTTGAAGAATTAGGATTTTTTGTTCACGCTGACGGTGGAGGCAAAAATGGAGAGCCCGGTAGAGACCTGTCTCGGCACCTGCTTTTCAGTACTGCGAGTGCTGAGCACCGGCAGGAACCTGCCCACTTAAAGCCCCGGTCCCTATTGTTATTATGATGCATCATGACGTTAGAATATATCCGAAAAGTCGAAAAGAGGGCTGGACCCTCCTACAGGACGCGCTTGTTCAACCCCCTTATCAAAAAGAGACAATTAACCTGTTAACAAGAGATCCACATTGACTGGCAATCCCTCTTTCCTGGCCATATGTTTTAACTGGTTTATATTTGCCTGAACTTGTTTACATGTGTAGTATGTCTGCATTAAGGTAAAGGCAAATAAATAGAGAAGATACATGGCACATTCCATTGACCTCCTGCAAGAAAGTCTCTGGAATATGACTAGCCATGACTAAAATGTGACTAAAATACCTTTTGATTTTATGTGTACCAAAATATGTTGGTCACTCATGTACTCCTTTGTCTTCCATAGGAAGCTTTCAAGATTGACTCAACACATCTACTACTATTTAAAAATGATGACAACTACAATAATAATAATAATATTACACAGCGTTGTAATCCAGAACTTTATGCCACATTTTAATACGTTGTAAATAACAGGTGCATTTGCCACCCTATTTAATGGAGCTCAAGTAGACTGATGTCGTCTTTGAGCACGTGTTAGTATACATTAAGGGTACCTAACACTGATTGTTAGTAATGTTCACACACATAAATATATATCTATACTTTGCACATACGTATCCCAATTGTTTAAGCACCGAGCGCGGTTTTTTCACACCTCTGAGAGTCCTTGTAGATTTTATCCTTCTGTATATATGTTATCATTTCTATTAAAACTGTCTCAAATATATATTACCTGTTTATCTCATAATACTACTGTTTTCATAGAATCCACTGTACTTTGAATTATTACTGATACCCCAGGTCCCTGGTAATCTCCAGGTTTCCCTCGTTCTCTAAATGCAGTGACTAAATTCTGAGCATTTGCTAAAATGTGATATGTCTCTGTTAATGTCGACAATATGATCTACAGCATGAAAACGTCCAACGATCAACACTGAAACAATGTCATGCGGCGGAATATAGAATGCATGCGAGAGAGCCGAATGTATGCTGAAGAAATAGGTCCAACCAAAGCTTAGTTTGCTAATAATAGAAATCCCTTCCCGTTTTAAAGAAGCGCCATCTGCTTCTTTGTCGTTGTTCATACCTAGCTAATGCTGAAATAGTTTCTTTGAAAGTACAATTTCACACTGCCTTGCCACCTTAAGGGTATTAATTGTGCCTTTTATTCGTGCTGATAATAAACAGGGACGAGCAGAAACCTATGGTGTGCCATTAAATATTCCATCAGATGTCACGAGTCTGTGCCACCAAAGCTGCTCCATAGCTAAATGCATCCCATTATGCATTCACGATTTATTCTTCAATTATTCCAGAGCCGCAGGCATGCAAATATTCCTGCTATAAGATAGAGGACCAGCGTCAAGAGTGGTCCGTAGCCCAGCAAGCGAGATACGATAAGTTAGGAAGGTGGTGGCTCTTTCAAAAGCACAAATCTTTATTTAGTATATGACAAATGAAGTCTAATTGTACTTTGCATTGGCCCACGTTTTATTATACCGAGCTCAAGCACTGTTTCATTTGGCTTCCCCTGCTGAGGTGCAGCTTTCTTTCACCCAGTTCTTGTCTGTCCCCGTGCGGCGCAGGGGGAGCGGGGAGAGGGCAACATTACTCTTCCCATCGCCCAGTGACTTCTGGTAGAACAATCTCTTACAGACAAACCGCCAACACGGGTAGAAGGCGGTGAGAAACATAGAGCCCACTGATGCTTTGTAACAGCACTTTTCACACACAGACACACACATATATATATATATATATATATATATATATGCACCAAACAATTCCCACCACTTCCGGCGTGCGGCGAGGAAGGAACTCAAACCACCACAGCAAGTCAGGCAGGATACAGATTTTATTTGCGTTTCTTCTCCAGCCTGCAACAACGCGTTTCGGGCTTCAAGAGCCCTTGATCACATTCAGCAATTATCGCGACCGTTAAAGTTTTAAACGTTTTTTCAACACCAAATGTAAACACCCCCTGCACTGCATGGTCAGTAGGTCACATGATTAATAAACATGATGAAAAGACTATCACACGGATCTACATCTTTCACAGGTAATTTACAACAATATGATTAAAAATGTAATTTTACTAACTGCTTAAATGCAGGTTTTAACAATTTTATGGCATAGTGGTCTTATAATTTTGCAAATATGAGGCCATCTGATATATGGCATCAGGTTTATGTATATATATATATACACAGTCCCCCAAGGGTCCTTGCTGTTCCCCGATCAGCCCGCAATGACTTTGCTCCACTTCAGTCATTCCCCTGCACCTTGGTCCCAATCACCTATTAAGTTGCATTCTGGGGCCTGTAGTCCTGCGCCACACTCGGGACTGCCCACAGGTGCGAGGACTTCATTAGAAGGGCGGAGTTATCTTGCACCAGCAAGAACATCAATGAGGGACTCACAGGCAGCAAGACACTCAACCCACGGGACGCTTTGAGCGCTGAGGAAGGCAGTTCAGCTGCCGAAATGCATTCGCCAAATTTGCCAAATAAAGAAGCGTTTCCTACCTGTTCCTCCTGGGAATCTGCCTCTCTTTTTCTTTGAGAAGGAGTTGTTCGTGCATCAATTCAGCGCCATCCAGGGGCGCTTTTGCAGAGACCCCCATCGCGCTTTGGGAGTACCAGCCTCACTGGAAAACCTTGTGGATTCTTGCAGTCCATGAACATTTACTGCCAGCGTTAGTTGGATAAGGTTGGGAGCCCGCCATTGACACCGAGGAGGAAGGCTGGCAGTTTTGGGATATTCCATCCCATGCTGGGTAGGACTCACTGTAGCCCGTCCCCTGCCTTTTGGACTCTAAGGACGACATGGCTGCGATGGTATTGGGGGACCGGAGGAGGCGCTTACCATTTGGCACATCAAAGCGGGACTGATAACACAGTCCCCCAAGGGTCCTTGCTGTTCCCCGATCAGCCCGCAATGACTTTGCTCCACTTCAGTCATTCCCCTGCACCTTGGTCCCAATCACCTATTAAGTTGCATTCTGGGGCCTGTAGTCCTGCGCCACACTCGGGACTGCCCACAGGTGCGAGGACTTCATTAGAAGGGCGGAGTTATCTTGCACCAGCAAGAACATCAATGAGGGACTCACAGGCAGCAAGACACTCAACCCACGGGACGCTTTGAGCGCTGAGGAAGGCAGTTCAGCTGCCGAAATGCATTCGCCAAATTTGCCAAATAAAGAAGCGTTTCCTACCTGTTCCTCCTGGGAATCTGCCTCTCTTTTTCTTTGAGAAGGAGTTGTTCGTGCATCAATTCAGCGCCATCCAGGGGCGCTTTTGCAGAGACCCCCATCGCGCTTTGGGAGTACCAGCCTCACTGGAAAACCTTGTGGATTCTTGCAGTCCATGAACATTTACTGCCAGCGTTAGTTGGATAAGGTTGGGAGCCCGCCATTGACACCGAGGAGGAAGGCTGGCAGTTTTGGGATATTCCATCCCATGCTGGGTAGGACTCACTGTAGCCCGTCCCCTGCCTTTTGGACTCTAAGGACGACATGGCTGCGATGGTATTGGGGGACCGGAGGAGGCGCTTACCATTTGGCACATCAAAGCGGGACTGATAACACAGTCCCCCAAGGGTCCTTGCTGTTCCCCGATCAGCCCGCAATGACTTTGCTCCACTTCAGTCATTCCCCTGCACCTTGGTCCCAATCACCTATTAAGTTGCATTCTGGGGCCTGTAGTCCTGCGCCACACTCGGGACTGCCCACAGGTGCGAGGACTTCATTAGAAGGGCGGAGTTATCTTGCACCAGCAAGAACATCAATGAGGGACTCACAGGCAGCAAGACACTCAACCCACGGGACGCTTTGAGCGCTGAGGAAGGCAGTTCAGCTGCCGAAATGCATTCGCCAAATTTGCCAAATAAAGAAGCGTTTCCTACCTGTTCCTCCTGGGAATCTGCCTCTCTTTTTCTTTGAGAAGGAGTTGTTCGTGCATATATATATATATATATATATATATATATACTAGCAGCCCGCCCCAGCGTTGCCTGGGGCAGAAGGGGGCTGGGGGCAGCATTTCAGGCTTGGGTGCACTCCCGCCCCGGCCCCCGCCCACCATGACATTGTCTGTGTCCCGGACAATGTCGTGGCGGACGGGGGCAGGGGCGGGAGTGCACGCAAGCCTGAAATGCTGCCCCCAGAGCCTGAGCCTTACCTCAGCCGCATTTGTTCAGGGCCAACCTCCCGCACCAGCTCCCTCCCGCCCCGACATTTCCCATGTCCCAGAGCCTTACCTATGCCGCCGCTCCTCCCCGCGCTCCTCACTTCACCGCCGCTCCTCCTCGTCATGACGCACCTGAGCTGCCGCTCATCCCCGCCTTCCTCACTTCACCGCTGCTCCTTCTCGTCATCACGTACGTTGCGGCCAGCGCTACGTCGCGGCCAGCGCTACTTTCAGGGCACTACTTTTTTTTTAAGTTACATTTTTTAATTTACGTTTTTTTTAATTTTCTATAGCCTATGTCCATCTGCACACCCTGAGGATTACAACAACTGTATTGGGTGTGTGTATTGGCGCTGTGGTTCCCGAGTTTACCTTGCCAAAAGGTTTGTGTTCTCTCTTTATAATAGTAGTATAGATATATATATATATTGAAGTTACAACAAATACAACAAATATGGCAGTTGATTTGGCTCAGGATCCCAGTGGCAGTAGCTTGATTGTGGCTTCTTTTTTTAATCTAAAGGATGGTAATGTCGTCAGTATCACCGCGCATAGTGGGAACTTCATATTATTGTGTGGTGGGTCCATTTTGTAGAGAAGCCATATCATGCTGACATAGATTGAGCAGGTTAAAGAGAAAGTATGGAAGTATGAAGACTGTGGAGGAGACTCACATTCGAAGAACATAATTGCTCCCACATCGATAATGGGAGCAAACACTATCATGCCCTGAGTAGAGGGTCAAATAGGATAATGGTGCAATGTATGCCCCAGCCAGCTTACTTCAAGATGCAACTTTGTGGCACAAAACTCACTTCGGGTTGCCATATCGTATAATGTTGTCTTACTGCCATTTCAGTCCAACTAAAAGTGTGATCAAGGAAAAACAAAAGGGGTCCCTTTCACCGTGCATACCAGAAACTGTAGCATCAACCCATGGCCATACCATCCACCAAAGGGCAGTGTTCCAGGAAATCTAATTAGCAGACACTTTTCAACATAGTCTTCCTGCATATCAGTGCCTGGATCTCCATCCTCCAGTCACAAGAATGCAGGCAGTACATTTGCACAGTCTGGGGAAGCAGTCCGTATACTCCACCTTGTGCAACGCTAAGCCAGAGGCATCCAAAATGGATCCTACTTTGTTTTACAATTAATCCTTTGAACCAAACTTGAGAAGACATTGATTTTGCTAAATTCTCTTTCAAGATTTGCACCCAGCCATTATTTTAAGCTTCCATTCTCTGAACTGATCAGCTGTCCTTGCTGAAGTGGTGATCAAGTGGTAGCCTAGTACAGCAAAGATTTTTCACCGGATTCCAGCACATATCAAAAGTCCAAAATATAGCACCATCTTCACATGCAACTATGTTACTTCTGTCTGGAGTCTTGTATCTTCAACTTGCATGCTGTCTAAAGCAGTGCCCTCTGTATTCATAAAATCCGGCATGAATACCTGACGTTCAATTGAAGTCTCTGATTGTCAGGCCTCCGTTTTGCTTTCAAATGACCCTCTTATCCATTTCCCATTCTTTGCATACCTTTTCCCTCTGGACACAGCCTCCTCTAAGTAACTTAATCTCTATTAATGTATTTATGCAATTTGTTCACAACACATTTCAAAGTTTACATTATCTTTTTTTTAAAGCCATACCCCTGCAACTTAACAATACCTAACCTCTTCTAATACATGTATTAATTCCAGCAAACCTCTTTAGGGACTGCCGCACAACCCAACTCATGATAGCACCTAACTCCTATTACTTTAATCCACCAGTATGAGACTGGGATCAATGTATGGAATAGTTTGCTTCAGTGCACAAGACTAATTCCATTAACCAATAACACTGGACTAACGTTGGGTTCCAGAACAGCATGTTGCCTGTTGTAAAGCAGTTCCGTGCTTCGTCAGGAGTAGTAAGTGCTATTTAAATACAATTACAACATGTCTGTATATGAAGGGAAAGAGTTGGAAGCAGCTGGGTCGTAGAGGACTGCACCACCAGAACTACTCACAACAGTTTATCGTATTGCCCACCTCAAATGATCTGCTGCTTGTAGATCACAAAAAGAAATTAAGCGAACTTGGTTGGATGAGAGGTAATATATAGAAATAGGTACTTAGGTACAAAAGAACACGTAATAACAAGCATTTACAGATGAATGTATTTATGGTGTTTTTATTCTTTGTTGCGCTTCACATGATAAATTCAGCCAACGCGTTTCGCCCAAACATGAGCTTCTTCAGGGCAGTATGGTATTACGATAGCCGTGTCCAGTGATGCGTTGGTCCAGGAGGATTACTGGAAACAAATCCTATTGCATACACGTTATGCTCGTGGTAGAGCGAAGTTCTGCGGGTATTAGGAGTGTGGAGTTCCACAAAAAAAATTGAGAATGTGTTGCGGATGCTCCAGAGTTCTATCTAAATGCTTTAGGTACAGAAATACCGGCGAGGATATGGCCAGTGACTGGAAAGAAGTTTCCTGAGACTTCAAAGCGGTATTACCCGCACACAGAAACCTGGAGCCGTGTCCGTAAGCGACCTCCTCCGGCCAGCACAGTGGAAGTGTCTGTACATGATCAGCCACCCATATGTTTAGAGCCATGTGAAGATATAGGAAAGTACATCAAACAAGTTTACTCACCAGCTTGCACAGGTCCAAAAATCTGACAGACTTCCACTGTGGTAGAAAATAGGACTTATACTACCATTGCTGTTGTAATCTAATGTCAGAAATGATTGGCTTTCTGTTTCACAGTGAATCTTATTAAAGAACCTCCACAGGTCAAAGTTTAGTAATACATGCTATGTACTGTTCAGGCAAATTATTGTATGTTACATGGTTTTGTGCAGTGCAGCAGCCACCAATTCCTTAGCTTTCTGGGACTGTTGGGGGTGTCTGGTGGTTAATGAAGATCATCTGCAGCTTGTGGTTTATCCCTTTCAGTACACCACTTTCGGGAGGGTGAATGGGTCTTGAAACTTTTCTGCTGCTGTCTGCCAATTGTAGAGATTTCTGTTTACAAGCATCCCATAGTGGGGTACTGGGTTCCGTGACCCGAGGCCTAACCTGCGTGGCTGTGATCAAAGTTGTCTTAAGTTGGGCAGTCTCCTGGAGATGGCTTCACTGTGGAAGGAGTAGTCCTGTACCTAACAATATATATCACAGTGCTTTTGTCTCTGAGGATAAATAGCCCCATTCGCACTGTGCATAATTAAGAATATTAAGAGAGATGTTGGCAATTCAATAAACTAGAAGTAGAACTGCAAGTCTGAATTTACAATAAGAATATCTAGATCTAAAGGGGGGGAATGTCTTCTAAGTAAGAGTCTCTATCAACAGGATTTTGTTTTGTAATTAGTTAGTTATCATGGCATTCACTGGGGGCTATTCCAGGATAAGTATATCAACTCATTCTGCACAAACGTCCTTCATCATACCACTCGGTGGTTCTACATGACAATTTTTGCTAGCCATAGTTTGATGAGTTTTAATTTAGCCACATGTCCTTCTAACAGAAAACATGCAGACAAGACACTAGGCTTTGTCCTTCTCGTAACCATCTCCACGATACCTCAATACTAATCTCTCATTTGTCAAGACCAAAGACTGACCGAGAACATTAGAGGTTTTAAAGCTATCAAATAATGTAAGACTTTACTTACAAGTTCTTGTCACAATACTACATTTGAGATTTCCAAAGGTAGCTCCAGCTGGTTGGTAAAGGACACATTTTCAATAGAATCGGTCCCCTTCAAAAAATATATCTGCATAGTAGGGATAAAGTATCTCCCAAATGCAGCCTTGAGATCAGGATGCCCAATAAATCTATTGTTATGCCTTTCTTTTTGTACTAATTGTAGTAGTAGTTGGGTTTTCCTACAATCCATCTTTAATTATTAACTTGTAAATGTCCTTTCTAAACTACAATTTAAAGACCGTGTGTAAAAGTAATGGTCAGATCGCTCATTTGGTGGGGTGGTTTCACGAGGAAGAGCATTGGACAATAAATAATGCAGCCTCACAGTATGGGATTACTGATTGGAAGAGGACCAGGGACTGTGCCCCCATGATAGGTAGTGAAAGAATCAAGTGACACAACACTTCAGACTGAAGTTTCTGGACAAAGGTGATGCCTGCTCCTGTCAGGTTGGATGGCAACAGGGGTGCTAAGTTAAGCATGCGCTCTGTAAAGCAAAGGTGGTAGAGGATAACAAAACCTGCAACCTGCGCCTTTGAAGGGTGCAATGTAGATTGGAGAGGCAACAACAGAATCCCAGTTGTGTGTGATGGTTAGCCGCAGAGCAAATAAACTTAATAGCAAATATAACAATAAATGAAGCCCGCTACTGAGAGTGGAGGCTGAGAGTTCAAGACGGCTTATAGTGGGACAGAGTGCAGCCCAGAAAGAGGGTAAATAAATGAATAATCCCTGCACTCATTTCAAAGAATGGAAACAGTTGGGTGAAAACAACATTGGAAACAATGAAAACTGAAAAGGGGTAACAGAAAGGAATGTGACACCACCTCGAAGAGTAAGGACTTAGGAAAAGACTATCACACCTCCAAAATGGGACAGTTAAGGGAGATGCGTAAGGTAAATTACAGATGAAATCAGCATTACTTGTTTTCTCAGGAGCAGTGTCAAAGGAGGGGTTTCTAAGGCCTTCTTTAGTGATGCTGTTATTGCTGCTATCATCGAGTTCTTATGATGATAATTGCTGCCGGGAGAGCAGTTACGAAGAAAGTGCTGTGTAAGATCTGCATCACTGTCTTTAAAAAAAGCATATTTCCTTTATGCAAGCTCGGAAGAAAATCCGTATTTTCAATTGAATACTCCTTATTTCAGCATTACGCCATAAAAGGCTAGCAAATAATACAATACATGTTATAAAACATATTCTCATTCATTAGGCAGTGATAAAACAGACACCGCCAAATGGATAAAGCGATTTGATTTGATGGTACTTCTCCCAACCCATCTATCAGCTTACACTGGGCAAATAACATGACACTGAAGACTATTGAGGTCATTAATCCATTACAGAAGAGAATAAGTGAAGAGAAAAAAGAATTGGTTAATTTCTCATTGTTAATTAATAATGTGCAATGCTACACCATAATACTATGCACAACCATTAAGATACTATATAATTTTGACTATTGGCATGTGCCTAATACATCACATTGCTAATAGATACTTTAAGACTGCAAATACTATGTTTCCCCTAGTATCTGTTTGGAGGAACGTTAGAAACGGGGTCACTAGTTGGCAGAGGGATGTACCCTAGTCCAAGTAGGGACCACCGGTTCCGACAGGGTGAGTCTCAAAATTCCCTAGACCACCCTCCTGGTAGCTTGGCACAGAGCAGGTAGGCTTAACTCAAGAAGCAATATGTAAATTATTTGTGTAACACCCACCCACCAAAACACAGTGAAACACCACAAATAGAAACTACACCAGTTGGTTATAAAAATTAAAAAAAATATCTTTATCTTGAGTTTCAGGCAAGGTAAATCAATAAAAATATTCCACAGGAATCATGAGCTCTTAAATGGCACTAACTGCTGACAGTGTCTTTGGGAGACAATCTTGCAGGTGCAATGAGTCTGTTGGAACAATGTTCTGGAGTTTATGAGTTCAGTCTTAGATATTGGGGAAAGGCCCGTCGGAAGGGAGTTGTGGGCTCAGGACAGTGAGTTCCTTCTATGCTGGGGCCGCCCCTAATGCACCCGGCCACTCACGCTATTTATCCAGGCTTTAACTATACTGCTGAGTTCCCGGAGGCTCTGTCTGTCCAGCACTGCCTCCATTACTAATGTTTACTGGGAGGTGACCTAGCAAATAGTGATGTGCCCAACACAGCCCAATGCGCGTTATAAGTCTGCGGAACCCTCCACTCCGGGTACTCCCCTTATGCGGCGTGTGGTAGTAAAAGTCTGTGGCCCTTCCCAAAGTCTGCAAACAAAACAGGTGATGGACAGAATGTGGATCAATGTCACACATTCACCCCAGTCCAAAGATCTGGGCCCAAATCCATCGTTTTTTTGCACTCCACACCACCCTGGGTTAGACAATGGCGATATGCAAATCAGCTCTGACCCTGTGCCCCATGGGAACAGTCCAGTCTGAACTACAAAAGCCATGTCCTTCCCAGAACGGAATCAAGCATCCGAGGACCGGACCGGTTTCGAGGTAACACCTCTCATCAGCCCGGCTAGCTTGACTCCAGTGGTGTGGAGTGCCTGGGACCCACGTCTGAGCATCCCCAGCGCACTTATGGCGGTAATTGCAAACAAAACAGGTGATGGACAGAATGTGGATCAATGTCACACATTCACCCCAGTCCAAAGATCTGGGCCCAAATCCATCGTTTTTTTGCACTCCACAGCACCCTGGGTTAGACAATGGCGATATGCAAATCAGCTCTGACCCTGTGCCCCATGGGAGCAGTCCAGTCCGAACTACAAAAGCCATGTCCTTCCCAGAACGGAATCAAGCATCCGAGGACCGGACCGGTTTCGAGGTAACACCTCTCATCAGCCCGGCTAGCTTGACTCCAGTGGTGTGGAGTGCCTGGGACCCACGTCTGAGCATCCCCAGCGCACTTATGGCTTTTGTAGTTCGGACTGGACTGTTCCCATGGGGCACAGGGTCAGAGCTGATTTGCATATCGCCATTGTCTAACCCAGGGTGGTGTGGAGTGCAAAAAAACGATGGATTTGGGCCCAGATCTTTGGACTGGGGTGAGTGTGTGACATTGATCCACATTCGGTCCATCACCTGTTGTTTTTGCATATTCCGCCCTAAGTGCGCTGGGGATGCCCATACGTGGGTCCCAGGCACTCCACACCACTGGAGTCAAGCTAGCCGGGCTGATGAGAGGTGTTACCTCAAAACCGGTCCGGTCCTCGGATGCTTGATTCCGTTCTGGGAAGGACATGGCTTTTGTAGTTCGGACTGGACTATTCCCATGGGGCACAGGGTCAGAGCTGATTTGCATATCGCCATTGTCTAACCCAGGGTGGTGTGGAGTGCAAAAAAACGATGGATTTTGGCCCAGATCTTTGGACTGGGGTGAGTGTGTGACATTGATCCACATTCGGTCCATCACCTGTTGTTTTTGCATATTCCTTCCCAAAGTCTGGCTCCCAACTGCACGATCAGCAGCACCGCGGACCCCCCAGCCCGCCCAGTCAACACACAAGCGGCAGCGCGGGCCAAGCGTTGGTAACCTAAGAACTGGTCTCTTGTGGTGGTGTTCTCCCGGGCGGTCCTCAGTTGGACGCTAGACACGGTGTCGGGTTGCCTTGCGCTTCCGATCTCATTGCGGCTTCCCCTGGACGGCGAGCCCCCTGTTCTAGGGAACTCCGGGGCGCTGGCTTCAATCCCAGTGCGGTGCTGCCTCTGACATCGCAGGGGGATCCTCGCTATTCTCCCGAGGCTCCTGGGCCGGCCGCGGCGAATATGGCCCACACAGCTTTACTGGTACAGCAAATTCAGGGTCCCGGGCAGCACAGGTGATTTCTGGCCCACAGCGTTTTCCTCACAGTGCTACACAGCTCATTCAGGTCCCGGGCTGCGGTGGTGATTTTGGCACACAGTGCTCCCCTACCGCAGCGCTTCGCAGCCAGCACCCTACTTTTATACCCTGGCGCTCAGTCACTAGATGGGGGTAGAAGCTTCTGGAAGGGTCTGGGGGTTTCTGGGGCGTTCCCTGTCTTCCCTGACCTGGCTCCTGGCTGTCTACAGTGACAAAGGCAGGGTCGTTAAGCCTATTGTGGGGTAGTCAGGCCCAGCCTATTCATGTGTAAAGGTGTGAATCACCACTCCCTCCTCACAGCCCAGGAAGGCTATCAGCATGCAGATGGTAGGGGGGAGGCTGCAGTGCACAAACTAAGTGTAGGCAGGAAAATGTCCACTTTCAAAAAGTGGGTTTTCTAGAGTAGTAGTGCTCAACCCCCATATATCATTATAAAGGGCTCCCCGCTACGGTTCTGACTATACTAAACATGACATACCTAGTAGGTCCCAGTCAAAAGTTATGCCATAGTGGGGGTTCCCATTCTAAGTCTATGGAGGGGTAGGCCTCACTGCGGTAGCAGGGGCCGTGGCAGATATGTCAGTGTCACCATGTTTTTAGGGGGAGAGCACCTGCACTTAGCACTGTTTAGCAGTGGTAAGGTGCCCAGAGTCCTAAGTCCATCAAAAATGTGAGGTCAAGTGGGAGGCAAAAAGGGCAAAAATGTAGGGGAAGACCACCAACAAAGATTCTATGCGCATTTATATGCTGGACAGAGCTGAAGTTTATCTCATGGAACACTGCCGGTTTTAAAGATTATAAGGAGAAATTATGCTTCTTGCATTCTCAAAAGGCAGATATAATTTGTTTGCAAGAAACATGGGTGGAAGGAAGATTAGCTTTGGAAAAAGATTACTTTGTTCTGGAAAATAGCGCAATTACCTCCAGAAGAGGCCATGCAAAGGGAGGATTAGCATGCTTATTATCAAATAGATTGCAATGGAATTATTCACACTATCTAGATCCTGGGAAACTGTTTCAAGCAATAACCTTAAAAGATGTATTTGAGGATTCTCCTAATAGATCGTTGATTGTGATAAACATTTACATTCCCCCCAATTGTAGCTTCAATGCAGGTCTAAAAACTTTGTTCACTTTTTTAACTAAAGCTTTGGACATTTCCCCGGCTCCCCATGTGTTAATGTTTGGGGATCTGAATTGTAATATATCAAATTGTGGGATGGAATTGTTTAGAAATATTCAAATGGAAGAGTCTCTGAATATACCATCAGCCCAGTTACCTACCAAAATTAAAACTAACAAAAGAGGTAAACTTGTTTTAGAAGGTCTGCATAAAGTTGACTGCTTAATAGTAAATGGGAGGCTTCCGTCTGATACCCCGGCAGCTTATACGCATAAAACAAATAAGGGAAAATCTATTATTGATTTTATTATGGTAGATTATGCTTGTTTTTCTCAATTGAAAGATATGAAAGTCATTGAGTCTAACCTTAGTGACCACAATGCGTTGATGCTTTCAGTCTCCGTTAATCTCCCGAAAGTGGATTCATGGAGTTTGGATACAGATTTTGTGAATTTTGATTCCAACTCAGGGAAATGTTTCTGGAATTCTTATTCCTTTGAAAGTGTGGTGCCCCTTTTGCATTTTACTGTCGAGAATCTACCTCTCTGGGAAGGGAGAGAGCTGTTGAGTTTTGCTAACTTTTTAGAATCTATAACGTCTAGAGCGGAAAAGAAACCACGTGTGACACAATCTTTCGCAGTCCATCATCCCCTACGGGCTATAAACAGAGAAATAAACAAAGTTATAAGGGGGCAATTTTTATTCTTTACTCAAGAAGCTAAGATTAAGTTGTCTATTTTAAAAAGAAGGAGAGTTAGGCTTAAGGCCCGTTTAAAACGCTCCAAGGAAGATGCCCTCTGGATACAACTGAGGGAAGCTTCCTATAATGGCCAAGCCAAGACATTCTGGTCCTTAATTGGCAAAGGTTGTGGTACCAGAGCTAGTCCCACTCCCATTGCCATTGAGGAACAGGTGTGGGTTCATTATATCGAGAAGTTGTACTGTAACAATAATTCTCAAGTATATAACGCTGAATTTAATAAAGTCTCACGTGTATTTGACTGTCCAACGGTAAAGGAAATTGAATTTGCCATTAAGAATATGCGTTCCTCTGGTGCGATGGGTCCTGATAAAATCCCAATTTCAGTATTAAAACACCAGAGTGAACTTTGGAGCAAAATTCTCTTTCCAGTGTTTAAATTTTGTTTTTCAAGTGGAACAGTCCCCCCTTCCTGGAAAGGAAGCATTATTGTTCCTTTATATAAAAAAGGGGCAAGAGACCTACCACAAAATTATCGTCAAATTGCTTTGCTTGATGCCATTGGTAAGGTTTTCGCAAAATGTGTTCTTACTTTAATGAACCAATGGGTATCTGAATATAAAATCCTCCCCATGGAACAAACAGGTTTCAGACAAAATCATGGAACTCTAGATAACTTGACGGCATTGCAAGTTATCACAGAAAAATATGTGAAAGTCCGTGGTGGGCAGGTATATGGCGCCTTCATTGACTTCTCCACCGCTTTTGATAAAGTAGATAGAATTATGCTGTGGAGAAAGTTATTTGACTTAGGTATGCCCCCCTTTCTTATTAAGTTAATTCGCGCCCTCTATTCAGACACCTGGTGTAGAGTTCTACTTGGAGGTGAACGTGGTGTATCTAAAATAATTTCTACCTCCAACGGGTTGAAGCAAGGTTGCCTTCTGGCTCCCTTGCTATTTTCCCTCTATACAGTTGACTTACCCGTCACCCTCTCTGCCTGCGCCGGTATTGCCCCATCCTTGGGTGGAGTTCCAATTGCATGCCTTATGTATGCAGACGACATCTTGATTTTGGATCTCACCCCAAAGGGCCTGAACAATCGGTTGCAAGCACTTTCTGAATATGCTGAAGGCCATTTCCTATCGATAAACACGGCAAAAAGTAAAGTGATTTGCTTCTCTGGTAGAAAAAAGCCCAAATGTTTTAACTATCCTTGGGTCGTGGGGGGAAAAAAATTGGAAAGTGTAAAATCTTACACCTTCCTTGGTAAAATTGTCACATATAACTTAAGTGACAAATTTCATACTGACAATAACTCGCGGAAGGCTATTTCTCAGGGAAAGAGTCTAGTTTCCCTGTATAAAGCCACAGGTAGAAGGCATTTTTCTATTCTTTTAGATGTATTCAGAGCGAAAGTTCCTGCCTCCCTGTTGTACGGAATAGAGTTAATTGACCTAAAAAAGTGGAACTTTTTAAATTCAGCAGAAGGGAAAATTTTACGTAGTTTAATGTCTGTTGGTACAGCAAATTCGACTGCTTCCTTAAGACAGGAACTGGGTCTACGTAGTAGCTGGGTTCAAGGTTTAGCAAGTATTATACGTTGGGTAGTAGCTTTATCCAAAAGTGAGCCTAACACCTTAAGAGATCTTATAAAAAATGAATTATTAGGATCCTTTAACGACTTCTCCTTGATTGTAAAAAATTTCAGATTTGCTATGTTACAATTGAAATTGGATGAGGAGATTTTATTTTCATTATCCTCGTATCAATTAAAAACCATTCTGAAGTCAGCCTCATGGGAATTGGGGTTTTGTCAGGATAAAGATTTCTGTCTAGCAAAAAAAGGTTGTACTTCTGTTATTGAGTCCTGTATTCTGCGGAAAGCTCAACCTTATATGTACTGGAACATCTCTCATGGCGTTAGACGCCTTGTGTACTTACTAAGACAAAATTTGCTTCCGTTGAAAGTTCTACATGCCCGCTGGTATGGCCATTCGGCACGCTGTGATCTCTGTCAGTTGTATGATCAGGACTTAGATCACGTTATGTTTGTTTGTTCTGCCCTGATATCTTGCAGGCGTAGATGGTTAAGACCAATTTGCTTACAACTCAACATTTTATCTGCTTCTTCATTTAAGGCGGCCTTGATTAACCCACCAAATGAAATGTTCTCTTTTAAACTGTACAACTTTTTTAAATGCTTTTTGGACCTTTACTAGGATGTTTCTTTGTATTGTGGAGGAATAATATCTTATGTATCTCTTGTTTTGTATGTACATTTTGTTTTTTATGTGGACCTCATAAAGAGTTCCGTATCATAATAAAATAAACTAAAACTTGATATGCTGGACAGTCCCAAGGTTTCTGCACGTGGGAATTAGCCATTTGACCTGAGCCCTGTTATACTCTGGACAGAAAAAGAGGGCATGGGCCTCTGTTTCACCAGCCAAACCACAAGACGGATAGACCTGCTCCTCTTTATTGCCTACACTAGCCCATTTATGGGTAAGTGTAGGCACTTGTATCTAAGTTGTCCATAGAGTTTTTTTACCAAGTTTGATTTCATCTAAAAAACTGTTCAGACTTTTACATTTCCATTTGTTGGTTAAATCTATTTGAGAGTACACACAGTGTTGAGCTAGCTAGGAGGGTGTCTATTTTATAGTTCTTATAGCTCAATTTGAGTTTGGCTTTGGAAATTTGTGTGCAGGCCCTCCCAGGGTAATCCCAAAGCCTGTATTTCCCTATGCTTCTCAAGGTATCTCTGACATGTCTGATCCATGGTAGGCTGCCCGTCCCCTGTATTCCAAGTATCCCTTCCAGACCTTGTCTATAGTAGATCAGCTCCGGAGTTACCCAGACTCTTCACCAATAAAGTAAGGGCCTAATAGCAATCCTCTCTGAAATTGACCTAACCTCCATGTCCAGCCTTAATGGTAGTAGCAGTGCACTTACTGGGAGATACAGCAACTGCTTCAAGAAACAATTCTCTACCAAGACCAAGACATTGACAGCCTTGTGTCCACAGAGCTCCACCCCATAAAAGGTAGGACCGTATGCTTTATGTGTATAAATCTGAATCACTGGGGAGACAGGTTTATAGAAGGCTCCCCAGAACACCTTTAACAGCCCCCCAGTATGTTGCCTGTATTTGTAAATGTGTGCTGTCCAATCTATTCAGTCACTAAGTGCAATCCCAAGGTACTCAAAAGTGTGCACCTGCTCTTAGGGAATCGGCTCTAGAGCGGGATTTGGTCACATTGAGTGACATGGATTGAATTCCATGAATTTTGCTTTATCCACGTTTATTACCAGTCTGCTCTGAGCACAGAACTTACTAAATTCATCTAGAATCTTCTGGATGCCCGGGGGCGTCTAAGAATGGAGGAGCATGTTGTCCACAAACATTAGGGCTGGCACCCTTCTTGTTAGTTAATCTAGGGGCATCATTGTCACACAGATTCAAATGAGCAGCAAGGTCATTTACAAACAGGGTGAAGGGTGTTGGGGTGAGCATGCATCTTTCCTTACTCCTCCATTAACCTCAAAAGGTTTGAATACTTACATCAGCCTGCCACAAAGAACCTGTTAAAAATTCTGCTCATGGAGTCTTTCTATAATTGAGCGAAGATAAAAAGTGACACCCATGTCAGTCAAGACTTGCTATAAGATTTTCTGGGGACCAAATCAAAGGCAGACCTCAAGTGGACAAGCACCAAATAGAGTCTGCCCCCCTCAAGAGCAACGGTTTTCAAATAGAGTAGCTCCAACCTAAACTTGGTCAATGGTAGATGTGCACTGGTGAAATCCAGCTTGCATTGGGCTTAAAATCTCAGGAATGTTATCAATGCCTGGTGCTTTATGAGGAACAATCTTTTTGATAGCTGTGCTTACTTCTTTGATTGTAACGGTTGGATAACCGTATTTAACATGTGCCCCCTCTAAATGGCTCTTGGCCACAGTTGAAGGTGCAGAGGTATCTGACGCCTCATTATACAAACTCGCAAAGTGTGCATTCAAGGCATCAGCTGCAATATTGTTTTCTATAGTGACAGTACCCTCGGTGTTCCCTGTGGATACTATGTTAAAAAATGAGGTATGGCCATTGTGCATAATGATATTAAGTAGAGCCTCCAATCTACCCCAATCCCACTCCCTTTTACCAGTATTGACAGTCTTTTTATAGACAGGTTTCATGGCTTCAATTTGAATTCTGTCCTCGGACTTGATCGTATTTATTAATGCAAGTTTGACCATTTTATACTGCTTGTTGAACCATATGGGGGAATTTCTTTTAACCCCTACTTTTTTGTCTTCTGAGTAAAAATTTGTTTTAAGTTAATTAAAAAGATGAATATGTACCTCACCAATCCTCACAATTGAGTTACAGTGCCCAAAGGGGAAATTGAGTTGCTCAAGTCCTCTAGGCTTCTCCCAGTTAGCGGCTAAATGGATTTTAATGTTTCTTGTGTACGTGCTAGTGTACTCCATTTAATTCTATGTCTGTTTGTTGCCAATTGGAGACTGCCATCAAAATGATCACACCAGGTGGCTGTAACTTTACAAACTTCCAAGTGCCAAAGCATTGTGGTCACAATCAGGCCTTGACACTATTGTCATGTTATGACATAAGGCAAAAAGTCTGACATTAATTAACATATAGTCTATTAAACTGGTACTTTGGTTTCTATTGAAGGTATGCATCCCTTACCTATTGGACAGAGTTCTCTCATTACTGGCACGGACAGACTGGTTTAGTGTTAGAGCATTTATTTATACAGCCAGTGGAGACCATTTCCTAATAGGGCTTAAGGCCAGACTAGGGACATGCCAGAACGTATGCTCCCCCTGTGAAAGGTCATTTAGGCCACCTTCTAGGGGCTCACATTGGGACTTGAAATCACCACCCACTATTTTGCAAGCTGCCCCTGGTAGGGCTGATATGTGCGCTGCAAGCATGTCCACTGTTGACGATTCCTGCCTATTGCCCGTGGGTCATGAATATTGTAAACAAAAACTTCTCATTTAGATGGGAATAAGAGATTTATGCAAAGAATATCATTCGATGCTGTCTCTACCATCCCCACTGAACACCCAAGATGAGACCCTGTCCAAGTGGTCAAGCCTGTGAAGGTCTGCCCTTATCCCTAGCTATTGCCTCTTTGCTATAGGTGTGGAAGCCAGCTTGCTGCACTTTCTTAGTTTGACAAGTTTCTTGAAAAAGGCAGTCATCAAAGTGGTCAATGAAGCAACCCTCGCCCATACAGTCAATTTTGTATCTTAGGCCAGCGACGTTCCACAATATCACTCTTACTACAAGATTACATTGGACTACTTTTGGGATCTCCTTAATTCTTTCTAATTTTCAATAACTGTAAGAGATTAAATATCCGCATCACCCCACCTATATGTGCCATAAATGGCAACTGATACTGTTTTTTACCTATGTTCCTTATTTGCAGCAGCTAAAACGAATCTCTGAATGGTCAGTTAAAACCTACTCTCTCAGTAGTATTGTGGATGAGTGTTGCATTACTCATCAATTTGAGTGTCCTCTGATTCATGACAGTTGATACAAGAACTGTCATACTGAGTATCCAGCAGGAGCGCATTCTTAACTTGTGGCTCAATAGCAGCATCCTTTTTCTGACCGCCAAAGTTATAGATTTGGTCAATTTATTAGAAGATCTTTTTAGAACAGTAATTTTCGAAAGCTTTTACCGTTTGGATAAGCTACTCCCAGTACAAATATAATAACAGCGTCATTTACATTTAAAATTGTGGGTAATCGATCTAGAATTCATTTAAATACATTCACTCCAAGTTTATCTAGAAATTCATACACATTCTTTTATCTTGCAATCATAAGGGTTTTTTGTTTTACGTCTGTGGACTAAAATATTAGAATTAGTGCCCTTCCTGGTGACATTCCGTTTTCTCAACACCGTGAGTGCCATTTTGGGGATGCTTAATATTTTTCTATGTGGCCTATGGTGCTGCTTGGATTTTCAGATACGATGGGAGGTAAATATCAAGGGCCCGATGTAGGTAATATTGATTTACCGATTTTTAATTACCGAATTTTACCGATTCGGTAATTGAAAATCGGTAAATCAATGTGGTTGACATGTAGGTATTTCCAGATGTGGAAATACCGATTCTGTAACATTCGGTATTTACCGATTCTGTAAATACAGAATCGGTATTTCCCATTGATTCCTATGGGCTTCAAAGCCCATAGGGATCAATGGGAAATACCGATTCTGTATTTACAGAATCGGTAAATACCGAATTTTGCAAGGGTGCAGGGGGTGTCACTTTGACACCCTCTGGCACCCCACAAATAGGCATGTGCGCCATGTGGCACACAGACATGCCCTAAGGGCATGTCTGTCTGTCACATGGTTAGGTGTGCATGCACACATGTGCATGCACACCTGAAATCGGTATTTTACCACACAATGGGATTGTGTGGTAAAATACCTATTTTGTAGGGCCTTTGGGACTCAGAAGAGTCCCACCTACATCTGAGATTTAACGAATCGGTAAAAATACCGATTCGGTATTTTACAGAATCGGTAACTTTACCGAATCGGAAAAGTTACCGATTCTGTAAAATTGTGCCCCTACATTTCAAATCATGTATACCGGTCGGTAACGGCCGAAAATACCGATTTTCGGCCGTTACCGACCGACCTACATCTGGCCCCAAGTGTTTAACTAATGTATATGGGTAGATGGACCGTGATACCTGCTGACTCCAAAATAGAAAAGTAGCGTCTATAGCTACTAATATTGTAGCAGTGTTAAGCTTATTTTGCCCTTGGTTACTAGCTTTATTGCGGTCTTCTGCAGTGAAGTAAGTGGCCACTCCTGGTAGTGTTCTAGATACCTTCATACTGAATATTGCATTAGTCAGCTTTTATGTCTGTGGTGGTCAATTCAGTTGTGACTGAGAAGCATTGCATCTGAATTGGTTTTTGCAGAGGTTTGTCTCTGTTACGGGCTAAAGCTTTCTCTGACATGGAAGAATACAGAGCATGCATGTGCTTTTAAAGAGGGATGTTTCCACACCTGCCTGTTTTTAGATCAGTTTCCTTGTTTTGTTATTTATGTCACTTCCTCTTTCTAGGACAGTGTTTTGGATAAGTTAAATATCATGTTCTTATTAGGAGTTCAATCAAAAGTGTGCGAGGAGGTGAGAATTGGATTTCAGCATTTTTGTGCATTTGATTGTATTCAATTTCCTCCTATCGTCCCCATCATTAACAGTGTTTTATTATCTGAGTGTATTAAAAATAACATAGGGTCTTTAATTATCAAGATATAATAATGTGTTGGTGATGATGCAGCTCCTTCTCTAGTTTCAATTGAAGTGCGTGAGAGAGGAGCTAGCTGTGCCACTGTGTGGTTTCCTTGGGGCAGGCCTCTTCAGCGAATTCCAATTTAAGGGGATTGGTAGTCCCACTCTCCGAATATAATAAATGTTCTGTACAGTTGCGAACCTGGCGCTGGTCACCGATATTAATCCCATGGATTTTTCATATGTAATGCAGCTTCTCTCTATGACAGGTCTCAAGTCCTAAAAAAAGAAGTGGGGGGCCCCCCAAGTTAGGCAGAATGGATGTGAGATTACTGCGCGTGACAAGACTGCGCGTGACATCACTGGAAGTGACACCACCGGAAGGTACATCACCGAAAGTGCCATCAAATGCGGCATCACAGGAAGTGGTGTCACAACCCATGACCTTACCGGATGTGACATCACATCTTAAGACCTCACATATGGTTAGTAGGTCTATAATGGGTAGACTTGAGCGCATTACAATATTTAGTAAATTAGATTTTGCATTGGGGTTGTGCCAAAATATTGACGCAACCCAGACGCAAGATCTAGGTCTCAATTTATTCATTTATTTTTTTTATAAACCCTGCCACAAAGAACGTGGCAGTGAATCTGTTCTGCTTCATTGGTTGCAATGTTTTTTAAAATATCTTATGGGGGATAGGGAACCTGCTGGATAGATCTCTGTGTGCCAGCTAAATATAGGGTATAATAATAATATTAACAGTAAGAAAACTCTGAAGGATAACTAATTTCCTGAAAGATCTGTGTTTTTCCTACTTCAAAATTTTGAATCAAAGTGGCGTAGTGTTAATATATCTCATGCAAAGCACATTAACTAACACGCAGATGACAGATTTTTGTGTTATGTAAATCGGTAAGTTTGTTACTGCTTATAAGAAAGAGATCCTTTTGTTACCTGCAGTTCATACATTGTAATCCCTTCAATATAGCACAGTGAGGTATGAAGGACGTGTGCAGGGCCGGACTGGGAACCCAAAGCTGCCCTGGCAATTTGGTCCGACCGCCCTCCCTCCCCCAAGAGAGAAGCACTGCTGCTTCTGTTACTGGCAGCCGATATTGCACCACTGCTACAAAAGCCGGCCCCTAGTAACAAAACCGCCCCCCACCACTGCTAAACCGACCCCCACCATCCCACCATTCCAGCCTCCCAGTGAAACGCCTGATGCCTGCTACAGCCTGTCCAGCCCTGGACTTGTGTCACCTACACTTTATAACCCTCACTGTCGTATGTAACACATTGTTTATATTGATGTTCACACATATGATTTATTGTCAATGTATAATCTGTACATGTGATGTAAAGCTCTCTGACAGTGTGCATTGGGAAGAGCAGGGTGTACAAGCATTTTACATCGCACATACACAAATAACAATTTAGATACCACTAGTTTGTTTTATTTCTTGTATAGCTCTTTAGCACTGCTGTAGTGCTAATGCACTATAAAAGAAAGAAAATGAAATATTGGTATTTATATTGTCATGTTTGTAAATACTGCAGCGACCAACACAACTGACATTCTTACAGTATATGCGTATCTTATATACAGGGACTGAACAAGGTCAAAAATATTTCTCTCTTAAGTACCTGTAAAGTGAAAGGATGTGGTGAACATTTGTTTCCACTCCATTGCACCTAGGTGTGAGGTTCCTGATAGCTTCAAGCCAGAATACGCCAACAAAAACAAGGCCCATGGGCCCCTTAACTTCAGCTTGTGTTATGAGCGAAGCTGGAATCTGATAAGCCCCGTCTCTGCCTGAACATTGCTGTTCTGGACAAAAGCAGACCGTGTGCAGTCATAGAAAGCGACCAGCTTTGCAGCAGTGTAGATGGCGTAAAACCTCTGAAAACAGTGCAACAGGGTAGATGGCGTCTACCACGGCCGGACTGTGCACCGAAACTGGCGCTGGCAAACAGCTCCGCCGGCCCCCCGGGGGATGGGGGTTCTAGTTGGAAGCACCACTCCCATCTCACCGCTGCCGCTTTTGTTACAGGGGCCCTATATTGCAGCTATGCTGCAAAACCAGCCTCTGGTACCAAAAACTGCCATACCCCTCCCCCCCCCATTAAAAACCGTCCCCAACCCTGGTGGCCCACCGGGGAAAGGCCAGGTGCCTGCTACGGCCAGTTCAGCCCTGGCGTCTAACTTCTGAAAATAGTGGGGAGACAGCATCTATCCTCGAATCAGGCCCTGCTCTATGAGTTTGCTCCTCCACTAAGATATTGTAATAACTTCCAGAGCGCTGCGGAGCCAGCAGATTATCCTCAGACAGGAATTATGAATCAGGTGAGCCATCGTCCATTACCTGCACACAAGGCAAAAAGCTAATGCCCCAAACTCTAGACTATTGATGAACACACACTTTTGACCTTTAACTGTCTTGGTTTATGTATTGATGAGAGTTCATATTTTTGTTTCAATGTTCAAGTAGTATAAAATGTGTAATTCTATATCACCATATTTTAGTTCTCACTGATTTTGAGCTGCATGGAAACTGTCAGCGCTAAAAATATCTTGATTAATGTCTTACTGCTTAAGGCACTGAGGTGGCACTCGAGCACAGACAGTGCATTCGTTTGATTTAATGAATTAAAATGAAATCACCATTTTACACCACCAGCCTGTACTAAACTGAGCAAAGCTTGTTATAATTAACTGTACCTTCTCCAGGTCTTGTCTCTTGTAAGTATCTCATTAATGACCTGTGTGAAATGTTTGTTACATGCAGTTTCTGAATTTGGCGTTATGCGAATTGGGCGCATTGTTGCCTTTAATATAACGCAAACAGTTTGAGGTTTTATACCTGCGGGAGTTCCTTTCAAGTAGAAAATGGCGCTTGAGAGGCATTTTCTCGTAGAGTGAAATATTTTCTCCTCTGAACAGACTCTTGCTGAAAAAAAAATCTCATGTGACTTTTTTGTGATAGGCATACCCCTTTAAAAAAGTTTTTTTTATATATGTGTATTTATTGTACATTCAGTGGAATGTTTTTGTAACTTCGCAATAAACAGTTTGTTTTTTATATACATTTTTTGTGGTATATATTTTTCCTTTGCAAATGTTTCACTATTGATTGAGGCTGTTTCAAATATTGAACGGGTGAATAACTTGAATGTTGATTGTGTTGCTTGATATATATATAACCATAAGGGAAACATTCTGTTTTAACATATAGTAACCTGGTGCTCCATTCCCTTTTGGTTGAAAGAGAGCCCCTCTCATTTGTTTGAGATACCCCTGTGGAGACAAATTATTCAAGACACTGGTAAAACTTTTTTAAGGTACTACTGATGAATCGCAAAACAAATACAGATTTTGAAAAAAAAATAACAATTTTAAAAATCGCTAATTTACTTTACCCCCTACTCATAAATTGTGATGGTTTTAGATGCAATTGAGCCCCGTGAAAGGATGTGAATACTTTTCAAGAACATGGCGGTTAAATTTGGAAATACACATTGGTAGGAGTTATGACTAGAACTACCTGTTGCCTGCCATTTGTAAATGACCGCGCCAATCCCAGGGTTCTTTCACATGTTCGCTTCCCAGTCGTGTCATACAAGTACCCATTATACTACGTATCATCATACTACATACTCACACGTGTCTTTTGCTGAAAAGGTAAGAAAGATAATCTTCAGAGAAGATCAGATTAGGAAAAATCTCTGATACAGTAAATGTTTAAACAAATCAAACAACTGTCTGGTAGAAAAGACATGTGTCAACCAGGAAATGAGATGTTGCAGCATAAAGTAATTTACTGTAACTTACTTTTCTTGTTGGTTGTGGGATTTCTGTTGATTGTTCTAGACTTCCCCTTCAAGTTTATAAAGGTTATAAAATATTATATTCCGCATTTAAAAAAAAGGGGATCGCATTGCACCGAATGCAACATCTTCTATTTCCGCATAAGAATATCTGTTTACTCTCCTTGGTTGTTATGTTCACATTCACCTCCTTCTAATCAAGACTGCTTTGTAGAAAATTCATAATCATATCAGAGAGTTGCCAATGTCAAATCACGTCAAACCATTTTTTTGTGTTCTGTTCAACGCATACCCTCAAATTTACGAAATGGCAGTAGAATGATGATTTTTGCAGTGGATTATCACATTGCAATAACTGCTATGTTGTGTTATATTAACTGTCATGGAAGAACATAATTCAATCATCTATAAAAATGGCAGGCATGGAAGAATAGAATTACAGAAACCTTTTGATGACATTACGTGTGAGGAACTCCATGTGATGGGCATCCATGTGGCTCATTTGCTTTCGAAGGACCTAGAAACCAAGGAAGCCTTAACATGACAAGGGATTTATTGCCACTTTTTACGAGAAGGGTCGTAGAATTGTTTTGTGGGTTTGTTATGAAATATCATTATATGTAGCCTGATGCCAAGGATGCCCATACCATCAGCATGCTGTGTTCTCAAATAAAGGAATGCATCATGTGTAATTCCATTGATATGATAACCCTCATCTCTCCACTGGCTATGAAAACGGGCGTGATCTAAAATGCACATGGAGTTATGTGAAAATGAAATTTTTCACTACTATGATGACCTCTTCAGTTTCAGGGGGCGTGCGAAATTCCAATACAGATGTGCTATGTTGCAAAAAAAATTGGTATGCAACAACCATACAGTTCTATGGAGAACTTTGCTAACATTGCAGCATTTTTTGCTTTCATACTGATGCATTGAACATCTCTTCAAACCTAAGCTTGCAAAGAAACATTCTACAAATGAAATGCTTTTGGAAGGGGAAGAGAACAAACAATTATCCTGCAAATCTGTCCATCTCGGCTGGGTTTGATTAGAATGAAATTTGTTCCACCATGCTGTGAATATTTCAAGCGATTCAGGGAAAAAAATCTCTGCTTGGGTGAAGGTAAATGAAGAAATTTTGCAACGCATGCAAATAGCAATAACTTGAAATTTCATTACATTTCAGTAGTGTGAGGAAGTGGGTTTTTGATTGACAGAGCGATAGTTCGTCTCAAGCAACAGCCACAATCCTTGTGAGGGTGAACCACAAAAGTCACTAAATGAATCTGTGTTTAACCTTCTGATAGAGTGGGCAATAAGCAATCAACCTTAACACCTTGACTGCTAGGGGTTTTCCCGCTGTGTGCTGGGATTTCAAAAATCCCGAGTAACATGACGAGCTCCGCTCGTCATCAGCATACGAGCGCCGTAGCTGATGACGAGCTGAGCTCGTCATCAGCATCGAAGGTGTTAATGTAGAGGTAATGTGTAATCGAACAAGATTTATGAAGCGCAATTAGTCACCCTCGAGGGTATCCAGGCATTTGGGTCCAAGTGCTCAGGTGACATCATTTGAATAGCCAGGTCTTAAGTCCCCTTCTGAAATCTTGGGTAGGGGGGAAGTCTGGAGATGGATGCAGAGGCTGTTCCAGGACTTTGCGGTGAGGTAGGAGAAGTAGCATCCTCCACTGTTGCTTCGGCGGATGTAGGTGTGTGAGCAAGGGAGAAAGAGGCAGATCGCAGGAGTCTGGAGGGTTGGTGGAAGCTCAAGTGGTGGTTGATGTATGCTCGCCCTTGGCTGTGCAGGGCACTGTAGGTGTGAGTTAGAATCTTGAATCTTTGGATGTGTAATCCTCTGATATAATGCACCTTATTATCTTTGCTGCTAGCCCTTGAGCATTGCGTTATGATTTTGACATGTATTTTTAATCCATTAACCACACAAGATGTAATATTATTTGTTGTATGTTTTATCCATGCATTTATAATTCTTTAATTGTATTTTTCACTTGCTGTGCTTTTATGTCACAGAAATGTGGCAAAATACAGCTTTTTTGACTTGATTTGACTAAAATTGGCATCTCTGGTGGATTGGGAGCCAGTGGAGTTTCTTCAGGTGAGGAGTGATGTGTATCTGTTTTAGGAGGTTGAGGATGAGCCTGGCTGCTCAGTTTTGAATGGTCTGGAGTCTTTTCAGGATGTGTGTGGTAATTCCTCCGTATAATGTGTTGCCGTAATGAGAGCTTGAGTGAGGGTGCATCTGGTGGAGACTGGGAGACTGGGAGTCATTTGAAAGAATGTATGCAGCACTTAAACAGTATAAATACATTTTCTGACACCAATATAGCAACAATTCAATCAGTACAACTGGAGATATGCAATTTCAAATGTTCAACATAAGTATAGCATCTAAATGCAAAAGAGAGCCATTTGAGGTTATCTGGCTGTGAGAAAGTCACAAGTTCAGGACTACCGCAATGGAGTGGGAGCAAGATGCAGGGATCAGGTTAGTCCCACTGAAAAAATGACCTTCTAAAATCCAGCACAAAATATTCCATATGGAGTTGCCGCAGGGAGAATGTTGTAAATGGGCATCAGTGTAGTGCGAAGAGAAGTCTGCACCTTGCGGACGGTGTGTTGTAGTGCTCAGATCCTGTCAAACATCATGGAAGGTCATTGCGGGAACTTTGCACTGGTGGTCACCGAGGGCTGGCGAAGCTGTGGGGAAAAGTGCAGATCTCATGTTGCCGGTTATCTCTTGTGGTCACTGTAGCACCAAGAGTTGCAATCACCAACTAGAAAATTGCATTGGCGATCAGCAAGGGCCGCAATATCTTGACACAAATGGGCCCCTCTGTGGTCATGAAGATCCCAGAACTTCAGGATTTCTGCTTTCTTCCTTGGAGAAGCTCAAATGATAACATGCCAAGGGTCCAGGACCTGGGAGGCACATCTTGGGGATCAGTAACACACTACAGCAGGCACCAGCAGGGATCAGGTAGGTCCAGTTGAAGCAGGCCAGCTAGGCAACTGCAGGGACGCCTAGGAACGTAGTATGTCCCTGTAGCTCAAACAGGAGGTCAGCCAACTGACCAATGGAGTCACTCAGGTTAGCCTGGGATGATGGCAAGCAGAAAAATTAGAAAATTGAGTTATTAGTTGTGTGGCCTGCACAAGTAATAGGTCCACAATTGTCCTTACTGGAAATCAAGCACCCGATTGTAGATGCTTGACTCAATCAGGGTAGTGAAGCAGAGCAGTCCAAGGACTACTCAGGGAAGGTGGTGTGGGCTAATAATCACCATTCACTGACACACAATTATAACAACCAATAAATGATTGACCAGTCAGTTATTTTTCTTTAGAAAAAGGAAAAGGATATTTATCACACATACACACTAAAAAATACTGTACAGTGATTTACAAATATTTACATATTCATATTTGACCCCCTGAAAGGGGCCACACAGAAATATAAAGTAAGCCTACTGGCGTGGTTTAAGTTTCAAGATCAGCAAATCACATGTAAAATACATCATTTTTTATGTAAATGCAATTCTCAATAACGAAAATCATGTGTAAATACCCTTATTACTGTTAAAGCATATTCACTGTGATTAATAATTGCTGTCAATATTACCTCAAAGCATTTTAAATGAGCAAAACATGTGTTTGTGCACTGTTATAAACTTCCCTCGCATGAAAAGAAACTAATAAAAGTATTCCCTAAAGGGCATTATGTTATGTCTACATTACATGTAACTCTAGACTTGGTAGGGCATTTTAGTGCATGTAGTTCCTTTATACATTACCAGGCCACAATAACTACAACTATAAAGAAAACCCATAGACAGTGCAACAGTCCCAGATTTAGAGTAGAATCCCCAGCCTGGGGAATGCATTGAAAATGTTAGGTACAATCCCAGAGGGTCATGGGTTTCTTGACCCCACAAACACATGGTTAATACTTAGAAAACATTCTTAAGGGGGGAGCTGCTGCACTCTTGCAGACCCCCGAACTTTCTTTGTGATGTTGGTGGTGCGCCTGCTAACCTGTGGCGACCACAAGGGGAAAAACATGTAAATTGAAGATCCCTGCAGGGCATTATGGGCTGCTCCTCCAGAAGCAGTGAATATTTTATTACTGTCTCTCCTGCTGTGCTGAGGAGAGCTGCTTAGATGGTTTCTTTGTTCTGATGTGGTGTGTAGCCTTGTGCTGCAGGCTTCCTTTTTTGTTTGGAGTGCCTAGTCCCAACTGTGCACCCCACCAGCTCAGATGGTGGGGGTCAACACAGTGAGCTCACCCCCAGCTGCCTCTGTTGGCTCCCTGTCTGGCCACAGCACCCTTGCTACTCACAGGAGACTGCAGCTCTTCTCTCGTTGTGCTGTCAATTGGTGGCCGCCCGCTTCCACCGGACACAGTCACGGGGAGCAGGAGATGGGTCCACCACAATTGGAAGAGCGTGTTGGCTCTTCCCCGATCCACTCGTGTCAGGCCCCAGGGAGATAGGGGCCCCAAGGGCAAAAGTGGAAATGGGTTGGGGCTCCACCAGTAGCGGCCCGTGGTGGAAGTGCTGCCGGACGCTGACGTGGGGTGGGGGAGGGGCAGGTTGGGGGTAGTAAACTCGGGAATACGGGGGCAAAGAGGTAAGTAGACAAACAAATAAATAAAATGAATTTCGCTGCGCGCGCTGCTTCACCAAATGTGATGCAGCATGCGCTAAGAAATTCGTTTTATTTATTTGTTTGTGTACTTACCTCTGTGCTCCTGTATTTTGGAGCTTACTACCCCCACTCTGCCCCACCCCGCCGCACATCAGCGCCCGCCAGCACTCCTACCACGGGCCGCTACTGGGATCCATGCACGCCCCCTCATGGGAGAAATAAATTGCCTTTGTAGCAAAAAAACTGAAAATATGTTTCTCTTCTATTTGATGCAACTGTATGGCTATGCTGAAAAGTGAATCTGTGCAATAAATGAATACGCATAATATAATTCGTCTGACATGACTTCTAATTCCCATACTCCACCGCTGCCTCCATTGTTGGATCCAGTCTACCAACTATTACTCAAATTTACATATTTAGCACTTCGGCAAACACCTATAGTTGTAGTGTAATTGTCTTGGTTGTTAATGGACATTGAGGAAGCCCTGCTATTTTTTCTGATGCCATTTGTGTTTCAACAATGAAACTCCAGGACTGTTATGCAGCATTCGTCATTCTAACAGGATAGTTGGAGCACTTATGATCTGCATGTTGTCTGAGAGAATTTTCAAAACAACTCTGAAAGGTTCATTTTTTGGAAACAATGATATAAAATACTTCTGTATATGTTTGCAACCTACTTCGTGAGTCCGAAAATAGCTGGTATCAACCCAGATGGCTTGATTCATAGTCTAATCATAACCACAACATTTGAAACAAGAGTCACCAGCATGTAAAACCTTTTCGGGCTGATTTACAATAACTGGCGCATCCCTGCATATCAGCAGGGACGCCAGGTATTTTGCGTGACGGTTGACACCCCTTGCGCCACCATGGATGCGCCGCATAATGCGGCACATTGTGGCGCAAGGATAGAAAGATGTGTGACGCATCTGACTGCGTAAAAGTGACGCAGTGCTGGAGTTGTATCGCAAGCGCGACGCAACTCCAGCACTGCTCGGGGTGCCCTATACTTGCTGTGCTGCATTACTCCTTACGCCTGCTACAAGCAGGCGTAAGGTTTTGACGCAGCGGGACGTAAAAGTGACTCCGTTAAATCTTGTAGATTTGACTGCATCACTTTTATGGGGCTTCCTTGCGACGGAACTCCCACCCTGCATACATTATACCTGACGCAGGTATAATGTAGCGCAGGGCTTTACAACATGACGCATCTCACTAGATGCGTCACGTTGTAAATATGTTGCATAGTGGCGCATTGTTTACGCTGCGGCTGCCTCACAAAAGTGACGCAACTGCAGCGTAAAGTGTCGCATGGGGCTTGTAAATCTGCCCCTTAGTATTTATTCACACTTATTGACTAAGGTAGTTTTCTAAACTACTTTCTCTCAAGGAAGTGTTGTTTATTGCAACATTTGCTGAAACAACAAATCATAGGTTGGATTAGAACCAATCCAGTCCAATGTTAAGGGTCTTTGGCAAAAACTGTGAATTGGGTACTTGTCATTTGTTGACCCTCAAATTCCTTCTTGCTGGAATGACCTGCTATACCTTGCAGAACAAGTGCCCTCTCACGAGGACCTAGTTTTAGTGGTTTAATTTGTGAAAATATATGTTCCAGGGCACTTGTCAAGAGGTAGCTTGCACCAGCCCATTGTGCCTATTAGCGCTGCCTATAATAGAACTAGCTACTTACCACAAAACCCTAAAGGTGGAGAGAGGATGTGGTGTAATGGCCAGAGTTTCCCACTTTGGAGCTGGGGAACCAGGTTCAATTCTCGGCATAGGCTCAACATCCTGCATTTCTGGGCAAACCACTTAATCTTCCTATGCCTACAAAAATTAATGTATCCTTACCTCGGGTTCATGAAAAGGCTCCAATACCTTTGGGTGGAGTTCGCACTATAAGCACCAGTGTTGACGATTGAGTGGCGGTGCCGAAGACCGGAAATCACTGGCTCACATTAAGCATTGTTGGGATTTCTGTGGTCTAATCTAACAAAATATAATTCCAATATAATTTCGTCTGCTCCCACTCCCGGCGTCACGTCTCTACTTTATTGGCCAAATTGATAACCCTATGACCCCGGCTCAATTAACACCCCGCCGATCAATCTTCGTGAGGGTAACCGATAGGAAGGCGCTTATTTCCTGTTCCCATTTTAGAAAATGCACTGTCGTAATTCACTTGGTACCACAAGTGGTGCAGCTGTATTCAGAAAAGATCTATATTTATCCTTCCCATCTTTGCAAAGCTAATGAAGGCCATTTCTCACACTGATATTGTTGCATTGGGAAGTGCGGCATTAACGGGCAGCCGTATCAGAAACTGCACTGAGCGTTCCGCGGCCTTTGCTTAATGCCATTAAATGCTCAGTGCACTTGGCCGCTCCTGCTGACACAAAATGCTTGAGTGACAGAACAATAATGTTTAAGCCGTCGTGGACGTGGCTTGCATACTACTGAGCAGGCAGCATGACGAGCATGAAAACGAACCCTGGGAGGCTCGAGCGCAGTTTGGGCCTGCGCACAGTATGATCAGTGATCACCCTGGATATCTTTGCCAAATGTATACCCCCTCTAGACTGTTTTGTGTTCTCCTCTTGAGAGAAAATGCAGGATTTCTTTTTGAAAATATATTGTTTTTTATATATAATTTGAATTCTTGTGTATATGTTGCAGAGGGTGGCATCTTGCATTGTGCCTGTAAATCTGAGGGAGAGTGCAGGTTTTGTTGGCTTCAAGTCCTCCTGCTGCCTGTTAACCTGCCCTTCTAGGGCTTACACGGAAAGAATTAATACATTCAAACACACAGATGTAAATTCACTGAAGCTTTACGGTATTGACAGTTGACACACAAAACTGTTTCATTACCTGAGTCAGACGTGTGTAATGTGGGGCAAAGAGGGCACAGCGTGGTGCTATAACTAGCTGCTGGGTAGGCCACAACACTCCTTCACTCCCACTCTTTAATTGAAACCAACAAAGAAAACACATCAGAAATTCCATCCCGGTTGTAAATCTTCCATTCCACACAATTATAATATCCGGTCTCACACCCTGCTTGAAGGAGCAGGTTTGCCCCTCAATCGATATTTAGAAGCACTTCTTCTAGTGCTCATCGGCATCTCCTCTTCCGGTCCTCTGTTCTTCCCGATCGTTGGGGACGTGACTCTGTCCCTGTTCTGCCTGGGAAACTTTCGCGCCAGAATGCACCTCCGCGTCCCCTGGCAGGCTTTCATCATCCCATGTCTCATCTTCCAGACTTTCTTACCATAACCTGTATCCACCTGGGCACCATTTGAAGAACAAAATGTTCTGTGTGATGACTTCCCCCTCTGATGGCAGTGGCCAAGGTTCACTCACCATGGCTCCGGTTCAAATGGTAGCCGACATTTGCTCCCTGGATGCCTGTCCTTCACCATCACAACTTCTCCCATGATGATGGTTAACTTCTTGGCATGCTGGCGGCTGCTGCTGTCTTTGTTCCATTTACTCCGACGTTCCAGCACTTGTTTGGTGTTAATGTTGTCTGAGATCCAGATTTGGTGGTGTGGAATGATGTCTTGAGTCTCCAGTAGTGTCTTGTTGAGTTTGCTGATAGTCATGCAAAAACATATAAATGGCCTCTTCTAGTGGTTGTTCTTGTTGAGCAATACAGATGTATTTATTAATGGTCTGTGTGAACCTTTCTTAATCCCCATTGGCTTGTGCCACCTAGAGGTTACTTTTTCTGTTCAATATTGTGGGTTGCAAGATACTCTGCCACTTCTTGGTTGTGGAAGAGAGGCCCATTGTCCGTTTAAATCTCCTTTATTAGCCTGTGGTTTCCCCATCACCTCTTCTAGTTTGGGCTATACCTCTTGAGCTGCTCACCAGTTCAATCTCTGGGTATATTGTGTAGTCATCTATGAGGACTACCATGTGTCACTCATTCTGGAGGCTGTCATAGTTCATGCTGGTACACAGGGCCAGAAGCTGTAGCCAATGGGATGGGGTGATTTTAGACCCCCGGGCAGCCTTTTTTGTTACCGGGGACTGGTTTTGCAGCTGTAGTGTTTTCAACGCGTAACGTCCCCTCACCCGCCCCTCAGCTGGTCCGACTCAATTGCAAGGGCCAGTTTGTGTTGCCAGTCCAGCCCTGTGGTACACACCCAAGATCATTTTCTGTGATTATACGAGAAGGCAGGTCTGAACAGCCAGTAGCTTGATACATCACGCAGTTCATTTCAGTGGTTTGTCACCAACTCATCCATGGGGGGCAAACACACCTTTCTCTGCAGATGGTTTTTGGGCTTTATACTACTTTGATATCGCTCATGGGGTAGGTGTAGGATTTGAATCTGTATGCAGTCATCCTGATTGCTGTCGGGCTGTCTGCTAGAAAACAAGGGCGTCACCCCTTCTACTACGTATCTCACAAACTCTTCCATCTCCTGGGCTCTTTCCTCTCTCGTGTTGTCGCATCATGGGAGTATCCTGAAAGATAGTCAGCAGAAATCTGCGACCCGGGTTGGTACTCTATAACAAACAAATATTCTTGTAGCTGAAGGAACCACTATTGGATCCTCTGAGAAGGTTTCGAGGCTGAGTCCTAAACAGCAGGCTTAGCAACTTGTGATCAGTTCGGACCTCAAAGTGATGTCCAAATACATAAAAGTGGAAGTGGCGACACCTCCAGTACATTGTGATGGCCTCTCTTTCAATTTGAGAGTATCTCTGCTCTGTGGGGTTGAGTGCCAACTGGCATAGGCCACATCGGCCCATTCTCTGGTTCCTTGCCATTGAGACAGTGCTGCTCCCAGTCCCATGGGGCTGGCATCCACTGTCAATTCAATGTTTTTTCAGGGATCTAAGTAGACAAGGGTTGAGTCTTCGAAGAGTACAACTTTGATATTCTGAAATGCCTCTTCATGCAATGTCTCCACTCCCATGAGGCGTTGGCTTATATCAATTCCCGCAGCAGCTGGGTGAGTGCTGTGAGGTTCTTGAGAAATTGCTCCCAGTAATTCACCAAGCCAAGGAAGCTGCAGTACTTCTGGAATGCAATTAGGGGCGGAGCTGTTTTTTCCATCGCTGTCCTTCACTGTGTATGGTGCCACTCCTGCAGCTTAGAATTGATATCCGAGAAAGTATATTGAATACTGAATGATGTTGCATTTTTTTCAATACCAGCTGAGGCCATTGTCTCACATCCTCCTCAGGAGAGCCTGTAAACACTGGTGATGCTCTTTCATACACTTGGTGTGGATCAGAATGTCATCACTGGCATTCAACACTGCTGGTAGCCCCGCTTGTAACTTGTATATTACATTCTGGAAAATGCGGCACTTGAGATTCCAAAGTTTAGTCGTTTGTATTGTCACAGTTCCATGGGTGTGGGAAACGTTGTTATGTAACTTGAGTCAGTGTGTAGGAGTATTTGGTGGTACCCCTAGTGGAGGGCGCTCTTAGAAAAGCATCCCTCTCCTCTCAGCTCGCTCACAATATCATCCACAGTGGAGGTAATGTATCTTTCATGCTTGAGTGCCATGTTCAGCAGTCTCATGTCAACACATAGTCGGACCTCTCCTGTTTGTTGTTGTTTTCTGGTCACCAGTACTGGTGATACTCATGAAGTTGGTCCCTCAACCTTTTTGATGATATCCGCATTTTCCAGTTTTCAGCGTCCTGCCTCCACCTTAGGTCTTAAGTGGAAGGGACCCTCCAGTGTATCAAGGCCATTGGCTAAATAGATTAAACAATGTGTAGCCTGACTTCCTTTCTTGTGAGGCACCTGAAGTAATTGAAGTCGTGGTGGATGTCTTACAGTTTGGTGGTGTGATTTAACAGTGCAAAGTGTGCTACTCACAACTCCTCTGCCATCCAGCAGCTCAGCAGGATGCTCGATCCTCCTTGGGCTACAGACATAATGGCCATTACTGTTTGTTGATTGTGGGAAATGGGGGTTTTGAATCCTTTGTTGAGGACCAACGGCTCATGCTGACCCTATGCTTAGACTTTTACAATAGTCAGCTATGGCTGGGGATGTATCTTTTCAAATGTCTCCTGGGCCATGTTATGTTAGTATGAATTTGTAGAGCGCACGTTCACCCCAGGGTTTCTTGGCGCTGTGTGCCGCTGGGGAACCCGTCCTGGCTTTCCCTGTGAGATGGTCCCTATTGGGCATCCCCAAGGTGAAGCCAGGCATCCCCGGCAGCGAGGTTGATTGAGATCTCTGTGTCAATTATGGCAGATATTGTGGTGGGCCCAATATGATTTTGCACTTGGGAGGGCCTGAGTTGCTTAATTGTGACTGCTCTACAGTCAGCACAGAGTACATTTCTTCATGCATGTCAATATCTTCTGAGTCCTTGACTCTGCCATTGCTCCCGGTCAACGAACCTGGTTAACGGACTCCGGGCCCCTGCGGACTCCAACACCATCCCTGCCAACAGCACACCGGAGGTAAATCCTCATATCACCGCCCGCCCACAAAGGCAACCCTTCTTGTATGTAACAATTGCTAAAATTCCCCCTTTTTATCCAACCAGGAGGTCTTCTACCCATATCAACAAATGTCAAAACCACAGCTGACCTCTGCTAAGCCTACCCAAGGTTAGCCGAATTGTGCACTTATCAGCCACACTGCGCCGGTTTCTAGATCCCTTAGGCTCCGCTCACGCCCAGAACGAAACACACCCGCACTTCGCCGTAATTTAAATTTTTCCTTCAAAAACACTTCTACCACTATGCCTTGGTCTCAACTAAACCTTAGTTACTGAAACCATTCAGGCTTCACTCCTTCACAACGGCCATTTAATTTAAATACTTATTCAATGTTGAAAACCATGGTCTTGTCACACGTTCTTGTTTAGTGCTCGTCACTACCATGCCATGTCCTAACTAGTCACCTTTACCGGCAGAAAAGCCTAGAACAACGTTTTCTTCCCAAGCACCTGCTTGTGACATCACAGCTACATGGTTCACGCACTGCGCCGTCCCGAAATTGTCACCTAAGACACCGTTCCCACACTGAACTTTACATGCCTTTGCATGAAAACGAAAAAATGTGTACCTGAACATGTTTAATAGTCACGATATTCCGTGCTCGGTGCTATTCACAACAACAAGGACAAATAATTGTCTTATAATAATGCTTGAATTGTAGTGTTTATGCTTCTCCATCTTATTCTATATTCCGCCTTTTATTTCCCTCTTGTTCCAACAGGCTCAATTTAAAAACAGGCAATGTAATGTAAGTCCTGAAGATGATCCTAGTGTATTAGGAGCTAAGGATCGAAACGTCGACTTGTTTAACAGTGCCACAATTTAACCATTGAGTAATTGTATTGTGGTCTCTGTTGGTTTATGCTTGCCAATGATTTTGAATGTAATGCAAGCCACCATTTGCTCCTGAATTATTGCCTGCTACTTTGTTTTCCTTTCTATATCCTTTTGTCCTTTATGTTCCTGCCTTGACGACTGGGTATGGGACTGTGCCCTTTCTCTAATTGTTCTTGCTCTCATTTTTGTTTAAACCTTTGCTCTGATCTACTAATAAATCCCAACGTCCGGCTGGGCGTTGGATGAACATTTATAGTACTGATTTAAGTCTATAAAATATTTTTTTTCTTTCCTCAACACCCTTTAAGCTAAGGACCTTTGTTCTTTGAAATAAGCAATTCACCCGTGGTCCTAAAGCTACCTTATCGGGTCCCCTTGTTGGTTAAAATTGCTGTGCTTGGCGGCAGTTGCTCGCCAACATGGTTCATTGTTTTCGGGCATCTCATCTCGGGCCTTTTGTCGACCAACATACTTTTGCCAGGGCTCATTTTCAAAGGTCAGTCATGGTTTTTCCAACAAAACTAATTTTGTCATCTGTAATTGTTTACCCCAATGGTAAATTTACAAAAGAAATGTAGTGCTATGTCTCTCAGACCCTTCTGGTCACAGGAAGATGTAGTGTTTGCTGGTTGTCCAAAAACACGTGATACCCAGGGCCAACAACTGAGTTGCAGCTGATGATGCTATTTCATTGTATGCTAACCATGCTGCAAATTATACAGCAAATTTTAATGAAAGAAAAATAGATATGAATGAAATGCGTGTATTTTTTAAATGTGACCAAGATAATGCATTTAGGAAATAGTGATTATTTGAATAACTCTGAATTTGAGTTGCTCAGTGTTAGACTTGCCATCCTTAGGGTGGTCTTTCTCCCAACTTCGAGCCTTTTACCTCCCAATTTTGCTGATTCTTTTTGTTGGCCTTGGGACTTTGAGCACTTTAACACTACTAACCAGTGCTAAAGTGCATGTGCTTCCACCCCAAACATGATGACAATGGTGTATAGCTGTGGGTATACTTGTTGTAATGGTAAGTCCCTTGTAAAATGGTATACCATATACCCAGGGCCCATGCTTCAAATGCTACTAGTGAACCTGCAGCACTCATTGTGCCACCCACAGAAGTAGCCTTTCAAACATATCTCAGTCCTCCCATTGCAGTGCCTGTATGTGCAGTTTACGGCCACTTCGACTTGGCATTTAAAACTACTTACCAAACCTTAAAACTCCCCTTTTGTTACAAATAAGACACCTCTAAGGTAGGTCCTAAGTAGTCCTAAGGGTTGGGTTCTATGAAAGTGAAAGGCAGGGCATGTACCTTTATGTTCTGCATGTCCTGTTAGTGACAAACAGCCTATTTCGTTTTTCACTACTGTGAGGGATTTTTCTCTCATAAATAATAAATAGATAAATAATAATCTCTCATAGGCCAGCATTAGGAAGTCCTTAAAATACTTTTAAGCTGTAATTTCTGATCAGAGAGGAGTAGCTTTTTCATTTTTGATATCTTTAGAATGGCAATGATAAATCCTCCTTACTGACTGGTGAAGTTTGATTTAACATTGCTGTTTTAGAAATGCCACTTTTAGAATGTGCTTCAAACAAATGGTAGTATGCACTCCGTTTCTTTCAAATGTATATATAGTTCGTAGTTTTGATGACTGCATGCACCCTGGCATGCGTGCGTCCGATCCAATTGCACAAGTTCTGTAAGAATAGTACTGGAACCTCGTCAGGTTCCAAAGCAGAGTGCACTGCCCAAAGACAGTTCTTCCATAAATTTAATTATAAACATTTTTCTTTACTTGAATCCAATTCATCATTTTCAAGTTTCAATACATGATCACTTGATGCTCAAAGTTGATGTAAATGTCGCACTCCACATTCACCGAATGCCTATCCAGGGCTTTTGAACAACAACTGAGGGTTCACCCCTGCATTAAACGTGACGTAAAATTAGTATTGAAACCCAATGCATTTCAGGCAGCATGTGCCCTTCCTCAGGGGTAGCTGTATAGAGACAGATAACAAAAAAAATCACCAGTTTATCTCTTTCCCAGTCACCTCTTACTTCTTTATATATGAAACATATATTTTACAGATGTTTTACAGAATGCCTGAGGGCTGATCTCCAACTGCATATAACTCTTAAACAAGGTAAAATAAAATCATAAGATGTAAAGCCTCATGTAAAAACAAGTTAATAAATGTGCGAACCTCGTATAAAGCTAGTTAATCAATAAATTATTAAAGTAAAATGAATCCTCGTACCCCATGCAAACCTCTCCCAAACTATATAACTAGCAGCCTAGATACATTCATAGTACCCAACTACAAAGTGACTGTTCACCAACAAACTTAAAGTTTACCTTGTTTGCCCGCCAAACGTTAACGTTCACATACTGAGAAAACCAGCTAAACAAGTTCGGACGCTATTGGTCATTTTTAGAACATGATGGATGTGATAAATCTAAAACACCTGTCGTGTAAATGGAAAGCATAGGGTGAGTGAAATGATAAGCCCCATTATTGAAACAGCAATTTTTCACCAAAAAATAAAATTCACCCATTTCTGTGAAGTGGGTAGTTGCTGTGTTTGAAACTGGGCTGGTAAAAGACTACAGGAGTATGACCCATAAACCACGTTAAGAATAGGGTAGGTACATGAAAATAAACAAACAATATCTCAACTGGTGTTATTGTAGAAGGCAATTAACAAGTATACTAAAAGTATTATGCGCACAGAAACAAGGAGACTCAATACGTTTTTGAAACATGCTCATGGCATCGTGTAATTAAAGAATAAAGAAATATGGGATATACAGTTGTGACAGCACTGTACGTCAATGAATAACAAAACAACCCGAATTGCATTTGGTGCTCTGCATGTGAAAGTGACGCAAGAAGTAGCAACGCAAGTGACAATTGTGATCAGCAGGAACGGCGCATGGTGTCAAGGTCCTTGAATATATACAGTGAATCAAGTGAACAATGTGGCTCAAAATGAATTATAATGCGAAAATCTTGGTAGATTTGATGAATTATTTTGATTGAGCCACACTGGGGGAAGCGCCATCTATTGCGCTGAACGGTCGACGACGTTTCGATCCTCTTTCATCAGGATCATCTTCAGGACCGGGATGTAATTAAAAACTGTGCTGTACAGGGAGGAAATGAAGAGGGTAAAGGTGGTGGAAGGGAGGGTGGAAGGCAGATGTTGCGCGAAAGACCGGAGGTGATTTGGGCTGCAGTGGGAGTTGAATCAGAGGGTGACACAGCACCGTTTTTAATTACAACCCGGCCCTGAAGATGATCCTGATGAAAGAGGATCAAAACGTTGTCGACCGTTCAGCGCAATAGTTGTGCTGTCACAACTGTATATCCCATATTTCTTTGTTCTTTAATTACACGATGCCATGAGCACGTTTCAAAAACGTATTGAGTCTCCTTGTTTCTGTGCACGTAATACTTTTAGTATACCTATTTAATCGCCTTCTACAATAACACCAGTTGAGATATTGAATCTGGGCTGGGGCCACCAAGGAAATCCTACTAAAACTATACATTTCCTAACACTAGGTAACCAGTTGAGTCCAGGGTGGTGTGACCTTTTGGGATCCAACAACATTTTCTTACTCATAATGAACTGCAAACCTCAAACATTGCACATTTTCCTCATTTCTGTAGGGGCAAGCTCCAGAACATGGAGGAATCTACAAAATTCCAACTACCCAGCAGCCCCATACTTCTGATATAAACAGGACCCACATGTATGGTGGATGTGGCCTATGACAAGGAAAACCTCAAGTGACACATGGAGACATCAAGTTTTTGCCTTGAAAATTCACCCATTTTGGCAATATGTGTAGATGCAATATTTTGGTCTTGGCTCAGCTATCACTTACAGAAACATCCCAAACCCAGGATGTCTAAAAACTAGATACCCAGGGACATCCAAAGTGGTGGAACTTGAGTGGATCCACCATGATTTCTTACCCAAAATGCCCAAAAACACTTTCAGGTGATTTTAAACGCATTCAATCCCATACCCTGACAGGACAAAATTTACATGATCCACTAGGTTACTTGGAGGTCAATTTGACCTCAAACCCATTCAGGACGTGGCCAACTGCCACCCCAAATCAATTCCGTAGAGTAGGGGTTTGGGGGCACCCAATAAATAGTAGGCTGTGTATAAAGTCTTTAGCGGTGAGGAGGCTGCTTGTAGACATGATCTGAGCACACCATATGCAAGGAGCCAGTTGAGCACTGTCAAAGGCTGTGCCATGGATGTACTCGGAGCAGTGACCCTGTGCAAAGTGCATGACCAATGATTACACAATGTTTCCAGATCCCATTGGACACAGCCAAAGGCTGTGTGTCCTGTGGCCTCTTGGGGAAAATTACTTGATCCCAGGTGTGGCTAAAGGGCATGCTGTGCAACCTAGGAGCTCTGGTCTAGGTAAAAGGTTCTAGCCAGCAGGAGCTAAACAATAAAGGATTGTGTGAAGGTGGTACTTAAAGGGCATGCCTTGTGCCCAAAAGGCCATACCCTCTAATCGACTGAGCACAGGGCATGTCAAAAGACAACACTCCACGCCGACTTAAAACTTTGCCAAAAACAAAGGCCATACCCAGCAGGCTCTGGGCATTGGGTGAACGAGATAGATGTTCGTATAGAGCCTGTTGGGCATAGCCAGACCACGTTTAGTGTGCTCTAGCAGTTTGGTATCTACAGAAGCTGAGAAAAGGGGTGACACGTGTTTTAACAACTACTCTTTGTAATGTTTTCAATGAGCTCCCCAAATATCATATATACAGTTGTAAATGATTTTGTCACATAGGACCACATTCAGATAAGGATTTGTAAAACTTGAGACATAGTCTAAACCTATGGTATGGCCTGCTACACCATTGTCATTGTGTGATTACAAACAAAGCTCTTCTGTAGAACTCTGCCATCAGCAATAGCTCGCAGCTTAGAGTACTACAGAAAGAATCAGCCCTGTAAAAGAAGGAATAAAGCTAAAGATTTTCAACCGCTTATTGCTCTACATATTAAAGAAAATTATAGCTGTGTGGTCTTACAAACATAACAACGAATCATACAAAAATATTTTGCAAAAATGGCATTTAATCTTTCTTTCCAGCTGAGCCCAAGACTCATTTTGGTTACTTATTTTCGTTTCATTGTAGCTGTGTTTCATTTGAATTTCATCTTGCTCTTTTCTATAAATCTGTCATTTATGTACTTTTTCTCTTCAGCGGATGATCACAGTCATTAATTTTGTTTGTCAGGGATTAGAAATGTCAATAGTGGGTTAGAATGAATAATGCAAACAGTGTGAAGTAATAATTCCTCATAGCTGGACTTTAAGGTTTGATGACGTGTGACAGTTCTTCACATTCTATAAAAGACTGTGGAACTGTAGCCCCTATGATTTCTTAAAATATTGGGCATTCTGAGATAAAATGTAGGAGTTGGTGATAAAGCTCTAACGAATTACGGATGCAAAGCCAATTCCATTCATCTTAAAAGTCTTACTGCATTATGGGCCACATGTACGATTGCTACATTTTGTGAGTTCCTAATTGTCACTTTTTGAGAATCACAATTAGAAAGTCGCAAAAAGGAATGTAGAACAGTCTGCTTAACACCGTTTGTGATTCCAGCAGATTACAAATGGACCTGTTTCATCAACGTTCATGAGACAGGTCGCAATTTATGACCCACTGGGAATGGCCAAAACCACAGGGATGGTGGCCTGCTCGGGTCAACAGACCACCATGTCTGTGATTGCTTTCTCAATAAGTAATGGAGAAAACTAGGGTACCCCAATATGTGAACCTGGGGTGGTAAGCTGTTTAGGCAAAACAGTCTTTCTGGTGTGGCCTAAAGGTCTATTCAGAAGTGACCCTCTGGGGCACTATGATCGAAATTTAAGAAGTTAATTTCTTAAAAGGGAGCGGAAAGTAATATACAGAGCGACATGTAGGTCAGTTTATGACAGGTGTTTATTCCAAAACAATAGTATTCAGGTGCTCACACAATAAGTGACAATAAGCTTGACGTGATAAGGGAGGGTGGTAATAAAATAAAGACATTGCATTGACAACAGTATTATGAACTCCTTAGAAAATTTTTACAGAGTGAAAAGAGTATATGTTGTAGGGGTTCAACTGCATTTCAAACTCAATTATTTGAGTTCATAATCAGGACATACATAGATAGGTGAGCATGCTGAATTGAGTTATGAATGCTGTTATTAATCCGTGGTAGCCAGCGCCTATGAAGCGTGGCGCTCTTCTTTAAGTGAGAGTGGGGCTATAGTGCAGGTTTTAATTCTGGACGTGCTGTTCTGTAGCACTGTAGGGCGATTGTTCGGTGCTGGATAATTATTTTGAAGAGACCAGGGCATTTAATGAAGGCCTGGAGGCTGAGAGCGGGGTGCATCCGTTTGATGAGATTGCCTGCGCTGAGCGCGCTGAGCCCATTGCCCTTAAAGGAAAAAGGATGCATTTCAAAAACAAGAATGAAAAGTTTTCTTTTACATTTTTAAGACTAGGCAGTGGTCTGTGGGACCACTGCCTGCTCTAAAAAATATTTGTGCTCACATTCTCAAATGGAAAGGGGTTCTGACTCCTTCCCATTTGCGAATGGGTTGCCACCAACTTGAAGTCGATGGTAAACTGTGAACATTCATACACCCCCCTGCGACTCGATATGGAAGGGGCACCCTTAACACACCCATTCTTAATGCTGACTCGCAAACCCTATTTTGTGATACAGTAATAGGAAGTCGACTTGCAAAATTGGGTTAGTACTTGTCAAAAGACTATTTAGCAGTTGCAAATAGCCAGATTCTCCATTTGCAAATGCTAAAACCCTTTTGTACAAGTGGTCCAAAGTGTTTTCTTGGTCCCTGGTGCATTTTCAAGTTTTCAACAGAAAAAAAGGCTGCTGGCCCTCAATTCCTATTGTCCCTTCCTCTTTTTGAAATGATTGACTAAGAAAGTTTGTTTATTCGCTCCTCAGATACATCTATGAAGTGACATGGAAGGTTTCTTTTGACTGACTAGCCTTGTTGACTGCGTACAATTTCAAACAAGTGGATACATGTTTTCAAGTTCAATAACACAACGTGTCATTTCACAATCAATTCTTTCTCTTAATGTTTTGCAGGGTTAATTGTTACTCAATGCTATTGTTGATTACTTTAAAATAAAGGGGGTGCAAACCCATTCAAGTCTACATTTGACCTCATTACTGCAGGTTTGTTACTGGGCCTTATCAGTGACACTTTGCCATCAAGAAATATTCTCTGCATTATATTTTGTGGTCCTTGATTCTATTAAAGAGTTTCCCTAAACTGATGCTTACAATGACCTTGCTCCTTTTAAAGCTGTTGTGCACTCGTTGACCTGATATTTGTGTCGACCAATACCATTAAGTTGCTTTATCACTTAGTCAAATGGACAGATTTGTTTTTAAATGTTTTTATTGGTATTTTCACGTTACAATATATGACATGATATATAAAAAATAACACTTTTGCGCTGGTCCCATCGGGGTACTCGTGCTACAATATTGGCTACATGTATTTGTGGGCTAAACGTTTCGGCCTATCAGGCTGCGCTTATCTGCCCTTCTGACTTGTACATCTAATCTAACTCTGGTAACCGCGTTCTCAGAGTCAAATGAACTGAATGGTAAGGCAATTCTCATGATAAGTCTAAAAGTTATGCCCAGGCAGTACAAGGAGTCACCTCTACCCTTAATACAGCCAGGGAGTGAGCAGTATTTTTGTCTAAATCGATAATGCTAGACTCTTACGCTATGAGTTTTTGTAAACATTTCATATCATATTGGAAATTCTAAGACATACTTTATCCTAGCGCTGCCTAACTTCAAACAACAGCTTTTCCTTTCGTTTCTACACCTGCTTTTTAAATATAATGGTTTGATACTGCCACCAGTACAATTAAGTCTTTCACTGGAAACAGAGCACTCTGTTTAACACTGATTTTGTTTTCTATGAGACACAATATTGTCGTAAATTTTGATCCAATACAAAACGCATGATTCCTACAAATTTTGATGCCAACCAAAACCTCCTTCATACATTAGATCTATGTACACAATGAAATAACTAAGTTGAAAGGTTGGCATAGCATTTTCATTCATATTAATGCAGTGTCCACCGGCTAGAACCATGCTTTTGTTTCTAGGCATAGTTTAAGAGAGACCGAGAAGATTCTTGCTGAAACAGTCATAAATTAAAGCTCAAACCACGGCCTTAGGGTTATGAAAGTCTGCACACTGCAAATTGGGAGACCCTGGTTCAAGTTTAGACTTTCTCTCGTACTAATTAGTCCAGGTGGGACATAGGCTGCTCCATTCAGAGGTTACATGTTAACCCCAGGGGTGGTGCGGGGACATTGACCCAAGGGCAGCACAAGACAGAGCCCTGTAGGAAGCCTCTAGCAGCCCCTTTCTGCGCCGAATCTAATTGCAGGTTCCTATACTAGATTCCTTTCAATAAAGACCATTTTCATTTGAAACACTCGTAAAGGACTTTGAGAATAATGCTGCAGTTAAGAGCAACTAAGAGCACCGAAATAGTGGTTATCAAAATGTGACATTCTTGTCTTTTTTTTAATTAAAAACTTTCTCCTCTAAAAAACCCTTGAACAAGAGAAAATTATACCATATTTGAGGAAATAAATGGTATTGTTTCCGATTGTATCCTAAGCTCCATCTACCATGCATTACAGCTCTTATTTGAAAGAATGCCTACATGGTTGTACTTTATCTTGTTCCGGTGTAATAGATGTAGAAATAAATCAGCTTCCTGGTGGAGGATGCCTCTCTAAAACTGGTCCCCAGCAATGCACTCCACCTTCTTACATGGGTGTATGAGAAGGGGAGCATTTTGTTCAGCATACCTATGCATTAGGGTAGCTAGGATACCTTGAGCACCAATGGTAGCAAGGAAAATGTGCCCCCTCTAAAATACGATAATTGGGGTTCAGCCAACTACAACTCTTAGCCCAGTAATGTATCTTTTTAAGCAAATGCCCCTCTTCTGTTACTTCAGACAAGAACCTAGGAAATATCCTGTTAATGTGCATATTTTGCGGATACCTCATATTAGGTGTCTCCAACCAGTGATCACGAGCTACTAGCTACCAGTAGCTCCTTGACACCTTCAGAGAAGCTCACAGCTGTAAGTTCATTTTTTTTAAAAGCACAGGGTCATGTTTTACTTTTGAAGGGTAGACTGCATTTATTTTACAATATTATCTTCATGCTGCAGATAGCAGACCTGAAAATAAACAGTGCTGTGGTCTGATTCTTTATCCAGGTCACAGAGGGGAAGAACTGAACTACAGAGGTATTTAACTCTTAAATAAGTCCTTGTCAACTCAGTATTGGAGTGTAAGAACAGAATTATGTTTCTGAATGCTTTAAATGAAAATTACCTTAATGATTTAGTTAGCTTGTCATTTTCTCCCAATTCAAAGTGTTGGATTCACAAACAGCAGGCCTCTTGCTCCAAGTAGCCAGTAGACACTGTGTCAAATTCATAACTGAAAAAGTCCGCTTTTTAAAACGGGAGACATTCTAAGTGAAGAAAAATATTTCTAGGAAACATTAAGTTTTAGGGACCTTTTATGACTTTGGCGGTCTCAGAGCAAGGCCAACCATGCTGCTGCCCGCTCTGAGACCCTCAAAGCCATTAAAGACCGGGGGTATGCTGCATTTTTACTCAGTCCTACTGGGGTGCTTATGGCCGCAATGGGAGCATCAAAGGCAGTTCCTGCAGGGCATGCACTGCCAAGCCCATACCATGCAGGCACTAGGGGTGCATGCACACAGGGGGACGAAACATGTGCCCCCTTGGATCCAACCCATGGCACGGAGGCAACAGGGGGCCCTATAGGGCCAACTTTGTTTCCTCAATGACACACTTTTTATGGCGGTCGCTCAACAATGAATAGTGTGATGGTGAGGAAACTCCTAACATGCTTGGCAGTGCCTCAGAGGCACCACCAGCATATTAGGGCCCTCAGACTGCAATTCCCTGATGGCAGCAGCTCTCCAATGGTGGTCCAACTGCCCACAGTACTAATGCTGCGGGTGGACTACCAGTCTGGTGGTCCACCGACCGCCACCATGGGTTAAGGGCCTTAATGTTTTTCTCCACTTTCAATTAAGCCAATTACATCTTAATGGTTTATGAATAAGGCTTTCAGTTTTTTGTTTTGACTGATTTTTACTGATAAATACAGGCAGAAAGCAATGTATTTCCTGTCTGAATTTATTTTTAATAGTGGAAAAATACTGAAAATGGTGCTTCTTTTGTGAAACTCTACATGCTGTCTTACATGAATTCCAGCTGAGCAGATAGACAGCATAGAGAGTTAAAAAAACGGATGAGATTTCCTTAAATACAGGTATATGATAAGATATCATATACCTGTATAACGCTAATATTTACCTGTGAGTGTAATCTAATGTTATATGTGGCTCCTTAATTTGCTAGAACATGACATGCATTTATGTATGAATGCACATCCGAGAGTTAAATAAACCTGGAACTATATCATTATACAGCTCCATTTATTCTCAAAACACAAAATAAATATGAAAAACACAAATGAGATGGACAAAAAATACAGACAGAAATTAAAATAAAAAAATACCATAAAACCGGGACCCCTACTTATGAAGCATGTTTTTTTACTGTAAAATCCGTCCATCTAAACAAATGACTGAATTTTCTGGTATAAATATGGCAACTGGTCTATATGCCACAAGGAGCAAGATTCCTGGTGTTTGTAGATGTGATACTTTAAAATGGGATTACATTTAAATTATGAGTTTTATGCAATCCATATAAACATGAAGTTAACTCTTAAGTATAAATTCCTACCATTTCAAACTGTCGCTTTTACACACAGTAGACATCTTGCTTACAGTAGCTGGTAGACATGGTGCCATATTTGCAACTGAAAAATACAGCCATTATTTTAAGAGGGAGACATTTAAAGTGCAGAAAAATGTTCTGTTCATGAACATTTTTGCAGAACATTTTCTGCACTTTAAATTTCCCCCATTTAAAAAATGGCTCCATGTTTGTATTATACATGTAACGGTGCCAAATATGACAAAAGGTATTCCAGTGCCACAAGTACATATGACAGAGGCTCTCAGTCCCCCATACACATTTATCCCATTTATACGCACACTTGTTCATACGTCCCCAAAAACCACACTCCTACTGGCACACATGGCGGTCCTGTCACAGTGTCCCTAGTCAAAGAATTTTGGTCCCACAATAGTATCTGGTTTTATGGACAGGCTTAAAGGCAATGGAGCTGGACATGAGGGTTTATAGTAACAATGCACAAGTTGCTTAGCCTTCAGAAGCTCACAATGTTTTTCACTGATCAGAAGTTTCTCTCACTGCAGAAAAGGTTGGCGGCACCAACTTCAGATTCAATGTTGCCGTCAATGAAACATGGAGGGCCTATAATGCACACCTTTTCTTCTTGCAATCCTGCAAATAATGGCATTTTTCCATAAGTGAATGTAGTTGGTGACAATTTCCTTTATGTATCCTTTTGAGCATAAATATCGAAAAAACAGTCTCATTAGGTGCATGAAATTGGTACATAGTACCCAAATCATTTACTGATAATATGTACTATGTAGTATAAAAAAACCGAGGGAGGCAGCAATTTGCAGTACTCGGCCACTTACAGAAAGTACCCTTCTTTCTCCTTTCGAGCCAAGATCATATTATCAGTTTGTCCATTTTTTGACTTCTTTTGTATTGATTTATGTCATGCTGGCAAGTGCTATGTGATATATTTGGGGAGTTTAACACAAATAATTAGCCATTTTATTGCTAGGTTGAAGTTTCGTGTTTTTCCATCTGGAAAGTCATTAAGCCCTTTGTTCGGAGATGAATGCGCCATCTTCAGTTCATTGTAGCAGTATTTTTTATGTTTAGTGATTTTGCTATATGATTTCGATATGTGTAAAGCTTCAGCTAGACAGTGCTCTCTTTTTATTTCTGGATTTTTATATTCCCTCATCATATGTGAAGAAGCAGTCTTAATATCATATTATAGGTACAAAGTTGTAATTCGTACCATGGGTAAAGTTTTGTTTTTTATCAAGTTATCACTACCATAAACTGGTATTTGTTATTGGTTTCCTTGCAGGTGAGCTAAGAATAATAATGAGTGCCGGTGAGCACCGGAAACCATCGGCTCAAGTTGAGCACTCTAGGGCATATTACCAAGCAATAGCGATAATTATCACTATTGCTTGGTTAGAGGCAAAAATGTATCGCCGACTTGCGGCGATTCTTATCGCAGATAAACCTTGGTATTACCAAGGTTTATCGCAAATGTGATAAAAATTGGCCGCAATGCATAAATATCGCTGAAAAGTCAGCGATATTCATGCATTACCGAGCTAATGCTCTTAGCCATGTTATCCACCTACCATTGGATAACATGGCTAAGAACTGCTCAGGGGCAGGTGTTAGCTTTTGGAGATATTCACGCTTAGCGCGAATATCTCCAAAAGTTGGTAATAGGAGATAGCGATGTTAGCGACTGTTTCCAATCGCTAACATCTTGGCACGCCCACTTTGCATGTCATTAGTGATAAATATCATGACATGCAAAGCGGGGCCCAAGATGGTCGCTATCTCCTACTAGCTGTCGCTAACTGGTGTTAGCGACAGCTAGGTAATAGGGAGATAATTCTATCTCCGCTTTCTTGGCTTTTTTTTTTAAAACCAAAAAAACTGAGATAAACCCCCTTGATAATATGCCCCTGAATGTGTTATTATAACCTAAATTGGTGCTACTTTTATTCTGACTTAAAGATTGAGCACCTCTACCAGAATGTGGTCTTATACTTTACATTTCTAAGTCCACTGGGCAAATTCACCAGGCTCTTGCTCACTTTCAGGCCCCTTTGTAGAATACATTTTGACATTAAGGAGTATGACATTAAGGAGTATAATCCAATTCAACAGTCACAGTGTTGTAATTTGGAGGTATGGAATTAGCCCTGGGGTGGTCGTCTTTTGCCTATATTGGGAACAGCTTGAAGTTCTAAAGTTACTGTGAGTGATTCCACAGGTACCTGCACAGTGTAGTAACTGCCAGCCTTCTTTGGTGGTATCCTACCACATTATTTCTCTGATGTACTGCAGTATTACAGCATTTAAAAAAATGCTATTTCTGCACTCCTCTAAATCCAAAGAGTAGTAGACTTGCAGTAAATTGGTTACAACACATTTTACTTATCTCTCCAGCATTTTCCAGTAGAGTCTGTGTACTTTGACGAGAGCCAAACTGACTTTTTATAGAGCAGTAAAGTGCCTTTTAAACATGAAAAGATATGCAGCATTTGACTGGCTTTAAATTAGGGCCATACTACATAAATATCACATGCATTCATACATAGCTATTCGTTCATTGTAAATGTCAGTCATCAAAAAGCTGTGTATAACCTACCATCAACTGTTTAATAAAAATGCTGTGCTATTTATCAGTCAGACCAACTGGCTGGCTAATACACTCTCTACAGCATCTTGATAATCAGGTATGTTATTTATATCCCTTACACTATCTCTGTTAGGTTGCCCAGAGGCATAAAGTATCCTTGATGTTCAAGTTGTTACGTTGAACAGTCACTTTTGCTACGGGGAAAAATAAGAGATTGTATCAAAAACGTCAGCAGAAAAATAATTTCAGCAGTTACATCCATAGATGTATTCCTCCGTATGGTAACATCTCTGACAGTTAAATAAATGAAACACACAACAGATGACCAGAGTAATGTTTGGAAATAATATAGAAAACTGGGAATCACTCTAAGCAGCAGTCAAGCTGATTGTATTTTACCCTCTGTGACACTTTAGAGGAAAACCCATAATATGCATATCAGAAGAGCCTGTGCTCCTCATGGGAACAGTCCTTTGAGAACTACCAGACAATGTTAGAATGCTTGGAGAAGTCACTCTGGATAGCATGTTTACTTCCGCTCTAGATAGAAGCTCGTCTTGTGCAAATTAAGGGGCCGATTATGATGGCGGACGAACCTTAGTCCGTCTGGCACCATAGAGTAGGAGGGAACCTCCACATGGCCTGCGGAGTTCCCTCCTGTGCAATTAGGATGTGACCGCCACCCTGGCGGTCACATCCTCTATTTTTACCATTGCGGCGGGTGCGGCTTCAAGCTGCATCCGCCGCAATGGTAAAAATGCATACTCTGCATTTGTATACAGAAAGCGGCAGGCACCGTGCGGTGCCTGCCGATTTCTGCATACAAATGCAGGGGGTACCATAGGTACCCCCCACCACCCCTTCACCCAGGGGGCCCGCATTGGGCTCCCGCAGTGAAGTTACACATGCTTTTCCACGGCGGAAAACCCGCCGCGGAAAAGCATTTTTAACAGCCCATCCTAATATGGCTGACGGTGTCTGAGAGACACCGTCACCATATTAGAGCTTTTCCGTCGCGGTTGTAAGTCAACCGCGGCAGAAAAGCTGCGGACGGAAACCAGGACCCACCAGCCATCCTAATGTGGCGGTGGGTCTTTGGTGGGTCAGCAGCGGATTTTCCGCATCCTCCGGGCCAGCGGTGGCTTCCGCTGGCCCAGAGGATGCGGAAAATCCTCTATCCTAATGAGCTCCTAAGTACGGACCTTGCTTCTCATTGGAACAATCTATCACAAACTGCTATTGAAATAAACAATACCATGAAAACTGTAATTACTATTTCTTAATGGCATTTTTACCGTAAAAGTATAGAAACATACAGCTTGGGTGTTTGGTAAGAGCTGCTTTCATAGAATCAGTAATGGTTTAATGCCCAAGCTATTTTATGGTGCTATAAGCTCCATTTTATGGTGGTATTTTTCAAACACATTAGCTAAAATGTTTTAAGTTTTATAAGCTTTCCAACAAAGAACTTGTGAATATTGTGATATATTACAGCCTACAGCAGGACATATATTTCTAAAGCCACCAATCACGCTTATGCATCACAAAACGCGTTTTCCTTAAAGAAACTATGAATGCTTCCAAATATGGGTGCCAACATGTAAAGAGAAACTATTGAACTATGCCAGCCTTGCCACACATGCAAGTGGTGATGCTCACACCTGCCTAAACTCAATGTGCCAATTAACGGAGCCATCCATATACCTTGGAATAATTGTTACAGAAGAAATAGACAACGTACCAAAAGCTACTTCACTGAGATAACTGAGTCCCTTGCACCCAACATCCTAGAGGTAGAAAGGTTTGGGTAGGGAAGTTATATACCCCTTTGTCCTTCTAAGTCATAGACATGATTTTGCTTGCTTGTAGTACTTTTTTACCTCACTATATAGGCTGGTATAGTTGGACTTATGTTCTGTAGTTTCAGTCTACTAAAATTGCAAAAGAGCTTTTCGGGAATCTTACAATTAATTATTCTCATTCGAAAGGACTTCATACAACCCTCTAACTGTGCACATCAGGGGTGCGGGTTGTACTCTGCAGAATTCCACGGAGTTACCTAAGAAAACTGCGAGATTCTAGGGAGTTCTGTAAGTGGGAAGTTCTGGTCCTTCGTCTGCTCATGCTGATTTCCCCAACACTGTAAAATCTGCATCAATGGTATCATGTGGCACACTAGAGGGTACTGTTTCTTTCTAACGCTCACTTAGATTTTTTACTCAAGTGGCAGCTTTTGCAAAGCGGGTGGCAACTATCTCAACACGAGGGGTAGCAATCTGCCTTGACCGCCCATATTGAGTAATCTCGCCTAGGAGGCAGTCTAGTGCTCGATTTCTTTTTGCTTATGCTCGCCAACTTAATTTATTTATTTATTTTATTTATTTATGCAATTTTATATAGCGCGGACTTTACCCGAAGGTGTCAGAGCGCTTCACAATAGGAACAGAAAAGATACAAACTGAGAACATTACACGAGCAACAGATTGCAGAGGCATACGTTACGTTACAAACGGTAAAGTGATAATTGTGAGCAACCAAGAATACATGAGGTAGTAAAAATTGTGAGAAACCAAAAATACATGAGGTAGACAAGGTAATTGTGACACTTGTGAGCAAACAAAATACATGAGGTAGTAAAAATGTGGGCTACCAAAAATACATGAGGTAGTAAAAAGTGCACAGGAGGAAAAAGTGACAAGTGTGCAGGCTACAAGAGAAAATAGAGTATAATTTGTGGTATAATACTGCAATATATGTTACACACTCAAGCACAAGAACAAACGATTACGTAGGCAAAAGTGGCACTTGTGCAAGTATCAAAGGTAAAAAACATGTGAGAGGAAGTGAGAGAAACTCTGCTACATGGTGGTTGGCAGTGGCGGTGCGTCCATTGGGGGCATTGGGGCGTTGCCCCACTAATGCCATGGCAGAAATCGTTCTACTTCTGATGCTAATTGCAGCAATCAGGACTCCTGATTGGAATTAGCGTCAGAAGTAGAACATGGACGCTGTCTATTGCGCTGTCACTCAAAGGCTGAGAGCTCTGCCGCCGCCCCACCCCCATCCAGCGTGATGCTGAAAGGGGCGGGGTTACAGCAGCACTCTTGTTGAGTGACAGTGCATTAGCGCACATGTTCATTTTTGGGCTGATCATTTTTACCATCAGCCCGAGCACGCACACCAAGCCTTCCCCTTAAGAGACCGAGGGTTGCTTCATGCGCAGCCCCCTGTCTCCTAATGGGCAGGGAGTATCCCTGCCCTCTGCCAAACCTGGCACTGCTGGAGCAGCGTGTGGATTGCCAGCCCCTCACGCAGAAAATGTTTAAGGCACCAAAGCACCAACCCGACCCAGGAGCAGACAGCAGAGGAAGGCGCGCACCCACCCGGTCAGGTAAGTTTTTTTTTAAACGTTATTTTTAACCCCCCGCGAGTATTGCGAGCTGCAATTGGTATTTTGTGGCTCAAAGTGTGCATTGGCGTTTGTCAGAGTGTTGCTCTGCCTGTGTCTGTTTACGTGCGTGCCTGTATAAAGGGTTTTCTTCTTGTATGTTGTGTTTGTCGGTATGCATGCGCTCAGCAAAATCCAAACCTAGTTGCTCTGTGAATTATTTGTATTGGGTGAATACGTTATTTAGTTTCGTCACCGATGGGATTATTATTTATAATTGCCTGAAAACATTGCTGTTTTACTCCCTGTGGCAACCCCCCACTGCAGCCTCCTGACACTGTGGTTTTAACGCCACAGTGGAAGGGTGTAGCAGAGGCGGGACAGAAGATTATTCTCGCCATTCGTGTGTAATGTGCATCAAACACTTGCACGGTTGTGTTGTTCTCTCCCTTGCATTCTTCGCGGGACTTGTAGGCCCAAACTGTAACACGCACATGTGAGAACAAACGAGTGCAATGTGGAAGTGCTCAATGTGCGCGAGGCTCCACTGAATGAATGAATGCCCGGTTTGTGCGCACACTAGTACAGCACTAAGAGCAGTGCCTCCCAGGGCTCTTCTCGGAAAGCAGTGTAACTTCTGGAGCCGAGCCCAGGATACACACAACAATTTTTTCAATTAACTCCTTCGACGCTCATGACGAGCTCAGCTCGTCATGATGTACACCTCCATACACTCATGACGAGCTGAGCTCGTCATGAACAATAGAAAAACCAAAATGTCAGCACAGGAGGAAAATAACACTAGCACGATGGTGTTATAGAATTATTGCACATTTTCTACAAACAACCGGTATTAATTAGTGGAGCCGACCCACATAATTAATTACTGGTTGTTTGTTTCCGTACGTTTGTTTTGACATGTAGGTAGGCACATTCTCTTTTGTCAAAATATGAATAGCTGTATTGAAGTACTCACTCATAAATGTTGGCATTTTTTTTGTTCTTTCTGTTACTAACTGCAGATTAAAAATACACGCATATTATTTTAGATAACCTTGTAAAAAAGTGCAATAATTACATATGATTTATTATGTTTCTAAGGAAGCACGACCTTTCTCTATAAATGACTGAAGGTAGTCAAGAGATGTTACTTATTAGTTGGTGGTGCAATTCTTATACTGATAACACAAAATGTAAATTGTGACATCACAATGTGTTATTTCCCATGATTTCATTTACATTTTGGATTCTATCCTATTATTTCTTCTTTTTCAGTCTTGATAAAGCTTGATTTCAGCGAAACACATGCTGGCAGCGTAGACTTTATCAGTAGGATGTATTGATTATACACCTGCACTACTACACAAATTTTGCGCCTTACCACTTTCATATGTCACCAGCCGCCACCGGTGGTTGGTGGAGTTTTTGTCAAACTCTGTGCTCCAAGGGGAGCGTGGAGTGGGCAATACTCTCCGAACTCCACTGGTAACGTGGCATTTGCCTCCCACCCCTACTTATGAGCCTGCTTGATTATTGCCATTATTGTACTAGGACATTCACACAGGCACAATGCAAATCCCGCTCTGTTGTCATTCTCCCATATACACACAGACCCTGCTCAATGTACCACATGCTTTCAGCCAACATTCCCTGCTATTTTAGTATGCGGGCACACTCAGATCCCTTAATTTATCTAATTTCCTTCCTGAGTTAATCACCTTTGCTACTCTAGTACTGAACATGCCGAATGTTTTAAGACCTGTATGTTAATGTCACAGCATGGCTCTACCAGAACACTGTAGACCTCCTGACCTGTTGGAGAAACTGCAACCCAGTCTAGGAATTTAGAGCATCAAAGAACAACATTACTGAAACCTAGTGAGACAAAACAATATTTTACTAAAGTATTACAGAGCTTTAATACATAATCTACAGGTTTGGGGAGTGCAATAAAACTCAAAGAAAACACAAGTTTGCCTACATTTTGAGATAATTATTCAGAAACACAGAAAGACATGTGGGAATAAAGGATTTATCTTGTGGCATTGACATAAACATTGGGGAAACCATTCACTCAGGATCAGGACAGCTTTCTAAACCCAGGTTGTTAAGAACAGCTGGTGTGAGAAAGTGGATTTTAGTTTGGGTTGATGATAGTCCACGACAAGTAATAATGTCACTATTCCTGTAACATTCAGTAAAGGTTTCAGTATTTAAACCTGATCTCAACCTCTGGTAGCTATGGCGCAGAGCAGACAGATTTAACTTTCGAAAATGTGTAAAACCTTTAGAAGTAACACAACTATTAAAAGTAAAAAACACAATAAAAATCCCACTCCAATATATAAAAATAGAGCACAATTTAAGGAACAAGATGACACCCACAAAATAAAAATCCAATAACGGGAACTGGAGATGTTAATTTGTACAATTTTAATTTAAAAATAGCTCCAAAAAGTGATGGAGCACCAGTCAGATACAAACATAAGGGTTGTCCTAATCAGAGGTTTTACCTTCTGACTTAGTCTCTGAAATGGAGGTCAAAAATCTACAGCAGGACAAGGCAGCAGGCTGTGGCAGAGAAGGGTTCCACATGGCTAGATTGCAGTGGTGCAAGGTCCTGGTGAAGCCGTTGACTTTTGGCTGGAAAGTTTCAAACATGAAATTTAAAACTCATCTACTAAGAAAGTTCCTTTACCAGACTTTTGACATCGTCACAGGGTGTAGATTTATATGTTCGGATGTAGTCACTTTTTTGGAGCTTGGATTTCTCCAGTGGGGTAAGGCTGAAAGCTCTAACTGAACAGGGCTCCTCAAGGACAGATACCTTCTCCACAACATCCCACTGAAACAAACATTCTGCTGACGAAAAGTTCGGAGCAGGAGAAACCTGAATCTTTGGCCCAGTGGCAATCCACCTTTATTGGATTGACTTGACAAGTTTATCCAGGTTCTTTGGAGGTCTTTGGAGCAAAAACGTTTCCAAGAACCATATTTTTCAGGATGTTAGGAGGACTATACTTTGATACATCCAAGGTTTCCAGGACCTTAGGAACAGCACTTGGGAGTTAGGGCGCACTCCAGCAGAAGTGGGCAGAGCTCAGGGTAGGTTCAGTTGGAGCTGGACTGGGCTATTCAGGAAAGGCCTTCTAGCAGATAGTTGTGTTCCTGTAGCTTAATAGGAGGTAAGCCAACTGACACTTTGTGCCCACGCCTTTGTTCTAGGTACATGTGGAAGCAGGTACCGTTTTTCATGTCACCTCACAGGTTTCAGCAGCTATGGAAGACCATATTTTGTCTTTGACAGATCCAGAAGTATTCTGAAGAAGGTGCCTGGGGGGGCAACATTTATGCCTGGTACTAACCTGTGAATGAAAGTGACTACTGGCCCCTCCCTAACTAATAGGGAAACAGTTCCCAAAGATAGCCTTTCCCACATTTGCAACAGTTCCTCCTGTATGCTCCTGCTGCAAACAATCCCATAATGCCCCACTCTACCTAAATCTATCATGGCTGATCCTTTCCTCCCATCTGCACAGCTCTTGTGCCGACCCTAGCAGTGTGGCCATGGAAATGAACAACTCCTCAAAAGCTATTCTGGGAGCAACTCCTCTCCCACAGGGATTGAAGACTAGATGGACAAAGAAGAAGGCAGGCCAGGTCTGCAATTAGGGTAGGCCTTTTTAAAGTTCATGAAATTCTTTGGGTAAAGCCCAGAAGGTCATCCTGCCAGAGAAACAGAATACCTACCCACATCTAAGGCCTTTATCTTGGCTCCAGTAGCGAGCTCACACCTAATCTAGTGGCCTATTCAGCTCTGGGGTGACAGCTGTAAGCTCATGCAAATGGGTTTTTAGATGCTTAGGCAGGAGAGCATTGATGTTCTAAAAGTCCCTTTGCAAGGGGTTTATTACAAATCCTATTTCCAAGTCAGAGATACCATTTTTACAATTACTATTGTATCCTGATGCTTCTCATTGAAACAGCTAACCTTGCTACAGAGAAAATAGTTTCTGGGGCATTGGCACTGTAAGAACCTGTTTAACCAAAAACATTTACATGTCCTACTTTAAATACCATGCACCCTGTGTTATAGGTATTGAAGAATACTTAGGGGTGACTTATTAATATTTATAAGGAGGGTGTAGACCTGCCAAAGGGGGTTATATTTGGAAAGTCTAATATGCAGTTTTGAAACTGCACAGGCTAGCTACATTGGTAGGCCTGCTGTAGTGCTTTTCCCTGTCGCACAAGTGGTGACACCACAATGGGTTTGGACCATCCACTACTAACATTTAAGTTTCTTGCCCTGGGTACACTTTATACCACATACCAGGGACTTACAGGTAAGATAAATAGGCCAATTAGAAGTATAGCCACTTCTGACATGCTTTAGAGGGCTGAGCACATCCACTGGCCTCGTTAGCAGAGTGCCAGAGTGAAAAAAACAGCAGCATCAATAAAATAAAATGGGGATGACTTGTAAAAAGGGGCATTTTCCTACAACTTTCAAGTGACCCATGCCACATGTGCATTGAACTGTTCAGATAGTTGAAAAAAGAGAATCCAAAAGCAAAGCAGGGCTAAATTGAGAAATGTAATCAAGGTCATGCACTGTGCCAGAGGCCTATAGTCTAGAAGATGTTCTCCTTGTTTGTTCAGGATTCTTTTGAAAAGGGCAGCCCAGCATAATAGCTGGTATGGAAACGAGCATGTCAATGTGATTGCTGTCTAGTCTAGTATTTGTATTATACATTTAAATACACATTGACTGAGACAAGTATAAAGATTTTAATTTCTTGAATTTTAAAAATGGAAAAATCCCAAATTCATCATCATTGTTTGAATTTCAGTAAAACATGAATAAATAGTGTTAATATAAATATGATCCCTGCCACCATAACTGACAACCTAATTAGCAAACGTGGAGAAAGGCAGCTGGAGATCAAAGGCAGAACGCTTTAATGAGGCACTCTGTAGCATAGAAAGCTTCTGACTGTGTGTGTAAGTTATACGTTACTACAAAGGTGGTGACACAAAACATATAAATCTACATAGGCTTCTCTGTGCTATGATAGACAATTGAAAATGTGCTGACCTTTAGGATGTCACATTACTGAGTGTCAGATTGTTAGCTTGATATATGCAAAGCCAGTCTAGTAGCGGAGCCAAGTTCACTAGGCTGCAATCTACAACAGAGGTCAATCTGTAAGGGTTGAAAAATAAAAACACTGGTTAAACATCATGAGTAGAACTAATATGTTAAATTTCATTATCTATTTGCTTTTTTAAATTAATGTATATCCTGCCCATTTACGTGGGCTTATGTCACAGATATACCACAGGCAGAAATAGAGGGCAGTCACTTGTGAGGGTAGTCCAAATCCGACAAGAAATCAAAATAAACATGGGCTAGCCTAAATGTTTGGTAGATGATGTGGATTATCAGTCCATTCTGATATATGCCAAAAACCGTCTCAAGGCACAGGGTTAAAGTTAGGAGGTTATAAAGCAGTCGCGGCCGGCAATATGGGGGAGCAAGATGGGTGGAAGCGGGACAGTATAGTTTTAAAATGCAAAAACGTAACTTCCTCCGCATGCCGCATCACGCGCCACTGCCTCAGCTCCTGCTGCTCCGGGAGAGTTTTAGGAGGCCTCCTTCCACTCCTCTATGCCAATCACAATGCTGCAATGGATTGGTGCGGTGTAGCGGACAGCGCCCCAGCCGGGTGCCTCCAGGGAGGCCATTTTCTCTATGTAGGCTGCATGCAGCCTTCATAGAGAAAATGTAGAGCGTGCATGACTGCTTCGGTCAGCCCCATGGCCGACCAAGCAGTCAGGGCACTGAGAGAGGTACAAGCCACTCCTACCCGACTCACCCACCCGCCCGCTCCCAACCTGGAAATTCTGCTTTCTCGCAGTGTGATAAGCAGAAACATAAAATGGTAGTTTTACCATTTTATGTTTCTGCTTCTCGCACTGCGAGAAAGTAGTGAGGGGACGCCCCCAGGCCCCAGTGGAGGAGCCACCACTGTTATAATGTTATGCGTCATGAGAGAGAAATGGCATTCCGCCAAAATATTTTTATCACACCTTGAGAGAGATACCTTTTTCTAGATGACCAGGCTTCAGCATCTGGCTGGTAGGCATTTATGAGGAATTCCAAAAGATAGTCAGGAGCATGTTCATGTGTGGTTATGTGAATAAGACACAGAGATTATAACTGCACCTTGATAGGTCGAAAGTGGAGAGACAATAAACCAGGACTGCTTTTTGCCATATCTATTTATGACTAATTGAGCCTGGCTATGTTGTAGTAAACCATTGTAGAACGTCTTGTGTGTTGTCAGGAAGTGCAGCAAAATAAACAAGATGATGGACAGAATGTTGCACAATGGCAAAACATTCACCCCCAGTCACAGATCTGGGTTTAATCCATCGTTATTTTGCTCACCTAAGCCACCCCAGTTCAGACATGGCCATATGCAAATCAGTCTTGACCCTGTGCCTCATGGGAACAGTCCAGCCTGAACTGCCAAGCCATGTCTGCCCTGGACCGGAATCAAGCATCCTAGAACCGGTTTCTGGCTATCAGCCGTCTTCAGCCAGGATAGCTTGACTCCAGTGGCTAAGTGAGCACGGGACCCACGATTGGGCATACCCTTCCCACATAGGGGGAACAGCAAAACAAACAAGATGATGGACGGCATGTTGCACAAACATGGGCTAGCCTAAATGTTTGGTAGATGATGTGGATTATCAGTCCATTCTGATATATGCCAAAAACCGTCTCAAGGCACAGGGTCAAAGTTGGGAGGTTATAAAGCAGTCGCGGCCGGCAATATGGGGGGGTAAGAGGGGTGGAAGCGGGACAGTATAGTTTTAAAATGGTTAGAGGCAAAAATTTACAGCTGAGCTGCGGCGATTTTTAGCTTTTGGAGATATTCGTGCTTAGCGAGAATATCTCCAAAAGTTGGTAATAGGAGATAGCGATGTTAGCGACTGTTTCCAGTCGCTAACATCTTGGCACGCCCACTTTGCATGTCATTAGTGATAAATATCACTGACATGCAAAGTGGGGCCAAAGATGGTCGCTATCTCCTCCTAGCTGTCGCTAACTGGTGTTAGCGACAGCTAGGTAATAGGGAGATAATTTTATCTCCGCTTTCTTGGCTTTTAAAGCCAAAAAAGCGGAGATAAACCCCCTTGATAATATGCCCCTTAATTTACAAAGACTGCCTGGCAAATTGGATTTAAAAGTCAGCGTTTAGTCATTCATCTATGCAATCAATAAGTGAGACATCAAACCATTAAAACAAGAATGATATTCTGCTGATATAGTCAGTCATTTGCGAGAGGAGACAACCGAGGCAATAGACCCCTTGCTGTGTATACAATATCAAAGATAATGGCAACAAGCTAACGATTTACGGTCAAAAGCGTGGGATTATGGGCATACTGTACATATTAAATATAAGGACAAATAATGTATATTGGAATAAAACAAATCAGCTGGTGGCATCCTCAGCTCAGTTAAAGATGATCATATCTAATGCAGCGAGTCTCTGTTTCCAAAGAGAAAGCAGCCCCTTGAACTCCGAACCCTCACCCTGTACCCACAATTTCGAAAACTCCTCAAAGCCCATCTGTTCATGAAGTCCTTTGACTAATACCCATGCAGTCCCCCTCTCTTCTGGCCCCGGATTTTTGTTAGCTGTAGCGCCAAGAAACCGCTGGTGTATGCGCGCTTTACAAATAATTTGAAACTCAACTCAAACTCAAACGCAGCCTCCTTCAGTTTCACTGAGTACCACTGTGCCTTACTGGTGTGGGGTGGAGATACTCCCAATCTGTTGTGCTTTGACACAAGGGTTATGCACCACCAGTGCAACGCGTTTCCGTGTTTTCTAGCTCTGACTCTTTCTTTATTCTTTTTATAAATCAGAGTATATGGTAATTTCACAATCCTGATACTCGTCCCGCAGGAGTAAATTACCTAATTTAATGCACACGTTATTTTTCCTGCAGCTACAAACTCGACGTGAGTGTCCATTAGTTAGAAAAATCAGTTCTTCCCAAGATATCAGATGCCGTTGATCAGACTCTCTTTTCGCTATCATGCAAAGTCAGTGGCTTGTGCAGTGGAGACACAGCAGGCACCAGAGTATGACGCATTTTTCTTATACCTTTTACGAGAACAGTGGGCAGGTCCAGAGCGTTAGAATTTGCTGATGCTTACTCGCATGTACATCTACATTGGACTGGGGAAGGTTCCTGCAATGGAGGAGACAGTCAGAATACTGAATATGTCATCAATGTAGTCATTTGAGAAGTCATTAGTGATGTCATCAATGATGCAATTCAACTTGTCATGAGTGATGTAATATTCAGTGCAGGGCGAGGGTGCAAGTTATAGTTAGCATACTGAAGAATAACTGGTGAATCTCAGTGCTTTTTTTTGTTTTCAGGAATAGATTCTAAGTCATTTCAACACCTAACTATAAATCACTTCAACCGTTGTTTTTTTCCTGTGGATTTCTTTTTAACATAAGCTGAGATCTTACCATACCTAACTATAACTTCCCTTTAAACTTTGTTCTTGTAGTGAATGTTTTTTTTATGTTAGGGATGATCATTTCACCAAACCTGATTATAATGGCTATTTAACCTTTGTTTTTTTCAGTGAATTTCTGGAGCTTTACTAACATATTCAGCCAACACCTCCACTGTACACACCATCAGTCATTTACAACTTTGGGTTGGTACAAGCCCACTCTATGCTGGTTGGCAACCCCCAACAGTCTGCCCTCCATACTCAGCTTGCTGCTGCTCCTGCCCCCCTTTTGCTTGCCCTCCTATGTACATATGTGCAACTGCACCCTCACCCCCTGTCCTCCATGGTCAGCTTGCTGCCCATGCCCCCTACTCGCTAACCATCTCTTCTCCTTATGTACACTCCAGCCCCCTCTCGCCTGGTCCCTGTGGTCCATTGTGCTGTTTCTGTGCCTCTCAGGTTGTTACCCTACAGCTGCTACCCTCCTGTTTTCCCTTCTGGCTTTTATGGTCATGTTGCTACCTCTGAACCCATCATCACTGTCCTCATGTGCCTGCTCCCTCTCGCCTGTCCCCTGTGGCCATTGTGCTCTCCCTAAGCATGCCAGACTGTCTTCTGTGATCAGCTTGCTACCTCTGTCTCGTCCCTCCCCTGCCTGTCCTCTGTTCTCCGTCTGCATGCAACAGGCCCTTTTGCCAGCCCTCTATGGTCAGCTTGCTGCCCCTCTCCTTCCTACTGCATTCTGTGCTCTGCATACTCCTGTCCACTCTTGCCCAGCCGTCCATCATCATAGTGCTTCCCCTGCCCATGACAGCCTGCCCACCATGGCCAACTAGCTACCCCTGCCCCTACCCCCATTGTCTGCACTCTTTTCTCCATTTGTATGATCTTGCCCATTCCTCCTGCACTTCTTTATCCATTTTGCGAATCCTGTCCCTGCTTCCCTCCGCTTACTCTTTGTTCTCCATATCCATCCCCCTATACCGACCTCTTACCCACGGTGGGCAGATTACTGCCCTTGCCCCCCTTCTCAATGTACTCAATCTCTGTGTTCATGCTTCTGCCCCCTCCCACCTTCCCTGTGAGCCATTGTGCTGCCCCTGCCCATGCCGGCCTACCCTCCATGGTCATCTTTCTACTCCTGCTTCTTGCCCCTCCTGCCTTCCCTGTTTTCTCGGCCTGCATGACCCTGCTTCTCCCTTTTCCCTTAAATGGTCAGCTTGCTGCCCTGCCCTCCTCCCCACTGCCCACTGTGTGCGTGTTTCAGCATCCTTTTGCCTCTGCCATTCCAGCCTGCCCTCTGTGGTTGGCTTGCTACCTCTGCCCTCCCACACCCTGCACTCCGTTGTCCATTTTGTTGACCTTGCTCAGACAGGCCTTCTCACTGTGGTTAGACTGCTGCCCCTAACCCAATTCTGCTTACCATCTGTTCACCATCTGGATGTCCCTGCCTCATTCAGCCCTTTATGGACAGCCTACTACCTCTGCCTTATGTGGCCAGCTTGCTGCTCTTGCCCCCTCATCCCTGCCCTTCATTTTCTGTGTGTGCGCCCTGCCTCCTCCCTACTGCCCTCCACAGTTTGTTGCGCTGCCCCTACTGGCTTTTCCACCATAGTCAGCAATCTTTTCCTCTCCCCATCCTCCTTACCTACTGTTGTCCAAGTATGTCCCTGCCCCTTTCCCTCCCACCCTCTGTGGTCTTTTGTCCGGCAATTAGCCCTCCTGTATGTCCTCCATGCTTAGCTTGCTGCTCCTACCACCTCCTCCCTGCTTCCTGTTTCCCGAGTCCATGCCCCGGCCCCGTCCCTCTTGCCCTGTATTGTATGATATGTGTCACTGCCCCTCCCACTTGCCTTCTGTGGTTACCTTGTTGTCCCATTCCCCCCGCCCGGCATTCAGAAGTCCAATGTGTTGCCCCTCACACTTGCCCTGAGTGGTTAGTTTGCTGAAACTACCCTGCTCCCCACACTATGTTGTCTGTGTGCATCTCCCAGCCCCTTCCCTCCTGCCCTCTATGGTGTATTCAGATGCCAATGCCCATCCTGCCTGCCCTGTGTGATCCATTGAGATGGCACTGCCACTCTCACCTGCCCAGCATGGCTATCCTGTTAGTTATGTTCCCTTCTCCCTGCCATCTGTTGTCTGACTTGAGCCCCTACCCCTCCCTTCTGAGTCGAGTCCCTAACTCCTCCTTTCTACCCTTCATGGTACTGTGTGCATGCTACATCTCACCCACTGCTGCCTTGCATGATCTGATTGGCTGCCACTGTTCCTCCCGCTTGCCCTTCATGGTTATTCCATTGTCTGGCCACTATCCTGGCCCTCCTCTAATTGAATCCAAGACCCTGCCCCCTCAATTTAGCCCTGAGTGGTTAACCTCCTGTCTCTGCCCAGCTCCCATACCCTCCGTTGTCCATGTCTTTACCCCTTCCTCCTGCTCCTCATTGTGCATTGAGGTTTAACTGTCCCTCCTACCTGCCCCGATTGGTTCATTGTGCTACCACTGCCGCTCCCACCTGCACAAATGGGAAAAACCACAGGAGGGTGATTTTTTTTAATGTAGCTAAAGCATTGTGTTGTGAGCTTGATGCCCCAACCCCTGCTTCCTTCCCCATTCATCAATTCTTAGTTCAGTCCATACCCATCCCTTCTGCCTTCTATTATTCTTTGTACATGCCCCAGCCCCTCCCTCCTGGTATACATGGTCTGTAGTGCTGACACTGTCCCCCCAACTGCCCTAGATGGCTAGCTTGCTGCACCTTTCCCTGACCAACTCCCAATTTCCCTCCTTTGTCTGTGTGTTACCCTTATCCCCTCCCTCGGCCTTCCACGGTGCATTGTGCATCCACTGCCCCTCCCACCAGCACTGCATTTTCAGCTCACATACATGGTCTGTAGTGCTGACACTGTCCCCCCAACTGCCCTAGATGGCTAGCTTGCTGCACCTTTCCCTGACCAACTCCCAACTTCCCTCCTTTGTCTGTGTGTTACCCTTATCCCCTCCCTCTGCCTTCCATGGTGCATTGTGCATCCACTGCCCCTCCCAGCAGCCCTGCATTTTCAGCTCACTGCTTCTGGCCTGTCCCTACTGCTCTCCATGGCCCTCCCACCTGTCCTCTAGATGAGGAAGATATTTGCGAACTGATACAAAATGTGTCCTAATTTTGCTTTCTACAGAACTCACAATCATTTCTTTGACAAAATAAACCCCCTCATTTTGTTAATTTCTACAGGAAATATTCTAAGTTGTTCATTAGCACACTGAGGGAGGTTGCAGTAAAACCCCTGGGAATCAACTAACAGGCTGCTGCTGCTGTTGGAAATATGTTTTAATTACTATGGCAGACTTTATTCTCACATGGCTTAGGAAGATAATGTGACTTTACCGAAAATCATGAGTGAAAACAGTTTTCTATCAGGCATTGTTAATCAAATCCCAGCACAGGATCATCATTTAACACAGGGTAAAATCTACTCAGAATATATCACAATTCCTAAAATGTATATTGTACCACCAACAAATGTTTTATATTGTGACTAAAATTTGTTATCACCCATTATATGTGCTCCTTTTGTGACCCTCAACAACGGGCTTTCACTCCAATACAGGTCCCAAATCCTGCAGTGGCTGTCACAACATTTTGTCTTTGCTATGGCCTGCCAATCAAGGGGGGGCTCCCTTCGGGACCACCACACATTCCCTTTGGATTCAGGGTAAGCCCGCCCTGTCCCCTTATATATTTTTCATAAGCATTTCAGTACAGGCACCTGGGCCTTGAACACTGAACGGGATTGGCTAGTCTCCTTTAAATTGAGCAATCAGAGCATATCTGGACACCAACTGTTAAAATATCTATCACATTGCAAACTTAATTTTATCCAAAACTCCTGAAGGGTTTACACCAAATCGCAAAAAGAATCTTTTCTAGGTAATGATGCAGCTTTCAGTCCAATTTGGTGTCATTCCGTTCAACCATCTTTGACATAGGGCTGTGTAAAATTGCTCATGGAAATTGTATAGGGGAATAGCATTTTGGGACCTACCCTATATTACGCCCCTGGTTGACAGATCACCCTGAAACATTCCAGGAAGGAGCTGAGGTGATTTAGTTTTTTTAATGTTTTCTGGCGATTTGTCAAACGGTGCCAAACTTATTAGGGAAACAAAAGAAAGCCTGACCTAACTATAACTACACAGTGACTATACATTCTATATGTTCACTGTACATAACTTCACATATATATACCTTGACAATAGATATGTAGATATACAGAGAAAAATCCTCAAGATACATAGATGTGGAGTTAAGTGTGATAATAATCTATGATAACTATTGTATGCTTACCACAAGAATACTTTGGTTGTTGATAGTAAAATATTCTTGTAGCACAATATTTTCGTAGATGGTATTTTAGCATGTAACCCTAATATTATCAAAAACACTTACAAATGTTCTCACTGAGAGAATTTGCAAAATGGTTGCTAATATTTTAGTGAAACTTTTTTTTGCCAAATTTCAATACTGATGATGTTGCTGAGCTGTCAACGATAAAATGATAAAATTTACACACACACACAAAATCATTGTAAAACAGTTTATAATAAAACATGCACAGAAATATGAACTTAATTGGTAAATAGATTTGTCTAAAAATGACAGATAAATAAGCAATGCGAATGCCCATTCAAATCAAAACATATTTTGAATATATTTCAAACTGAACAAAATTTACCACACTTTACTTTAAGAACTAAGCATTATCCAGCATGTCATATTTAGGTCTGATGAAGCCAATTTCTTGTTTTCAATAAACAGAAAGTGGACTTTGGGTCAGCTTCCTTCAATTCACTGGCTGGTATTAGTTAGCCTTCTCCAGCCATTAGCTTGAGATATTGTCAGTCAAATTTTGAATTAGCCAAAAGAGAATTTTAGACTCACCATCATGTCATTGGGTGTTTGAATGAATCCATCCACCCCATGGGAGGTGCTTTCGTGAAATGCATGAGGGGCTATTTTACATATGAAAAGTACAAACAATCTTTGCACATTTTGTCACATTTAAACAATTGTCTCCATTATGCTTTGTATGCAAAACAGTCTTTTTTGTCATTTATTTTCATTATACGTTACATTAGTTAATTATGTGGCAAACCAAGTAAATGGCTAGCCATGGCAAATAACTGTTTTCTACTGCAGTGTTTCCCACACATTTTAGAACTTTGACCCACTTTTTTGCATCACAAACTCTTGCTACCCACCTAGCTTTGATGGACATTAGGAGGGTGATTTTTCAATGTAGCTAAAGCATTGTGTGGTAATGCATTGTAATTTACAGACAGCACATTTTCCATTGAAATGGCTACAGACATAAAGCTTTACTGATAAACGTTTGTTGTATACAAATGACAATGCGTGGAAATTGGGTTTCAGTGAATATTTATTTGTGCATCACCAAGTATCTTGATTTGTTCTGATCCGATTTAAATTTTTGCTTCTGTCGACTGTCGCACTTCAGAACTACAAAACATTAGCTTTATTTTTTATGTCCATATTTTCTGAATGAGTAAAGTTTATTTACGGGTATTTACATGTTGTTGTGTGTTATGGAAAAAATACACCATACAGCCTTTGTTTTTCACACTTCATGTACCCAGGCAAGATTGTCACTTAATTCACTTTACTTTTCTCTCCCTATCTGGAAAGTGAGAGGCTGCACTGTTCCCATTGGAGTAGGGTCAAGAATGATTTGCATATAGCTGGATCCAAACTGAGGTTTATTGAATCATTCCATCTATAACTTTTTTAATATACTTTTATGTGTCGCCCTCAGTGGGATGGATATGCCCAGAGGTGGATCCCGTGCACACAGTGTCACTGGAACTGAGCTCTACCCAACTAATCAACCCAAAGCAAGTGCAAAACCAACCCTTGTTGCTTGTGTTCCAGTTCAGGGAGGATCTGGCCGCGCTCTTTGGGATGGACTGTGTCCTTTGGAGCAGGGTTAGGACTGATTTGCATATGGCCAGATCCAAACTGAGGTGGCATGGTGTGCAAAATAAAATTGGACTGGGATGCAGCCCAACTGGTTACCATTGACTGAAATTAAATGAAGCATTCTATCCATCACTTTTGCATATACATTCGTTTAGTAGCTTTTGCAGATCATGAAGGTATGGTTTATATTTGGAAATGCAGGCATGACATATTGGCTTTGCCAATGCTTGTTATTAAATTTTTTGAAGTTTAATATGAAATAAACCAAGCTCATTGGGCACCGGTGCTCTGTAGTAAAGAAAAGAAAAGCAAGTGAAGCCATATTGGTCAAAATATGTTTTTCTCATAATTCATGAAGTGATACGTTAAGCCCCAAGCATAAGTAATGTTTTAAGGGTCAATGTGCATTGTTTAGTGAACAGCAATTGTCATTTCCATGGGATACATTTGTGGTTTGTATTTTAAAAATTATCATGGAAGGTCATGTAGTTTCAACAGGAAAGGAGGACTAACTTTGGCTGTTTTAAGCAGGTTTGAAAAGCGCATGCTCGGATAAACATATAAAGTGTCCGTTTCAAAAAGGGAACTCAGTGATTGGACTCAAATTGAGTGAACAGCTGATTATTAGAAAGGATACAGTCTTTGGAAGTCACAGACAATAATATTAAGGGTCTTTAAGGCCAAGGTGTTAATTGCAGATGCAAAAACAACCCTCATTAACTAACTGTATCAGGTAAGCATTGTGTCTTATTAAGACTTGTTTGCGACCAAGTAAAATGTTGTAAGAAAAATTATATTGCTGTGGTATGCACAGTTAGGTCTCCAGTCTAGCTACACAGCCTTGTAGAAACATGAATCAGAAGAGTCAAAAATCTTTAAACAGTTTGCCGCATTTTAATCTGCTTTTTATCAACATTTTCTCAATTATTATTCCACGTTTTCATAATTCGTCAATTCATTTTGCATAATCAAAATGCCCTTCCAGGCTTTTTGCAGTAGCAGAAGAAAGTTTGAATTTCCACAAGTCACAAGTCCTTTAAAAGTACCCAATGCACTTCGGGATAATTCCCTTCCACAGGGGTATCTAAAATACAAGAATTAAAAAAAGAACCCATCAGCATAATCAGTATAAACTTATCTTAACTGACAAACCTAATGCCCCTGCTAACTCCGTGACCATTATACCTTGTGTGTCCATATTCATCCATACGATTCAGAAAAGGGGGTGGTGATGAACAGAGTGTCTGAATTAAGCAGACCACTCTTACCCAGTCCAAAGATCAGGGCTTGATCCATCACCGTTTTTTAGCTCACTGCACCATCCCAGCTCAGAACCTGGCTACATGCAAATTAGTCTGTTCCTGTCCCAGTGCATGATGGGAACAGGGCAAACCAAACTACCAAGCCAATTCTTATACTGGGAAGGAAACAAGCTTCCGGGGACCGGTTTCTGGCATTTCAGCCGTCGTCGGCCCGGCTTGCTTGAATCCTGATGGTGCAATGAGCAAGGGACTCACATCTGAGTATACCCTTCCACGCTTATGGTGGACAAAATGATTCAGAAAAGGGGGTGCCCTGTTCCCATGATGCACTGGGCCAGGGACAGACTGATTTGCATATAGCCAGGTTCTGAGCTGGGATGGTGCAGTGAGCTAAATAACGGTGATGGATCAAGCCCTGATCTTTGGACTGGGTAAGAGTGATCTGCTTAATTCAGACACTCTGTTCATCACCACCCCCTTTTCTGAATCGTTTTTGGCCACTATAGGTGTGGCAGGGTATACTCAGACATGAGTCCCTTGCTCACTGCACCATCAGGATTCAAGCAAGCTGGGCCGACGACGGCTGAAATGCCAGAAACCGGTCCCCGGTAGCTTGTCTCCTTTCTGGCGAAGAATTGGCTTGGTAGTTTAGTCTGTCCTGTTCCCATGATGCACTGGGCCAGGGACAGACTGATTTGCATATAGCCAGGTTCTGAGCTGGGATGGTGCAGTGAGCTAAATAACGGTGATGGATCAAGCCCTGACTGTTCCAGCGGCTGCGTTGGTACGGGTCAGCAAAAGCGTGGACAGACTCAGTAAGAGTACCTTTCTCATTGCGGCTGGCATGTTTTTGCAAGCCGGTGGTGGCAACAGTCGTGGTTGTATTGCAAAATGGAAGCGGTGCAGGGTGTGGTACCCTCTCAAAGCGGAGAAGGCAGCAGCTTGGTGACGATCGTCCAGACGGTATCAGTGAGTCCAAGGCTTATGGTGCAGGGTGAGGCTGTGCTCGATGTGGTGCAAGAGACAGAGACAGTTAATGAGAGCTGGCGTCGGTCGGCCCAGACTGCTGAGTGAGGCAAGGCAGTGCATCATGAAACTTATGAGTGGTGCCCCAGCCACGATGCCATCACAGGTGTCGAAGTCAGCAGCAGCGACAGTGTTGGTGAGACCAGGATAGCAAAGTGAAGCGAGGCGGTGCAGAGTTCGGTGACCACAAGTCACGGTTCAAGCAGCGGCTCAGTGGCCAACGTCAGTCGTCATTGTCGGTGAGACCAGGGTTGCAGTGTGAGATGCGGATGGTGCCTTCTGTGGTGCCTTCAGGATATAGAGCCAGCAAAGGAGTCGATGACTGAGTCAGTTGCGTTTCCCTTCTCTGTGGCAACTGAAACAGCAGTTCCAGAAGCTGTACCCAGAGGTTGGTGAAGTCTTTGCAGTCCCTGAGACTCAGAACAGGAAGCAAGCTCTACTTCAAGCCCTTAGAGATACTCCTCACAAGTAAAAGAAAGTTCAGTCCAGTCCTTCACTGCTCAAGGCAGAATCAGCAACTGCAGGTCAACCCAACAAAGCAACAACACAGCAAAGAAACAGTACTCTTCCTGGCAGCTCTTTCAGCTCTTCTTTTTGGCAGGTTCCTTGATTCCAGTGAGTTCTAACATGTTGGGGTCTGGGCCCCAATATTTATACTCAAATTCCCTTTGTTCTCTCAGGCATAAAGTATCTGTGCTTAGTCCAGACCAGTTCTGTCCTCTCTGGCCCAGCTTCCTGGCAGGAGGTGGAGACAGCATTGTGGAAGGCAGACAAGGCCCATTCAGGTGAAAGGACATCTCCCTCCTACTCTAAATGCAGTCCAGGTCTATTCAGCCCAGCCCTGACTCATCCAGACTCTCTGAAGCCACTACACATCCCCAGCCCCTGTCACTCCAAAGCCGGACAGTGAATACACATCCTAGCAGAGGCACACTGGAGGGCTAAGCAAGAAAATACCTACTTTCTAAAAGGGGTATTTTCAAACACAGAATGTAAAAATCACCCTCACTAAAAGATGCATTTTAACATTCTGAGTTCAGCCATACTAAACGTTATTTGCCTACCTTGTTCCCAGGGGCATTTATGTTTATAAGATGTCATAAGCAAACTCCCAATTTTATCCTATGGGAACAGGTAGCCTTGCCATAGAGAAAAACGAAATTGGCAGTATTTCACTATCAGGACATGCCACACACATCAGGGCATGTCCAACCTTTCACATACACTGCACCCTGCCCACAGGGGTACCTTGGACATACCTTAGGGGTGGCTCACATGTCAGAAAAGGGAAGGTTAGGGCCTGGCAAATGGGTGCACTTGCCAAGTCGACTTGGCATTACCAGACTGCACACAGGCTCTGCAATGGCAGGCCTGAGTTACATTTACAGGCGCTGCTTATGTGGGTGGCACAATTAGTGTTGCAGGCCCACTAGCAGCATTTGATTTACAGGCCATGGGCACATACAGCGCACTGTACTGGAGACTGACTAGTAAATCAAATATGCCAATCATGGAATCACCAATTCATAGAAAATGTACAATAGGAGCACTTGCACTTTAACACTGAACAGCAGTGAGAAAGTGCACAGAGACACTAACCCAGCAAGAACAGAGTCAAAATCAGGAGGGCAGAAAGCAAAAAGACAGGGGAAACATGACAAAAGCTGCCAAGTCTAACAGCCTTCATCCTAGGATAATTTATATAGCAATGTTCTTACTTCTCTTGAGTATCTTCTGTAATGGAGCGTGTATATTTGGTTTCAGGTGCCTTAGATAGGAAACTAGCTAAATATTATTTGCCCTGACACCTAAAGGTTAATTAATAGGATGTGACATATGCTATTGAAGTTTTCTTCTGTGATAGTTTACTTTGAGGCTGAGCTATGAACAGCTAATGAAAAAAACATCTGACATAAAAAATAAAACGCCAATACAAATATTTTGGAAGTAACCACAAAGTAAACAATTAGAAGGAAATAGTTATTGATTTGGTCACAGCATTATACCACAATATTTATTTTATTTTAAAAATTTTGGTTACATGAACCGTATATATATTTTTTTTATTTGCCAGTTTGTCGTTTTTGTAGCTTATCACTAATATACATTATTTAGTTGTGTTGTCCTATTAATTAAAAATAGCAGATTAAACAGAGGAATAAATAGCCATTTCTTAAAGTCCAATAAAGAGCAGGAGAATTAAAGTGAAGTGTTCTGGTTACATTTAAGTGTTATACCACTATGAATTTCGGTAAGGTATGTCAGTGAGAGACAATAACCTACAGGCGAGCAGTTTGCTTTTTTTTTTACAATTAATGGACCATACTCTCTTCCCGAAATATTCAGTTTGCAGTAAGCCATAGCATATTAGATTTTAGACTTCATTTCTACAGATGAACAGCCATTTTGGAATTGAATGCAGGCAGTGATGCCTACATATTAAGGCAGATTTACCCCAGGACGACATTTACCCCAAGAGGCCATGTAGTTTATTTTTGTGGTTGGTGTGCTTTAAACACACTGTGCAAATACAATTATTTTACTAAACGCATACAATCCGGGTATATCTCCAGCCTTTGTACACCTACAGCTATTTCCCAGAGATGTTTTATATTGCTCTTCAATGAAAACGTAAGTATCCGAGCCTCCTATTGAGCTCAGTAAGAAACATATGCTTTAAAATATTTGAAACTAACAAATGTTTCAGTAACAGTGAACATTACAATCCATGTTGAGTCTTGCGTCTGTTCCAGGGAAAAACCTGGCTTGGCAGTTCGGTCTAGACTTTTCCAATAAGGAACAGGGTCAAGACTGATTTGCATATGGCAGGGTCTGAACTAGGGTTGCGAAGTGAGCTAAAGAACGATGATGGATTCAATCCAGATCTGTGACTAACAGTGAGTGTCAGGAAAGTTTCAGTGCTCCGTTCATCATCTCCTTGTGTTTGCTTTGTTCACCCTAAGTTGACCAGGTATGCCCAGATGTGGGTCCCTTTCTTCACTTTGCCACTAGATGCAAGCTAGCCTGGCAGATGAGGGGTGTTACCCCGAAACCTGTCCCAGGATGCTTGTTTCCAGTCTGAGAAGACCTGGCTTGGCAGTTCAGACTGGACTGTTCCCATAAGGAACAGGGTCAAGACTGATTTGCATATGGCTAGGTCTGAAGAGGGGTGGCGAAGTGAGCTAAAGAATGGTGATGGTTTCAGCCCAGATCTGTGACAGGGGGTGAGTGTCTGAGAAGTTTCAGTACTCCGTCCATCATCTCCCTGTGTTTGCTCTGTTGCAATTTAATGTATATATTTAGTGAGACTTTGGGTGCTTTACTCTACAAAAATAATTTTTTGACAGAGACTTAAAAGGATCAGAAAGTAAAAGCGAGTATGTTGTCCAGTGGTAAGTGAACAGCATTGGTGTTTGGGATGCATTATTCCCCTTCCCCAACCGTGGCTTTATAGGCATGTAGCTATTCTTTGAATATGTGTAATGTTGAAACTTATATAACCATATTGATGTCCATAGCAGAATCGTAATCTCTACATATATGCCCAAATCTCTCCCTTTCCTTCCTTCTCCCTCCCTCTCTCTCTCTCGCTCTATAAAATTAATTTGTTTAAATGGTATCAATACAAGTGGCAGCGATCTTTTGAGTTGGTTGCCTGTCTATTTACTCTGTGAAGATTAGAAGGCAAAAACGCCTTTGCATCACCCTGACCTCCTTTCATCCTAGCAACTTCTGCTCCGTAGCAGGAGGATAGGCTTCATGTTAGAGTAGTGGGTATTGTTAAGTGCAACAAAGGAATAGAAAAGCAATAAAATGCTGAAATGTCAGACATGCACTATTAGAACATGTACACCAAATGATATCAACTAAATTCAAATAATTAAACACAAGTAAATGGCAAGTAAAACGATTGATAGGATGTAATTGTGGTTTACAAAATGTCTGTGCACCATCAAAGTTGTGTGGTACGACAAATCAAGAATGTTAAAGTCATTTGATGCACACAATGTGGGTTAATTCATCACGCTGATTGTCTTTTCTTATAGTGGAGGATCTCCCACTCATTCATAAGTGCCCAAAAATATTTTGTAAAGAAAAGACAATGAGGAACTGAAAGATCCACAAACATAATTAAGTACCAGTTGGAACATACTGGGGTCAGCCACATATCAGAGATTTTCTCAATTAAAATATGCACGGAAAGATTTAACTTCGGTAATGCACCAGTGTTGATATAGGTGTCTATATGTTGTACGACCTATGCTCATGATGCACCAATCATAGTTATGTGTGGGTAACTTGACCCTGCTGTTACACTATGTTCGTATTTAGATTGGTGTGAAATATAGGGCTAACATACTGAGCATGCTTCATTTGTCAGACTATTGCATAATCGCAGCAGCAGTCACATTCGGTGAGGCTGGCATTTTATGTTGATTCAGTGGAAGACTCACACCAAGGTAGATAAATAAGAGGATCTGCATCAAGCAAAACAGGAGTTGGAGGGCTTGCTGCCTAAAAAGGATTCTATATGGTCATTGAAGGCATTTCATGCTGAGCCCTTAAGCCTTACAAACTGGGCAAAGCAGAATATGATTTTCACCCTAAAGGACTACTCAGTTAGGATCCAGTCCAAGGATTATGCTCTAGAAGAGGCCTCTTTCAAAATGCAATTACTTTTTTTCTATAATTCTAGTTCAATCTGTGCACAAAAGGACACAGCTAAAGGAGCCTAAGAACGTTTAGCCAAAAGGTATTTAAGACTTAACATCCCACTTAAAGATTTCGCCCTTTGGAAATCATGGTTGCTCTTGACAAGTCAATGGACCTTTGCCACCATTTATGAACGGAGCTGGAACAAAAACGTATATTGTGCATATATTATCAACAGCCAGATCCTTAATGTTCAGTCAGTGATGAGAGGTTTAGAAAGTTTTCAAAACTGTAAATGTATCTTAAGGATTGGTATGGTTTTATCATCTTAATCAAATGAGTTTAATTTACAGAAATATCAAATAAATGGTTCATTTGTGACAGCATAAATCAATACAAAATGTTCCATAAAGCAAAAAGTCTCTAAACTAGCAGCTAAGGAGCCTGATCTAGCATAAGATAGAACCCATGAAGAGTTCCTTTTTGGAAAATAGCAAGATAGAAATTCCCATAAATAGTCATTCTGGAAACTCAGCCAGTTTCCTGCAGACGCAGTACCAACCGCCAGTATATCAGTAAAGAAGAGATAGTCGCTGCAGTAGCATTGATCAGAAAAATCGGAATAAAAAAGAATGAATCCCTTTTAGCAATAGCTGTTGGTAACAAAGAGCAAGAATAGGATGTGACTCTCCTTCAGCAGAGTCATAAGGGGTCTCCTCTCACTCAATGGGAACACTCTTTAATGTAAAATCACACAATAATGTAACAAAAAGGAGTAGGTGTTCTGATCTCTTTTTCAATGAAAACCCCTCATCCGATGGTGTCATCAACTTCCATTGCTTCTTCTCCCAAATTTCACGATAAGCATTCACACTGGTACATAGTAAAACAATGTTTTTATATACTCGTGAAATAAAGGAAAGTTCTCATGAGAACCTTCTCACCTATGCTAAAAGCTGCGATCTATGTCCATTGTGAATATAAAAGCTAGTCAGATATGCTGAGACAAAACTAGCGATAATGTTCTGGTGAGTCATACATAAAATATATCTCAACCATTATTTATTCTAACAATCATAGCAAGGTTTATTGTTTAGTAAAAATGATCTCATGTGGCATGATGAGGCTAAGGAAACATAAGCTGGAAGTCAGCACATTCTTAAGCAAGATACTGGTGCTAGACAAAATGTTATAAATAAAGTCTACTGCCTAAGGGCAATAGTTTAAAGAAAAGGCTTTTAGGCCTAATGAATTGGGCACATCTAAGAATGATAGCTCAGTAAAAAACTTTTTTCACGTTTTTTTCATATACACTTATGCAAGAACATTTTCCCTATGTGTGATCTACTTATGAATGCATTTTAAAAGGATTTGTTCACAATATACAGCAAGCACATTTTCCTATGTGTCAATTTCTTTAGGAAAGCATTATTCCAGCAGTTTTAAATGCATTGTAAGGTGCAATGTTAATATGGTTTGCAGGTCGAAATTTGATTTTTAAAGACATTTCCCACACAGTCATTGTTGAATGAGGGTGTGCTCCAGATACATAACGAGCCTGAGAACACCCTACTTCCATGCATACCACAAACATCTCCTTTTTGAGTACTAGGTAGGAATGCTACCACACATACATGGAGGCCCAATAGAGGTGTGTGAAATTCTAAATGTATCTAAAGAGATTTCAAAGGTGACAAACTAAATAATTTCTCAATGTTTGACAGCTAGCCACATTCCTAAAACTTCTCTTCTGGTGAGTTGCTGGGGAGTTTTCCTGCATAAAGATTTTTCTGAAAACAGCTTAACAAAAATCAGGCTTTGTGTATTTATTCACCCAGAATGTTGTTTTACTGCTCTTGTTTTTATCAAGTTCACCAACTTCCAGAAGATGGCGAACTTTAAAATAATCATGAAGTTAACAGAAGTGACATTTGCAGATTACACATCTCTGAAATCTGCAACTGTTTAAAATAGAAAGAGGATCCCTCTTCCACAAAAACCTACTGGTAAAGTAAATACAATTAAGAAGGCCAATTTCAGGGTAGAACATTTACAGCTTGTGCAAAGGCACGGGGAGCCTTTGTGTGTCTTTCAGAAGTTATCCATGTTTTGGTGATCAATTTGTCCTTGATACTATTAATGTATGTGTTTTAAAGCACTCGTTATCCATTTAGGATAGGTATGCACATTTATTTAAATCTAAAAGGTAAATAGGTAAACGGTAAGAGTCACATGACAAGAGAATTTATAGTAGTGATAAGCTACAATGAAACTATCCTGGTACTACAAGACCCTGTGGATACCTTTAAACACAAAAGGGCTTGCTCTTGATACTCTTTCTAAGAAGACTGGTGCCTTTCTGGGTGACAAAATATAAGGAAAATTCTGGAAAGGACAGGGGAAATGGATTGCTTACATGCCCATATGTATAGCGGCCAGCGCAATTAGCTAAAGCTGTAAGCTTTAAAACAGTGAATTTAATTGAACTGTTATTAAATTACTTCTATTTTTATGTAGTCCCCGCCTCCTTGTAGTCAACAAATATTTAGCATTAAGGCTGATTGGCTCGGTCTAGTCCTCCCCATCTCAGCATTTGAATCAAGCAGGTGGCACTTCAACAATTAGTCAATATATGGTCTGAAGGAGGCTAAGTGCACTCGAGGTTCTTGAACTATGCAGTGACAAACTCTAGCGATATTCTAAGTTACACGTTTTCATATCAGAGTGATTTAGGAAACAGCTGTGATTTGTTTCGCTGATGGTGGCTGAATTGTTATCGCAGCGTAAGTGGTTGGGAATTGGTACTTCTGTGAAGTATTTGCATTCCATTTCCATAGAATGCGACGGCGCGCATAATGCCCATTTTAAGAACAGAAGCAGCAGTAAAGAAAATTATCTTTTTTTGCATATCTATGAAGTTTAAAAGTGAATACCTTTAAAGCCAGTTATATACCTACCTATTCATTTTCGTTCATTTGTCTTATAAAAAGAAGGATGCTGTTTTGAAATTCAGAGTAAAATGCTCGCCTAAAACACTTTTTTACGTCTTTTTAAAGATCTCCTGATGAGAGCAATGTTGCAGAGAAAGACAATTGCCTCACTATATTAATATATTCTAATCTCATATATTTCTTTTCCTGCATTCATTCATTATGAAATCATACAGTCAATTTCCTAATACTGTAAAAAGATATGTACTATACCAATACACTAATAGCTGCTATTGATGAAATATTGACAAAATATGAATGTAAATAGCATGGTAAATGAATAAATCACCACAAATTGCTATGAGCTCCTGTGTACTTGAACAAAGAGGACAGAAGGAGGTGGTGGGCTGCAAAAAAATACAATTGGTTAGTGGAATTTCTGTAATCACCGGTGTTAGAAATTGAGGTTTCTGGTTGGCAGATTATACATCCTGTCCATACAGGAGCCACATTCCTAGTCAGGTAAGTCACATACACTACCTACATTAACCTGTAGCTTGGCACAGAGCACTCAGGCTTAAGTTAAGAGGTAATGTGTAAAGAATGGGTACAGTAACACAGTGAAATCACCACAAAAATACTCTTCACCAGTTTAGAAAAATAGAAAATATGAATCTGAGGAAAACAAGACCAAAATAACAAAAATCCAATAAATAGAAGTCAAGATAATAAGTTTTAAAGATCACATCCAAAACTGTGCTTAGAAGTCAATAGCGCTAAAAGGTTAGTTGAGGTTGCGTTAGACTTGGGTAAATCCAAAGTTTAGGCCAACTGCTGTGGAGGGCAGACTGGCTACAGGATCCATGCAGAGCCTTGGTGCAAGGCACTCGAAACGCGTTTGATGAGTGGCTGATTGAAAAATAAATTCTTTCAAACAGCACAAGGCTTTGTTTTCCTTCTAGCACTTGAGGAGGATTTGGGGAAAAATGTGACAGGACCCGCTTCCTTGCAACGAAGCAACTCTTGCTAAGGAGGAGGCAGCTTATGCACGGAAGGTGTCGAAAAAAAAAAATATATATATATATATATATTGTTGAAAATCTTTTTGCCACGAAAAAGATGAGCAGCCACGCGGGGAACACAGAACAAACAGCCGTTTATTTCAAGGGTCCTGGTATGGCGAATGCATTTCGGCTATCTTGCCTTCCTCAGCGCCTTGTCCCTTAACAGCCTGCTTCCCAGTTACCTCCCGATGTCTGTTTAAAAGCACTGTATTCCCTCCCCCTTGCAGTCTGCACAGCCAATCAGAGTCCGTGTTGAATTTCCGGGACTCCAAATCCCAACATGCAACAGTCTTGGGCATGTCAGGTAGCCGGTGTGGGGGAGTAGAGTCCATGTCGTATCGTGCCCCATCAGGTAGGTGGGTTGGTTGACGGACGAAAGAACATCGCGGTGCGTGCCCTGCTGATATGATTTTCTATGAATAACATGTCAGCCTTGGCAATTAAATTGATGACGTAAAGACAAGGGCCTTCTTAAATGCACCACCAAACACTTCATTGTTTCAGTGAAGTGCTTGGACTCCTGAACAATATTGGTTCAGCAGGTACGGGAAACAGAAAGACCCAGGTAAAATTGGGGTGACCATAGCCCCATGCCTTCTTTGTGGTCATGAAAAGCTGGAGAGTGGAACTTGAAGCATGGGGTCTGCAGGCCGCTGCTCCAAATGTATCTCCCAAGCCAGTTGCACACGGCTTTCAGCCTCAAGCAGGTAGGCTCAAAAGGTGCACGCTGCCCTAAGTATCTGAAACTATACGACTAAGAGGCATTTGTACTGGGCTCTGTGACCTCACAGTCTGTAAAAAGATAGTCAGCTGTGCTCAGCTGAAGCAATCACAAATGCATGTTCATGCGCATTTGGGAGTGGACTCATGGTTTGGCATTTACCCTATACTCAGGCCCCATTCCTCCCAAATCAGCTACACACCGTTTTAGGCCATACACAGCCTGCTTGGGATGATTGTAGAACTGATATACAGGGCTTTTACATCAATGTGTGATTTGGAGTGAGTCAGTGCTCCTAAAAGAGGCACCATGCTTTTCTGTTTTCCACACGCTTGAAATTCTACCAGAAGAGCGAGGGTGCTCCGTGAAATTTAAAATTCATAGACATTTAAAGTTGGGTTTAAATGGTCTTAGAATTGGAGATTGCTTTCTTTTCTAATGGCACAATTTAAATTCCGCTAGTAAGTGCATTCCCGTTACCAGCGCGAAACTCATCATTTCCTTGATTAAGATGAAAAGTTGCTCATCCTGCTGCGGAATGGAAAAAAACAGGAGGAAGAGCGCTGTTCTTGGGGGTCGCACATAACGGAGCCCTTACTGATCCCATCTGCATGCTGCTCAGGGACCTGCATGTGCATAAGAGCACACTAATGCCTTGCACTTCTTGCCCGAGAAGGGCACAGACTTGTTTGCTGAGCGGCTAGAGTGTTTCACCATCAATGGCGGATGAGTGTCATGCCCACTGTCGCCCTCTTTATTTGCTAAAAGGAAAACGAGTGACATGGGTTGCAACATAGATTTAATGTGCCTTTCCCATCAAACATTTTGTTAATCCAAAGCTTTGAAAGACGTTGACCTGGCCCCAAAATCAAACCTTTCTTAAAAACCTAAGATGCGTGCTCACAAGTAGTGGTGTACCTCGTACAAAGCCTGGTTAACCACATTGTGGTCATGAACATAAACAAGCATTGGCAAAACTAATAGGCCTCTATTATGCAAGAGCTATTGGCTTTGCCTATGTGTTTTAGCTATGTTGTGCACCAGCGTGGCTAAAATTTAGTGGTGCAGAGGGGAGTGGCATGGAATGCTGTAGAGTGGAATGATGAAGAGTGAAATGGAGTGTTGTAGATTAAAGCTGCAGAGAGTGTTGTGTATTAGAGTGGCATAGTGTGTAGACGCATAGAGTAGCATACATACACTGGAGTGGCATAGAGTAGAGTGAACTGGTGTAGAGTGCATCGGCATGGAGTTTTACAGAGAATTGTGGCGTAGAGTGCTGTTCCATTGAGAGCAGTGGCAGTGAATTTAGTGGCGTAAATGCAGCGTTGTAGAATACAGAGGCGTTTAGAGTGCAGTAGCACAGAGTGGAGTGGGCAGAGTAGAGTGGTGTAGAGTGCAGTGGCATAGAGTAGAGTGGTACACAGTGATGCAGAGTGGAGTGGGTAGAGTTGAGTGATGCAGTGAGCAGTGCCCCAAATCCCCTAAGAGGATGGGGGAATGCCACTTCACCACGCCACCTGGGCTGCTTTCCCACTCACCATGCCCATGTTTGGGGGTAGCAAGAGGCGGCCACACAGCCTACATATCTGCTCGCTGGAGAGGGCATACACAAATGGAGACTGCCCGCTTCTACAGCTGCACACCCTCCAACCAAAGAAATCCTTGGGGTGCCCGAGTGGGACCGGGCCCTGCATTGCACTTAGAGAAGAATGCAGCATAAGGCTGCTGAGTCACAAAAAAACAATCAGGAAAATATCAATGCGGATCTACCCGGCACAGCAGGAGTACCGCTCTTCAAGTGTTCACTGTTTTCCACAGAACTTTCCCCCTAATGCTTTGCAATGCCTCCCATTTGGAAGACATTTTTGCCCATATCTCTGCAGGAACCACTACCAAACTCTTCAGAGCATCGCAGCCTTTCTTCATAGGATACATTCTGGGTCCTCACTCTAAGTTGGGGGGACCCCAACATTTACCACCTCCCTTGAGTAGGCTTTGGACTGCTCTACATCGCTACACTGTGAGAGTCAAGAGCTACAAATGGGTGTTTGGTTCTCACTGAGGACAATTATGGATCTATTACTTGTGATGGCCACACAACCAATAGTACATAGCTCCTCCCATTGGAAGGAGGCACCCTGTTGCACAGCTTAGTAATTCAGACGTGTCAGTCTTTCTGATTAATCATCAAATTAATTCTTCCTCATTTTGGGGTTCCAAAAAAGTTTTTTATTTTCCATCAAGGTTTCCAAAAAGTATCAATTTCTGATTATGTATCCAACATTAATGTAATCCAATCACATTCCTTCCCCAATGCATTTCGGGCTAATAGGAAAGCCCTTCCTCAGGGGACAACTCTACGAAAAAAGGAACAAATCAACGTATCACTGTGTGTAACAGAAAATTATTGTGCATGCAATGTTCAACATCACTACATATATACCCGTCATATCACGTTCATCTAAAAGTGCCCAAATATCCGTGTGGACGTTGGAAAAACCATGCATGTATTGTTCTGTGGAGAAGTCTAATACGCGGTGAATCAGAACCCAAGTGTGTTAGTGTAAATCAATCCAATCCGTCAGTAACAATGCGTGTTAAAATAACCTGATGCCACGATCACCGAGTGGTGTGCTAAGAAAAAAGCTCCCAACATTTAAAAATACGTTAAGCGTGAGCAGCATACTCACGGACTGTTAGTTGGAGCTGTAACGCTGTCTCTGAAACAGAACAGCGCGTGTTTAGAAAATAAACGTAGTAACGTTTAGCTCATTAGTGCATCATAGTTTAGTCTCGTGCCACGAGTACTTACTAGGTGTTATGGTTAGGTGTGCGCGTAGCCGTTGGTGAGTCAGGAACCCCGGCGGTGTTCTCACAAGGTGCTGTTTTTAACCGGCTCGTGGGTACATGCAAAAAGGTAAAAAGTGAAAACGGACTAAACCCCAAAACTATACCAAAACGCGGCGGCCATCTTAAGTGAGTGAAGTGTTGATAGTATGCGAAAAATATATATAAACATCCGAGGTGAGCTTGTTTCTACTGAAATTCAGGTACTTTCAGAGGAATTAAAATACATGAACATATATTATGAACATTGCAGATTACAAATAACACGAAAATTCCATTCGATCATTCAGACCGTGTGGCTGCATCGATGCCATATAGCGAATCCAAAAGTTCTCTCTTTTGAGCAGCGTCTGTTTGTTATCGTGAGTGGGGGTAATCTGTTCAAGGATGACAAATTTCAGTTGAGCTACAGAGTGTTTTTGTTCAAGAAAGTGTGCAGCCACAGTAGATTTCAAATTTCCTGTTCTTATGTTGCTTTTATGCTCAAGTAAACGAATCCTGATCTTTCTCTCCGTGTGTCCGATATAACACTTGCCACATGGGCACTTGAGCATATAGATCACATTGGCTGAATTGCAGGTGGCATTCACTCTCAATTTCACCGGATGTCCCTTCATTGGGTGACTGATGGTATTTCCTGGGATACAATTATTACAATTACTGCAATTGTAACAAGGACGTAGGCCTTTGTATGTGGTAGATTCACTTTCTTTTGTGGGTTTTTTTAGAATCTCCTTCAAATTACGACCCCTAGTGTATGCAAACATAGGTGGTTGATCAAAAATACCTCTGAAATCTGGTTCGAAGTTCAATAATGCCCAATGTTTGCGAATGATATTCTTATAACAGTTACTCAGAATGCTATATTTAGAGACCACCACCATCCTGGTGTTTGCTGGTTTGACAGTGGGTTTTAACAAATCTTGTCGTTTCATGTCTCCAACTCGGCTGACTGCTGTGTCTAGGGTTTGTTGTGGATATCCTCGATTTTTGAATCTTTCCACCATGTTGGTGACTTCTTGTTGACAAGTATTTTCCGAGGATACTATTCTTTTCACTCGCATCAGTTGGGATAAGGGTAGATTGCGTTTCAGCCCTGGTCTATGAAAACTCTGGTGGTGCAAAAGTGAGTTCCTGTCAGTGGGTTTTCGAAAAATTGTGGTGTTCCAATTTCTATTATCACATTGAATCTCCACGTCTAGAAAGTGTATGCATCTCCTGTCCATGTTCCAAGTGAATTGTAGTCGCTGGTTGATGCCATTCCATGTGTTGAGAAATTCTGTTAGTTCCAACTCTGTTCCTTTCCAAAGAATGAAAATGTCGTCGATAAATCTTAAGAAGATTTTGCCATGTCTTAACCAGGTGTTGTGGTTGAGGATGTGTGTTTCTTCAAACACTTTCATCACAATGTTTGCATAGGACGGCGCCGCACAATTTCCCATGGCGGTCCCATTTAGTTGGTGAAACCATTGGTTGAACACCGTGAAGTAGCTGTGAAGAAGTGTAAAAATCATTAATTCCATGATCAGTATCTTGATGTCTGGGTCCAGATCGGAATTGGCCAATTCTTGTTCAATAGCAGTTATGCCCATGTCGTGCGGTATTGATGTGTAGAGTGAACATACGTCCACTGTACACATTAGTAAATCTTCATCATGGGATGCTTTAATCACTTCTTCCAATTTCACTAGGAAATCTGTTGTGTCCCTTATGTGTGACCTGGTATTCAGTACAAACGGTTGAAGGTATCTATCCAAAAATTTTCCAATATGTTCGTGTATGGACCCCTTGGTGGACACTATCGGTCTAAATGGTGGTCTAGTTGGATGCTTGTGCATCTTGGGCAACATGTATAGCGTCGGTGGTTTTGGATTCTCCGGTGTTAAGTATCGTCGTGTCCGCTCATTGATGATTCCTCTGTCATATGCTTTGTTGATGATATCAAGTAATGCCATCAGGAACTCATTGGTGGGATCAGCCCTCAAAGGAGCGTAAGTGTTGTTGTCACTAGTGTGAGCCAATACTTCATCTTCATAAAATTTGGCGTCCATGATGACTAACGCGCCACCTTTGTCAGCAGTCTGACATACTATGTCGGGATTGTTGGCAATTTTTCGAAGTGTGTTCCTTTCAGCCATTGTCAAATTCTCACGTTTGGCTCTAGTTTGGAAAGGTAATTTTAGTAGATCATTTTTCACCATGCTTTCGAATACATCTATAATTTTGTGACTCTTACAAAGGTTGAATTACCGCTGTGCAAGTCCCATATCTATAGTTTCACACAACCAATAGCCCAATTTACAACACTTATGGTTTAACATGGTACATTTGTTGTCGATGACTCGCGTAGTAATGAGTCATATTCACAAGGATGGTACACAGAAGTGGAAGAAACCTAAGGTTGATGAAACAATTGCGAATTGTATTAAAGGGTTTGCCATTTATCATTTATCAGTCTGTCCTGCTTGAAAAGTGTTCAGAATTTGTCACCAAGATGTCATATTATATGAACAAAATTGTGGGAGCCTACAAAGAGTTTGGGGGGGTCTAGTTGGAAGGATTATGACAAGGCATTTAGCATAAAGAAAACCCCAAATCCTAAATGTTGGGATCAGACCAATATGAATACTTGGTTGCATTGCATGATGCTGAAGAAACCTGGGGCCCCTGAATAGTTGGCCTTTAGGGAGCGGGGACAAGATGGCGACATGTTGGAACTTCAACAAAAAAGCTTGTACCAGAACCAAGTGATCTTGCTAATTCAAACACAACTGCTCCTTTTGCAGTGCAGCTGGGCACCCAAAGTTCAAATGTTTAAAAAATCGAGGGAAAAGGGAGGGCAAAAATGAGAGCCCCACTGTCTTGCCAGTAGGTAATGTGTCCCCTGTGTCTCTCATGGCATTGAACCCTTGGTAAAACCACGCAGCTGCTGTATGAGGGCTTCTGCTACGTCTTTAGGATCCCGGCATGTGGTGGAAGGGCCACAGTTCTGTAAAAACCAACAATCCTTGGGTGAAGCACAGGGGGTGACTGAGCAAAAAATTCTGAAGGAATTAGGTTTGAATAGAATAGCGGGTCCATTTGACAGTCCTCCCCTGGAAGGTTTTGTCTACTCCCCTTCGTGATTGGTGCCTAAGATGGAACTAGGGGAATTCAGATTGATACATAACCTTTCGGCTCTGCCTGGAGCCTCAGTGAATGGTTCCATTGACCCAGTGCTCTGCTCTGTGAAATATGCATCCCTTGATAGCACGCTGGCTCTCTTAAGACAGCTGGGTCCAGGGGCCCTCATGGTGAAAGCTGACATTGTGTCAGCATTTCAGCTTTTGCCGGTGCATCCTAATGACTATCACCTATTGGGTTTCCAATTCCAGAAGACATTCTATTATGACAGGTTTATGCCCATGGGGTGGTCAGTCTCCTGTGCATATTTTGAACAGTTCAGTACCTTTTTGTAATGGACTTTTACATAAGCCTCCGAGTCGGCTGCGGTGATTCACCATTAAGATGATTTTTTGTTATTGATACCCAGCAGATCTGACACATATGCTAGGTCCTTGGCCACATTCACGGCTCTCATGGATAGGTTTGGGGTCCCCTTAGCTTAGTAAAAGACAGCAGGCCCAGCCACTTTTCTGGCTGTCCTGGCAATTAAAATTGACTCAGTTAAAGGGGAGTGTAAGCTCCCCCTTGAGAAAGAGCAAGCTTTCCAGGCCTCCCTAGAGGTGTGTCTGGGTTCTAAGAAGGTCATTTTGCATCAGCTGCAAGTGCTAGTGGGGCAGCTCAACTTGGCATTGCAAAAAATCCCAATGGGTCATCCTTTCTCCCGTTCCATCGCCCAGGCAATGTCTGGGTTGAAAGAGAAGCATCATACCATAGCATGTCTTCAGACATGAAACAAGACCTAAGAATTTGGCAGACTTTTCTTAAAGACTTTATTGGGACAATGGTGTGGCCAGCACCTGTCAGGTCCAGTCAAGAATTCGGCTTGTTTACAAATTCAGCAGGCAGCCTAGGTTTTGGGGCCATTCTATTTGACAGTAGTGTGCGCAGGCCTGGCCTCAACCTTGGCGTGCCTCTGGTCTTACTAAGAACATTACCCTTTTGGAGTTATTCTCTATAGCGGTGGCAGTTCATATTTGGGTTGAGCAATTTCGTAACCGATCTGTGGTTTTTTGGTCCGACAATATGGCGGTGGTTGACCGTATTAATTTTCAGTATGCCAAGTGCAAGAAAGTACTCAACCTACTGAAGGATCTGCTTTTGATATGTTTACGTAATAACATTAAATTTAAAGCAAAACATATACCTGATATTTTCATTAATGCAGCTGATGCCTTGTCTTGTTTTAAGTTGCAGGAATTTTGGCGCTTCCGCCCTAGGGCTGGGTTGGAACCCACATATTTTTTGGGACAGCTCTGGAGCCTCGGAGCGCAGACTTCTAGTTCATGCGTCAGGGGTGTCGCTCAAAAGGTACCAGTTCTCTCAGGTATAAGGCCCTGCTGATGGTGGGCATTCCAGAAAATTTCAGTTACCATTCTTTCAGGGTAGATGCAGCGATATCAGAAGTAGGGGCGGGGTTTACCCCGACTCAATCAAAGGAATTGGGAGATGGAGGTCCGACAGTTAAAAACGCTACCTTCGACTTCATATGGTGTAGGGTATTGTAAAATAATGTCATTCCATGATAATCTTATCTTATTCTTATCCTCTCCCCTTTTTCAGTTTTACAGAAAAGCACATGGCTCCACCAGTGTGTGGGTCCTTGGCCATTCCTTCATTGTCGGGTAAGGCCTTTCTTCGATCAGTACCACAGACGGGCAGGAGCAGCTGGGCTTCAGTTTCTCTGTATCGGAAAGGCGGGTTGATTTTAGAAAGGTTCCGTCAAAGGCTGGAAGGGGTCTTGCAACGTCAGCTACCACCGCCTGCACTTATCATCCTTAACCTTGGTAGCAATGACTTTGATTCAATGGGTAAAAGGGCCTTAATTTGAGAACTTAATGATCAAAATTTCTTGGTTGGCGAACAGGTGCCCAGGGGCTATTATTGTGTGGTCACACATCTTCCCTAGGCGTCTATGGATATTGGGGCAGTCCGCTAAGGGTCTTAACCAGTCAGTCAGGGGCCTCAATGGCTGTATGAAGCAGCTTCTAAATACTCCACAGTTAAAAACGATCCCCCATGGGTGCATCGGGGGGACACATTGTTTCCACCAGGATGGAGGCCATCTCTCAGACAGCGGCCACGTTCCTTTTGTGGAGAATCTTGTGGCATTTGCAATTTAAACTTAGTCTTCACACTGATGCACCGGCCTTGGGGATAGGCCTGGCTGGTCAGGGAACCACCAGGCCCGTGGCGGGGAAGGATTCATGTTTGGTCACAAAACAGGTGGACAACGTTGCCATCAGTAATTCAAGTGCAGGCCAATTCTGAATTAGGAAGCCTTTGGCTTAAGAACAGGTGCTGGTGGTACCTGTGGAACTGTAGAGTAGGAGTTAGGACTCCTGCTACCGAGATTGGCCCTCACCTCTCATGGTACTCCATTACATGGCCCGGGGGATGTCGGGGGATGGCGTCTGCGCCAAGGGTCTAAGGTAGGGCTTGGTTGCCCAGGCTCATCCCCTTCTTGGTTGGCTCTGGCACGGTTATGTTGGGGGTCCAGTTTTCATGCTGGCCCACGCTCACTCTATCTTGAGGGGGCAGGTGAGTTTGCCTTGTGATATGCAACTTACGGTATGGGGGACCACAGTCCCAAATCATTTGGAATAGTCAATGCGATGGTGCCTTGAGGTGGCCAGCCATGACTCCTTTGAGAAACTGTTGTCAGGAATTGATATGTATAAGTTCTCCTAATCAAAGTTTCTGGATGTACATATAGTATATATCTCAGTTGAAAAAGTTTGGATAATCGAATGATTTGTTGTTAATAAAAATGTTGTGTTTATTTTGATTGTATAATCTCTAATGCAGTACTGGTGTCTGCGTGTCTGTGTCTCCCTCCAGGGAATTCCCATTTGGGAGGGAGGGTTGATTGGGGTAGGTGGTCTCGGGCCAGTCCCCCACCTGTATTTGTCTTACTATCCCATGGTTTGGTGCAGTGACATCAAGAGGCAGTCCTACAAACTTCTGTTGCCTGTCCTTTCGGTGCTTTCTCTTTTATTTGATGCTCACTTTCTCACTCCTCCATAAGATATGATTTATTGCCCACAGCCTTGTAACTGTCTTTAATGATCTGAGAGCTTCTGCTAGGATCCTCTTGAAATCAAGATGGCTAGTGCTGCTAACCCTGGCTACTAAGTGAAAGATTACTTGTTGCATTGAATTAAACACGGAGAGGCAGGGCACTTATGTTGCTGTGATTCATGTCTTCTTCGTAGGTGGGTACACGGAGAATGGCGCTCCAGGACAGACGGTTCCTCAGAAGGGACTTACTAGTATGTTGGGATGACAGGAGTTTTACCAGGCTGTGTCACAGAGATCCTTATAGTTGCGTCAAGTACCATCAACCGCTAGCCCGAAACCAAACTGCGTGATTGTTAGGATAAAAGCAGATTGTAACAATGTCAGTGTAAGACAGTCAGATTAGTTTAGGCTTAGATGGACTTGGACTTATATGATTGAGAGCAAAAGAACTTTGTTGGGGCGTTTCTGAGACGTCAAATGAGCAAAATGCTGAGAATTTTTATTGATCGTATTATTATATTTAAATGACACTGGAAGACACTTGTTAAGAGCTTAAATATGGGAAAATTAAATGTCTGCATATGCTACTTCTATTCAAATGAACCTAATGGGAGAAAATTGAAATATGGGAAGCTTATTTTTGTTTTAATATTTCATACCTTCATTTAATAATTTAACCACGTCTCATATGTAAACGAGACTGACCTCAGCAGGGGTCATGCAATTGTTATTTGACAAACTCCAAGAAGGTTGAGCGCATTCTCAAATTTCTTGCTGATTCCTTTGGCTCCCAGCGCTGTTGGGAAAAGAAAGCAATTATGAGCATTCCCTCACTTACAACAGTGAAGAGCATGTCTCCTGGCGTGGGCCCCGCGCGGTGGGTGTTGGCAGCCCGCGTCTGCAGCATAATTTATTGTTTGGAGGCGGCGGTACGTAACACGTTCGATATCTTTGTGGTCACCTAGAAATTAAATTTAAATGAAAAATCATTAAACGATGGGCTAAAGAACCAAGTGCTCCCACTATATGAAAATACCACCCCCGCCCTCACTTCTGCTTGCCTTGCTGACGCAAAATTGGAGGTCCTCCGATTATCAGCATGGGTTGCACCTGTTGCACTCCATGTATTTTAAACAGCAAACCAGATGTTTTAAGGATCAACAGAAACACAAATAGCATGTCACTCTGAATACTAACATTTTAATTAGCCTCGAGAAACAAATAACATGGCAGCTCCTTTCTCGTAATTTGAAGGCACAGGAAAATGTCCAGGCATAATGACGCTGGGTGACAATGACCTCCTTCTACATGCTCCAGTAAAGGAAAGAACTTTCAAGAAGTGCCACAATCCACAGAACAATTTTTAAAACATACTTGTAGATCAATTATTATGGGTTTATGGTCTGAGCACTGGTATGTTGTCTAACAGATTGGGGCCGACTCAAATGTATTAGTTGAGATGGGGAAACGGAGTAATTCATGTCTATTGCATTCACATGGCTGTAGTTTGTCTTTAGAGTGTTCAACTAAACTTCGATCTGACTCCTGCTTAAGGTATGTCGTCATTCATATAACTTCTTTGTGTGGTGTTCATATTCATCTGTGACCTCAGTAAGGAGCAAGATATAAAAAGATTTTTTTTCGTTTGCAAACGACCCTATTCCCAGAATCGGGCCATTTGCAAAGGAAAAAAACACTTTTCAATGTTCAAAAGCCCAATTTGCGATTCGGTAACCTATTACCGAATCACAAATTGGATTAGCGATTTGGTATAAGGAATGGTCATGTTTAGGGTATCATTTTCTAATACCTAATCGCAATGGTATATGTGAATGTTTTGTGACCAAAATGAGGTCGCAAAACATTTGCATTTTACCACCTACTTAAGTAGAGGATCACCCATTTGCAAATGAGAAGAGCTCCACAAGGGACCCCTTCTCCTTTTTTAAAGTTTGTAAAAACATTTTTTAAGAGCAGGCACTGATCTGATATCAAAACCGGTCCCAGGATACTTGTTTCTGGTCCAGGGAAGGCATGGCCTGGCAGTTCGGGCTGAACTGTTCCCATGAGGCACAGGGTCAAGACTGATTTGCATATAGTTGTGTTTGAACTAGGATGGAGATGTGAGCTAAAGAACAATGCACTGGATTCAAGCTAGCTTGGCTGATGAGGGCTGTTAGCCCAAAACCGCTCCCAGGATGCTTGTTTCCTGTCCAGGGAAGGCATGGCTTGGCAGTTTGGGCTGGACTGTTCCTTTGAGGCACAGAGTCAAGACTGATTTGCATATAGCTGTGTCTGAACTGGGGTGGGGATGTGAGCTAAAGAACGATGATGGATTCAATCCAGATCTGTGACTTGGGGTGAGTGTCTGAAATGTTTCAGCGCTCCTTCCATCATCTTCTTGTTTTTGCTTTGTTTGCCCTAAGTTGGCAGGGTATGCACAGACGTGGGTCCTTTGTTCACTTTGCCACTGGATTCAAGCTAGCCTGGCTGATGAGGGCTGTTAGCCCAAAACTGGTCCCAGGATGCTTGTTACCGGTCCATGGAAGGCATGGCTTGGCAGTTCGGACTGGACTGCTCCCATGAGGCACAGGTTGAAGGCAGATTTGCATATAGTTGTGATTGAACTGGGGTGGCAATGTGAGCTAAAGAACGATGATAGATTCAACTCAGATCTGTGACTGGGGGTGAGTGTCTGAAAAGTTTCAGCGCTTCGTCTATCATCTCCTTGTATTTGCATTGGTCGGCAAAGAACACTGCGGACAGTTAAAAAAAATTAAATAAATCTTTGCATTTTTCTTTTAGAAATGCATCCGCTTTTCCTTTAGGAAAAACAGGCTCCATCGAAAAAAATAAACATTGCTTTATTGAAAAGCCCATCCCTGTGTTTTTTGCGGCATCCAATGGGTCGCAAACTGAGACCTACCAAATTACTATTAATGAGGTAAGTCTATTTGCGACCCACAGGGAATCGCAAAATGTGTCACAGATACATTTGTACATTAGTATTTGCAATTACCAAATAGCAAATCAGAAAAAGTAGTTATTTGGTAATCGCAAACAATTGCCTATGTACATCTGGTCCTAAATTATTCAGAAGTGGGCTGCACTATGTGGACAGTGTGTGCTGCATTAATATTTATCTAGAGATTTCCACTCCCATTCTGAGGCTTAAAGTACTTTTAGGTGGTCGTATTGGATTATTTATATAGTGCTTCATATAGCTGTCAAGATCATGAGGCACTTCAGTTTGTATCGGATTCAAGGCCACTCTCTGGAGTGCATGGTTGAAAGAGTGGTAGTTGTAGTTAGGCATGGATGGGGCAATTTTGATGACATGTAAGACGTCTGAAATGGCTTGATGAAAGCATGATTCTCCTAATGTACCTACGCTAAGCATGTGGTGTAGTTGGGTGTTAGACCTGGCATCATTGGCGTGAGTCTCCCTCCCATTTTTGACGGATTGCCTCCTCTGTTTTGATATGTTCTTGCTGGATTTATGCTTTGGGCACTGTGCCACTACTAATCAGTGCCACAGTGCAAGTGCTCCCTATGTTAAAATAATGTACTAATTGGTTATTCCATGATGGGGTTATCATGGAATAACCAATTAGTACATTACATTACATTAGTACAGTGCACCATGTGTAATCAAATGCAGCTGGTGGGCTTGCAGCACTGATTGTGCCACCCATAGAAGCAGCTTGTAAAGTGTGTCTCAGGCCTGCCATTGTAAGGCCTATGTGCAGTCTAGCACTGCCATGTCGACTGGGCCAGGTGCATCCACTTGCCAGTCCGTAAACCTTCCCTTTGCTTCATATTAGACACCCCTATGGTAGGCCCAAGGGCAGGGTGCATTGTAAGTATAAGGTAGGACATGCCCTGATGTGTGTAGCATGTTCTAATAGTGAATTACAGCCATTTTCGTTTTTCACTATTGAAGGCTACCTGTTCTCATAGGCCAGAATGGGCAGTAAGATTATTACATTCCTATAATCCTAACTGACTCAGGGAACATGGTAGAAATTTGAATTTAGTATGCCTGAACTCAGAATAATAAAATACATCTTTTAGTAAAGTTTATTTGAATATTCTGTGTTTGCAAATACCACTTTTAGAAAGCAGGTATTTGCTTGCCTAACCATTTGAGCCTGCCTCTGCTGGGGTGTGTATTCCTTGTCTGGGTTTGTGTGTGACAGGGCTGTGAAATTTCAGGAGACAGGCTGGGGCAGCCCGGTGGTGAATAGAGAGATCTGCATCTAGATGGGAGGGAGGAGTCGCTCCTGGGACCTGAATAGAGCTGGGCCTTCCCTCTACAATGCTGGCGCCACCCCCTGTGGCTTGTCTGATGTCTCTTCCCTGCACTGTGAAAGGAGAGAAGGAATCATGTCAAAAGAGTGCTCCAGAGCTGTATCTTCCCTCCCCGTGCTGGCTCCACCTCCTGTGGGGCGACTGATGTCTCTGTCCGGCAACGTGAAAGGAAGAGGAGAGTCATGTAAACAAAGTGCTCAGGAACTGGTTTGGACAAGGCAGAGGCCTCTCTGCCTTCAGAGAACAAAGGATTTGGGGGGATAAATATTGGGACCCTGATCCCAAGAAATTAAATCACTTCTGGAACAAGAAACCTTTCTGCCAAGGAGAAGAACCAAGGAAGTTGCAGGAGTTTGGACTGCCCCTCTGCCAGTGCGCTGTTTGATGGGTTGGCCTGCAGTGGTTGCTTCATTGCCAAGGGAAAGGAGAAGGAACTTTGTAAGGACTTTCATCTACAGAATATTCTCCAAGGGCTTGAACTGTGCGGGCCTCCTGCTGAAGGCTCAGGGACAAAAGACTTCACATCCAGCTCCCTCCTGAATTTCCTTGCTGGGAATTCTGACTCCAGTCACTTGTATGCCGCTGCGAGCTGGAAGCACGACGCATCGAGAAGAAGCGTGTCGCCGCCGCAGCTGAAATCATCGCAACGCCGGAGAAGCAAGCTTTCGCCGCATCTCCCTGGAAGCGGATGATCATCGAAGCTGTCTGCTGTCGCATCACCGGAGAAGCATGACTCCATTGTGAGAGTTGCCATCGCATCACCGAAGAAGCGGGTCGCAGGGCTTGTCGCGGCTCCAAAGTACAGAGTCGTCACAAGGCTGCCAGGACGTCATCGCATCGTCATCGCATCGCCGCATCAAGGGTGCCATCTTCTCGCAGCGTAACTGGTTCATCCCATCGCATCAAGGTGCCATCTTGCTCACTGCAACGGGCCCGCAAGCCAAGAATCTACGCATCACCTCCGCCGGTAAGACTCACGACGAGTCCCCTACTCTGCGCAAGCATTGAGGCAGGACGCAACCGTTCCCCCGGACCACCGAACCGAGGCATCTCCCCTTTTGCGAGCCTTTTGTTCACTTTGACTTATGCATCCAGGTACTTTGTTGAGAACTTTGTCGCATTTAACAGCAACTTGATCTTAGAGACTTTAATCATCTTTTAAGTAATCTTAAGTGTAGTATTGTGGATTTTTGTTGTTTGTGGTCTTGTGTTTAAGTCTGTATAAAGTATACTTATTTTTATAAAACCTGTGTTGTGTCCATCTGTAGTGTTTTCACTGTATTACTGTGTATATTCACAAATGCTTAACACACTGCCTCTGGGATAAGCCTGTCTGCTCGTGCCAAGCTACCAAGGGGGTGAGCAGGGTTATCATGGAGTGTAATCCCCTTATCCTGACTTAGAAGTAAGGGTCCCTATTTGGACAAAGGTGAATACCATTGCCAACTAGAGTCCCCCAGATCTAACACTGGTGGTCAGTGGTGAGGATTTGGACTTTGCATTTGTGTTTCATATTCAGTGATTGGCATACACTACTAGTGAGTGCAGACCAAATGCGACCAAACACTTTTTTTTAGAATCCTTTTTCCTTGGACTGTTAGTTTTTCCTGAAAACTCCCAATTCTTACTACCATGAGTAAACCATCATCTGTTGCATCTATGGATCTTGATTTTGAGGAAGAGAGGTTGGAAACCTACACTGTGAAACAGCTCAAGTATCTCTGCAGGAAATTAAAAGTTGCTACACCAGGCATTTAAAAAAAAGAAGACTACCAAAAGGCACTGAGGGCCTGGGTAGAAGCCAGAAATGTCCCTAATCTTATGGTGGAGCCTGTTGGGGAGGCAGATGGGCAAATTGATAGGCCAGTGTTTCCAGCCAGGGGAGGGGTGCCGTCCCCACCTGACAGCAGCATCTCTTCCAAAGACCTGTCCCCTAGAGAGTTTGAAGACAGGGTGAGAAATAGGGCGCACAAGCTGGAGTTGGTTAAGCTTAAGATGGAGAGTCAGAGGGAAACAGAGAATAACAGGTTGTCTTTGGAAAGGGAGAGAATGAGAATGGAGCATGAGCGAATGTTGAGGGTGTTAGAGATCAAGGCCAAGGGCTTAGAAATCAATCCCTCTGGTGGCAGCGCACCATCTGTGCCTTCAGAAGGCAGAGTACATATTCCCAAGGATGTCATCAAAGATTTTCACAAAGGTGAAGATATTGGTCAGTGGTTTGCAGCCTATGAGATAGCTATGTTGGCCCACCGGGTCCCTGAGAAGGATTGGGGAGCGGGGTTGTGGGGCCGCGTTCTGACTGAGGGGAGGGATACTTTGTTAGACCTACCCAGTGAGCACAGGATGTCTTATCACCACATGAAGGAAGCACTTATGACAAGGTATGGGTTAACTCCAGAGCTCTATAGACAGAGGTTCAGGAATTGTAAGAAACTAGAGGGAACCACTTGGGTAGAATATGTGTCTTTCTTTTGCAGAGCCATGATTGGTTGGGTGAGGGGTAGCAATGTTGATAATTTTCAAGCGCTCTATGATTTGATTGCTAGGGAGCACTTGTCTGCTAATTGTTTTCCAGAGCTACGCCAGCACCTTATTGATTGCAAGGTGACTAATCCTAGAAAGCTTGCTGAGGAGGCGGACAGCTGGGCCAGTACCAGGGTCCACAAGGGTCTTGTGGGAGACTCTGCTAAAGGTGGGCAGCGTCCCCAGCAGGAGACAGGGGGGGCAAGGGTAAACAGAGGGAGATCCAAAAAGGTCCCCAAAGTAATTCCCAAGGGAACCAAGGTAGGGGTTCCCAGCCTCCCCCTGAAATGAAGTCAGGACCCCCTACAGGTAAACCTGTTCATAGCGGGCCTGTTACCTGCTTTCAGTGTAAGCAGGTGGTACACCGTTGGTATGATCCCCAGTGTCCTCAGAAAGGACAGTATGTGCCACCCTGTGCACCACCTCATCAGATGGCCAGTGTAGCCCTGGGTGGGAAGGAGATGGGTACCCAAGGTGGGTGTGGTCCCGCAGAAATGTCCCATGTCTCATTAGGAGACTTTGAGATGGTCCCTAAAACTCAGCTGCCTGAGAACACTAAAAAATACAGGCAGTGGGTGACCATCAATGGCCATAGAGTGGAGGGTCTCACAGACACAGGAGCAAGTGTGACAGCTGTCAAGTGTCACTTGGTCTCTGAAGAGCAGGTAGTCCCTCATGCATTCTTCCCAGTTGTTGCTGCTGACAGCACAGAGAGCCATTGCCAAAGTGGCTCAAGTTCCCTTTGAGTGGGGGGGGGGTCTCTGGTACTCTTCAAGTAGCTGTGAGGCCATCCATGCCTGTTGATTGTCTGTTAGGCAATGATTTAGAAAGCTCCCCTTGGGCTATGGTGGAGCGGAAGGCGTATTTAGAGATATTGGGTCTGCCTGAGTGGGCATGTGTGACCACTCGGTCTATGGCAGCTAAGGGTGTTCAAGAGACCCTGGAGCCTGAAAGTATGGCCCAGGGACCTGCCTTAAAGAGAAGAGGTAGGGGGCGCTGGAAACCAGCCCCCATTGTTCTCACGGTCCAGGAGGAGGCAGACCTTGAGGGGGATGCCCTGGAACCTACAGGGGAGCAAGTTTATGAACTGGGGAACCTACCTGAGCTGACCCATTGGCAGCAAGAAGTGAGGCGTAAGTGGGACGTCCTCTTGCCCTAACCTGCCCGAACTACTAGCTCCTGTTTCCCGGCACCCGGCTCCAGCTCCGTATGTGCGCTTGTGCGTGGGGCTCCTCCAATCGATCCAAAGACTCGACTCCTGTGGCGTATCAGACGCAGCAATACATGTAACCTTGGTAGTGTTTAACTAATTTACAAAACTTGTTTTTTTCATTACACCCCAAATTGTTGACTTTATCACAACAGTGCAGAAACTGAATGCCTTGTTCTGTTTATCTTTATTTTAGGTATACAATACTTCCTCTGCGATTCCTCCATTTTCAGTTAATAATTAAAAAAAAAATACATGTCAAATTTTAGTGGGAGCTAATTTGTAATTAACATGTCAGTAACATACTGCAACCAAACATCTCTTCATAAATGATGGTAACTTGGTTATCAATCGAATTTTATTGATCATGATACAGTAAATTAAAACCTTCGCATGATATAAAATGCAAATAGCAAAAAAGAAAAATGACTAAAAAACAAGTCTGCATACAAATGATCCGTATAAAAACATATTTTAAAATGTGCGCTGTTTGTGCTGTCTGATGCTCCGCATGCCACAGGTAATCCTCTTCAAACTGTGCAGAAGGTTAGGATGAAGGTCCTAAGAAGTGTAATAGTAAATTGGTAATGACTGCTGCACCTGTTGATTGTTAGTTCAGATAGTGGATTCTAATACCATTAGTCTGTTCCAACATTTGTCCATAGTAATGCAATGACATGCTGGGTTAATGTCTCAGTGCTTAGAAAGTGCAATAGTACATGCGTGGTGACCACTACTGTGACTCTTGGTACAGTTCATAAAGTGGGCTCAAGTGCCATAAGAGTATTTAAAGTTTTATCCGTAATGGGACAGTGACTTGCAATATTATGTTCAACTCAGGCTGGAGGTCGACGTGCTGCACACTAAAACTTCAATTTCTGTCCTTTTTTCTTTGAACAAATTCTCAGTGATGGTGATAAATTCTATCAGCCAAACTATTCCCTCAGCACTTGAGCCTTGCAGGCAAAAAAGGAGGGCATAACAGCATGTCCTAATTCCATGTATATTGAAAATATTGCCTTTGTACTTTCTGTGTTCAGCTTGCCGGACTGCACATTGCACATTAAGTGGAAGATTTTCAGTGTATGCCCCTGACACAACCTACCAGTGGCGGCTGGTGAAGTTTGAGAGTGGTGAGGCTGAGCTACACACGCGGGGGCAGCGTTGGAGTTCACTTTAAGGGGACACAGCATTTTTTGGGAGGCCAGTGGCCATTTTCAGTACAAATCTTTCTTAACAAACAAGCGTCTCTACCTTGGGCACCACTATTTCCAAACAAGTTTTCAATGAGGACCATCCTAAGGCACCATGAGGTGGAGACCACCAAGTGAGAGATTCTCCCAGGGAAGCGTGGGGAATGGGCACCTCACACCGACTCCACAAAGTACATTGTTACTAAAGTTAGCTCCTGTAGTAGGGCCATCCGGAGAGGTCACCGAAGCTTCTGTTTACTGAACACACATCCAGGTGAGGCCTTTTTTTATGCAATGTTCTGGTGGTATCTCTTAGACTACAACAAGACACACGGTTCTTGCCTGCCAATATTGGGATGACTCACTCTCAGATCCAATATTTGATGTTGAGACACCTCATTGGCATCTGACTCATTCTGAAAGAGTAGCAGGACTGTTCCTGCCATTCATACCCTTGGTGTAATGAAAAGAGGAAGGATTATTGCTGAGAGTGACAAACAGTGAACCCTTGGGATGATGATCCGGGAGGAAGAAGGAGAAAAAAAGCAGAGGAATGCATAAACATTTGGGGGTTCCTTTAAAATCCCTTTTGCACCGGTGCAAAATAAAAGGCTGTTTGGAGGAGTGACATTGAAAAGAAAATGTTCTTCACTAGTACTGCACCACTAGGCCCACCTTGTAATGCTAATGCAGAGTGAAAAACAAATAAGTAATACCATATTTACAAGCCATACATTATTCTTTGGGTATAAATGTAAAAGATAGACAATTTAAAACAATAAAACCCCAAAGAACTGAGCCATGAGATGCACATTGTGTAGAAATCACTGCTTCTAGAGGCTTAGCTGCTCCTTTCAGTACATATATCACTTTAAAAGAATGGTTTGGGTGTAGGAGCAATGAAGTAAGAAACTGCTTCAAGAACATTTAAAATGCAAAAACAGAATTAAATGGGACAGCAACAATTCTGCTGACTGCTGTAGACGCAAGTTTGTACAAAATCACACAGCCCTAGAGCTGGTTTACCAGCTGTACAGGAGCATACACAGCTGTTCTCCTGCACACCCACTTGAGCATTTGCCACAGCCCTTAAAATGGTTCCAATGTCCACTGGAATATGCAGCTTGGGCAGCACTTCTGTGGGAGAACAGTGGAAATGGTCGCAAGTGACTGAGAAATGTGCAGCCTAGCAGCAATCTTGCAAATGCACAGATCTGGAAGACAAAGCAATGCCCGCATTCCATTCCATTAAGGTGGCCAGGTACACACCGTTGTGTGGGACCCTCCATAGTTTTTAATGTATACCAAGTACCGGAACTTCAGAATTTTGATATCTTTAGAAAAGAGAACATGGATACATTTCATTCACAGAAGCAGTAATATCAAGCAGAAGCTTACGAACTGAGTCAGACTGTCATCTGAAGTTAGTAGAACAAACAGGTACCATTTCCCTTTTGGTACCAAGACTCTTGCTTTAGAATAATGTTTTGGAAAATGAAAAGGACCGACTCTGGGTGGTAAAGATCAAGAAAGAAAGGAGGACAAAAACGTATAATTTGCACAGCTGCAACCATATCAGTTTCCTGAAAAAGCTCACTTGGATGACACCCACTGTGAATACATCAGTCTCCACTCAAGTAATAACTGCCTATTCTTGACCCAAGAGTGGTTAGTGTAAATATTACTATGCTGCTAGAAGAGTTGGTCTCACACCCTTAAATTATTTATCTCCTTATTTGTGTTTATAACATTTCACTGCTTTGTTTTCCTTTTTTAAAGCAAAAATATGTACTATTTTCAAAAGTAAAAAGCCTATTTCAGTCGTGTCAATCAAGTAGGATAAGCAGGCAAAAGATGAACAAAAATAGATATACATCCCAAATTTGGTAATTGGCCCAGCTGCCCACCCACGAAGCCCATTTACACAAACATGGCCTGTGAAGTACTGTGAGTGCGTAGAAGGCAGCCCATCACACAATGGAGTAATCTTAAGTTCAGTTTCTTAGTCCAACAAATTTGTCAAAGCTCACAGCACACATGCTATGACTGTCAATGCCAGGCCTTCACCACGATATGTACTCTCACGTCTTCAAACAATAGCACTAGCTCGGGGTTCAGCTTGATTGCCGTACTTACAGATATGATTGCAGCGCATGATTGGCAGATCTTTTTTAAGCTATCATACACACTGCAACTGACCTTCAAAAAGTTCAGAAAAGTGCCACAAGTAAAAGTTAGCACTTAGAGTTAATCTAATCGACTTCTGCAGACTGGCACATGCGATCATAGCTGATGATTCATAGCCAGTGATAGATTCACGCCCGACCCCCCACCTTCAGAGGGGTTCGCACTTCACAGCTGTGCTCATTTCCTTTCATAGAGCTGAAAAGAAATACTTTGTGCAGCACTCCAAGTTACTTGCTGCTGAGGCTTGAGTCTGGTTTAACAGTACAGTCACTGACAGAGCAGCATGCTCTGTTCCAGTGACGGTGATTCTGTGTGGCTTTGCAAATGCATCCAGCAGTGAATTCAGTGTGCTGGTGCCTAGAGTCACTCTTTGCCAGTACTTAAGTTTTTCTGAGCCCGCTTTTTTTTCACTTACCTACCTTCACTTTCTTGGTGCCTGGTCCACTCACAGGGTTCGGGATGCACTGTCTGCTGGGAACCGTCGGGAGTGTCAAGGGATCAGGGAAGCATATAGTTGATGCCGAAATGTACATGCTATGGGCACCACCTTGAATGCTGCTCCTCAGCTACTGGCTGTCACTGCCAGTCAAACACAGAGAATGGAGCTGCAAATGGTGTCCACTCGGTCCTGCAAAAAACAGGAGTGCGGGAAGCAGACAGTTTGAATCTGCGCATCCTGTCTTCAAAAATCATGATGGCAAACTTCGCAGGCTCATTTTCTCAGCTTCCCGGTTGCCTGCAGCCTCTACCCCACCCTTTCCCAACACGTCACAGGGTAGGGCCCACCTCCTTGTGACGAGTTGGGAAAGGGCGGGGGGCCATCCTCTCCAGTCCCTGACTGACGTGAAGCCCATGGTGCTACAGGGCTTCAGCCTGAAGCGCCTGGGGCTAACATTACCTGCACGTCATCAGGGGGTGGAGACTGGTCCTCAAGACTATAGTATTTGCCGAGCTGATGAAATCACAGACCTCAGCGCTGTGCGCTCGTCTGCTCGGCAAATTCTGTAGACTCAGGACCTGCCCACAGGCAGCATTAGGGAATGCAAGAGTTTGGCTCAAAGTGTGTCACATGACATGAGACTTGTCAGTCATCATCCCTGCAACAACAGCCACTGCTCCAATCTAGACTTGTATGTGCGTGTGTGTGTGCGTGTTTTTAGTTTTTTAAACAGATTAAAACTGTTTCTTTTCAATTCTTCAATTGCTGATCCTCGGGGGTGAAAGTAAAGGGAGCGGAGCCCCGACGCCCTCACTGAGAAACCGCCACTGCAGCCTACATGGCGTTGAGCTAGGGTTTGGGGCCCACTTTGGCAGTACGTCACTTGTTGCTGATAAGCCAAGCCTTAACGCTATGAACCTAGAGCCTTTGAGTAGTTCAAGCAAATAATTCTGTGGGTTTGGCGATATATACGAGTTTATACACATCCACGAGTGTTTGTGCTTTTAGAAGTATTCCTTATCTCTCATCCTCGACACAAATTTAATTTGTTTTATTGCAAATAAAAAATCTTTGTGATGTATGTTTGCTTCACAGAGGTGATGTGCGTCGGCATCTCTTAAGCCTCACTTCTGGCATTGACTCAGTGGTTCTTTTTACTCCCTTCTTGAATCTCTTTGAAGATTAAGGATCTTAGTGTGTCCAGTATGACCTCTCTTAATCATTACATATACTTGAGGAGGATGGCTAGCTATACTAGCCGTTGGTCTTGTAGGCCAAAATCTAATTGGATCTGTCGTTGGGATGTACTGCGGAAGACGGAATATGAGGCATGAAAAATTGCTCTTGTGACTTTCACCTGCTCGACAAGATGACTGCGAGTGGTGCTTTGTGTTTTTTTAGGTGCTATACTTACCATATATCCTTGAAATTGCCTATCTCTGATTCTACTGAATGGATTTTTGTCATTTTTCTGCCAGATAAGTTATTAAATTATATTCTATTTTTCAAAGTTGGTGTGGGATTTTCTTGTGTTTTGTTATCACTTTATTACAATTTGAGTGCTGCATAAATACTTTATCCATTGCCTCTAATTAAACCTTAATGATTTTGTGTCAAGCTACCCGAGGGTTAAGCAAGGGTTATTTAGTGACTTTTTGTGGTTTACCCTGGCAAGTATTGTGACTGTTGCTTGAGAAAGGCTCACATCCCCCTCAATCAGCTACCCATTTTCTCAAATGCCCCGAAATGCAGCTTTTATTTTTGCATCAATGTAAATACACTTCTTTAGTCACAAAATAACCAATATACTGTTTTGTACATGACCTGATACTTCCATGCATTCCTGTGTGAAACCATTGAATGATAACTTAGGATGTCACTGAAGCACTCCAGGGAAGACAACCAGATTTCACCGATAGTCCTATTGAGCTTGGGAAAGCAGCAGGCAGCATGGCTTCTTACCATGTGTTCTGAATGTCCATCTTCAGCCAGGGATGCCCACAGTCATCATGAGTGACCTCCAGAGTCCAGAATGCCCACCATATTCCATGGATTGTTGTAACAGAAGATAAAGATGGCTATCAGAACTAGCAATGTCCACAATATATCAGTGGCACCCAATAGATGCCAGTTGTCGGAGGAGCCTCCTTGTGTGTTTTATTTGATTTATTTCACAAGAACATTGTGACATTATGAGTAGAAATATACATAGGAGTGTAAGGGTTCTATATCATGTCATGCAGTTGTAGGAATCAAAAACCGCAGTAGATGACTGAACCCATAGATGATGATTTGTGAAAAATTACCAACAAAATTAAAAAAACATAGACAGGCCTTCTGTCACACGGTCTCAAGCTGGACTTGTTTACCTTTTGGTTCTGGACTGGTGTTAACGCCGTTGAATGCGGATCAGACACACATATTGGGGGTAGACCTTTTAAGTGATGGGAGCCTAGAAGATGAAATGCTGGAAACTGACGCTGCGCATTGTGGTTTTAATGTGTCCAGAAAGTTCTGGTTCAAGGATTGCATAATGTTGGAGGTTGGGTAGAAGGTCAAGATATCACTGTGGCAAGTGTGGGTAAATATGAATTACTTTGAACAAAGTTGTCAACTCTTACTGCTATAACTGGGAAAATCTACTTGCTCAATTTTGTTTAATTCCTACTAGAGTTGAGGGAATTGTGTCTCTTGTGGAATACACTCCCTTAGCTGAAAAGTGATTAATTTTCCCCACCATCTAACATGACTGAGCTGAGATGCCCTCTGTTAGATAACATACCATTCAGTCCATTTTGTGTTGTTAAGTATCTTTACCTGATCCACTAATGACGATTGCTTTTTCCCCATGTCTGACATCACAGGCCCCAATAAGACCATAACATGTCACAACCTCAGTGCATGCTTCATTATACAGCTATATCCCATGGTACTAGATCTTATTTCTCTGTTAGCTTGTGTCTCAATTCAGAAGGACATTGCTTAATTGCTTCAGGTGAAATGCTCTGGAGTAGGGTCTAGACTATGGGTACTCACAAACTTTCTCTCAGAAGCCAAATTTACAGTGTGGTTTTTGGCCGTGGGCCACACCGGTGGGGGCAGAATCAGTGGCAGGTGGGGCTAGAGTAAAATAAAAATCCTGTGACCATGAGGTTGAACAGAGGCCCCTGTAGTGGACGCATTAGTCCACTGAGCCACCAGACCTGGCGTACACATATTTATCTATCTATCTATCTATCTATCTATCTATCTATCTATCTATCTATCTATCTATCTATCTATCTATCTATCTATCTATCTATCTATCTATATCTCTCTTTAACTCTCTCTCTCTCTCTCTCTCTCTCTCTCTCTCTCTCTCTCTGTCTCTATCTCTCCCTCTCTCTTTATATATATATATATTTGCATTTCATTTCATTTAACTGCCCAGGAAGAAGGGTCTTTGGGACTCGAAACGCGTTGGCAAATGAAAATCACATTGGGAGAGTGGCTGCAAGGTGATTTAATAGTCCGGATGGAAGGTGAGCTGTGTGTGACCTCCTAAGCTTCAGGCTTTTGTATGACATATATATATATATATATATATATATATATATATATATATATATATATATATATATATATATATATGTATATATATATAAATATATATATATATATAAATATTACCTACAGGCGGTCGCCAGTAGGTAGTTATAGTTAGGATTTTTTTCAATGTTAAATCTCAAAATTCTATTTGGAATAACTTTGGCGCCGGTTGACGAATCTGCCTGAAAATTTCCTCAAAATGGCCTCTTCGAGCTCCGGTCCTTCCCTGAAAGTTTGGGGGGGATTCGTCAAGCGGGGGCTGAGATAAAAGGGGGGTCCCAAAACGCGTTTTCCTCATGTTAATTTCCATAGGGCGGTCGACCTCACTTTTAGCCCGAACGGCTGAATGGATTTACACCAAACTTGGCAAAATTGTAGGGACTTGTAGCCCGATGTGCCTTTGCTATGTCTCAAGATATGTGCTCCAGTGGATTTTGAGTAATTTAGGTTAAAAAAAATATATATATCTATGGCAGAGCCCCGGTACGCGCTCCGGGGAGCGCCCCGGGCGCCGCCACGCGAGGTGCGCACAGAAATCTGATTGGCTCTTGGGTGTCTGTAAACATTCGAAACAGTCCAGAGCGGCCGCCATCTTGTGTCTCGGAAGTATCGAGACACAAGAGGGGGCCAAAACAAAGGGGGAAATGACCATAAGGGGGCAGGGTAGACCCCCCCTGACCCCCTAGGTTTGATGTGGGGGCTTTAAAAGGGCCCCGCTGGGCCAAATTTTTTATTTTTTTTTTGGGCGCGGGGGGAGTGCCCGGTACGTGCACCGGGGAGCGGACCGGGGAGCGTCCCATGGGGAAAAATGAATTATAGAGTTTTTTAAAAATGTAGCCTTTTTTTAGAAATTGGAGGTAGTTCTAAAAAGAACTGTTTTTTTTCTTCTTTTTGATGTTTTATATTTTTATATTGTTTTTTTGAACATTTTGTACTTTTTTTGGGTTTTCTGAACAGTTTTAGATTTTTTTTTGTATTTTTCATGGGGAAAAACGAAAAAACAGGAAATTGAAAATGGCTCAACTGGAGCAAAAAACAAAAAGAAAAGAAAAAATTAGGGTTGATTGGGGCATTTATGGTTGTCCCCATCAAGGACGATGAGCTTTACGCTCTGTTCTAGGAGATGGTCTTCCCACAATATTTACAGATAATTCTGAAATCTGCAAATCGGGGCTGAATGCACAGCATCGTCTCACTTTCCTCTGGTGCAGACGCAGTGGGTTGCTTCCTTTTTGAGCTTGTTCTTGTTGATTGGGGAGGGTTACTGGCCAGTTCCCTCATCTCTGCAGCAGAATAGTTTATAGGATGTTTGCGCTGCATGTGGCGTATCATTGTGTGGTTCCCAAATGAATATTTTTTATTTGGGTTTCCCCTGGAAAGTTCCATGCCACAGATTTTGCAACTGACCTTGGCTGCATTTACTTTTTTCTTCCCCTCTGGGAGAGAAAAAACTCCCAAATAATGTGTGGTCTTGGCTGGTATGGGGTATTGTGTTCTTCCAGCCATCTTGAACTCCCCTCCTCCTCCTCCTCCTCTTCCTCTTCTTGAAGACCACCAATGATATCTTGAGGAGGTCCTTTTGGTGGTTGTGGTGGTGGTGCAGATGCACCAGCTGCTGCTACTACTGAAGCCATTATATTGAGCAAAAAGGTAGAGAGAGCTACAAACAGGTCTTCCTAAGTCAAAGGACAAAGTCAGAATAAGGAAAAAAGGTGGGGTCTTTCATCCTTTTGAAAATAAAAATTTATTGAACCAATGAAAAGTGTTATTTTCAGGTCATATGACCAGGGGCTTCATCATTATGAAACCAAAACTGTTATGAACCAATAAAAATTGTTATTTTCAGGTCACATGACCCGACACGCTTACGCTACGCGCCCCGGGGCACGCCCGACTGTATGGGTGGATGAGTGTGTATATGTGTGTGTTAGTGAGTGAATGACTGTCTCACTAGTGTCTTTATCAGTAACTACATATGTTTTAATCTAGTATATGTGAGTATTGATGTATATAAGTGAGTATATGTGAGAGTGAGAGATTGTAAGAGTTCCTGTTTAAATAAGTAGGTTTTTCTATAAGTGATTGTTTAAGAGAGTAAGTATGTGTAAGTTTCCTTAGAAGTAAGGTGGTAGTGTGTGTATAGCTGTATATGCAAATAAATGGATGTTCAATAGTTTATTTGCATGTGTGAGTATGTGTATGAGTAACTTTTGGATGACTGTCGGTGTGTAACAGGATGTATATGTGTATCACTACATATGATGAGTGAGTATATGTATGAGTGACTATATAGAACTGTTGGTGAATGAGTGGATGTGTATATAGATGGTGGAATTACTGAATTGGTTGTTGTAACTGGTATGGGTATCTCCATTTTTTTGAAAATGTTAGTTTCTATTTTTGAATATGTGTTTCAAGGGTTACATTACACTGAAAGGAGGTCTGTCACTCTGTCACAAGGATGGTGTCATCAGTGATGTCATGAGTGATGTCACTGACCATGTCATGAGTGATGTAATATGCGACGTCATCAGCAGTGCATTGCAGGCGCGCAAGTTATATTGAGTCCAACTAACTATAACGTGGGAATTTCAATGGTTTTATGCCAGTAAAATTTCCAGCTAACTCTAACTGGTGTGAAACCTATGGTTTTTTCAGTGAATTTAATAGGTTTTTTAAATGCTAATTCCTAACTATAACTGGTGTGAAACCTATGTTTTTTTCAGTGAATATATATATATATATATATATATATATATATATATATGTATATATATATATATATATATATATGTATATCGCTCTTTATATCTCTCTCTATATATTTCTCTCTACCTCTGTCTCTCTCCATCTCTCTATCTATCACTCTCTCCATTTGTCTCTGTCTCTATCTCTCTCTCTATCTGTCTCTATCCCTCTGTCTCTATCTGTCTCTATCTGTCTATGTCTGTCTTTGCCTCTCTCTCTGTGTCTATCTGGCTCTGTCTGTCTCTATCTGTCTCTGTCTCTATCTGTCTCTGTCTATCTCTGTCTTTGTCTATCTCTGTCTCTATCTGTCTCTGTCTATCTCTGTCTCTCTCTGTCTCTATCTGTCTCTGTCTCTCTGACTGTCTCTCTGTCTGTCTCTCTCTCTCTCTGTCTGCCTCTGTCTCAATCTGTTTCTGTCTCTATCTGTCTCTGTCTGTATCTGTCCCTAAGCGCAATTGTCCAAATTCAGAATGTGCTTACATCTAATGTTCAGGGATAGTGACTGCAAGATGAAGCTGATGTGGGAGAAGAGGACGTTGTGGGCAACACAAAACATGAAGCTTCCCTAAAGGCCCTTTAAAAGTCAGCTGTGAAAGCGCTTGCAGCTGACTTAAAAGGGCCTTTTTTGTGAAGCTTTCCAATGGTCCCGTGTGTGACGTCACAGAGGCCGGCAGTAAACACAGAAGATGGACGCAGGAGCATACGTATTTAATACGTATTCACTGCGTATGCTTCTGTGGTCATCTTCTGTGTTTACTGCCGGCCTAACTGGAAATGTAGACACAGCAAGGCAAGGACCGTGGGCCACCAATGAAGGCCTCCGGGACCCTGGCAGCACACGGGCCGTACAATGAGTACCACGGGTCTAGACGAATGTTCATTTTGATGGGCACCTTATATAACAGCAGCAAACAGTGATGGATGGAAATGCTTGAATTCACCTGAAACATGGTAAATACTATGGGTGAAATCAGCCTTCCTTCTGCTCCTGTGGGAGCAGTCTAGCTCGAACTGCAAAATGCATTCCACGTTTAATGTGAAGAAAAGCAACACCTTGTTAGGCATCAACAGCAAGGTGCAGCTTGAGTCCTTACTGCCCAGCAAAAAAGTAATGCATGACCGGACATAACCACAAGCTTAGTATAATAAATTTAGAAAACAGATGATTAATGCATTAAATGTCTAAATTACTTGAAACCACTGGCGATGGCTCGGGGCTCATTCTATACCATGAGAGGTGCCATGGCCTTGTGGGTTCCACCTGGAGTAGCTCCAGTGGGGTGAGTCAAGCCCGATTTGCACAGGTTGGTGCCTGTGTGAAGTGGCAAGTGAGCAAACAAAATGGACTGGAATGCAGCTCAGTGCTTGAAATGAATTCAAGAATTTCATCCATCACGTTTTTTCTTAGTGTAATCACCTTCTAAAATGAAATAAATGAGCTAAAAATTATGCAATAAAATGCCACCAGATAAAATGTCCCAGTTTTTGAGACTTGTTCATATATCCATCATATTGTTGCTCCCACCTCCCAAACCATCTATTGTGTTCAGATTCTTTCATTCTCCTCCACTGAGTCTGGCATCAGTAACAATTAAAGCTGGAAAGCACCCTTGTTTCTAGTGGTATTTCATTGGTGTTGAAATGCCAATATGGAGAAGTGTGGCTCACTGGTTAGAGCAGGCAGACCCTGAAGCAGAGGTCAGACCGGGACCAGGGTTCGATTCCCGACGCGGCAGGGTGTTGAGCTCAAATGTCCACGGACTCGATAATTCTCGCTTCGGTGCCTGACCTAATCATGGGTTCACACTCTGCAACTCTGGGCATTAAGCTTGCTTAATCTCCACAACGGCCCCCCGCGGCGGGATGCCTGGCTTTCACCTTGGGGATGCCCTGTAGGGGCTATCTCACAGGGAAAAACCAGGACGGGTTCCCAAGGCAAGCGCGGAGATACCCCTTCGGGGGTTGATGCTGGCGCTATATAAGAAATATAATAATAATAATAATATGGAAGAATATTTGTCAGGTCTCATTTTTGGCAGGAACACAGCATAGATTGCCCATGTTCCAGACAAAAAAAACAATTTGCCAGTTGGAATGCTCCTGTACGACATTTTGGGGGAAATGTGCTCATTTGTATTGAAATTTGGCACCCTGTCAATTCTTCTCTTTCTGCCTAATGGAAGAGACTACCTGTCTTACAAAAACTACCCATGAACATTTTCAGAAGAGAGGACAGTCGGGAATACCTATTATCATGTGATTCTAACAGATTATGGCTTTGCCTATGGGTGCCTGATTCACCTTTACCACCAATGATGGGATTTCCCTACTTGCAACAAGACTCATGTGTGGGCCTTTACTGGGAATTAATAGCAGCCCTGATAACTTTGTAAGACCAGCTCCACATTAAATCAAGAAAACATTAAGAGAAGTTGCTATTTCAGAACTGAAAGGCAAGATTCCTACTACAAGCCAGTTTTGAGAAAATGTGTCCAGACACTTCATTTATAGGTTTTGCCTGAGACAGCGCGCATTCAGTGTCATCAAAAGCTTATAATGGGCTTAATGCCTGCCCATTACTTACCAATACTTACCACTGATTGGCTTCCACGGCACTCTTGTTTCCTTACTTCTTATTGGTCATGCCTCTTATTTTCTCCCTGCTGCTCACATCTTCCGGCTTTTTCCAGGCCTTCTCTCCATGCCATGGAGCATGGACCAAGCACAGGTTCCTGTTTGATGCCAGTGTTATTCCACTTGCCACACACTCCTCCAGGTACGTTTTTTAAAAACGTTTTGCCATGCACTCTATAAAAGTGCATGACACTGTAGAGTCATCTTTTGGCCCTCTTTCCACTATCTGTTGTTGCTTCTCCCTCTTCCCAGCACACTTGTGTTGCTCTCCCCCATACATTCCTTCTGCTCTCTATTTCTGCTTCCTCCCTCCTTGCATGCACCTCCCAGTTGTTGCTTCCCCATTGCACACTGTCTGTAGTTTATTTTCCCTCCCTACTCCCCTGCCCCACCGTCCTGTTGTCTACCCCCATGTTTTTTTAAACCTATTGCACAGCAGTGCAAAAAAAAGGCCTATGACATGGTCAACGCCGGCCGCGTCATATCACTTTTTTCTTTTCTTCATGTTGCACAACAGCCCGCGATACTGTGCAACATGTCTAAAAAAGCATTGACAGAGCCAGTAGATCTTACATAGTTGAAATCTATTGGTTTTGCCAATGCTTGTTTATTTCTGGGTTTTCCACAGTGCACCACCACAGCATTAGTCACACTTCTGCAGTCCAAAAGGAAGTCTTCTGGGTCCCCTGTGGTTTACCCAAGGCAAAGTTACTGCTGGTACAAACTGAAAATTCACACAGCTGGGCGCATAGAACTTTTGTCAGTACACGTGTAGTGCTTCTATTGAATAAATACCTGGCAGCACTTATGTTTAAGGCAAGCTTACAATTCCAGTAAATAACACCTAGAAAATTCAGCAGGAGAGAGAATGTAAGGACCAGAACTGCCGACTTTGGAACTGTTGAACCATCGACTAAACACACTGTGATTCGGGGAAAATCAGTTAATTTCCCCTTGATTACAAAAATGAATGTGACCTTGTGTAATGTAACCGGTGCTCATGTAAAGCGCTCCAAAACATTAGGGTCGAGTAAGCGCTATAGAAAGCTGTAAAAAAAAAAAAAAACCTCCGGGCTCTGCTATATCGTAAGACAAAAAGGCACACCATGCAAATCTGTAGAGAAGGAAGTTCTGATTAATTGATGAAAGACTTTTTGTAATGATGTCATTTTGTTCAACGAAGAACAAACTTCAGTTTTCTTCGGTGGCTATTCACCGTGCTGAAGCATGACATTTTTTGCCAGCATAGTTTAAGAGAAACACTCAGTATTCAGGTATAAATAGGAAACAGGAGCCACCATAATTTAGATGAAAAGCGGAGCGCATCTGTCAAAATATATTCAGCATACATGCAGCATAAATAAGGATTCAATTGATGGAGCTGTCTCGTATTTTTCTTATAAAAAACCATTCCCAGTGAAGCATATGAAAAACAAAATAGCAAGTCTGATTTTTTGGAGTCATAGGCTAAATGGAAAATAGAGCTCAGCTCCGTTGTACTCCAGGTATTGTAGACAATGCATTCAATTTACAAAGATTTCCAGGGGGAAATCTATCATCTTCAAGATATGTCTCAATACAAAATCAAACGGATAAGGGACGTAGCGTGTGTAGCTATTGAATGGGATTGCTAGTGAGCAATAGAAGATAGCTCATATTATATCTAGATACCATGAAAGAGGAGGTAGAGCTGTAATGAAACCGTAGGTACGGCATAAAAGCATTCCTGATGTTACACCTTTCTAAAATATTGTGGCTCGCCGCTAAAGACAACTGGAATACCTTTTTGAGTACGCACGTTGTAACATCCCTGACATTGCATTCTAACATACTTTTATATCATTATTGTCAGGTTTATTTTTTATGTTTTCTCGTTTATGATTTTCACAAACTAGCATTTTTTTTTAAATAATTAGTGACATCTGTTCTGAGTTATTGATAGGGAAATATACACTTGCCAAAGATGGTCAGCGACACCTTTGTTTTGTTGACCTCACTAGTGCTTTCGATCTAGTTAATCACACTAAATGATGGCAAATGTTGCGAGGGATGAGTGCACCAAATGATATTATAATCTTTTTATCACAAATATACTCTTATTTAACTTCAAGTGTTCATTACCTCCCAAAAGGCGAATGTACTTGCGATTTTAGAGTTACTCGTGGGATACAGCAAGGCTGTGTCCTTGCACCCCTCTTATTTTTGACCTAGCTCTGCAGAATTTAAGTGCTGGAACCCCAAGAGTTGGTTCACGCGTAACTCCAGTACTCTTAAATGCAGATGATGCAGTACTATTATCAAGGACTGCAAATGGGGATCCAGTGCTTAATTGAAAAGTTCACACAATTCATGAGTGCCAAAGATCTAAGACTGAACCTTGGTTAAACATTCTTCATGATCTGTGGGAAAAGCAGACCAAAGAGTAGACAACACCATGTGGAAGACACCCATATCGAAAGAATGGCCACCCTTTTCATATTTAGGTATTCGTTTCAGTACCTGGGGTGCCCTCATTGATTTATGTAAGTTATAATTCTTACGAGCGAGCGAGGGCATCTTTAGATGTACTTCAAAAATAGGCAATAAGCCAGTAAAAGAAATCCTTACACTATATAGGAGCAAGTACATTACAGGCACGTGCTACGGAGCAGCATTATGGGGGAGAGCATAACCTCACTGTTCCAAATGCAGGAAGACAACTTTTTGACAAGGGTTTTAGCTGTTCCAAATTCAACTGCCTCCTATGTAGTCCATAAGGAGCTGGGTGTACCCTACATTAGCGATTCTATTAGCATTGCTGCCCTCTCCCTCTGGCATGGGATTTGGACTAAAGACGAGACCAAGTTCCCTAAGGAAATATTGAAGAATTGCTTAGCCCTCGCACTTTACTCCCTGTAGTGACTTGGTTACATGATTTTGGTGACTTTTATTAAAGATGAGGTATTATCAGAAACTATATTTTGCATTGTGACTGTGGATGTAAGTCTACATAATCGCTCTTTTAAGGTAAACTTGTGTATTCGTGTTCGAGTATTTTTGAGAACTGATTTCTGTATGTATTATTCATTTTTTGTGGTTAATAATGGTGTGGTTATGAGTATAGATATGCTTTGTATTGCTTTTTTAAAGAGTTATAGTGTTTACTGATGAAGCTATTTTTATTACGAGAATATTTTTATGGTTGTATATTATATACCGAATAAAGCTTGAATTGATTGATTTGCCTCTGTTCTGTCAAGTGTGATTTAAGATTTTCATGCTCTGTGGAGGGTGTGTACATGGAACCTCCTGCCTGTCCTATCAATTAGATGGCATTTAATAATGTAATTCATGTAGGGGGAGTGAAAATGGAGTTTCAGATTCAAAAGTCACTTGTCTGAGAGTTTAAGGCCATAACCATGTGTTGGTCTTTTGAGGATGAGGGAGGGGAGAGAGTTCTTAGTGCCATAATATGTTAGTTAAACTTCAGAAAGTTTCAAGAGTTTTAATAATAATAGCAGATGAGAATTTATGCAACACATTTTATTATTCAGATCTGTTTTATTGAATAGTGTACACATACTCTTGCTCCCATCCAAAGGCCGGTGAGGCGGAATAATGTGGGTGGGACAACAAAGGGTAGAAGAGATAGGGGAAGGATGAGGAGATGGGGGGGTGAGGGAGATGGAGGGAGGTGGAGGGGTCACCATGTTCTTGTAGAGGAGCTGCACCTCGGAGCTGCAGTGATGGCTGCAGGGGACCTGAGGAGCCATTTCTAAAAACATCAACAAAGTCAGTAGTTTTGTTGGAGCTCAACCCCGCAACAAGGAGCACCCGGAGGTAATGAGGGCAGGTAAGCACCCAGAAGTCATGTGCTAATAAGCTGAAGCATCATACCCACATTCTATACATAGAAAATTACTCCATGAGTGGCTCACCTGTAGTGACAACAAGTGGTAGCCTCAATATTTCTTATCAGAATCGCACCTTCAATGCGGTCTCAAATAATACATTAAGGAAATTGCCTAAATTTGGAAGGAAGAAATGGGAGGAAATCCATCAGTTCCATGTGGAATCAATAAAAAGGAATTGAAAGTTTGGTCCAGCAAGGGATCTTACCTGAAGAAACTGGGAAACAATGTACCAGGGAGTATACAGCGAGCTCATAGAGTAGCTCTAGGATGAATCAGTGATTTCCAGTGATCCAGTTATGATTTTCTGTGGGAAAACTGTGCCAGCATTGTGGAAGGCAGGCACAGCCCTATTCAGGCCCACTCCTCTACAAGCTGATAGGTCTATTCAGCCTAGTGCTGACTCAACCTGTCCACTAGACCCTGTCACTCACAAAACCAGACACACAATATACACACTAGCAGAGGCAGGCTGGATGGTTAGGTAAGAAAATACAGACTTTCTAAAAGTGGTATTTTCAAACACATGTTAAAACCAACCTCACTAAAAGATGCATTTTATCATTCTGAATTCAGGCATACTAAACTCGAATCTCTACCTCGTCCCCCGGGTCAGTTAGGATTATAAGATGTTATATTCAAACCGCCAGTTCTGGCCTATGGGGACAGGTAGCCTTGCAATAGTGAGAAACAAAGCAGGTTGTAATTCCCTATCAGGTCATGCCACGCTCGGCATGTCCTGCCTTTTACATACAATGCACCCTACCCGTAGGCCTACCGTAGGGGTGACTGATATACAGAAAAGAGAAGGTTTAAGGACTGGTGAGTGGGTGCCCTTGCCTATTCGACACAGCAGTACGAGACTGCACACAGGCTCTGCAGTGGCAGGCCGGAGTTACGCTTTACGGGCTGCTTCTGTGAGTGGCACAATCAGTGCTGCAAGCCCACCAGCAGCATTTGTTTACAAGCCCCGGGCACAAGCAGTGCATGATACGAAGGTCTGACAGTAGCCAAAGAAGACAATCATGGAGTCACTAATTCAGTACATCAATTTAACATAGAGAGCATTTGCACTTTAGCACTGATCAGCAGCGGTAAAGTGCCCAGCGTCATAAAACAGCCAACAACAGGTCAGAAACAATACAGGAGGAAGGCAAAAAGTTTCAGGGATGGCAAAGCAAAAAGGGCCAAGTCCAACAAATACTACCTCCCATCTTCTACCCACTCACTTTATCAGCTCTGGGTTATACATGTGTCTATAGTAACCCCTTCCCTGCGGCGCGAATTTTGCTGCGGTGCGGGGATTTAATTAGGTGGCGTAACCCCTTGTGTGCTCAGGACGGCCCCCAGCTGGGCGTGTGCTCATGACGGCAAGGAGCCATCTGAACTCCGCCCACTAATTGATTCTCCAGCGCATGCGGAGAATTTGCGCTGCGCTGGGGTATCAGCAGCGTTCGGACGGCCCCTGGCCGTCTTGAGCACACGGCCAATGTGACGTACGACGGCCGGGGGCCATCCTGAGCACACAAGGGCTTTAGAGATTGATTTAATTCATCTTTAATGTAATTTATTTATTTCGTTTTATTAAGAGCAGCAAGTATTTTAGCTCTTACAGCACAGGTCTTTAAAAGCAAGACCCAAACAAACTTATCAACCACTAAATCATCTCAGCGGGTGGGAGTGAATTTTCTCCTTGTATATTCTTCCGCTTAGTGTAATCACATTTTCTTGGACATTTTTGTTGAACTATTGCATCAACAGTAATGTGGAGTGGACTATAATCTCTTTTATATAGCGCTTAGTCTTTTGTTTAGATTTTTGTAATGCATTCTACTTTCAGACTTTTGTACAGAATGTTGTCACATTTTTGATTCTGATCTTGGATACTGCGATTTAATACTTTCTATGTTTCCTGCTGAAGGTCGATGCTTATTTGTTAACACTATATGAAAATTCTCCCAAAGTAAATAAATGACTAAATACCCCACATTGAGGCCAATAGATTGCTCCACCCCACTCAATCGGGTTTCCGTGCTCTCCACTCGACCGAATCAGCACTGCTGTTAGCCACGGAAACCTTACGGAAACATGTGGACGAAGGCCATACGGCGGCACTGATCCTGCTGGATCTTAGTGCCGCTTTCGACACTGTGGCCCATCACATGCTGTTATGTTGTTTAAGAAGGGGAGGAGTGGTGGACAAGGCATGGGAATGGCTGGAGTCTTTTCTATCTGACCGTAGTTTCCAAGTGGCACAGGGAACTTTTCGGTCCAAAGACATCTGCCTTTAACAGGGGGTGTCCCAAGGGTCCTGTCTCAGCCCAACCCTTTTCAATTTATATATGGCACCAGTTGCTTTGATCACAGAAAAATTTGGGGTGGAAGTGGTGTCTTATGCAGACGACACGCAACTGGTGGTGGCTTTGACACAGCCTAAGGAACAGGCCGCCACTAATTTTAGGTCATGTCTGCAGGAATTGGCGGCCTTGATGGCCAATAACTGCCTCAAATTAAAGGGAAACAAGACAGAGGTCTTGATTGTGGGAAAGGCTCCTTCAGTGTGGACCTCGGCATGGTGGCCTCCAGCGCTGGGTCCTCTACCCACTCCCAGCGATCAAGTGAGGAACCTAGGGGTGTGGATTGATCATAAGATCTCGTTCGAGTACCACACCAAACGAGTGCCAGGCATATGCTTTGGCACTCTGAGGGTCCTCAGGAAGACACTGGACTACCTGCCATTGACAGCCAGGGAAACCATGGTCCATGCATTAATAACATTGAGGCTGGACTATGGGAGCCAGCGCTAAATGCATTCGAAGGTTACAGCGTATACAAAATGCTGCGGCCCGCCTGGTTTTGAGGCTGCCGAAAAGAGCCTCTTCAAAGAGAGCTCTGAAAGCATTGCACTGGCTTCCAATTAAGGAGCTTGTGGCATTCAAAGCCCTCTGTGTGGGCCATCGCATTCTACAGGGGAATGGACCCACATATCTTTACAACCTGCTTGTGCCCTACCACCCGACCCGTCAACCGAGATCTAGCGGGACGGGGATGGTGCAGGTTCCTAAATTCAGCAGAGTAAAATTGGAAGGACGTTCCTTTCGTGTCCTGGTAGCTCAACAATGGAACAGACTCCCTCTGAGACTCCGGCTGGAGTAGTCAGAGCTAACATTCGGCACTGAGCTGAAAACATATCTGTTTCCTAAAGATTAGGATGGGGCTATGATATGGCCGGTGGGCAGAATTAGCAGCTGCGTGGCTTTACTTGGTTGTCCTTCAGCGCGGAGACACACTAGCAACAGTGTAACCAGGCGCTTTACAAATTTAATTATTATTAATATTAAATATACTTAGTAACCGACAATGCTTCTCATGACCTGCCAGGATCAGGTTGCCACGTTAGAGGATAATGTTGGCAGGTCCCTGGCTATCTTGCTCTATCCATGTTTTTGCCTATTTGAACAAGTAGACAAAGAAATCATATTTACAAGAAAATGTTGGAGCACAGAGCAGTTCCCAATATGGCAGTGTCGGACTCCAACATTTTCAAAACGCAGGGATACAGCGTATTCACAAGAATACAATGCGTGTTTCCCCTAGTGCTGGAGCAAAAAAACTGCCTAGCGCCAATGCAGGTACCCTGCCGCCATATTGCAATGGACACCTTCATGCACATTAACAATCTATATTTGCAATTTGCAACTTCTATGTGTGTTGCAGAATGCAGCACACATGGAAAGAGCAAAAATCAAGGAGAAATGAATAATTGCTCCACGTTGCGCCTTTTTTATGGCTGGTATTCCATGAGGTTAGTTTATGGCGCTGCCTCAGCCTTGTAAATCTGGGGCAGCGTCAAACAGCAATGGTTGTTGTGATGGAATACCCACAGTAACACCTTCTTTGCCGCAGAGGACTGCAGCAGAAAGGGGCATATTTACAAGGTGGTGTTAAGTCATGCAACGTGGTTGAGCACCACCTTCTAAATATAGAAAATGGAACTGCGTCACCGGAGTGTCAAAAAAGTGATGCTTTGGTGGTGCTAAGGGCTTGTAAATATGCCCCTTGGTCTGGTAAAAGACCGTGACCAATCTGTTATGTAAATACTTAGGAACAAAACAGCTCTGCTATGATTGCCAATGCTTATCTGCTGAATATTTATTAAAAAATAGACAACGGGATTCAAGCATACCTATAACACTTAGGCCTGACTATGATCAGGCTGTTAGTCCGAACTCTGGTTTGAGCCTGAAATGAGATTACAATTTAAGATGGAGTTTGCACTCTTGATTTACTGTTGGCATAAACTGAGCTAAATCACAAGTGCAAATTGCTGGCAATTCTGGTTTGCACACCCCCAAACCATGTAAACTAGGCACAAATTGTGCTTAATTCACCATTTTGGAAGGGGGGTGGTTTGGAACTTGGAACTGGTTGCAAACTGTGACCAAGCCAATCACAACAATAGAGTTAATTAGCAATAATATGCAATTTGCACCCACAATGGTGCCCAAGATCTAATCAAGGCCCTACTCTTTTATCATTTTTATGCAGTACACGGATACAATAGTTTAAAAAAAATTCAACCATATATCTTTTTTAATTTAAATCACGGAGTTAGGAGAAGTATTATACAAGTGCAGCTCGGAATATTACCCCTGCAATCTCACACATTCAAGTGGTCATTAAAAGAAGGAGGGACTAATCTCTGTGACCTATGCAAAGGTGGGGTGCAAGACCCAGAACACGTTCTGTTCATTTGTCCAAATGAGACTGTGGTAGCAGCCAGGAACAGATACATATTTCCAATCAAAATGAAATGTAAAATAAATTCGGTCCAGAATCTGATTTCACTCTACCAAGCTCCACCAAATGAATTTGTGTGTATTAACATGTATAACTTTTTTTAAACATTTTTAACATTTTATTAGTCTAATAATTTTATTAGTAAAAAATGTAATCGATATTGTCTAAAAAAATGTTGTTCTCGTAAGAGAACTGAATCAAATAAAAATTATTTCATTTCATTTTACTCTTTTATCAATAGATGCCTGTATTTGAAAGCTGACCTCATTTTTGGAGTTGTCTAGTTTAGATAAAACTGATGCACCTTTGCAGGATAGTGTCGTCCTCGGTTTCCAAAGATTGTTAAATTATTGTATATATTGCTTATCAATAAGTACCCCGGAAGAACTTTAATCTATGATTTTGTGACAAAAGGAAAGCGTCTTCTGTCCCTTACAAAAATATGGCCAATTTGTGTTATTTTACTCGTTCACTAAGCTAACTTCTTTACTTAAAGACCGTGCTTTAATTATACTAATGTTTCTGCTTTCGTCTCAATCACCCTATATATCACCCTTGGGATTCTGATTCAGTGAAAATCCGAGTAGTATGGGGCACGCAGTCCGCTGCCTTATGTCCTGAGTTATTTGTTAGCTGTTGACTGAAAGTCAAAAGATAGCCTTGGGAGCTAACATACGTTTTTCTTCTCTATGCAAAAGCACTTACACATATTTGTTTTCCCTCTTAATGGATCATTACTAACGACATTAAGCATATGTTCGACAAATAAACAAATAAATCAGGTGTGTGCCAACCCAGACTCAGAAAACTGGCCTCAAGTGCTGGATATTGAGTTAAAACTTGACATTAACATGGAAGAGTTTCAAAATACCGTGAAAAAAATGCCTCTTTCTCCTCTGCAGTAACTGTTTGTCTTTGCTGCCTTGTGGCACTTTCTTTTCAATGCAGCCTAATGATTTGACCTTTCAAAAGGGCTGAGTGAAAGCTTTATTTTCGCTTGTGAATGAGTTCACACTACACGGAAATAAGCGTCTTTCCAACTGACCTAATTGGTATAATTCAATTGCATGTAGCTCTCACAGGCCTAACTCAAATATTTATTGCCCTGAGTTGTAGGTCTAACACTTGATGAGGATTCTCAATGATGACCATTTGACCTCTGACGAAGACCTGTGATAAATATTAGGCCTTCCTCGTGATAGAAACAAGTCATAGGATTCATGTCCCTTCTCCTACAGGGTAAATGACGAAGGCGCTTTGTTATGTTATGAAAATCTACCGCTCAACTAATTCAGGAAGGTTTCTTGGTGCTGGAAGATGGTGTTAAATGCGTTTGGGGCTACACTTCTATGTGTGTAGAGCCTTGTTGACAAAAGGTTCAAAGTTGGGCCCACTGCAATGGTCCCACACAGTCTTCGAGGTAACAAGCAGATACATGGGTGCAAATCAGATTGGGCAAACCCATTTTCACCCTTTTTACTACTTGTAGGGCACATAATGGAGCAAACCATCTGTTAAACCTGACAGCATTGGAGCAGTCTTCCCCCAAACCTTTTGTCTGCTTGCCTCCAATTTTGCTGTATTCTTTTTGTTGGCTAACGGACTATGAGCACTTTACCACTGCTAACCCGTGCTAAAGTGCATGTGCTTCTCCTCTAAACATGGTTTGATTGACTTATCTTCAATTAGCATAGTTAATTTATCTACAAGTCCCTAGTAGGGTGCACTACATGTGCCCAGTGCCTGCAAATTAAATGCTGCTAGTGGGCCTACAGCACTAAATGTGCCACCCACACAAGTGGCACTGTAAAACATGTCCCAGTCCTGCCACTGCACTGTTTGTGTGTGCGGTTTAAACTGTCATGTCCACTTGGCATTTAAAACCCCTTGCCAAGCCTTGAACTCCACCCAAATTAGTTTTTCACTACAGTGATGCCTACCCCACTCATAGGTTAACAAAGGAAATTCCTTATTACACTTATACGCTGTAATTCCTGATTGAGGGCAAGAAGCTCTCTCATGTTTCTTATCATTGGAATGGTAATGATAAATACTCTTTGCTGGCAAAGCTGAATTTATCAGTACTATTTAAGAAATCCCACTTTAAAAAAATTGCATTTCTCTACTCAACTCTGTGCGCCTGCAGCCTGTCTCCAATACATGTTTGGAGTGGTTGACAGCTGGACCTTGTGTATTCCCTCTAGACAGCAACACACAAAGGAAGGATAGGTGTGACTGAGTGGCCATCCACAACCTGATGTGTCATTCTGGCCAGGGTGGGAGGGAGAAGCTGGCAGTGTCCTGTTCCCACACAAAGAGGTGCATACACCCCTGGAGTGAGTCTGGAGCCAGAGCTGGGGGTGACAGACCTCTGTGCACTTCAAAGCCCCTCTTTGAAGCCACCTCCACTTCAACGGTATAACTGGGTATAAGTACTGGGTCTCTGACGCCAACAAATCAGACACTACAGGACCTGTGAAGAAGCCCTGCCAGGAGGAAGAACTGCTGCTCTGCTGGATTCCTGCTCTGGCAGAACTGCTTTTCAGCTGTGTTGCCCTGCTGCCTGCTACCCTCGGCCCAACTGTGGAAGAACTGGACTATTTGACTTGAACCTAGCATTATCTCCAAGAGCATACTAGCTTGTCTCCTATTTTAAGACTCGAGGATATCAAAGTCCTACCCCCTGCTCCTGTGGCTGGTCCATTGGCAGTGGATCCAGGTGCTTGCTCCAGTGGAACCAAAGCATCTTCTACTGCGTGAGGCAGAATCAACACATCGCCGCTGTTGCTGAAACAGAACCGGCGCATCATACTTAGAATCAGCTCATCGCCAATGGAATCCGTGTGTTGGAACCACCGCATCACCACTACTACAGGAGAGATGATTGATTCATCACCTCGAACTGCCTGGAGAAATCCAGCACATCGCACACGGAACCAGAGCATTTCAGAACCAATGCTTCATCGTCGTTGAGTGGAGAAAATAGACGCATCACTGGCGGGATCAACACCAAAGCATCTCTTGGTTTCACCCTGCATCTCGCTGTTGCGACTAGTATCAAGGTACTTTTTTTCAGAAGACCTTGTTTGGCCCCTGTATCCAGCCCGTGCTTCCCCGGTCCATCGCAACCAGATAACCTCATACATGCTTATTGCTTCTAGGCATTACTTTTCACTTTTAATGTTTAAAAATTATTATCTCGAATTTTACCTATTGGACTTTTGTTGTTTTGGTCTTGTTTTATTTATAATCTCATAATCTATGTTTTGAAACTGGTGTTGAGTGTTTTTGTGGTGTCTTCACTGTGTTACTGTTTTAAGTTTTTCACAAATACTTTACACATTGCCTCTTAAGTTAAGCCTGCTCTGTGTCAAGCTACCAGAGGGTGATCACAGGTTGATTTATAGTGTGTATCTGACTTACCTTGACTAGGATTTTGGTTCCTGCTTGGAGAGGGTGCATACCTCTGCCAACCAGAAACACAATTTTTAACATTATCTTTGCTGCTAAAGCAATCTTTTCTGCCAGGGCATAGAACGGACAACAATGATGTTAGACTATGGTAGCTGTCTTTAAATGAGCACTAAATGGAGAAAAACACGTACCCCTAATTCCAAATGTTAAAGACAAGACAGAATTTGTGGCACACTAATGTTCCATTTTCAATAAACTGTAACTATTTTTAATAAAAAGAGGTTGAGGACTAGTACATATTGTAATATATATCAATCAAGGCCACTATTACTGAGTCAAAAATTTCATAGCATATCGAAAATACTTTGTGAACAAGAAATATGTTACATTTGCTTAGCAATGGTTCTGCAATACAGTCCCTCCATTTCTAACTGGTGCGAAATCAGTGACCAAGCAGTTATGCCACGGCCCATATACAAACAACGAAAATGAGCCCTCATAACCACAACCTGAATAGTAAAGGCAGCGATTTTAGGAGTACAGTGGACCTCTCACACCACCTATGTGGAGTTATCTTTCTGTGACGTGCAAGTGATTAAAAGGCAAAATAGTGTGGATAGATTTGTCGCTTTATTTTGTGCGAGTGCATAAGTTCTCGAATATCCCACGTTGGAAGAAGATAACTGTACAGTTCATAGCATATTTTCTTCTGCAGATTAATAATGAATTGCAACCATACTATCAACGTATTCATTGCAATAATAAATGTGTTTATCTTCGGTCTATTCACTAATTGTGAAAGAGAAATGTAGCCAGCTGCTTATTTTAATATTCTGGGTGGGTGGGCTGCCCCTCTCTATGCTGGGTCCTGTACTTATTCCAGGGTATTGGTGGACGGGACTGTGCATGCTAAGCTTAGCAGCTCACAAGTCATTTGTTTGTATGCCGAGATCAGGTAAGGAGACCTTTCTTTAAATTATTACAGTCTGCTTGCTGTCCCCAGGCAGTAATATGCATCAGTTCACTACTAACCCGAAATGGAATCATTCAAAAATCACTTAGGGGAGAAAGAAAATCTGATGTAGGATAGTCATACTTGCAAATGACTTGCAAGCTAAGAGGTTTGCTTTGAAGAGACAAATAGGACCCCTCCCAGAAGACAACAGTTTATTCAAGGTGAAGAATTATTCACATTGTTTTTTAAACACTGTAATGTTGTTTTCATGCATTCAACAAACATCTTGCTCCAGAGGTTTCCAGATATTAATGATTGTGATCAAGAGATTTTAGAGTGCAGAGATTTTAAATGTTTTTCTATGATTTAGGACTCTATGAAATGCGACCATTCATCATTCTACACTCCAAGGTAATATGAGGTCAAATGCACCATCGCTTTGAACATCTCCCAAATAAATACATATTGTAATACATATATCAATCAAGGCCACTATTACTTCATGTTCCCACATATATTTATCACCAAAATCCGTTTTTATCTTTTCCTATTATTCTTAGCTAAAGTTCTGCAGGAACACACTAGTCTTAAGGTATTAATTTCTTGCTTTCTTTTCATTAATTCGGGGCCTAGCTCAATGATTTGTGCGCGATACCCATGTCAGGATGAGCATAGCCTGCTGAACGTCCATTTTATGTGAATCTTGGCCCGAGGCGCGTTTAAGTCAGTTTTGGTGTTTATTTGTTTTAAATAAGGATGTTCCATCTTACAAGTTTACAGAGTGTAAATAAAACAAGATGCCGCTTTACAAATAAAGTGCTGGATGCGCTAAAGGAAGAGCGACGGAGGGAGAAAATTGAGATTGATTGTTAAAAGATGGTGGAGGAACGAGGGACGAGAAAGCAGAGCATCTGTGGATGATAATAGCTGTAACCCTTTAATTGTTATAATGCATGACAGTCATACACTAATCTTACAGGGACCTAGATGAAGGCTTTTAGTATTCTTTAGGAGGACACCACACAGAGTTTTATTTGTATGTTGTTGGTAGGAGATCTCCAACAGATTGTATTTCAAATGTATGTAGCGCTTTCTATCCCTATGTGGTGTGCTAAAGCACTTTGTCTACATGGGTAGCATGCTACACTGTGTAGGGAGTTTGCTTGGGCTTTTTATCATGTGTGAGAAGTGATTCCATTTTGAGCTTGAGGACCACCAAGGTGCGGTTATTGTTTGAGGGGATGCAGTGCTTAGCAGTGTGATTGATGAAGAAGTTTGAGAGAAAGGGATGCAGTTTATGGTTTCAGTAAGCTGGCAGATTTGAGCAGCTCTGTTATTTTTTATGTTCATAGTCCACTCAGCCTGTTCTGTGCTGCTAATATTGTGTATAAGGTTTATGGTCCTGACCACGCCTAGGCCAAAAGCGAGAAATGGTAAAGAGCTCTGCTGGGATGTACTTTGATAATATCATTCAAAATCTGATTGTCATTGTGAGATGCCAAGAAGTGGCTGTAGTGTGTAGCTAGTTGGGACCTGTAGAGGTGGACTAAATTATAGTCCTCTAATGACTAGCTTCATATGGCAGATCTCTTTATTATTCCACGCCTGATGAGATGAAAATGATGGGTGGTTTATTGCTGTGGACCAGTACACCATTGGGTGATTGGTATGACCCTTAGTTTTGTCTTATTTGACTGTAAGAGTGTCAAGCAGTCAAGGAAATTATTAAACAGCCTGTGTAAATTGCAGTTGACTGTCTGACTGCTGAGTGTTAAGGTATTAGTTATAATAGGTGTTATATATGGTATTGTGATTGCACTATAAGGCATTGTTGTGCCTGATGCTCTCCCGCACACTGCTCCAGGTCCCAGGGTTACTGTTTGTAGTTATTGTAGGTTATTGGATTAGTCTACAAGAACCATTCCATGCCTGCACTCCAGTGTCTATGTGGTAGATACCATTAGTAAGACATTAAGTGCATATTTACCATCCCCTTGCGCCACCGGAGTGTCACTTTTTAAGACGCTCCAGTGGTGCACATTACACATTCATATCCATGAAGCCACGCAAAGCCACTATGTGTGGCTTTGGATGGCCTCATAGCTATGGAGTAGGACAAGGCAGCACAAATTGCTACGTTACCATACTCTGTAGTCAAGAGACGTTCCAAGGGCGCTGCAGTGGGTTTTCCTATGCAACTCCCATGGAGTTTGAGTCTTTTGAACTTTGTTGTAACTTTGCCTACACGTACCGGAGGAGAATCCTGGCCACATCGTATCTCCCTGCATAGCGGAGACACTGCTCTTATGCCGCTCCTACGCCGCCCACCGCCGAGAGAGTCATTTGGGCCACCTCTTCATGCCGGGACCGCATATCCCAGTCCCTAGTGGCACCACCGGGGAAACGCCCCTCACGCAACGCCATTGCGCCAGGAGGCGCTCTTAAGCGAAGCAGGGCTCCCGCAGCTCAGGAGTCTTTTGAACTTTGTTGTAACTTTGCCTACACGTACCGGAGGAGAAACCTGGCTGCATCGTGTCTCCCTGCATAGCGGAGACGCTGCTCTTACACCGCCCACCGCCGAGAGAGTCATTTGGGCCACCGGTTCATGCCGGGATCTCATATCCCAGAGTCCCTAGCGGCACCACCAGGGAAACGCCCCTCTCGCAACACCATTGCGCCAGGAGGAGCTCTTAAGTGAAGCAGGGCTCCTGCAGCGCGGGAGTCTTTTGAACTTTGTTGTAACTTTGCCTACACTTACCGGAGGGGAATCCTGGCCGCATCGTGTGTCCCTGCATAGCAGAGACGCTGCTCTTATGCCGCCCACCGCAGAGAGAGTCATTTAGGCCACCGCTTCGTGCCGGGACCTCATATCCCAGAGTCCCTAGTGGCACCACCGGGGAAACGCCCCTTACGCAACTCCGTTGCGCCAGGAGGCGCTCTTAAGCGAAGCAGGGCTCCCGCAGCGTGGGACGCGCGCGGGCGTGCGCAAAGAAGGGCCCGTCCGCGCCCGTCGTAGCCAGGAGGAGGCAGGGCTGGGCCACCTCCCTTTCATCGGACTTTATATATCCTGGAGGACTTGATCGGTGACGTTTAATTCTAATTGTTAGTGAACTCTGAATTATAAACCTAAAGTCCAGGCACCGCATTTATTAGTATAAGCTCGTAGATTGTGGGGGGGTCTGCCCTAGTATTGTTTTAATTTTGATACTTACAAAACGTAAGCTCACAGGGCAGAGGGGAGAGGGGGTGGTAGGTACGTTGGACGCATTTCTAACCAGGGCTGAATCAGTGCTCCAGCATGAAATTCAGCTTAATGAAAAAAGATTATCTTTAGGGTCGCATGTAGAACAAAAAAGATCATCCTTAGGGGCAATAAGAATGGCTAACTCACCCGTGGTGGTTACACAATCCTTGAGCCACATAAGTTCAGAGTCCATAGAAGTAGCTAGAGTTAGTACAGATGATACGGACCTCATTCCCGATTTAGGGTCAGTAGAGATGGTTGACCCAACTGCTACGGAATGTATTAACTCTCCTAGATTGAGTTCCCACGGTGCTGCAGTGGTCTCTCCCCATTTGCAGAACCCTGATCACTCTGCTGCCCAAGTTCCACCCCAAGTTCTAATCCACGTTCCTACTATACCTCGGGTTGCTCAAGGCGACCGAGCCACTAGATCTAAAAGACTAGCCAAGGATAGTGAAGGGGTGGACTTCAACAGAGAGGGAGGCTCTGGGGAACCACCGGCAAAGCTTACTAGGGGTGGATTAGCAACGAGGGGTAAAAACAAAGGAAAGAATGAAAATTCTAAACATCTAAAAGGGAAGTCGCCTCCAAGATTTGATAATGGCTTACCCCTAACTACTAATACTAATGTGAACAAGCCAGGGGACCCTGGAGACAAACCATATTATTGTATGGAGTCCCTAATTTCTACTCTCCTCGCACCCTTCTGGAATAAATTGGTGGCAATTGAAGAACAAATCACCCTCCTGTCAAAAGGTGCTGAAGTGGGGGTAAATACTGAAGTAGTGAGGGTTGTAGGGAATGGGCCGGAACACGGGGTGCCTGAATGTCCATGGCGTAGTGGTCTTGTTGGGGATCCAAGTAAGGATTTGACTCATGGGGCGGAAAACAACCATAACGGAGAGACGTGTATGGTAAGTTTACAAGCCCCGGATGTAAGTTCAAACCCAGGGGGTTCTCTCACGTAACCGACCCTAGCACCTCAAGGCATGGGTGGGCAGGCAATTATGCCTTGTTCGGATGCTCAGAATCTGCATATGTCAAAGGGTTCACCTAGGTTACTATCTGTTGTACCGGATCATCCTAGAGATGGTCCTAGCATTTTAAATCATGCAATTATTAGGCCAGCGCAAGACATTTTTGATTTCCGCTGGCGGCATGTCCCCTTGTCGTGGTTTTGGCCGGTGTTCCCCCGCTGAGACCTGATCAAACAGAATCCAAGAATCAAATAAGAAATAAAACTGTGAACTGGCTATCAAGACATAAAGGTTTTAGGGTGGCTACGAGTAATAATATATTGATGGTGCGCAGAGTTGCATGGGTGGGGCGGTCACAAAAGAATATAGGGGGGACTGTGTTATTGTTAATTTCTGTAGTCCCGCAGTTGCCCAAATGACCCTTAAAGCTTATGATCATCACCCGCTCTCTGCCACTTATATTGTGGTCCTCCCACTTGGTTATTTTTACAGGCCCCCATTGAGACTCCAGAAGGAGACAGCCTATAGTATTCCGGTCTCAAACAGATTTGAGGCTTTCTTCAGTTTAGACGACCAAGGCTGACTACCTTTAATCAAATTAGCTAAAGTGGATCCACTATGGATGACACAGCAGAGGAAGAGATTGTTCTCTCTATGACTAACCAGACAATTCCTATAACTCCCCCTATTGAAGAGCCCAGTCCCACTACCCCTGGACCTGCTGAATCTAGTTCTACTTGGCGGTCTTCAAGTGGATCTAATTTTAAAATCTTATCATGGAACATAGCAGGACTTCGGCCCAAAAGGGGGGACATTAATTGGGAACTTTTTCTTGCCAGCCATCATATCATTGCCCTGCAGGAAACATGGGACCCGAAAGAATCTTATTTTCTGGATGGGTATTTGTCCTTTTGTAAACATGCTGTACCATCTAGAATGGGGAGAGCTAGTGAGGGGCTTTTGTTGTTAATTAGTCTAAAACTATTGTATAAAGCCAAGTTAATAGACACATGCTCACCCAATATTCTAGCAGTTGAATTAATAGGGAAAAACTTACCGAGCTTTTTAGTGGTCAACTGTTATAATTTTTTTAGGAGAAGCGACGACCTGGAGCATTTAAGATCTCTAGCTGCCTTTTTGGATGACTTTGAGGCCAAGGTTGATATGCCCTACCATCTATTAGTCCATGGAGATTTTAATATCCATGTTTGTCCTACTAATTGTCTATCTAGATTGGAAGAGGAGTATGGCACGCAGGGGCTAATGCATTTTGAACATACATCTTCAGGTCTTTTCTAGAGAGTTTTTTTATCGGCCTATAATTTGATCCGCCCTGTGCAGTCCGATTATTTATCTCCCATTCCTACATATACTGGCCAAGGCCACCAAAGTACCATTGACTTTATTTTAGTCTCAGGTTTACTGATGGACCCATTAGGTTCTTTTGGTGTAACCCATTGACACTGGTCATCAATATTTCTGTTATTGAGAAAGGTAAATCCTTGGTTCACATAATTAATCGCAATATTGCCCCAAAAAACCAAGCACGCAGGCTAAGATGGGAGGTAATTACTCCGGATAGTTTTTTTAAAAACCTACACAATGATTATGCAGAGGAGTTTGGAATTTTTATGGCCCAGGATTCCGACCCATCAATAATCCTAGGTGCGTTTGACCGCATTATGAGGCAGGTAGCGGTCAACTTGACGGTCCCATGCAAATCAAGGCCCAAGAAACATAAAACATTGTTTGGCGAAGCCTGTATCAATACGCACAGAGTGCTCTTGGAGGAGCTTAATGAGAAACCAAGGGATACTGACAAGGTCAAGCAAACTAGGAGAGCATATAAAGCTGCAGTTCAAAAAAGAAAGAAGCAGTTAAGAGAGATGGCATGGGACAAACTTAGCCAAGTGAGTGTCTTGGCCAATAGCACTAGGTTTTGGAGCGTGGTGAATAGTCCCACTTTTGATGAATCCACTAACTCTATTAAAGATTGTCTTATCTCTCCTGAGAGGTGGGTTCATCATTTTAGGGGCGTATATAGTGACGTGAGTCAAAGATCCAGTAGCTGGCCAGGGTTTATAGGCTGTGTTTCAAATGCCCTGTCCTTTTCTCTGGACGAAGTCACTGAGGCAATTATGTCAACATCAAGGGGGAAAGGACCAGGCCCTGATGATGTCCCGGCTGACCTTTACAGAGCAGATCCTATTTTTTGGGCAAAAATTTTAACTTTTGTTTTTAATGCTGCAACTCAGGTCGGCTTTCCCCGGTCTTGGGCTAAGGCGGTAATTATCCTGATTTTTAAAAAGGGTTCTAGAGATGATCCAGCCTGTTATAGACCGATCTCACTCTTGGACTCCGCAGCTAAAATAATGGGGAAAGTTGTCCTTGCCCGCCTAACAAACTGGCTAGACAAAAATAGCATCATCTCTGATCTCCAGTATGATTTAGACAGGGAAAGGACACAGTGGGACAATGTCTTAATCTTCACCTAGTAATAGGGAAGTACACAGTCGCAAAGCATGGGGATCTCCATCTGGCATTTATGGACCTAACCTCAGCTTTCGACCTCTTGACTAGAACAAAACGTTTGGCGTCCCTCCATAGCATCGGTTTGGAGGCAGATTTGATCTCTTTTTTGGCGGCCATTCATGAAAACACCACAGCTGCTGTCCGCTATAATGAGGGTGGCAGCTTAACTGATGCTTGGGCTGTCAAAAGAGGAGTCCGACAGGGGTGCATTTTAGCTCCCCTGTTGTTCACACTCTATATTAACAAACTTGGAGACACCCTGACTTCCTCTTGTAAATACGTCTCAAAAGCCGGTACAAAAATGATCCCTGCATTACTCTATGCTGATGATGCGGTCTTGGTGGCAAGGTCCTCGAGAGGGCTGCAATCTATTTTATATTGTTTTATTTATTTTATAGACTCTCTGGACTTAATTACAAATCATAAGAAGTCACACTCAATGTCTATTAGTACAGGTAGACCTAGGAAGACCAAATTCTATTGTAAGGGGACGGAACTCACAAAAGTCCCCGCCTTCCCATATTTAGGTGTTCTTTTAGATGAAATGCGCTCGTGGCTAACGCAGCGCACACACAAAAAGAACACCCTTGCTAGAGCCTCTGGGACCATTTTCGAGTTTGCTAGAAGAATTGGCTCTAAACCACTTCCGGCACTCATGAAGATTTATAATGCTAAGTGCCTCCTATGGTGACCTATGGGAGTGATGTATGGGGATATATAGAGACTGGGGAAATCCAGGCAGTTGAAAACTATTTTTTTCATAGGTTGCTCTCAGTCCCGGCCTCTATCCCAATTTTTAACATGCATGAGGACCGTCGAGCTGGTTTTTATCTCGGATCAGATTGCGGTCGCCCCTTTATTATGCTGGCTGAGAATTTGGGCACAACCGCCCCCCCGATCTGAGCCAATTGATCATCCAAGATTGCATTTCCCTAAATAAAGGGTTAGGTATACCTTGGGTCAGTTATATTAAGTCCCAAATGGAATCTCTTGGCTGCCCTGACTTATGTTTAATTCCTAGAGCTCTTGGTAGGTCGGCCATTAGAGAATTGAAGTAGCAGTTCTTGGATAGATCTATGTCAATAGAGGAGGAAAGGGAATTAGCTAAACCTACTGTGAGAAGCTTTGTCATGTTGAGCGTAGGGATGCAGTTGCAACCATATTAAACATACATAAATAAACCTTATCATCTATTTGCTTTAACTAGATTTAAGCATAATATGGTGCCCTGGCTTCTAGCTTTCCCGAAAGGGTTTTTTAAAGAAGGGTCTTTGAGTCCCTGCCCCTGTGACAGCTTCTCGGAGCACAGTACCCTATATATGATATTTTTCTGTGATTTTTATGTTTCGTTACGCATGAAGTACATCATTCCACTCTTAAGAGGCGCAATTTTGAGCAAGTTAGGCCAGCACTGGCCTAATTGCAAATGTTGGTATCTCCTGTAGTGCGTTTTGGGGTGGCCAATTATATTATAGGAGCAATCAGGCGCAGGAATAGACTCACTGTACCATAGTGTGGACTTTGTCTAATAATTTTTAACATGTCCTTGGTAAGACTGTTCAGTAAATGGTGGACAATTGATTAGGCCAACATTTTTTTTTGTTCAAATCTGTTTTTATTGTGAACACAGCGATAAGCCTACAACCCCGTGTATAAATATTTATTTAAAAACCGAGGAATGTCCTGATGGATAGGGATGTTTAGTATATGATGGCTCATGGAGAATCTGTAAAAGGCGTGAGAATAGGAATTAATTTTTGTAATAATGTAATGTGTTTTAATGTGATATGCCCTGTGATGTGCACTTTGATGGTTTTTAACTTAACCAAATAAAGTACTTTTGACTTGACTTGAGTCTGCCCCAGATTTACAAGATCATGTACACCTCGTGAAGTGCCAAATTGTTATGCCTCCCAAGGTGAGGTGTAACAAGGAGAAATATCTTTATTTCTCCTCGTTTTTTCCTCTTTCTATATGTGCTACAATCTGCAGCACACAAAGAAAGAGGAAAATGCCTCCTAGGATTGTTCCTGTCCAGGAAGGTGCCCCTACCTGCACAAAAACAATCCTGTTGAGAACACATGCCCCCTTGCACCATGGTGCAAGCGTACCTGCGTTGGCTGCAAGACGAATTGCCATGCTGCCCTACGCCAAATCCCCACAAATGAGGGCCTAGGTGTGCTCTTTAGTTGGAGGGAGATATAGGAATTTCATGCACTGGATGGTGGTGTTAATAGATGAGCTACAGTAGATTAGTTTGCAGGGGTGTGACTTTTAAAGGAGAAGTTGTGGTCTTTGAAATAAGGTGTGGGCAATTTTCAGAGATGCAATAACAGGGTTTAAGTCAAACATACATGTGACTTAGAGTAGGCTGTACTCAGATAGCAGAGGCATATAGTGGATGGAAGGCAAAAAGAGACCAATTTGAAAGAAAGAAGAGTCAACAAAATGATTTTTATAGGTTGATGCAGTGTTTTTAGGAATATTTTATGAGATAGCATGCAAAAACTGTAGAAGGAAACTTATTTGCATGTGTTTCAATTCCACTGTATGCCATGAGGAACCCAGCGTTGACACACACCACTCTTACCCACTGGGTAAGTACAATTAAATTAAAATGGTTAAATGTTTCCATAAAACAGATGGAAGGAAACCACAAAACAGGAATGTTGTATTTTAAATGTTTGTGCTCGAGATGCTCCTCTCCTTTCCCTGTGGGGATCAGGATGGGGAAAAGGAAAACAGAGCCTGTTTTAGTGAATTTGTGTAAAAGTAACGCTTTTCAGGCAGGTAGCACTTGGCTGTCTCCAGTCTGAACCACCCACAACACAGGCACAATGAAGTGTGAGATCCTGCATCCGGCTGTCTATCAGCCTTCCTGTACCAGTGTATCAGGCACATAAAAGGCTAAGTCTTACCTAGAATCTTTCTCATCTGAGCACCAGAAACTGCAGCCTGCCCTTGACAGTTACCATCTCCCAAACCTGCTATGCTCAAGAAGCACAAGTAATCAGCAGACCCCCCCCCCCCACCACCACCATTAGGACCTCTTTGAATTTCAAAGTTGAGGAGGCAAATGCTAAATTTACATTTCATCAAGAAGGGGGAATCATGGCAAGACATCAGCCCCCACCCCATACAAAGCTATAAACATATATTATTGTGTTTTGGGGGAAATTGTGTAAAGAGTAGTGGTCAACGCCGATGCAGCTTCTTTATGTTAATGAGAGGGAATATGTGTGTTAAAGTGCTGATCTATTGAAATGCAAAGGTGCACTTCCTACTCAGAAATAACGAGGCCCTGGTAGACACTAGGTTGAGGGGAGGAGGACTAGTTGAAAACAAACTATGAGTACAAATGCTCCGCACAGGGTTCTAGGGGTGACTAATGAACACACTTGGTTGTAGAAGTAGAAGACAGGAGCCAAGCCAGCTTGAGGCTTGGATACCCAGGCACCATTACCAGCCATCTTGGAACTTGCAGGATGGCTCGGCACTCACAGTAATCTCTAATCTTGCATTTTTCACCGGATTTGGCCATTTTAAGACTTTTTGCTGCAGTCAACCTTGCACTGGATAAAGAAAAATAAAAAAACAGTTTTTATTAATCAGGAGTAAAGTTTATGCACAGAGAAGATATGTTTTTAAAACCACCTACTTGGTCTTTTATTTTTGACGCTTTTTGCAAGATCATCTTTTTTAATGGTACAAATATTACCTCAGTCTTTTCCTGAGAGCAATTGTGGCCTTTGAGGCTCAGGCAGTTTGCCATAGCCTTAGTCCGGAAGGGGTCTTTCTTATTTCTTTCTTAGCTCCAGATCTTTTTATGAGCAATAAGACACTACCTTGCCAACTCCTCCCACCAGACCTCTTATCCCTCCTGCCACTGGGACATAGACTGAGACCCTATTCACTGATGACCTGTTTCAAGGCTCTATGCCTAGCTAAGTTCACCCTGCACTTGAGTGCTCCCCCTTATCCACAGCCTCTGTTCCCTGCTGATGAATCCACAGCCTATGTTCCAAAGCCTCCGACCGCTGGTCGGAGGCTTTTCACCTGACATTGTAATCACGCATATATTACACAAATTGGTTCTATCAAAGTTCAGATAACCATCTAACCTTAACAAAATAACCACCAATGTATTCTCAGTATACCCATTTTCTCTTATTAAGCCCACATTAGGCGAAATATATACTGGCAGGTGTGCAAACAATTGTCAGGATACATTTGATGAGTGACACATTTGATGAGTGTGTTACTATTACCAATATATTTAACAGCACTTAATTTATTTAATGGTACTCAATTTAACCATTTCTGAACAATGGACGAGTTCGCCTTGCCAGGATTAAAACTTGTCACCTTCAGACCACCACATGTCATGTCTCAGAGGACAGGTTTGAGAAATTGGACTGTTAGTTGGTGGGGTGGGGGGAAGGAAAAACCATACCCCGGGAACAGCCTCAATGATTGTCAGGGTAAACCACAAACAGTCACTAAAGTAATCTGTGCATAACCCTGTGGTAGCTAGGAGCAAAAGCAGTGAGGCTTAACTTGGAGGCAATGTGTAAAGTATTTATGCAGCACACCAACAGTAATAACGTGAAAGCAAGAAAAATCCAACACCACTTTAGAAAAACAGAGTACAATTGAACACAATGTTTAACACTAAAACAGCAAATATCCAATCCGTAGAACGGCAGATGTGCAATTTCAAAGATTTAAGGTAAGTATAGCGCCTAAAAGCACAAACGACTGGTTGCAGTTATCTGGTCTTGGAGGCCGGGTGAAAGTCACAAGTTCACACCAACACGATGGAGTGTGAGTCAGATACAGGGACCAGGTTAGTCCTGCTGAAAGTTGTCTTCTACAGTCCAGCGGAAAGAGTTCCATTTGTGGGGGTGGAAACCGTGAGGACCAGCAGAGTGTTGTGGATAGTCACCTTAGTAGCCTGAAGAGCCGGCCGGGATTTGTAGATGGTTGTCGCCATAGTAAGGAGATCCTGTTGGGTATCACAGGTTATCATTACTAGAGATTCGCATTGGCGGTCACTACAGGCTGTTGATGTTGTAGTGCGAAGTTCCGATCTCGTGTTGCCAGTCATCGCTGGCTATGTGCACTTTACCACTGATAACCAGCACTTAAGTGATTGTGCTTACTCCTTTCAAGATGGTAAAATTGTCTAACGCCCAATTTGCACATTTAATTTACTTATATATGTCCATGTCCCCGAGGGGGGGGGTTTGATGCATCGGTTCCTTACAGTCAGGGGAGGTGATGCGTTGCATCCTTACTGTCAAGTGAGGTGATGCGTCGATCTCTAGCCATGCAGCCTTGGTTCCCTACTGCGGGGCAACATCGATGAAGAACTTGGCGCACAGGGATGATGTATCAAAAATACAGAAGCGCCGGGTCAATGTGGTGGTGGTGGAACAGACGCTGCATCGATTTCCCAGCAGCAAAGCCGGTGATGCTTCTATTTCTTTTGCAACACAGCAGGGCCGGCGTTGGAGTCAGAGTGTGCGCCATGCCCATGACTGTGCTTGGACTGCTGTAATTTTTCAGCCACATGGCAGGTGCTGCATCAATTTTTCAGCCACACTGTGGCAATGCATTGATTTTTATATCACACAGCAGTGCTGCATCAGGATAAACAGGTGGTGAGAGTCAATATGTGCATCATCTTGGTTCTTTAGCAGTCAAACTACCTCCAAGGACCCAGAACTGGAATTGGCACCACTTGACAAGTCAGAACTCCCAGCAGAGGAGTTCAGGGGCTCCAGATAAAGTCTTTGATGGCCCTGCGTCTTCTTAACATGAGGCAAGCACACACAATCCCTTGAAGAACCTTGGTAAGCAGGATGTAGAAAGCAATGTTCAGTCCCTTCACTGCCCAAGACAGAAGCAGCAAGCAGCAGGCCAACATAGCAAAGCACACAGCAAAGTGGTAGTCCCTCCTGACAGCTTCTCCAGCTCTTCTTCTTGGCAGAATGTCCTCTTACTCCAGAAGTGTTCTGAGGTTCTGGTGTCACAGCTCCAGTAATTATATCAGTTTCTGTCTTTAAAGTAGTCAAACTTCAAAGGAAAGTCTTTGTAGTGCACAGGACCCTGCCATTGCCTGACCTGGCTCCAGAAACACTACAGGAGAGTGGGGACAGTTTATTGTGCTGACAGGCACAGCCCTATACAGGGGTCAGTAGCAACTCCTTCCATCACTTTAGCTCAGGTAGACCCTTTAGCCTGGTGATGGGCCATCACGATATGCAGGGCACACATCAGCTTCCTTTGTGTGACTGTTTAGAGTGAATACACAAACAGCCCAACTGTCAGTCTATACCAGACGGGGATTCCACAGGCAGGAAGAGGCACAGAACGTTAAACTGAGAAAATGCCCACACTTTCTAAAAGTGCCATTTTCAAACACATAATTTAAAAACCAACTTCACTAAAAGATGTATGTTTGAATTGTGAGTTCAGGGAGCCCAAGCTCAAAATCCCTATCTATTCCCAATTGGAAGTTACACTTGTAAGAGGTTACAAGGCAGCTCCAATGATAGCCTACGGGAGAGATAGTCCTCGTAATAGTGCAAAACTAAATTGGCAGTATTTCACTATCAGGACATTAAAAAACACCAGTACATGTCCTAACTTTCACACACTCTGCCAACTGGGCTACATTGGGCCTACCTTAGGGGTGCCTTAGATGTATGAAAAGAGAAAGTTTGGGACTGACAAGCGAGTTCACTAGCCAGGTCGGCAGGGTAGTTTATAACTACACTCACAGACACTTCAGAGACATGGTTGCAGGGCGACTTGTGTGGCTGGCGGAAACAGTGCAGCAGGCCCACTGTCAGCCTTTGATTTACAGGCCCTGGGCACACATAGTGCACTTTACAGGGGACTTACCCATAAAACAAATATGCCAACCATGGATAACCAATTACAGATACAATTTACACAGGGAAAACTTCCACTTTAGCACTGATCAGCAGTGCTAAAGTGCCCAGAGTTCTAAAACACCAAGTCAGAAAAACACAAGAGGAAGGCAAAACGTTTGGGGATAACCCAGCAAAAGGGCTAGGTCCATCAGGCCCTTTGTGATTTTAGGAGCTGTACTTACCTTAAATCTTTAAAATAGTAAATTTGCTGTTCTACTGATTGCATTTTTGTCTTTTTGGTATCAAATAATGTATTACATTTTACTCTATATTTCAAAAATATTGTAGGATTTTTCTTGTGATGTGTGCGAGAAGCCTGGGGTTCTTGTTAACACCTGCCCCATTTTCTCCTATAGGCTAGTCTCCCCTTTTGATAGCACTTGAAGACCTGTTGGTGATAATTGCGCTCTATAAAGGACAATACAAATACAAAAATACTGTTTGAGTGCTGCATACATACTTTACACAGTGCTTTTATTTTAAGCCTTCCTGCTTTTGTGTCAAGCTGCCCGAGGGTTTAGCACAGATTAATTTAATGATTTTTTGTGGTTCACCTTGACAAAGATTGCAGCTGTAGTGTTAAAAGGGCTCACCCCCCTCTCAACCAACAACCCAGTTTCTCATAGCCTCTAAATAATGTATGGCTACTCATGGTGTGGGTTATCTGCATTATTACAGATATTTATTTATTTAAGAGTTTTATATAGTGCTGGCCAGACCGGAGGGTATTGGAGCACTTTACAAGATACATATCAAGAAAATCACACAGTAACGCAGTAGTATACATAATGGCTCTTGGCGCTTCGGAGATCTGAGCGTGCTGTACAGCATTAAGGCAAGGAAGTCAGATAGAATTCTAGCAGTGTGCAGGTTGGCTCAAGCCGACCTCATTCAGGGAGGGGGGAAAGAGGAAGGGGTCCAATGGCTTGGTGGAGGTAGAAGTCTTAATGTCAAAGTATCGGAATGCTGCCATGTGCCAGCTTATGTGCTCCGGTGGCAGTTATCGATTCGGGAGCGAACGATTGAGGAAGAGGTCTTTGAGCTGCCCTAAAAAACTCTTGAGGGTCCTCATCTGACCGGCCTTCTTAAGTTTGGAAGCCAGGTAGGCGGGTTTCCCTGTGTGCATGGCTTTGTGCCTGAGGCAGGCAGTTCTGAAGATGGCACACATTTCGACTGGGAGCCATTTTAGCTCTCTGAGTGCGGGTGAGATGTGATCATATTTCTTTACTCCTGTGATCATTCTGGCTGCTGCATGGAGCATTGTTCTGAGGGGAGCTAAGTGGGATTTAGCTGTACCTGCGAGGGCTGCATTCCTGTAGTCGTGTCTGGACAGCGCCAGTGATTGAGTAGCTTGTTTGAGGTCCTTGGGTGGGATGAAGGGTTTTATTTTGTTGAGTAACTTCAGGTTGAGGAAGGCGCTCTTTGCGGAGTTCTTGATGTGCTTGGCCATGTCTAGTTTTGGGTTGATGGTGATTCCCAGGGATTTTACGGTGTCAGCCAGGGTGATATTGCCATTGAGGGAATCTATAGCTTTTAGCCTTTCTATGATTTGGGGGGGGTTCTCTTCTTTGTTAGAAATGAGGAGTAATTCCGTTTTGTCTTGGTTGAGTTTCAGGTGATTTAGTGATAGCCAGTGTTGAACATCACTAAGAGTGTTGTTGAGTCTTTTAATGTCATTGATGGAGGAGGTTTCAAGATAGATCTGGGTGTCGTTTGCATATAGGTGGAATGGGATGTTGTTTTTTTTTAGTATGGTGGAGAGGGGTTCCATGTAGATGTTGAAAAGTTGTAGGGAAAGAACTGAACTTTGGGGGACATCCCTGCTGACGGGGTGTAGGTCTGATGAGAAGTTTTGATTTTTATTCTTTGTGTGCGGTTCTGGAGGAAGGAAGAGAACCACTGTAGGAACACCTCTTCTGCAACTAGCCTTTGTTGAAGTACTTTGATGAGTAACTTATGGTCAACCATGTTGAAGGCTGCTGATAAGTCCAGAAGTATGAGTAAGCAGCATTGGTCCGTATCTAGTGAATTGTGGATATCGTCTATGACATTAAGGATTGCTGTCTCTGTACTGCAGCCTTTATGGAAGCCTGATTGGTGGGGGTCTAGGAGGATGATGCTGTCCATGTGTTGAGTCAGTTGTAGGAGAACACACCTTTACAGGATTTTAGATAGGAGAGGAAGATTGGAGATGGGTCTAAAGTTATTCAGATCTTTAGTGTCCAAGCCTGGTTTTTTCAGAAATGGCATGACTTGGCTGACTTTGAGGCAATCTGGAATGGTTCCAGTTCTCAGGGAGCTGTTTATGATCTTGCTCCAGAGCGGGGCTAGGGAGATTTTGAGTTTATTGGCCAGATGGGTAGGAATAGGATCAAGGACATGTGCTGAGTGTTTGGAGGTAGATATTGGTTTAACTATCACCGATTCAGAGATGGGTTTGAAGGATTGCCAGAGTTTAGGTGGGTAATTAGGTGCAATATCTTCTGTCCTTGGGGACGGGCTCCTGTGGTGGGTACTGCGGTTGACATCCAAGGAGAGCTCTAGCTTGGTGATTTTGTCATTGAAGACGTTGGAGAAGTTATCACACAGGTCTTTGAAGGCCAAAACTGAGGATGAGGGGGGCTTTGAAGTTTGTTGCCTGATGAGGTTGAAGAGTTCTTTGGGCCTGTTTTTTGCGTTGTCAAGAGCAGTGCAGAAAAAGGATGTGTTTTCGTTTATGATGTGGTTTTTGTACGTCCTGCAAGCTGATTTGAGTTGCTTATGGAGGATTGAGGGTGGGTTGTTCCGCCAGAGTCTTTCTGTGGCTTTTAGTTGTCTTCTTTTGGAGTTTGTCTGTATTGAACCAGGCTCTAGATGGAATATTTCTGACTTTTTTTAGTTTCAGGGGGGCTATGGTCCAGCAAGGAAGTCATAGTTGTGTTATAGTGAGAGGTCAGTTCTGTTGTGTAGAGATCATCGTGGAGATGAGAAGGAGAGATCTCACCTTTTCCTCCAGGTTTGCCAGGGATCTGAGTTAGATTTCTCATCCATTTGGGGGGTTCCAGCGTGGGGGGTTGGCATAGGATTGGTTGGCTGATGCGGAATAGGATGATGTGGTGGTCAGACCAGTCAACGTGCAGGATGTGATTGATACGGACTGTGTCGTGTTGGGCAATAATGGCATCCAGGATAGATACTCTGTCATGTGTTTCTTCTGAGCAGTGTTGGGTAAGGTTGTTGTTATTTAGAAGATCGCTCAGGGACTGGATTAGCGGCTTGTTTTCCTCATTCCAGTGTAGGTTGAGGTCACCTAAAATTAAATAGTTTGAGTCTCGGAGTGAGCAGTGAGTAATCAGATCGGACAGGTGTTCCCCGAATGCTGTGGTGTTGGCTGGTGAATGATAGAGGAGGTGGCAGAGCAGAGATTTGTTGTCACTTGTCTTAATATTGGTGGTTAGGCACTCAAAAGTGTTGTATTTGAAGGTTCAAATTTCCATCACAGAGATGTTGGTCTTGTGTATGATTGCTATGCCCCCTCTTTGTTGGTCTTTTCCGTCTTTGTTGATGAATGTAAAGTCGAGGGCACAAGCATGTCCAAGATTGGGGAAGAGAGTTTATTTAATCAGGTTTCAGTGATGAAGGTGATGTCTATGTCATGGGTGAGGATTTTTTCTGCCAGCATGTTTGTTGACGGATGTGCAGTTAATGAGCATGCATTTGGTGGAGGTCACCCTGTTTGTGTGTTTATTCATGAGGGGGGCCCTGGGAATATTGGTGAGGAAGGCAGGGGGTATTAAAGGTCTCAAAGGGGAGTGGTCTCTTCTGAATCCAGTGATAACCTGGATCCTGGAATTTGAGGTGGGAGAAGTGGGAGTTTCATAGGAGGAGGCGAGATCCAACGCTTCTTTTGAGGACATAGCCGCTCTTGTTATTTTGGGTCTCTATGATTTGCTTGAGAGGTGGGTTGAGATCCAACTGGGCTATACAGCCTTGGGAGGCCGTTGCAGTCCAGTGATGGGAAAAGTGGTAGTCGAGTGAGGGTGTTGGCTAGGCTCTCAGAGTGGTGTAAGGTTTAGTAAGATTACGGTAAGGCCCAGTATTACAGTTTCTAGCTGGCTTTCCAGCATAGCGAGACTTTGCGTCGCCTCCTCGGAGGAGGGGTTGGGGTGTTCTGGGCAGAGTCGTCCCTTGGGGAGAGAGCTTGTCATTGATATGTTGGCTTTTGCCGTTCAGGATGCCGGTGTTGTCTCTGTGTGGAGCCGTGGGCAAGGGGCGTGAGGGATTGTGTTGTGATAAGAGATATGGAGTTAGGTGGCGTAGATAGCGGGTTGGGGTCATTAGTTGGGTGAGGTAGAATAGGGAGGGAGGGGGTAAGTGGCGATCATTCAGGGAATGTGGAGCATCCTTGGTGTCGTACTTCCTGTATGTATTGGAAAGAAAGAGTGTATTGTGCGTGTTTTGTGCAGGGCGGATGGAGGAGAAGTTGTTGTCCAGGGGGGAAAGGATGGAGGGGTTGACCGAGGGCTTGGGATTTGTTTGTGGGATCTCCTGGCGGGTCAATCTGTCAAGGGATGGGGAGTAGGTCCGGCGTGGGCAATGTTTATGAGAAGTGGCATAAGATAGAACCTAGGGAGCAAAGTGGGAAAGGATAATAGTGTAAGAATTTAAAAGGAAAATCCTTTCAGGAGTCTAATTCATACACCCCAGTGCTTGATCTCCAGCACAAGGGTTATAGTGGGCAAATTTGCAGATTTTCCTCACAAATAGTGTTTGCAAAAATCAGGCAAAATTGTATGTACATAACAAAATGCTGTTCACCAATATTTCAAATTAAAACTATAAGATGTGGCTTACTTTAGATACAAAAGCGAATCAGGATTCCCGATAGAGGGTGGAACGTTTATAAGAGTTGATCATGTCTTGTGGCTATTGCACAAATAAGTTTCACAGTTCTCCTTTGATATGTTCGACACAAATCAATCTCTAGCACAGAGGTCTTCAAACTGTGCTGCGCCCCCCCCCCCCCCCCCCCCGGGTAAAAAAATAAAATGCATCGGGCCCCCTCAGATTTTTCACAATTATTTTATTTTACAGGCAATGTTTAAATATGTCTCTACTTATTTATACACGAGACATATTTAAACTTTGTAGTTTAATTGTGTTAACATTTTTCCCAGCTAGGATATAAATGACATGAAAGCTAGTGATGGCCATTACAGAGGGGCTTACTGACGCTCATTTTCCCCCACCGCTCAAAACAATGCACTGCTATCAGCATAAAGCTTTGTTTGGCCAGAGCCTGTCCCCCCCCCCCCCCCGATCACTTGAGGCCCCCCATCCCCCAGTTTGAAGACCCCTGCTCTCGAGGGAGAAAAGTACAAGATAAAGTGCAACCCATAAAAAGAGTTTGCAAAGTATGCAAAACACTACAGGCAGAAAAGTAGGTGAGTTACACTTGGCATCAAAAACGTCGCTGGTCCTATTAGGGAAGACACTGATTTGAATGTCTTTCACACTTTGGTTAAAACTGAGGTTAAATGCCTTGTGTACAAGAAAAAAGCACATCACCCCAAAAAAAGTCGCAAACTATGAAAACCACTGTAGGCAACAAATGTCTCAAATCACGCTTGGTATCAGTAATTTAGCCCGCTGCTAATAAGGGATATCACTGATTTGAATATTCCTCCAAGTTCGGGGTAAACTGAGGTTAAAATCCCCGCTTTTTTCTAAAATTGACGCCAGATTTAAATTGATAAATGCGGGGACCAAAAATGTGTTTTAAGGCACCTTCGAAATGTCCAATTTTCTAATGATTTGCCACAAATCAGCAAGAAAAGTATAATGCAATATAGCTACCTGGATATGGCCTAAATATTTGCTGCCTTGCTTCACTGTCACAGTCGTATTACCAGGTGATTTGTAGACTTCAAGCACTGACTCAATATTGTCCATAGCTGCAACATTTTGCATGTTTCATTTTCTAATGACAAATTAATTTATAGTACTGTTCTCATTCCCCTCATGTCCTGTCTATATATTTTGGATGAAGAATAAAAGATTCTGATCAATAGATCAGAGGAAGCAAGAGGTGCACCTGTCACATAAATGTGGGCCCCTTATTTTAGTTCAATGTCAAGACAGGTCAGTGCCATAACAGCAAATGTCAGGCCCCTTGAATATTGTGATGAGGGCCCCTCGGTCCCCTATATCTGAGAGATATTAATTGTCCTTTAGCAGAACAGTGGTTCCCCCTTACAGGGTTTGGTGCCGCTCAGAGCGTTGGGGCCACCCCAGTGCCACAGGAGCTGAGGGGCCTGCCTTACACCCCTAAGATAGGTACCCCATGTTATGGGAGCTAACTTGTCTAGGACCTGGCTATCTTAGGCAAAATGTCTGTCTAAGAATGTCTGTATGTAGTTCTGTTACAGGAGTCAAAAGATGACCCTCTGGGCCAGATTTACTAACATTTGAGGCAGCGCGACGCAATGCAAGACAACTTGCTGCGCAACATCAGATGGATAGGGTGGGAATTCAGCATATCTATTAAAACATGATACATTCCTGCTCTCTCTCTATGCTGGAACACTAGTGTTTGGCAAGCATCAATGCAGGCACTCTTATACCATGGCTGGCAGGATTGTTTTTGTGCAATCCCCTGAAGCTTTTTTCTGTTTATGTGTGCTGCAGAAGCACATGTAGAAAGAGGAAATAACCAGGAGCAATATAAATTGTTCTCCTTGTTACACCTCCCCTAGGAAGGCATAGCATTTTATCGCAGTCCTGGGTTTACTATTGTTAGTAAATCTGGGGATGTGACAAAATCCATGAGTGGATGCATAGAAACACCCATGTGCCACCCATGGAATGTCTTCCCAGGGCAATGTAACGCAAGGCAGCAACTTGTACTGACTTGCGTTATTCCAGATTTACTATGCCACACAGAGCCTATGCGTGGCATAGTAAATCTCAATTAAGGGCTTGTGTTGCCCTTACCTCAGTTTCTGTGACGCTACGGCGATAAAAGCCTTAGTAAATCTAGGCCTAAGTGTCCAGCTAGTAGTATAATAGGATAACCAAGTACCCAGCTACTCTAAACGTATGGAAAAAGGTTCGAACAAATAATGGGGTGGGGTTAAGATTGCATTGATAAATCGTTGTTGTATTGTTTAGGTTAGTACAATATGTAGTGATAGATTTAGAAGAGCCATCACCCACATTGCCCATCCCCAGCTTCAGTAAATTCCAATCATGGACAGGTTCTATGCGAATGTGAGTAATAAACTATCTGTTTGACTAGTAATGTCTGCTAATAAAAAATAAAAAAGATGCTGGCAAAGCCAATCGCTCTGGCGTTGGCTGTAAGCCTTTTGCTTTGTCAATGCTTTTTTTAGGTTAGTGGTTATTTTTGCAAAACCTTATTGTTGAGAAGATTGCTGGCCATTCGTCAATCAAAAAAAAAAACATTGGCTAAAAGAGAATTTTTTTTTGGGTCTCTAAAAGCACTCATTTTGCTATAGTAGTCCCTGGCACTGAAGAGAACTATTTTGTCTATGGCTATGCTCTTTGTGAAAGAGCAGAATCCTGTCACTCACAGTGAAGTTAGCCAATGACTGAAGTGGGGTCACCCATTGCCCCATGGTGTATATTAGACCTAATCACGCCCACATCTTGTATGTTTGATAGATCGGATGTGCAAAATGATTTTAATTCGGTGTTCTATATTTGGTGGCCACTGTTGAAGCATTGGCACAGCAAATTCAGTGTTAAACATGAATAAGCCCGTTCTCGCATTGGACTCATTATGCATATTGTATCTGTCCATCTAACGTCAATGAGTTGCATATCGCAGAGCCTGAATGCAGCAGCTCACCATTGCAGGGAGGTGGTTAGAATGCTATTATGGTCGGTGTGGCGCCCGCCTCCCCCTTTGTCTCCTACACTTGAGAGAAATGTAAATTCTGACCTTCACATATGTTCCAAGCAGAAGAAGCTGGCGAGGGCAGGCTTCACTTGTGTTCTTGAAGCCTGTCTCTCACTGCTTATAGGGGAGGCAGGACGTGATGGAAATTGCTGAAGCTGAGCTCCGGGGAATTTTGCCAAAGAATGTGTGAATTTAATGTGAAATCAAAACATCTGTTTAAACAAATTTCCCAGAGGAAAAGGCAGCAGACGGAACTCACTGCAGACCAGGAAGAAAAAAAAGGAGAGTTTGAATAAGCGATTCTTCATAGAAATATAAATGATTGTCGAATGTACTAATGCTCAATTGTTTGGTAAGCTAAGTTTTATTTAGAAGTGCAGGTTCCCACTGCAAAATGACTCTTCTTTGTGACCCGATGACACCAGAGGGCTTGTTTTATAATAGTGAATTGTTAACTTTGTTCTTGTCCTGACACTGGTTTGTTAAATGGTTCTGTCCGAGCGTTTCTTGGCCCCTTTACCTTTTGTGCTGTTGCTATAAAAAAAGTGGTATTTTTTTGTATGGTGATTCCATGTCCAATAATACCCTCCGGCTTCTCTTAGTGGTGACCCCAGCTGCATGTTGAACCGAGAGAGAGGCTTTGTTATCTAAAAAGCACCTTAGGTTTTGGCAGAACTTCATTTTGGATATGGCGTTACCTGGAAGAGCAGGAGAGAATGTTTATTCTAAAGGCTCCCCGTTCTTATCACACACCAAATTGTCTTTGTTACAATTATTGTAGTTATGTTTGTTATTTTTTTAGTATTAGTATTCTTGCAATTTCTAATTTGATCCCCGCATTCCCTTATTATGTCCGGCTTGCTTTCAAGGATACATTTCGTTTTTTTTTTTACACTTATAAATTTGCACTAAGGAATTTATAGCTTCCTGATTAATTCACTGTTAGTTTTGATCGCGAATAGCCGTTGAGCATCCGACTGTGGCTTGTTAATGTTTATAGTGATGTATTCTGTGCCGCGTTTTACGTCAGCACTGTAAGTGATGACGAAGTATTTTTAACTGATGGAAGAGAAATGTAACTGAGGTCACGTGCACAAAACCCTATCCGATCACAAGCATGAGAATCATAAATATCAGGCTTTGGAAAAGCAAGAGTATTTCTCCATGCACATACGCATCTTTTACAAACTGGAAAGGTCTTTTCATCTCATAAAACACATGTTGCACCCCTGTAGGAATTGCAAAGTGGAGGGCATGTAATGTTACCCCCTCTCCTATTTGGGAGTCACCATTAAATGTATCAGTGCTTTGAAACTGAAATTGCAGTTACAAAGCATTGATCACAAATTGACACCGGAAAGGAGGTAGTATCTGATTCACAAAGGGGATTGAATGGGAATTATGTCAGACGGCTTTTAGGGGGAACAGACAGTGTCTAACGGACCACTGCATGATCCCCAAGATTTGTATCCAAATGGCAAACTATTTTCAAATAAAGCTAATGGTGACTCAAGTTTGGATGACATCAGAACAAGTGTAATATTAGCTATTTAAAATGAGTGAGCGTACTTTTTATGTCTGGGGGGGTCTATTGCGTATAATATAAACATAGTCAGATTTGTGTCAGCCACTGCTAACCATTGTCTTTCTTCGACCAGCCTATTTGAGACTTTTGGTTGAAGCTATGCCAATGATGTTCTGGTTCAACCCAGTCAAGTCTTCATCTCCTCAACCAGCATTTGAGTTCGTGAACTGAACTGCACGAAAGACTACTTTACAACTGTAGCCTTCTATATTTAAAATTAAGCCTGGACAGTGAACTCCGCTCTCAGAGTTTGCAGAGTTTTCCGCACTCTGCGTTACTTGGAGCTCACGGAGTTCTGAAAAACTCGCATAGTGGTGTTTTTCTCCGCGCTTGAATTTGTCAACGTCATGTTGCCGAACGCAAGCGAGGAAAATCCACCTCCGAGTGAGATTTTTCCTCGTTCGCGACCGTCAACATCAAGTATGCGAGCACGAGCGTGGAAAATAAACCTCCCGGCGAGATTTCTCAACGCAGGGATGGGGGAAGGTTTCTCATTGCGAGTGGTTGCGTATGGTCATGACCCCTCGCATTGAGAAACTGCCCGTTCGCGTTGAGAAAGCTGCTGCTTGAGTAAAAATCTACTTGAGCGACAGAAAGGAAAGCAGCGCCCTCTTGCGCTGTGCATGGTGCAGTTCGCGATGATTTGCACAGTGCGGACAAGCATCCGGGACAGAAAAACACTGCTAGTGGCACTATTGCACTCTGCTGCTTCCGGAGCTCCGCGTAGCGTGGCAGAGTTTTTTCCACTTTGCGGAGTTTTGCGTAGCGCAACTCCACGAACTTCGTCCAGGGTTATTTCAAATGCGAAAAAAAGCTGAACTGTATCAAGGGTAAGGGAGCCTAGAATACAGGCCACCTTTCATTTCTTTTATGGCTTTAATATGTTTATGCTGCATGCATTTGCACATTAAACTAAACAAATTAGTGTGAGAAAGTGGTTTATTAGTTGAGGTAGCTGGGTATCTACCACAAGTAATAATGAAGTCTGTCTTGTTGAGTCCTGTCAAACGTTTCTGTGATTTAAACCTGAGTTCAACTCTTGGTAGCTATGGCACAGAGCTGATGAGCTTAACATACAGAAACTGGGTAAAGCATTTAGAAATACAAAAACAGTTAAAAAGTTAAAAACACAACACAATAAAAATGCCACTCCAATTTATAAAACAAGAGATAAAATTAATAAGATGACTGCAAGATGTCAAATATTCAATAGAGCAAATGCAGTTATGAATTTTTAACGAGGTAACTGAAAAACGCGCCAAGAAGTGCAAAGCGCTGATGGTGGTCAATAGTTGTGGTGGACCGGAACCTAGGTGCAATTTTAGGCTGACTGCGATGGAGTGTGGGCTAGATATACCAGGTAGATTGGCCCCACTATAGATTGGCCATAGGGAAGTTAGAAAAAGGTTGTAAGTTCCAATCTGAAAAGGGTCATTGTCATTTTTCTGTGGAAAACTTCTCCATTTGAGACAAACCTGTATTCATTCTGATACTGATGATACTGCCTGTCAAATACTTGCTGTGCTCGTTTCCCTTGATGATCTGGAGCAGAAGTTTTGAAAGAGGTCCCAAACTTCTTTTGGTTGGCAAACTATCACAGAAGTATACTTTAAAAGCCCCTTGGACATTAGGAGAAGCACTTATAGACTATCAGAGTGACGATTAGAGGGTAACAGCAAAGGTTAGTCCAGGTCTAGTTGCCTCTGGTCAGATGGGATACTTCACAGGAATGTCCTCTTCTACTTTTTTATGTTCCTGGAATCACCCTAGAGATCAGCCTCATGATCCTTTCATTTTAAGTGGAAGGTGGTCCAAACTCCTCAGGTCTTTCTTACAAGTCATAGATGCCAAGTATAGCAGGTTTAGTCTGCCTCGAACCTTTGACAAGTCCAGCACTGTTCCGAGGAAGGCTGGGCGAGGGTCCAGCTTTGTAGGGCTCATCAGCCTGTGGGTTGCGGACACTCTAAAACACTCCTAGTTCCTCTCTGACTAATGGTGTAAAGGTTCTGAGGCACTGACCTACCTACATTTGTAATAGTTCCGATTTCCTTTACTGCAAACAGGCCAAATAAAAGACTTTCTGGATGGCAAAAGTCTTCAGACACACTAAACTTAGGCTCTATGGGCAGGGGAGTTCACTAAGGTAATCCTAGTATTCTTGCATATCTTTCACTAAAATCTAGATTGAAGCAGGCTCTGTACCCACTACAAGACCGTAAACAGAAGTCTGATAGGACTGAAGCAGGGTTCTTCAACAACAAAGCAGGCAATACACGAGAATTGTTCTGGCATCCTGTTTGCTTCCGTTGAATGGTGCAAAATATTTACTCATGCTTTGGACATGCAGTGCTTGACACTAGGGTGTCAACAGGAGGGACACTGCCTCTACCCTACCTATTCTATTGATCTCAGAGGAATCATCACTGCCTATTCAGGTCAATCGATTGTATGCTCAGGGATGAATGTCACACACACTGAAAATAGTGGTTTCATTATTATTTTACATGGCTCCTTTCTCTACTTAGACACATTAGTATTTTAATCTGAACTTTGGTTTTCCACAAAGGACAGCTAGCCCTGCCACAGTGAAAATTGCTTCATGGGCCTTGTCACTGTAGGGTCATAGTAACATCACTTCTGTACATGTCCCAGCTTTTAAATGACTTGCAGCCCATCTTGTGGACTATACAGCTTGCATAGGAGTGACTTACTATAACTTATAACAGAGGTATTCACCTATAATAAAGGGTTGTCTTAACAGAATGTATTCCACATTTTACACTGCAGCACTCAGGCTACCATGATAGGACCAAAGCCATTTTTTCCTTTGTCATATTATTAGATGGCACAATGAGTGCTGCAATCCACGGGTGACATTAATGTTCTCATCCCATTTTCACTCCATATACTATGGTCTTATAGAAACTGTTAAATGCCCCAATCAGGGATTAGCCAAAGCACACACACTGGGCACTAGACAACAATGTGCCACTGTGCAGATCTGAAAACCAGCAGTAAAATTATTTCAAAAGATTACGGGTGACCATGGTTGGACAGGGACAGAAATAAGCATGGCCGAGTCAGTGAATTAGATATCTTAAAAAGTAGCCCATATTTGCAAATTGAAGCAGTTTTGAATTTGAAAAGACATGCTGTAAAAGTGTTTGCCAAAATATGGAAGACTGCATGAATGCTAGCTTTCAGCAGGCAATCTGTGTTTTAATATCAGAGAAATCAACAGTAAAAAACATCCCAGCAAGCCATAAAACAAGCAAGCACACAGGGAAAATCTGGCCAACGTACCGACCTGTCAGAAGAGCCCTTTGAGCACTGCCTGACTGCCCTATAAGCTAGTCCAACTCCAGGACTGACGACGCGAAAAGAGGCCATTTATTTAATTCCTCTAGAAGGCATTTTCCTGATAAAGATACCTATGTTACCCAAATATAATGCAAGATGCCCAGAGAGATTGTCAATTTTGATCTTCATCTTCCTTCAATTTTAATATAAATCAACCTGTTGCACACAGGAACCACATGTTATGTCCACAGCAAGTGACTTCTGTTAATATTAGTTGTTTTTGACTATGTTTGTGTTTATTTGTTTTTTTGAGTGCTTACAATATCCCTTCATTACCCCTTCAGGGAACCACGTCAACCTAAGATATTTCTCAGTGTCAGATTAGATTAAAGCTACCGGCATTCACGTTCCACAGGGATGGTTGCTGATGAGGTGTATTAGTGCTGAAAAAGGAATGAAAACGATGGGAGGTTCTAAAAAGTCCTAACAGCATGTCAGATTCTTCCACAAGAGGCATATCCATTCTAACTCAGGGAGCGACCTAATACATGTGCACTAGAGGCATGTTCTTGACAAATTCAGAAATATAGATTTACGGGACAAAAAATAACCTAAATCTTCTTGCAAAAGTGTATTTATGTAAAAGTTTATTCATCACCATAAAACATTAAAAACAAGACAAGGCACATTTGAAACTAAGAACTGACCCATGGAGATTCAAGTATATAAAGAGGATTCCTTGCTTATTAAAATGAAATGAAATAGTGCCTTAGGCCATGTTGCATTGCAGGTTTGGCATATTTACAGGCGGCTGGCAGGTGTAGTTTTTTATTTGACCAGTGAAGGAATTAAATTAAGGGCCTCGACAGGGTCTTGGTTCCTTGTCATTTGCTAATATTTCCAGTACCCTGTGTTGTTTTGAACAACTATTTGTATGTCACACACATAAGACTAAAGCAAGTACTGTTAGCCATGGCATCCTTAGGGTGGTCCTCCCTGAATTTTTTGCCTTTTGGCTGCACGTTTTGCTGATTCTTTCTGTCGGCCATAGGACTCTAGGCACCTTACCACTTCTAACTAGGGGTAAAGTGCATGCACTTCTCCCCTAAACACAATGACACTGGTATATATCTGATTGGCATATTTGATGTACTGGTAAAGCCCTTGTAAAGCGGTATACCAAAAACCCAGGGCCTGTACTTCAATTACTGCTAGTGGGCCTGCTGCACTAATTGTGCCTCCCGCATAAGTAGCCTTTCAAAAGAATGTCTGAGGCCTGCCACTGCAGTGCCTGTGTGTGCAGTTTATTGCCACTTCGACTTGGAATTCAAAACGACTTGCAAGGCCTTAAACTTCCCTTTTATTAAATATGTCACCTCTAAGTAACCCTGAAGGCAGGGTGCAATGTAAGTAAAATGTAAGACATGCACTTTTATGATTTGCATGTCTTGGGAGTGACAAACAACCAATTTGTTTTTCCCCTTTTGAGGCCTACCCCTCTCATAGGCCAGCAGTGGGAATTCCTTAATTTGCTTTTAAGCTGCAATTCCTGATCAGGATAGCTTTTTCCTGTTTCATATATTTGGAATGGTAATGCTAAATCCTCCTTACGGATGAAGTTGTATTTAACAATACTGTTTTAGAAATGCCACTTTTATAAAGTGGACATTTCTCTGCAGTTACTGATCTACGTGCCTTACACCCTGTCTCCAATACATGTCTGGGGTGGGTGACAGCTACACTTTGTGCATTCCCTCTAGACAGCCACAAAACAGGAAGGCGAGGGTCATTTGCTGTCTGAGGTCTCATCTGCATTCTGATTTGTCTTCCCGGGAAGGGAGGAATGGGAGGGGCTGACAATTCCACTTCAATAGGTAGTGTCCTGTCCACACACAAAGCACTGATTTACCTCCCACAGATAGTTTGGCAGACAGGACTGGAATGAAAGGGATCCTTGTGCACTTCAGAGAGCTGCCTTGACGTCACCGCATACATCAAAGGAACGTTTGGGTAAGTACTGGATCTCTGACCCTCTAAAATCAGACACTTCTGGATAATGAACTGAACTTCTGTCAGAAGCACTGTTGTACTGCTTAAAGTACTCAACTGGACTGATTTTTTGGAAGGACTGCGTTTCTGCTTGTTGCCCTGCTGCCTGCCGCTCCCTCATTCTGCTGAAGGAGAGCTGGACTCTGCCTTTCCTCCAAGTGACCTCCAAGGGCTTGCTAGCTTGCCTCCTATTTTCTGAAGTCTCAGGGACACAAAAGACTTCCTGCAATTCAGCTGGTGCTGCTGGACTTTGCCTTCTGTGAGTCATACCTTTACCTGAGGAGCCCTCTTCAAGTTCTGGGCCTCAGAATTGGGTTCTGCAGCTGTTTTGCTACAAAATCAATGCATCATCACCACTGTGCCAATCGAAACTGACACAGTGCCCTTCGACACTGAGTCTGTTCTGATCCAGAGTCAGCCCTGCGCGGCTCAATGACGATGCAGGACCTAACTTCGAGATTCGATGAAGACGCAGTTCCGATCCAAGGTCACGACTGTAAGGCTTGATGCATCAACCTTACAGTGAGGTTCGACAACAATACAGCATCGATCGGAGGTCCCAACCGCGAGGCTCGACTGCGAGGCATTGACCTGCCTACATGATTTGAAACTAACACATTACCTTCACTGTAAGAAGAAGAGCTATACATTTTGATGCTTGCGACCAGAAAATGGTACTTTGTTAATGGGGGCCTGCGTGTATCCTGTAGCTGGCCTGTGCTTCCATGAGGTCAGCCCGAACTTTTACTGTGCTCTTTACTGCATTTCTTCTTTTAAAATTAATTGTCTCAACTTTTATATATTACATTTTTGTTGCTTTGGCCTTGTTTTGTTCAGGATATAATAAACAATTTTTCTGAACCTATGTGAAGTCTTGTTGTGGTACATTCATTGTTTCAATGTGTGTGTGTGTGTGTTGTACAAATACTTTACACATTATCTCTTTAAATAATCTTGACTGCTTTGTGCCAAACTACCAGAGGGTGAGCACATGTTATCTTTTAATGTGTATCTAGCTCACCCTGACTAGAGTGGTGGTTTCTGCCTCACCTGGGTGCATACCTCAGCCAACCAGGAATCACATTTCTAACAAGAGCCTTAAGAAATATGAAATAATTTAGGAAACGTTTTATTGATTATGCAAGGTAAAAATATTGGCTTGTGTGGTTGACTCCTAGGGGTATATTAGTATGTCAGGCGGATCGCCACTGACCGCATGGCGGTGGCGATCCGCCCGCCATTTACCATCGCCCACATCCCATTTCCCCACACCATATTATGATGGCGGGGGGACCTCGGCGGATGGAAAGACCATCTGCCGGTTTTCCGCTCATCGACGAGTCGACCGGGTGGAAAAGGGGCTTGTTATGGTGGTGGTGTCTGCAAGACACCACCATCCATATTAAGATGCAGGCAGTGATGTGCCTTTCCAAGGTGGCCTTGCCGCCATGGAAAGGCATGCAGTGGCTGCATGTGGGTGCCCGTTGCAGACCCCCAGTGTGTTGGGGTGGGGGGAGCACATAGGGGGTACCTATAGTACCCCCTTGCATTTGCGTGCACATCGTGGCAGACACCGTGAGGTGGCTGCTACATTGTGCATGCAAATGCACAAGGTGCATCCACAGCATTGTGGCGGGCGGTGCTGTGAGCATCGCCCGCCACAATGTTGTAGATGTGGTATGCCACTGCCACTGTGGCGGTGGCATCCTAATTGCCGGTGCGGGACCACCGCACCACTGGTGGCCGGTCCCAGTACTGCTAGGGTGGCGGGTGAACGAAAGTCTGCCTGTCATCCTAATGGACCCCCTAGTTTGGTCCAGCTGATGAGCCACAGCACATGTTTATAATGGTCTTCATTAGTTCTCAAAAGAACACTAAGGCATTTGCTGTCAGAATAAGTTAGTGCCAGTGCAGGACATGCCTCCATCTATCAGTATTTACTGTACTCTACTGATCGACCTATTTTCCATGTGTTATTTCTGGAGGAGAAATCTTTTGTTCCTTTAAAGGTGTGCCTTTCCTAACTTAGCCATTTGTCTTAATTTTGACTGTCGTAAAGACTGCATGCACTCTGAAGAATATCGATATGCTAAAAGATTACTGCGATCAATGCAATATCATTTGTTTTCTCATTTTATTATTTTCAAAATTTGATTTTTCATTTCTTCTCAAAGCAGTGGTATGAATAATCATATCCAAAATCAATTATAGAGAGAAACTGTTGTTTCATTTTGTCAAGTTTTACCAGCTGAAGTTATCGAAAGCCCCTTTAATCTTAATCAGAAATTGATTTCATTATCGGCAAGCTTGGACATGCAGAAATAGCTTGAGAGCAGTGTTTTTAAATTGCTTTTTTTACCATGACTATTGTAAGCGACAGAGAGAAAAAAGATATAATTAGATATAGAGAGAAGAGAAAAGAGGGGGGTAGAGAGGAGGACTGCAAGAGAGACGCAGAGAAGGAAGTAGTGACCAAGACATATCGAGAATAAAAGAGAAAGGATGAGAGGAGGACGAGAGCGAGGCAAGTAAGAGAAGGACAATGAGGAGCTCGAGATATAAATACTGCCACAGTCAATCATACTACTCTATAAAATGGAGCATTCACTACCAACAGCTCAATGTTAAGAATAGCAAAAATAATCTCAAATAGTTAAAAATAGGCTATGTCCTCTGAAAAAATGACAATAATGTAAACTCGCACCATGAAAAACTAATTTTATTTTCAAATGCCTTTTTGATAAATCATTGCCATCTATGCAGTTGTCTTATTAGCTTCCGGTCTAGCAGTGTATTTCTAAATATTCATACAATTTGGGTTCGAACATCTCGGCATTGTTGTTTTACTGTATAGAATTGTCCAAGATGCAGGCAAGGGTTTAAGATAATAACTTTGGGACATAATTATCATGTGTTGCGTTGTCCTCGTGTCACACAAGATAACCCAAGGGTAATGCAACACTAAAGTCAAATTTTCCAAGGCACACAAGGCCACCTTGCACAGCCCAGCGATGCTTGGTAAATCTGGAGTAACACAAGGCAACACAAGTCGCTGCCTTGCGTTACTTTGTGCCAGGAAGGTGTTCCGTAAGTGGAGTGTGGTTATTCTCACACATGCTCCCATGGATTTTGGCACATTCCCAGTATTGCCACGAGCTGTAGATCTGGGAATGCATCAAAATGTTATGCCTACCCAGGGGTGGCATTATTAGGATAACTTTGTTTATTTCTCCTCATTATTTTTCATCTTTCTCCGTGTGCTGCATTCTGAATTCTGCAGCACACATAGAGGAAAAAGCTCAGATAATTGTTTTTGTGCAGGAAGGTGACGCTTCCTGCAAAAAAACATTCCTGCTCAGAGCGCAGTCATCCTTGCACCACGGCGCAAGGGTGCCTGGGTTGGAACAAATCAGCACATTGTGCACCAACGCAAGGAGAGGACATAAAAATTGCTGTAGTCCTAATATCTTTAAAAAAAATATTGAATGGACAAAATATTGAGTTTTTAATATCGAGTGGACAAGATATCGACTTGCAAAAATATAGTGGTTAAGAACATCGACATGCATGTAAGAAATATTGATTTTAATATTATCGAAGTTAGTAATATCGATTGTCAACATATCGTTGTTAATAATTTCGATTATATTTAGTGTTTTGTATGTTAGAATTTGTATTAAAAGTATGTACATATTTTGTAATGTGTGTTTGAATTTTTTTAAAGTAATGAATTTTATGTTAATTAATTTTTGCGTAATTTAATTCCATAGCGGGTTGTGGGTTTATAGGAGAATAGGGTGGGAAGTAATTTAATTATAATATATTTTCGAAGAAATATTTAGAATTAATTAATTATATGTTAATTACTTTTTGAATAATTTAATTCTGTAGCGGGTTGTGGGTTTATTGGGGAATAGGGTGGGAAGTTATGTAATTGAAATTAATTAATTAATTATTTTGTTAATAAATACTTTAGTATTTAATATTTACATTGTTAAGTTAATTATTTAGTACTAATTAATTATAAATTGAGCAATAACAATCAATAATAATTGATAATTATGTTAATGTTTTTATTATTAATTAGTAATCAATTCGATATTATTAATAATTCATGTGTAAATATGTTAATTGTGTATTTTTTTGTGAGTGGGTTGAGGGGTTGTTAGGGGAGTAGGGTGGGAAGTAATTACATTTTAATGTTATTTATATTAATTTTTATATAATATTTCTTAAAAGTTCTTTTATAGTGTTAATTGTAAAAATGATTTGGCTTTGGTGGTTGTAATTTTAGTGTTATTTGTTATTAGTTAATTAATTGTTAATTAAATATGTTAATTTATCAATATTTTACAATATTGTAAGTGACGTTTATAGGGGAAAATGGTGGGGGGTAAATTAATTTGAAAAAATTCCCACCCGCTATTCAACACTTTCCCTATTGTTGCACTCGCTGGAGTGCGAATAGCCATTTTTACCCACCCGCTATCCAATACTTTCCCTAATGTTGCACTCTCTGGAGTGGGAATAGTAATTGTTACCCTCACGCTATCCAACACTTTTCCTACTGTTGTGGGTATGCAGCTAGGAGATTTTTAAGTTACCAGAGTGATTAGGCGCACAACCTGTGTGTCCGCAAAGTGAAAAGTACTGTAAAGTAGATGGTACAGGCAATAGGGTGAGCGGTAATCCCACAAAACCTGCTCAAGGTTGGACCAAGATGATCCACACAAATAACAATCAAACAACAATGCCCCTGCACTATACAAAATTAGAACATTCTTGGTAATGTTAGTATTTAAAGAGATAATTGGTTTGTATACATCCACACTTTCGGAGTGACTTTAAGAGAATCAATCATCCAAATCGAGGTATAAAAGTTCAAAAAAGACGTTCTGTTCTTGGTGTGAAGTGTCTGTTTATTGTTCCTTTAGTTATGCCAACACGTGTTTCATCGCAGGGAACACACTGCGAATCTTCAGGGCCTCATGAAAACATGTGAAATTCGTGCTGGATATACCCGTTTTGGGGCGGTGCTACGGTTAGTTAGTTTCTGGGTAATCAAAGAATCCGTGAAAACGCTGTCTGCGTAATTGATGGATCTTGCTTAGTAGTAATATGAGCTGTAACCGGGAGGAGTCGAAAATATTCTGAAACGTGAAGCTCTGCTTTCACAAAGGCGGGTACACCTTGTTCGTGTTATGCTCCCTCTTGAGGTTCCCAGAAACTAACTAACCGAAGCACCGCCCCAAAACGGGTATATCCAGCACGAATTTCACATGTTTTCATGAGGCCCTGAAGATTCGCAGTGTGTTCCCTGCGATGAAACACGTGTTGGCATAACTAAAGGAACAATAAACAGACACTTCACACCAAGAACAGAACGTCTTTTTTGAACTTTTATACCTCGATTTGGATGATTGATTCTCTTAAAGTCACTCCGAAAGTGTGGATGTATACAAACCAATTATCTCTTTAAATACTAACATTACCAAGAATGTTCTAATTTTGTATAGTGCAGGGGCATTGTTGTTTGATAACTTTTCCTACTGTTGCACTCCCTGGAGTGGGAATAGTAATTTTTACCCTCCCGCTATCCAACACTTTCCCTACTGTTGCACGCCCTGGAGTGGGAATAGTAATGTTTACCCTCCCGCTATCCAACACTTTCCCTACTGTACCCCTCGCTGGAGTGGGAATAGTAACTTTTTTCCCTACGCTATGCAACGTTTTCAGTATTGTTATATTTATTCTAGTGTAAAATATTATTTAAAAAAAGATGTATTTATTTTACAGTTTTAACTTATAATATATAATTTAGTTTCATATCTATATTATAGGTTTATTTATATATATATATATGTGTGTAATTATATTTTACATTATGTTTTTAATTAAAAAATTGATTATTGTTGTATATATTAAGTTAATATATATATATATATATAAATATATACATATATATAAAAATATGCATGTTTATTTTTTTACATTACATGTACTATTTATTAATTTTAATATTTTTAAATTATTTGTAAGAATGTTTACTTATTTATACTTATTTCATTAATTTTAAATTGCTTTTAAGACATTTAAAAAAGGCGATATTTTAGCAAACTATATTATTAACAACGATATTTAAGATTCAATATTTTTGTACTTACCTGTTTGTAGATAGGAAGTTTCTATTCTGTCACTCGATATTTTCACCTCGATATTGTGGTAGGTCGATATTCTTCTCCTTGATATTCTGTCAGAGATCCAAATATGGCACATTCCTTCCCTCTCTCTTTCACGCAGCGCAGCAAGGTGTCTTGCTGCGTTGCCTGAAAGTTTGATAAATCTGGGCCTTCATCTTGAAACTGGATCTCCGTATTATGTTCATCCTCTCCTGTATTCCAACATCAGCTATTAATTAGGTGCATCAGTATTAGAAAAAGTGTTTGGTACTAATTATCATGTGGACTTAAACATGTTTATTTAAATTAGGATATTTGTGTTTTTAAAATGAAATCCTCTTTTATCCTTAAAAGTATACGCAAAATCACTTTTACAGGCACGTTAACATTTCTGAGAAAATTGATTTTATATAGTTTTTGTCCCTTTTGAGACTTGCTCGCCAATGTATGCTGCATGTGAAAAAAGTCAACCTTATACATTTTCAGGAAAAGTAACTTCCTACCACCAAGTCTCATTGGACACATCATGTCAAGTCTTAGTTGTGCTTCTGGAACGCAGACACATTTTCATGGTTCCAAGTGCTCTTTTCCTTGGGTAACAGATATGAGAATTGTTGTAATGCATGCATTATTTAATTGGCAAAATGGCAGGCATGTTTAACTATTACAGGGAACTGCAGCAGTGTTCATCTTGCTGTTATCTTAGCTATTAAAAATCAATTGAATTAACTTACTATCATACATGTTAGGCTTTTCTCGATGCTGTACTAGGAGGTTTTATCTTAAGTTTAAAGATAATATTAAATATAGCTCCCTCTCCCAGCCCACAGTCCTCTTTTGCAGAACATCAATTAGAAAGTAGTTTTACTGTGCTAATGGCCAGCATTAAATACTTTACTAATGGGTCTCTTTAGGTTAGTCTTGGTACATTGAGGACTACTTTACTTCAGATGATCAAAATTCCTTCTTACTAGTGTTACTAAATGTGTGTATTTCTCTAAAGCTGGTGTATATCTATGCTGCAGTTCCTCCCTCCTAGTCACCATAAAGGCATTAGGAAGAACATCTTCAGTGGAGTCAAATTGTCTCATGAAGCTATACAGCCAGCAAATCAGAATATGTTCTTCTCCCTCAAAAGTTAACAATTACACTTGTGGAGTAGTGCAGCGTACTTGACTTAAGGTCATATTTAGAGTTGCATGGATGGGGTGCTCCATCAATACATGACTGGCCTCATTTCTACCATATTACATGTGCCATAGGGTATAATGCTGTTGTAATTCAGCAGACTGGGCATCCGTCATATTTGTAATGGAGTACCCTGATCTCCAAAGTCTAAGCAAGAATCTTAATTTCCACCCTACTGAATAATATTTATGAGGCAATTTGCACAGGTTATACCACCAGGCCATGAACTATTGCAAAAGTATAATCAATCAATCAATCAATCAAGGGGCTTATAAAGCTTGCTACTCACCCAGGAGGGTCTCAAGGTGCTGGGGAGGGGCAGCTCCTGATCAGTTGAAGAGCCAGGTCTTTAGGTCCTTCCTGAACGTGTGCAGTGTAAGGGAGCGTCTGATGTTCACCGGGAGCTCGTTCCAGGTCTTGGCTGCGATGTAGGAGAAGGCTCTCCCGCCTGCTCTGTGTCTGGTGATGCGGGGCTCCTCTGCTAGGTCAAGGTCCGCAGAACGGATGTTCCTCTTGGGTACTTCGAAGGAGACTCTCTCGTTGAGGTATTTGGGTCCGATGTTGTTGAGGGATTTGTAGGTGTAGATGAGGAGCTTGAAAGTGACCCTCTTCTCGACGGGGAGCCAGTGGAGGTGTCGTAGGTGTTGGGTCATGTGCTTGTGATGTGGTTTTCTGAGGACGAGTCTGGCTGCGGCATTCTAGATGGTCTGGAGTATGTGTAGAAGAGTTCTGTTGATTCTGGTGTATAAGGCGTTGCCGTAGTCCAGTCTGTTGGTGATGAGTGTGTGGGTGATGGTCCTTCTGTAGTTGGGGGGGATCCATTTTAAGGTCTTGCGGAGGATGCCCAGGCAGTTGAAAATGGTGGAGGTGACGGCATTCATCTGGTTATGTTCTACTGGACAGTCCAGAATCCCCCAAAAAATCAAAGCTTTTCTGATAAGACTGTCGCTAGATGAAGGAGAACTACCTCTTCCTGAATGACACTAAGACCATGACCCCCAAAAAATAAATAAAGGCCTTACTCCTACATTATACCCAAGTCCCAACTTGATTTTAAGCAAGGCAAGGCTCAATGGACAGGCCATATTTAAGTGCTAGTCTTATGAAGTGAAATTGATCCTGCTTCTGGTAGTTCAAATATGGAACACTCTGTATCCAAACCTCAGAAATCTAGAAAATCTAACAGTTTGCAAGAAGAAGCTTAAGGTTAGTTTCTTCTTCAAGGCCTTTATGCGCAGCTCAGATAAACAATGGAATTGCCCATACTATCAAAAAATGTATCAGTCCCAGTGAGCTCAGCTTGACCTTTGCCCAGAATAAAAGCAGCATTTACATTAATATCATCTCACGTGTCATATACAGAAAGCAGTTTGATTGTTTTAATTTCTTCACTGCAGAAGTTATGTTTAGCCAGTAATAGTATTCTGCCTAATGAAATAGTCTATATACACTGATAAACAAACCGCGACCAAGCTAAAATGTTTGGCTTTAATAAATGATGTTTGCAAACTTTCACAAGTCAGAACTATTGAATTTGCCAATGCTTTTTCTTCATGTCATTCCGTTTAGAAGTAATTAATTTAACACTGTGAGCAAATAGGGCTTGTTTATTTGGGATTTGACCGGAAATTTTATTGTTAACGACTGGTAGACTGCATGGTAGTCTTGGAATGAAGGCCATGTCCCTGACTGTAACTGAAAAGGAACACATGTCACTGCTCATGTCTCACCTATTTTATACACGAGCCAAAAGGCTTCATCCAGGCTATTACTGTTTACTTTACGCAGTTCTGCAGCCAGAGACAGCACATTTCAATTAGCTAATGGCTTTCAAGAATGAACAAATTGTGTTTTACTTTCAAAAAGCATCACACAAAAAGCCCAAGGTCGGTTGTTTTCCCATCATCCTATGGGCTTAATGCTTGCATATCTATTAGTCTCTAGTCTGCAGTGTCAATATCAGTCATCTTCCCAGCAGCCTCTGGTGGTATCTGATAGAAAATGAATTTTAGTGATAGAATAATGTATATTGTTTATCCGCTTATATGTTACTCCTTTCTTTCATGGAAACAAAACATGTATTTCCTGATTCACAAGAAAGGCAGAATTTTTAACCTGTAGGTTTCTTCTTACATTTGAAGCACATATCTGACTCTTTGTTATTTCACCAAGGAGTGCAAGATTAAGCCTGCAGTGCTGTGACAGTCGGAGACTTGGAGGTATGCCACAGGAAGCACGGCTGGACTGACATGTTATTCCATCAGGCATTTTAACCAGTGGAAAGTCATTGGAGGCAGGTCTTGAAAGCCTGGGGCCGCTGTCTCTTTACCGCGCTACTTGGGATTCATTGGCGCAGGCACTAGGGAAAAGATAGAAAGAGAAGATAGGAATAGAGAGAAAGTGTGAGATGAGGGAAAGAAGACGGAATAGGAGAGAGCTCAGAAGGATGGGAAGAGTGAGGAGGCAAAGTGGCATTTTTACAAGGATCCTGCTTCACCAGAGCATCAATTTTTGATGCTGCGGTTGCACACAATGTTGAGCCATATTTAGAAGGCCACACAAAGCCACCCTGATTTACAAGGTCTTGTAAATGTGGCCCCCTTTCACACATTACTCTATGAGACAGGGCCGTTACATGGGTGTTGCTGTGGGTGTTCTCACGCAGCAGCAATGGATTCAGACGCATTCCAAGATTTAAAAGGTTTCGTAAACCTGGGAACGCATCAGATTCTAAAGCCTCCTCAGGGGAGGTGTTATGCTCTTCAAAGATTGTTTTGTCCCATCCTGCACAAAAACATTCATCCCTGTAAGGCAGACACCCTTGCACAATACAAGGGTGCCTGAGTTGGCGCTAGGCAGCCAATAGTGCACCAGCGGAGATGGAAGCACAGGGATGCTTTGTATTTCTGTAAATTCAACACTTCCCTGCACTTTCCTAATGAAGCAGCTACACACAGCAAAATGGCTTGCAGCGCAGCGCTGTGTCATCTTCTAGTAGATATGCACCAAAGTGAGTAGAGCTGGTTTAGGCATATTTGCCAGGCTTGCTTTTGGTTCTCCAGTCCAGCCCTGTCTGTAAAGAAATTGAGAATTCTATTCTGACTAGGAAAAAAATTCTCACATGTGTAACAATACATCATGTACCTTTATTTGTGTGAGAATGTAATGTGAAATTCACTTTAAAAAGTTCAGTTTCCTCCATGGGGATACTATTTTACATGTTCGAAATCCTCCTCCCCTGCACCATACCCATTTTATTGCATTGTTTCCTCCGTGTACCACGTTCTAGGTCTTCCTCCTCACAATCATTACTTTTTGAGGGTGAGTATTATTCAAAGGCAATTTCTTTTCCTCCAAAATTCTAAAGTAACAGGTTTTTTTTTAAACTCTTGTTCGCTTCTATTGACTATAAGATGGCCTCACTCTTGTTGCTTTCTATTGTTTCGGTTTAAAGACATGTCATTAAATTCCTAAAACACCACCAGAGCTTCCAGTTTTCCTTCAGTAAGTTGTTTGCATGTGTCTCAAGCTTCCTGGGTTCCCTCATGATTCACTGTGAACCAGTACAATTCTGGTATGTAATCCTAGGTACCTTTGCCCTTCTTACCACCCTGCTGTAGCAGGCGCAAACTCAGCTCCTTTCTTCTTCAGTCATTGTAGGACTCTGGGCTGTGCATGCAGGAGAGCAGGAGCCTGAACTCCTCTTTCCCACTATAAATGGATGTTAAAATGACTGGTGTTGGACTTGGCCCTTTTTGCATGTCATCCCAGAACTTTTTGCCTTCCTCCTGTATTTTTCCTAACTTGTTGTTTGTGGTTTTATGACTCTGGGCTCTTTATCACTGATCAGTGCTAAAGTGCATGTGTTCTCCATGGTAAACTTGGTAGGATTGGTCTACACCTGTTTGGTATATTTAATTTACTTGCAAGTCCCTTGTACAGTGATTTCCCATATACCCAGCGCCAGTAAATTACATGCTACCGGTGGGTTTGAGGTCCCGCTTGTGCCACCCACCAAAGTAGCCTTTTAAACCTGTCTCAGGCCTCTGCCACTACAGGGCCTGCGCATGCAGATTACTGCCGCTGTGACATGGCATGTAAAGTAGTTGCCATGTCTGCAACTCCCATTTTACTAAATATATGTCACCCCTAAGGTAGGCCCTTGCTAGCCCTATGTGCAGGGTGCAGTTTAGGTAAAAGGTTGGACATGTGGCTTAAAGGTGTGGCATGTCCTGGTAGTGGCCTATTTGGTTTCTCACTGCTGTGAGGCTGCCCTCTCAGAGGGATACATTGGGGATTCCTTGATATGTGCTTCAGTTGGAATTTCTAACATGAGAGGGGTAGAGTGATCAAGTTTGATATGTTTGGAATAATAGTGATACATCCTGCTTATTGGTGAAAGCTTATTTATTATTACTATTTTAGATATGCCACTTTTAGAAGTGGGCATTTCTGTGTGCCATGTGTCTTTGTGCCTGCCTAATGTGCATTGACTATGTGGTTCTGACTGACAGGAGAGAGGGGATTTGCATTGACTCCAGCCAGTACCTGGGATGGTTGAGGTGTGTCCTGCCCAATGGATGTCTGGGTGATCAGCTCTAGACTGAATAGACCTTGGCTGAATTTAGAGTCACAGGAGGGGTTTCCCCTGGCACCTGAATATGCCTGGTCTGCATTTGGAGTGGTGGGAGGAGTAGCATCTGCACCTGAATAGGGCTATGCCTGCCTTCCACAATGTTGGCTTCACCCCTGTCGTGTGTCTGGGGCCAAAGCTTATACCAACAATGGAGGTTGTTGTGTACTTTGAAAGTGCCACCAGATCTGGTTTGGACTGGGCTCAGATCCCTGTGCCAGAGGAGAATTAACTGCTAGGACATGTAAAAATAAGTACACATGTACTACTTTTTTAAAACAATGACCCTGCCCTGCGAACCTTTATAGCCTACTTTAGGGTTGGCTTATATGTATTAAAAATGAAGGTTTAGGCCTGGCAAAAGTTTTTTTGCCAGGTCAAAAGGGTGGTTTAAGGCAAACTATAGACTGCAGTGGTAGGTCTGAGACATGGTTTAAAAGGCTACTTCAGTGAGTTGCAAAAAGAGTGCTGCAGGCCCACTAGTAACATTTAATTTGCATGCTTGGTATACATGCAGCTCCATTTACTATGGGCTTATTAGTAATTTAAAGGTGGCAATTAGGTGTAGACCTATTTTAACAAATTTGAAGGAGGGAGCACAAGCTAAACACTGATTAACAGTAAAAAAGTGCACAGAGTCCTAAAGCTTATGAAAAGAAATCTGGCAAAACAGGTGGAGTAAAGGGAAAAGATTTAGGAAGAAAACCACACCAAAGATGTCAGGTCTAACAGGTCCCATAGGCATTCACTGCTTGCCCTTATCCTATGGATCCCAGAAAATTATGAACAGATACCTATGAATGCCTCTCTTTTGCGGAAAGCCAAGAGGAACAATGTTTAAAAACATGACTGTGCTTTTGCTTTTAGCAGGCCAGACCATAGAGTAGGTGTGGCCTCAACATGCCGATTTATATATTTACTTTCACAAGTGTGAGGACTTTGTTTGTTTTCAATTTAATAAATAAGTATGCTAATTTTGTATTATGATCTTTACAGACACTATTAAATCTCTGCATGCAACTGCTGTATGTACGGTGAAAGGTCACCCTAACATTGTACATAGAAATATTGTATATCAGTAGCAAACGCTTTGCTGTTTTATTTACACAAAGGGCTCAAGGGTAGAGCATCTTCTATTAGAATTTCCAGGAAACATGCACTCAAGTAAACTATTTATGGCACCCCTTGCAGGAATTTCCAATTAATGCTAACAATTTCCTATAACGACTTTGCCATTACATGCATTATTTCAGAACAATCTACGGTTTCTTCTAGTTTCCTTCACCTGAAACATACCCTACCAATTTTTCCCTCTCATTCCTAAAATCATAGTTTATTTTACCAAGCACAATTTATCCCTCGTGTTTTCTAATCACCTACCTCATCACTCCTAATTGAACAAAATTAGTATGTGAGGAAGGAGGCGTGACTGAGATTGGTTAAGATTGCAGGCAAGATTTTGTGGGACAGAAATGTCTTTGTCACTCTTTTAACTCCCCCACCTCCACACACGCACACTCATGGTACATTATGCTGGTAGACAATGTGTGTCACCAAAGGAAATCCCAGTGATAGGAGAAACCATTGGCAAAATGGTGCACTAAACTGCTCAATTATTGTGCGTAACTACAGCAGAGGATCATACACCTATCAGACCTTAAGGATTTTGGGATTTGCAAAACAATTGCTGTCAAGACTCGCAAGTACCTGTCCAAACAGTAGCTTCCACAGGAGCCGATGTGAATTCCGCAATTCCCAACTACCCCTACCAGCGAGGATAATCTCACGTGGAGGAGTAAGTGGGAAAGGGGAGTTGGAGAGAAAAAGAGAGACAGCACTGTTCTCGTTCTTCCGACTGGTCTTCTGCCCTTATTCTTCTGACTGGATTCTCTCTTCTTATGGAACCCTGCAAAATATACAATCATGCATTCACAATAACCAAACCCCACGGTTATATCTAATTACTAGTGATTATCTATACCTGTCTTCCACAGTGCTATAGCTGCTCTCTTGTTAAAGTTGGTCATAAATCATAGGACCAAATTCAGTATTTGTTCTTGAGTTAGGTGTCGGCAGTTCTTGTGAGTTCTGTAAAATAGATAACATGTAACTCTTGTCTAATTTCCACCCTGCCGTCCCTCACTAGAATGTTTGTTACCTGACTTCACGTGCACCTAACGTTGAATATCCCTGTACTTCCTTGTACTATAGACGAAAGTAAATCTTGTCTCTTTCTAACTTTTCATAACGAAGACTCCTCAGGAATTGTCGGTAAGTACAATTATATATATATAATTATATCTACTAGCAGTAGTCTCTATTATCGTATCGTAGTTCCGGATTTGAAATTGGAACTTCTGCAGTCTCTCTGACGAACAAGTCGCTGGAATACTCCAATGAAGAATTTTAGTCTATGGGTTATTAAACAGTCATAACCTTATGACCTCTCACTTGGCGAAAAGTTTCTATTAGTCTATTCTCTTTTCTGTAGAACCCTTTTCCAAATGTACTGACTGAAATACATGCCCAGAATACAGACACGCTATCTCAGCCTTCAAAATACTCCAAAATATCTTCTCCAATGACACAGTCAAAGTACACTTAGCTTAGTTCATCTCTACTTCTCTCGAATTCTGACCAAACACGAACTCAGCTCTTCGAACTTGCAGACGCTGAAGAATACGCTGCTTCACCTCATAAATCCTCGTTGAAGTGCACAGTTGATAGCGCAAGCGAGTGTCTTCACAGCTGCACTCAAAACGCGCAATATCAACTAGAGCGCTAAATCATAGAAGATCGGATGGCGGCCATCTTGAAATTCTGCAGCCAACCAACCGCCAATAATTGCAAGACCAGATTAATCAGAGTCAAGGAAATGACTCTCCTTAACTGGCTATAGCAAGGAAATGTAGGTAGGGACCTTGAATGTGCTACATTTCGTCTAAGTCTTAGATCGCTGCTCTTGCTCCTGACATTTGTGAAGTCGGCACTTTTGTAAAAATACAATGATTTTTACAAAAGTGCCAACAAAATGTAAAAAAAAACTGTGGCATTCACCATCTATTTACTGCCTCTGGCTGCAGCTGAGCCAATAAAGAGAGGGTGAGCAACAGGCAAGCAGGGAGCAGAGGTGTTAAGTTCCTCTGTAGCCTACCTTAGGCACTGAAACTGCTCCTGTGCGATTAGCCTGCAGCCCACTTCACACATTTATGTGCCCCCTGCAGACCCTCCAGGCCATTGAAAGGCACTTCCGACCCCCAACTTCAACTTCACCCCTCTCCCTCAACCCGCTTGTCTCCTATTAATCCCTAACCTCGCCTATCTCTCCTCATTTTTTAAAATATATTTACCCTCAACCTTCTCTGCTGCCTCCCCATCCCCTACCTCAGCTGCCCTGCACGCACAGGTCGTCTGATGTCAAAAAGAGATGGTGTCATATTTTATTCTACTCTCTTTAGCATCGGACAACCTCCAGTTTGAGGGGCTGTGCTGCTGGAGACTCTGTGAGATTCCAGATTGTGACATACCTCAGTCTCCAGTAGTGACAGCACTAGCCTGCAGTATTTTTGTGGCAGGCACATTTTTTGCCCCCTGCAAAAATACAGATATACACTCAATCATTGCCAAAGGAATTTAGTCACAGGTTGAGCAGTTTGTTTTGCATCAGAAGAATCCTCCAAAACAAATGAGGGACATGTTGGTGAAAGAAGGGGCTAACATAGGAGCAGGTGTGGGAAGCTAGAACAAATAACTCACAGTTAGAATCTGGGAAAAAGAAGTCGCATTTTGAGTGAAAAATAGTAAGAGACTCATTTTTATGCTCTGTGTGACAGGGAAAGAGCAGGAATGCATCATATTTAAATGGGACAACCCTGTAATTTCCCTTGCAATGGCACCCATTTGGCAGCGTAGCACCAATGCAGGTGCCCTTGCACCATGGTGCAAGGATGCCTGTGTTTCATGCAGGATTGTTTTGGCGCAGTAAGGGGCGCCTCCTTGCTCAAAACCAATCCTAGGAGGCATATTCTATATTTCTCTTTGTACTGCAGAATGCAGCACATATAAAAGGAGAAAGAAACTAGGAGAAATATAGACATTTCTCCTTGTTACACCTCCCCTGGGAAGGTGTAGGTCTTTGTTGCATCCCCAGGTTTGAAAGTTCTTGTAAATCTGATGATGTGTCAAAATCCATGGGAGTTGCATGGGAACACCTACGCAATGCCTATGGAACGCCCACCCAGGCCAAAAGAACACAACACAGTAATTTGCCTTGCGTTACTTCAAATTTTTGAAGCCACCCAGACCCATTCAAATATGATTTAGAAGTTTACGTCAAGCATGTACAATGGTGTGTGGTGCAAACGTGATGCAACCCTCTCATAAATGAGACCCCCAATGTGTAATACTAATTGAGGACAGTACTGAGGAGCTGTGTATTAAGTTAATATAACATAACAGCTTTTTGTGTATGGTAGTCAGTACTAGCTCATTCTCAGATTAAATAACTTTGAACCACAATCCCAAGGAAGACAGAGGGATGAGGTCACAGGATTCCTTATTCACATTTTTTAATTCGTTGTACAATACTAAAGAAATTCTCATTATCATCATCGAAACGAAAATGGATGTGCCCTTGCTATTGTTATGCTTTACCTAATCCACTAAGATTTTGACTGAAGGGGATCTTTGAACAGAAATAAAAACTTATATATAGTCAACTCTCATTCTACAGAAAATAAAACTTGAAAGACCGTCGATAAAATGCGTTTTTATTTTTTGTATTTCAATTTCCCCTTGCATTGCGTGATCTGCCAAGTATCCACGCCTACTAACTGACTGGCATACTCCAAAAGACCACTGAAAAAACACTGATAAGAGGGCCTATGAAGCAACGGCTTGTGCATAGACTATAAATATGAAGCCTTTTTCCATTTCGGGCTCCTTTTTTCTCATTTAGACAGCTAGATGTACACAATGGCGGAGTAGAGACCTGTGTGTTGGAAAACGACAGCCATCGCCGCTGCAGAACCGACGCCCAGATTAATGCGGCTGGTGTTATTTGTTTAATAGCTTTTTAACGGATGTGCTTGCCTCTAAAAACATGCATGGTGCGCTACTAGGTTCAGAATGAAAGAGCACGAAGACTGTTCCTGAAGAGTCACTGGGGAATACTTAGGCGGAGAAGAATAGTTTTCACCGAAGACGTATACAAGTATGTGCTGAGTTGATAACGAGCAATTGCAGAGGAGCGGCCTTCTCACAACACAGGTATAGAATGGGCTCATTTTAAATGTGTCTGGGAGTTTTCACCACATCTCCACACCAGAGAGTGTGATTATTACTTAAGATCAGGAATTGAACAGAGACCTATTCTCCTGTCTCTGCTGGGGCTACCACTTGATGAGGTGCCACAAATACATCGGTGTGTTAGTCCTGTGCATTCTTTTTATAGATCGTCAATATCAGGCGCATTACTGTACCTGCCCATTTAATACAAAACAAAAATCAACTGCCAAAATACTCTGCTGTATTAGATAAAAGCAATGACAAGAAACACGCTGTCCTGATTATATGGTTGTAACCCCGCTGTCTGTAATTCAAAGATAACAGATCTATGTCATTCTCTTACCGTACCATTCGATGTGTTTTAGGACCTGGACAAAATATTCTGTGTACTCCTGAAAAGGAGGGGGGTTACCTTGGAGTCCTTTTCTCTGCTTTTGGTTAATTTACATACACCTATTTTAGTTTACTGCTTCAAATGATTCAAAACTGAAGGGTCTGCCAGTTAGAAAAACACAACTTTGACAGTATACCTTCAATATATTACATGTATAGGACGTAGGAGTGGGCAAAATTGTTTTTCACAATGTGCAAGGGTTCCACCCTTTTTTTAGCCCATCTACGTATAGAGTTTCTCAAAAAGCCATAAAATCTGCCGTGTGAACAAACTATAGAAAATGGCAGACTATGTACCCTTTCAGAAATAGAGCTTGTGTTTTGGGCCATCCATGCCTCACTCGAAGGAAAAATGCAGTCCAGGTAGGTACATAATACTTACAACTATGCTGATTGTTAGAGCCTGGGTTGTAGTTTGTCTGAGGTATGAGCCCTATTCAAGCAGCACCCACAATCCTCAAATGAAACTGTGCTCACCATCTGGCAGCTTGGCGCAGAGCAGTTAGGCTTAACTTAGAGGCTATGTGTAAAGGAGCTGTGCAACACTTCAAACAATAAAATAGTGAAGACACCACAGAAAAGATTCTTCACCAGGTTAGACAAATAGAGCTTAATTTAATAAATAAAACAAAAACAAAATGACAAAAATCCAATTAGTAGAACTTGAGAGATGAATTTTTAAAGAATAAACTGTAAAATAGTGCTAAGAAGCAATAAGCGCTTACTTGGGATGTCAGTTCGCGCAGGATTGTGACATAGTCAAAAGTTCAGGCCAACTGCAATGGAGCACAGGCCGGATTTATAAACCCAGTGAGGCCCACTGAACAAATGTACCTTGATCCTGGCTGCCCCGATGTCTAAGATACGGGTTGAAGTTGAAATTATGCATCAGTGTCGAGCCACGCAGTGGGGACAATGCCCTGTCCGGATCAGTGCGTCAGCGAAAATTGGTCGGCTCTGATGAGTAAAGCGCTCCGATGCGCAGATTCGGCATAGTCATCCTGAATGCAGTCTACAGAGTTGTGAAGAAATTGTGCAGTGGTGGTTCCAAAGGCGATTCATTGGGGCTGATCCACGCAGCAGAGAAGCAAGCCTCGTTCTGGTCATGCAAGAAGAGTGATGCACCAGTTCCGATCCACCCGACAGGGCAATGAACTAGTACTGGTCCATGCAACAGTGCTGATGCAGCCGTTCGACAGATAATGCATTTGTTTTGCATAAGCTGGAAAACAGGAATGATGTGCTGGTTCCGAAACACGCAATAGGGGCGCTGCAACGTTTCTGATACATCCAAAGTGGGAAATGGTCCAGTTCTGATCCACGCAACTGTGCTGATGAACCGGTTACGGTTAGACAGAGGATGCATTGCTTTTGCTGAAGCAAGAACCTTAGGCCTCACTTCCGAGGTCCACGGCTGGAGTGGCACCACTTGGCAGGTCAGACTCACGAATGGCAGAGCCCAGGTACAGAAGCTGTTAAGTTGGACATCTTTTATGACTTTTGAGAGCCAGCCAGCTATATCTTGAACCTCTCTGGGTTGAAGTGATGCAGGTGCAGTCCTTCTCACCCAGACAGGGGAATGGCAGGCAGCAGGGCAGCACAGCAAGGCAGGATTCCAGCAAAGTAGCAGTCCAGCAGAGTGGCAGTCCTTCAGACACACAGCAGTCCTCCTTGCTGGCAAAGTCTTGACAGTTCCAGAAGTGTACCGAAGTGGTGTTGTCAAAGGTTCAGTACTTAAACCCAGTTGTGCCTTTTAAGTGACAGAGACTTCAAAGACATGTCTTTGAAGTGTACAGAGGTCCTCCATTCCTGCCCTGGCCCCGGACTCACTAAAGGAAGGTATGCAGTCCTTGGTGTGTGGCCAGGACATAGCCAATTCAGGTGTAAGTGAGGCTGGTACCACCTCCTCCCTTCCATCTTGCCAGGCTGATCCATCAAGTCACATTGAATCTCCCATTGTATGTGGCTGACTAGGGGGAATGCACAAAGCCCAGCTCTCACCCCCCCCCCCCCCCGGATGGATGTGTATCAGAGACAGGCAACATGCACAAACGGGCTAATGTAAGAAAATGTCAATTTTCTAAAAGTTAAACTTTCAGAATTGTAAATTAAATCTGACATCACCATAAGTTGTGGTTTTAAATTGTGATTCCAGAGACACCAACATTACAAAGCCCATCTCTTCACAATTGAGAATTTCACTTAAAATATGTAATAAAACAATCCCAAAGTTAGCTTATTGGAGAGATAGACCTTGCAATAGTGAAAAATTGAATATGAGCGTTTTTACAAGTAAAGCTTAAAAGTACATATCCTGCCTTTTAAATACATTGCAACCTGCACTGTGAGTTGTCCAGGGTGTACTTTATCAGTGACTTATATGTACAAAAATGGACCATTAAACCTTGGCAAGAGGGTTATCTTGCCATGTCGAAATGTTAGTGTAAACTGCAAACACGGGCTCTCCAAAAGCAGCCCTAAGCCCTGGTTAGAGGGCTACTTAAGTGGGTGGCACAATAAGTGCTTCAGGCCCACTAACAGCATTTAATGTACAGGTCCTGGGCAGAAGTGCACTTTACCAAGGACTCATAAGTCAATTAAATATGCCAATTGGGGATGAGCCAATATCACCATGTTTAGGGGAAAGAACAAACACACTTTAGCACTGTTTAGCAGTGATAAAGTGTACCGAGTTCTAAAGCCAGCAAAAATGAGTTCAGAAAAATCGAAATTGGAAAAGGTAGACAAAAGTTGGGGGGAAGACCACCCTAAGGCGGTGTAACACTGATTGGCAACCAACAGCGAATCAGATTGGTCTGAACATACATGCTACTTCTTGTTAGTTGAAAAGGTTGTCAGATTGTTGCAACAGCTTGGTGTTTGATACTCTAATATTCTGATAGCTTACTTTTTGAACCAACCTGAATCGTCCCTGTGTCAGTACCATTCTGTCACCGGTAGCTAATCTACTGCAGAGTCAAAAAATCAATAGTTATACAAATCATGCATTACAAGCCACAGATAGAAGATCTCCAGATCTGGCATACTCACACCACGGCACTGCTACTCAATTACGTAGAGATAACAGTTTCAAACTGTAGACATGTTACACCAATTGTCAAAGCTAAAGTCTCAGCCAGCAGAAGTGATAATATAATAAAAGATTTTAACAATGTCAATTTTTTTGTACTGTAGCATTCACACGGAGGCCACCAAGTTCTCCAATTTAGAGATCCTAGGGCCATTTATGAGTGCATGTTGGATGTAGTTTGACTTATATGGAAGGTGCTGTGTGGTGTATGAAGCATGGTATTGTGAATGTTGCTATGCATAAACATGGAGATGCAGGGAATGTGAGAGAAGAAACAGATTTTTATACCTACCATTTCAGGAGTGCCCAATATTCTAAGGTCTAGACCAGCATAAAGTGTACAACATGTTGATTGTTGTAGACTGCCATTAAAACCAGTCAAAAAACACGTGTTGGCAGGTTAGTACTGACAATAATACATCATTGTAGCTAGTTTCCTCCTTTGTCTAAAACCTTTAACCCCTTCCCTGCTCGGCACATTCCCCTGCTGTGCTGGGGAGAGGTGGGGTGCGTGCAGCGCTCCCATGCTCATGACGAGCTCAGCTCGTCATGAGCTACAGTGCTCCTGTGCTCATGACGAGCTGAGCTTGTCACGGCCGCACCCATTTCTTTAGAACGCTCAGCACAGCAGGAGAATTAGCCCAGCGTGCGAGCGTTCTAAAGGCAATGACGAGCTCAGCTCGTCATGAGCACCGGAGCACTGTAGCTCTTGACGAGCTGAGCTCGTCATAAGCATGCAAGAGGTTAATGTAGAAACTGACAACATCAAGTTAAGACTGTCCTAAAATTTATATAACAAAAGACATATAAAATTGATTTGGTGTCTCATATGGTTCTTTTGTCTTGTAAATATTGGTGTGTGTGATGGTGTGGCATACTCCTGAAGGACGGGGCCCTCGAGGGCCACGCAGCTTATATACAACCACCTGCTTTATCTTTCCAAATGAAGAGTCGGTCAACAGCAGAGAATACCAATATGATTTTTATTAGCAATACTCTGCAGAGGAGTCCATTCAGACCTGCACCCTAAGATGTCTGCCAAGGGACTGACTCCCCAGCGTTTGGTAATTCTAGATAAACCTTTCTGGGAGACCTCAGCCATGCCCCTAATGGAAAAATACTGGCTTGAGCCTGGCATGAACAAAGGAGGCACAGAGAGATGAGCCAACTCCTGCCAGATGAGTACACTCTATCAGTAGTCCAAGGCTACTGTGCGGAGTCTCAGCGTCTCCTTATTTGGGTGCAGAATTACAAATTGAGATAGGAATGTGGAGACAGAACAGCTCATTAGCAAGTCGGGTTAGAGCCTTGAACAGGAGAGAAAATAAAATCAAAGTACAGTGTTCTGCTGAAGCAAGCAGATTGTAGAATGAGGCTTAGTATGAGCACTGCCCAAGCAGTCTAATAACGATTGTGAAATACATAATGGAGTCACACAAGCTAATTAAAGCTTGAATGCTGTGAGGATAACTCAGTGGGTTGCATAACGTGAATACAAATGGCATCTATTTTGCCACATATTGCTAACCTAATATAGCATAACAAGTGCATTACCGGAAAGGGGAATTTCAAGTCTAACACACCCTAGGAGAGGCTACAATGTTTGTTACCCTTTATTTTAGCGTACCACTCCCATTTAATAGCAAATAACCACTCCTATATTGTACTACTAGTGTCCTCAATAAGACAAAAATATGTCATGGTCCAATTTTTTTAACTTGGTGGACTGAGTATGCATGATGACTGCAGACACTTAAATCAACAGGTTATTCCACATAGCTAATAGAGCAATTTGCAACCCATTTTTTTGGTGGGAACCTGCATTACCGTGAACCGGTATAGATGTCTTTAAGCAAACATATTTTACTCGACATTGGTAATTGTGGGGGGATGTATTTCAGTTGCAAGTGCTTTGTGCACTTTTCCTTAAGGGTACGTGGTCTATGAAAATGTTCTGAGACTCATTGATGCCGCTGATCGATGGTACCTCATAGATGCTCCTCTAAACACTGTATTGATATTATTATAATTTCAAATTATATTTACAGTCTACATTTATCTATTTTGAAAAATTCTTGAATTCACTGCCATTTCTAGTATCCATTAAAAATAGGCTGCTATAACCTTTGTGTTGAATAACATTGCTTTGATTTGCACAATAATGTTTAGAGCACTGTAAGATTCTTTTGGATGGCAAGCAGTGTTGAGATGATTTCATCTAGAAGAATGCACATATTTTGTTTTACCACTTTTATGACTTATGTCACCATTTATAATCTGTGCCTTTACTATACTATTATGTGCAACTGTCTTTCTCTGTTTTGGGGTGACTGGTTTCTATTGGGATGTGTTGATATTGATCCAGTGCCACGCCTAATCAGGGATCAATTCTCAATAACATCACATATAAATGGCCAAAACACATTCACCCCAATCCCTGATGTGCTGGAGGTCAGGTTTTAATAGTGTGATCAATTGTTTTCTTCTACAGGCTCATATCTGACATCTCAAAATACATAACTGATCCTGCATGTCAACTCCCTTTCCTCTGGTTGATGGACCATTAGTTGAGAAGTTGATGGTAACAATAGAACTATCTATCTATCTAGTTAACTAAATAATCACAGACTCTGGGTAAGATTAATAAAGTTTATCGCAAAATAATGTGAAAGAAAGAAGGCTCATTACATACAAGTTACAAGGCAAATACAGAAAATTCACAAGAGAGAGAAAAACATTTAAAAAAAAATGCAAACAGTGTCATAGTCATCAAATGAATGGAATGCATATGAAGGAGTGGATAGATGAAGAAACATAAGTTTCAGAGACAAAAATAAATTTGCAAATGATTATGCAAAATGTAGGAAAACATGAAACTGTACTAACCCAAAGATCATTCAGAAATACTACCCCTCTGGCCAAGGCGGTAGCGGGGGTTCCTGTGATAGAGTCAGGAAACATAGACTTCAGGATACAGAAATGGGACGGGGACAGGATCAGTGAAGCCTCTCTGCAAACCGATGGACAGTGACAAATCACCCCTCTATCTCTCGAATGCGCTCTCTCTGTCTTCTGCAGCAGCTGCTAACTCCCCCCCAGGGCACTCCAGTTATACCCTAAATCCTACATGCCCAATCCACAATAGTTGAAACAATTTTCAGAACTCAGTGTCTCATTGGATGGTTTGGAGGGTGGTCAATCATACCACCATGTCCACATTCATAATTCTACAGTCTTCTTTGTTTTTACATCATTCATGATACATGTAACAAATTTCATCTTTCACATGAGTCCTTTTTGCTGTGTCCGCTGAAGAGGTATATACACTGACTTCGGGTCCCATGGCCATGCTCATCTCTTGGCAGACAAACAATGTCTTTTCATAGCTGATCCACCTTGGCCTGTCACACTCTTCTGCATCGCTCAGCTTTTCTGTCTATTCATTGGGTTATTCATGCTTTTCTCCAGCCCCATATATCATATCAATTTTAGGAAATGTAGGCCCATTCAGCTCACTATGACGAATAAAACATAGGCATTTATTAATGACATTAAATGCACTTTTCACTGTTTACCACCATCCTTTGCACTATCCCATGTTAATATTTTTCTTAGCAAAGCTTTAAGCAAAAGCGGCATTATTTATTATTATTTTTAAAGCAAGATGCGAAATGCAGTCTAGTTCTTTCATGCAATAGTTCACATTAGTGCACGCATGCGCAAAGCGGTTTCCTGTGTATTTATTTAATTTATACCTTAGTTTTCACTGCACACTGTTAGTAAATATTACGGGGTGTCAATTCGAACAGATCTTCCTTTTTTGCAAAACCATGCTCCATCAATCCCCCCTTTGATGGCATTTTTGAGCCATCACAAAATACCCATCATGCCAATTGCCATCTTTATTTATTTCAAGTTTTCCAGCTACATGCCATCCACATAGATATGAAAAACAACCAACCTGGAAGCCAAAAAGTTATGTGAAGGCTTCATAAATACATTAAAAGCACGGGAAACACAGAAGACCACTGAGGTACTCCACGGTGTAGTTACAGTCCATGCACTAACTCTGATTTTGTATATCTAGGGAATTCCTCAACTCTTCTAACGGCGTCACCAGAGGCCTCCTAAACTTTTTGCAGATGATTAAGTAGGGTCGTATGGTCAAAAAGATCAAAGGTGGCTGAGAGATCACATAGCATGAGCAGTAATACTGCCACCTTAACCACCGTCCTTAGCAATTTCTGCCTCATGTCAAGCTGGCAGTTCTCAGTACAATGATGGACCTGAAGTTGGACTGTAGAAAATTGTTCAAGTTTCAATAATGGGAAGGGGGAATGTTGAAATGTAAATAAGAACAAATGGGGCCATCAAATCCAAAAATTTGAATATGGGAAATTCAAAGGGAATATGTAAATTCTCACTTGCAAGACTTCCAATTTAAATTGCATTTCAGCATGGTAAGCTTTCATCCACGCTGTTAAGGCTGCAAGCAACTGACATTAGGCGAGTCACTACTTGGACTTTAGTTGGATTAGAACATACAAGAAATGGTTATAAAACATTGGTTCTGAAAGAAGAAAAAGGCATGGAGAAAAATAGTAGAACAATTTGTAAAACACTGAACATGAAAAATAAAGTTATCGATGGTGATGATATGGGACATCTGGAAAAGATTCAGAGCCATATTTTTAACAAAGGGAGTGAATTGTTCCAAATTAATTTGAAAGAGGGTGATAAAATAGAAGGGATTTTTTTTCTTTTCTAGAGTTTTATATAGCATGAACTAGACCCGAGACATCGGGTATCAGAGTGCTTTACATGCGCACCAGTTTCGTTACAGATGAACACATTCATTTTTTTTAGGCACAGGGGATTTAGTGATTTGCCCAGAATCACAGGATGGAGAGCGTCGTTACCGAAACACGAACCCGGTTCCCCAGGTCCGAGGCGGACTCCTCTAGCCGTAAGGCTACATCCTATTAATCCACAAATGCGGATGTAGCCATAAGGCTACATACCCATGTGTGAAAATGCCATGACATGATATGACATGATGTGTAAACCTGTTCAAATTGGCATTAACAGAATTTTGAGATCGATAATTGAAATGGCACTTTTTCTTGTATAAGCAGAGAAATTACTTGTAATCTCACAATTAATGAAAATGTGTTGAACATATCAGTCAATGGAATGTTCCAATCTACCTTTAGAAAACCCTTTGGTCCACTGTCTGCTCCCCCTGAGGTTACGTGGTTAACTTAATTAACTGTTTCACCATCAGTGGCTTTAACTGGGTCATTTTAAAAAATGACGTCATAAAATATCCATTGACTGTATGACCTTTTGCATACCAGCATACCCCTTAGCATTACATAATATTCAAGGTTGAGCAGTAGATCAATATTCTCCAGCTGCCATTTCCTCTTATGTCGTTCAGATGTACGAAAATGGTGTCTATCAAACACATTTTGAGTTGTTAACTTTTTGCATTGGATAAAAATGACAGTTCAGATGTCTGCCTTCTGCAAAAGTACTGCAACTATGCTAATTTCTTCGAAAAGGGAAGTCCTATCTGCACTTCAGTAAGTTCTGCCTCAGCACATTAGGACACATGAATGTCCGATTTAGGCTGAGCACATTCATTGCTTTGATGATCCTAAAAGATGTCATGAACCAGTAGTCCCTTCAGCCCAATGCTAACATGTACGCATAGATCTTTTTTTGTTTTCTTTATTTATGTAGGCTGCTATAAGAATTTCAAACAGAGATGCTTTACAGTGTAAAGGTGTAAATGTGCATATGGTAGTTCAAATTTTAATGGATACACTTAAATGCATGCATGAGTGAATTTGGGTCAGACAATGTGTGAGAACGTACATTACATTTGATGCACTCGCTGATATAGCAGTGTCCATAGTAGCGAGTAAGTAGAGTAACAAAGTTTGGATAGAAGATTTGATAAGGTGATGGATATCTACCAAACAAGTACTCAGAAAACATTACATTTGTGTTCATGACATTCTTCCAAAGGAGAGGGTTATAGAGGCTGCTCGGTTTATAGGAAGTGACTTGCAGTGGAGTCGTGTTAGCAGGCTGATTATCAGAAGTCTGAGCCCTAGGCAGCATTAATTGGGGTTGTGAGGGATGTTGGAGATGGTGAATTAGAGATTCTCTTCAAGAGTATACGGGAGAGGTGTTTTCGAGTTGTTTTGTGGCAGCGCCATGGAGACCAGGGCTAGTAATTTGAAATCCTCTATATGGGAGGAGAGCCCATTTATCTGGTTTAAGGATGTGTGGGAGGGAGATGTAAGTTTAGTTAGCTAAAGAGGAGTTAGCTTGCCTGTATCTGAGGAGAAAAGCATTGGACGAGAACAAAAGCGAATGCTATTTGCAATAGTTGTCTTTTTCCTATAATTAGGTTGTTACTTAAGAATTGCAGTATCTAAAGAGAGGATGACTTTATTCGTATGTTCACTTGAAACCTGATTGCAGTGTTACTGTTAGAGACACATCACTTTAACAGTCGGGTATTGAGAGGCAAGCTTTGGTGTGGGATCAAGAAAGACCGAGTCTGGGGAAAAGTAATTTGCGATGCAGTAGATGCTAAGACATTTTTTGTGTCCTTTTTTAAAGTGATTCAACATGAGCAAGCAGGGTCCCAGTGAGTGTCAGATCTCTCTTAGGCAGTTGACGATCTCGGAATGGAGTTGAAGGGAGATATATGAAAATGTGAAGACTGTTAAATTACCCTGCCATCTCCCAGGGAACAATAAATATCACAAAGAGGATGCACTGTTCAGAACAGTGGTGCAATAATTTCACCATGCATGCCTGCTGATTTTAATAAAACTATCAATATAACCTACTTCTTTGGGCCTTTCAATAAGCCCTCTTCATCCATTGGTCTGTTACTGTCACATTTTATATTCACTCACTCCAGCATACACCAATAGGTCAGACCACATTAGTCATCAGCTAATTTCACTGTGACTGATGGTATTCTTTTTTTTTATTTTATAGCCACAAACAGAAATATCATTAAAACAAGTTACATGGACAGAAGATTTATTATACAAAACATACCATTATACCAATAATCATAAACAAAAAAGGAGAAAGAGCAAGGGGGGAAATAAAAGGAAAAAAAGGCCAAAGAGAACAAGCCAGAGAGCATGTATAAGCATGCACGGAAAACAGGGATATAGCCACATTGCCATTTACAAAAAATTAGACATTATACTCTCAATCCCAGTGAGGACAAGACCATTTCCTTTCAAATTTACACCAAGACCGAGGGCCTCTAGCTTTAAATAATACATCTCCATTTCGAAGATACATCTTAATAAACCTCAGAATTCAATAACACTTGGACCCTTGCTCTGGATCCAAGAGTGAGCTATACATAGACGAGCACAAGTTTATACAATAGAAGCAAAGGATTTAGTAAAACAGCCTAACTCTGAGAAAATTCCCAGGGCCAGCTTTTTCTCCGTGACCACTTTATCGTACCCAACCCAGACTGCGAGAGCGAGGGCGATAACAGCCCAAAATTCCTTCAGTTTAGGACACGAAAAGAACATATGGCATAGATCCGCGGCAAATTCCTGACATTTCAGACAGTATGATTTTGTGTTGTTTGAGCTAATAGCCCATTTCGATATTCCCTCCGGGATATAATAGAGCATACAAATTAGTCTGATTTGCTGGAGCTTTAGATTGACTGAAGTTACTGCTGCGTCTATTCTTTCCAGAGATTCATTAATCTCCGCCTTAGTGATATTACAGTTAAAAATCCGACTTAATTTAGCCGATATATGTGTGCCATCGTTACTGACCCCCATATTAGCTTCTGGTAAGTTTTGCCGATGGTGCCTCATCTGGCTACCCCAAAGAATGCAGACAAAACCTCGAAAAAAGATCCAGATAGCTCTAGCTTTAGCAAACCTTCGCCTCGAATAAAATAATCCCTGATTTGCAAGTACTTGAAGAAGTGTCTTCGTGGCAGGCTGAATTCTTCTTTCAGAGACTGAAAAGATCGAACTCTGTCCGTCGTAGAGATGACCCAGCCGAGTCACGCCTTACATTGCCATTCTTTTCCAACACGTTTGTGAAATATACTCAGCAGTAGAGGTTACCCCATAATACAGTATACAAGTGCAAATCAGGAAATTTGTATGCCTTTGAGATTTCGCGTCATATACTAGCTATATCCCTTACTATCTTAAATCGCACCCTCTTAAAATAATTTGGATCGGATGTTTTATATAGCAAGTACCCTGAGTCAGATCCACAAGCTAGCTAGTATGAAATCCAGGTGGGACCAACTTCAAGTCCTTTGACTAAACTCTGTAGTCGCATAGTGAACGTAGCCCGTATTCTGCCCTTTCACAATGCGATCATATCCATACGCACAGTACCTCCTTTCAGTGTCTTTAAGTGCCAGGGAATACTATGGCAATGTGTGCCTTTCGATATCAGAGAATTGTTTGCTTATATCCTGCGTTTTTCTTAGATTTAACAAGGTCCTGAAACTTTCCCAAACATGTTTTGCAAAACAATCACAAAATAAAACAAGCACTAACAAACAAAAAAAGCTGGCAGCTAATGTCCGACCTATTAACTTTGCCAATGTTTGTTGGTAATGACTCAAGACACCCAGGTAATATGAGTCCTCCCTAACCTCCATCCTGTGCATTTAGCACTTACAGCTGTTTTCAAACTTGTCTCTTTTTTCATGTCCATGCTGCAAGCTGTGTTTCCTTATTCACTGCTCCGCACAGGCCATGTTGATGGACTGCAGTGCCATGTCCTTATCTACAGGGTGTGATTGAGAACCAGCCCGTGCCACACACAGTCAGCGATTGGGCAACTAGGGAGAACTTTTTTTCTGCTATAAAAAAAAATAGTACGTGTAATCATTTGCACGGTGGGTACGTAAATAAACTTTTTTTCTTTTTCTCGGGCAGAAACGTATCAAACATAAAGTTAATTACTTATTAGTAAATGACCCTGTAAGTAGTTCATACTGCGTGCATGGTCGCAGCGTTTATTTTCTTGTTGGTGCACAATAATGTATTAGGTTGGATAAGCTCTGCTTATTGGATGACAGGGCGTGCAGCTAATATTTTCCTCTGAGAGTAGTTTGCATGTGATTGCGGGCATGGCACTGTTCCGCAGCCTGCTGCAGATAAGAATGAGTGATGATGCCCTACATTTTAATGGAAATGTTCAAGTGCAGGCAGCAGGAGGGTGCAGTCTTCAGGAAAGAAAAACGAGCGGATGTGCAGGCAAGAGAAGAGGTCATCAGGAAAGATAACGAAATAGGGCATCCTCTCCAGGCTAGGCAGGGCGTCTTAGAGGATAATATGGAAATGAGCAGGATCCAATTTAATTTTTATAATGCCATTCCGCTTAACTTTTAAACACAAGGTCAAGGTGTGGTGTTTTTCATAATGATTGAAGGTTTGGATTGCACTTTTTTCTTGAACCCTTGCACACCTAGATCAATGAGCTGAAATGTGATGAGAGATTCAATTGGGATGTAACTGCAATCAGACAATACTTTGACCAAACTTTAGGGTACAAATATGCGGCAAGTAAATTACTTGACTTTGTTTGATTCTTCATTTACTGCGTTTATTCAACTTTTCTGCCTCCATTCCAGAGTGAAAGATCTCTAAGGTTTGACATACATTAGAATCCTTTCTCCTATGGTGAGATTTAAACTACAAAACTAGAAAGATGTTCCTGCAGTGGCCGATCATTCAATAATGTGTGTACATCTCAAATTTAATCAACACAAATAGTGACAGAAAAAAGAGAAGTGCAAGTGAGGTTCATTCAAAAAAATATATATATTTTTATTTACTTATTATATTTTGTTTTTGTATGAATATAGATACATATAAGTTAAATTCTTAATCAGCGAATCGTCTTTTATAAAGTTCATAGACAATACATGAAATGTTTGAAAAAATTCAAAAAAGACACAAGGACAAATCTAAAATCCATAACAATTAAACAGAAATATCCCCTGAAAAACAATCATACACAGCAACTCACTCACGTGCTAACAGACATTCTACATTCATACTACATACAGAGATGAAAAAAGGAACTGGATCCCTATTAGCGAGATGGTAACGCTAGTGTGGTAAAAGGTCAACAAGATGTCGTTGTTGGCCCTTATGGCGGGTCTACGCGCGTTTCGGTGGGCAAGCCACCTTCATCAGGACCTTGAACATCGGATTGTGCACGTAACAGGGGATCAGACAAGAGAGAGATTGGCAGGGTGATAGGTAAGCTATCACTCCAACTTGGTCTCTACGAGAGTAGATAAGTCGGGTCACGAGAATGTCGCTGCATCCGAAATGACAAGTCGGATGTATTTAGTGATCCTCAAAATTTCATATTGATGTCTAAAATATCAGATTCTGTGTTGGAGGCAAATTGCGCCAATAATTTCCATTAATATGTGGGTTCTGAGGAGATACTCCTGTTATTTAGAGGGTCCCAGGATACTGTAGTCCGCGTAGGGCGTCCACTCCTATGTTATTACGATCTAATATTTAGTGGTGATCATTTTTCATAACAAACAGGCATTCTGCGAGGTGATTTAGTACTGTGACGTCACCGCGACCCTTTCATTTCGGCGAGTAGCGTTCAGGCATCTACGCGTCCCCGGGACCCTCCGTCGTTTAAACTACACCTGTGCATCCTAGCAATCAGATATAACAGTGTGCCTTAATACATCCCATCTTCGTCGCCAGTTTAAGTTGTTTCCTAGGATTTGGATCACACAGAGCATCAGGTGTAGGTCGATAAAGGAAGTTTATTCCAACAATCAAGAAGCCGCCACCGTACACCATAACAATATAGAATGCTTAGCAATGTAATTCCCCTTATCACTATGACTATTTGAGAAAGGTGCATATTTTCACTTTTGTAATCCATATAACCATATTGCAGGTGTTATTTATATATCGCCTGAATTTTCTGTAGGGATTGTTCAAATAATTTAGCTCGTACCAGATCTTTGAATGACTTCATTTTTTGTGTGCGATTATTTGTGTTACTCAAGAAAATATTGTGAGACGCAATTTCTGTCTTGGAGGACATTGATTCAACCCAAACTAATTTGTTTTCCGTGAAGTTGCGCCACCGACTTTTAAAGAATCTTCCACTCTCTTTTAAATATTCAAATACAATAGTGGTGCTATATCTGGCTCACTATTGTGGATGTATGACTTTACAATGCATGCTTTTACATCGCATGCTTTTACATCGCAACTTTTACAACGCATGCCTTTACAACACATAGTGTTGAGGGGTGCTGGATAGTGAATAGTTTAATTTACTATTCCAACTCCAGTCCCCGTGGATAGTAGGGAAGGTGTTGGATCGTAAATTAAATCTATTCCCTATCCTAGAGCGCCCCCCAGCGCAATGCGTTGTAATGGTTTGCGTTGTAAAAGTTGCGATGTAAAAGCACTGCGTGGTAAAAGTTGCGTTGTAAAGGATGTTTCCCACCATTTGTAGCTTGCCACAGACACCAAGACTCAGAAACAATTCCTGTGCAATGTGTGCAAAGTCTATCCAAACAGCAATGCTGTTAAGTAAACAACAACCTCAATAAATCACAACCAAGTTAGTGAAAAATACAATAACTTAATTGAAAAAATGCACAGAAATGAGGAAAACCAGTCAAAGAGAGAGTCGAAATCAGTCATATCGTTCAAAATCAGACAACAACACAGCAAAACTTCTTCATAGGAAAGCATTAAAAAAAAAGTAAGTCAAAGTTATTTCACAGGAAATGCAAGGTAACTACATAAAATGTTACAACGTCTTTTATAGAAATTATTGGGGCTTAGGTACCCTCTGTGACTGACCTTCGAGAGACCACATCCGATACCACATATTATTGGGTCTCCAGTTGGCAGAGCTTTGCAACCTGTCCAAGTAGGGAAAACAATTCTAGTGAGGGTAAGTCGGATACACAACCTCCATTAACCTGTGCTCACCCTCTGGTAGCTTGCCACAAAGCAGTTAGTCGTAACTTAAGAGGCAATGTGTAACTATTTGTGCGACACTTAAATTTCAGTAACACAGTGAAAACACCCCAAAAAGACTACACCACTTTAGAAAAATAAAGAATATTTTTATGAGGATGACAAGAACAAAATCCAAAAAATAGAACTTGAGATTTTTAAAGAATAGATGCATTGTAGTACTTAAAAGCCTATAGCGCTAAGGGGTTACTTGAAGTCACCCTGGACTGGGGTAAATCAAAAGTTCAGTCTGACCACAATGGAGGGTAAGCCTGCTACTGGATCCACGCAGGGGTTTCTGAAAAAGTAACTTAGATGGAGCAAGAATCGGCATTAAATACTCGATGTATCGGTTCTAATCCTACCAGTTGGGTAGATACATCGTCGAGCCTCGCAGCCGTATCCTGTGTCATCGGTGAGCCCCTGCATCATCATTGAGCCCCGCAGTTGGGTCCCGCGTCCTCGTCAACCTCTTACGACGTGGGAGCAGTGTTGTAGGTGAACCTCACAGTCGTCTCCCGTGTCATCGCCGAGCCACGCAGTGAGGTCATCAAATCGCCACTGCGTCAGCGTCGAAGGGCACTGTGTCAGTTCTGATCAGAGCAAAGTCGTCACTGTGTCTATTTGTGCTGAAAAACAGCGGCAGAACCCAATTTCAAAGTCCAGGAGGGGATTAGCAGTTCTTGGCAGGTCATGATTCAGTCTTTGATGACCCCTAGACTTAAAAATAGGAGGCAAGCCAGCAAGCACTTGGAGAACTTGGGTTCAAGGATGTAGAGAGCAGGTCAACTCCTTTTTACTTCCAGGCAAGAAGCAGCAGGCAAAGCAGGTGGCAAATTGGCGGTCCCTCCTACAGCACAACCATGAGCAGACAGCAGCCTTACACAGCAAAGCAGTTTGAAAAGTGGCAATCTTTCCTACAGCATAACAGCTTTTCTTCCTGGCAGAATTTACAAAAGACATGGCAGGAGGATGTCCCACTTATGCCGTATGGGTTCGAGTACACCCATAATCATACCTTTTAGGGTGCGGTTGAACCTTTCAACCAACCCATTGGATTAAGGATGGTAAGGAGTGGTGAAATTGTAGGTTACCCCACACTCCTTCCACATGAACTTCATGTAATTGGACATGACGTTGGTACACCAGCCAGGTACCACCTCCTTGGGGAAACCCACATGTGTAAAGATCCCCATTAGTGCCTGGCCACAACAGGTGCTGGCACAGTCTTCAGAGGGATAGTTTCTGGGTATTTGGTGGCAAAGTACACCAAGACCATAACTAATCTGTTGCTCATGGCTTTCTTGGTATCCAGAGGCCCCACAATGTAGATGCCAATCTGCTCACAAAGGATGCTAACAACAGGATAAGGTAGTAGGGGGGTATTGCAAGTCCACCTTACTTGTGACTCACTTGGCAGGTAGGACAGGACCTGCAGAATGCATCTGAGGCCTTCCTCATTTTAGTCCATAAAATATCAGAGACAATCCTGTCAAAGGTCATGTCTAGCCCCAAATGAACTGCCAGTGGCACATCATGTGCCCGACCCAGTAGGAAGGACCTGAAGCACTAGGGTTTCAACAGCATATGCGCTGCACCAGGCACAGGAGCCTTAGGCTCACTATACAGGAGATCATCTTGCCAGTAAGTTAGATGCTTCCCTCAGGAGTCACCAGCTGCCTGGGCCTCAGCCTGCTGCCACAGACATACAAGAGAAGGACACACCTTGTGCACCTTACAGAAATCTGCCCTGGAAGGGCCTCCTTCCTGATGCCTGTTGGTCAGCTCAGGCAGGTTCCCCAGGTCAGCTACATCCTCCCCTGTAGTTACCAGGGTGTCCCCTTCAGGGTCAGCCTCCTCCCAGACCATGGGTTTCCCATGCTCCCATGCCCATTGCCCTTCCTCTTTTTGGCAGGTATCTGAGCCATTTTTCCAGGCTCCATGTCCTCTTGATCACCCTATTGGACTGCCATGTACTATGAAGTCAGGCACATCCTCTCAGGCAACCCCCATCATCTCCAAGTGTGACCTGAGCTCCACCTCCCTCCAGATGGTATTTTTCAGATCATTGCCAAGTCGACGTTCCTCAGGCATGGATGGACTCACAGCACCTTAAGTTGGCCAGAGACTCCCGCCACTCGAGGGGAATCGAAGCCACTGGGTAGTGGCTTTCACAGTTGTCAATAACAACAACGTGATGGAACACATTAGGGACTACCTGCTCTAAAGACACCAGATGACACCTGCATATTGTCATGCTGGCTCCTGTGTCTCTCAGAGCCTACACCCTCTGACCATTGATGGTAACCCACTGACTGTAGTTCCTAGTATTGTCAGGCATGTGGGTTCTCAGCAAACTCCTTCACCCATGGACACTGGGGTAACCTCCGTACTCTCCCCATAACTCTCTGGGGCAATCTTCTCCCCTAGTGGATGGTAGTGTACACAAATTACTGTAAGGTACTGCACAATCACAAGTCCTATTCTCACCTCTGATCAGCAATGATAGAAATTGGGTCTTTCTTTACAAGCAACTTGCATGGCGCTGCGTCATTTTTCCCCTTTTAAAATGTGATGTACTGGCAGTGCAAGCGACTTGTAAATTAGCCCATGGGTCTCTAGTTGGCAGAGGTTTGCACCCTGTCCAATAGGGACCACAATTATAGTCAGGGTAAGTAGATATAGAACCTAAATTAACCTGTGCTCATCCTCTAGTAGCTTGGCATGGAACAGTCATGCTTAACTTAAGAAGCAATATGTAAAGTTTTTGTGCAACACTTAGATTGCAGTATCAGATTAAAAACACCATAAAAGACTGCACACCAGTTTAGAAAAATAAGAATATTTTATGAGTAAGATAAGACCAAAGCAACAAAAATACAATATGTAGAACTTGAGATGTGAATTTGTAAAGAATAAACTGCAATATAGTGCTTAAACATCAATAGCCCTTACGGGTTACTTGATGTCGCACATGACCGGTGTAAATCCAAAGTCCAAGCTGACCACAATGGAGGGCAGGCCAGCTATAGGACCCATGCAAGGCAAGCTGAAAAAGTACCTTGGATGGAGGAAGCGTAGGCGTCGAATATTCGTATAACCTTTTACATTGCAGGTGCTACGTCGTCGATGAGCCTCACCGTTAAGTCTGGCATATGCTGTAGCTTCAACATCAAGAAGGGTGATCTGGTGATAGTTGGCTGGATTCTACCTATATCCCCTCTTGAATATTGGATGCAAATTTGAGCCCCGCCAGCTCTCTGGTAGTTGACTGAGCAGTGAGCATGTGTGGTACAGGGGAAGAGTATTGTAGACCACAGGTCAATGTCATCTTTGAAAACTTGGTCCGGGATCCCATTTTGGCCAAGACCACCTGTTGCTCTCGTTTTACACAGAATTCTCTGAATAGTGTTATTCATAAACATTGGTTCCTCGATTGAGGAGTAGTCTGGGATTCATAATGTGTTTGGCAAAAAAACACATGAAGTTTCTGCTACATATAGCTTTTCTACATGTTGTGCCCAAAAGGAATCGTTGATTGCATTATTTCTCTTGGTTTCCTGGCACAGTTTGCTTTTAATGTATCTGTATAGTCCTACTAAATGATTTTGTTTAGAACCTTTTTTTGTTGATCAGCATGACATCCATGCTTTTAAATATTACTTATTTTCCCTAAAATTTATCAGAATCAAGAGAGTATCTAATAGCGTTTTTACTTAGCTCTCAAATGCATATTTTGCCTGTTTCAATCAATGTTAACTTTGCTGCTTTTTCTCAATTTAATGGTACTAAACCAATCTCAGAAGGATCGAAGGCTTACTTTGCCTTGCTAGGATTCAATCGTATAGCATTTATATCACATCACATCAGCAGCAAATTCTTAACTTGCTGAGCAATTTTATGGTTATAAAGGAGCTTTGTGTCTCTTACTGTGCAGTTATCATTTGGAATTCAGACCAGACTTTATTCCAATATATAGCATCGTTTTGAACTCCCGTCCACAATTAATGCCAAATTTATGACATGACACTTTCTGTAGCATGCCTCTAGATGAAGATCGTTCACACCTTTCCTAAATGCGGTGAGTGGGGTTTTAACATGCAGAATGCATGTATAGTTGGATTCCTTTAAAGAAAAAAAACTAGTTTGCAGCTGGTGGCAAGACCGATGCATATTCTTGAAAGGAAGTAAACATTCCTTTGGCCAAAGATTTATGGGTACGTGTTTTCCACATTTGTAATTATTTTGGACTTCTTTGTTGATTTTTTTTTAGTGCTTTTATCCAAAGCACTGAACAAAAAAAGGTAAAACATTGCAACAAATGAAAAATGAGAAATCAACATTAATAAATCACACAACCTAAGAGGGGTGGAATAGTTCAAAAAGATGTTTTTTCAGCAAATTAGAGAGTGTTGCTACAATTCCTGTATGATTGGGAAATACATTGCAAAGTTTAGGTGCTAAAGAAAAAATACAAGCAAATGTGAGAAGTAGCAAATGGAGGCTTCAGAGCACATAGAAGTGAAGAAATAAGAAAGATTGACAAGGATTCAGCAAGTAAACACATTTCAAAACAAGACAGAGAAAGTGAAAAGTCAAGGTTAGCTACCAAAGTTGAGTCAATTAAGTTGAAATAATTGAGTGGTAAGAAAGAGAGAATAAAAGATCTGCACAAGACATGTATAATCTGAAGAAGACCAGAAATATATTTGATATCATAAACCAACTTCGGAGTGGCCATCTACTTTTCAGTTTCTTTACTATATCCACAGATATAGTATTGTAAACATACAATGCAGGGGAAAGTGAGGATGAGATGCATGTACTCTCACTGCAACTGCAATAAAGGTAAGTGCATTTTTTACTGAAAAATAAATTAATGCAAAGGTGGGCATTGGGATTCCCGCTGTCCTTCACAGGCCTAGAGGTTCAGTAAAAAAAGGAACCGCCTTGCATGAGCCTGGTCTTCCTGCAGGTCTTGGGACATTAAAGCAAACATTTGGAAACTTATAATATCATAATGGATGTATGCTTTTTTAAAGGTTATTTTCTTATACTAAGATGCCTGAAAGCACTGGGTAGTGGCAGCAGAGATCTGTGTATGACCAGCAGCCACATCTTCAACTACTATTCAAGCAGGACAATTCAGATTTTCATTCTTCCAAGGTCACTACATTGAGCACTTTTAAATGGAGTAATAGTAACACTTAGTATTTACAGATTATAGAAATGAAAGAAACGATAGCGGTATGCATTGTAGAAACAAAACAAATGGATCTGTTGTTGTGCTAGAACAAATATTTATTTCGATACATCTAAACTGTGCGGCAAATTCTCACAATCACAAGCTCATTTCTCTTAGAATTATGGCGGAGTGCAGGGTTTGAGCAAATTAGCCATAGTGGAAACATGGCAATTAAATTACAAGTTGTATTACGTATGTCATGTGTCCCCCTGTGCTGATGGCATGTCCAGAGACTTTGCGGAATACCATAACCCGGCCACATCTCGTTTTCCTTCATTCAGCAGGATCAATGGTGTCATAGAGCCCGCTGCTCTTTCTATGGAGCATTTCCTGGCATTCACTGATGAGCATTGCAATTCTTGAATACTAAGTGGTTTGAAGATTGATTCCTCTGTAATCTGTATTGCAAATGCTTTTGCTGTTCCCTGGGTGTGCGCTCGAGTTATTCAGTATTTTTTTAGAATCTGCAGAATAGATCCATATTGTTGTCACTGACACCCCTTGCCTTTTTACCTTTGGAGTAGTTCTTTCCACAGTGAAGGACGATTTTGTTTGCAGTGGGCAATCCAAGGACATCATTGGTCTGGTATCGAAGTGCAAGAAAAGCACGTGGCCAGATTCTGTGAAACAATGAACGATATAGCCACAGAATATCCCAACTCGGACCGCATCATCACAGGGGACTTCAACACAAACCTTTTCCAGGGGAATACAGCAGACTCAGAAGGACCCAACCAGACCAGTATAATTGAGGCTGTCCCCCAATCCAAACCCCCCACGCAAGCTTTCAATATTTTAGGCGAGGTCACCGTGTTGAGACTTTACAACGCTGGGTATTTGGTGGTGAATGGAAGATCAGCAAGCGATTCCCCCCCAAACTGGACTTGGTCAAATGGAAGAACAAAATCCTATCTGGACTTCACTATTTGTAATTCGGAATTTCTGTCCAATTTGGTTAGCTTTTCCGTCCTGCCAAGGCCCGAAAGCGACCATAGGCCATTGGTAGTTTCTTTTGCTACAAATTTAGCTCTCCATAAAAAGGCACCATCTACATACAAAGGAATATATTCCGATAATCTAAAACGCCTGAAATGGAGTGAGTCCAACTGTCAAGGTATTCTAAAAACAAGTAAGGATTTCATCATGTGTGCGGTAGACCAAATGGCCTCTCCAACAGCAATATGGTCGCAGTTATGCGCACATTTGATCAGAATTTACCCAGCGACAAGGCAGGGCCCAAATCGTACACCACCACTAGGAGCAACAGCACTCCCCATGATAAAAACATTAAAAAGAACAAGAAACAATGCACTGAGGTTGCTTTTAAAATTCCCAGGGAACAGCAGCTTCTTTGATATATACTGTCAAGCCCAAAAGGCATTCAGGAAGGCAGTTACCCAAGAGAGAAAGGACCAAGAATCTCGATTCTGGGTTAAACTGGTATGGGAAAGCAAACAACAGAACTCAAAGACATTTTGGTCACTTGTCAACAACATCGGTCGAAATACAACATCCCTTGGATCAGCGAATATCCAGGAAGCAGACTGGATTTCCTACTTAACAGAGCATTTCCAGGCACAAGATAACCCTGACCGATCTGGATTAATATGGGCCTCTGACATTGGCTCGGGCATAACATCGAACCTTTTACCCAATCAAACGCAGGGGCCTTCCTCATTTGAGGAATTGTCTGTAGAAAGAGTAGCCAAAGCACTGACGAAAGGGAGACAAGACGGAGCACCAGGCCCGAATGGCCTGCCGCAGAGGCTATTCAAATCCGACGCCCCTTTCTGGTCCAAGGTGCTATTAAATCTCTTTAACTATACCCTGAGCCACCAAATCATTCCGGACTCCTGGAGGGGTGCTATTATCCACCCCATCTTTAAAGCCGGAGCACGAGGCAACCCGAGCAACTACAGATTAATTGCCTTGTTGGACATAGAGGCAAAGCACTTTGCAGGTCTCATTTTGGAGGATCTCAGACAATGGGCAAAGGATAAAAATCTGATTCCTTTAAATCAGACAGGGTTCGTTGCCAAATCAGGAACAATGACAAACTTATTGGCAATCTCCACCATCATTGACAAAGCCCATACAAATTCCAGGATGCTTTTTTGTTGCTTTGTCGATTTCAAGGCAGCATTTGACAGGGTGCCTAGGGCTGTTCTGTGGCAAAAACTGAAACAGTGGGGAATCCCAGATAATATCCTGAATCCCATAATCTTGCTGTATACCAACACATGGGTTCGAGTGAAGTTAGGGTCTGGCGCGCACCTCTCCCGGAAAATCTGGACCTTTCGTGGTGTCAAACAGGGATGCGTGCTGGCTCCCCTTCTCTTCAATCTATTTATTGCGGACCTATCAAGCTCCCTAGAGAAAGTTATTAGCCATCCACCAAAAGTAGGAGGCACGGCATTATGCAATCTCTTATATGCCGACGACTTGGCACTGTTCAGTCTCACTAGAGTGGGGCTACAGAGACTCCTGGACGCCTTAACGCAATATACGGTTAACAACCAGTTAGAAATTAATATGAAAAAAACTATGGTTGTTCCGTTTGGCAAAAAATGCTATAGCGGTGGAGGCTGGTCAGTAAACAAAGAAACCATCTCTATCGGCAAATCATACAAATACTTGGGGGTCCATTTGGACTCCAGGGGCAGTTTCACCAAACAGAGCACTGTGATTGCAGCCAAGGCTACAGCGCTAATGATATCCTTGGCTAAGCTCTCGAGGAGACTCTCAGGCCCCACGGTTTTGCCCCTATTGGAAGTGCTCAGAGCAAAGATCGGGCCCACACTTTCGTATGGCATAGAGATCTTTAAGGGAAAAATGAATAATTCCTTAAATAAACTGACAACTAAGCTCTATAAGAAATTGCTTCATTTGCCGAGTTCCTCCTCGCCAGCACAGGTCAGATTAGAGCTGGGCTTAACTATCTATGAATCCTCTAATGCTGGCTCATATCTTAACCTGATCCACAAACTAAGACAGGCAGAAGCTGGTACTCTGGAACTCTTGGTCTGGAACGAAATCAGTATGAGCAACCCGGGGGGAACTTTCGGCCGCCTCCTAAATGACTATATACAACAAATGTCTGCTGCGGATCTGTGGGCCCTTAATCCAAGCCAGACTGCCTTCAAAAATACAATCAAAAAAGCTACAAGATGGAAATCCCTGAACATGGACAAAGCTCTCCTTGCGAAACGCAGTCATGCTTGGGCAGTAATTAACTGCTATAAACGACTATCCCCGGCAATTTACCTTTCAACAACATTCCCCTATCATCTAAAGCGATGTTTGATCGCCCTAAGACTGGGAGACTGGCGCTTCCTTCAAAACCTCCCTGTTTGGCGGCAAAAAAGGGCTGAGCAAACGTGCAGAGGGTGCGGGTCAGCAAACGAAACTTTTTTGCACGTGCTTTGTATATGCCCTTGTTTTATCCTCCAACGCAGACGCCTACTTAGGCCGGAATGGAACAGACTGGGAGTTCGGACTTGTAGACACGCAATTATTGCTGCTCTGTCCATAGAGAACACTGTTTTAAACATAAAATTGGCCAAATTTGTTCAGCATGCTTATAGTCTTTTAGAAAAATTGGACCATTGTGCAGAATAATATGTAGCTAATTTCATCTGCTTTTTCTGGGAGTGCTAATCACTAAACTGACACGTTGCTGTAAGCACTGTTAAGCAGGTCCCATTTTATCTTGTTCTTATTAATCTCTTTTAAGTTATAAGACTGTATTAATGCGCTGGAAGAATCTTTTAAAGATATGTTTTTTATATATCTAAATAAAGTATATTATTACGTGCAAACTAGTACACAGAATTTCACAAGATGATTCAGAGTGTAGTCCCACCTGGCCATTGGTTGAAAAGAATGTGTGACTGAGTACTTGAAGTAAAAAAACAGTTTAAAAGAGGACTGATGGACACACTAATCGTTTTTTTGTTCACTTTCATCCTTCATGTACCCTGATTAGTGACATGTTATGCTCTGAATATAAAGCAGGTTTGTGCTGCTTGCAATGTCAAAGATTGTTTAACTCCAAACACACTGTTTTTTTCCCTGGCAGATTGATGGTTAAAATCATACAGTACATGGGAGAAAATAGACTTGCAATGAATTTCATGTATTTTGTTTCTGCTTTGTGAACCATTTCCTTTCTTTTGTATTGTGTGGTTTTGAATTGGCATTGTACTTTAAAGCTTTTAGTCATTTAATATGCAAATCACTTAATATGCAAAGAGCCTCTTGTTAAAAATTAGCCTATCTAGAATTACCTATGTTTTCTATAAACACTGATTGTTATATTGTTGCTTATTGTGTTTCAAATAAATGAAATTTAGCACATTAATCGCTGTGTCTCTATGGTGAACAGCTGTATTTTGCTATAAAGGCTTTGTGTATCTAATACTTTCAGATGAAGTAATAAAATATTATCCTTTTCTCGACCTTACAACATTAGTGATGCAAGTTTTGCGAGAAGTATATATAATCAATACATTATACATGTCATGAAGGAGCACATCGGTACCAAGAACACAAAGACAGTTTCTCGCAAAAACATTTGCTGTCAAAAACAAAGATCATTGTATGCTCCTTTGTCTGTGAATAAACTTTGTCAGTTTAGGGCCCACTAACTATGATAAATTAGGTAAGATATCCTTGATCCCAGTTGCCCTGCAATGACACCCGTGCGAAGTGTAAAAGAGCTCCCCCCCCACTGATTGTCTATGGTATGTGCCTCCTTATCGAGTCTCTCATTGGCGGAGCAGTTAGCAAGGCTAAAAAAATATTACCTAGCAAAATTAAAGCTGTTGGTTGTATTATTCATAGGTTTCCCTGCTATGGTTAGCAGCAAAGTGCACTGAATGTAGCAGTGGACGCACATAGTAAATTAATACTCCATTTTCACACAATTGATCTATATATTATGGCAATGGTACTGCCACAAAGGTCACTCAGCTTCCATCTGAATCAAAACTATCCCTATTAATATATAGTCCTAATAACTTTACATTCCCACGCTCCTGCAAAAATACATACATTCCACTTTGTGGCCAATAGGTTTGTATCTATAGTACAGGCAGAAAATTAACATAAAAGTATTCCTTTAATTTTAATGCAATCACTGCACACCATGTTATGAAAACACTCACTGTGATTCATATTTCATCTTAGCACTGCACACTTCACTCTGTAATGAACTAAAATGTAACAGACAACATAAAAACACATGACAAAACCAAGATAACTACACTTTATAATTCCAAAATCATGTATATTTTATGACCTTTTAACTGAATTTATCACTGAATGGGCTTATTGAGGCCCATTAGCAGACATAGCAGAAGGTGAGCCAACCTTATAGTCGCATGTCATACTATGCATGCAGCAAGAAGTGCAAAGCTTAACTTTAGAAAATACACATTTTTGTACTCTATTATAATCTTCCGTAAAGTATTCTGCTGAAGGGTGCCAAACAGAGAATTCAGGAGCACCTGAGTATTGCAAAACTCACTTCTTCATAGGTCCACGCTCGCTCGTACATCTGTTTCCTTACCTTTCTCCGTGAATGTTGGTGTCTGGGAGTATTTGTTTGTTGGTTCTTATCTGCGTCTCAGTGTGTGATGCAGGATAGCGTTGTGATGCATGTGATACAGGCACATCATACATATGCGTACCACATCACAACATTGGGCACTTGCTTTTGTGCATGCCCTATCATTATGTGGGCGAATTCTTGGGAAAATAATTAACTTGGCACAATAAAGTCACATGCTGTGGCCTCCATATTTTGTATTTGGGGAGTCCCATAAACTCTGAAATAGTGAAATAATCACAATTATGGATGTATTATAATTTTGCACTAAAATTATGAAATTAAAAATTTGTGTCCTACATGATGATGAAAATAAGTTTGAGGCTAAAGATAGTCTTGAGATCCATCTTGTTTTCTTTTCTGAAAGAATCCTGGACATCCTGGATGGGGAATCTGAAACCTTTGGTTTGCCAATGACCACTCTCAACAAGTCCTTCTCTGTACGTTTGGCTTCTGGATAGTGGTTAGTCATACAGGCGGTATTTCTTTTGCGTCCGGTGTTTATCCTATGCTCATACATATGTGTTCATACTTTGCAGTATGTTATCCCTATCTGTGAGATTGCAAGGACATGTTTTCATGTATAGTACATGTGTAGAATTACAGTTGACATGGTCCTGCAAAACCCATTAAAAATTGAGGCAGAGATCAAGATTTTAGGCAACTCTGATAGATAGCAAAACGGTACATGTTCCTCAGAGGAATGCCCCCCACAGATATATTAGCACACGAAAAAAATTGTATCCCTCTTTCATCCTCTACAAGGAACAGTGACTCCCTTTGTGTACTAGTTACTTTTCTGGAGCAAGGGTCCCTGGACCTAACAATTAGCTCCTAGAGTCCCCATCTCTATAAATAGGATACATATTGCAATACAGATTCTGTAACAAGCTGGTGTCTTACAAGTGGTTGGAAATAATTTCTTTTCATGAAGATCATGGATAATATTCCTGTGAGAATACATTGTTAGAGAATAAATGTGATGCCACATTATAATCCAAGTAGGGGTGCCTAATTGCCTTCATGTTGTATAACAAACAAAAAGTGGATTTCATTAAAAAGATGCAAAAAAACAGGCATTTAATTCTATGATGAGCCAATGCACTTTGTCATGCTATGGCCCAATAATTTTAACACATGTGTTTGTAGATCTCAGCCCCCAGAACTGGACAACATAAAGTAAGTATTACAATGAATAAACTGAAGCCCTGTCTATATCTTGATATTAGATTGACTGGTGTTATTTAAAATGGTAACACTTTAGTGTATGTACCTTTGAACTTTTGACTATTGTAAATGGTTATTTTCACTGGAACTTTAATGAAATATACAACTTTCTGCTGAAAACAAGCAACATTTATTAAAATCTACATAAAGCAACAGAACACAATAAAACCACAATTAAGAGTCACAGTAAAACATCAAAAACATGACAAGCCAAAACAACCATTAACCAATGCAGGACGTCAACATAACACAGCAATAACAACATGACCACACAACACAACCAACAACATGACAAAAGAAAATGTAACAGAAATACAAGTGCACAAAACAACGTGCAATGTCATTGTTGAAAACTTGACTTGCTTTTTTTAGTACAGCTCTGTAGTTGTGATGTGTTGAATGCTGCTGTGTCTTTTTTCTGCAGTTGTGTTTTGGTGGAGGTATGGTATACCCAGAGATGTAAACTTGTTTAGATTTACTCAAATCTGTGACGTATGAGTTACTTCAAAGGCTAGGTGTTTAATGAAATCCACTTTTTGTTTGTTACACAACATAAAGGCAATTAGGCAGCACTACTTGGATTATAATGTGGCATCACATTTATTCTGTAACAATGTATTCTCACAGGAATATTATCCATGATCTTCATGAAAAGAAATTATTTCCTTTTTTTTTTTAAAAATATTTTTATTGAAGGGTCCCCCCCCCCCTTTTTTTTTTTTTTTTTTCCCCCCATAAGGTGTGGACAGGGCACAATAGCATTCAATATAGTACATCGCAGAATCATATATACGTTAGGGAATTATACAAAGCATGAAAACAATTGTGATATCAAGTCATACATAGTTTTTCCAAGATAAATCATATATACAATAGATGCATAAACTTCTATACAATGCGTTCTCAATTTCCCCCCCCCCCCAGTAAATCAATGATCAATAATCGGGACCTTGTTTCCATCGAATAAGGGGCTCCCATATTTGCAGACCAAGTTTCTTGCCTTTTCTCCCCCTCCTCGCATAAATAGCTGATTCTAACTTTTGAATAGATAATACCTTGCCCAACCATTCATGATATGTAGGAGGGTTAGGATCCAACCATGCCGAAGCCACTAGTAGTCTGAGAATTGCCAATACTACAAATAGGAAATTTTCGTTATTCACGTGTGTCTCAGGGTTGACTCCTAGTAACATTACCACTGGGTTTAATTCTATTATAATTGCTAATGCACTCTGCATAAATTTCTCAATATCCCGTTTTATACTATTTAAGTGTGGGCAGAGTGAAAAAATATGTATTAGGTCCGCCCCTGGACTACCACATCTGAAGCAGGTGGTTCCCGAAAGACCCCCCCATTGAGCAATTTTCCCAGGCGTATAGTACATATGATATAGGGTCTTATAATGTTGAGCCTGTAATGATGATGAGCATAACAATTTTCTTCCCATCTCTAATGACTCTGAGAAGATATCACTATTTATATCCAAATCTTCAGACCACCTATTGATCCATTTCTCCATGTCATCTTTCTTTAATATTGTCATCTCAGAATAAAATCTCTTTATAGTGCAGTCCAAGCCTACTTCTATAATATCCATCAATACATTTCTATCGAACCCCAAAGGCCCTCCTTTCCTGTTTATTAAACAGCTCCTTATTTGAAGATATTTAAAAAAGTGTTTTGTGTCTAAGGTATATCGAGCCTGTAGCTCGACAAATTGTAAAATACCTTGGGGTCCCTGAATATCTCCAATCTTTCTTATCCCCCGCCTCTCCCAATCTTGGAATACAGCTCCCGAAAAGACCATACTAGGGAGGGAAGGGTTGTTTTTGAACCTAGTGTAAAAATTATATTTCCCAATTCCTATCTTTTTCGATATTCCCTTCCAGACATTATACGCAGCCATTAGGGTCTTAAACCGTGTTCTTTTGTAATAGCTTTCCTCAGTAAATCTCAAAAAAATATTTTCCGCATTTTTACCTAAAACCAAACCATAGATTGCAAGTGAACCGACATTGTCCCAATCATCTACATCAGCCCCCCCTACCAGTCCCAACATGTTTTGGAATGCAGCAGCCCAATAATACACTTTTAAATCTGGTAAAGACCAACCCCCACGCTCCCGCGGTAGAGACATATATCTCAGTGCCCTGCGTGTCTTTCCTTTAGCCCAGATAAAGCGATTGATCATTTGTTCACATATCTTAAACCACTTGTTTTCAAATAAAAGTGGGATTGCCCTAAATATATACAAAAATTTGGGCAATATCATCATTTTAATAATATTGACCCGACCTACTAATGATAAGTGTAGATTTTCATACCGGTCCAGGTCTTTCTTTGTTTTACTTATTATTGGAGCAATATTATTTTCTACCAAATTATTTATATCAGCTGATATTTTTATTCCAAGATAGGTCCCCGCCTGAACCACACGGTTATCATCACACGTAGTCACTGAGTTTTTAATAATCTGAGTCTTGGAGGCATTTAGGGCGTACCCCGATATCCGTCCAAATCTGCGGGCCTCTTCTTCTATAAAATCTGTTGCCTCTGTGGGGTTTGGTGTTATCACCACCACGTCATCAGCATAAGCCAATATCTTACACGGTCCCAACAATGTTGGCAACGAGGTTATCTCTGGGCAAAGATCCAGTTTACGGATCAATGGATCCATATACATGGCGATCAGTAGTGGGGAACATGGGCACCCCTGCCGTGTACCCCTTTTAATTGAAAATTGACCTGTAGTGCCCCCGTTGACTCTTAAAGCCGCGGCCGGTTCTTTATATAGAGTTTGTAATGCTTTTATAAACCCACCCTAAGTCCAGCTCTTGCCAAAATATACCACAAATAGTCCCAGGAGACCCGATCAAACGCTTTTTCAGCGTCCAGCAGCATTACTGCCATCGGGTCTCCTGTGACTTCAGTGGCATCAAACAATGTTATTACTCTCCTAGTATGGTGGGTCGTTCCTCTACCAGGAATAAAGCCATGTTGAGTAGAGCAGACTAATGAACTTATCACCTCTGCAAATCTCGTTGCCAACATTTTTGAATATATTTTAGTATCGTTATTCATTAATGTAATGGGACGATATGACCCAGGCTCGTCATGCGGCTTGCCTTTTTTGAGAATCAAGACGATGTCTGCACCCCCCCACGACTTTGGTATGGACTGACCGAGCTGGGCAGATTGAATCACTCTAGTTAACTCTTGTGACAACACTCCCCAGAAAGTTTTATAGAATTCTAGAGGTATCTGGTCGGGACCAGCAGCCTTTCCTGAGGGAAGTTTACCCATAGCTTCCTTAACCTCTTCCACCTCTAACTGAGTTTCTAATCTATCTGCTTCTTCATCCGAGATCCTCTCAGTTGGTATATTCTCCAAGTAATCCCTAATCTCTTCATTACTACAGGGGTATTGGTGATCATAAAGGGTCTGGTAGAATTTCCTAAATACTTCCCTAATCTCTTCCGGGCCAGTTTGTATATTACCATTTTCATCTCTAATTTGCCTAACCGTCCCTGCTGCCGCTATCTGCCTAGTACGCATAGCCAGTACATGCCCAACTTTTTCATTGTATTCATAACACTTCTCCCTTCGGATCGTATAGTGTACTGCCGCCTTCTTTGCCAGTTCATCTTCCGCATCACTTTTGACTTTTATTAGATCTAACATATATTGTTCAGCTGGCTCCCCTCTAATAACACAGTTATTAAGTTGTTCTTCTGCTTCTGAGACGGCTCTCTCTAACTCCCTTTGCAGTACCCCTTCCATTTTGCGTTTATGAATGCTGTACCTACATGTTTCTCCACGAACACCCGCCTTAAAAGCATCCCATATGACTCCCACCGATGTACTTCCTTTATTGTATTCAAAAAACTCAGTAATCCATTTTGACATTTGTAGTACATAATCCTCTTCTAAAAGAAGTCTTCTTTCAAAAGTCCATACCCGATTAGGTCTTATTCCTCCTTCTAACTTCATTGCCAAAATTACTGGGTTGTGATCACTTAAAATTCTTGGCAGTCTATCAATCTTGACCCTTGACATTAAATTATTAGAAATCATAAAATAGTCGAGCCTAACACAAACTTGGTGTGGTGCAGAGTAATAAGTATATCCTTTCTGATGTGATCTAATTGTGCCCCAAACATCATTCAAGTTATTGTTACACAGAAAATCGACAAGTGCTTTATGGACTCTTTTCTTACGGCCTTTATAACACCTATTTTGTCCAGTTCCTAAGCCATCAGCCCCATTAATATTCAAATCTCCTCCTATAATAACCTGTGGGGGCCAAGCAGCTAACTCAGAGTCTAGAAACTGTAGTACCTCCGGATCATCCTGCGTGGATCCATAAACTGACACCATCGTTGTCCAGACCCCATCTATCTCTATCTCTACCATGGCCCATCTTCCCCATTTGTCCTCTAATTTTCTCCCTATTATCAAGTTCTTACTCCTTGACAAAATGGCGACTCCTCTATTTTTCGCACCTTGTTTAGAACCGGCTATAAGCTGATAACCCAACTGATTAAGACAGAACTCCTGGGTACTCATTATGTGCGTCTCTTGCAAAAAAATTAAATCTACATTCATCTGGCGTAATCGAGCACCTATCTTATACCTCTTTTGGACATCATTTAAGCCGCACACATTCCATGTTACAAACCTAAGTGTCATTGCTGATTTTCCCGGGACCTTTAACTGCCTGTTCACTTATCCTTATTTTAACAAAATTCATCTTCAGTACACCTGATACATACAATGCGTAAATGTTGGTTTCAATACTCCCTTCCTTACCGCTATGCTGCTGAATCACTTTTTCCATCATGTGCCCAGCGTGACCCCTACAGATTTCAATAACTTTGTGCCCTGTCCCTGTTTTCTCCCTCCCCCCCCCCAGAAGACCCACCCTCAGGATCCCTCCCCCCCTACGGGCAAATAGGTCCATAGGACCTATGTCTGACCGACGCTTGCCACCGGGTTGTCTCACCCGCCCCCTCCCTGATTTTCCTTAATTATATACATCATTCAGAATGCTCACTAACATAGAAACAAAGCTAACCATACATTCTATCTCTCAAAGTTTTTGTCAACAACTACTACCCGTTAGACAATGATATTACACTTTAGAGAGGCATATCAACAATTTGAGCAGCATTAGAAGATTAAGCATACCAAAAAATTCTCAAAAATAAATATATGGCAAGAAAAAAGGGATAGGTAAAGCAGTTAGCAGCACAAATGTACAATCAACCTTCAATTAAAGTTTATAAAAGTATAGTTAGAGATCTGTCTACTACTGCTACCCTGCTTTTCTTTTCCATAACCGTTTTACCCTATCCTCGCCCTTTTTTTTTTGTTTTCTTGCATAGTTTGTTACTTTTTACGGGGTATGTTTCTGACAGGCCCAACTTGTGTGTCTTGAACCTCCAGGGTATTGCGTGGAGATTTTTGACGGCCCCTATTCTCTCTCAGGTAGGTGAGATATTCTTGCGCCATAATTTCAGAATAGAAGACTCTGAAATTACCCTCTAGGCCAACTTTCAGACGTGCCGGAAACAAAAGGAAAGCCTCATAGCCTATATTTTGGAACGGGGTAATAAGCTGCCTCATCCGCCACCTTCTTTCCACGGTGGTGTGGCAGAAATCAGGACGGGCAAAAAACTCAATTTCCTTATAGGAACGTTTGGACTGGGGTTTTGCCTTATTGATTATTTCTTCGCGCAGAAGAAAATTACCAACATAAAACAATATTGCACGGGGCTTGCCCTGTGGTTCCTTACGTATCAGCGGGAATCAATGCGCTCTTTGTATCTCATGTTCCCAGTCCCATGAGGCCAAATCAGGAAATGCACTGTGAGAAGGGACCCCCACCTACCCGGAACTTGCAGGAACGTCTCGGGTATCACGACACCACTCGTGGACTACTACCCCTACGTGACTCTCGTGTATTTCCACAGGGGACCGGTGAGCGTTCATACAACCCGGAAGTCCAACCCCCATACCCCGGAAGTGGGTGGCGTAAGCCAATAACTTGCGAGGACAGGCAGGTCAGAAGGGAGAGGAGGAGAGACGCGGAGACGGCGAGGACGAGAGAAGACGCGGGACCCGAGAGAGAAGACGCGGGACCCGAGAGAGAAGACGCGGGACCCATGAGAGAAGACGCGGGACCCGAGAGAGAAGACACGGGACCCGAGAGAGAAGACGCGGGACCCGAGAGAGAAGACGCGGGACCCGAGAGAGAAGACGCGGGACCCGATATCGAGAACAGCGGCCCTGACAACCCTGAAGAGGAAAGCTGGTCGGAGGACTGGTGGTGTCCGGAGGAGGCTGGAAGGCGGCCGTAACTCGGAGGAGAGTTACGGCGGGGTCGGTGAGTGAACTGGCTCGGGGGACACTAAGGGTAGGGCGGGTGAAAGTATAGAGAACGGGGAAAATCCACTGTACAACGTAACTGTGAAAGTCGGACCGGTACCACGCTGTTTTCTCCGTATGCAAGTGTTGGTACACGAGTTCCTCCCAGAGTATTGATTCTCTATTATAAAAGTGTACATAACAAGTTCCTTCCTATATACTTTAAGTTGCACATTCCGTCCCACCTTATTAGTTAAAAAGAACCACTCGTTCATGCTATTTGAGAAAATCCTGACAACCAAGGGTGTGGTAGACGGTATACGTTATGTTCTGTAAAAGGACTCCATTCTGACGGTTCCCCTTTGTCTATTTATCTCTTTTCTATGAGCCTCCGGAATACCCAACCCGGTCCAGACGACCTAGAAGGCAAGGGAACAGCTACAGCAACTTCTGGCTCATCTAACTCATCTCGGGAAACCTCAGACGAAGACGACATTCACAATCCCCCTCCAATCCCTCATCCCTCCAATATCAATAAACCTACTTTAAAACCTATATTGCAGCCTCCACGCCTGTTTATCAAGCCCTCGCTCTCACATGCACCTTTCAACAGATCAATAACAAAGGCTTGTACATCCCCGCCCTCTTTCCCCTCTTGAATTCCAATAAGTCTAACATTGTTCCGCCTTTGTCTGTTTTCAAAGTCTTCTAGCTTCCAAAGCATGTCAGCAGTTGTCTTATCCTTATCATCACCGGCATCTTTCAGTTTAACAAAGTCATCTTCCAATTTACTTGTTCTGACCTCTAACTCAGATACTCTCCCAACCATTTCCTCATACATTTTGTTAACCTTATGCAGAGATGATTGTATCTTTTTGTTTGCATGTCTGGCCCTCCTGCTTGATCTCTGGCTCTCAGCACGTGCCTCAGTTTGGATCTGCTTTAAAGTCGAAAATAGAACTTCAAAATTTGAGGCACCCCTTTCAGAGCCCCCTTCAGCTCCCTGAGAGGTAAACTCCTGAACACCCGTTTCTGTATTTACAAGTACTCCAGTCTGAGTTATTCCGCACTCTGCTGTGCTATCCCAGACTAATTTTTTTGCAACTGGTTTCACTTGTCTTCTACGAGGCTCTTTAGATTGATTCCTGTGTCTTGGGATCTCATTTTTCGCCTTACCCTTATATACAGAATTATTATCTTTTGACTTCTTCAGTGCCTCTCCTAAACCTTTTTTTGCTTTTGGTCTTACCACTTTTTGAACTGTCTCATGCTCCAATGATTCAGTATCGCTGTCCGAGATGCTTGAGACGTTATCAGACCTGGATATGTCAGTTTCTGAACCTGAGCCTACCACAGAATCTGAGGTGCCCAATTCTGAGTCTATAATAGAAGGATCCGAACTGCTTGTTTCGCTTGCATCGAGCTCATCATCTTCGTCTTCTTCATCATCTGCTTCGTCATTCCCAGTAAAGAAGATCTCTTCACCAGGCGATGCTAACATTGACTCTGGGATACTTTGCATATGTTTTATATTGACAGTGCTTGTGCCCTCGAGGGTGTGGGTGTTTCCCTCCAATAGCTCGAGTGCCTCCTGTACTTGTACTTGTGGCTGTGCCTGCTGACCTGGTGCATCCAGCATTTCCATAACCTGCATCCCTCCATTATCTTCAGGGGGGGCGGTGTTCACACCCTTGCTCACCACATTGTTCACAGCGCCAGGGTCACAATCTCTAATTGCATATAGGGCTGAAGATAGAGCTATGACGTTGTTTCCTTCCTCTGTTAAGTCTGCATCTGCATCGCGCTCCTGGCTCTTTAATTCCATGGCCCCGCCCCCTGCTGCTGCTACTGAAAGGATGTCCGCTCCCTCTGATTCTGTAATCTCATTTTGCCCTGTGGGAGGCTCTGCCGGGCTGCCTGTGATCTCGGCGCTCACCGCGTCCTCGATGGCCCCAGCGGCGGCAGCCGTAGCACTCTCTACTTGTACATGGCCCAGCCTCTCTCCACATAGAGCCACCAGCGTGGGGATGACAAACGCCTGCTGCTCCGCCTGTGTAGCCGCCACCGCTCCCACCGCAGGTAGGAAAGATTCCACTATTGTGGTCTGTCGAAGGGCTGGCTCTTTTCCCAGCGTGTCAACCAACTTCGACTCAGTAATTCCTTTACCGAGACCTTTACCGGGTCGAGCACTTTCCGCCTTACCCGCTTTGGCTAGATCTCTTTCCCTCAACTTCCGCGCCTTAGCTTCTTTTGCTTCTTTCGCTGCCTCCCGCCTCAGCTGTGCTTTGGTCCTCGACTTGGCTCTCAGATTACTAGCCGAGGCTCCAGGACCATCTGCTGACATTTCCTCTTCCTCGGAGGGGATTAAATCATTGCTTTGTTTATTCGTGCGGTGAATTTTGGGCGCCATCGCTCTGGAGTAGTAGAGGCGTCCCGCCTGATATGTCCTGACAATTAAGGCTGCAAAGGATTCCAGAAATGTTTTTCCCTTATTTTGCTCCCTGACAAGCGGGAGATCTTTGAATAATGTAGACCAGTCTGTCAAAGTTGTGAACATCTCATCCACGAGCACTAGAAAATATATTGCTGAATGCAAAATATCACGCCGCCCAATACTTTTGATATTAGCAACTAGGTGAGCATTCATTCATTCCATCAAGCCATCATCAGGAACAAGGTAGGGTGCGACCTTCCCCTACGGCGTCTCGGCGGCCATCTTGCCTCACCAGCACGAAAAGAAATTATTTCCAACCACTTGTAAGACACCAGCTTGTTACAGAATCTGTATTGCAATATGTATCCTATTTATAGAGAGGGGGACTCTAGGAGCTAATTGTTAGGTCCAGGGACCCTTGCTCCAGAAAAGTAACTAGTACACAAAGGGAGTCACTGTTCCTTGTAGAGGATGAAAGAGGGATACAATTTTTTTCGTGTGCTAATATATCTGTGGGGGACAGTGTGTCCTCATCATAATGCTCTCACACATCTGAAGGATGTCATGCTTCATCATTTGGGCTTTGCTCCTCGCCGGGCCGGCGCTGAAATGCCCTATGGGTCCCCGAAGGGTCTCTTTAGCGGAGATCTTTTGATGAGAAGCCATTTGGGTGTGTGGGTGTAAGTGGCAGTGAAGTCTAAAGTGGTGTGTTAAAAAATGACTGGAGGGAGAGTGGGTACTATTTATTAGTGTGATCCCTCTGTCATTGTTAAAACAAAGTGTGTAGTGCTGCTCTAGGGGATATTAGGTCCCTCTGTAGCTGGGTATATGTCCCTAATGGACATATATAACGGTCAACATGTTTCACGCTGTATGTGGCCTCAGGTGGAGATCAAAAGTGCTTCTTCAGGACCAAAGGAAGGTCAATTTTAGTGTCAGTGGCGGCTTGAACTAACCAGTGCCACCCAGTTTGTAGAAGGGAGTAGCATTTCTGAAAAGAGAGAAAATGTAGGACATACGTATAGTATGGTTTTGTCATGATAGGTTGTCCGGGTCCTCCATTGGAGGGCCTGGTGCGCATTACCCTTAGTGTGAGTATTATCGCTATAGGTTGGCATAAGTGCCTGTATAATAACAGTGATGTGAATAATTAAAATGATTTTTCTCAGCATAGTGACAGACATACATAAATAGGTATCATTTCAATGATTAGATTTTGCCAGTGTAGTTCTATATCCATACGTTTACTCTGTCGTTCATATAGTACCCTTAGATAAAGTACCCAGGTGGATGTGACTCTATAAAAAGGCTCATTCATAAGGTAAGTATATGAACCATAGCTTGTTTAAGTATCTAATACAGCAAAGTAGGCCCCACCATTGATGGCAAACCTCTAGACACTGTTGTCTTGTTTTTTACAAAATGCAATCATGTTTCCCACGCCTAAATTTAGAATCAGGACCTCATGAGATCAGTGAGGGTACTCGGGAAGTGTGAAATGAGAGGAGGCAAAGAAAATAGTGTTAAAGATTTTTTTGTGTCCCTCTGTTGTTGTCAATAAAGTTTGTTGTTGAGAAATAAAACCGCATTGTTTTGAAGACTAAGAAAAATGTAATAGCCGTTATACAGAGTCCAGGGACGATCTCCGCATGCTGGAGGGATTTTCCCCTCTTATCAGGTCAAAAAGCTTCTAATTGGGTCAGTGAACTATGCATAAAACGAGACCTTACTCGCATTTTAGCAGGTTTGGCACAAAAAAACTGTACATGTATTAATGAGGCTTCGTTTTCAAGAAACAATTGTTTAAAAGCTAGGGGCTAATAAAGCCAGAGAGATGTTGCCTCACATACAAAAAGGGTTTTCCCTTTCTATTTTACTAACGGTTCTCCCATAGTAGCAGGGCGGATCCACCTGCGTGCCTCTCCCTGTCTCCGTCGGTAATGGGAAGGTTGGCCCCTATCCCTTATATAGCAGAGGTGTCTGGTCAACCAGTGAGTTTTAGAAACACAACTTGTGGTACATTTCAGCCAAATTTGTTATTGTGTAATCCGCAGCTGTTTGTTCTGTATGCTTTATTGAATAACACTCGCCCAAATGCTGTCACTCAATCTTTTTGCTATCTTTTTGGTGCTCTAAGCTTCCAGTGCTAAAATGCGCATTGCAAGGCTGCATTGTGTCTTGGAATTTTTTTGATATGTGTATGAAAAATTAAATGAATTCTGGTCAAGATTTGTATAAAAGCAAATTGTAGCGTACTATTGTGTTTAAGGGCTCTTTATAAGTGTGTGTACTTACTAAGGTTGTGGATTCACTTAACATGCTGACACTGTATTCATGTTATCAACAACGACAAACATTTACCCTCAGATGGCCCCTCTTTGTGGCTATTTACTCTGACAAATAGATATTTTTTGATGCCCCTGTTGAAAAGAGGACTGAGTGGCTTTTATCCAAATTGCATTCTTCCCAAGCCAGCTGCTTGGTATAATATTGAGATGTTCTCCTGGAACTGAAGTGCGTGCCTGTCAGAAGTTGCTCACTTTGTTTCTTTCCGATCGTAGCACCACTGAGGATAGAGGAATCAGTTAATCATGGCCTTAATAATCACACTTGCTGCCTATAAATACTCAATTTCAGATATGAAATGTCCCACAGCCTCAGTGAATGATCATGTCCTTTTCTTCACTTTTCAGGTGATTAAATATTCCCATTGACGGTCCACATGGTCCTTACTTTTTATTCCAGAGTCAATATTGCCTCCATATGTAGAGGAATGTAGATTGGCCGAGAGTAGTCCTATTGTTGAAACTTTAAGGTTAGAATATATGCATCTCAAGGAGCTTGTATTATGTACACTACCTCAAAGACATTACAGGCCCAATTAGCTATCAATGGTTAAAATTTTGGGGTTCTCATTTTTATCTTTCAATAAAGTTTGGAAAATTGAATCCAATATCCAGTTGACCCATCCAGCCCTCATTGGATAATCAATTTTCCCAACCCAGGTTTCTGTCTGGATTCTGCTTCTGAATCAAATCCAAGTGTAGTGCACTTCATTCTTTGGGCACTTTACATACTCAAAATGTATCAATTGCTTCACAAGGCAGTTGTGATAAATAGTTATGTAAACACAATGTGAGAGAAAATGGGCTTCAAGTAAGGTGAGCTGCATCAAGTGCCTTTTCACAAAAAATCTGATAATTCATAAAATTATTGTGCACTTTCAAGATCATTTTGAACTTAATTGAAGTGTAGGAACACAAATAAGCCAAATAAGGGCATTTGCAAGGTAATCAGGAAACGTGGGTTGTGTCTGTAACAAATCGAAACAGTGTCAGTGTAGTGGAATTTTTGTGTCAGACAATCTCTGCAGGTATTCTGGCATTTGAAGGTAGGTTCACACTGTTAAAGTTGTCAAACTAATTTAATTTCCCAATCAGAATATGTTTGTAGATTTTCTCCCATTAAGGGTAGGAGTGAAAGAATATTGGCTGGGGGGGGGGGGAGACTATTGCCAGAAGTTATGAAGATTTAAGTCAATAATTTTGCTAAGTGAAACTAAACTTTTCATTATGCCGCTTAGTGAAAAGTACATCTCTTACCTTTACAACGTTAGTTTTCATGGGAATTTGCAAATGTGCCAGAATTGCAGAGCTGCATGTGTTTTTTTCTGGATTGACATTTTCATCACTTTCTTTTAATCATTTAAAAAACTGGTCCATTGTGTCTTACACACCTAGGCAACAGAACAACCCCAAATGCGTTTTTCCAGGACTCCAGGAACTTTGAAAGAACGCTCTACAACTTGCAAACAACCCCTCGACTCCACCTCCACAGTTGATTTACATTTGCTCATTTTAGTATAAACATGGGATACATATAAGATCACTTGTTGACATCTTCCCAGATACAACTTTTGGGAAAAGTAATGTTCAATTCAAAAGGATGTGTTGTTATGCCATACACAAAAACTTAACTTACTCTGGTTACTACTTCATCTTTCATTAATAAGTATGATTAATGACGCAGGTGTTTCTCCTGTTGTGAAATGTGTGGGTCTTATAGGCAAGTTAAATATGCCAAGTAGGAGTATAGCCAAGAGTCAGAGCACATGCACTGGGGCCTTGTTTGCAGAGTCCCTGCACAAAGAGTCAAAAACCAAAAGCATCTATGTTAGAAATGGGAGACTTAAGTTGGCAGAGGTAGATACCTTTGTACAAATTGGGACCCTTGCTTCTAGTCAGGGTAAGGGAGATACACACTAACATGACCCCTGCTCACCCCCTGGGTAACTTGGCACGAGTAGACAGACTCATTCCAAAGGCAATGTGTGAAAGTATTTGTACTCAAAACACACAGTAATACAATGATAACACCATAAATGGACACCACACCAGTGTAGAAAAATAAGTATCTTTATCTAAACTCAACAAGACCGAAACAACAAAAATCTAACATACATGGAATAAGAATATGACTTTAGAAAGGTTTCAAACAACTTGGTCTATAGAAAACTATGAATGCGTGATTTCTTACATAATGCCTGTAGGTGCATCAAAATTCACAATCCCAAAAAGCCGCAGAGATGGGAAGCGTCGGAAACAAAGAGATGTGTCATTTCCTTGAGAACTTAGGGAGGCAATGCAACAGTTCTGCATGCAGGAGAAGTGATGAGTCGACTCCAAGACAATTCTGGTCCGCTGGTCATGCGTAGGGAAAAAAATGCCACACGGGTACAATGCGTGGAAATCCAGGATGCATTGTGGATCAATGCGGCGGCACCAAGCAGCATCGCGTTGGTTTCTTCAGCCACGATCCCTTGATGCAATGGTTCTTGCAGTCGCGACAGGCGCTGCATCGGTTTTGGCAACGGTGATGCGTAGAGATTCTTCTCTAACAGCGGTGCTGCGTCGGAAAAACAGCCACAAGAAGAGCAATGCGTCGATTTCTTCAGTTCTTCTTTTCTTTCAGCTCCAAAACAGCAGGGACAATCTCCAGAGGCCCAGAACTGGAACAGGTACATCCTGGCAGATAAGAACCAGGGCCGGACTGGCCGTAGCGGGCACCAGGCAATCCTCCGGTGTGCCGCACGAGTGGAGGGCCGGTTTGGGTCCCTTGGGGTCGTTTTTGTTAAACGATATAGAAAAACAATGGTCCTGAACCTATTGATTATAATGATTCACTTAGTCAATTATAATATGAAACGATTTTAGTGTAGAGCAACAACAATAAGTCTGCTGTACTATACTCAGTTTTCTTAGTACAGAGTGATAAATCTCCACCACAGTAAAGAAAATATGTTTAATTCATTAGTTCAATTTTGGCAGTTCATTTTTATACGCAATATATTATTTCAAAATAGATCAAAACAAAATGGTTGCCAAAGAGGAGCGTGCAAAGAAAAGGGGGTGATTAAAGTGTGAAATAAGTGAGCAGAAAGGAAATTCACAATAGGAGACAAAAATAAATTCACATTATTTAACAAGCAATATCGGACATATGATTTGCCGTATTGAGTCCCTGGCCAAACATGAAATTCTTTTTAAATTATTGTAATCAAAACATTATTACATCCAGACATATAAGCCCAAAAATGTTTGCACTATATGGAAACTAGAGTAATTGGTCCAAGGTAAATGAAGGTAGCGTCGAGGTTTCGACTCGTCTTATGCCCAATCGGTGATTTGAACCTGGGGAGTGCGAGTCTTCATCAGGACTGGAAAAACGGATGGGGGCAACCAAGGGATAATAATAACCCCTTCAATGGAGAACAATAGGGAGAAGTCCTTAGTTACAACTTCCAATCAAGTCTCCTTAGTGTAGGATTCTCTCCACACTTATATTGGGAGGGCACAATACTTCATGTCTGTATCAAGACGAAGTGATACCTTGGTCTACTTTCCGCTTATTCGAATTTCTTATTTAGGGAGCTCCTGCTGATAATGTCAGGTAACTTCTTGCAGGAGTTCCAAGACGTATAGATAATTGCCGAATTATCAGCCCGTAAGGATAGCCAAGCCTCAGTTTTGCAAGGACGCCGCAAAACTGAGGCTTGGCTATCCTTCCGGGCTGATAATTCGGCAATAAGCTACCTGATTTCACTAGTAGGAGCTTACCCCGAACGGCGTACAAGCAAAAACCTAAGGCTTGGTTATCTATACGTCTTGGAACTCCTGCAAGAAGTTACCTGACATTATCAGCAGGAGCTCCCTAAATAAGATTTCGAATAAGCGGAAAGTAGACCAAGGTATCACTTCGTCTTGATACAGACATGAAGTATTGTGCCCTCCCAATATAAGTGAGGAGAGAATCCTACACTAAGGAGACTTGATTGGAAGTTGTAACTAAGGACTCCTCCCTATTGTTCTCCATTGAAGGGGTTATTATTATCCCTTGGTTGCCCCCATCCGTTTTTCCAGTCCTGATGAAGACTCGCACTCCCCAGGTTCAAATCACCGATTGGGCATAAGACGAGTCGAAACGTCGACGCTACCTTCATTTACCTTGGACCAATTACTCTAGTTTCCATATAGTGCAAAAATTTTTGGTCACATATGTCTGGATGTAATAATGATTACAATAATTTAAAAAGAATTTCATGTTTGGCCAGGGACTCAATACGGCAAATCATATGTCCGATATTGCTTGTTAAATAATGTCAATTTATTTTTGTCTACTATTGTGAATTTCCTTTCTGCTCACTTATTTCACACTTTAATCACCCCCTTTTCTTTGCACGCTCCTCTTGGGCAACCATTTTGTTTTTATCTATTTTGAAATAATATATTGCGTATAAAAATAAACTGCCAAAATTGAACTAATGAATTAAACATTTTTTCTTTACCGTGGTGGAGATTTATCACTCTGTACTAAGAAAACGGAGTATAGTAGAGCAGACTTATTGTTGTTGCTCTACACTAAAATCGTTTGATATTATAATTGACTAAGTGAATCATTATAATCAATAGGTTCAGGACCATTGTTTTTCTATATCATAATATACCCAGGTCCATACCTTACGGGTTACCCCATTTTTCTTAATGGTTTTTGTTAAACGGCCTGTTTTGCAGCATAGCTGCAAAATCGGCCCTGTAACAAAATCGGCCGAAAACCGGCCCAGGCAAAGAGGCCAGGGCCTGTTTTGGTTCCCAGTCTGGCCCTGATTAGAACTCTTAGCAACAAAGTTCAGAGGAGCTCAGGTGATGTTTTTGTGTCCCTGAGACTTCAGAACAAGAGGCCAGCACACAGGCCCTTGGACATTTTCAAGCAGGTTCAAGCAAAGTTCCTGTCTTTGTCCTTTCCTTGGCAGAAACAACAATTGCAGGCCAACCCCACACAACACACAGCAAATGGGCAGTACTCCTCCTCACAGCTCTTCAGCTCTTCTCCTTGGCCAAGGTTCCTCTTGAGTTCAGAACCAATCTAAAGTCCTCGGGTTTTAGGTCTTTATATCCTAAAATGTATTTGTTCTCTACGTGCAAGGGTCTCTGAGCCCAGTCCAAACCAGTTCTGTCCTCAATGGTGCAATATGACCACAGGGGGTAGAGACAGCATTGCTCAAGGGAGACAGACCCCTATTCAGGTGCAAGGAAATCTCCTCCCACTACTCTAAATGCAGCCAAGCCTCATTCAACTTAGCTCTGAGTCATCCAGGAGGGGCCAGCCACACCTCAACCTGCCAGTGGCTTTCTACAGTGAATGCACATCCCCAGCCCCTGTAACACCAAAATCAGACAGTCAATACACAAACAGGCAGAGACACACAGAATGGTTAAAAAAGAAAATGCCTAATTTTTAAAAGTGGCATTTTCAAACACAATTAAAAACTATCTTTATTAAAAGATGTCTTATTAAATTCTGAGTTCAGAGAGTCTAAACTTTATTTCTCTATCTTGTCCCAATAGTTTAGATGTTACAAAATATTTCCCATTCTATCCTATGGGGCAGATAGCCTTTCAATAGGGAAAAGCGAAATTGGCAGTATTTCACTATCAGGACATGTCATACACACCAGTACATGTCCTTTATTTCACATACACTGCACCCTGCACATGGGGGTACCTTTGGCCTACCATAGGGGTGCCTTACATGTAGGATAATGGTCGGTTAGGACCTGGCAAGTGGGTGCACTTGCCAAGTCGACCTGGCAGTTACAAACTGCACACAGACACTGCAGTGGTAGGTCTGAGATACTTTTTCAGGGCTACTCATGTGGGGGGCCCAATCAGTGCTGCAGGTTAGTAGCATTTGATTTACAGGCCCTGGCACACCTCAGTGAACGTTACTAGGGACTTAAAGGTAAATCAAATATGCCAACCAGGGAGAACCAATTGTAAAAACAATTTACACAGGGAGCATATGCGCTTTTGCACTGATTAGCAGTGGCAAATTGCTCAGAGTCCTATAGCCAACAACAGGTCAGGAAAAAATAGGAGGAAGATGCTAAAAGTTTGGGAATAACCCTGCAAAAAGGGCCAAGTTCAACAATCTATCTAAAATATGGGGTGTGATCATTCAAAAAAGACATTTCCCTACACTCTGAATAAACTCCAGTAAGAAAACCATATAGCAAACTATCATATGCATTAGATGATGCCATCAGTTATGTCATTTGAGATGTTATTAGTGATATCATCAATGATGTCATTTAACATGTCATGAGGGATGGCGAAACGAGACATTGCTGCTAGATGGGCACAAGTGGAAGCACCAAGATTGCAGAAATGGAGGAGGGGTGTGGACTGGTGTGGGGTGCAGGAAGAGTCCCTCTTCGAGGCTCGGGGATGCCCAGAGAGTTCAACAAAGTGTGGGGCAAATGGTTTGGCCTGCTTCCGCCTTGAGGGGCTCGGATCTTTTCTGCTGGTCTGTTGTAACGGGACTATCTTCTTATTCAGAAGTGACTACTGTGATTTGTTGTCCTCAGGGGGAACAGGGTTATTTATTCGTGATATGTGACTCGTTACCAATGACTTTTGTTTGTCCCAAAAGCTTCAATAAAAATGTGATTATCAAAAAAAAATATGTCATGAGTGAAGTTGTATGGAAGTCATACGTAGTGCATGGCAAGAGCACAAGTCAAAGTCAGTTTACTGAACTATAACTAGAAATGCCCGTGTTTTTCTGCTTATAAACATTTATTTTAACTCATTTCAGTACCTAACTACAACTCAGTGCAAACTTTGCTTTTCCAATATATATTTCAGTTAAAAATAAAATATTGTCCAATATTACCATCATAATTTACATTGCCTAAGGCCTATTGGTTTGTAAATATCATCAAAAATCCAAGGCAGTAATTTAGAAGCTTATTACACTTGTTACCTGTTATTTCATTTATATACTACATAACTAATTTGGGATGGTTAACTTGGAAAATCAACTTTCTTCAAAGTGAGGCTAACAATGGTCATGTGTCCATTTCATGAATAGATGTTTGCTAAAACAAAGGAAATCTTTGAAGTCCTATGTATTTATGTGCTTCTAAAGACATTTGCCTCATAATGATGAATTTACGCTTGCCATATAATTTCCAGATTTCAAAAGAAATATTCTTTCCAGCTCAAATGGATGAAATCTACATTATTTAGATAACCTTGCTACGCAATTTAGATAATCTTGGCACATAATCCAAGCGGGCATGACAATAGCAAAACTCTACGGAATGGTTTGCTGGGCTATAATTATGATGATAAAACATGTATATCACAGAGACCAGCCTAATATTCCTCAAATCTCATAAATAATCCCCTAATACATGTTTCATGCCACTGCATTTCGTGCAATAAAGCACATGCAAACATGCAAAGGGTGTTTGTGTTGCAAGCACCCCGATTCAACACGATTTATGTTTACATAGCCAGCAAGCCATTTTTCGGTTGTATGTACTCAATACCACTGTCCTTGATGGTTATGTAATTCGTGTGAACCTGTCAGGCAGTGCAAACACTGGCTTACTTAGAATGCCTTGAAACATTCACTGGAGAGCCATGAATCACACAACTTCTAATAAAGAAAGCTTAGGCCGCATTGAAACAGACTTGTATAATTTGTCTAATTTATAAATCACCGTCCAGCATTATTTGTGAGTTCCCTGTCCCCTATGTATGTTATTCTTGTGTACTCTTTTCAAAGCGCTCTCAACACGTATGTGAAGGACTTTGGTATTATAACAATTAATACATAGAAAAGTTGTAAAGAGCAATCATTATTTTATGTGGTGCAACCTAGCGGGAATGTTGGCACGTTTATTACACCAAGGATGTGAGCGCCATTTTAAGATTCAAATTGTTTGAGCAAACCCCAAATAAAGAAATGTGAAACAAAAAATGCTTTCAATTTTTTTTCAAGCATTAGAAAATGTGTATAATAGGTTTACCAAACTGACACCTGGAATAGTGTTTTGCTGATGCATGGAGCAGTGGCATAGAACAATATCTTAAACATGATTTTAAAAATAGGACTATTAATTAATTGTTTATTTTGGTTAATGTGAAACAAACAAACAAGAGCTTCAATACCAAATTAAATAATACAAAGCAGTTGAAGAAAAACTAAAATCTCCCAAAATGTACAGAACAATACAATAATATATATTTTTTTATCTGAATTCAATTTTGTATACACTTTTGCTCCACGTATATAATTCTCACTAATTAAATTACTGCACTCTTCCTTAAAAATTGCTAAGATAAAGTGAGGTTCATATGAGTTTACATTATCAGTCTTGCAGAATGTACAAGTCCACTCTTTAAAGGGTTAAATGAGGCCTCATCTTAGCTCAGGTGCAACCTTGTTAGACATAAGGCATGCTGGCCATTTCTAATCAAAACATGGTATGTTAAGAAGTCGTTCATCTTTGCATATTTGTGTCACATCTGCTTCCTTACTTAGTGCATATTACCCACATTTAATAAACACTTCTAAAATATACAGAACCTTCCATCACGTCTGAAAACTGAAGGTCACAGTCCAAGAGCCAGATTTGTAGTTTCGAAGATAAATACTCGGTTACAAATATGACGGACATTCCGTCAATCTTATTACAAGTGCTTTATATCCTAATGCACTTGTAAGAAGGTGGATGAGATATCCGTCCCTTTTGTGACAGAGTACCCATCTGCCACGCACTAAACCAGGCCCTAAGTCAGCAATCTAATATTCACATGTTAGATAAAACTGCTCTGTTTTAGCCTCTCAGCTAGACAGCTCATGCGCTGCCTCCTTGAAATGTATTGTTATCTTACAGTGGGCTTCGAACCCGGCTGTGACTTACCCATTTGTTGACTCACTGTCACTCACATTTCTTTGCTTTTTATTGGGTATTTGCTGTAGGCATCCTTCTTATTTGTTTGTTTATCCCTCCCCGGGAGCATGGATGCATTACTTTGGTCCCTCCACTGCTTATTCTTTAAGGTGCTACTTTTTTCTTCCTGTGTAAGCACTCTATCGGAGTGTTTTTTTTCCAGCAGGCTCCCGCATGTACTGCCCACACCTCCCTGCTCCCGCACTGCTCCTTTTTTGTTAGGTTTTGCCTAGCCAATGCGTACGAAGTACGCATGCGCTAGGAAAAACTTAATGATGTCTGTGTGTGGGGACTGGAACGGCCCCCGTCTTCCATTGGCTAGCTCCATAAATGGAGGCTAGCCATTGGAAGACGGGCCTGTCCGTCAATGCCGGACCAGATTCGGGGGCGTTCCCGAGAATTTTTGGCTTTTGGCTACGTCACGCTACGTCAGCCGAAAGCCGATTCTCGGGAACGCCCCCGAATCTGGTAAGGCACTAGTGGCACCCCGAGCGCTCTGCCGCCTCCTACTACGGTGCAAACGCTGCCTCCCTGATTGCCGCCGCTGCCCGGGGCCGAGAATAACTTGAGGACCTCGCCGGGGCCGCGGAGAGCAAGAACGAAGGAGCTGCCCTCCCATTGGCTGAGGCGGTCGAGCCCCCTCAGTGCCGCCGCGCTACGAGTGGTTCTCGAGCCGCCGCGTCATCGCTGGAGCAGCGCTGCGATTGGTCGCAGCTTCGCCACCATCGGAGGCTCGCCCTGAGAGCGGCGCATCCATTGGCTACAGCCTCGAAGAAGGACCAAAGATCAAAAGTGCACAATTTTGCCACAGACAGACTCATGTGGATCAAATTAAGCATCTTTTTCCAAATCTTCCCAATTCTGAAAAGAGCCATGCAACCCTCCCTTTTGCAAGGACAGCAGCAACAGACTCCTAACCTTGTCCTTGGGTAAGCAGCATAGTAGAGCGAGAGAACTGCTTCCACTGACGAGTCAGGGAATTAGTCTTTTCTCGTGAGCTTTGTTTCGGTCTAAAGTCTTGGTGTTCAGTTTCTTGCGTATAATACTCGGGAGGCTGTAATATGCCCTGCTTTCCTATATATAGCCCCAAGTTTCGGCAGGATCAGGAGGAGGGCGAGCGGTCTGTCCGCTTGTAGCTTCTAAGTAATCCGGAGGTACACCCATGACCACGAGGGCGTCTCGTAGAGGCCCCTTTATACGGCTCGGGTGCGTGTCGACAGGATGCTACTTCGAAAGGGGCGTGGGAGCGTTTTTCAAGCACAAAATACACTGTGCACCCACTCACCTTCAGAAGGCGGGTTTCTAAATATAGCTGGCACGGAGCCTTTGCACGAGAGGAATAGCGCGAAAGCCACATGCGGGTCGCTCTGGGCCCCGCCCCTGATGCCAGGCGCCCTACAGTAACCATAGAGACGAGCAAGCTCCTGTCTGTAATGCGAGGGGGCTCACAGCTTGGCAGGAGCCTGCAGGACGGGTGGGAAGCGCTAGCAGGAGGCGGAGGCGGGCAGTGGGAAGGAGGAGAGAAGAAGGGGGAAAGTGGCTCTGCAAACAATGAGTCAGCAGTGGATGGAGCCAGGGACCGCTCTGACAGACAGCTGGATTCCAGGGAAGCCTTTGTATAGGGAGAGAAAAAAATAAAACTCATCTGCCTGCGTCAAGCTAACGGGACACGAAGAGGGGGCCAGACAGAGGATCAAGGACAGACCCGCTCCCGGCACTAGCGCACTGTACCTCCCCCGCAAAGCAGCAGGAGCCCCATGTGCCCTCTTTCTTCCCTTACGGGTACTCAAATAAGCTGCTGAGGCCGGAGTCTGCAGGCTCTTTGTGCCATCTGGCGCCCGCTTCCACACGCGAACTGCGCGAAACAACCACCACAAAACCGACCTAGCAACGATATCTGCAGATTATGCAGGATGATAAATTATGTGGCAAATCAGTGGCTGTGCTGGAAAAGTAGCAGCTACAAAATAGCGTAATTCCAATGTTCCTGGGTATAGCTCTGCTGTGGTATTACTACTTTCCATTCCAAGCCCGTTCAGTCTTATGTCGCGCTCACCTGGTGGCACATTCAGAAGGAAAGGGGCATATTGGGCGCAACATTCACTGCAGTCCGTTCGTTGCCTGTTTCTCTGTCCTGGGGGTCCCACCTAGAATCCATTCTTCTCTTTTTTTTTTCCTCCTCCCTACCTGCACTTTCCTTTACATTCGCCCACCTCTCCTTTATCTCCACGACATCTTGCGTTCTACATCTATCATTTGCTACATCTCAGATCCGTCTCTTATCCCTTCTCTTCCCCTCCCTCCCTGATACTTTAATTCTTTTCATCCCCTCGGTTGCTTCTCACCTATATCCTTCATATGTCTTCTTTTATCTATACATTTCCTACACCCCTCCTCCTCTTTCCATATCCTTTTCTGCTATTGACTTCTCCCCTCCCTTTCTCCTTTGCGGCGCTCTCTCTTTCTTGGCCAGTTCTCCAGCCGCCTGCCCTTCCCCGTCTCCGCCCCCACCGTCGACTCATGGCGAAGCTATGCCCAGACTAAGCTTTGCTTCCATTCAGGGCGAAGCGTGACTCACCGGCCCCGTGACTGCCGGTGGCGCGACGTCTCACGTCACTGTCCGGAGCGGAGGAGGGCGGGAAGGCGCGTTGCACAAGCCTGGAAATTACAAGGAAGCTGAGAAAGCCCGAGGTTGGGAGAAAGAGATAGGCAGTGAATGTGGTTGGGGGGTGTGGTCCTATTTACAGAAGAGAGCCGCGAGATAAACATCCTTTCTCTTTCTGTGCCCAAGGTCACACAAACAATCAGGCTGAGAACTCGGTTCGCTCGAGGCCACGTGCAGTAAAGAATGGCATGAAGGAAATGAAGCAAGTGGGGATCCATGTCACCTCATACTGTGTTCATGCCACTAAGAGCTTGTGAGGGACTAGTTTCAGATACCCAATCTAGTCCCTTTTTATGTATTTAAATATAACGTTCCTTACTTGTGTGGTATATTCAAAATATGTCCAGTGAATTTTCATCCAACTAATTTGTATGTCCAGATGCTCTTCTGTCGCTTCTTTGATCACCTTGTCCCGCCTGCATGCCCAGTCTAAACATCAGATTGCCAATATTCTACAATAACTTCCACGTCACATTCTGCATTTGTCAATTGAGTGGTCTTTAAGGCGTTCAGAGATTATAGATTTGCTAGTCCACCTCAATCAAATTTGAATCCAATAGTTGACTTTCCATTTTTTTTTTATTATTTATTTATTGCAAGCAGGTCAGGATAGGTTCGTGCCGACCACCCCTCCAGCCACCTACGAATGCACCGCGAATAATGGTGTTTGTGTATACACTTTTGAGCGTACGAATATATGTGTGTACATACTTATGTGTGTATGTACTATGTGTATGCGCCTGTGTGTTTGTGCGCGTGTCTGTGCGGGTTTCTTCATGTGTGTACGTCTGTCTACGCATTGTGTGGCTGAGTGAGTGTGCCTGTGCGTGTCAGCTCGTCCGTCTGCATGTCTCTCAGTCTCTGCATATGTGTCTACGTGTTGAGTATCAGTGTGAGAGTGTGTATTGTGTGTGTGTGTCCGCCTGAGTGTGAAAAAAATGTGCGTGCAGTGGGGCGGGCACACATTGCACAAGGGCTGTCGTGACGCCGTCGTGCCCCGAGAGGAGTGCACTATCCCAGGACACATTCTGTGTGTGTGGGGCTCGCAGTGTGTGGGGGGCTCTGTGTGGGTGTGTGGGGGGGGGCTCTGTGTGGCTGTGTGTGTAGGGGGCTCTGTGTGGGTGTGTCTGTGGAGGGCTCTGTGTGTGTGTGTGGGGGGCTCTCTGAGGGTGTTTGTGTGTGGCATTTGCGAGAGATTAAGCTATTGGCATTGTAAATGACAATGCCATTTATTTATGTTAAAAAAAACATAAATAAAAATAATGTCAAGAGCAATGCCAATAGCTCTAACTTTAACAAAGGCAAAACCATTGCATTGTAAATGCTTGTTTGTATAGTGTTGCAACCTCCTAAGCATCAGTCTTCCTTCCCCTCTGTTGTCCGTGGTGTTTGCCCTGGATCACTGATCCACGCTCCTTCCCTTCCATTGTCAGTGGTTTGCCCCCTTCTGCACACCCACCCTCTTTCCCTTACTTTGTTCATGGTGTTGCTCTCTCTAAGTCTCCTTCCCTTCTGTTGTCCATGGTGCCACCTAAACATCTCTTCCATAAGCATGCGCACACCTCCACACCTCAAATGCCTTCCCTTAAACATTCACAGCCTCTAGGGGATAGAAAGCCTTGAAGTGTTCATGACCCGTGTCAATATTCTTCCCTAGATGGCTCTCCAAAAAAAACTGCCCATTGTGGGCCAAACCTCCATGGTGCATCTTCTCCACTCTCCCCAGTCCTGGAAAAAAAGGCATACTTGTAAGTGAGTAAAAGGGAAGTTAGAGGTGGTGGTGATTTAAGAGTGAAAGGACTGTAATGCTTTTTGGATATGGTAGACTGACATCACATTAAGGCTGAGGAACATCAGTGCCGGTCTACTATTCCAGCTGTGCCTAGTAGAAATGTACAGATTAGGGAACTCACTAGTGATAACACGAGTAATGGCAATCCCCGAGAGGTTATTAGAGAATCGCCTACTCTACTAGGGGTAAGTGAACGACCAATTCCTAGTTCTATAGACGGGAGCATCCACTCACGTGGTCTGAATTGTCACCTAGCTCACGAGGTTCTACAAGATTTGGAAGTGGCTAGACCAATTGCTTGTACCAAGAGTGATAGGTGGGACTCAGGCTCAATTTCCATTGTTTCCTGGAATTTGGCTGGGCTAGCAAAATAAACTTGAGTCCCGGAGTGGGGGGCATTTATAGATATGCAAGATGTTTGCCTCTTCCAGGAAACATGGGCCAGGGAAGACTACTGGCGTACTGGATTTGCCACTTTTTTGATTCCTGTGAAATAGGCTGGGAAGGGTCGACCGTCTGGTGGACTCCACATCTGGGTGGGCTGTCATTTGGGGTGGAAGGCAAGATCCCTTGCTACAAACTCAATGGATGGGCAATACATATTACTGGAGTGGCCAAATGCCCCCAAACTGGCACTGGTCAATGTATACTCCAGACCAGTGGGGGTAACCAATATTTCAGCTGCTATTGAGGATCTAGCAGCGTTTCTGAATACTATCCCGCAAGGCACCTCCTACGTCGTAGGGGGCGACTTCAATTGCCAATTTGAGCCGTTACCACTGTTCCTGGAGGGTGCAACCTTGGAGGAAGATGACCATTGGGCAATTCCTCCATTGGTGGGCCCCCCAGTGAAGTCCTGGACACCATTAGCTACCCAGATCTTATCTTTGACCCTTACTAATGCTTTAAGGGCCTGCAACGGGCGGGTTATAGGAGACATTCCTCCAAAGCTCACCTTCAAAAGAATGGGGCATGAATCTCGGTTGGACTATATTTTGTTGGAAATGTGTGACTGGGCTAGAGTCATGGGCTTTGATGTAATCAGTAGAGATGAAAGTGACCTTAATGCACTGATCCTAAAATACTTGATCCCAGGTGTTACTGTTGATTCTCAGGAGGTTGATGACCTCCCGGACCCTAGAGTGATTTTAACTAGTGACAGGCGAAGAGTCAGGTGGTCAAAGATTATAGGGAACCCCAAAGATATTCAAAGACTTTATGCCAAAACAGTCCCATCCCTACAAAAAGTTGAAATTCTTATAACACAAACTCGTACTGAAGAGTATTTCACTAAATTGGGGGATATACATTCGGAACTATCTGGCGCCCTGGCGGAGGTACTTAACCTGGTAATTCAGGGAAAGAAAGCCAAAGGGATAAGGGCCCCATGGTATAACGCCGCCTATAGGAAGGCCAAAACAGACCTTCTGGCAGCCATGAAGCAAAAGGACAACATTTCTCTGGTTAGGGCTAAGAGGAAGGAGTATAGAGTCCTAATCCAAAATGCCAAGATCGAATGGGATAATGACAACTGGACCGATATGATGGGTGCTCTAAAAAACAAAGATGCCCGTAAATTCTGGCAGATTGTTAAAACCGGCTCTGCCGATCCGACCCCAGCATGGTGCGGAGCTTATTCAAATAAGACGGTCCTTTCTCATGGGCTATACGATGGGAGATGCGTAATGCTTTAAATAAAATGCGCTCTCTGATGGGTAGCCAGTGTAACTTCGCTAAAACTTGCTTCCCTGATGCTTTTCTCGGCAGATTCAGCACCAAACGTGCAGCCACATTTTGGACTCTTTGGAGCTGTTTTAGCCCCTTCTGACTAAGACCAATAAACAGAGCATTTCCATAGTCTAAGTGTGGGGTAACTAGGGCATGATTCAAGGATTTCCTAGTACTGATGGGCAGAAGGTCTAGTACCTTCCGTAAGGTTTTGAGAATTGCATAACACCTGCCTGTCACTTTTGTGATATGCTTCCCAAATGAAAGCGCTGAATCCAACAGGACTCCTAGGTCCAGCAGGTTTGGAAGTGCCTAGATCCAACAGTGGAGGGGGTAGATTTGATCAAAGCATTCAAGGGTGTCACCCAACGCATTGATGGCCTGCTCAGGAGCAGAATGCCAAAAAAGGAATTGGACACCCCTAGGTGGTTTGACCGCCAATGTTCTGCCGCCTTGAGGGTCCTGAAGTCAGCTCTAAAAACTGCCCCAAAAATAAAACAATGGTGTCCATTTGTAGGGTGCGGTATAAACAGGCACTAAGGCCCACATGCATCAATCTCGGCTTTTGCGATTTCTAAATTGCGATAAATAGCGATTCGCAATTTAGAAATCGCAAAAGCCTATGCATGATTATTTTTTAAATTTTTATGCAATTCGGTAGAAATCGCTATTTCTACCGAATCGCATAAAAAATGCGATTTTGAAATTGCGAATTCGCAATTCCCATACATTCCTATGGGCCAAAAGGCCCATAGGAATGAATGGGAATTGCGAATTCGCAATTTCAAAATCGCAAATCCTGATTGCATTTCAAGGGTGGTGAGGGGGGTTCAAATGAACCCCCCCTGCACCCCTGAAATGTATTTTTCGCATCATGTTGCACACACACATGTCCTAAGGACATGTGTGTCCGTAACATGAATGCTTTTAAAATGCGTTTTCTGTGTTAATTACACTTTTTGCAAATTTACCGAGTAGATCAACTACTCGGTAAATTTATCCCTCTAATTGCAAATTCGCAATTTCAAAAGTAATCATGCATTGCTTTTAAGAAATCGCAAATTTGCGATTTCTTAAAAGCAATCGCAATTTTAGAAATCGCAAAAATGTTGCGATTTCTAAAATTGCTTGATGCATCCAAAAAAGCATTTTTGGAATTGCAAACGGCCGATTTTAAGGAATCGCACCGTTTGCGACTCCAAATATGCTTGATGCATGTGGGCCTAAAACTCCGCAAGACCTCACTACAGCAGCAGGCATGGGAGAACCTTAGAGAAGCGGCCGAGTCGAAGGACTCGACTGCTTTCTGGAAATTTATAAATGATCCCTGCTTTCAAGACACCAACAAACCCAAGCTTGTGTGTCACATTCTACCAGAGTCTTGGCTTGAGCACTTCCAAGGACTCTACAATCAAGGTAGTATTAACGACCTGACAACAGCAGAGGAAGGAAGCATGAGCCTAACCCAGACACTTCTTTCCTTGGGAGAGATAAAAGCGGGCATTGAGGGTCTGACACGGAACAAGGCCCCGGGCCCCGATGGGATCCCGCCAGACCTCCTAATGAGTCAGGTAGAACTCTGGGCGCCCATATTAACTAGAGTTATAAATGCAGCAGTAGAGTCAGGCATGCCAGCATCCTGGTCTACGGCGACAATAGTGCCCATCTTTAAAAAGTGTAACAGGGACAACCCACAATGTTATCGGCCTATCTCCCTCATCGATGTACCAGTAAAACTCCTAGGGAGGGTCATTCTCAACCTGCTAATGGACTGAGCGGACGAACACGATATAATCACTGATACTCAGTATGGGTTCAGGTATGGCCGTTCAACCTCGGATCAATGCCTTAATCTATACCTTCTGGTAGCCAAGTACACTGTTGCCAGTTAAGGAACCGTGTACTTGGCTTTTATGGACCTTACGACAGCTTTTGATTGGGTTAACTTAAAGAAATTTTGGGAGTTAATGGGGGCCCTTGGAGTCGACACAGGACTGGTAAAATCCTAAGAGCATTGCACCTGAACACCTCTGCCAAGGTTAGATACAATGAGGAGGGAAGTACCACTGATTCCTACCTATGTTCCAGGGGAGTGAGACAGGGCTGCATCCTGTCGCCTTTCCTATTTACTTTATATATAAATGGTTTAGACCAGGCGGTAGGAGCTTTAGGGGTGGATTGCCCATGGATAGGAAGGAGAGGGATCCCCGTCTTGCGCTATGCGGATGACGCAGTACTTTTGGCACGCACTGCGCGTGGACTACAGTGCCTCATAGATGGTTTTGTCCATTTTATGGAGAGTGTAAACGTGTCCCCCAACCTCTCCAAATCATACATCATGGAAATGGGAAAAACACCAAGCAGGAAATTTAACTATATGATTGGCAATCACTGTTTGGAAGAAGTGCAGGCATTCTCTTATTCGGGAATCTTAATTGATAGCCGCCTAAGTTTCAAAACCCTGGTAGACAAGAAATGTAGTACACTAACTAGTTCCGCCGAGGCAATCATGAACTTTACACGAAGGCTGGGTCGCTGGTCCCCGGAGATAATATTGAAATTGTATAGTTCCACATGCTGTGCTAAAGTCCTATATGGCAGTGAGGTCTGGGGCTTTATTGACCCACAGAAGCTCCAAACTGAAGAAAACAAATATTTGCGGCGGCTGCTGAGAGTCCCCCAGAGTACACCCTCCCATATAATCCACGAGGAACGGGGTCTCTCTTACATCAGAGATAGGTCGCAACTTAAACCCCTTACCTGTTGTATTAAAATATGGACAAACCCTGAAGCTTCACTAAGTAAGCAGATAATAATGGACTGTATCGCCCGGGATCGGGGTCGGAATATCCCTTGGCTTAAATATGTGAGGGAGACTCTGTTGGGTCTGGGCTACATTGATTATTTTAACCACCCGACAAAATTGTTACCCCGGGATAAGGCCCTCATTTAGTTGGAATTTTTAAAGCAAATGGCCTCTATTAGGGAAGACAAGAAGCTGAATAAACCATTGGTGCGAGATCACCTGTTGCCCAAATCATGTTTGGGTATGGAACATTATCTGTCCCATATTTATAATGCACAGGACAGATTTTTAATGACCCGATTCAGGTTGAACCTACTTCACCACATTTTGGGGGTTCCCGCGGGGTACACAACATCCATAGAGTTAAAGGGTCCGTGCGGCTGCGACCAACGGCCTCCGCAGGACTCGCTTCACTTTGTTTTGCTATGCCCTTACTATGCCTACCCTAGGAAGCTATTTTTAAAACGCATTTTAAAGAACGCCAGGCTCAAACCGGCAAAGGCGGCCCTACTGTTCCTGAAATTGTCCTCAGAGGTTTTAACACTCTTTTGTACTGTTAACTTTTTAAGGTCGGCTGTGAGACTTAGAAATACAAAAGCGAGGGGTGACTGCACTTGACCTACGCACCTCCTCATTAGTGTCTAATCTATTTTAAACAATAAATTATGTGGGGGGGTTCCCCCAGTATATAGGAATTATTCACTAGTGCTCCAATTCTGATCGATTTTAAATGTAACTCGTTATTAAATCCTTGCTGTCCCACCCTAATCCAGGTTAATTTTTACAAGTCCCTCAAGATGAATTTTATTGGGATTTGTCCACATTCATGAACTGATTGTATACACATTTTTGGTCTGGCTTAAATTTGTGATGCTTTTTTTAATGTATAGTACTTATATGGTATTGTTTTATGCTGAATAAAGTAATTTTGAACTATTTTGTTTATTTTGGTGCTCTATCCCTTTGGACTTTTTGAGCCCCTCTCCTTGTTTTCTAGGCATCCTTATTAGACTACATAAAAGGAACTATGCCTAAGTGAGGTGGGGGACCAGGGTGGAACTCATGGAATGTATACCTATTGACCGTGAAATGTGCCAGGGCTGTGTGCTCACCCCTACCTTGTTCTCACTCTACAATATTGACTTGGTGGACCATTTATCAAACTATATACATGATGGTCCCTGGTTGGGAGGGCTGCCGATTCAAACATTACAATTTGTGGATGCTACTCTCCTCCTGCACCTCTACTGAGCTGCAGAACCTGCTCAACAGCTTTGTTGAGTATTGTGACACTGAAGGTCTGAAAGTTGCTATTTTCAAAACCAAGATTATTACCCTAAAATCCCATAAATCATTAAAATGCGGCTTTTTCATGTGTGGGACAAAACTTCAGCGGATAGACCATTAGACTATTTGCAAATTCGGTTCGACAAAATCTCTAAATGGGAGGCTCAAACATTAAACTCAGAACTCTCACTGCTTCAAGTAGCCATGAGAGAGTCTAAAATGATACAACAAACCTACCATCTTTTAGCTCTACCGTGTTCGTTTCGGTTTCTTAAAGTTTTTCTTATTCGTCTTCACTCCCAAAGTTTATGGTTTGATAATAAAAAGCCTAGAAAGGGCACCACCATTGAACAACCCCCATCAGCCCCATAGCACGGTAAATTGTTCCTGTGTAGTCACATCGAAAACTGGTCTTGGGTCTGAGCCAGAGCTGGAACTGTAAACCGAAACCTGACCTGGCAAACTGCTCAGCCGGCCCCCCTGGGGGTGCCAGCCCCCTGGGGGGGCTGAGGGGGTGCGGCCGGCTGTTTGCAAGGGCCGGTTTCGGCTGATTTTGTTAACGGGCCGATATTGCAGGCCCCAGGGCCCCAAAACCAGCCCCCACCCTGGCGGCCCACCGGGGAAATGCCCGGTGCCCGCTCTGGCCAGTCCGGCCCTGGTCTGAGCACCTACTGATGTTTGGGATTAGGTATTTTTATCTAGTTACTGACCCTCCTCGAATGTTAATCAACCCTTGTTCTACACTCCTAATTATTTTCTCTATCTTTAACTAAAGGATTAATTAAGAACTCGTATGAATAGCTTATTCCATTATTTACACATTTTCTTCGCGGGAAGCATTTATTTTGAGTTGTGTTTTCCTATTCTGTGCAGGCTCGGTGCCACGCTCACCTGTCCAGCCTTGTGACAAATTGTTTGATATAGAAGAGCTTTCAGTTCTTTAAACTCTGTATTATGACGGTGACAGAAGATAATATTAGCTATAACATGTTTTCACACAGCACGTAGTCCGCAATTAATGCAGTTTCTAACAATTGAAAACATTGTAGCTCATTTACAGAGCAGATGGGCTGATATGTGAAATACACCCTAAACACATTCTTTCATGCTGGCACTGTGCACATATATAAAATGCTCACCCTCTGGAGAAGGCAGTGGTTATTTCCTTCTAATGTGAAACTGAAGCAGTCGGGAAATCGTTTTTTATATTTCCATTAGAAAGGACTCAATAAGTGCACTTCTCTCGTCCATTTGTGAGTGACACTGGTTCACAGCCCTGCAATAAAAGCATTTATTTTCTGTGATATACTCAGATACTTTTTCATTTTTTTTTTTTTTGTTCCATGCAGACAAACTTCTTGCAATGAGTTAAAAACTAAGAAGTCATCGAGAAAGGACAGCGTACCCTTACTTACAGAGGGTCATTGGATACTTGCAAGGAATAGGAAGCAGCGTCATAGCACTTTTTTCTCTGGCTTTCAGCCATCTTGACCAGCAGCCGGGCTGCTAAATAACATAGCTAAAATACATTGACATTGACAAATCCAATAGTTCTCGCATTGCTGAGATCTATTTGCTTTGCCGATGCTTGTTAGATTCTGTTGCTCCTTTAAGTGTAGACTTGGCTTCAGAATACTCCGGTGCCTGTACTAAATTTAAACATTTCATCTTTGTAGCAATTAGTGCCGAGCATCGTGTGTATGAGTTTAAGAGTTTAAGAGCTTCACTTGGACAACACTAGGAAAATGAAATAGCCTTTTAAGAAAGCCAGCTTCATTAGCATCAGTAGAATATTTACTAGTGTGGAGCCACCCAGAAGCATTATAGGTAATCAATGTAATCTCCTTAGCTTTAGACCTTTGATAATGGTGTAGGGGTGAGGACCATGTTTGGTATTAACATGATTTAGGATGCTCCCACTATTCAACGGTTCATGTTTTTTTTCAATTTGTAATGTTTCTATCAACTCCATTGGTAGGCTTCTAAAGTGTCCCGACATTTACAGCTATAGTTTCAGTGCAGCTTATATAACCATTATGGAACCATCCCTCTTTTTTGGATACTCTACCAAAGCACATGGCCTGAGTTGTTCAAAATGATAGATTGGTACGTTGCGCATGGTGAAAAATAATATCTCACCCTTACCTCGTACCTCTTTGGCAGCAGATTTTCTTACTCAGTTGCCCATTCTGAAGTTTGTCACCTCCAATGTTGATGAATAAATTGTGCTAATAGTAGTAATTGAACTAGCACCGTAAATAGATGGCCAGCCAATCAGAATGCTCCTTTTGTATGCTGAAGAAATTGTTACATGCACACAAAAAAAGTATTTTGTGCTGCTGGCTCCTAGCCTCCTTCAGAAGTGCTGTGGACCCTTGGAACACAGTGGAAAGATGATCTTCCTCTTACCTGAAAGACTGGATGAAAACAATAATGATTCCCTGTGGCACTCCCTCAGCCTTTTCTAATACAACTACTGGCTGTCCAGGCTCTCCCTTTGATTTTTCAGAAAAGGTAGCCCAGTCTGAAGATAAAGTAGAAAAATGTAAACACATGGGGGCCTATTTATGAAAAAGTCATGCAGTGCAGCGCATCAAGTCACATTGCAGTGCTGTGCTGCACTGCATGACAGGGAAAGAGCAGGAAAGAGCCATATTTAAGGCAGTACAGCACATTCTAGCCTTTTCCTCAGCGGTGGAGCCCTTTTAGCAGACTAGAACCAACGCCGGCACCCTTGTACCAATGGGTGCCTCGATTGCATGCAGGATTGTTTTTGTGCAGGGACACCGAGAGGCATATTCCTCTATTAGAACATTGGAATGTTGGGAGCTCCATTGCAGACAATGGAGTGCTCCCTGCTTCTACGGGCCGGTAAAGGCCCGCAGAGCAACATTCCAATGTTCTACAAAGGCTTCTCAGAGCTCGAGGTGATTTATATCCCCTCGAGCTTCGAGAACCCTTTGTTTAATTTGTTAGAACATTCTGCCCTCTAGTAGCAGAATGTTCTAATAGCCTTATAGCCCTTCGTAGCAGGGCTATACCGGCTATTAAAGTCCCGCTGTCTCATTAAAGTCCCTCGCCTTCGGCTCGGGCCTTTAACGATTTAGCGGGCCTTTAATAGCCGGTATAGCCCGCTACGGCAGGCTATAAGGCTATATCTCTGTGTGATGCAGAATGCAGCACACAGAGAAAGAGGAATCTCTGTGTGATGCAGAATGCATCACACAGAGAAAGAGGAATTAACAAGGATAATGAAAGATAGTTCTACTTGTTACACCTCTCCTGGGGAGGCGTATCTTTTTGGAGCATTCCCAGGCTTACCAGTTCTGATAAATCTGAGAATGCGTCAAAACCATGGGAGTTGTGTGGGAACACCCATGGAATGCCTTCCAAGGGCAGAGTAAGGCAATGCGGCGATTTGCACTGCTTGATTTACTCCTGATTTAAGGAGCCACTCAGGGCCATGCAAAGTGGCCTTGCCTGGCATCATAACTCTGACTTAAGGTTTATGTCGCTTTTGCACCACATTCGTGGCTCCATGTTTTCTACTTTTTTTGGCTGATTGGGCTTCCGACTTAGTAAAATCAAAGCGAGGGGCTCGTGCAGCGATATGTGAATAGGCAGCTGCATTAAAGGAGGCTTCAGGAGTACCATGGGAAAATGGAGCTGTTTCTTTTCCATAGGTGGCATTAGCCATATTGCTTTTCCCTACAGGGCAATATTGGCTTTTAATTACCCTCCCCTCACTAGGGGCCCTCATCTGTGGCTTGGGTCCAAAATCTCTGGGGGTAATTAACAGCTGATATTACCCGCAGGTATGGGTAACAGCAGTTTATTGTGTGGTGCTTTCATACTACATACCAGCTGCGGCCGGCACAGGTAAGCTTGGTGAGGTAGGCGGGGTGGGAGGGGAGTTAAGTCTAAAGACGATGAAATAAGTATAATTAGATAAATAAATATTACCTATGCTGTCGACTTCACTCCTGCCGCGTCCTACCCCATTCCACCGCCTCACCGTGCTTACCTGTGCCGGCCCCCACTGCTACATACCAGAGCAAACGGATGTATGACGGTACAACGCGTACCGTTACAACGCGTACCTTTACGACGCAGGTTTAACAACGCAAGTCGTTACAACGACTGGCGTTGGGGGGCGCTGGATAGTGAATAGTTTCATTTACTATTCCAACTCCAGTTCCCGTGGATAGTAGGGAAGGTATTGGATAGTAAATTAAACTATCCCCTATCCTAGTGCGCCCTCCAGCGAAAGTGTAAATCCTGCGTTATAACGGTACCGCGTTGTAACGGTTCCGTTGTAAAGGCTGTTTCCCAGAGCAAACTAGGTTACTTACGCTGGGCATCTGTCCTAACCATCGATGCCATATATCACACACACACACACTTCCATCCATGGCCCTTCCCAGAGTAGCGTGCTCCCCCTCCAGAAAAGCACCTCATTGGTTCGTCATTGTTGAGAAAATATAAACATTACAATTCAGTACTTTGAATGGGAAGCAAGCGGATACGGTGCAGTCAGCTAAGAGAATACTTTTATTTTCGATTGGGATTAAATAACCTGAAGATTTCTTAGGTTGTTTTCAGCCTCATGAACAGTTGCTCCTGTGACCATTGATGCCTCTGACGTACTAGAAAAAAAGCTGTTCTTGTTTATGTGCGTGGAACATTGTGCAAAAACATGTTCTTTTTCTGGTAATGAGTTCGACAAGGGTTAAGTATTTTTCTTCTATGCGGATCATGTTTCTTTTCCTGAACGGATCAACGTTACAAACCAGAGATTAGTAAGGATAACCTCGTTTTCTTTTCTAATTTTATAATCCAACATAACTTCCAGTATATCGATATATCAGCTTTAAGGAAAGGTGGTTTCCTAGCGCTCTGAACTTAACTAACTAGTAAAGATTACAACTTTAAAATAATATTAATTACAGAAAATAATTTTCTAACTTTAAGACAAAGCGTTCCGAGATGTTTGAGACAACAGAAAACTGATGGAATTGGTCTGCGGTAGTTACCATATAATATTTCAAAATAAATGTATTTTACCGTTGCAGTTTCAGTATTTGTATTTCAGGAGTTTTAATTATATTAAATGTGACTCTACGAAGGAGTGCCATTGCCTGTCCTTGTGTATGCCAGTCAGAAAGGCACTGCTGTATTTGTGGTGCTACCCTTGTACCTTGCTTGACCCATGAAAGGTGAAAATGAAAATACTAATCAGAATTCATGAATAATAACCTTAAGATAGGGGCGTCAAGGTTGCAGACATTTCAGAAACGAGTGATAGATATACAGCCTGTTTCATGTTTCATAAATCATATCAATTCTATATCGGGTTATGTTCGTCGAACACATGTCGCATAGTTATTCACAAAGCTGGGCCTTCTTTACATTTTTTCACCGCTTTGCTACGTGGCTTATCAATAAAAATACACCTCTGAGATGCCTCTGACATCAGTTGAAGGGGGCTATTTTGATGGATGATACTGTTATTATATCATTATATTATTTGAAATAAATGTCACCGATTTATTTGAGCCTAAAAATGCGTCCCTGGGTTCTCTATGAAGTCAACAAAAGTGTATTGCTGGGAACAGGGTCACGTCAGACAGCTACATCGCTGAGACTTGAATAAGGAAGAAAGCTATTTTTGTATTGTATTAGAGTTGACTGGATGGGTGTGGGGTGTGGTGTGAGCCAGCCCTCAGGGAGTGGCTGGTACATCAAACAACTAGAACAATGACTAGCAGGTCATTACATCCATCCCAAACTTTATTTAAACTAGAATAACAAAGTCCAACCTGTTGGAGGGAATAAAACAATAAGTAGGAAATCCCACTGAGTCTGTTCAGCTGCCGGCAGAAACAACATGATGCTACAACTGCCGCTAGGATCAACCGTTCTGCTTGGCACAGTTCAGTGTTGCCTTGCAGGTCTGGTACTCCTTAGACCCCAGACGTGGAAGTAGATACCAGAAGTCTCTTTTTCTGTACTGTTCTCTGTGATGGTACATTTGGAGTGATGGTGACTCACTCATCAGTCCTGGTTATTGTGGCATCCACACTAGTGCTGCAATACTTCTGTCTACAGAAAGATGGAGTAGTTGCAAGTATCCCTTTTACTAGGATGCCCCTCTCGCAGGTGTTCCCCTCCCACAGGATGTCCCAGAAGCCCTCTTCACCAGGCTTCCACGGGACTGGGTGTACTTTACCATGCTGCTCCAACGCCACTCTCTAGGTGTGTGGAAGAAGAGCTATGAGTCCCACCTTCATGTCCCTAGCTCCACCTGAAGGGTAGTTCTTTACTCATGCCATAGGACACAAAATCTTTGTCTTCCTAGGACCTTCGGAAGGGCGGCTGTGGACTCATCTCTTGTGGTGGGACTCACTCTCACCGTCGTTCGAGAGGCCTTTGCCCCTGGGTCGCCACTGTCTGGTGTGGAGTGGTTGGATCCTCTTCTTCAGGACGTCTGAGCAGCCCCACCGTCCAGTCTCCTGTGCGACCCCAAAGGTGGATGTCACAAATGGTCCAGCCTGTTCGCCTCTATAATCACCAGGTTTGCTTGGTGTTCCGAAGACTCAGGGATAGCTATTTCTCCAAGTGCCACCAATGTTCTCCAGGTACTGTGGTTCATGCGAGATGTTCTTGCACTCGGTCAACTTTGACTTCTAGTGTGCGAGTTGGCGGATCGCAGACTCCTCTCTTCTTCTCTCTTTGTCTTGAACTTCTTCGCTGTGGCGTCATGCTACACAATTTCCTCTTTCTTGTTCTTGCATTTCGTGATACAGTCTAGGCCCATCCGGTATTGCACTTCTTCTCTGACCAGGCTTCTCTGTGTGATGTGCACTTTACAGAGGTCTTCCTGGTCCTGTCCTACCCCAGGACAATGCATTCTTTTCTTTTGGTGACCAGGCCTGTCATCGCCAGCTTCTTCCATTCATTACTTTTGACTTCATGTCAATCTTGTCAGACCTCTCCTCAGTCCTCTTGACAGACCTCTCCTCGGTCCTCTTGTCAGACCTCTTCTCAGGTTACCGCTTCTCTGACCTCTTCTCCGGTCACCGCTTTTCTGACTTGATCTCAGGTTACCGCTTCTCCGACCTCTTCTCCGGACGCTGCTTCTCCGATCTCTTCCCCGGGCGCCGCTTCTCTGACCTCTTTTCAAGTCACCTTCGCCGACCTCTTGCAGGTCATCACCGCCAACCTCCTACAGGTCATCTCTTCTTGAGGGCACACTCCAGGTGCCTCATTACCACGCTGATATAGCTCTCTCTCTTTGCAGCCTCCACACAGGATGAGTCACACCATGTGACCACCTGGGCTCTCTTCCTTGCAGGGCACTTTCGGGCTCCAGACTGGACAATCATCCTCTCTGTGTCTGTCTTTGGCGTCCTTTTGACTGTGCTTCCTTTCGTTTGCTACTTGACGGTACTCCTACTTCTGCTGCCTTGAGCACTCGGTTCTTCCATCCATACTTTACTGGATGCACTTGCTGTGCATTCTCTTCAGTCTTTCACTAATGGGTGCTTGTTCTGCTGGCAAGTGTTGGTCACCCACTTCTTTCCCTTGCGGTGATGTGCTTCTGCCACTGATTCAAAAAAGGGGGGGGGACGCATGCAGCGCACCTTCTTCCATTCATGCAGAGACTTGCTACCTTGGGCTGTTATCCTGTACCACACTTGCTCTCCTGGTGGTGCTCCTTCCTGTCTTCTTGCTGCTGCAGTGACTACTTGTGGCAACTAGGTATCACTGCATCCTCCGTCTCAGGCCCTGGAAGCCTTTCCACTTAAAGCTCTTTCAGTGCTCACTTGCTGACTGAGTCAGTAGTCATTTTGTCACCCCTCACACGACAGTCTTGGAGGGGGTGGTCTGCCACTTCTCTTCATGCAAGTGCACTTTGTCCCTCACACACGTTGACCTGCAGTAACTGATCCTGTGCTGCTACTGCTGCATTTCCTTGGCACTGTTGTGTTTCCCTTTTCTCCCTTTTACATCTCTTTAGTAGCCTTGAACTGCCTCTGTCTGAGCAACATCTGTTTGCCTCAGTCCATGTTTTCTGGTGTCCCAGTTCTGTTGTACTTTTTTTTGTTTAGCTGGTGCGGTACTGGGCTTTCTATTTCAGTCAGTTTATCTTTCTGGAACCTTTACGGGTTCCGTAGTGCTGCAGATTGTGTTGGCCATGCGTGCGTCTTTGGGGCAAAGGAATGGAGGGCAACTCATGGTGGGTGCTGCCTTCTTTACAACTCGATGCCCACCGAGCTGCAGAGACTTCTGTCCGCTTCCGTGAATGCTGCCTGTGATGCATTCCCGTTTTCAGTACCGGGATTGCCTCAGCAGCCTTGTGTACGCTGCGGGCCTCGCTTCACTGGCACTGGAGCAGCCATGGATGGGCTACGCAGTGACATTGTCTTGGGCCTTTTCACCGCCGCGTTCATATTGCAGCCGCTCCTGCTTTGCAGTCTCTCCTTCCCCTGGCATTGTGAGAATCTGGCACCATGCGGGTGCGGCCTGATTTCGTGAGCCTGCCGTCCATGTGCTCACTTTACGCATGGGTGGAGCACTGTTGCAGACAACTGCCACCAACACATCGCAGAAGGCACTCTTGCCGGGCAGCAGCCCCTCCTTCCATCTCCCAGTAAATGTTTTCCCTTTAGTTCAGGCGGTGCAGGAGGGAGGGTGAAACACAAATGCTACCAGTGTCTTGCTATATTTGCAGGGCCGTTTATCTCGTGCTCCTATGGCCGCGCTTCACTGCTCTTGCTTCGCAGGCGGGACGCTTCTCTGCCTTCTCTCACCTGTCGGCAGCCCACTTCCTTCGTTTTTCAGCTCTCTCAGGGCTGCCAGGGGTACCAGGCACAGTGTCACTTTTTTCTTCCCTTGACTTTCCGCTTCAGCGGCCGCGGGCCGCACACTGTCCCTTTTCACTGCACCCCTCTGCATCACCATTAGGGCTCACCTTCTGCCTGCATACCGATCGGGCCTGCCTCCACCTCGAGGCACTGTCTGTGGCCGGGGTCTCAGCAGACCGGCCCCATACACGTTGCTCCTCTGCCATCGCCTGGGCTTGCCATATGCCAGACGATCGGGCATCCGCTCCCAATGTGGGATGGGCTCCCGCTCCCTTCTTTTACCCCCCCAGGGCTCTTCACATGTCCCGTGGTCCATCAGGTGCATCCTGCGCCTGCTCCCAGGGTGTGCCCTTGACAAGGGAAGCACTCTCCCCACTAACCACCAAACTAACAAGGTGGCTGCACATGTGGGCTCAGCCCGCTCGTCGCCAATGTGATGTTGTGGAGTCCTAGGCCCTCCTGCGTATGCAATAACCACACAGACACGGTTGGTTAGGGTGTGTAGAACTGGCCCGCCCCTTTTATTATCAGGGTCACATGTCCTATAACCTGGATGAGTGTGGGGTGTGGTGTGTGGTGTGAGCCAGCCCACAGGGAGTGGCTAGTACATCAAACAACTAGAACAGTGACCAGCAGGTCACTACATGGTGCAAAATATAGAGCGCCTTGAAGGCAGAGCACCTGACTTTTGGGGACGTAGTGAAATGCTTGGAGCATTTTCATGCTGCATTTGCACAGGCAAAGTTGTTTGTATGACGTGGTGGCATGATTTTATGCCCCTTTTTTTACCAAAAATCAGTACCCCTTGAAAAATCCTCTAGCCCCCTGGTCCTCTGTTGAGCAGCCCTTTACGATACTCATCTAAACAGCAACAATATTTTGTCAGCCTGTTATGTATTCCTAAGGCAAGACCTCCTTTATAAAAACACGCTTCCTGTCTATCCAAATATGTATAAAATATTCGTAATCACCTCATTGCCACTTTAGGCTTTCAACTCACTCTCCTATATGACAACTAAAATGAAAACATCATTGAGCCTATTAATTATTTATGAGCCAGATGGGGCTGTGAATTACAGTGCATTGCATCCTAGCATTTGCATTAACGCAGTCTTTAGGCAGCTGTGCTACTTAACCTACGTTTTGGTTACGTTGTACATTGGGGTTTTTTTCTCACTTTGTTTCAATCTGACAAAAGAAACTCATATTTTCATCCTTGGAATATTTGTTATGGGATATTCCAACTGTGAACCCTTTCCTCCACAATAGCCTAAAAAAAGTTAGATCTTTGCATTTGAACTAATGGTGGTTGATTTCATACATGAATGAGCTTGATGTATAGTGCCTGTTAGCAAATGTCATTAAATTTACCTGCTGGACTGCATGGAGTTTCAACTCACCAGGATGGAATGCAGGAAGTAGGTGTGTAAGGAAAACGGAAAGCCAACTGGGGATATAAAGGAGGCTGAATAGCTCTACAATGTTGTACAAGAGGCACTTAAGAAAAACACCAAAACAATTAACATAGTAGTCATGAAAGTAGGTAAGAATCGACTTAATAATATGTGACGCAGTGTTTGTGGATTACATTTATGAGTACGAGCAAAACATTTTTGTTTTAACAGTAAAACTTTGTGCTGAGACTTGTGAGGTGAAGTGAGCTTCACTACAACCTATGGGCACCTGTTAACGTCTAATGTTGACTAGGACTATATAAGGTATGATGAAAACGCTCAGTGAAGATGGTGTGCACTCCGGATGGGGGAGAAGTGCAAACTTTGTGTATTACTTGTTAAAACTTCACAAAATATGAAAAGGTTGCAGAGTTATGCTGCATTTCGATTTTCAGATGAAAATCTAGAATTTGGCAAACAATTTAAATACAAGTGAGATTTGTGTTGAGTTACACAAGGAGAAGATAAGAAGCTAGTCATTTGTAATCAACAATTTCTCAAATTACCCATGCAACATGATCATGAAGAAACAGCTAAGCAATATACACACTCCATTACAACATCCTCACCTGTCACTGACACCAGCTAAGACTCATAAGAGAGAGCTAAGCGAGTGTATAAGCACAAAACAGGGAGCTCACTCCATGAACTACAGATCCACCAATAAAACGGGAGCTCCCCGTGGCTACGCTCACTTAATAAAAACTTTACAGGCCTCTTGCTCCTGAAACAGACACCTATAAGGATCATGAAATAACCTTGATTTATGGTCCACATTTTTATATCACTTATCATTATCCCTCTCTCTTTTTTTCTGTGTGCCTGTCCTTTTACTGAATATACACGTGAATATCAAACAACACTAAATAAGTGTGGGAGGGCCATAAACATGTTCGGCCAGCTTCACAGCAGAAGCTGTAAAAACTTGGCAGCTGTAACATACATTTTATTGTTATAGACAAAGACTGGATGGCATCCATAAATCCTTTGTAGGACTTCCAGTGCTGAATTGCATGTTTCTTGCAAACATAATGGCTTAGAATGTATCCTGCAGCACATTGATCGCAAGAAGATATATTTTCCTGAGAAAATGATTATCTACTTTACTTAATACTTTGGGCCTGATTTAGAGTTTGGCGGACTGGTACACTGCCACAAATATGACGGACATCCCGGCAGCCTTATTACAACTCTGTTATGCAATAATCAGGGCCACTGAAATTATGCTTGTCAGAAAAGATCCCCCTTTGGGTGAATTTTTAGACTAACCGCAGTTTAGAAACACACATACACAATCAGTACCAATAACATAACTCAGGAGCAGCAAATGATGTAACCGATACAATCATACAAGAAAATAAATGTACATTTTATTTTGATATATTAAAAACAAGGTTAAAAAACAGATTTAAAAAACACAATATATAATGGGACAATACATAAGGAAAACAATTCCTAATTCATAAGAGGGAAATACACTAGTCCAAAATGTTATAAAGGATCACACTCCAAAATGTATAGTTGGTCACTTTGAAAGGAGTTCTTTGTCCAATGACTTAGTGCATTTCCACCAAGCAAAGCATCGACGCGTTTCGGTTATGGCATATATTGATTCAGAGCCAAAAACCTTCCTCAGGAGAAAACAATAGTATCCCACTATAACCATGAATCTCTCTTATTTTGCTAGCAGTATGCGTAGATATACATTGCACTGTTTCACCAGCGATGTTTTGATTACGACGTTCGTCTTGAGTCCTTCCTATAGCTAGACAGCCTGGAGTCTGCTAGCGACAATTAACGAACGGTCCTATGGGGTTCTGGCTCTCCGTGCCGCCGTCACGGAGAGCTTCATGGTTATAGTGGGATGCTATTGTTTTCTCCTGAGGAAGGTTTTTGGCTTACCCCCTTTTTGACAGGGAAGGTGTGACTGAGTTCACCTGCTTTCCCATAGCGGATGCTTGCCCGAGCATCTAGATAGGAATGTTTTAAAAAGTTAATAAGTGGCATTTCCACCCCCATGGACTCTAGTATACTCCACAACTTCTGGTGGTTAACACGACTGAAGGCTGAACTCGGATCGACCAAACACAAATGAAGGCTCCCCCGTTTGGCCTGTATATATGTTCCAAATAAGAGACTTAGGTTTAAGCCCTGTTCCACTGTACCTAATCCTTAACGGAAACCATACTGTATCTCCGAGATTATACCTGTGTCATCTGCCCACATCTGCAATCAATTTAAGATAACACGCCCGGCCACTTTCACAAGGGAATCCAAAAGTGATAAGGGTCTATAACAGACCACGTCGTTACGATGGAGTCAATTTCTGACCCCCCTCTTTACATACTGCTGCCAAACTGACCATATCTAAAGTTCTTGGCTGGGAAGCATTGTGGTTCCTCTCTTGAAAAAAGATTCCTGCCTTTCTGCAAGCAATTATGATCAAATCGCCCTCCTCGATACCACAGGAAAGATCTTTGCAGTCAGTGTATTGGACCATCTGAAAGACTGGGCCACATCCAGGGGGGCAATTCCTTTGGCCCAAGCAGGCTTTCAACAAAACCATTCAGTGACTGACAATATTGCAACCCTACAAACCATAATAGACAGATATGTAACCAATAACTCTGAGGTAGTTTATAGCTTATTTGTGGATTTTTCTACTACTTTCGATAAGGAGGATCCCTGTGGAAACAATTAATGAAAATGGGTATCCTGGCAACCTTATTAAGGCTCCCAGGGTCCTTTTTACCCTCTATATAAATAGCTTGGGTGCTACCCTTTCGAGGGAATGTCAGGACCTACCCAGTATTGGCAAACGGCAAATCAGAGCATTGTATTACGCTGACGATGCTGTTCTTTTATCTCGCACGCCAATAGGCCTGCTGAAAACTGTTATGAGCTTTGTGTCCTATATTTCAAGATTAGACCTTAACGTAAACATCCCTAAAACATTGTCATGAAATGTAGTAAGCCTAAAGTTAAGTTTTGAGACATCTTTATAAACAATAAAAAACTTGCTAATTACTTCTCATATTTGGGAATCGTCTTTGAAAGAAGGGAATCATAGATCAAAGCCATTAATACTAGAAAATTGCTATTTGCCAAAGCCATGGGAGCCTTGATAAACTTTGCTAGGAAACTAGGAAAGCATCCTATTAACGACTTGCTGACAATTTACAAAGCCAAATGTACCTCAATTGCAATGTATGGGGCTGGTATTTGGGGTCCCTACAGAAAGTTGAAAACAGGTTCTTAAACTTAAAATATCTTTTAGCCGTTATGAATAGCACAGCCACGTACATTTGTCATGCCAAACTGGGATTGCCATACCTATCCGACCTAATCAAAATCCAGCCGATCCTATTATGGCATAAGGTTTGGACAAGTACTGCAACTGGTCTTAATCGGGATGTGATAAACGATTGTTTGAACTTGCATGTCGCATTTCTTGGCTTGAATATGTAGAAAATGTCATGAACGCCCTAGGTTGTCTCATGCATTTTGCTAAACCAGACAGCCTGATCCTTGTTACAATGAAGGAACTAAAGCTATCATGTATCAATCACCTGAAGACGATTAGATTGTCTACCAACATCTTGAAAACATCTGTCAGAGCAAATCAACTGCTCTTGACCCAACTGGGGATACAACCCTAATTAACAAAAATATTAGGGAACTATGATAGACTGCTATTGACCGGCTTACGTTTAGGCAACTTTCATAATATGGTCACATTCCCTATGTTGAATGACTGGTCACGCTCTCTTTGCCTATGCCCTTGCGATGATATATTTGTACAGTCTACATTTCATACCATCTTCTTTTGTAAGTTTTATATTTTGATCAGAAAAAGATGGATTCTGCCCATTTTAAAAGTGCAAGGCCTGAGACAATGTCGACCTGCCCTGATCAAGCTCCAACTCTTAGATGAAGAAATTTTTACTGATCATATAGCTAAATATCTGAAAGGGGTGGTTAGATACAGCAAAACCATGTAAGGCCACCTCTTTTCTTAATTGTTCATGAATTTTATCTATGACAAGGTTGTACTTGTAATTAGCTTGGAGTCCTTTTTTCTTTTAATTTTAACTTACTTCATTTTAATAAATTGTTATACTTACATATATGAACTGATGTATTCTCATTTTGCATAAAAGCATGTGCTTTTATGATTTAATATTTTAAATTGAATAAAGCGAATTTTGACTTTGACTTTGATTAACTTATTTAACTTACTAGAGGGAGAGTTCACTATATAATCTTCCTTCCTAGGAGGTCTTTTTTTGCTGAGGGAAGACTTCCTCTACAGCATGGGTACTCACTAACTTTCTCTAAGTGGCCAAATTTACAGTGTGGTTTGTCGCCGAGGGCCGCACTGGTGGGGGCGGGGTCAGTGGGTAGCAATAAAAAAACGGTGACCGCGAGGTTCAACACAGGTCCCTGCAGCGGACGCCTTCATCCACTGATCCAACAGACCCAGCATACACACATCTCTCTCTCCCTCTCTCTCTTTCTCCCTCTCTTTTTCTCTCTGTCTCCCTCCCTCCCTCTCTATCTCTCTCTCTCTCTCTCTCTCTCTCCCTCCCTCCCTCCCTTCCTCTCTCTCTCTGTCTCCCTCTGTCTCACTCACTCTGACTGTCTCACTCCCTCCCTCTCTCTCTCTCTGTCTCCTTCCCCCTCTCTCTCTGTCTCCCTTCCTCTCTCTCTCTCTCTCTGTCTCCCTCTCTCTGTCTCCCCTCTCTCTTCCTCAGTCTGTCTCTGTCTGTGTCTGTCTGTCTGTCTCCCTCCCTCTGTCTCCTCCCTCTGTCACCATCCACCCTTTGTCTGTCTCCCCCTGTCTCCCTTTGTCTGTCTCCATCTATCTGTCACCCTCTGTCTCTGTCCCCCTGTCTCCCTCCTTCTGCCCCTTCCCTCTGTCTCCCTCTCTCTGTCTCCTCTCCCTCTGTCTCCCTCCCTCTGTCTCCCTCCCTCTGTCTCCCTCTGTCTCACTCACTCTGACTGTCTCACCCCCTCCCTCTCTCTCTCTCTGTCTCCTTCCCTCTCTCTCTCTCTCTCTCTCTCTGTCTCCCTTCCTCTCTCTCTCTCTCTGTCTCCCTCTCTCTGTCTCCCCCCTCTCTTCCTCAGTCTGTCTCTGTCTGTGTCTGTCTGTCTGTCTCCCTCCCTCTGTCGCCATCCACCCTTTGTCTGTCTCCCTCTGTCTCCCTTTGTCTGTCTCCATCTGTCTGTCAACCTCTGTCTCTGTCCCTCTGTCTCCCTCTCTCTGTCTCCTCTCCCTCTGTCTCCCTCCCTCTGTCTCCCTCCCTCTGTCTCCCTCTGTCTGTCTCCTTCTGTCTGTCACACTATGTCTCCCTCTCTCTGTCTCCCTCTCCTTCCCTCTATCTCCCCCTGACTCCCTCCTTCTGTCTCCCTCTCTCTGTCTCCCTCTGTCCCCCTCTGTTTCCCTCCCTCTGTCTCCCTCTCCCTCCCTCTCTCACTCTCCTTCCCTTCCCTCCCTCCCTCTGTCACCCTCCTTCTGTCACCATCCTCCCTCTGTCTGTCTCCCTCCCTCTGTCTGTCTCCCTCTGTCTGTCACCCTCTGTCTCGCTCTGTCTCCGTCCCTCTGTCTCCTTCGCTCTGTCTCTGTCCCTCTGTCTGTCTCCCTCTGTCTTTCTCCCTCTGTCTGTCTCCCTCTGTCTCCCTCTCTCTGTCTCCCTCTCTCTGTCACCCTCTCTCTGTCACCCTCTCCCTCTGTCTCGCTCTCCCTCTGTCTCCCTCCCTCTATCTCCCTCTGTCTCTCTCTGTCTACCTCTGTTTCCCTCCCTCTCCCTCACTCTCCTTCCCTTCGTTTCCCTCCTTCCCTCTATCTCCCTCTCTCTCTCTACCTCCTTCTGTCACCATCCTCCCTCTGACTCCCTCCCTCTGTCTGTCTCCCTCTGTCTGTCACCCTCTGTCTCCGTCCCTCTGTCTCCCTCCCTCTGTCTCCATCCCTCTGTCTCCCTCCCTCTGTCTGTCTCCCTCGTCTGTCTCCCTCTATATCCTTCTCTCTGTCTCCCTCCCTATGTCTCCCCATGACTCCCTCCCCTGTCTCCCTCTGTCTCTCTCTGTCTAACTCTCTCTGTCTCCCTCTCTCTCTGTCTCCCGCCCTCTGTTTCCCTCAGTCTTTCTCTGTCTCCGTCCCTCTGTCTGCACCCCTCTGTCTCCCTCTGTCTCCCTCCCTCTGTTTTCCTCCCTCTGTCTCCCTCTCTCTGTCTCCCTCTCCCTCTGTCTCTCTCAGTCTGTCTCTGTCTCTCTCCCTCTGTCTGTCTTCCTCTGTCTTTCTCACTCTGTCTCCCTCTCCCTGTCTCCCTCTCCCTCCTTCTGTCTCCCCCTGATTCCCTCCCCCTGTCTCCCTCCCTCTCTGTCTCCATCTCTTTGTCTCCCTCTCTCTCTGTCTCCCTCCCTCTCCCTCCCTCTGACACCCTCTGTCTGCCTCCCACCCTTTCCCTCCTTCCCTCTCCCTCCATCCCTTTCCCTCCATCCCTCCCTCTGTCTCTCTCCCTCCCCCTCCCTCCCTCTCCCTCTGTCTCCCTCCCTCCCCCTCCCTCTGTCACCTTCCCCTGCATGTGTGTCAGCCCAGACTGAAACAGCTTTATGGCAGACACACAGCTGCACCCCAGTACTTCACAGGTCTTTAAAGACCATTCACTTTTTAATGAGGCTTTGTTGTATTTCACCTCTTAGCACCCCTGCATCTCCACTCTGACTATCTGCTGAAACCGCCGGGCCTCCACAGAGCAGAGTCTCTCAGACTGCAACCGTCCGTGTTTGTAGACACTCTTTAAAAGAAAATAAAAACCACAGGTGCGATGTCTGCAAGGTCCGCTGGCCGCCAAGGAAGGCTTGCCGGGCCGCAAGCGGCCCGCGGGCCATAATATGAGTGGCCGTGCTTTACATGGTATTAAATACTACAAAAAGAGTACTTTCAAAGTGGAGAACTGGATTAATTTGGTTGCACAGCTGGTCTCTATTATTCTGCTAATTTCTTTATTGATTAACCTCAGATTCTCACTGTTCCAGAGTATTTAATCTTGCTTTTGTTGGATTGATTCCTCTCCCTTTCCACGTGATAGAGACCATGAAACTACTGGCTGTAAAATAAGATTTATTTTGAGGCAAAGTATTGCATGATCACGGCTTTGAATGAACTGTGTAGAGAAACGGCGGAACTTTTTGTATATGTCACAACTGCTAATAATATAGTCCAATAAGAATAACCCTGTTGAACCTTTCTGTGTATAAGACCCTGGCACATCTCCTTCCGTTCTCCCAATCAAGATTATTCCATTGACTTGTTCCAGTAGCCTTCTCCCTCTCTTATCAACCCTAATAGGGACTGGAAAGACAGAAGGTGGAATATAGCAAGATTCCTCAAACTCAGAATTCCTGAATGTGTTTTAGAATGGCAATGGAGATTTTTGCATTGAAATCACCCATTAAGAGTATTTGTACGTTGTTGCTAGTGCCAATTGTAGGTTCGATTTGATCAATTATATTTGCAAGCACTGTATTATTTTCAAGACTGGGAGGGATATAACATTTTAAAAAAATAGTGGTTTAACATAAGCATTATTGTCCAAGTACTTTAGCTTGAGGCACTGCACGTTGGGGCCAGTGAGATGGATTATTTTAAAATCCCACCTCAGCTCTTCTGATAGCTTGATGGTCAGACCTCCCTTTGTATGTTCTCGTCTTGACTTTATAGCAGGGATATTAAAAACAAAATAGTTTTCCAGATCAAAATTGTCCACAATCCATTTTTCCTGGAGGTATATTATTGGGGGATGATTATTCAAGAGACAGGATAGTTTTTAAGGGCTAGTCCCACAATTTATAATGACATTATGATTGGACTATTGCTAAAAAGGAAGGCTTGGCCAACCTACCATGTTTATTTCCATTCAGATTGCTTGGTAGCTGCAACCATACATTATCCTTTTGTTCATTATATAATTTCCAATATGGTTCCAACTGCCAGAAGCGCTTATAGTCTCGAAGCCTTTCCAAATTGTAACTAGGCTACAGGATTGGATTGCCCAAGCCAAAGTGTTGTCCCACTTAGAGACGGGATTCAGATCCAGTATCAGCACCATAGACCAGATTGTCTAATTCCTGTCCGATAATTTGAAGGTAGTAGACATTGACGGGGGCTGCAGTATGCTGCTTTTGTTGATTTGCAAGCTGAATTCGATCTAGTCCCCAGGGCAAACCTTTGGGTGGCTTTGCACAACACCGGGGTCCCGCATGAACTACTGCCCTTGATCCAGGCATTATATACTGAAAACTCTGCGAGGGTTAGCTGGGGCCCTGCCGGGGAATTGACAGAAGATTTTCCAATTAGGAGGGGTGTTAGACAAGGGTGTATTTTAGCCCCCACACTCTTTCTCTTGTATATAAATGGCCCCCCTGTGATCTGTCCATTCTCTTGGATGAATTGAACACTTTTTGTCTAGACCACGGCCTGAAAATTAACAAATACAAAACAAAGTATATGGTCTTCAGTAATATGAGAAAAAATACCCAAGATTGAGGTACTCATGGGGGCTTGGGCAATCCAATCCCGTAACCTAGATACAATTTAGAAAGGCTTAGAGAGTATAAGCACTTCTGGCAGTTGGTCAAACACAATGGCAATAGAGGTTTATCTTGCCGAGACTACTATATCATCCCAAAATCCTGGGTGATTCACTTCTCAAAACTTTATGAGGAGGCAAGAGGGGGAGATGGGTTAATAGAGACCCTGCCATCCCTTCCCACAGATTTTCCTGGAGAGGATGTTAAGCCATTCACTCTAAAAGTAACTCTTGATGAAGCTCCTGGTTTGGATAGAATTCCAGCATATTTATTCAAGAACGAACAACAGAACTGGGGACCCTATATAAATTCTTTGTCAAATGCACTGATAGCTGGTGCACCAATCCCAAGGAGGGAGCAGAAACTATCCTGATTTACAAAAAAGGGTGATACATCTACACTGGGAAATTATAGACCAATACGTCTAATAGACAATATTCAGAAAGTCTACAATATAGTGCAATCAGTTAGTCCAGAGAGCATCTAGGGAGTATGTAGACACGCGACTAGGAGAACGGGGATCTTCTCATCATTCGTTGCAGGTCTTGCAAAATTGAGTAACACTATTATAACAGCTTGTAAAATATTAGAGAAGAAGGACCAACTGATTTCCTGATCATTAAACAGGCAACTTTTATCACTTAACTCTGGTTGTAAACTGTATTGCAATTATCCACCAGGGCTGATAGATCCAGCTACATTAGTTGCTTAAAAAGTACTGTGGTTAGTGCCTCTGTTTTGCTTTTCTGTATATCCCCAAACTTCTAGATGCCTAAGAATGGTACTTGTGGGATCCAGAAAAAAGGAAATTTCAGAAGAACATCAGTATTAACACTTTGAAACTGAGAGTTCAAGCCCCAACTCATAACAGGATGAAGAGAGTGCAGCCTTGGCAAACCCCTGATGACAGTGGCAGTCCCCGAGCTCCAGGGGGGGGGAGCACCCTCAGCATGTGGAGAAGTGTGGCTCACTGGTTAGAGGAGGCAGACCTGGAAGCAGAGCTCAGCCCGGGACCAGGGTTCAATTCCCGGCTCGGCGGGGTTTTGAGTCCTAAAATGTCCACGGACTTGACAATTCTCGCTCCGGTGCCTACTCGATTCACGGGTTCACACTCTGCGACTCTGGGCAATAGCTTGCTTAATCTCCACAACGGCCCCTCGCGGTGGGATGCCTGGCTTTCACCTTGTGGGTTTAAGGTTTGTTTATTGTACAGTTAATAAAAACTCACAATTATAAAACGTACAAATTTTAAAAAAGTCGGTGTCTTCATTAAAACTAATAAAGTGCAGTAGTTCAGATGTAAAGAGTCTCAGCTATTGTTGAATATGAGTCTGTGGAGTTTCCGTGTCTTTACTGCTTCCACTTCGATGACCGTGGTAGCCAGGGGTGTTTGTTTTGTTGTTATTTGACTTCTGCTAGAGAAGACCCTCTGGTTTTTTCGTTTAGTCTTTTGGCCACTATCTCAAAGTATTTTGTTATTCTACAGTTAAGCTGAGTTTCATCAGGGTTAAAACAGAGCATCACGGCCTGCCTGCAGCTCGTTATGCCTTTCTGGTTCCATAATGTTCGTAACAGTGAGCGCCTTATGTCCAGGAGTTTTGTGCAAATGCAGATTATATGTATAAGGTCCTCTTTCGCAGAAAGACAGAGACGGCATTGATTTGCGGGGTTTTCCCTTGCCCATGGTGCCTGGTGCGGAGCTATAGGAATTCTGCCCATGCGCATGGTAAGAAACTTCTTTTTTGTCTTTTGTGTGAGGCCCATCATTAGGTAGTCTTGTGGTTTTAGAGCGCTGTAACCTTTCAGCACCGCCCAGCCGTGCGCTCTCTTAGCTAGGGTGGCTTTGTCCTCGATTAATGAAACCATCTTAGGGACTTTTGACACCACTTTTTTGAAGGTACGAGGGTCAGTTGCCGACTCCCATAGGTCTGTGAGTCCTAAGACCTTCAGTGAGTCTGTTAGGTAGGTCCTTGCAGGTGAGTTGTCTCTAATCGATAGTTCCGTCCATAGATGGGCGTTTAAGGACCCTTGGTCCGCATCTCTGATTTTCCGCCAGCTTTTTAGGTATGCGCCTCTTCTCTCGACCGCTTGTTTCTGCAGGCCGAATTCTAGCCGAATTTGTGCTGGTGATGAGTTGTTGGGGAGATGGAGTATTGCCCTGTATGCTCGACTGATGGTATTGTCTAGTGTTGTTGCGTCTTTCCCTCTCATGGCCTCGCTGCCATAGGTGAGCATGGGCTGTAAGCGAGCTTTTATTACCTGTAGGAGAGGGCCCAGGGTCCGGTCTGGGAGTACTTTCTGCAAGGGTCTTATCGATAGATGGAATGTCGTACCCTTTCGGCGAATGGCATCTAGTTGTTGTTTGAAGGAGCCATTGCCGTCTATTATGACTCCTAGGTATTTGTAGGAGGTTACCTGGTCTAACCTCTGTCCGTTCAGGAACCATGCAGGTTTCCGTTTTTTATGGTAGTTTATTGTCATTACTTTTGTTTTGTTTAAGTTGATAGCTAATGAGTTGGTTTTTGAAAATGCGTTGGTTTTATTGAGGAGGTGTTGAAGACCGATAGGAGACCGACTGATGAGGACTAGGTCGTCAGCATATAGAAGATTTGAAAGCGTGATGTTGCCTAGTCTTGGGGCGTGGGATTTGTGGGAATTATAGACCAATACGTCTAATAGACAATATTCAGAAAGTCTACAATATAGTGCAATCAGTTAGTCTAGAGAGCATCTAGGGAGTATGTAGACACGCGACTAGGAGAACGGGGATCTTCTCATCATTCGTTGCAGGTCTTGCAAAATTGAGTAACACTATTATAACAGCTTGTAAAGTATTAGAGAAGAAGGACCAACTGATTTCCTGATCATTAAACAGGCAACATTTATCACTTAACTCTGGTTGTAAACTGTATTGCAATTATCCACCAGGGCTGATAGATCCAGCTACATTAGTTGCTTAAAAAGTACTGTGGTTAGTGCCTCTGTTTTGCTTTTCTGTATATCCCCAAACTTCTAGATGCCTAAGAATGGTACTTGTGGGATCCAGAAAAAAGGAAATTTCAGAAGAACATCAGTATTAACACTTTGAAACTGAGAGTTCAAGCCCCAACTCATAACAGGATGAAGAGAGTGCAGCCTTGGCAAACCCCTGATGACAGTGGCAGTCCCCGAGCTCCAGGGGGGGGAGCACCCTCAGCATGTGGAGACGTGTGGCTCACTGGTTAGAGGAGGCAGACCTGGAAGCAAAGCTCAGCCCGGGACCAGGGTTCAATTCCCGGCTCGGCGGGGTTTTGAGTCCTAAAATGTCCACGGATTTGACAATTCTCGCTCCGGTGCCTACTCGATTCACGGGTTCACACTCTGCGACTCTGGGCAATAGCTTGCTTAATCTCCACAACGGCCCCTCGCGGTGGGATGCCTGGCTTTCACCTTGTGGATACCCTGCCGGGGCTATCTCACAGGGGAATACCAGGACGGGTTCCCTAAGCAAGCGCTTAGATACCGGGTTGGTGATTTGCGCTATATAAATACATGTACAATACATGTACATATTCATTCATGCCAAATGCCACGCAGTTGGGCATTTTGTATATATCACTGCAAGGCCCCAAAGTTGTTACATAAATTCAGCTCCTGGAGAGCTATGAACTGACACTCTCAGTGCCTTTTAAGCTGCACTTAGGCTGATTTTAGATAGGTCCTGGCATTCCCAACTGGAGCCATTTTTCGAGGTGCTGTCACTTTGCACTTGTCATCTTTATTACATTACAATTTGACACAGAGAGAGGTACGTGTACAGATCATGTAATGTGGATAGTCAGTAAATCACATATCCTGCTGTTTAGCAAAGAGATACAAGTGGATTTCTGTTTTGGAGCTATAAAGTATGCGAAGTGTATTGCGTCAACCAGGGTGACACTAGAAAAGACTTTTCATTTATCCAAGTCGGTTTTCTATCAGGTTAACCAGGTAAAGTAACAACAGGGCACAGACTTGCCAGTTTATTGCGATTCCATTTAACAAATGATTGTGTTGTGTGTAAAGTAGCACTGAGTCACTGCAGTGGTGTCAACTGCACTAAATTAACAGATAATGGTTATGGTGCACAGTTAGGGAGCTGAAGTTGTGCTGGTGACAAATGCAGTGTTCCTGATGTTGCAACTTGAAATTCCAAAAAAGTAGACTTAGCCTTTTCTCTTGGCAAAGTTTGCAAAACGTGTACCATAGTTGTGCCAATTATAGCATCTGTTATTTTCCATGCTTAGAAATGACGTGCGCTATATATTTATTGCTATTATTTATATAATGAAAGCAAAGAGTTTGATACATGGACCATTTTCCTGATAGTAGACTGCTTCTTGTGTTTAAGAATAGATATACCATATGTATATGCAAAAAACGTTATGACTCAGATCAGATCCAAATGGTAGAGATCCAACCATTACATTAATGTGTTTCCAGCTTTCACTCAAGGCCTAATTTAGAGCAACATACTGTTTTTTAAGGCTCTAAATATAAGATATTTGCTAATTGAGGTTGATAATTTACTCATTCACCTCCTGTGCCAGAGTTAAAAGGGTAGCTACTAACTTTATCTTCAGCTGCATTCAATATAACCCACATGATTTGTTGATAGCACTGGTCAGTATTTAGAAAGTCAGACAAAATACAATGTTCACAAGGAACTCATTTGATCAATAAATGGAATGAATAAGGTGAGGTGTGTTACTTCCTGTTTTCTAAATAAAAATTGTAGTTTGGAATGGAGAGTTATGTTATTCTCACTCTGCTACTATATTGAATCAATATAGAATCAAAACAAGTTTTAAAAATGAAACCCACATAAAATCAATTTATCTCAAGCCCACTTCAGCCGAAAATGGGCGTAACTTTTATTTTGCCAACAAACATAAGAAAAGAGTAAAGCAATTACTGTGTATTCACACTATATACAAGATAAAAAGTGATACAAGTGACTTTTTTGCCCCAGGATAGTGACCAAAACCAACAGTGACATATTATACAGTGACTTATAAAAAAGAAGAAGCAGTCATTCTTTGGCAGATTTTTAACTGGTATTCCTCTTCTAGACAACTTCGTTCGGCTACTGCCTTCCTAATGCCTACTTAAATAATTAGGGCAACTAAATGGGGTGGCAGGAGTTTGTCATAGCACTATTAGTCTCTGGAATTCCCTCCCGCTTACTCTTAGAAAGATACCTTCTTTGATGGAGTTTAGGAAAAACCTTACAACATGGCTATTTAAAAGCTTTTTTGTGCAGCATTCGGTCCACAAGTGCCTAGACACCTATGGGTAGTAGTGCGCCCATAGAAATTGGGATAACATTAACATTATTCATTACATGTATTGATCAAATGAGTTCCTTGTGAACATTGTATTTTGGCTGACTAGCTATATCCAGTTCAGAGGGACTTATGGATTGCTCTTGTTTTTTTAAACAGTATTTAGAAAGAGCACCTTGACCCCCTCACACATACAATGACACACACCCTTTCTCTCTCTATCTCTTGCTCTCCACATTCCCCCACCCCTGCCATCACCCTACCACACTGCATCCTCAGGAAAAGGCTCATGTCAGCAGGATGTTGTTGTTGTTGACTGCTGGTCTGGCGGTGACCTACCATCCGACTAGGTCAGAAATCATTGGCCCAGAGGTACTTAGGAGGTAGAAATGGCAAACGACCAGGATAACATTAGAAAAGGGTCAGGTAACTGACTTTGCATAAGCACTTAATTCATGTTGGCACTGTTATTTCTTATAGCTAGATCCTATTGATTTTATTGCAAGAGAGAAACAGTACAGAAAAGCAAGTGTACATCACATACACATTACAATTCTAGTCAGCTGAAAGCTGTTTTAAGAAGGTTCTATACTACTACATTCCAAAAATGAGGATTTATTTTTACTTTTCTCCCTATATGAATATAGCTGTTGTACTCACTATAAAGTGTCACACAGGTGTATTGGAGTGTCACACACAAGTGCACTGAAAACATGGAAATGTCACTGAAGCAAAATGAAACCTTTGCAACTATGCACAGTACGATGGCTAGGTCTGGCTCTGGATACACTCCTGCAGCGCGTACAGTCCAGCAGTGTGCACGGACGGCAGGCCCCTGGCCCGAAAGCTCCTGAATGGGACTGGACGAGGACGCTCACCTTGTACTTTGCAGGGGTGCTCCTACAAGTTTCGTTATGTCATTGCCTTGTAGTGCTACCAAAGAGTCTGTTAAACCTGTTAGGGTGTTGTTTCCCCTGACTTTTTGCCTTTTACCTACTCTTTTTGCTGATTTTGTTTGTAGGACTCTGAGCCCTTTGCCACTTCTAACAAGTAGGCTGCCCCTCTGGGTAATAACAGATATTACTTTGCATGCAATTATGGGGCTTTCCCCCAAGTGAGGGTCCATAATGAGATAATAGCAATAATAATAATAATAATAATAAGAGACAATAATAATAAATTAATAATAACAATAATATAATAATAATAATGATAATGAGAGAGAGAGAGAGCTGTTGTTGTGCTACAGTAAAAGGGCTATAAGGCGACCCCACTCAAAAATCGAGAGCACTGCAGGAGAAGAAGCTGCCTCTTTTCTGAAAATGTGAAAAAACAGCTGCACTCTCCTGTGAGGTTCCCTTAACTTCTTCAGAAGCAGCGGTTGGTTCACAGATGGCAGCCTGAGCTTCTCTCTTCAACTTTGCTGAGAGTAAAGCCCAATCAGCCAAAAGGTAGAACATGGTTTGTTTATATTATTCTACCTTTTGGCTGTCTGGCTTTTTCTCTCAGCAAAAGCAAGGGTAGGAGCCCAGCCAGCCACATGTGAACCAGCAGCTTTCAGGAGAGAGACAGTTCCTGCTTCCTTAGGACTCACACAGATTTAGTGTAATGTAGGGACTCTGGGAACTTGCCGCATAGAGTGCTCCCTTTTCAGAACTGTAACAGTAGTTATAGTCTGTAAAGGGTGTATTCTGATTGTTTGGCCAAACACTCAATTTATCTGTCTTCAGGTGGCCCTCACCAAAGATATTTTTGTATATATTGTGTGTCATTCCTGAATTATTCCAACTAAGGGTTCTACCCTCCCAAACTGCACCCGTAGGTCTACATACACTCATTATACCATGCATCAGATGGAAGATCTGGGGCGACGCCTCCATTTGAGCGGTGGAGCATTGCCCCACAAGCTCCATACCTGCCCAAAGAAATTGTAATAAAGTTTATTTATTACCAATTTATTTTTCAGCAACCTGTCCCGAACTAATTGTTAGGACAGGGCGGGGCCAGCGCTGCCAAGTGGCAGCAGCAGGGAGCTGTGCGCTTTAAAATGCATGTCTCTTTGACCCACCATCTTGAGATGTAAAGCCAGACAGGCACATTTTAAAGTTCTGTAACCCAGCTGTCTTAGATAACTGTTTTAGAGAAAGCACAGGCCTCCAGTGCTCTTAGGACCGCTGAGAGAGCCTGCTCTAGCCGATACTGGTCCTGCTTTAATGCCGTAATGGCAGTGCCAGGTTTGGGTAGTGCAGTTTCCTGCATCAGGAGCTTCCTGGAAGACACCTGATGGAGGAAGACGTTCCACTGTGAAAGAAAGTGATTTTTATTGTACCCCAGCGTTCTGAGATGTCCTTTGATTGTTTTAAGCATTTTTCAAAAAAATATAAAAAAACACACAGAAGAGATGATGTTGGTTACTGTTTCAGCCACGCACAAAATGATGTGCTCACACTTGATGCTCTAAGTTCTAAGCCTATGACGCCTAGCATAGATAAGACGTGCTTCTGATCAAACATGCCTCCGAATTAGAGTGTGCAGGCATCCTTGATTTGGATTAACTGACTAGTACGAAAATGGAATTTGAACCAACTAAATTGTGCAAAAAATTATATTTTGAACTGTGCCTAAGAGGTAAAAGACGGCACCATCAACAATGACATTTTGTACAACCAAGTGCAAAGCTATGTAATTGGAAGAGTGGTCTTTTTTGACACATTTGTAATGATTGTTAGTATGTGGAATCATAAGCAGACTGGATTTTGCTTTTTCAACTAATGTTGAATTTTAACTCCGTATTCATGTCCTTGGTGTCTAACATGAACACATATAAGCATACACACACACATTTAGCCTTTCTGATGTTCGTTTTCAAGTAAGGTTATTTTTTTCAAAGCGGAGAAAGCAGTTTATGCTATCATTTGCTGTCATCTGCACTCGCAAGTAACAGAAACTCTTTTGATCCTTCCCCGGGCCGAAGAAAATGGCTCCTTATTTGTCGGTGTTCTTGATTTCACGCAGGAGCTGCAAGATGGCATCGGACGGCAGCAAGCTGTCGTCAGGGCGCTGAATGTGACGGGCGAAGAGATCACCGAGCAGTGCTCGGCATCAGATGCCAGGTCCATACAGAATAAGCTGGGCGACGTGAATTTAAGGTGGCAGGAGGTTTGCAGACAAGTGACCGAGCGCAAGAAAAGGTAAGGTTACTGGCCAAGCTGGCATTTCTTTTTCAATTTTTTTTTTTTTATTTCAAGTGTTTTTATTAAAATATAAAATGTGCATATCAGAAGTACAGCCATTTCCTTGCTGTTAATTCATTTGATTATGATTGCTACACCTGACCCAAAGCATAATTTGGTCATTTGGTATTGTGTTTGAAACAATGAATCACATTCCGGACTTTTTAAGAGATGTGAAGAAGCGTTAGAATGAACCACTTCTCTTTGGCCTGCTTCAGATGCAAGCAGGTCTATAAGCAGATGTGTCTATTACCTTGTACCATGCACAGCTGATATAGTACGTTCTTCGTAAGGCTTTCATGACCAAATAGAACATGTATCGCACTCTCAAAGACATGCAAAAACTCTCACTTTCTACATCAGAATGTCTTTATGTATATATATATATATATATATATATATATATATATATATATATATATATATATATATATATACATACACATATATATACATACACATACACACACACACATATACACACACACATATATATACACACACACACACCTCCACTGCATAGTAATTTGTTGGAGAACATCACCCCCCACTGCGCCCCCCCCACTATACCCCCAGGGGTTTATTTGCAGACAGTGCCCAGTGAGAACGTTTCCCTCCACCTTTGGGATTTATGTGAAGGACAGAGAGGGGCACAATGCAATCGAGGGAGTTCCTTTTCAATACTCATTGTTAATAGTTTTCCTACATTGTTCCACCAATTCTTATACCTGAAAATCCGGAAGGAGTTTGTGTCAAGGTTGGTTTGATAATTAGGATGAAGGAATATTTATTTCATGGAGATTGATATACGAGCTCTTCCTTCAACATATGAGCCTTGGAGGATTTTTGCAATTTTAAAAAAAGCATGTTAAATCTGCCCCATTCTATTTTTAACACATTGTTTCTCTTTCTGTAGTGTTGCTGTCTAATTCTCTAACACACAGATAGTTCTCTAAATTAATTCTCCAAAAGATAAAAACTCAGGCACATAATTCGATGCAGTGGTGTCTTCAGTCAGGACATAGAATTTAAACTGCAGACCTGAAGTAATAATTGCTTGTTTATCCTCAGGGAATATTAGGTAATAAAATAGGAGATAGTGTAATGATGTGTGCCGTGATCCCATATGCCTGATTTTTTAGACAGTTCACAATAAAGATAGTCTTTGCGTGCCATGTTTGGGCAGGCAGCAAATAACGTTTTGTCAAAACACACTTAGTTACATGTATTTTTTAATAATACCTGACCCTCAATCCATTTTTCTTGCACACTGTCACCAGATCCAGACTGAGGCTAGTAATGACGACTGAAAATTATGTTTTGTGGCGTATCTTATGTGAGTGTCATTAGACTGTGCTCTCAATTTGAAGTTAAAATCATCCCAGAGTGTCAAACATGGAAGTGAGAATGAGGCTTGTAAAATGTAAACGGTGGTTAGAGCAGGGGCTACATTTCCATTTCTGAGGATTAAGCTGGTGGAAAAGAACATAAAGACCAAAGTTAAATGAGAGGAACCCCTTTGGGAAACCAAAGGATATAGGTACTCAAGCAGGTACAGGAAGAGTTTATCCTTTAGTTCACACTACTAACCCAACGCACTTTCAATCTAACCTAGGTAATACCTAGGTAATACCTATTTTGAGCCGAGCAAGAGGAGACATCCAGAAGCTGCACCACAAGAAACGGAGAAGGCCTAATTGATAAAGGGCCACATATGGGTGTGTACTACAAATATTCAGAAGGAAAGGTATATTCGGAATGAGAAGCTAAGATTGTGAGATGCCAATCGGATATACACACTAGTAAAAATCAAAGACTTTAAATAGGTCGAAAGAAAAAAGAACGCATTACAGGTATTGGAAAGACTTAAAAGGAAAGGTGACAGCAATAACAAGCTGTGAGAAGAAATAAAATAAAGAGGAGACTCGAATTGTGAGAGTCTCATTTGAAAGAAAAGGAGCAAGATCATTTGGATTGCCTTTTTGGAAACACCTCTTCCTCACACCTGAATAACAACAGGTGTTTATTTGGAAATTTCAAATTAAATTGAACTGTAAAAGAGAGCAAAATTCTAGACTTGAAAAAGATGGTTTAAGATCAATGCATACCATCGAAACGCGTTAACGCACTTTCTTCTGCACAATCTGTTAATGCTGACTTGCTCAGCCGAAAACCAACAGAAATAGAAACGGAGGGTATAAGTTGGCTTCTTTGTTTCTTCTTTTAAAGATGTGCTAACTTGAATGATAAATAATACTGTCTGATTATGTCTCTCTTGCTGCTTTGACAACTTTTGTGGATCTGTCAAGTATATTGTTGCGTTAGAGTACTGTTAGAGTACTAATATAGTTGGTGGTTTTAATATATTAATTTTTTAATATATGAATTATTGTTGGTATACACAACTTTAGGTTGGTATAAGTTATGTTTAATAAACTTTGTACTAATTTCTACTTTCAGTGTACTATGGATTTATTGTTTGGGCCAAATTTTCAGAAATATATGTGGATCAGAGCCGAATAATTGTAACGGTTAGATTAAAAGTGCGTTGGGTTAGTAGCTTGAACTAAAGGATAAACTCTTCTGGAAAAGAACATAAATGCATGCAATACTTCAGAAAGGATTAATTTGTGGTTCAAAGGAAGGACATGGTATAGATCCACTGAGAGGAGCCATTACTATGACAACTCGGAGGATAGAAAGTGAGATAAATGTCTTAGGTCTCACTGGTTTGCAGTCCTATGCTAATAATTTTTTCCGAAATGTGTATTAGCTTTATCAGCAGAGGGCTGAAAGTAAAACATCTCTGGATCTCACAAGGCAAAACAGTGTCAGAGTAGAAACACCATGATGAAAGATAAAAAAAACAACACTCAGATGTAGACTGCCTAGTGCTAATCCAGCACTGCTGCATTTTATTAAATGTACGCCTCTGAAAGAAGTATGTTATGGGTCCAGGATCCCCACAATACACCTCTGACGTAAAGACACAATTGAGTGGGCTCCAGCTAGAGAGACATATATTACCACCCTGCCCAAAGTAAAGCTTACAACTGCAATTTACTCCAACTTGACTGAAGTATTCTGAGTAAAGCACTTCTATTTAGCAACTGACCAACAAATCCCCAGCTTGGTACAAAGCATTCTACAGCAATAGACCAAGGTTAGTCAGAGACCCCCTGAGTTTTATATTGTCTGTAATTGCCTGTGATAGGTAGATGATGCCTATCCTACCCTCTGCTTCACTCTTTCAATGATAACTTTGTTGGTCTCACATTCCTGTCTACATTGCTAGCATCAAACATATTTGCTAAAATAACCTCAGTTTTATTTTAGAATTTCGCTAACATTTCTCTGCATGAAGGTTTACCAACTATAATCGATTTCTCTGAAGTTAGGGGAAGGGGAAATGTCATCATAGGATAAATTGGTTCGTTACAAGGTCCTGTTATTTCAAACCAGCAAATCTAGGAATAAAACTGAGAGCAACACCATTAGGATATTGCGAGGAGAAAACACAAACGTGTCTAAAAAGGTGATGGATAAACAAACAGGATCTTTATGAAATTTGGTCAGCTCCTTGCAACACTTGATTATTGTGTGTTCTTATAGATTTTCTACTGTCATCAACCTTTAGAAGACAGTGGTAGCACTTGAGCTTGAAAGAATCCAGACAAATGCTGATCACAGGCTTGTTAAAATTATCAGGCTGTTCAGTCCAAACGCGGTACAAAAGGGGGTGGTGGTGATGGACGGAGCATCTGAATAAATCAAGCACTCACACCCAGTCAAAAGATCTGGGTTTAATCCATCACCGTTCTTTAGCCCACTCTGCCACCCCAGTTCAGACATGGCTATATGCAAATCAGTCTGACCCTGTGCCTCATGGGAACAGTCCAGCCCGAACTGCCAAGCCATGTCTTCCCTGGAGAGGAAACAAGCTTCCGAGGACCGGTTTCTGGCATTCCAGCCGTCTTCAGCCCGGCTTGCCTGAATCCAGTGGCAAAGTGAGCAAGGGACTCACATCTGAGCATACCATGCCACACTTATGGCGGGCAAAAGCGGTACAAAAGGGGGTGGTGATGGACGGAGCATCTGAATCAATCAAACACTCACACCCAGTCAAAAGATCTGGGTTTAATCCATCACCGTTCTTTAGCCCACTCTGCCACCCCAGTTCAGACATGGCCATATGCAAATCAGTCTGACCCTGTGCCTTATGAAATTTGGTCAGCTCCTTGCAACACTTGATTATTGTGTGTTCTTATAGATTTTCTACTGTCATCAAACTTTAGAAGACAGTGGTAGCACTTGAGCTTGAAAGAATCCAGACAAATGCTGATCACAGGCTTGTTAAAATTATCAGGCTGTTCGGTCCAAACAAGGCACATTAGAAATCTTGTGTAAATCAATGCATTCCAATACAGTAATTAAATGCATTGAAAGAAAAAATACAGAAATGCAAAGATATTGGAAAGGCAGAAATATAATAATCAACATTAAATTATATACTTAAAAAAAACTTTCCTAGACAGATTGTCACAATACAGAAAATGATGCGAAACTGTCAAAAAGCATCTCAGTGAAGATGTACTGTATTCAAAGAGCACAGCAAATTGTTGGAACATAGCCTTATAGTAAGTTCAACAAAAACACTACTTTGGCCAGCACTGTCCCACTGACCGGCACACAAAGGAACAGCCTGCCTTGGGGCCTCATTTATGAGGCAGTGCGTCACTTTTACGCTGCGGGTGTGTCACTTTTTGTGACGCACCAGTGGCGTAAAAAATGCGCCTGTTGCGCCATATTTACAAAGTGACGCATCTAGGAAGATGCGTCACTTTGTAAACCCCTGGGCCACATTATACCAGCGCCAGGTATAATGTATGCAAGGGGGGCGTATTGACGCAAGGAAGGGTCGTAGAAGTGACGCAGTGAAATCTATGAGATTTCACTGCGTCACTTTTAGGACGCCGTTGCGTCAAAATCTTGCACCTGCCTAACAGCAGGCGTAAGACTGACGCAGGCCCTTTCACATGGGGCTTGCCCCATGTGAAAGGACGCATTGCTGGAGTTGCGTCACTTTCGTGACACACTCCAGCAATGCGTCACTTTTGCGCTTACAGATACGTCAGAAATACTCCTTGCGACATGATGCGTCATACGATATGATATGATATGATATGACCCATCAGGAATGTCGCAAGGAGAGCGCACTGAGAAGTGACGCATCGCTGCTTTCACGCAGCGATGCATCATTTCTCATAAATGAGGTCCTTGGTGTCTGAGTATGGCACACTTGAGAGAGACCCATTCTCAGTGAGACACCACCAGTTATATGGGGATCCTTTATGTCATTAAACATGCTCTGGAGACACCAGAGAGTAGACCAGAGAAACCAGAGGCAAGAAACCCTAGTAAGAGAGGTGCAGATATGGCAAAGACTTACGTGTGGTTTGTAGATTTCTCCTGGTTTGATTCCAGTAGCCAAATCTAGTGGTTCATTGGACACAGCCCGGGGACAATGAGACTTTATTCAATGGTGAATGGTGCTTCTCCTACTGGTAATTTTCTGGCTTTATATTGGTCTGAATGTTGTACTGTAAAATATGGCATGCTTTTCTTCATTGGAAGATAAATTCTTTCAGACAGTTTGGAGTACTTTCTTTGGCTTGATTCTTGCATGGGCACATGGTAATGGCAGCAATCTGTTGAGCTCAAGCCTTATGTTGACTTTTTTGGAGGATAATCAAGTGACCAATTTTCTCTAGTTGTCCGAGCAAACAGTTGATTGCATTCAAATTGTTCTTAAATGTTTCCTGCACAGTACTAGAATAATAGCCACACCAGGATTTGGGAAATAAAGGAAGAGACTACTACAGGTTTTCCAAATCTCACACAAGGCAAACCAGTCTTTTACCCTTCTTTGTGTTTTTAACATTTCAATGAAAGAATGTAATACTCCATTGAATCCAGTTGCTTAGCAGTCACCACAAAGTCAGGCTGCTGCTTCCGCTTGCCTGCACTTGGATGTGCTTCAATGATAGATTTTGGCCCCATTGATTTCTCGGTCCTTAGGGACTGCTAGGCAACTAGATTCAATGGGAGTATTATATTATTTCAATGAAATGTTAATTGTTTTATAGTATGTATAGTGGTGAATGAGTCAAATATAAAGATTTTCAATACTGAAAAATAAAATTACTTCATGTTCTTGTAAAACATTGATATTGATATTTAAAAAACCATGGTTCTTTACTAAATGGATGGGAAGGAGCCTGTGGCAAAGCTAATAGGACTAGCCTTTTTTCTAAATATATACCAATATTGGTATAGATACATATGGAGTATTGAGGTTATAGTAGGACTTAGGGTCTACATACACATTGGTGCCTCGATCATGCTTGTTTCTATGGTACGCAAGAAGGCAGCCATTGCCAAAATAAATAGTAATTTATTAAGATGAAACCTCAGTTTAAGCTAAAGTTGGAAGACATTCTCAACTAACTCAATGTCAAAGTCATTCTAAGAGAAAAATATGATTAAACTGTTTGGAGACAAAACCTGTCATTGAAGCATAATATTTTCAAGCTGAAGTCCCTGAAATATGTGATTGGCTAGAATGCGTATATTTGTAGGGTACTCTACCAGCAAAGTATCATTGTTTGGGAGATGATTGCATGCATGTTTAGAGAATTGCTTTTTAGAGGTCCACTGCAAAGAAAGGACTGTGACTCTTAAAGAAAGGGGCATATGTACAAGAGGACTGCTCCCCAGGAACATCACTTCTTTTTTTCACATTCTGGTAGCGCAGTGCCCTGCACCATATTTGCAAGGCAGCATTAAGCCACTTTGCATGGCTTAACTACACTGTGTAAATATGGTACCCTTTCACACAGGTATCTGTGTTAAAGGAGCATGCAAAGGGAATTGCTGTGGGCAATCCACAGCAACACCCATTGCTTTTTGATGCTGCCCTAGATTTACTAGGATATGTAAATCTGAGGCAACACCAAAAGCTAACACCATGCAAAAACAGGCATGAGATTGGCGCTACGATGAGAAATACTTTTATTTCTCATCGTTTTTGCTTTTTGTAAGTGTGCTGCATTCTGCAGCACTCATAGAAAGGGCAAAACACCATTAACCCATTCCGTGCTGCTGTCGGCCATTGGCCGACGGGAGCACTACCTCCCTAGTGCTGCCGTCGGCCAACGGCAGACGCAGCCTCGCCCACCCTTTAGAACGCCCGCACCGCGGCAGAAAAACCGCCGTAGTTAAGGCGTTAATGATTGTTTATGTGCAGGAAGGCACAGAAAAACAATTTTTAAAAATGGCGATGGGATACTTCTATGTGTGTTGCAGAATGTGCATATGTATACTGAAATGGTGCAGCATGGTGCTGTGGCAAATTTAGCTGCACTGTGATTTAAAAAAAGCAGGGGCGCACCGTATGTACAAGAAAATATAGCTGCCTAGTGTCAACACAGACACCCTTGCGCCACAGTGCACGGGTGCCTGCATTGTAGAGATGACTGTTTATGTGCCGAATGTCTCCCTTCCTGCACATAAACAATCAATGATGGTGATTTGTGGAAGTAGCAAATTGCCATCATTGATTGTTTATGTGCGGGAAGGGACACCTTTGTGCGCATAAACAGCCATCCCTGCAATGCAGGCACCCTTGCACTGTGGCGCAAGGGTGTCTATGTTGGTTCTAGGCAGCTTCATTTAGTGCCAGCTCAAGGGAAAACACAGGGGTGCACCATATTCTTGTAAATACGGCGCATCCCTGTTTTTTGAAATGAGGCACAAAGGCACAGCAAAATTTGCCACAGCAACACACCACGCCATTTCCTTGTACACATGTCCCACAGAATGAGCGATTCTGTGCTCTTTGGCAGAGAATTCTATCTAAGAGGTCTCACTACTCACCAATACTTCCTATTTTGTTTCCTAAACTTACATGCATGAACCACCATCAATGTATATTTATTGTTTGCACAATAATAACATGCAATGCCATGCACATTTTTGAAACCCTGGGTTGACAGTTAATAGGACACATGCACTCATGCACACTATATGAAATTGAAAGGGTAAATCGATTCGCTTGTAACCTCTTATGCGTGGCAATACTTAAGAACAATAACATACCCGATTTTATAGGTATGTTTATTATAGTTTAGAATCTCTCTGGTTAAATAGAACTAGCAGTAGAAAATAAAACTGTATGGACAGATGTCTTACAATAATGAACTGGCGTAAATATTAACGGAACGCAATGGGCGACTAGACCATTAGTTTAGTATAGGTGTGAACTGCGAAGATCATAGGTTAATACGACAAAAAATGATAATTTAATGCAGATATATAGAGAGATAACAGAAAATATGGGAGAGAGGAAACACTTAGGGCCAGATGTGCAAAAAGATTTGAAATCCTTTTTTGTCATGCGCAAAAACTATTTTGCAAGCCTGAAAACTTTTTCTGATTCGTAAAGTTGGTTCTGACGCTCATACTGAATTGCATGTTATGAGGGTCGTGAACGGGACTATATTTCCGAATTTCAATTTAGTATTGAATGTTTCAGTGATTTGCATTCAAAATTCTGGTGGCAAATTATTGAAAAGTTACAGGCTCCTCAAAGGAGGAAGGAACTGATTTGCAAAGAGTAAGAGGTCTTCTTGGGATTCACTTCCATTTGAGAATCTGGGTGCACTTGCTGCTCTCCCTGAAGTTTTTCAAAATGGAAAAGTTTTTTTTGTTTTTTTTAAACAGTGGCAGTTCTTTTTAGGATGATGGTCTGTTGGTCCTTGAAGGCCACCATCCTTGTTTTTTCAGTCAATCACGGGGTGAGGGGCAAGGTGCGAATTGACCCTGCCTCATGAATATTAATTAGCCAGGTCGATCTTTGACTCCTGTGATTTGCTATTTTGTGAAGCCAATTATAGGTACATAAGTCTTGTAAGAAAATCCAATTCCTGTCACAAAATGTTGGTGCTCAAATTGAAACCACTTTTTGCAAATGGAGGAATAGTACATCCGACCTCTGATTCCTAAAAAGGGAACAATGAGGGGATGTGAACAATGGGGACATGGACATAGGGGAGAAGAGGGGAACAGAACATAAGCACTATCACAACTAATACCAACAGAAGCCTATAGCAAAAGAGATATTGCCATGTACCACTTGCATTCATCCCAACAGCGCATCAACACAGACATAATGATCAAAAATACCTGCACAGCAGTGAGCCACTTATTAGGGTTATTGTGGCAATATATTGTGGACAAATGCGATCTGCCCCTCAAGGCACCATCAATGTCAGGACACTACAACTTAAACTGTTAGAGTAGTACCAGAACCACAGCTCATTTTGCATGACAGCAGTAACGAATTCATGCATATCAATAAAGCATTTGCTAACTCACCCAGCATTTTAATTACAGAAGCCTGATCAGAGATTAAACATAATAGTTGACATGCAAGTGAGGCAACTTTTTATTGTGTCATTTGTGAGAAAGTGGTAATTTTTAAGGTGATCTTAGTTACTGACACTGCTGTCCTTCCATTGAACAAGGAATGGGCAATAACCACTATTGTCAGAACCCCTTATCCCAATCACACTCAGGGCTGGCTTTAGCTCTGCTGGCGACTGGTGCGACAATCTTTTCTGGCACCCCCAATAACGTCCTTCTTCCTAGATTCCCTCATTACCACCCTCCAACAGTGTCCCTCTTCACTCCATAGCTCCTCTTTCACATGCATTGCATTTGTTGTATAGCGCTATTCATACCAGTGTATTGTGTTAGAGAATTTTATGTCACATAACATTAAACAGAGACAATGACTCATACACAATGTTACATAAAATAATGAGGATTACAAGGCGTAGGAATCACATGTAGACCATACTAGTGAGCAGTCTATTTTAAGAGAGTTTGGTCTGGTGAAGCACAAACCTTTCACTGTGGTTGGGGTTAGCTGTACTAACAAGAATGTATATCCACCCAAACAAACCATGTTTACCAAAGTTAGGATAATGAAAGACTGGGGAAACACATAACAAACATATCATTCTGCCCTTTACCATGCATTCAGCATGCAGCTATTTGATGACAATTCGTAGGTTACTGTAGTATATTAGGATTATAACTTATGAACTATAAGTAACAAAACAACCTCTGCAATGACAGCATTAGCCCATTGAGCTATCCATGTAAAATACAGTTCTGTGATCTGCACGGTACATGTTCTCCGTAGAAGGCACATTAACCCTTGGTACTACTTTATGAGGAGGCAAAACACGCCACTTGACAAAACTCCTATCTCTCTCCAGCAGGGACATCCATCACCTGAGTTATCTTGAAATTTTTATTATTGCCTGAAAACTGCTGAACACACAAGGAACTCTGCAGCAGGTGCTTTTAAACCCATGAGTCATTTCTAAACACAGCGCCCCCCCCCCCCCCCAAGCTCAGCACTAGCTGCAGCTGCACCTGTTGCACCGTCCTAAAGCCAGTACTGATCACACAAACTAGCAAAAATACTTAGATGCCATATTATCTAGCTGCAGCTCACAACCAAAACACAATGCACCACCTACATGATCATTGTATCTTACGGTCCAGGTACCTACCGTGCCCTAGAAATCACCTGCTGTACACTAAACCTGTACTGTACTGTACTGTTGTAGACCTATACAAACGGCCATAGGCGTTACTGTAACACAAAAAGTACCCTTGCAACCTGAATGCTCCGGTGCTGCAGCAAGCACAATATTATTTACAGTGCCACCTAGCAATGAAACCCATTGTAAGAAACTAGCAGTATGCAAGCGTGACTAACAAGACAAACATGTTTCTGCACTTTAAACCTTGAGCTCACAAGTGCTCTGGTGTTTGAAAGCACACCACGGCTACAGTGATGTTAGAGAAAGGGCTAAGTACTCATGCCTCTGTTGAATCTCTGATTGTTCTTTAAATGGATTCCACTAGTTGTTTGGGACTGACAGGCCAGGTGACTATTATTATTGTTGTCACTGATGCTGCATAGCAGTCCAGGTATTGATGCTGGAGGTGTGGCCTATGGAGCTGATGGGTCCCTGCATAAATGGAAGCATTTGACTGTTTGGCATTATTGATAAATCCAATATTACAGCATTCCCCATTGCCCTTGGACATACGTTATGAGATGTTCCCTCAAACGTTGTCACTGTGTTGTTCATGTTGAGGTTTAAAGTGGCCAAACATTCACTGCTTGGGAAAGTGCTATAAGAGGTGTATGCATTTAGCAGGAACCCTCTGGGGAGAAGCTTGATTAAATAGTTGAAAAGATTTGCCTTTATTTCAACTCAATGTGCCTTCAATTAAAAAACAGCGTGTAGTTACCATGGTCAATGCCTGTCTGTTATCAGGTATTTCATTCATGTGTGGCTAAGATATGAATTCCATGCATTGCCTGGTGCCACTCTACTGGCGCTTATCTGAGTTGTGAAACAATATCCGTGACGGCGCAACTTCTAGTTCCCTGAGTGGGATCATTCATCCTCAGGATCTGCATGGCTCCATTTCTAACACAGAAGAACTGATAATGGCAATGTTGCCTCGGTCACTTTCATCAAGAGGCCCACTGGTTGCCATGCCTTTGGTCTCAGATAGGCTTGCCATCTCTCTATTTCTAGGTTGTATTGTAGGACCTGACAAGTATAGTATGTGTGGTTGCATCAACACCCCATACATCCATACATCTATGGCTAAATTCATGTTTTACTTGGCCTTGGTGGAAACATTCCAGAAGCCAGAAGTGTCAGACTGCCCACAACTGACCAGGCTGACATGCTGCTGTTCTCAGTCCTACTGTCTCATGATGGGTACATCTTGATGATTTTTCAGAGTGACACTCATATCTGAGTCATGACACGCCTGGAACTGGTTTCTCCCTTTTGCCCAGAGTGTAAAAACAAGCATGGACAGGATGTGAACCCAAGCGAGTGCCAGTGGCTTATATTTTAGCAAGAGCTAACCATTCTTCGTTTACACCTGGAAAAGCTCCTATTCTCTAAGAAATAGAATATCCTTTCATTTGAACCATCAGCATTCCTGAGTTACAGCAGGAACTTTCTGATTTACCATCAGACATCTTTTGATCTTCAGAAACACTAAGGGGCATATTTACGAGTTCTGGCGCATCTCTGCATATCAGCAGGGATGCGCCAGAACAAATGCGTCACGCAAAACTACCCTTGCGTCACGGCAGATGCACCTCATTTACAATGCGGCGCGCCGTGGCGCAAGGGTAGGCAGATACGTGACGCATCTCTTGACGTAAGGGTGGCGCATCGTGGAGTCGCGTCGCAAGCGCGACGCAACTCCAGCAATGCTCAGGGCCGCTCAATATTTAACATGCTGCGTCAGTCCTTACGCCTGCTTCAAGCAGGCGTAAGGAATTGACGTAGCATCGTCGCGGAAGTGCCTGCGTGAAATCTTGTAGATTTGACGCAGGCACTTTTGCGAGGCGCACAGGCGCCGGAATGCCCACCCTGCGTGGGAACGCCCCCATTGTGGTGCTGGGCTTTATAACGTGACGCATCTCCCTAGATGCGACACGTTGTAAATGCCTCGGAGGGATGCACCACATTTACACCGCTGTTGCGTCACGCAAGGCGGCGTAAACGAGGCGCAAGGGGCTTGTAAATCTGCCCCTAAATGTGACAGGCTGAGGTTTTGGCTTTAGACTTGTATACATATTCTGCATCAGCAACATGGACGCGAAGAGTCTTTTCGATCCCCTATTACTGAAAAAAGGTTGAGTTTGTTTGGTGACATTTAAAAATGGCTCAGCCTGAATTAATGCTGTGTGCTCGCTGACTTCACCTGGGAAAATCTGTTCACTGATTGATGGGAGCAGCTATTGTAATCCCAGAAGCCAAGATTACCTGCAAAATGTATTCACGGCTGCATTTCGTTAATTTCCACTGAGACTACAAAGGTTTGTCACAGCTCGGAAGGTATTCACTTCACTAACTCCAAAAATTGAACACAGATCTGTGACCCCTCTCGTCACCACAGCAGCAGAGGAAAACAGGTTCTTTACAGGTGGTGTCGAAAGAATGTAGATGTATGAAAACGACATTTAGGAATTTATCAAAATAATTCCGGAAGAAGTGGCTTGTGTTATTACCCAAAATAGAACATCTTTCTAATAGCACTTACAGTTATATAACAATTGCCCACATTGTAGTGGCGCTGAATAGAGCAAACACGGTTGCAATCAGACTAGTGTTGCACCCCTGGGGCCCGATTGACCAAAATGTTTGAAAATCCAAACCACTTGTCTACCACCTCGCATGAGCCTTTGAGGGAAAAGCTTCTTTGTTGATAGTTTAATGCAAATAATGGATACTGAGAGAAACATATAATTCCACAGCAGCGGTTTTGTAATGTACCTTCAGCACAGAATTCTAATAAGGAACAACAGAGCTATATCCTACCGAGGACGAAAAGAAAGCAAAATTGAAAGGGGGGGGGGGGGGCGCTGTGCAATTCATTTCACACAGAAGGGACAGGAAGAAATGAGCACCCATGGGATTAAATATACTCTTTTTTTGCGGAGGTAGAACTTTAAACGCCCTGTTTGAGAGCACTATGTGTTTACTGTCAATTATTTCATAATTTAGATTAAAAATTTAGACAATAATGATGAGATATTGCCACTTGAAATCCCAAATCCCCTCCCTGCATTTATTTTTCCTGATCATCCATTTTCTTCATCACATTTTAAAATGTGTACACGGAACACAAAGATGGACTTTTCGAAGTCTTCCATTGCAATGCATTAAACTAGAATTTGTAGCGAATATATATATATATATATATATATATATATATATATATATATATATATATATATATATATATATATATATATATATATATATATATATATACGAACAGAACAATCTTCAAGTAAACCACACTCCTGCTGTGGAAACGAAGACACGGACCCAATGGTTTGCAGTTAAGGAGATCTTTAATGAAAACCTCGCTGGTTACGCGTTTCGAGCAACTAGTGCCCTTGGTCACACATCGCGCACCAGGTCAGCTACAAATTTAAACCATTTTTTTACCAGTGATGCTCCACCCATTAACGTGAGTCACAAGGTGTAGACATAGAAAAAACACGTATTCAATTGTAAGCTACGTGCACACCTCTATTTACAATCTAAAAAATACCAGTGTTAATGGCATTAAGAAAAATTATATGCAGCTTTTTAAATGTAATTCTATAACCTTAGAAGACAGGTGATTTAGAAATGTTTCAGCTGTGACTGCAATGATACTAGTGTCAGCTTATGGCTATGATTCTCGTAAGTGTATTTTAACTGGCTAGACTCCAAAGAAAATGCTGCATGTTGCTACTCTGGTGCTTTCTGGTTTGCAATTGTGTGCACATTTGCGCAAGCATATTAGTAGTGTGTCTCTTATCAAAAATATTTGTCTTCTTCTACCTTGCTCTGCAAAACAGTCTCAGCCCTGCACAATGTCAGTGATCTCCATGGGGAGCATGAGTGCTAATCATTGGATATGTGTTTCTGTTTGGTCATCACCAATGCGACAGAAATAGAAAAGGAGACATGTCTGCCATTATAATTGTTCTAGTCATCAGTGTTCAGCTGGGTTAGTCAGGGGAAATTGTATAGAAGGACAGTATTGTGAGATGACAGCTACTGACTCATCAGGCTCTCTGGAGCCACTGCTCCTCCCCAGCCCCTGACACTCCAAACCCAGAAATCCATATCCTAGCAGGGGGACACTGGATGGCTAAACAAGAACATACCTACTTTCTAAAAATTGCCTTTTTCAAACCCAGAATGTAAACATCACCTTCTCTAAAAGATGCATTTTAACATTCTGAGTTCAGGCATACTAATCTTTATTTCTCCATCTTGTTCCAATGGGAAGTTATATCTATTAGATGTTATAAACAAACTCCCATTCTGCCCTATGGGGTAAAATAGCCTTTCAATAGTGAAAAATGAAATTGGCATTAATTCACTATCAGGACATGCCATACACATCGGGGCATGTCCCACCTTTCACATACACTGCACCCTGCCCAAAGGGGTACTTTAAGCCTACCTTAGGGGTGACTAACATGTAAGAAAAGGTAAGGTTAGGGCCTGTCAAGTAGGTCCACTTGCCAGGTTGGCATGACAGTTTTCAAACTGCGCACAAGCACTGAAGTGGCAGACCTGAGTTGCCTTTTCAGAGCTACTCATGTGGGTGTCACAATCAGTGCTGCAAGCCCACAAGCAGCATTTGATTTACCAGCCCTGGCACTCTCAGTGCACTTGGCTAGGGACTGACCAGTAAATCAAATATGCCAATCAGGGAAAACCAAATTGTAACAACAATTTACACAGGGAGCACTTGCACTTTGACACTGATCAGCAGTGGAAAAGTGCCAAAAGCATCTAAGCCAGCAAAACGAAATCCAGCACAGCATCAAAAATACAGGAGGTAGAGGCAAAAAGTCAGGGGAAACCACGCCAAAGATGCCAAGTCCAACACCATGGGTAAATACAATTAGTAAAGTCAACACAGCATATCACATTTCATCAGTAATCGCTGCCAAGAATTTTTTTTAATAATGCATTTTAAATTAACATATGTTTGTGTTTTTTTGTATACTTTCGGTCATATTAAAGGCAGTCTTCATAAAGCCCCCTAAAAAAAAAATTCAAGCCACAGAAAATGCAGCCATAGAACAAACCTCTAGAGAATACTGCAATATCAGCTGTAAAACAAAATATCCAGTCTTGGAAATACTGAACAATCAATGTGAAATTCAAAGGGGTCCAAATATTTTTGAAAACATAAGTAAAGGGAGCTTCCATACTCGTACAGCTCCCATGTGCATTCTTGGTGTTGTTAGAGATGCCACTATTCTCCTGGGCCCACCACAAGGAGGTACACAAATATACAAATATGCCCCACAGGGAATTATGAGGCATTCCGGTGGGAAGGGGTGAATATGTTGTTAACGGCTAGTTCAAATGCTTTTGTGCTCATTCTACTCCCAATGATGAGCTCCAGCCACCAGGGGCACGCTTAGCAGACCTCCTCACCTCCAACATGGTGTAACTTAGAGGGAGCTGGTTCAACTGGGTCCACTGGCTCCCTGCAGCAGCTTTCCTCCTGGTAGTTGACTCTGGGAGCAGAAGTCCAGATCTGTCCCCATTTATTCCTCAGGGAGTGTAAGGGGTCCAGCTCGGCTGCCCTTGGAGAGAGCTAACGGTCCTGGGGGTCAGCTGGGGCAGAGTCCTTGGTCCACTTAGACAAGAGGGGTTTTCTCCTTCCAGTTGCCAATGGCTGTTGCAGTTCCAGGGTCCAGCAGCCAAAAGCACAAACAGAATCAGCATCCCATTCTCTCACTGGTGCAAGAGTTTTTTAAAGGGGGTGGAAGGTCCAAGAAGCCAGGTGCCCATGGCCAATCCTAGGGTGCCCTATTGCCTCTACCCCCTGTCTTAACCTTCCTGCATAGCATGCCGGGACAATTCAAGATGTCACTGGTCGCATCTGCTCTTGGGGTCTCAGCTCCACCTCTCAGTGACATCACTAATAAGGCCTTTTGTTAGAAATGGGATTCCTGGTTGGCTGAGACCCAGGCTAGGCAGGATCACCACTCTAGTCAGGGTAAGCTAGATACAAAATATTTTAACCTGTGCTCACCCTCTGATAGCTTGGCATACAGCAATCAGGCTTACCTACAAAGGCAATGTGTAAAGTATTTGTTGCAACACACTCACACAGTAACATAATTAATACACCTCATAAAGGCTTCACACAGGTTTAAAAATTTATATTATATTTATATTGGTAAATCAAAACCAAAACAACAACAATCTAATATGTAGAACCAGAGTTATGATTTTTTAAAGAATAAACCAATCCACAGTGCTTAGAAGTTAATAGAAATAAAAGGTTACTTTAGGTCGTGCTAGGCGGGGGTAAATCCAAAGTTCAGGCTGACCACGATGGAGCGCGGGTCAGATACAGTTCCAAACAGGTCCTGCTGATGTTTTACCTTCTCATGCTGTGCCAAGAGGTGTGATGGTGGAGGAGACTGTCACCAGGAGGGAGTTGCGCATCACCAGTGATGATCCTGAGGATATGAAGATTAGCTCTGGCATCATGGACAGCAGGCGGGCCACAAGGTCATGGCCGGTGATGCTTGCTGTGCGAGGAGATGATGTTGTGGTGGCCCATGCTGATCCTTTCAGCTAGTAGCGTAGTCCCAGTATGAAATGCTCCATTCGCGGTTGCGAAGAGTCCAAAAGCTGGATTTCAGGGGCCCAGGAACTGTAGGTGATGAAGCATGCTGCATAAACGACTTCTGAGGCCAGAGTTGGGAGAGGCACCTCCGTCAAGGGTGGGACTCAATGAAGGCAGAGTCCGACAGCACCAGCAGAATTGTAGGAAGTCTTTTGTGTCCCTGAAACTTCACAAAACAGGAGACTCGCCTGAAAGCCCACGGAGATCACTTTGAGGGATGGCAGAGTCCTTCCAGCACAGTCAGGGAGCAGCAGCCAGCAGGGTTACGAGCAGAAAAGCAGTGGTTCCACAAAAGCAGTCCAGTTGTGTCACTTAAGCAGTACAGCACTCCTTCTGACAGAGATTCAGTCCAAGATCCAGAAATGTCTGATGTGAGGGGGGGGTGAGTGACCCAGTACCTATACTTAAAAGTGCCTTTTATATAAGGGGTGACTTCAAACAAACGCTCTGCTGTTCACAAGGATTCCTTTCAACCCAGTCCAGTTTTCCAGGCAAATTCTGGGGGTAAATCAGTGCTTTGTGTGAGGACAGGACACAGCCTATTTAGATGTAAGTGTGAGCCACTTCTTCCTCTTCTTTACCAGGAAGGCTATCAGAATACAGATGAGTCCTCTTCAGACCCAGCCCGGTCTAATATTGTGGCTGTCTAAAGGGAATGCACAAAGTGTAGCTGTCACCTAACCCAGATGTGCATTGGAAACAGGCTGTCAGGCACCGAGCGCAGTAAGTACAGAGAAATGTCCACATTCTAAAAGTGGCATTTCTAAAACAGTGATGTTGAATCCAATGTCACAAGTAGGGAGGAGCTATCAATATCATTCCACACATTAAACGTGAAAAAGCTACACCTCTCTGATCAGGAATTACAGTTTAAAAGGATATTAAGGAATTCCCAATGCTGGCCTATGAGAGGGGTGGGCCTTACAGGAGTGGAAAACTAAGTAGGCTATTTGTCACTGTCAGGACATGTAAAACATAAAGGTACATGTAATACCTTTCCCTTACATAGCACCCTGACCTTAGGGTTACTGAGGGCCTACCTTAGGGGTGACATATGTAATAAAAGGGGAGTGTAATGTGTTGCAAGTTATTTTAAATGCCAAGTGGAAGTGGCAGAAAACGGCACACACAGGCACTGCAGTTTAGACCTCAGACAGTTTTGAAAGGCTTCTTTTGTGGTTGGCACAATGAGTTTTACAGGCCCACTCATAGCATTCGAAGAACAGGCCCTGGGTATATGCTATACCATTCTGTAAGGGACTTACCATTACAAAAAATATGGCAATCGGGTATACACCAATGTCACCATGTTTAGGGGAGAAGCACATGCACTTTAGCACAAGTTTGCAGCGGTAAAGTGCTCAGAGTCCTAAGGTGAACAAAAAGAATTGGGAAAATGAGAGGCAAAAGTCAAATGTTTGGGTTACAGACCACCCTAAGGATGACCGGTCTGACACCTTTCTCATCAAACTACAAAGAAGAGCCCACTCCTGTGAGTCTCCAGTTGTCAGGGCTTCCTCCTTTTTCAGTGGGCCTGGGCTGTCCCCAGCCCTGGTACAGTGTGACAGATGATTAACTGATGCAGATTTTCATCACAACCCCTCCCTACTAAAGGGCTGAGGGAAGCACAGTTAATTACTCCTTTTGTGCGAGCCGTCCCTTCTTCCCTCTAGTGTAAAGAAAAGGAATTAAGTTTGCCTAGCTAGGGTGACCAAAGGCCTAGGCTGTAATCTTGAGCTGCACCAGAGAAATGTAACAATTCTGGGTGACCCACAAGATGTACATGTGTGGTCTTGGGACCAATGCATATGAACTGGTTGCACCTTTTCCACCCCTGTTTCATACCTCACTGGACTTTGTAGGCCTAAGGGAAGGGAAACTATACTCTAAGGCAGATTTCTCACTAGGTGTATAATAGAATGTCACTACAGACAAAACAGTATATAAGGCTGACTTTACCTATAAGTACCCACTAAAATTATAGGACCTATCCCAGGTAAATATCTAACCATGCAAAGGTCCTTCTCTGCCTGGCTACTTGTGCTAGTTACCAGGCTGCGCACATGGTAGTTTCACATGTGCAGCCCACAGACTTGTGCAATTGCATATGCAAATGTGTCCCGTAACCTAGCTTCTTAGCAGCGGCCTTATCTGAGAAGGCTGGCAGTGGGTGTAAACATATGCAGTCCATTTACCATGTGATTACCCTGAGTGAGACACATATAGTGAGACTCACCTGCTGTAAAAAGTCCAAAACCAGGTGATCCCAAAAGCAAAAAACTTGGACTTTTGAACTGGGCAAAACCCATTAAGGAACATTCAAGCACAGGTGAATGTAGTAACTTTTGTGGTTCACCATGACAAGATTGGAAAGGGGCGACCACTCGGTCCCCCCGAACGTATGGTGGGGTGCCCCGATCCACCCGGGAAACCATTTTGGGCGGGAGGCGTGTCTCGGCTGGTATTCCCGAAGTGGCGTAGCCGGGGCGCGCCTTTTCCCGCCCAGAGGGGTTGTCCTAGACACCTACACCGTTGGACACGCCCCGTAGGCGGTTGGAGGAGGGTCCACGCCCCACCCGAGGAAGAATAAAAGGAGCAACAATCCAAGAAAGCATCCTCTTGTTCCTGTGCTTGGAAGCTGCACCCCCTCGTTGCACGTGTGAGCCCGAGATGGAACAAGGAGCCAATTTTGAGAGCTTGTAATTTTGTGTTTCTCTTTCAGTGAGTCCGAAGCTTTGGATCCAGGACCTCGAATCGAATATCCGTAGACGATGCCTGGCAAGAAGGTCGGAAAGAAGGTTGGGACCGAACAAATGCTTTGCATGCTGGTAAAGGACATGGCGAACATGAAGAAGCAGATGGCGGCAATGAATGGCACGGGTAGACCGAAGAAAGTCATCGGACCAGCATTGCCGGGAGTAGTCCCTGCCGGGAGAGGTAAAAGGGCCAGGAATAGGGCGGCAGGAGGGGAGGCCCCAGTGCCCGAGTCCCCTCCAGCAAGCCCGGTCGGTCCGGTGGAGGCCCCAGTTCCAATCCCGAACGCCGGTCAGCCGATCCCTGTAGTAGTTACACCCGTTAGCGAGGAGGATATGCCCCCCGAACTGGCCGCCCAGTTGGCGACATGGTTGGGCAAGAACAACGAGAGTGGTGGGGCACCAGGAGACACGGCCGAAGAGGCCAGGTTAATAATGAAGCAGTTGCGGCAATCGAGAGATGCTGCGAAGGCACCTTGTCCTCTTGTTTCCCCGCAGGTTCCCTCGGAAAGGCCGGCGGCAAGCGTTGGAGCGGCAGCAACAACAGATACAGCTACCGGTTCGGGTAAGCAGCCGTTGCCAATGGCGGGGGTGGGATTGTTACCCTCAAGGAGGGAAAGGGTGGTGCAGCATATTCCGATGGATGTGAAAGAAAGGATCTGGGCTGATAAATATGTGAATATGTTTTCTCTGTTGACCGATCACTATGAGATAGAGCACGTTAAAAATCAGAAGGAGTTGTTACATCCGAGTGTATGGCGTGCAAAAATGGCGGGTTTCAGAGTAGATGAAACGATCGCTAATTGGGCCAGTGCCTTTGGAATGTTCACTGCAATCATGGGGGAACGTAGGCCTGAACTGTTGGCGGAATTAGCCTGTTATCAAACACGTATTATGGAATTTTATGAATCATACGAAGGCAATCAATGGATGAGTTATGATAACAAATTTCGTAAAGCCAAGGAGCACGACTCATCCCTGACGTGGGATTGTTTCGACTCCATTTCATGGCAGAAGCAGGGTATGACGAATTCGGCGAAGTCGTCTTCTTTTGGCTGGAATGGGACAGAGCCTTCCCGCCATTATTCGGCGGCGCCCTTTCGGGCAGGCGCCAACGGGGATCAGCACACAAAGAATAATGGGAACTCAGGTAAAAAAGGGGTCTGTTGGAGCTTTAACAGAGGCAAGTGCACTAGGCCACAAGGGACATGCAAGTTCAGGCATGAGTGCGCAGGGTGCGGGCAGTCTTCACACCCCGAGAGTTTGTGCAGAGCCAAGAATGGTGAAACAGGAGGTAGAGGAGGAGCCAAACAGGTCTAACATCGACCGAGGGGCACCGTTACCTACTCCCTTGGCTGAACGAATACACTGATCATGTCTCCGCTGGGGTGTTGCGAGATGGTTTCTCGTATGGTTTCCACATCCCGGCGGGGGATTTTCAGGGGGAAGCACAGTGTAAAAATCAACTATCTGTTCAACAAAATACGGCGGTGGTACAGGCAAAAATTGCAAAGGAGGTGACCCGAGGTCTAGTTGCGGGACCGTATGTGAATCCACCTGTTGTTAACTTTGTTTGTTCACCGTTGGGAGTAGTCCCCAAGAAAGACCCAGGTGAGTTTCGATTAATCCATAATTTATCCGCTCCTAGGGGTCTTTCGGTGAACGATGCGATTGACCCGGGAGTTTGTTCGGTGCGGTACGCATCCTTTGATGAGGCCGTCGCCATGTTGAATCGCCTGGGGCCCAGAGCGCTGATGGCTAAATCAGATATCGAGTCAGCGTTCCGGTTGCTCCCGGTACACCCACAAGATCAGCGTCTCTTAGGTTTTGTGTTTCAAGGGCGCTACTACATGGATAAATGTATGCCGATGGGTTGCTCCATCTCCTGTGCGTATTTTGAGAAGTTCAGTACTTTTTTGCAATGGGCGTTCACCAGAGCCACGGGCTTCACTCAGGTTATGCATTACCTTGATGATTTTCTGTTTCTGGGGGCAGCCAGGGGCACGGAATGTGAACAGGCTTTGAATGAATTTTGTAATCTCATGAAAAATTTCGGCGTGCCATTGGCACCAGGCAAGACAGTGGGGCCATCTACTTCACTCGAGTTTCTGGGAATTGAGCTCGATTCAGTGGAGGGGTGCTTCCGTTTATCCATGGAGAAGGTAATGAAATTTAAGGCCTCTCTTGGAATATGCCTTGGCGAGAGGAAATTAACTCTCCATCAGTTGCAACAAACTGTGGGTCAGCTTAACTTTGCCCTTAGAGTAATACCGATGGCTCGCCCCTTTTCCCGCTCTATCGCACAAGCCATGGTGGGCCTCAAGGAAGGGCACCAACGCACAAGACTGTCAGCAGAGGTTCGCCAGGATATGCGCATATGGCTGGCATTTCTGGCGGATTTCAACGGTCGTGTCGTGTGGAACAAACCATCAGCTTCCTCCGAGGAGCTGGGGTTGTGGACCGACTCGGCAGGAAGTGTGGGCTTTGGCGCCATCTTTGGTAATCGATGGTCAGCGCAAACATGGCCAGCGTGGTGGCACGATAGTGGGCTCACAGGTAACATTGGGTTTCTTGAGCTGTTCCCCATTCTGGTAGCCTTGAAAACATGGCCAGAGGGGTTTCGTGATTACGCTGTAGTGTTCTGGTCTGATAATATGACTGTTGTGGAATGTATCAATAATCAGGCAGCACGCTGCAAGTGGATTTTGAGATTACTGAAGGAAATTGTCCTGCTATGTATGAGATTAAACGTCCACTTTAGGGCAAGACACGTGCCGGGGGTACTGAACCAGGCTGCTGATGCACTCTCTCGTTCCCATATGCAGGCCTTCCGGGGTTTTCTGCCCTCAGCGGACTTGGTGGCGGCACCATTTCCCGAAGCTCTCTGGTCTCTCGGTGCCCCGGATTACAAATCCTCGTGGGAGAGAGTCTAGCACCCAGGACAAGGAAGGCATATGAAGGAGCGTTCCGTTCCTATTGGTCATTTTTGGGTCCAGCTAGGGGGGAGCATTGGGGGCAGGAGGAGTATGTCCTGAAATTTCTGGTAGCACTACATCAGGCAGGCCGATCATTGGCAACAGCCAATAGGCACAGGGCCGCCATTGCCTTTATGGCGCAGGCGCATGGAATCCAGGACCCCACATCGTCCTTTCTCGTAAAGAAGGCACTGCGTGGGTGGCAACGCCTTGAGGGCCGTAGGGAGGATGAGAGGCACCCGATAGATCTGGCGAGGTTGTCCATGTTAATGTCCGTACTCCCTGCGACTTGTTCATCTCAAACGGAGACAGTGCTGTTCCGGGCCGCTTTTGCATTAGCATTCCATGGGGCTTTGCGGGTAAGCGAGCTGGTAGCGAGGAATAAGCAGGATACGGGGGGAGGTCTGTGTCGAGAACACATTCAGATAAGGGGTGACACAATGGTGGTCACAATAGCCAAGTCCAAGACCGATCAGGGAGCCATCGGGGACAGTGTGGTAGTCCAGCGGATCCCGGGGTCTCCCATGTGCCCGGTAAAATGCGTGGAGGAGTATTTAGCGCAGAGGGCGGCATCATGGGGGGGGAGCTTGCTGAGACACACCGACGCCACCCCACTGACTGGATTTCAGTTTCAGCGGGTGTTAACAATGGCAATCGCGGCAGCGGGCTTGGACCCGAGCGATTTTGGGACCCATTCCTTCCGGATAGGGGCTGCTACAGAGGCTACAGCCAGGGGTCTGAGTGTGGAGAAGGTGAAACAGTTGGGGCGTTGGTCTTCTAATTGTTACAAAAGGTATGTGCGGTTGCACATGTTGTGAAGCTAATGTCATGCACTCACGCTTCTTGTCTTCTGTTTGGTTTACAGTTTCGCGAGCAGGCTTTGCGGGGCGGACTGTGCAGTTGACCCGACACCTGGGGACCAGCGGTCAAAGATCACCGGCTGAGGGAAGAGTGGTGTGGGTCGTTGGCCACTCATACGTGAGGCGCGCCGCGGACGTATTCAAAGCTGGTGACATGATTCACGTGGCTGGGGAATACGGGTACAGGGTGACCTTCCACGGAAGGGGCGGGCTCTGTATTGACCAGTTTCAAGGTTTTATGGAGGGACTGTTAGGGCGGACAAGGTCACCGCCGTCTGTAATCATAGTGCATCTTGGGGGCAATGATTTGGTGACCATTGGTCGACGAGTACTTCTCGAGTTAATCTTATCCTCAGTAAGTTGGTTGGCGAGAAGGGTTCCGGGGTGCACGATTGCATGGTCACACATGATTCCTCGGAAGGTGTGGCGGGGGGCCCTCTCTGTGTCAGCCTTGAATCAATCGGTAAAGAAGGTTAATAACAAACTGGGTAGGTTGTTTCGTACAGGAAATTTGCATTGTGTTCCGCATGGATGTATCCGGGGGGACCATATGTATCTGGAAGACGGGGTCCATTTGTCCCGGGAGGGAAATGTCTTACTCATAGGTGACTTCATAGCTTGGTTAATAAGTTTGTGTAGCCATGACCTTTAGTAGGAGTTTTGTGGGGGGTCCGGATAGCCGGTCAACTATCCGGCCTGTGGCGGTAAGGTCATGATCGGTGAGCAGTAATTGGAAGATCCCTAGAGGTGGGGCGCCACCCATTATGGATGGGAGCGCCCGGGGGGAGGCGGCCATTGGCCCCTCACACGGGGAGGCGGTACCCTCTAAGGATGGGGCCGCCGAAAGGGAAGGCGGTCAAGGCCCCTCCCTGGGGAGGAGGGGCTACGGGCCCCTCCTGGGAATTTCCCGGGGCCAGGACATCCGCGACGGCGGATGTGGTAAGCAGTGTGGGGTGGGAGGGGGGTCTACGCTACCTTCTAGACACCTCACACGAGTCCTCGGACGACCACCAAGATGGCGTCGAGTAAATATGGGGCCCCCGTTAAGACAAGGGAAATTGGAAGTTGGCACAGAGGTACAGTCCTCTGTGTGCCCGCCCCTCACAAGTAAGGGGGGGAGTTCTGGTATTAGGGATCTGACACCGGTTACGACCTTGCCGTTGGCCCGTAATGTTAGGATGTACAATTTGAATTTTGAGAAATGCATTTACAGGATGTTTTAGAAATCGGCTAGGAGAACCTTTGTATTAGAGATATGTTAAGGTTAGCCAATAAACATCGTAATGTGTAAATGAAATTGTACATGATATGAAACTGTTATTTTAATGTTTTAATTTTGTTTCATATTTTTAATAAATACGGCCGGGAGGGTAACTCCCTCCCGCCTTCCAAAAGCTCAAGAACTGTTTCCGTCTTCCCATTCTTGGGGATTGTGTTGGGAGGGGGTGACGGGTATCCCGGCCATATTGTGGTTTTTTGCTTAAGCAGGGTTTTTACCTCCCTCAAACAATACCCTGATTTCTTAAAGTAAATCACAGCTATTTGTACATCAATTATTTAAATTTGTCTAAATGTTTACTTGTATGTATGAGAAAGCTCCTTGCAAAAGATTGTGAGTAGCCTCAAATTCACACATTTGTGGGAATCTACCAACCTTCCAAGGCCGGAATGCCCATGTCTCCTCCTTTCGACCAGATGTGCTGACACATGATAGTGTACCATGATGACTTACCATTGCTTTCGAGTCAATTCATTTATTAGATAAAATTCACATTTTGGTGATTACGGGGTGGCTTAATGTGTTTACCATTTATGCACTATAATTCAACTAAAGCCTGCAAATGGCTTACATTTACCCAGGCATGGTTCATTTGAACATTAATAACACAGCCTTCAAGATATACTGGCATGTCGGAATCACCTCCTCGTAAATTAATAAGAGTTCACGCGGTGGATGTTCTCTGTTGCCCTGCACTTTTGTAAATGTTTAGCACAGTAAGAGCATGTTCCTCACAAATGTCCTGACGTGCAAACAATTCTTTAAAACATATATGGCTTATGTAGCAATGGCGAATGACAAAACATGGGCATCCCATTAATGCAGCTCTTTCTAGAATATTACATGGTGTAGTGGAGTGGGGGGAATAGCAAGTAGGTGCAAAATTAATTCGTATTTAGAGTACAATAGAAGAAGGAATTTAGCAAAGTCAGTTTTTGATTTTGAAAGACCGCTCCCATTAGCGGTATTGGACTGGCTATTTGAATCATGCTGTGCTTGTTTTAATTGGAGCAAAAGTTAGCATAATGATAGTCAGCGCTCCTTGATATTATTCGGATCCGTGTATGGTATTTAGAAAAGATCCATTTTACAACGTGAAGTTCAGAATGCGGAAGTATCATATGCGGTGTACAGCAGTGTGCTTTTGTAATGGTTCTTTTCCGTGCTCCAGTGACTGGAATTAATGTGGTATTGTTATGAAAAACACAGTCATAATATCTTCCAACAATTGGCAATAGTGTGCAGGCAGTGGGTGAATGTTTTGTCGCTGTGTGACACTGATGGATGTTTCTGAAGTTGCTGGAGACCAGAACCGTTTTCTGTCATTTAGAAAACATTCGCAATTTGCATGTTTAGAAATGCGCAGTACAATATCAAAAGACGTCCAGTTAATATGTCGGATTTTTTGTGCATTTACGCTATGATTTTCAATAGTTAAAACATGCATTCTAAATTGCAATTATTTATTTTAAGTAGAGGGCGGTTGTTCACTCCCCAATGCAAGAAGCAATTTAATTATCGTTCTGCTAGTCCTCAAAAATGTGAATTCCGAATGTATGTTAAATAATAAAAGAACATTCCTTTTACAAGTAATATTTCATATGATGTTATGTTATGCTATGCTATGTTATATTATGTTCCCATACTTTATGCTACCTGCCTTTGTATAAGGTATCACTGCCATTTGTAGGGTCCTCCTCTACAATTTTGGCTTCTGGGTGCATCTTATGGTTCTGGTATTTTCATTGGCTAGAGTTAAAGTGGTTTGTTGCCATTTTATTTAACTTTGATTTGTATTTTTAGCAGTGCATCATATTGGATAATGGCAAGCAAGTCAAAACACTATACAGTGTTCAGAAGTAGACTGTATTGGATAGTGGTTGGCTAGATGTGGTCATGGATTGGACTGCACTAGTATGTCTTTGCATCTGTGCACCTAGGAATGTTGCCCTTTACTTACTTGTGCCTTGCATCAGAGTGATCAATTTCTGAATCTGGGATGTTTGTTACATGTAAAGACATATTTAGGGATTTTGGTTGTTATGTGAATTTGTATGAGAGTTTTTGTATGTGATTGCAGTTGCACATTCTTAGCCAAATGTATAGCTTTGAGCTATGCTGTGTGTATGTTGCTGCTAGTATTTGTGCGCTATGTATATTTTTGGTCTAGGGCAAAGTGTAAATATAACATGATATGGATGTGCTGTTGAGTTGGAAACACATATGCATCTATGTATCTTGGAGTCGTGTCATGTTTATGCTTGATCTAGATGATTTTATTGACTGTACTCATGTTGAATGATCTCAATATATTTGACTAAGTATATCTGCGCACCCTTAAAAGCGTCCTTCACACTATGGCCTGGTAGGTGAAGAATTGTTCTAGGGCAAGGAAAGCACATCTCATAGCCAAAAAGATGTATAAATAAGCAAAACAAGTTTTACAATTTTAGATATGTTGACTCTATAGCAGCCATATAGTTTTGACCAATGCATTGGCAATTATTAAATTCATGTTAGATCTGGCATCTTTGGAGTGGTTTTCCCCTGTATTTTTGCCTCTGCCTTCTGTATTTTTGCTGTGTGCTGGACTTCGTTTTTGCTGGTCTAGATGCTTTGGGCACTTTGTTACTGCTGATCAGTGCCAAAGTGGAAGTGCTCCCTCTGTGCATTGTAATTATGGATTGGTGTTTCCATGATTGACTTACTTGACTTACTACTAAGTCCATATTACAGTGCACTGCGTGGGCCTAGGGACTGTAAGTCAAATGCTGCTAGTGGGCCTGCAGCACTGATTGTGCCACCCCCACAAGCAGGCTTTCAAAGGGTTCTCAGACATGCCACTGCAATGTCTGCATGCAATCTCTACTGCCATGTCGACCTGGCAAGTGCAACCCCTTGCCAGGCCCTAACCTTTCATTTTCTAACATGTGAGTCACCCCTAAGGTAGCCCAAAGGTACCCCTGTGGGCAGGGTGCAGTGTATGTGAAAGGTATAATTTGTACCGGTGTGTGTAACATGTCCTGATACTGAACTACAGTGAATTTTGTTTTTTACTATTGACAGACTATCTGTCCCATATGATAGAATGGGAGATTATTTATAAAATCTTATAAGTATAAATTCCCATTGGTACAAGATAGGAAGTGGAAGATTTGTATGCCTGCACTCAGAATATAAAAATGCATCTTTTAGTAAGGATGTTTTTTACATTCTGTCTTTGAAAATACTACTTTTATAAAGTAGGTATTTTCTTGCTTAGCCATCTTGTTTGCCTCTGTTGGTTTGTGGATTGACTGTTTGGCTTTGACTTGACAGGGTTTGGGGATGTGCATTCAATGTAGACAGCCACTTGGGGGCTGAGGTGTGTCCTGCCTTTCCTGGATGAGTCAGTAGGGGGAGGAGATTTCATTTCACTTGAATGGGCCTGCTCGGCCTTATACAATGCTGTCTCCAACTCCTGCCGGAAAGCTAGACCAGAGAGGACAGAACTGGTTTTGATTGAGCACAGAGCCTATCTGACACAAGAGAACAAAGAGAAATGAAATATAAATAGTGGGGCCAGACCCCAAACCTTTAGAATACTTCTGGATTCAAGAGGAACCTCTGCCAAGGGGAAGAGTTGGGAAAACTGAAGGAGAAGTACTGCCCCTTTGCTGTGTGCTGTTTAGGGTTGGCCTGCAATGGCTGTTTCTGCCAAGGAGAAGACAAATGCTTTTCTGGGTGCTGTGTATCCTGCTTGAAGAAGATCTCCCAGTGCTTGAAGTAGAGCTTGCCTCCTGTTCTGAAGTATCAGGGCACATAACTTCATCACCAGCTCCCCTGAACATCCTTGCTGGTAGTTCTGACCTGGCAAGGGGTGCCTGATGCTGAGTTGGGGCTCTGGAGGTTGTTACTGCTGTTGGGAGCTGGAAAAGCGACACAACTACTGGAAGCAAGACGCATCCCCACCTGTTTCCGAATTATTGCTGGTGTGTGGCTGAAGAAACCGACCTAGCACATGCCCGTGGCTGGAGAAATCGTTGCATGCCGATTCCCGTGCTCTGATCTCTGAAGTCTCAGATAACAACATCGACTCCGACGCAGACCCTGCTGTGCTGCTGCAAGAACCAACACATCATGGGACCACAGCTGGAGAGACTAACATAGCGCCGCTGCCGCTGATGCCGCCACATCGAGAACCGACTCATCCGTGATCCCCACGCATCACACTAGGGCGCCACATCTACAAGCACACTGGGCCCCAGTAAGAAACCGACCCACCACCTCCCTGCACTTTAAGAAACTGATGCATTACCTCCCCTTCAGTAAGTAATTGATGCATCACCTCCCTTGCGTGGCAGTAAGGAACCAACGCATCACCTCCCCTGGAGTAAGGAACCAATGCATCACCTTCCCTGTGGATGTTTCTGTTAATGATTGTGACACATCCAAGGTACTTTGTGTTGAAAGTGTTGCATCTATAGATTGCTATGGACAGAACGGGTTTTACCTTCTAAGAATCACACTTTGATTATTGTACGTTGGATTTTTGTGGTTTGGACTTTTTTTGGTTTAGATAACAATTACTTATTTTCCAAACTGGTGTGGTGTCCATTTGTAGTCTTTTCACTGTATTACTGTATGTGTGCACAAATGCTTTACACGCTGCCTCTGGAATAAGCCTGTCTGATCATGCCAAGCTACCAAGGCGGGAGCAGGGGTTGTTTTAGAAGTGTATCCCCCTTACCCTGACTTGGAAGAAGGGTCCCTACATGGACAAAGGTGCAAATCATTGGTAACTAAAGACCCCCATTTCTAAAAATAAGTACATGGTACTTTAGAAAGGGCAGATGATGGAGATTGTTTGGGGTTCATTGGCAGTCCTTTCCTCAGCTTGAGAGCCTCAGCAAACTCTAATCTTGATGCAAGTCTGCAGTGTGTCTGGTCATGCCTTAGGGTCACCGTCCATAACACAGTAACTATGGAGTTCCTAAATGAAGAAAAGGAAGTCGCGGGAAGATAAAACCCCCTACTGGTACACATTGGGAGAAGCTGGGGTGCAAAAACAGTGGAAATCTCAACATGCATAGGCCGTAGAGCAACGTAGGTTAAGGATGATATAGTAAATGTAAATTGATACTTGTATAGCGAACTACTCACCCGCAAGGGTCTCAAGGCGCTTGTACGAATACTGCTGTGGAACCCATCCTGGCTTTCCCTGTGGGGCGTCCACTCCTTGGCACCCCCAAGATGGAGGCCAGGCATCCTTAGCATTGTGGGGGCCGTTGTGGAGATTAAGCAAGCTATTGCCCAGAGTTGCAGAGTGGGACACTATGATTTGAAGAAGGCACCGAGGCGAGAATTATCAGGTCTGTGGAATTTTGAGCCCAAGACCCGCCGAGGCAGGGAATTGAACCCTGGTCCCGGGCTAGACCTCTGCATCAGGGTCTGCCGCTCTAATCATTGAGCCACACTTCTCCACCTCCACATGTTGTCAAATTAGAGGGCTGCTCTACAATTTAACGAAAAGTGTTACATAGTCAAGAGGCTTGAGTGAGCACATACGGTTTTATGACGCACTAATGCTGGATGCTATGCCTCCTTTCTTACACCACATGATCTGCCAGCACATGGCAATATTTAAGGAGTCATGTAGAGAATATTGAAATTAGCATGTGAAAACATTTACAATGGCTCGAGGTTGTGAACACAGAACAATAACAGAGTTTTATTTGCCTGAATTCTTTGCTCATGTCAATGTAAGATCAAGACCCACATTCCCCCAAATTATATGATCTATTGGACTTTGTTGAAAAAAAATTCTAAAACAATGATGTGGAATCACAAACAAGCACACAAGAGACCTTCAATGCCTCATCAATAAACATACCACACATTTCAATAACTTTTCAACATGTTACAGCACTTACAAAAATAACTTAGCCGTTAATAGGAACAAAGATTAGCACAATTTATTTGCAAAGGATAGCAATATTTTCACGTTTGGTAACTGCTGTAGTTTCCTTATTTATCGTCCTACATCATAGTTCTGATTGCAAGGACTTGAGAGATAGAACTATACCCTAAATCAGGGGTCTCCAAACCGGTCCTGGAGGGCCAGATCCATGCTAGATTTCTTAAATTACTACATGTATCTCAATGGGGATATCCAAAAAATCTGGCATGGATCCGGTTTGGAGACCCCTGCCCCAAATAGTTCCTTTCTGCAGTAAAATAAGAGAGCAGAGCTTTGTGGGGCATGTACCCAAGCCATAACTTAAGAAGAATCAGCCAGTATGCTCTCACGGAGTGCACATAAGAACTCAGAAGACTATGGGTTTTATTTAGAATTTGTGAAAGTGGGACATCTTCCTGAAAGCTGGCAGGTGCCATACTCACACTGTTTAGACTGTGTACAATGTGTACACTCAAATAGGGCATATGGAACATCCATTCATTTTTTGCAGATACCTAGCATCCTCAAACTGTAAATATCCAGCTAAGTCATTTCTTTAGACATGATGTATAAAACACGTGCCCTTGAAGCCATTGTAACTTTAAGTACAAAGACAACTGGTTTCCTTTGGAATTTCGTTCTGTAGGAAGTTTGAAGGCTAAGAATGTTCTGAGTTGAGGAGCAGAGCTAAATCAATGCTTGGCGGTGATGCTTCACATTTTCCTTGCTCTGAGAGGAGGTATGCAGTTGGTTGTGAGTGGTGACCAAGAGCAAGCAGATTAAGCTGCTAAGCATCAGTTGATGATGTTTCAATCTGAAATTAATTGAACTCCATGAATTTATGAACAATTTGAGGGATAAAAGGGCAATGGAGAAGTCAAGTTCAATGAATGCGGGCTACCTATGTATTTTGTATACCGCATAGGTCTGTAGTGTAATAATAGCAGCAACACACAATTATCAGTAATAAAAGGGAGAGAAGATAAATAAACTAGAACAAACATAATTAAGAGTAAGGGGGATAATTTGTCAAAAATAATATAGAATATCCGAATAAATAATGAGAGAACTTTTATCAACACTTATCATTGAGGGAATGATAGGGGTATCAGACAGATGAGCCATTCATTCAAGTCAATTATTATGGCCTCATCCTGAACACCAATCTTAGACAGGGTGTGTTTGGCATCTTTTTCCAACAGGTTATTCTTGTTCTAACGTTTGTGTCTCTGTTGACTATTATGCGTTATTTAGGAAATTGACCCTGTCTGAGAGGTGGGATTTGGAATTAGCCTAGAATGTGAGGCATTTTCATAATGATGCAACCGCCTATATTTAGGAATATTGTTCCTTTCAGTAGCCAGTTATGATGCCGGTATTTTAGTGCCCCATTCCTTAATTGCATTGGGAGTATCTCCACCATATAGCATGTTTCTGTTTTTATTTTTTCCCCAGGACATCTTGTAGCTATTGGCTAGTAGTCACACTACAACTACATGTTTTCTGCCCTAAAGCTGACACATGGTTTTGCTTTTAAATTGATATATTTGATAATTTAGTATGTAATCTGTTAGTGGTGTAAAGATTTTGTGCAGCAGTACAACATTCAAATATAGGATCCAAGTGCAAACAAAATATAGTTCTTCAAAGTTCATCTAAAAAGAGAAGATGTCCTTAAGAGTTCATATTTTACACCAGAGTGCAGAAGCAAGTGTTTTGAAAGTATGGCATGGGCAACAAACTCCCCTCTCCAGTCTCCTCTTAAAAATGGTACCCTCTTCAAATTAACAGTAAAAGTATTAGTAAAGATGAGAAGATCAATGAAGAATTCAAAAATAACTAGCTTTACAGACTATGACTAGATATCTCCCCATCCACCTCTTCCAGCTTTTCTATGGAGAGATATCCACAAATTTAAGTGTATTTCCAAACAGAAAAAGGGGTAAAGTCCAGGGTTGGTGGGGAAATTAGGAATATCTACTACAAAATGGGAGGGCTTTATTGAAAGCAGTTTGGGGAGGCCCATTTACATATAATGAGGCCCTCATTGCTATTCACAAACTATCCTTCTATAGTGAATACAGCACTTAAGGTGACAACCGAATCCGTCATGGGGACACTTCTGTAACAAGAAGCATGGAGCATTGGTGGTAGCAGCTTATTAAGGTCTGCGCACGTGCCTGTCATTGGACGCAAAGTTTACATTATTTTTTGAAAATATTACCTCCTTGGTTAATCGTGCCCTTTACCCAAAAACCCTTGACGTGTGTATAACATTATCCGGATATCGGAATTTTGATATCGGCATCCATACTACTGTTTTGGTCAAACTTTTTCACCTACGTCACTTCGCCGCTTCAAGATCTAATAACATCTTTGCCCTGACGAAGCTCCCATGGTTGGGGAGCGAAACGCGTTGGCTGTCTTAAAAATGAAAAAATAAAAGAAAATATATTTTTGATACAACGTGGTCCTGGTCTACTTCATACTTGGTGCTGCCTCCATTCTGTTTCTAAAGTTTTCGTCTGGATTTCCAGTAGGACCAAACCGCAGCAGGTCCTGGAGGTTATCAGCACAACAAAAAAATGGACATTTGAGGGACATCGGAATATAGAGGTGCTGGTTGTCAGATCCGCTGTGGAACATTTTTTCTTTGACAAAATAGCATTAAAGGTACTGCAGACAAGCCTTGGAATAAGCCAACAGCCATACTTGGCTGCTCGCAGGTACTGCAATACACACCCAAAGAAAATAATGGAGTCAGGCACTTACAACAATGCAACCGATAGGAAATAATGGAAAATAACTGAAATAGGAAAATAAATATAGTTAAATTAATTAATGTAATGAGTTAGTGTGCTGTAACAATGTTTTTCATTATATCTTTGTCAATAATAAGCACTTACATTATGTTAAAATATTATTTTATATTAACATATTTTGAATAATAAAAAAAGAATAAACTTTAATATTTTCCCTATACTTTCTCTTAGGGAGAAAGTACCGCTACCACAATGGTAGCGATCTCCACCTCCAAGCTTATTTTATAATGTGTCAAGTGGATGTCTCTAAATGTGCCAGAATTTGTTTTTTAATGTAGTAGACGTGGAATACCTAGATATGTACCACATGCTTACTCTGCCATGAAAGTCAAGCTATGCATCACTAACAAGTCATGAATAGACATAAATCAGCAAGGGGCTGCTTGTGTTCCCCTCTGGGGTAAGACTGGACAGGCTACTGGAGTAGGATCAGGGCATATGTACATATAACTGGTCTCTGTCTAGTGGCACAGTTGGGTAAATACAGTAGATTGTGATGTTGTCCGAGCCATCACTAGTGGCTGAGATACATTCGAGTATTCCTTCCATTACTTTTTCATTTATTGCTCTAAGCTACACAGGTTCATTTCTCAGCTTGGGTTTGCAACATGCAAGTATTTTGCATGTCTTCACTAAATGAAGGTCACTGTGCTATTAGCAACATCATATACATTAATCATTATAGGTGGTATTCATTTTTTTATAGATAAAAGCAGTTTGAAGTCATTTAAATTGTTATTCTAACCTTTCCAAAAAAATGTTCCTTGCAGTTATGCAAAAAGCGTTAAACTGTACAACATACTCCCGTTTCCAGCCAAAGTCATCGAGAAGACCGTCAACAAGCAGATGGCCGCCTTCCTCGAGACAAATGGATCCCTCGACCCCTCACAGTGCGGCTTCCGAGCCAATCACAGCACCGAGACCGCCCTCATCGCCGCCACCGATGACATCCGAGCCCTGATGGACAACGGAGAAACAGCGGCCCTCATCCTCCTAGACCTCTCCGCGGCATTCGACACTGTCTGCCACCGCACCCTAGTACAGCGCCTCAGCAACGTCGGAATCCAGGACAAGGCGCTGGAATGGATCATCTCCTTCCTCGACGGAAGAACTCAGAGTCCGCCTACCACCGTACAAGTCAGAGGCCTCCGAAGTCATCTGCGGCGTCCCTCAAGGATCCTCTCTGAGCCCCACCCTCTTCAACGTCTACATGAGCCCCCTCGCGGCCATCGCACGCCAACACAACCTCAGCATAATCTCCTACGCCGACGACACCCAGCTGATCCTCTCCCTGACCAACGACCCCGCCACCGCCAGAGCCAACCTACACGAAGGGATGAAAGAGGTAGCCGAGTGGATGACGACCAGCCGCCTGAAACTGAACTCTGACAAGACGGAGGTCCTCATCCTGGGCTCTTCACCCTCCGCCTGGGACGACTCCTGGTGGCCTCCGGCCCTGGGCACCGCACCCAAACCGACAGACCATGCACGCAACCTGGGCTTCATCCTGGACTCCTCCCTCTCCATGACCAGGCAAGTCAACAACGTCTCCTCGGCGTGCTTCAACATCCTACGCATGTTACGGAAGATCTTCTGGTGGATCCCCACCGAGACCAGGAAGACCGTCACCCAGGCCCTCGTCACCAGCCGACTGGACTACGGCAACGCCCTCTACGCCGGTACCACCGCCAAGCTCCAGAAGAGACTCCAGCGGATCCAGAACGCCTCAGCCAGACTCATCCTCGACATCCCACGAACCAGCCACATCTCCGGACATCTGAGAGACCTTCACTGGCTCCCCGTCAACAAGAGAATCACCTTCCGCCTCCTCACCCACGCACACAAAGCCCTACACGACCAAGGCCCGAGCAACCTCAACAGCCGGATCAACTTCTACGCTCCAAAACGCCACCTCCGATCAGCCAACCACGCCCTCGCCGCCATCCCCCGCATCCGAAGAGCGACTACAGGAGGAAGGTCCTTCTCCTACCTGGCCGCCAAGACCTGGAACTCCCTCCCGGCCGACCTGCGCCTGACCCAAGACCACCTCTCCTTCAGGAAGAAGCTGAAGACCTGGCTGTTCGAGCAGTAGCGGCATCCCCCCTCCCCCAGCGCCTTGAGACCCTACGGGTATGTAGCGCGCTCTATAAGTGTCACTGATTGATTGATTGATTGATTGATACTGCCCAGCTTTAAGCACTGAGGGCCTAATTCCCAAAGGTAAATACACTTATGTGGAAGTTTGCGATCGTTACCTATCCACAAAGGTATTTAATTAGAAGTATCTTTCAAATGTGATAGTTTGTGTCTTCACACACATACACCTAATAATCTGGTACTCTAATTAAAAAACATAGGACATCTGATGAAATAATCTAGCAAACTTGCAAATTTGAAATTTAGCTGTTTCTAGTGGTAAACTACATCCTCCTGTCTCTGTTTAAATGAACAACTTTTACTGTTACTTCATAATAAGTTAGAAAGAGCAAGCAGTGTTTGCCTATTGTTCTGTGCACGTAAATTCATTGAATATAAACATGTGGACAATTTAACTATGGCAACAATAAACCAATTTTAAAAGTTTGTGACCTTTATAATGCAACGCTCAAAGACATGAAACCTGACATTTGAGAGACCTTTTTTTTAAATGAAGAGAATTTATATTAAACTGATTTTGAAAACGATCTGGTATTTTTAAGAATAAATACTTATATGCGAAACAATAATTTTTTGTTGGTATGCTCTAGGAAAATATTAATCTCTTGGTGATAATGCCACCAACTTTTTTAATAACAGCAAAATCATGTTGAATTCAAAATTAATGACAATAGTTATTCAGCTCACGGTGTGCACTACATGGACATCTTTACTTAAGTATGAGTTTACATTATAAACATTATGTACATTATATACAATGTATCTTGTGCTTTCATGCAGATAGGTGTCAGTTACCAGCAGGTTCCACCCCTGAATATAAACATTTTGCTGCAGGACTATTTTCCTACTTTAATCCTCATTTTGACATGTGCACGAAATTCGCATCAGTAATACTTCATTTAGAACTAATGATGCTACTGAGTTTTTTCACTTAGGAATGTGGGTTAACCACAGCATTTGTGTTTCCCTTATTTCGGGCACATTAGCTCTACACATGTTGCCACGGTGTAGTGGTGAAATGTTCTTCATGAAAACAGTCAGATGTATGGTGTCCATCACAAGTCGAAATTCTGACTTGGACAACAACTCCTATTACCAGCCAAATAGTGAGCCCCAATGCAATATTATGGCTCTTTTACCTTGAAAGGGCGCACTTAGGGCCATATTTACTTAGCTTCACACAACAGAGCAGAATGCAAAAAATTGCAGTACAGATTTACTTAGCTTCACACAACAGAGCATACTGCAAGAAATTGAAGTGCCGTAGTGCCCAAAGGACATTAAGTCATCAGCCACACGTCACTGCTTTTGAGGCATCAAGCAGCTGTCCCTATTTGAGGAAGGAACATCTTGCAGGTTTTCCCTGCCTGCATCTAATCTGTGCCATAGGGCCATTGTTTTTGGTTTCTGAGGAACAAACTGTTGTTTTGGGTGTTTCTTAGAATAAAATACATATCACGAGTGCCACAACAACAGTACTGATTGCCTCACATTCAATTTTAGTCAAAGTGCTTGTGCACCACTGATGGAAGAATGTAATATCCTTTATATAAATACTACACAAACCTACCCACGGGTCTGGACAAACATACAATAAACTGAAGAGAGTCTGAAAGAACAGAATCTACCTCACTGTCAAGTGGAAACTTATTAATGTCCTTAAGGAAGTTGGAAGACCTAATCACAAGGATGGATTCCCATCAGTCACCAGTGGTGCCATACTTTGTCATCATCTGGGTCTCCTCCTGGTGGCACTGTAGTGATTCTGATGGCTCAACCCCTATCAAGAAAAGGGGGGAGATGACTTGTGGATGATACAATTAGGACCTGTTGATTATGTCCTAAAACAACTACGAGAAACTAAGTGACCTACAGACATGAACAACTGTTAAACGTGATAGGAAAAGATGCAGTGCGAAAAAACGTTTTAAGAAGTGAATTAAAATTGGGCAATGAGAAAAAAGACTGTTTAAGGGTATCTCTCAGTGCTCAAGTCTAAAAATAGTCCAAAAAGACAGCTTTCAACAAATAACTGTTGTGATAATTAACAGGGTCGACATGTTTCAGCAAATGAAGAAAAAAGATCATCCTCTGCATTCTTCAGGACCTCAATATTATTGCTACTGCAACGTGCAAAAAAATAATAATACAACTCCGTGAAATATACAGGTTGGAATTAATACAACCATGTCACCTGGAATCCTAGGTGTACACCAAGTCCTCTGCAAATGACGTGTTGCAAATGGCCACTGTAATATAAAACAAAACATGTCTTTAGACATCTTTCCCTTATCTGTGAGGTAAATACATGTAAATATTCAGAATTCACAACATCCTAGCTCAACTTAGTGTCAATTATTTCTAGCACTGATGTAGCTCACCATAATGTGCCTCATTACTTAATAATGAACAACCATTCCATGCTTACCCGTCAAGCATGAGGATCAAACCTTGCCTCACCTGGCTGCGGCTCAAGGAGAAGAAGCACCCCTCGAAAAAACAAGAAATAAACAGGACCCCTATGGTTACAGAGGACTTGGTGTACACCTAGGATTCCAGGTGACATGGTTGTATAATTCCAACCTGTATATTTCACTGAGTTGTATTATTATTTGTTTGCACGTTGCAGTAGCAATATTATTGAGGTCCTGAAGAATGCAGTGGATGACCTTTTTTCCTCATTTGCTGAAACATGTCGACCCTGTTAATTATCACGACAGTTATTTGTTGAAAGCTGTCTTTTTGCACTGTATTCAGACTTGAGCACTGAGAAATACCATTAAACACTCTTTTCTCTCATTGCCCAATTTTAATTCACTTATTGAAGAAAATTTTCGCACTGCATCTTTTCCTGTCACGTTTAACAGTTGTTCACGTCTGTAGGTCACTTAGTTACTCATGAGTTTTTTAGGACATAATCAACAGGTCCTAATTGTATCATCCACAAGTCATCTCCCCCCTCTTCTTGATAGGAGTTGAGCCCTCAGAGTCACTACAGTGACACCAGGAGGAGACCAAGATGATTACAAAGTATGGCACCACTGGTGACTGATGGGAATCCGTCCTTATGATTAGGTCTTCCAATTTCCTTAAGGGCATTCATATGTTTCCACTTGACAGTGAGGTAGATTCTGTTCTTTCAGACTCTCTTAAGTTTATTGTATGTTTTTCCAGACCTGTGAGTAGGTAGGTGTATTATTTGCTATGTATCGGGAGTATATCCATGCAAGGTCTTTAAATATTCCCTGAGACCCTGTTCTAACTGTTGATTTGTGTATCCTTTATGTAGTCATATAGTCAAATGGTCAATGTGTAGAACTGGTGCTGGTTTGGTTCCATGTTCTAGATTTTGAGTATGTTTATTAGAAAATAGGATGTTGAGGGTCATTCTTCCAGGAGAGCTGTCTTGCTGTGGATGCCTGGCAGGGGTTGGAATAAAAGGAGTTTGCGACCTTCAAATCATGTGGACTACGTTATTATGTGAAAGTTACTACACTATTCTGGTGACACTGTTCTGGTGACAAAGTTAATTCCTACCCCTTTGTGAACCCATGATGTCGTTTTCACCCTGCGGTTGATTCTTCGAAGGGAATAGTACTGTGTTTGAAAGCGGAAAGCGTCAGCCGGGCCTACCTCGAAGTCTACAAGATGATTGCTTGTCACTGCATGTGGGTGAAGTACTTTGCTTTTGTGTGTGCCTGCAAGAGTTTTCCTGCCCAATATGTGACTGTTATTTCTTTCCCCACTCTGCTTTTTTTGATTAGTGCTGTGCCCATAATGTTTGATGCTGCTCGAGCCTTTCATTGCTCCGAACGTGTGCTGTGGCTGCCTGTGTTTGCGCTTCCTAACATGCACGGTTACGTGCTTTCACCTACTCATCGTGGAGCATATTTTGTCAGTGTGTGCACTCATCAGATGTCAGGTTATGTGACCTGGTTATGCGTTATCTTGGATTGCGGTCTCGTTTCTACGCGTCCTTCTTCCCTGTGAGTTCATTTTGTTTGTTTGTTCCTCACAAGGAGTTTTTGGTTACTCATGCTGCCTCTATCAGCATGAGGATGAGCAGCAAACGGAAATCCACTGGTATACCAGACGCACTGCAGTGATTAAAGTATTGTTCCTAGGTACAAACTGATCATTAACAATTGTAATATAGTAAACCCAAATCAATTTGTCATAGATATCAAAGAAATCAAATCACTCAATGATGTTATTCATATTCATTTCATTGTTGAAAACATCATAAATGTTGCAAAATAGTAAATGTCCAAAGAAACCACAATAACTTGTGTGTTTCTTACATGTCAATAAATCAAGAAAAAACAAAAAAAGAATTTCAGTATATTTTCATGAACATTAATATTCAAATCTTCTTGGTAACCCCCAATGCATTTCGGGATGAACTCCCTTCTTCAGGGGAATTGGTAATGAAACAAGAAACATGCTATAAGTTCAACATCACTTTAACTTTATCATGATATATACTTAAAATGTTACACCAATACAATGACCAAGGAAAGGCGATGAAACAATCATCCTGATGTGCCTGCTAAAAGCCAAACCCAGATAGTGCTCACCAAAATGTAATGACCAGACAGTGGTAAAACGAGAACTTGTGATGGTAAGTAGTCCACCAAAGTGAGAGTTACCAAGAAAAACCACTATAAAGTGCAGTGAGTTGACTACGAGGTGAATGAAACATGATGTGAATTAATCTAATGTGAGATGAAAGATAAGTATGCTAAAATCCTTCAAACATGTCTAATCAGAATACTGCAAATAAACTAAAGAAACTAACTGCGATCTAAGACGTGAAAACACAATGTACTGAAGAACTCCAGCTATAGGTGATATCAAATCTAAATAAATTCTATGTAATCCAAGTGTCAATCTCCATGACAAAGGACCTCATGTTTCACAAGAATCTAATAAAGAATGAAGTACTTACAAGAATGACTAGTCGATGCTGCCAAACACAGATAAAAGGGCATGAATAAATCTGTAATGTTAAACGAAAATCTCATGACTCTCAGGAACAAACAATACAGAATCTGGTAAAACCTCCTATGTTAAATCCATGGAAGTACCTCAAATCCTAGGTATTCAACTAGAAGAAATTTACACGAATTTCACGCGCAGGAAAGCCTTCACTCAGGCTGGCGGAAAAAATGTGAAAAAAAAGAGCGCCGACGCATATTGTGATTATCTTCCGCATGGGGGACGGTGAGATGGATAAATGGGTGATTTCATCATTATCTCCAGTGCAAGCATTTTATCGTGTTCGAATAAATAAATAAATGGAAATAATTCTATTTCGTAAACACTACTATTGATATGGGTGCCATGTCTTATCATATCTTAATTACTGCCTGTGTCTCAATTTTCGTGATTAAATTATCTTTTCCCAGTCTTCTCTACTATTCAATCCGATGCGAACACTATTGCATTTGGACATATAAAATTGTTCGCGTCTTTTTCTTTTTTGGGTCAGGTTTCCATCTCTTGTGCTGAGGCTTACATGCTCTAAGCAACACCAGCGAAGGTCACTAATCTCATGTTTAGCTGCTTTCCAGTACATTTACTAAGGTTCTATTGTCATTCACCTACAGGCATCATAACTGCCCAAGTTATATCCAAATCCATGAATATATGCAGTACAGCTAACACCCGGATTTTGTAATCGGGCGTCTGGTCCTCCATGATTTATCTGGAAGACAGTTTTTCAACTCAGGTAACTAATGCCATTGTTATCAATCACTTATTAGGTGACAACATAGTGCTAACATCGCCTTGTAAGCACATGCTGGTATTTGCTAATGGTGACCGTTACAGAAGCTGGTATGTTTTGACAATACCAATAAAATTACCAACAACTAGGTTTTGACTATTGCCAACTGTTAATAGATGGCATACAAAGTGCATCCTCCCCACTGCATGCTTTACAAGAGGCCCCCCTTCAACATCAAACTCGGGAGTCTTGCTTGATTTTCTGCAGTGTGCTTGTTTATTAAAAATTAAGTTCACAGGTCAATTACTTCATTGACCCCCCATTTCTTTATTTATTAGTAAAATATTCCATCACAGTATTTAAGAATACATTTGCACTTATATACAATATACACTCATTTACCGCCCATTCTCCAATGGGCCTTTGATTTGACTTCAGGGTTGCACCAGCAGGCCACAACCTAGATCGCCTGCTCTCTTTACGTTACTCCCCCTTCCGGTCAACAGAGCCGCAGGTGAAAAATGTGCCCCCACTTGGGCAACCAGCGGCCTCCGGGGTAGGGCTGAAGAGCCAAGGCCACCAGCAGGTCAGCCCCAACTCTCCCGCCAGCCCAGAGTCCAGAAAGATTTAGAAAACCTGTTCAGAGGTAAAAAACTGTCACTAGACAAGAAGTTCCCGTGGTATTCTTGTCCGGAACCCCGCTACTGCCCTACTTGAAGTCCTTATTATAGGGATGGGTGGGTGGGTGTCTTCTCTAGGCGACGTCCGACTCCTGGGCGGTCAGCGGACAAAGGGGGGGCCTCTAAGGTGGTCGCGGGCTTTTATGCCTCGCGCCCTACGACTACTTCCGGGGCGTTCCGCCGTCCCCCGTTCCCATTGGTCCTTGCACAATATCCACTTCCGGGTCGGCTGACTCGGAAGTGAACCTACTCTGGGTCGGCCCTTTGGCTGCCACTAACGACGCCATTCCCCGAAGGGGGGTGGCGCCTTGCAATAGCCGTAGTATGTTCTGTATCTCTAGCCAACAGGAATTGTTTTATGTAAATGTGTGTCTTTCAAAAATAATCTGTAAGCACAAAAAAGTAACTGTGTGTTTCTTTTTAGAACTTGGTCCTGAAGAAGGTTTTAATTGTTTCTCCGAAACCGAAACGCCGCGTCGACCCCCGTTCTTGCGAATATTTTAACTTTACATTGTATAAATTGTTTTTTTTTTGCCTATAGCTATGATTCTATATGTTTTTAATTGTGATACTGTATGATTTTTTAATTAATTGTGATCATTGCGATTATTTTGTAATCTTGAATAAACACACAAATGATATATTTTTCTAAAAACAATTTTCCTGTTTTTTCTAATTCTGACCAAAGATTGGTAATATGTGTGCCTTATAGGTATTAATGGTATTTGATAGCTTCTCTACAATGGTTGGCCTATGTCTAGCTGAATAAGTTGTGCAGGACGTTTGGTAATATATTATTGTGCAAGATTCTGGGCACCTACAGAAGAACTCTAACCACCTTTGTGGGTTACCAGTGGGACCTCCCTGTTTCTAAATATTTCTCCCCTGTCCCAGATTTGACAGATAAGGGGGCCTCCTTTACTTTTTTCATTCACCTCATAGTCAACTCACTGCACTTTATAGTGGTTTTTCTTGGTAACTCTCACTTTGGTTGACTACTTACCATCACAAGTTCTCGTTTTACCACTGTCTGGTCATTACATTTTGGTGAGCACTATCTGGGTTTGACTATTAGCAGGCACATCAGGATGATTGTTTCATCGCCTTTCCTTGGTCATTGTATTGGTGCAACATTTTAATTATATATCATGATAAACTTAAAGTGATGTTGAACTTATAGCATGTTTCTTGTTTCATTACCAGTGCCCCTGAAGAAGGGAGTTCATCCCGAAATGCATTGGGCGTTACCAAGAAGATTTGAATATTAATGTTCATGAAAATATACTGAAATTCTTTTAGTTTTTTCTTAATTTATTGACATGTAAGAAACACACAAGTTATTGTAGTTTCTTTGGACATTTACTATTTTGCAACATTTATGATGTTTTCAACAATGAAATGAATATGAATTGCATCATTGAGTGATTTGATTTCTTTGATATCTACGACAAATTGATTTGGGTTTACTATATTACAATTGTTAATAATCAGTTCGTACCGAAGAACAATACTTTAATCACTGCAGTGCGTCTAATATACCAGTGGATTTCCACTAGCTGTTGCACATTGATTTGGGCTGGCCGCCCACCCACCAGGCAGCACGCGATCTTTGACCTAATTTTTATATACTTTCATGGTTTACATTGCATAAATAGGGTGTGCACTAACTATACTACTGGTTGGGCAGCAAACATCATTTGACGTCAGGATAATAACTTGAGGAAAATGAGCAGAAAGAGTTTTTTTGAGTGGGTTTGTTCTTCATCTCATTTTCTTTTAATTCCTCACTGTTTTGAGTTCATCATGGAAGGTAATTCAGCAAGCACAAGTTCAAACTCTACCAATGCTGGCAGTGCATTAAATGCTGGCATCAATTTAGAAACACCTAAATAATTTCTCACCAATCCAGGTGAATCAAGCTTTAAGTGACAAGATTGGAAGGCATTTTTAATAATTTATAAAGCTACATTGGAAGATAATGGGTGTATTTTGTCACAGACAGAAAGATTTGCATCTTATTACACTACTTAGGTCCTGAAGATTTCAGAATGTACAATCAAATGCAGAAACCTGAAAGAGATGGTAAATTTGATATATTCAAATTTGCACTTTTAGATCTTGATGTACACTGTTCACCTATGGTGTGTGGCGGGATTCTCAACCTGCGTTTTTAAATGCAAACTAGAGCGTAATGAGTCTATTGGACACTATGGGCCTTATGACAATGTTTGGCGGTGACACCGTTGAGGAAAAATACTTCCTGACCTTAGGTTGGCAGTTCCGACCGCACTATTTTGATGCAACCACACATAGGGCGGTCACAAACATCCATTTCACAAGGGAAGCTTTTGTGGCTGGTGGAAATGGCCCACAGCACAAACTTTCATTGAAAAATTGATGTTTTGAAACATCCCAGTACTGTGTAGCAGAGACCTCATGGTGCTTGTCACGCGGTGCAGGGATGTTTTGGCCCCCAAATGTGGGGAGTCAGGGGGGGGAAGGGGGCCTGCTAGGGCCCTCCAATATTGCTTTCTGACAGCCTATCCATGTCAGAAAGGGCGACATGGAATGGCCATCAGAAACTGACATCATTATCCTGATGGTGGAGCCACCCCCATTAAGGGATTATACAGACTCACCAACGGGCTCCTTGAGCCCATTAGAGCCATATTGGAATCCCCTGCAGTTTTAACTCTGACTGTGGTCATCCTAATACGGTGGTTGAACTTTAAACCTACCATGTTGGTGCAAAGTTTCCCACCACTGGTTGGAGACTTTCCACAAGACATCGTAATGAGGCCCTATGTCTATGTTCTCAAGAATGTAGCTATTAAGTTCAATTTGGAAATCCACACAATGAGTTGGTGAGAGATCAGTTAGTGATGTGTGCAAGGAATAAAGGCATTCAGGAAAGATTGCAGAGTGAAGATGAATCAAGCCTTAAAGACAACATTGCATTAGTTACCAAGGCAGTGACTCCGTCAGATGACAGTTTTTCGGTTAGCAAAGTTTCAGAAGGAAAAAAGAGAAACCCGTATCTGCCAAAAATGCTGTTAAGTAATTTATCTGGGAAAGAAGGAATCAGCCAAGGAAATGTATCTGGTTTTGTGTGTTTCAAATGTGGAAGTACTGCACACATTGCCATATTTGACAAATGCCCTGCTAACCCTGCAAAATGTATGTAATGTGAAATTGTATTCCTTTTGCAAGACTTTGTAGGAGGAAAGGCAAAAAGAAAAATCATGTAGCTTGCTTAACTGAGAGTAGTTCAGATTTGTCAGGAGATTATTCTGATGACCTTTCAGAGGGTTCTCTATCCAAGGTTGGTGATAAAAGAAGTGTGGTGTTAAATCTTTATGTGGGAATTGCCAAACCTTTATGTATTGTTTTTTTGGGCGGTATTATTTTACAGGTGTCAACTGATTCAGGATCTCCTTTTCCAATTTTTGCTAATTCTGTTTAGGAGTAACATTTTGTGGTAGTTATTTTGAACCCACTGACGTAAACTCATAAAGCTTTATAGGTGAAAAAAATCAATGTTAGGGTATAGGTTACTCATTTTGTAATTCAAATGCAGGAGAGCTACCTGCAAATTACATATTGCCACTGAGAGCCTGTCTTTGTTGGGGTGAAAGGATCAAAGAGCATTGAACATTGTTCTGGATCCCAATAGTCCAGAGTAAGTGTTAGTTGCTTGCGAGGCTGAAGAAACAAAAAAATGCACTCTTAAAGACTTTCGCGAACATTTAAAGGCAAAATTGGGAAACTAGAAGGATTCATACACAAAAATCCGAGTAAAAACCTCTGCTATTCCTAAGATTCACAAGCTATATAACAGTCCTCTGATAGTCAGGGATGAAGTTAAAATGGAGCTTAAGAAATTGCAGGAAGCAAACATAATTGATCCTGTTGAAGCTTTAGAATGGGTTTCACAGTTCTTCCCATGAGAGGAGCCAATGAAAAGATCAGGCTCTGTGTTGATCTGAGGTATTTGAACAACAATGTTGTGGTTGACCTGTTCCCATTACCAAGAATTGATGAGATGCTTTCCTTGACCAAGAATGCTAAATGGTTTTCCACAATTGACCTCTCCTCTGCATATCACCATATTTTTCAGAATCCTTCTAGCAGGGGAGTAACAGCTGTCTGTTCCCCATTTGTCTGTTTTCAATCCTACAATATGCCTTTTTGTTTGGCATCTTCAACCATGGTTTTTCAGAGGTTGATGTGAGTTGTTTGGTGATATGGAGTGGTATGTTCTCTTTCAGGACGATATACTGGTGAAGGTTCTAATAAAAAGTTTCAGAAGGAAAGCCTGAGAGAGGTGATGTGTATCTTACAGAAAAAGGGACTGACATCAGAAATCTTAAGGTGTAAGTTTCCCAAAAAGAAAGTTACATATTTAGGTCATGAAGTTTGTTCTTCTGGTTCTAGACCTAAAACTAGCTTGGTGAAAACCATTGTTGATGCACCCTCGCATAAATCTAAAGATGACCTTAGGTCTGTTTTGCGCTTTGCAGATGTTTAGCAAAGTTTGTTGAGAAGTTTTCAGAGCAAACGTATGCCATGAGATGTTTACGTAAGAACAAAGCACTATTTGTTTGAAATAAAGCTTGCCAGCAATCTTTTGTAGAGATTAAAAATGCTATTGGCAGAACAACTAATCTTCAGGGATTTGATCCATCAGCAAATACAATTGTTAACATGGATGCCAGTAGCAGAGGATTGGGTAGTTTCATTACCCAGGTCGATGGTAACAATAAAGAGGCTTTTGTTGCTTTCGCATTCCGCTCATTTACACCCACTGAGGAAAAATACTTGGTCATTGAACCAGACACATTGATTTGTGTGTGGGCATTGGAACACTTTAGAAAAGATTTATTTCAAGGCGTTTACTGTGTGTTGCCATCACAAAATGCTTACCAAAGTTCTGACTACTGAGGGTTTATTTAATGCTACTGAAAGGATTGCTAGACTATTGTAGGAAGGTAGGATCCTTCTGCATGGCTACCTCCACTTTTTGCCTGGTGCTAAGCTGTATTTTGACTAGTATGACTGGGATCATTTACACCCACTGAGGAAATTTACTTGGTCATTGAACCAGAGACATTGATTTGTGTGTTGTCATTGGAACACTTTAGAAAAGTTTTATTTCAGGACGTTTACTGTTCTTTGCCATCACAAAATGCTTACCAAAATTTTGACTACTGGGTGTTTATTTATGGCTACTGCAAGGATTGCTAGACTATTGTAGGAAGGTAGGATCCTTCTGCATGGCTACCCCCACTTTTTGCCTGGTGCTAAGCTGTATTTTGACTAGTATGACTGGGATCCTGCTAATCAGGACCCCAGTCTATCTGCTTTCTCCCTAAATTGTTATGTTGACTACTTAGGTACACCCCAGATTGGATACTGGGTACCCTTATCAGTCCCTGTTATAAGGTACTAAGGTACCCTGGACATAGGTACCCAAGAGGTCTCCCATGGGCTGAAGCATGCATTGTGCCATCCATGGGATCAATCAATCAATCAATCAATCAAGACATTTATAGAGCGCACTACTTACCCGGAGGGTCTCAAGGCGCTTGGGGGGGGGAGGGGGTGCTGCTACTGCTCGAACAGCCAGGTCTTGAGCTTCTTCCTGAAGGAGAGGTGGTCTTGGGTCAGGCGCAGGTCGGTCGGGAGGGAGTTCCAGGTCTTGGCGGCCAGGTAGGAGAAGGACCTTCCTCCTGTTGTCGTTCTTCGGATGCGGGGGACGGCGGCGAGGGCGTGACTGGCTGATCGGAGATGGCGTTTGGGAGCGTAGAAGTTGACGCGGTTGTTGAGGTAGCTCAGGCCTTGATCGTGTAGGGCTTTGTGTGCGTGGGTGAGGAGATGGAAGGTGATTCTTTTGTTGACCATGCAAAATGGATCTACAGGCCTTCCATTGCAGCCTGTGTAAGTTGGTGCATGCACCAATTACTTAAGATATAGGTTTACTACATCTAAGGGCCACTGCACTTAAAAACTATAAGTGACCCCTATAGCAGGCCTTTGCAATCCTGAAGCCAGGGTGCTTGGTTCTAAGTGAGAGGGTGCCCCTGTTTGAGCAGGACACCCCTGCAGCCTATGGAGTCCATTCTCCCGGGTTGTCAGTGAAGCAGCCATATACTACCTAGAGGGGCACCATTTAATCATGCAATGACCCTCTCGAAAAAAGCTCAAACTAATTCTATCATACTTTGTATCAAACATGTTGGAATCATACACCCACACTGCAAACGGTGTGGGGGTATGATTCCAAGGACCGGAAGAGCCCTCCCTTTAGGCTCTCAGTGTTCCTATTACCAGCTTTATAGTCCCGAGCACCACAAAATGGTTGCTGCCACCAGAGAAACATTTCTGCCCTTCTGCTGCTGAGCCAAACTCAAGCAGAGGAAGGTAGAACAATAGGTAACATGTCACAGGGAGGTGTGACCACCTCCTAGACAGGATTTAGTGTATTAGGGCTGGGTGGGTGCGCTTGCCAGTGCCAGAAAGTCTGGATTAGGGGCACATTTGGTGTACCTGTGCATTGTCCATTTCAAACCAGTCCTGGGAGCTGATAGCTCTCGTTCTAGCGCGAAACTGGACAAAGGACATTGGTATATCCCACATAAGTACCCTATATAGGCACAGGTAAAATTGTAACCTTTCCCCTATATTCTTCCCTACATTACATACATAACGGTTCTTAGGGACTGACCATATACCTAGATACGACACTGCATTCAGAACGCAGGTTTTTCCCTAGTTCCAATCTCATATATTATGCATGAGGTTTTTTGGAAGCACAGCAGGACTACCATCTCCTGTATAATATCTCTGTATAAAGTTCAGACCCGACGCCACCCTTTAGGCCAGCACAGTAACACTGCAAGGTAGGACCCCTGGGGAGACCTAAGGGTATATATACATCGCATCTTGCTTAGAAAAATAGAGGAGACCAAGACTTCCTGGGTGAAACACTGATCAGAGATACTGAGGTTCCTGCATGCTGGCTAACATATCCGGTGGGGGTGCATGGAATCAGGCTGCCACCAATCCCACAGTTTGTTATCCAAACACACAGATCATGTATAGGTAGGCTTTCCTGTTTTCAGTTTCTATTTTTGGTAAATTCTGGTGGGGGGTTTCAGTGTTTTCAAGGTTTTTTGCAAATTAAACATATTGTGGTGCACCAAACAATACTTCTTCAGTGAGCCTTTGGTCATGTGCGCTTTCTCTTTCCTTCCATGTAAACTTCTGAGAAAAGGCCCTCTCAGCATTGGCACTTGAGATGGGCAGCATCAAAACAGCCAGTACACAGTTTGCTAACCCTGTCCACTGACATAGCTTTCCATGCCAATACTGGTGTACGTGAAGATTGCGATTCTCAGGGCAGGTTCCGCAGCAATTGCATTGAGCTGGGCGCTTATGCCCCCAGCGTTATAGAAGCTGTCAAAAATGATGCAGCAATTTTGAAACTACGGAGGAAATTCCCCTTTATGGAAGGGATCTAGAACTTGTACAGAGTACCACAGTGAGGTTTCATTGACTTTAAATGCCATGGTTGGTGAAGAAACATTTCTACGCATAATTGCAAGTCATTTCTCATACTTGTAAAATAAAAGTTCCTGAATTGCTCTTCAAAATTGCTTTGCTTACTGAGTGGCAAGCACTCTAACATGGAACATGTTGCAGAGCCAAAATCACTAAAGATGTCACCCAGCCTAGTCTCAAGGAGATGTTTCACATCTACACCAATTATGCTGAACACTTGGCAGACCAGGGTGTTTTCAGACTCTCGTTTTTTTATTATATCCACTACAGCAGTTATGTTTTCCCTAAAAAATCTAAGAATGCAATAGAGTGTACTTTTTTCACATCACTATCAATATGCGACCAAAGATCCTCACATTTCTTTCCTTTGGTATCATCACGCAGCAAAAATTCTGTAAACGGTTGCCACATGGATAATATAGCATTCATAGCCCCTAGGACTGAGAACCATCAGCTAAGGGACACAGTTGGGATGACTCTTACTTTGATGCCACACAAAGCATGAAATTAGAAATATTTGCGTTTTAGTTCCTGTGCATTCATTACAATCCCAGATGCTTGGTGATAGCGCTCTTTCCACATATACTTGTCACTATACCTTACATTGAATGTTTAAATCCTTAGGTGTTGGCAATTCACCTACCATCAATACTGACTGACTAGAAACTATGGGCTGATGTATTAAGGGTTGTTACCCATTCTCTGTGGGTAAATGTGATGACACATATTAGGGGAGATTCTTATGAAACCAGCCATTTTACCTATCAGTTAATAAAATAACTAAACAAAATCTAAAACATGCTTCTAAACCCTGCATCTTCAGACCAAAGAACACAAAACTGAAAAAGCAAAAGGAAGAAGAAACAACATTTTAGTGGCATCCCTAAACAACAAAACTGTAGCAGAATAATGTTAGCCCAGTCTTTCTTACTGCTAGCTTGTATAACAAAGTTACATTGTATTGGCCTCTTCAGGTAGAATAAAAATTACTTTGTCACTCTCTTTTTCCTTTCTTTGAATGGCATTTAATTTCTGGTTGTGCCAGTGTTTTTTCATTGTTTATCCGTTTTCACTGGTGAGGGCTATTTCAATTTCAGTGGGGTTTTATCAGTTATTATAGGGTTAAAATTAAAACCGGATAGCCTATATGTATGTTATAAAGCCACTAAACAACAACATGGGAGTAACCTCCCCCTGTCTAGACCCTCCCCTGGGAGGGTCCACTGAATCTTCCCGACCCTTTCCCTAGGGTACTTAATGGTGTAGGTCTTTAGATTAGTCGTGGGATAAAATTCAGATCAGACACCAATGCACTTCTACCGTCTGGGCACTCTGGACTTCTTTTGGGCCTGACTTTGTCTCCTTTCCAGTCTGCTGCATCGTCTGTGTCTGTTAATCATACTGCAACATTCCAAGGCCTGCGAAGCATCAAAGACAACTGAAGTAATCTCCTTGGAGTGAAGGAGTCACTTTCCTGCATTCGCAGGCACCGTTACTAAGTCAACCGGTCAACAGATCCTGAGCTCCTCCAGACTCCCTGGGCTCTGCATCACAAGAGGTGGTTTCCTACAGCTCTGGAGGCGTGTCCTGCCCTCTCACCAAGTTTGAGGCCAGTATCCCTTTGGAGGCTGCAATAACTGAACCCCTGTGCACCGGGTCCAAGTTTCAGTTGCAAAGGCTTGTTGGCTTTTTTGCAAGAAGATCTTCGGGCTCCAAGTAGCCACAACCTCGAGCACCTCCAGTGACCAGAATCTTCAGCCACACCTCATTGTGTGCATCATGGCCTGCATCTTTTGGTGAGCAGCTTGAGATCCCCTTGTGACTCTAGTGCCTCAGTTGTTACTTTTGGTCTCCCCTGATTACTCGGGCCTGGCCTGACTCCCCTGCTTGTGGTGACTCCCCTGGATCTTGCTGGTCCCAACATTGCACCTTCTCAACTCCCTGTGCGGTTGCATTTGACAAGGCTTGTTGGTGCTCCTGCCAGACACGGACCCCTCAGCACTCGTCCTCCTTCATGGGACAGCTCATGTCCTGGTCTTCCTCAGCATCGCCTGGTTCTCACAGCTGCAGAGTCAAGGTCATCAACATCTTCCCTGAAGCACCTGACATTGGAGGGCAATCGTCTTCCATGTCTCCTAGTCAACCCTGAGTGACATAGACTCTGTCCCCTCTTCTTTTAGGTACTCCTCTTCAAGAATCCACATTTGCATTCCTCAAGACACTTTCTCCTCTTCCAGCAACGGCACTTCCTGAAGTCCTCCATTAGGTTTGACTGCAGTTTCCGATTCCACTTCACCCCTATGCACCCGAAAATCCCTGGGATAGGTAACTTGGGTACCTTCTGCGGGGTGTTTTCAGGGTTCACTGGGAATGGTCCCTAATCTTTAAAAAATCCAACCACAACTTGCACATAGAGTTGTACAGAGCACACAGTCTTGTTTAGACACTGCACACGATCTCCGTGGGGTCCCTGTCTACTTCCCTTGGGTTGGTCTACGGGGTCCCCAGCAATTCCACATCCTCTCAACATTATCCTGACTCAAGTTATGTTTCTTATACCACTTTCTTAGTATATGAGTTGGTCCCCCCTGGGGCCCACTGTGTATTCTGGGCTATTTACTGTATTACTTTGCTAAAGTATTGTGTGCAATGTGTTTATTTCCATGTTGGAGATATTAGAATATACTAGAGAGTACTATATAATAAATACATATTTTTATAAATACTTGGTGTGGTTCTTATCATTTAATCTATACCATAAGATTGCATTCTGGTAAACAAGCTGCTTTACACTCCTTCAAGACGAAGCCTGAAGGCTGCTCTCCACAGCTACCACTTGGATAGCTCTCTAAGGTTGTCTGAGACCTCTTAAATCACCCTTAGGGTTGTCTGGACTGGTGCATGGTGCCCACTTACACAACTATCATAGAGGTTACAGGATTTTATGTACGACATTCAGTTATGTACCTGGGGCAAATGATTTTATAGCAGATTTTCTAAGTATAATATCTTTATCTCTGACAGAAATTCACAAGTCAGTGGAATTAATTTTCTGTAGCTAATGTGCCCCATAAATTATCCCAGGACAGTTTTACAATGGAAAAATGGTTGGAAGCTGAAAGTACTGATGAAGTTTTACTTGAGGTAAAGGACCGGATTGTAAATTGCTGGAAAAATATGGATAAAAAGTTGTTGAAAGATGAACACAGAGGGTTTTGGAAGATTAGCAATGAGTTAAGTGGTTGTCATGAAGGTGATGCTGGTATTACGGTCATCAAATGCAAACTTAAGGAGCGGTTTCACTGGCCTACAGAAGATATGAATATTGAAAGATCTTTCAGGCTTTGTGTTAAGTGCCTGAGAAAATCCAGAAAACATTTAATGCACCGAAAAGCTCTTTAGGTTGTACAAAGTTGCCCTGGGAAGTGGTAGCTTTGGATATAATGAGACCAATCAATTGGCAGGATGGTACATGTAAATATATCTTGGTGTTGGTAGATGTATTATTTAATTTGCAGGATGGTACATGTAAATATTTCTTGGTGTTGATGGATACATTTTCAGGTGGATAGAAGTCATTGTGGTAGACATGGTTAACGCAAAAACTGATTTCTTTCTTGGATTAAATATTTTTAAGGGAGGGCTTCTCAGCTGTCATACTTTCTGACAATGATGTGCAATTTAAATCTCCTCAAATGAGAGAATACCTAAAGGCATCTGGGATTGAATACCCTTTCACTGCATTGTATCATTCCAGTAGGAATGGTTTTTTGGAGCTAATGAACCAAAATATTGAAGGTGTTTTACAACTCCCTAATGAAAGAGGGATTTCAAGGCACTAAGAGATAATGAAAATGGTTTGAGCTTACAGAACCATGTGTCATGGAACTGATGATAAAAGCCCAGTTTCATTAATGAGATGCCTCATTCCAAGGTAAACCCAGGTTGGATGAAGAAAAATGAAATGGTAGAACGTGTTATCCAGGAAGTACGGAATTGTATTTTGGATTCTCAAAAGAAAAACAAACTGTATTATGGTTTCAAACATGGTACGAAACAAGAAAATTTGAGTGTGGGCCAATTTGTATGTGCTAAAAGTGCTAAAAAAATTGCTAACTGTAAACGTAGATTTAGGGAACCAAAGAGAGCTGTAAAGTGAAAAATACCACTGAATTATTGAACAATGGTGAGGTATGGCATTTTAGCTACCTTGCACTGGCTGTGGGTCTACGAGGAAAAGGTGGGGAGTGTGTGAGCAATGCTGGTAACGTTTGGAGGTTGGTTGGTCAAGGTCTATCCTCTAATAGTGAAATTACACCTGCCAATGATTTTGATGAGTCTGCAGTCTATGAGGGAACTTCTAATTATTGTGCTGATTTGACTTTGGAAGGAGAACAAGGTTCCAAGGACAGTTCACAACACTGTGCATTGGTGGTGCACAAAGTAATAATAGAGATGAAGAAAGTGTAGAATCAAAAGTGGTTAAAATCTCAATAGGTAAAGAGAACTAAGAATTTGGAAATGTTTATTTGTAACTAATTTTTTGTTGTTTTTTGAAGGGGGATTGTGTAGTCGTGTAGTAATGCAGTCAAAGGGTTAATGTGCTGTTTTGGTTCCCTGTTCTTAATTCTTAGTATGTACATTAAAGAATATGAATGTTGGGGGTCATTCTTCTGAGAGAGCTGTTTTACTGTGAATGCCTGGCAGGGGTTGGAATAAAAGGAGTTTACAACCTTCAAGTGTATGAACTACTTTATTCTGTGGCGGTTACTACAAAGACCTTATGACAGAATGATTACCTCCAACATTGCCCTGACTTCAACATGGAGGCAGTCCTTTGCAGACCCGCAAAGGCTATCAACCCAGCATTGAAGGAGTCTCAATAGCTCAACTTTAAACAACTGTCCTGTGCACAGATATGAGTATTTTCAATGTTTTACTCATACATATGTATAATAATTTAGTTAATTATTTATATTTATATTTAGTTATATAATTTGTGATTATTTTTTTTTTCTTCCCTATTTATTTCCACGTAAAATCATGGAGAATGTGTTTGCCTACCCAGATGTTTTGAGCATTTGGGACACTTTCCCACTCAAAAATTGCACCTTTTTTATCAAATTTAGGTGTGCATTTTAGGCATTAAATGCAGTTGAAATATAGATGAACACCACAAAAATGTATCTTTTTGACTATTTCAGCGTTTTTACTGGGCTGCACCTTGCCCTGCATCCCGATATGCCCATCATATTGAAAAAACCACAATTTAGAAACAGACTGAGGAAGAAGGTATCTTAGATTTGCAATGTGCACTTACAAATGTGAAAATTCTGCTAGTGAGGCATAATTGGCGCATTGGAAAGTTTTGGGTTTGGGGTTGCATTATTGCATTTTCCAGGTTGGAAATGAGGATAAACCAGGCTAACACCCACTAACATGGGGGTGCATACATATCACTACAGATGGTTTCCACTAAGAAAATGCATATGTATTTGTTGTTGTTAAATACAGGAGTAGGTGCATATCTTGAGATGGAAGAAGCTGCAACAGCCCTCCATTTTATCAGGGCGTAGGGAGAGTGGTTTCTTCAAGGAGAAATATTTCCCTTGAAGGGAAATGCACGCTTATGCTACATTCACACATTTAGAATAGAGCACTAGGTCAAAATTTAAATTTTAGTACACTGGTTTACTCTATAAAATCAATAACTGGCACAAATGTCCATGAATATTCCTCCAATTGATTATGAATCTCCTGCAAAAGCAAGAGTAAACCGTCAGGAGATCGTTTTTAACTCCTTAAATTTGCACATAGGTGATATACGCATGACTTTTTATCTTTTGTAATTGATATTTTTTTCTTAGGGAATTTAACTGGTATGTTTCTCTTTTTTTATCCTTTCTACATGCCAACACAATATTTTGTGACACTTTTTATGTTTGTATTGTGTCTTTTATGATTGAAATTCTCGAATAAAGACTAACTTGAATTGAATTGATATACACATGTTCAAACAATTATAGAAAGGATACATTGCTCCTTAGATTTGAATTAAATCCCCCAGATGTGCTCAAATCTTCCAAAGGTGCTCAGTTAAATGTAACAAGGCAACCACTAGTGCCATTCAGACATCCTAAACATTCTCATCATACTGTCTACCTGGAATGGACCAAAAGTCCATCCATGAGTTTACGGAATAAATCTATTGAATATTTCCGATTTGTGTGGTATCTGTATATTTTATGAATGTGATACACGAGGATTTCTCGAAATAATATAAAAAATATGATGTCATTTGCACACACTAGAACTTTTAGTTAACTACTTCAATCAATCAAAATGGACTTTATTTGGTTTTTGAACAAACCATAAAGCAACATTATGAACTCCAATCATATACAGATATCAATACGAAGGAACGCATTTACAGTGCTTGCAAATAAAATCCTGTAAATTTGACAATAAATACATTAAAATATATGTGTACATTAAACGTTGAAAACTCCAGGAGTGCATCTGGAGACAAATGGTGATATAAATAGACAAAAAAATGTCTAGATAAAATAAGTCTAGATAAAAACAAGTCAAGGCATATCAAGTTTATGTTCACAGCTATTTCTCAGTCTCACAGTGGCTTTAAGAAAGCTGACTATTTTCAAAAGGATGTAATCCGAAAGCATTTGAAGGTACTAAAGGGCTGGTCCAACTTGAGAAAAGGTCACCCACTTCAATGTAGGAACAATAAAAGCCTTTCTGGAGACATCATAAAAATGTTAAAACATGGTAACATGTAAAGTGTTCTGTGGAGACACATTATCACAGCCATAATGCCCAAGAATGTGGCCCTGAGATCTACCTTGAGGAGATGCTAATAGTTAATTACTTAAAACAAGTGCTTGGTGGTTCGCAGTTTCATCGTAAGTCAACAAACTTAGAGTTAAATAGTTGGCTGTTTACTGAAAAGAAAGCTAACGATTTTAACAGCGACATTTTTTGGCATTAAAATTTTGTGACGTAAATCTTGATTTCACATGAATATTATATAATGTACATATTTTTTTCACTGATGTAATGTTGATTGATTTCTGTATTTTCATGATAATTGAAAATCTGGTCTCGAAAGCTTTGCCATGTCATTATAAAGAGAGCTATAGCTATCTGGCAGACCACCTATTTTCAACCATGAACATTATTATACAAACATAAATAAATCAAGTGCAACAGGGCTGAAGAATAAGATTGAACCCATCTGAATTTGCATTTGGAATGTTATGTAAATGATCATCTTAGACTGATTCATATTTTTATTACATATATAATTTTAGGTTTCAACTTAGGAGGAAGATATATCATGTGGTATCCTGATTTATAATAATGCAATTATATGAATGTAATCAAATTGGCTCTATCTTGTGTTTGTGAATTAGTCATTATGTAACACATCAAAATACAAAAGATAAACCTGAAGTGCTGTGATGTTTGCTTTTCTGTTGTTTCTTTGCAAACTTTATATCATTTCTTATACCCGGGTTTAACAGTGCATCCAGAGGATTGTTCATTCCTTAGTGGTGCCTCCAGGGTGTTGCTCATCTGCCTATGTGCAATTTATTCTGTGATAGTTAACAGTGTCTATAATGGCTTTGTTTATTCTATAGCTTCTGGGTAGACTTCACCCACTACTCCTGGTGCACATCATTGATACTGACCATCAGCAGTGAGATTAGTACCTACATACACTGTTGCATCTATTCTCACAAATCCCTGCAGCACTCATGCTTATGTTCAGTGGCACTGAATTCAGCCTGCACCCACCAACGTTGTCAAACATCATGAACCTCACTCAGCATATCCCATAAAGGCTGGTCCATCCTCTCAACCATGCAGTCCTAAGGGCACCCAAAAAAAACCAATGAAAATGTAAGTGCTATATAAATTCACCAAAACCACCCTAGAAAAGAGAATAAGGCCTCACATGGTATATGGAAAATGTTCTATAAATACTTCCTAAATAAAACAAATATAATTAAATTGAAACTACCTCTTATACATAAAGCTCCATGTGTACTTGGTGGTGGGGTTGAGCTTTGCTTGGTGGGGGCGCAGTCCATTGAGAATCACTTAGATCATTTGAAGTAATTTCTGTGTTGAGGAAGGCCCTCATTACAAGTTTGGTAGAGTGGCGCCCCTGGAGATTGTACTCCACCATACTACAAGCGGTCCATTGTTTCCAGTCCCTAAATGACTGGGTCCAAAAACAGAAGAACCAATTTTACTGAATGCAAAGCCACACACAGTAATGCCATGACTAGAGAGCAGCAGTGAAGGTGGGCTGAGGCACACCCCAAACTCTGCCCACCCCCCTGCAAAACCAGGAAGAAAATAATGTTCACAAACCAAACAGCATACTCGTCTTGGTCAGTATGCCCTTCAGCCCCAAACCACAGACATATATCTGCCTTCATTAATATTTATCCCTGAATACAGCAGTACAATTTGGCAAAATACTGCAAGAATCACACCCACCTAGCAAGTCTTCACCCAGTAATTCTGGATCCACAAGGTTATTCCGGATTCTGGACATTATAATTTATCATGGCCAGAACTGTTGGTGGGAATCCCTACCAGAATTGGTGATTCCGGGGCCATGGTATCCCTGGCCTAAATTTGTCCAGCTCCTTCTAAGACCAAAGTGAGCTTTTAGACATCCAGAGGCATGGACAACATGAAGACAGACCCTGGACCCCTGCCCTTTTGTTAGGCAGTTGTTATGGACTATTTTATCCCTGGTGGAGTAATTCAGCAGTACAGTCTGTCTCATGCTGATGTTTTGCTGGTTTTTGCAGTGAATTTAGCTGGTTTTTGCCTTGTAAGTGAGTGCAGGGTTTTTCTGTGATGTATAAATAATGCAGATACTTTCCTTCGGTTCATGGTGACATCCATTGTCTTTCCATCCCATTTCTTTAGTGAGCACATTAATCTTGTTTTACCTGTTACTATAATACACATAAATGAACTAAAGTAATGCATCTTGTTGAATGCTGCTATGTTATCACTCGTTTCTTGGTGCAATCTTCAGTCTTTCTGTACTGTTGCTTAGTTAGTACCTAAGTATTTGACTACCATTATCCTGTTAAGTATTCCTGATGTTCTATTAGTTCCTCATTGACGGTCTTTGGTGCTTTTTAATATTTTTATTTTGTTGCATAATTTCCGATATTCTCTTCAGGATCTCTGTTAATCAAGTTATTGTGTTTCAAATTTTGACCGATATTTTTACTCACTTGCTCCACAAACAAAAATATTAAAATAACTGTATGAGAGCTTTACCAGACCAATAAATGTGGAAGAGGCAGTACTCAAGACACATGATGAGAAGTGATTTTTTGAAATATAATTTATGAATACTTCTTTCATATCCCCAAATTGTCCATGTACAAAGTGTTGTTTCTATTTTGGCTAGGTAATATTATTATTATTGCCATTCCAATGCAGAATCAATAGAAAGAAGGCACCTGTTAGCAGAACACATAGATTTTAAGGGCTTTCTTAAATGAGAAAATATTTGAATACTTCACAAAGTGGAGTTGCCGAACATCAGATATTTTGAATCCTATGTACCCTATTGACCTCCCTCCAGTACAAGGTAACTTAATGCGGTAGCTGGAAAAAGCATGGAAAAATCAGATGACAGAGACCTATCAGGAGAGAGCCTTGAAAACCTCTAAGTTTCTGAGCCTTCAATAAACAGGTAGAAGACGACTGTCGGTTCTGAGGTTTTATGTTGTTCTAGAATGTTGGAATGTTTAATATAGTAAAGTTCTATCCTTGGTCTGCTGTGAGTTTAGAACAAAAGAGTAACACATAATATTGGCCTCTGTGCCTTGTCATAAAATTGATGGTGGCAAAAAACAGGTGGAGTTTTGCCGTTGATGTTTGTTGTGCCAAATTGGCCAGTTCAGATGTGGGCTTCTCACCTCTATTCGGTGATGTTTAGATTACTTTGCACTCTGTTTATGGTTCTCAAACACTTTATGGGCATATAATGGATAGGACTCTGTAGGTGGATTTGACAAATATTATGTACTCTTTAACTTCGATTGTTATTGTAGATATTTTGTTTCCTTGTCCTGGAGTGGCCAAAAGAAATTGTGGGCTGAAACGCGACCGCGACCAAGTCGACAGATATTTGTGGAGTCCAATGAGTTAAATTTTTGGCATGAGATTATAGGCGCATATTAGGGAATAAGAGAGAGGTTTGATAACTCTGGCGCTAAGAGGACAACCTCACAGTGCATCACTTAGATTAAGGAGTGTGCATTAGCAGTTGTATATGTTAGGGTTTTGTAAAGATTGTATATAATGTGTATATGTATTATATTGAGGCTATAATAATGATTTATGGATTTGTTTATGTTGTATGTCTATTATGTTTCATGTCTTTGTTATGAATAATTGTTTTGCCCCATCGTCACGCCTCATAGTATGTGTATCTTACTGAATTGTTCATAGTGATTTTTGAAAAAAATATATTGAAAAAGTCAGGGTAATTGATGGTGCCGTGACTGAAAAGAAATGAGTGATTAATCCCTCCATACCATTTTCTTCTTTATACATCTGTGATATTTTGTGCCCAGGTATAGGAGGGTCATTTGGGCATACCCCCGGTACAATTCCTTTTTCCAGTTGTGTGAGTGAGACATTCACCCTGCTTAAGTAACAGCCACAGTCCCTGTCAAGATGAACCACAAAAGTCACTAGATTAACCCGTGATTAACCCTCTGGTAGCTTGGCACAAAGGCAATCAGTTTAACTTGGAGGCAATGTGTAAAGTAGTTATGTAGCACACAATCAGATATGAATTGAAAACACTTGCACAAGAAAAATCCCACACTAATGTAGAAAAATAAAGTATTTTTCATAATTTATTTGACACCAAAACAACAAAACTAGAGCCTAAAGATCAAAACGCCAACCTCTGACATCTATTCACTCAAGACAAGGTCAAAGTCGAAAAACATGGCCAACCGCAATGGAGTTCTACTTGGATTAAAAAAGTGGATTCCCAGAGAACTTCCTATGAAGTGCTTCATGTTTCCCAGCCCTGTCTCTTGACTGTCTGCATGAACAATGCAGGGTTGGCAAGTCCTTTGTGTGTAGGCAGAGCACAGACTATTTAGTTGCAAGAGGGGCCCAGCTCCGCCCCGTGTCCTGCCAGTGATGGCCTATCCAGGCACCACTAATCCCACTGTTGTGCAGTTGTCTGGGAGGAATAAACAGAGTACAACTGCCAACCACACACAACGTAGGACCGATTCAATGGTATAACTGTTTGGACAAAGCAAGACAAACATGTACATTTGAGTACATTATTTGAAGAGTAGCGCTGGGGAGCGGCAAGCTGCCAATACACGTTGAGAAAATCACACATGTTTATCACTTTTTAACAGGAGAAGTAACCCGCAATAGGGGGCCCATCCCAAGAGAAAAATGCCAGAATAAAGAAAGATAATCAGGTACCAGGTACAGGACAGGTCGCTCCCCTCCTGCCGCACAGCTTCACCTGTGTGCCAGTGCCCTCCGCCTTGCGGCCGCAGCCATAATTTCGATCCTACTGTGCTGCTGACTGTCCTCTCATCCTCATCTGCTGCCACTGTTATCCCTGCTGTGTACTGTTTAGCATTACTTTGTACGTTTTTGTTGACTGTTTGTTCCTTATTCCCAACTGCTTCCACTGTTTTGCCCTGCTGTGTGCCTTTTAGCATTGTATTGCTCGTTTTTTGATGCCCTCAGTCGTAGCGCCCTGCCCGTTCCCCGTTCCCCTTCCCCGTTTTCTCCGCTGTACCCTCGCCCATTTCCCACCACGGACCCCCTGCAGCCCCGCCCCCTCGCTGACCCGCCACCTAGCTGCTCCTCTCTCCCCGCCTTAAATGGCGGCCGAGCTCAGCGGGCACGCAGCTGGCACGCCAAAGGCAAGCCCGTCTGCGCACGTCCGTGCCTGGACCGCGCCCAGCGCCCGAACCCCTGGACCTGGCAACCGCCATGCCACCAGACTACACTACGAGACCAGCACCCTCCATGCACTCAATGTCGGCCGAAACCACACCTGCGTCCAGGCCACCCCAAAACGGACCCATGGACCCTTCTCCTCCCGCACCTGCAGCTTCACCTGTGACAGAACCACCAATTCTCCAAGGACCGGACCCAACCACCTACGCTGCATACTCCTCAACACCGCTCTGCACGTAAACACGCCGTCGAGCTCTGTGATCTGATCGACACCTCCGCCCCAGATGTGGCCTTCCTGACCGAGACCTGGTGGAACAACTCTTCGGCACCGGACATCACCATAGCTATCCCGGACGGCTACAAGATCACCCACAGGGATCGCGCCAACGGAGTCGGAGGAGGAATAGCCATCATTCACAATTCCACCCTCAAGGTCGCCACCTACATAGACGACATCCTCCACACCGCTGAACACCTGAACTTCCAGATCCAAACCGACCTCAACACCACCCTCAGAGGAACACTGCTCTACAGACCCCCCGGCCCCGAGCTCAGTTCAACGACTCCATTGCCGACCTCGCCAGCAACCACGCACTCGCTTCCACGGACTACATCCTCCTCGGTGACCTGATCTTCCACCTCAAGAACAACAACGACGCCAACTCCGCCACCCTGATTGACAACCTCGCCAACCTCGGCCTCAGACAGCTCATCACCACACCCACCACGCCGCCGGCCACAAGCTGGACCCCGTCTTCTCCACAGGCTCACATGTCACCTTCGGCAACACCACTGAACTCCACTGGACCGACGACCGCTGCATCCATTTCACCTTCAAGAAACCAAGCACACACCACCACACCCAACAGCTACCCCGCCGCTGCTGGAGCAAAGTCACCGAAGACCAGCTGATCACCACCCTTGCCCAGAACCCGCCCACCGACCCCACCAACCCAAACGCCGCAGCCCGCAACCTCAGACAGTGGATCGACGACTGCGCCAACGCTCTCGCCCCACTCAAGAAACACCCCAACAACCACGCCAGCAAAAAAGCCACCTGGTTCACCGTCGAGCTCCAGACCTCCAAAGCGCGCAAGCCGGAAACTGGAGAAGTCATGGCTCCATGAACGCACACCTGCAACCACGCAGCCCACAAGGACGCCACCTTCAGACATTAACACCTCATCAGACTAGCCAAGAGATCCTCCTTCAAAAACCGCCTGGACAACGACGCACACGACAGCAAAGAGCTCTTCAGCATCGTAAAGGAACTCTCCAACCCCAGCGCCAACACCAACTACATCCCGCCCTCACAAGAACTGTGCGACTCACTAGCCATCTTCTTCCACTGCAAGATCGCTGACATCCACGACAGCTTCAACACCATGACCGCCCTAACTACGCCAGACGCCTCCTCCCCTGTGAACACCACCAGAGGCAACCGCCTGACCTCCTGGAACAACGTCAACGACGACGAGACATGCAAGATCATGAACACCATCCACTTAGGATCCCCGTCAGACCCATGTCCACACCACGTCTTTAACAAAGCAGACACAGCCATCGCACCCCAACCACAGAAGGTCATCTCCTTCGAAACAGTGACATTCCCGGAAAGCTGGAAACATGCCAAAATCAACGCCCTCCTCAAAAAGCCCACAGCGGACCCCAAGGACCTCAAGAATTTCCGGCCCATCTCCCTGCTCCCATTCCCGGCGAAGGTCATCGAGAAAATCATCAACATGCAACTAGCCCACCACCTGGAAGACAACAACATCTTGGACCCGTCCCAGTCCAGATTCAGCCGAAACCACAGCACCGAGACAGCCCTCATCACCGCCACAGACGACATCAGACGCCAACTAGACAACGGAAAAATATCAGCCCTCATTCTCCTGGACCTGTCAGCCGCCTTTGACACGGTATGCCACTGCACTCTAAAGACACACCTCATAGAAGCTGGAATCCAAGAGAAGGCCCTCTACTGGACGATGTCCTTCCTCTCAGGCAGAACCCAGAGAGTCTGCCTCCCACCCTTCCGATCCGAAGCCACCGACATCATCTGTGACATCCTTCCGGGCTCATCCCTCAGCCCGACGCTATTCACCGTCTACATGGCCCCCCTCGCACAAGTGGCCCGCCATCACGACCTCAACATCATCTCCTACGCCGACGACACCCAGCTAATCATCTCCCTCACCAAGGACCCATACACCGCCAAAACCAACCTCCATGAGGGAATGAAGCCAATCGTCGACTGGATGAGGAGCAGCCGTCTGAAGCTGAACTCGGACAAGACGGAGGTGCTCATCCTAGGACATACCCCCTTAGCCTTGGACGACTTCTGGTGGCCGACCACGATAGGAACAGCACCAACACCCACCGACCATGCACACAACCTAGGATTCATCCTCGATTCCCCCCTCTCCATGTCCAAACAGGTGAACGCCGTCTCCTCCTCCTGCTACAACACGCTCCCCATGCTCCGCAGTATCTACAAGTGGATCCCAACCGAAACAAGAAGAATGGTGACACATGCCCTCATCAGCAGCAGACTGGACTACAGCAACGCACCCTATGCAGGAATCCCAGCCAAACACCTATGACGACTACAACGCATCCAAAACGCCTCCACCCGAATGATCATCAATGCCCCCAAACGCAGCCCCAACTGAGAAACCTACACTGGCTCCCCGTCGACAAGAGGATCACCTTCAAGCTCCTCACCCACGAACACAAAGCACTCCACAACACCGGACCAGCCTACCTGAACAGCAGACTAAGCTTCCACGCCCCCACCCACCAGCACCACTCTGCCAGCCGCGCCCTCGCCACCGTCCCCCGCATCCAACGCACAACCTGCGGCGGCAGATCCTTCTCCTACCTCGCCGCCAAGACTTGGAACACCCTCCCCATCCACATACGGCAGACCCAAGACCTACTTGCCTTCAGAAGACTCCTCAAGTCCTGGCTCTTCGAACAGTAGCAACCCCTCCTCCCTCCCCTCAGCGCCTTGAGACCCTCACGGGTAAATAGCGCACTTTACAAGTACTCTGATTGATTGATTGATTTTTAACAATCTGGAATTACAATAGTGTATATTTGAGGTTTCCCCACACAGTATCAGATCCTTAACAATTGTGTTTTAGCTGGCCACAGTGTTTATACCAAAAAGGACAGGAAATTCCCCCCTTTTCATTTCCGAGGAATATTGGATATTAAGAAATTGGCAGTTCCAAAATTAAGGAGTCAACACTGACCAGGTAAAGCACAGTATGCATTACAATGCCACACAGTAGAGATGGAGGAATGGTTAAGAGTATGTACACAGTAGCAATTATTTGTATTCTTTTTTTTAGATTAAACAAATTCAGTAGCCCTGAAGAGAGTCCCACGAGTATCACTGGGACTCAAAAGGCGTCGGCATTTTGGCAATTGTTCTATCATTGAGGAACGAATAGTTCATGAGCATAAACAGCTTTGAGGGAGATGTAGCATTGACTCAACCCCAGCTGGTGTTATTCTTGTTCCGAATGTTTAGCATTCCCCTTTAGGACTGCATGCTTCACATATGAAGGGTTTGCTATATGTTTGAAATGTGACTGGTGTATTATTGTTTTCATTTGTATTAACTTTGTATCATTTCATGTGTTTAATATAGAGCCCATTGTTTGTAATGTTCACATGTTACTGTGTTGGACTTGTCTGAAATGAATAGTATATTTTCCATTTCAGTCTTCTATGAAATGTAGAAAGTGATTTATGACATGAAAAAGTAATGGTTGAATAAATTACCAGCATCAATGAAATCAAATATTGGCCCTTTGTCTGGCTTAGTAGATAGCAGCATTTAAAATGGTAGCTAGGTCTCTCATTGTGTAACTTTCTAAAAGTGGCATTTTCATAATTGTAACTTTGTAGCCAACTTTACCATGAAAGAGGATCTTAGATCACAATTTCTCAGACACGAAATGTTCACCTGTTCCCAATTAAAAGTTAGCACTTATTAAATGTTATAAGGTAACCTCATGTTATCCTAAGAGACACAGAGGCCTCACAGTAGAGCAAATAAACTTTAGGAGTTTTTAACTACCAGGATATTTAAAACGTAAATGAGCATGTGCAACCTTTTAATTAAAATGTGCCCTGTCCTATGGGCTACCTAGGGCCTACCTCAGTGGTTACTTATATGCAATAAAAGGGGATTTTAAGGCTTGGCAAGGTGGCTATACCACACATATGAATTGGCAGTTTAACACTGCATTCAGGCAGCAATGGTAGACCTTGGACCTTTTTTAAGGGGCTACATAAAAGGGAAGCACAATAAGTGTTGCAGGTCCATTACCAGCACTTACTTTAGAGGCCCTGGATATATGGATACCCGCTTTACTATTGACCGCTAAGTAAATTAAATATGCCAATCAGGTGTAAGTCAATTTTACAATGCTTTAGGGAGTGAGCACAAGCACTTTAGCACTGGTTAAAAGTGGCAAAGTGCACAGAGTCCTAAGTCTTAAAAAATGAATATCAGCAAACATGTATGGGTAAAGACAAAATGCTCAGGGGAAATCCCTCTAAGGCTGACAGGTCTAGCAACTGTTTTTTCATAAACAGCAGTCTCTCATCTTATTTCTTATTAAGTTTGGGGATTATGTGGCTAATGTATATCAGTATGACACAGATGCAGTTTCATATTCTTGGCAAAGTTTGAGGCATTCTGCGGCACAGGTGCACGATCAGCTGGTTGTTGTCGGTTTGTAACAGGACGGAGAAAGCTAAGATCTAAGAAGTGGCATCAGGGCTTGGCATATATTAAATAGTATAAGTGTAAGACCCCTGGATATTAACCGTGGAACGGAAGCATTGACAAATCTAAAAATAATTTTATTCAAGTATTGGTAGTGACTCTCGAAAAAAAAGCCTGGATAAGATACTAACATATTCAACCTGTCAATTCCAAATGATAATTTCCAAAGGATCAAACTCACTACATTTGTTTTCCTGCCCTTCATCACGAGTGACAAGGACATACTATTTTGACAGATGCACCTTGCTGATATTGCAAGTGTGTTTTTGGGATGGATGTCCTACAAATAATTGACAACCATGTGGCTGTGAGTTTACATGTTTTGCATGTTGTGCCCTAAGTACTCGAATTATCCCATTTTTAGTTCAATATCTTTATCAAAATGCTTAGGAAAATGTTATGTAACCTGTTGCTCTATTATGAGCACGTTCTTTGCCGACATATAGGTGCTAGATGGACCTGAGCACCACCTTATAGGACAATCCTGCTATTCAGTGAAAACACAACACAGGAAAAATCCCACACTCTTTTAGAAAAATATAGTAAAATTGTCAACATTATTTGTCACCATAATGACAAAAATTAAGTCAACAAAACGTGAGATATGCAATTTTAAAGATTTAAAGGATGTATAGCTCCTAAAAGCACATAGAGACACTCATGATTATCTGGTTGGTTGAGACCGGGTGAAAGTCAAAGGGTCAGGCCAACTGTGAGGGAGCATTGGCCAGATACAGTTACCAGGTTAGTCCCACTGAAAAAGTTACTTTCTAAAGTCCTGTATGAAGATATCCTTTGGCGGTGGAGGAGGCCTCAAGGAGCAGGGAGTGCGTCCTGGATGGTTATTGCTGTAGCACAAATAGCAGGCTAGGTGACCCGAATGGTCAGTGCAGTAGCGCTAAGATCCTGTCAAGTGTCACTCGTAGTCGTTGATGGAGATTTGCATTGAAGGTCACGGTGGGCTGTAAATACTGTAGTGTGAAGTGCAGATCTCTCACTAGCGATTGTCTGCGGTGGTCCCTGTAACACGAAGAGTCAGGTTCACCGGAGCTTCACACTGGCGGTGAGTGCAGCTGCAAAAATCTTGGTGAGAATGGGTCAGTTCATGGTCACAGACAGCGTAAGTCTTCAGGATTTCTTCTTTTGAGACCAAGTGTACTCTGATGGGTCCAAGACTTAGAGAGGCACCTCTTGGGGATCAGGGATTCACTCATTCAGAGGCCAGCAGGCAGTGGCGTAACGAAATTTGAGATGGCCCCCCTGCAATGTGCATGGAGGTGCCTCCACTCCAGATTTTATCAGGAGCTCTCGGACGAGAGTACTGTTCTGAGGGGACACCCTACAGCTTGTGGGCCCCGTACCGCGGGGGTGTGGGTGCCTGTGTTATGCCCCTGCCAGCAGGGTTTAAGCAGTCCCAGTTGCGGGTCTAGTTGCAGGGTCAGGCAGCAGGTAAGCTGGGCAGGTGCAGGGAGGCCGCTGGAACTTGTTATGTCCCTGTAGGTCAGAACAGGAGATCAGTCAGCTGACCCTTGAAGTCACATAGCTTGGAATGAAGGGAGCTGGTCAGTCTTCCTTCTCAGTAAGCAGGGCAGGCCTCGAGCAGCAGGGTGTCTTTCTTCTGTAGTAGCCACAGTCCAGGAATGTACTGAAGAGTGGGTCAGAGGGTTTGATTTCATACCTGATGCCCTCTTAGAAGTTGGGGAACCTTCTATAGTTTACCCCTACAGAGGTCTCTATAATTTCCTGCCTCCTTACCTTGGTTCTAGTCTGCCTGGAGAAACTATAGCTTAGTGTGAGGCCTTTGTGTGTGAGCTAGGCCAGTGCTGCAGAAGTGTGAGTATGGTAGGTTGCAGCTCTGCCCCCTATCACGCCTGGATGGCCCATCTTGCCAGCATCCAGACGCTCCATTGCAAAGCTGTTTGGGAGGAATACATACAAGCCAATTGCCATCAACACCTATTTATGTGACCCAAGAACAGGCTGCAAGTACCAAATGGTTAGGACAAGAAACTGCCAATTTTTTTTCTAAAAGTGGCACTTTCAGAATTCTTCAGACACCAAACATGACATTCCTACCGGCTCTCACACAAAATCACGCATTACATTTAATAAAGAAACTCAATGTTATCTCATGGGAGATAGTAGACCTTGCAGTAGTGAAAATTAATGTAGACTTTTTTCATTAGCCGGACATGTACAACTTGAAAGTATATGTCAACCTTTTTAAATGCAATGAACCCTGCTCCATGGGCTGTGTAGAGATGTAAGAAATTGTGTTTTTAGTTGACTGGGAAATGAACCCTGGTCAAACAGCAACCACAATCTTTGTCAGGATGAGGCACAGGCCAATCCTAAACTACCTGTGCTCCACTCTCTGATAGCATGGCACAGAGCAGTCAGACTTAATGTAGGGACAATGTGCTAAAATATTTGTGCAACACTTCAAACTGTGATAAAGTAAAAAACACCACACTAAAGGGATCCTACTCCAAGTTAGAAAAATAGTTATTTAAAAAAAATATTCAGATCAGTAAAACCAGAGATATGCAATAGTTCAGTGAAAATAGCATTAAAAAAGTTCAAAGCGCTAACTGTGGGTATCACACCGGACAGAACAAAGTTTACAAGTTCAGTCACTTGCAATGGAGTGTGGGCCATCTACAGTGAACCAGTTAGGCCAGCAGAACATAGTACCTTTTATCCTGGTTTGCGCAGCGTTGCGGGGATTCGCGTCAAAGAGGTGTCACGCAACTGAAACTATGCAGCAGTTCCAGGATGCGGCAAGACTGCCATGCGAGTTCCTGCATG